>NW_026844352.1:24379928-25660762 GCF_029955315.1 Cylas formicarius | reverse complement strand
CTTAAGACTAGAATTTTGCAATATAATGATGGATAGGGATGGATGGATATATTGCAAAATTTGGATCGTTGAATCGATATTTACAACATCTCTGGTGTTATTTAATAGAAAAGGTACCCATTATTGCGGTTCAGAAAATAAAAAATGTCTTTTTTAAAGTAAACAAGATCCCTGAATGTATCGTGCGCAATCTGGAAATCCAGAATTTTAAGGCCCATATTTTTCCAACAAATTTAATTTGGTAGCAAGGTGGCGCTCCTTACCATCAAAGTTCTGCAATCATTCGTTTTTTAAACGAACGTTTCGGAGATTGGATTGGACAAAACGGAACCATCTTCTGGCCAGCGAGGAGTCCAGACCTGACCCCGATGGACTAGTTTTTGTGGGGCACATTGAAAGATACGGTTTATCAAGACAAACCGTCAGCAGTTTTGGAAGTGCAGCAACGAGTTCGCGCGTAATACACTATCTGAATGAAACGAATTACGTTTCAAATTTCATATACCAGTTAGAAATAGCATATACTACTTGTATTCGTCAAAACGGCGGCCGTATTGAAAAACTAATTTAATTAATTTTACTTCTAAATAATACGCATTAGTAGTTAGTGTTAATTTTTTTTTTGAATTTGGCAACATTATGCAAAGCTTATTATTCTGTTTTTAATATGATTTCTTAACCATGCTCTAAAACGGTTGTGAACAAGTTAACAGGAACTAATTCCCAATATCATATCTTAATAATTCAAATGTTATACCCAGTTTTTAATTTTTACCTGGCAATCAAGCCAAAACGTACTATGTTATATAAGTCAAATTCAAGTGGCTATTTGAAAATACAATAATATACAGGGTGTCTCATTTAGGAAAATTGAGAAAAGTATCATTTTGCGAAACATGGCAGCAGCGCGTATTTTAAGAAAATATTATAAATTTGATCATTGCCTAAAGAACGTAACCTGAATTCTAAAGATGATCGCTAATAAGTTCGAAAATTTGTCTTTGAAAAGAAAAAGTGACGATTAGGAAAATAAGAATAAATAAAGGTCATTTTAATAGAAACAACTTTTGTATTTAATTTTTTTTTGCAACCCCAGTAGGTTTCCAGATAATATATAGGCCTCTTAAACGGGCCACCCTGTACCTAATCGAGAAACATATTCAGGGGAATATTAAGTGTATTTGATTGGGTGGACCAAAATCCGTGCTTTGGAGCCCGTATAAACGGGAAATGCAAACTTCGAGCCACTGATCTTTGGGAGAGGCACAATAAGCGTTTTTATTTATTTAATATCTTTATTGCAGAAGTTATAATTTATATAAGTTGCTATGTACCAAACAAAAGACCACATCACGGGGATAGAGTTTAACCTCGCTCCTTCAGAGCGTTTATTAAATTTTTTCGAGGTACTACGGGAATATTGGTCGGCACCTCATGTTGACGTTAAAAGTCTGGTCGAGTTCGCCGTCATATTAACAATTAACAAATCAATTGAGGGTACTCGGAAACATGCACTGATATCGGATTAACGACGTGAAACACTCAGCAGGTAAAAAACCATGCGGGTGCTCTAACCTGATCGTTTTTGGTCTGTAAATGAATGAATTGAAACCGTAGTGTGTCCTACGTAATGGTGGTAATGGTGGAGAGAATGTGTTTGTTGAACGTGTTGTCTTCTGTACCGGTATTGGTATAAACAGCCCAAGCCTATAGTAAATAATAACAATTTAAATCCACATGTTGCACAACCGCCGTTGTGGAGTGTTCAAAATTTAGAAACAACATTACTAACCGCAGTGAATATAATCAAAGCACGCTTTGAACTTCGTCGAGTTATGCATTTGCAGATAAATAATGTCGACACTTCAAAGAAAATATTGGCTGCGACACAATAACTGATACCAGTTCCTTTCCAGACCAATAGCATTTTTCAAAGCCTTTCCCATAAAAGATTCTTCCGCCAAAGTCGTGCAACGAAATGCTTTCTGAATCACAACATTATTTTACTTGAATAGAAAACCTATTATAACAGAGGCGTTCGATGCAACCCTTATCTTTTAATTGAAATCAGGCATACAGCCACGAATACTAAAAACGATTGAGGGTTGTTATAAGTGCCTTTGGTGTGATTTTTTCTGCATAAAAAGGGTCCAGGAAAGTTAATGTAAATTTTTGTTATTCCCTTTACGTATTTTATAAAATTATTATTTTCATTCATGTGATGGCGGACATTAAAATCTCTATACAGGAAGTACCATAGGGAAATTCGTCGAAATGTTATGGAAAATCTATAAATAGGAAAAAATCCGGATAAAATATTTCCAAGATGGTGGTACATCGTGATATATCGGAAGAGGGTATCATAGCGTCCTTATGTACAATAGTAGAAAAAAAGGTTTAATAAAAAAGTTGTAGGATGTGGGTTAATGTACATTTTAAAAATATTATAAAAAATTGTAAAGTCATAAAATATATATATTTTTTTAATGACACAACCCGTATTTCTTAGCACATTTGAGCTCCTTTTGGTGCTCTCTTATGTGCCGAAGTATATTTTTATTTGCTTCAATATTTCAAGAACAGGCTTCGAAAAATTAGAACAAAATGTTTATTAAAATTTGTTAGATCTGTTTTGTTCCAGCTGAATAGTGCGAACAGTAATGCTACTAATTAATAATAGTCTAACAATTAACCGGTTTTTCTTATACAGGGTGTTCAAAATTTGGTTACAAAAATGACAACTTTAAAATCAGTTTTTTAATTTCATTTTAAGTTTTAATTTTAATTTAATTACAAGCATATTTTGTTACTACGAATGTATTAAAATTCTGAATGGTTTTCGAGATATTTACCAAAAACCATAAATATCCTACATTTCCTGGATTCCTCCTGCGTGCGTTTTTGTTGAATGGAACTAGCTAACGTTTCGCCAATCATCCTGTTGACTTCTTCAGAGCTTCACTGAAACTGGCTGGCATTTTACTCTGTACCTGCTTTTATGTTGTTTGAAGGGGGCGGAGCTAAATGATGGGCATAAACACCGTCTCGGATGACTGATTCCCATATTGGCGACACGTAGAGACCTAAGTCGCTGTTAAGATTGTTAGGTTGCTTATAGATTTCTATAGATTCTCGGATTTTTCGTTGGTAGAAGAATTGATTACATGCAAGAATTGTAGTTTAGTTGAATAAAATTTTATGTCCGGTTTCGCGATTGTGTTCGGCAACTGATGAGTTTATTTGCCTTAGTCGTAATGCTCTTTCTTTGAGCCTAGTTTATTTTTTTCGTCCGGTCTCTCCAATATATTTTTGTCGCATATGCATGGAATGCTGCTTACTCCTGGCATCTCAAATGGAATTTTGTCTTTGACGGACCGAAGATGTTGAGAGATTTTTGGACATGTGGTAAATCTGGTTTTGACGTTATATTTCTTTAGAACTTTCGACATGGGTTCAGTAATGTTTTGAATATAAGAAAGGACAACATTGGCAAGTGTGGGATTGCTTTCGGTTTCATTGCTATTGGTGAAGTGAAGTGAATTGGAAGGCTTAATATCTGTAATGTGGAAATTATTAGAGAAAAGAGCAGAGGTAAGGTGTTTTAATTTTGGGTTCAATGGCTCGGACTGAGATAGTTTTACGGCTCTGTAAACAAAAGAGTTGATAACCGATATTTTTGGGCCGGATGGTGATGTGACAATGCATTAAGATGCCAGGAGTTTACAGTATTCCATGCATATGCGGCAAGGAATACATTGGAGAGACCGGAAGAAAAATATCAACTAGGCTCAAAGAACATGGAAGAGCATATAAACTTATCAGCAGTTGCCGAACACAATCACGAAACCGGACATAAAATTTTATTCAATAAACTAAAATAAAATGACTCAGGTTTCTACCTGTCATCCGAGGCGGTGTTTATACCCCTCAGTTAGCCCCGCCCCTTCAAATATTATAAAAACAATTTCTGAAGAAGCCAACAGGATGATTGGCGAAGAGTTAGCTAGTATAACAGTAGCCTGTGGGAGTTTCTTTGAAAAACTACCATTAATATCCTCATATTGGGAAATTATCAGCCATGAGTGGCTCAGACCCCAGAATTGAAATATTATCCCATCAAGCTATGGAAAAACAAATGGAACTCTTCAATAACAAATGATTTTGGCATATTTAGTTTCTCATTTAGTTCTATTTTGGAGTATTAGTTTTTTAAAATGAAAATTTCAAGGGCAGATTTAATTGATGTGGTATTTGTCTATCCAGATCTCATAAGCTTATGAACTATAAAAGGGAAAGTCAACCAGTTACTAAAAAATTCAAACATGTGAGGCACTCGTAGGAGAAGAGGTTGAAATTAGTGAGAGGTACGTTCAGCGAACTTTAAAAGTGCATCAACACCAAGCTATGAGTAAAAATGAAAACTTACAAATAACAATTAACAAATGGAAGACATTTTGAACATTTGTTAAAATGAATTGCCAATAGTTCATATTAAAGTTTGTATTCTTTTTTTCATGGCTGTCTATGATATTCACCCAATACTTTTTTAGTTTAATGAGGGTTTTTGTGGTTTTGGTAAATATCTCTAAAACCATTTAGAATTTCATACATTCATAATAATGACATATGCTTGTAAATTAATTCTGTATTAAATAACGAAATGAAATACAGGGTGTGCCATTTAAAAATACTGATTTGGAAGTTGCCATTTTTGTAACCAAATTTTGAACAAATTTCTATTTCGTGCTCTTGAAATATCGAAGCAAATAAAAAATATTTTGGTTAGTTTAAGAGGGAACACCAAAAAGTAACCTAAATGTGCAAAAAAATACAGGCTGTGTCATTAACAAAAAATGAGAGGTGACACTTTTTTTGACCTTCCTGTACATCTAGACATATTTTTAAAATATGCATCTAGCCACATCATACAACTTTTGAATGAAACTTTTATTTCTACTGTTGTAAATAAGGACGCTCGACGCACCAATGCAGGACCCTGTATAATATTTCTTTCTGAATTCATCGGTAAATTCTAGAGAAATTTCAAGGAGCATTCTTTACTTAAATTCCACTGTTTCTGAGATATTTAACCTTTTATGTCAAAAATGACGTTTGCAGACCGAATAACATTTGTACCTTTTTCCTACACGGAATCCTTTAAAATTTTACCTTACACTCTAGAAAATAGTCTGTTGAACAAATTTAGTTAGTAATTTCAATTATAATAATAATCCAAATTAAATTGAGAAAAATAAAAATTGTGTACGAGTTTCACCGGCATCTTGAAAATATTGTAGCCTGATTGCCCCCACATTTTCAAGTTTTGCTGTTTATAGTTTTCCAACAACAGATGACAAAGTTCCCGGTGGGATACCCTGCGTATTATTTATTGTGACTAGGTTATAGGTAATTTATTAGAATTTAATAAAGTATTCGCAATAAAATTTATTTATTTATTTATAGCGTAGACTGATACAATTATGAAACTGATTAATAATCTGATTATAATTTCATGTCGAGTTCTCTTTTTCAAACAAAATAAAATTGCCCTAAATTATTTTTAATCGACATTTTAGTTGCTCGTTAAATGAATAAATCGTATCGTATCCTACCCTAACAAGCATACTTAGGTTGGCTAAAAATAGGCATTTTAAAGTCAATACTGCATAACTTTTAGCTCTGCAAAAACAGTAAATTTTCAACCAAAAAACCAGGAGCACCCAATGTCAGAACTATCTGAAGTTGTAAACTCCTTGAGCGCGCTGTGACATAAATAAGAGGTGGCATGAAAAGGAACAGTGTGTTATATTAAAAATAATTGATGATTTTCATTTTGGAAGCGCCACAAGAGGAAGTTTTGGATGACACTTAAAACGAAAGAAGAATGAATCGGTTACATTTAAAAAATATAAACTTTACTAATTTTTACAGAGATAGAAGCAGAGAGAAAAATTTCTATTAACTAGGTATTTTGATAATTTCATATTGTCGCACTAATTTTACCCAGAGGCTTCTTAACCAACTAGTTAATCAATGAAAATTTAAATGTTTTTTTTATATATACCGATTAGTTACATGCAATGATCTAGGGGACATTTTCGAAGAATCTAACTTACTTGGTGCAAATGCTAGGTGTCGGTCCAGACTCTGTGGTTGATTGTCTTCCCCACGGCAGACTCCTGGCAAGATCCGCCAAGGTCTCTCTTCGGTGGAGCTGTTTCTGTTGTTTCTTGTTGCCACCCCATTCGCGGAGGATATCTGTGAGTTGTGCTAGAGATGACCGTCTTCGTCGGCCAGGTGCGGGAGGTGAGGTCTCTTGCGTTTCCGTGGGCGGGGAGATTGAGCATATTTGCGTAGCTGAATCTCGCCGACCACCTAAGCGCTGGCGGATGGTGGATTCTTCCAGCTATGCATTAATAAGACGTAGGATTACTCGATTGACCCAAACTTTTGTGGTATTTTCAAATACGAATGGCTTTCGGCCGTATCTCATTAAGCAACAAAGTATGTTTTTGGAAAATCGAGCAAGAGACTATAATTTATAAAGTTGTCCCCCAGAGGGTAGAAACACAGTTCAAAAATTGCCCCTATAAGTTTCAGTTCAAAATTTGAAAATTGTATTGTTTTCTGTATCTGTTGATGCTGGTTGTGTCATTTAGCCTACCTCTGTTCATATTTATTTAAAAGAGGATTTTTCTCTTGTCACAAAAATAGTTAAAAATGGTTTTTGAGTTATATAAAAATGTCCCCATAATTTTTTTTTATTTCGACTAAGCATGCCTTGGCATTAGCTGGACTATTTAATATTAAAATTTATTGTATACTAATAAACAGAACTTTATTATTTTCAAGTTCCCATTAAGAATATTTTCGGGTATTTGTATTTACTTTAAAACTTGCCTCACAATTTGGGAAAATATGATGTAACGAACTATAAATGCCATAAGAAACGTACCTTGATCAGGTATTTAACATTCATATGCAAAATGTAGAATTATTTTTTGTATTTAACATAAGACATAATAAACATAAGACATTACCTCGAAAAACTCGATATAAATACAATTTCCACATTTTAATACATTGCGTACAAAAGTTGACCCATATGTTTTTCGATTTGTAATTTGGACGACATATGTGGTTGTTTGGTGTTTGCCATTTTTATACATTTATTATTTTGTTTCTTATCACTAATTTATAATATGAATATAATTTACAAGAACAGTTATTTGCAAAGTTACATTTCTAAGCCTAGTATGTGATACCACAAATATGGAAACATTCGCTGACATGATTTATAAAATTATATTTATATTGTTATTTATATTATACGCTACGTTCATGAAATAACCACCTGTCTGTCTCTATCAAAAAAAGTTGATAGTTAATATTTTGCAAATATTAACATTGAAATCTTCCTTAAATATTCATTCTTTTTTAAATGTATACTACGCATCCAGTATACTCAGTAATCCCTTACAATATCATTAATTGGAGGAGACTTGACAATAGACTTGATCGAATTTTTGCAAAATAAATTAAAAAGAATTCTATTAATATACACCTTAAAAGCAATAGTCATGCAGATATGTCTTTAGAACTGGATTTTTTGAAACTGTGGCAGGTGTATTAATTTATATAAATAAAAATAAAGTAAACTTTCAAACAAGATCTGACATTCATTCTTACTCGATAAGAAGCAAACACAATTTTGAATTAATAAATGTTTTATTATTTTATTATTTGGCACGAGCGGAGCGCAGCGGGGGAGTGTTAATAAACGAGCGAGTTAAAAACTTCATCAAAGTGTTGCACATTATACTTTTTCTACGACCGTTAGTTTTTGTGTACATTTTTGCAAAGCAACACGAATACATTCACTGACATGACCGTCAGAAGCGACAAACGTCAAAATTCAAGCCGTGCGGTAAAATCTCAAATTGCTATTTCCTGTACCGAAATTTTCCTCTGTAATATTGCTACCACTGAAAAATTGTCTACTCTACTCAAGTTCTATCAGTCAATAACACTATTCACTAAAATAAAAAATAGATATTTAAAAAAAATAAATTATGCAAGTTAATGTAATATATTAATTATATAATAATGTCATATATTTTTATGATGTACATACAAGCACAGGCTATAATAGGCACTGTATGTATAAGCGCCATTCGTTTCTCATCATGGCTTTAGTTCGGGGCTGTCGGCAGCTGTTAGCCTGGATGTCAAACATTTTGTATGACGCAGCTCAAAATATTTTGGGATTTGAAAATCTTTTATCTGTTTGTTTAATGCGTGAAATCAAATATCGCGGAGCATACAATTTTGATAAAATAATGGATGGAATGATAGTGACGCTGCCGTAATTATCTGTTTTGGTGGGACATGAGGACTGCGTTAGCTTAATATTGACAAAAACAGAATCCAGGCTAAAGAATTGCCCATTGAAATGTTTCAAAACATTTTGCGCAAAGTGCTTCGAAATTTTACTATTTGTTGTATTTGTTGTGGTTTGGTAATAATCTGTTGTGTGTTAATGTTTGATAAAATAATCGTGTTTATAGTTTGATTTGCTCTTTTGTAATACGAAATTCGGAGATACAATAAATTAATGAAATTCATGAGTACAATTTTCTTAAATCATGCTAGTTGGTAAGAGTTTAGTATTCTCTGACTATACTAAATTCTCACATTATTTTAAGACGAAAATTGTAACAATACAGTTACAATACCTTTGATACCCTTACAGTAAAGTAAAAAGAAGCAGCTAGCGGCACGCTGTGCGAATCGGACAACGTACTAGAACTATGGTTGTCGATGCCCGTCAGACTCCGAACTATTATTTTTTTCTCTTGGTTTTAGTGCCCTACGTGTACTTTTAAATTAATAAAAATCAAAATAAATAAGAACTAAAAGTTCAGATTTCGTGAAAATTTGAACTTTTCTTATTTATTTTGATAAATGGATTTTCATCAAGTAGGAGCCAGTTCAATTTAAATTAATATACGAGTAAACAGTGTTTAGTTTTCTCTCGCAACTGTATACTAATAAAATCGTTCTCGAAATACACGGTGCTAAAAAAATGAAATTTGATACGTTTTCTTTCTATTGTTAACTAGTGGCAAACGATATTCCAGTGATATTTGATTCACATAATAAGGAATTTTAGTACTTTTTTTTCATAAATATTACGAATCTGTTAAGCATTCAATATTTTTATCTCATCTAACGTAAAAATTGATTTAAGGCAAATTATGTTTCTTGCATTTTTCTCGTATCTCTTATGGGCAATCATTTCAATTGCACATGTCGGTTTAATTACAGGATTAGCTACAGCAATAATAGTTATCATTACTGTGATAATTTTTGATGCGCTCTGAGGCATAGTTAAAAATAGATTAACAAGTGTTTCAGGCACCTTGGATTTGTCGATTTATCCAAATAGTTTAGAGAGTAGTAAGTAGATATGAGTAGGCTTTGCTTCGGCAACAACAACAACAACATTTCTTTATTTGGAGAATAGGTAATTCGCGTAACATTAGCAACTAAATTACATTTTACCGCTTACAATTGAGTTTTACGTTAGATAGGATAAAATTATCCAATGTTGAACGGGCTAACCTTATTTATTTTGGTTAAATTATGGTACTTGTGCATCAAATATCATTCGAAAACTATTTGGCACTAATTAATAGTAAATCATCAAATTTAATTTTTTCAAAAAAATTGTATATATGTATATATATATATATATATATATATATATATATATATATATATATATATATATATATATATATATATATATATATATATATATATATATATATATATATATATATATATATATATATATATATATATATATATATATATATATATATATATATATATATATATATATATATATATGCTTTTGCAATTTATGTTGTTGGTGTTTAATAATGATTTTAGAATCTAGAATAAACCCCCTTATATACCTAGATCAAATTTGTGTCTTCCATAATCCATACAGTTTATTTATCTTGATGTTTTTGACCATCTTTTTTCAAACACCGTGTCAAGTTGCATACAACATGGCCTTCGAAGTGCTTTCGATTCATACAGTTCAGGATATAGGAAAGGAAGTACAGCCTATAAATAATAAAAGTGATGCCAAGCTGACAGTCTAAAATCCCTAATACATGGAAATGGTCACAGAATCAATAGCAAATCGAGAATCGTAGATAAATGATCTCATAACCGCTAAAGTGATTTAAAGTTTTAAAATTTATCACGTTCAGTATTAATAGTTTGAATTAATAAATCATTATATTTTAATTAAATTGCATTAAATATTACGAAGAAAAAACGTGAAGCTGAATAGCGGTTAACTAAAAAAGTGTTTAAAATTCATGGTGTTGAATTTCCATTAACTTGATAGTAACAGCAGACAAGCATTTCATATATCCATTATTAATAATATTCCTATAACGTTGCATGAATGAGTCGCAGGCCAAATGAAATTTAGCGATAAATAATTCATTCTATAAAACAATTGAGAGAATGTTATTAACCAGATCAACGTGAAGATAAGGAAAAGTTTCGTAGAGAATGTGTTGTGGACGCAGTGTCAGCCTCGACTGTGGTTTATATCTTTGGAACTCTGGTGTAGTAGTGCAGTGAGTTTTAATTCATTGATTTTCCACAGATTTTTTTGAAAGTGATTATGCTTACACTTTTGGAAATTTTGGAGCCTGAACTCTGGATTCTGCGAAGTATTGTGGTCATTCAAGTTTGCGGAGTTTTAATGGTAAAAGATTTTGAATAAACAACAAATTAAGAAGCTTAAACATTGCTGATGAAATGTTGTGCGGTAATAGATACGCAAATGCTGCTTCGTTAATCTGAAGAAACCTCCAATAAGAAATAAAAACAAAAAAAAAATTGTTATGTGTTTCAAGTACCAGAATCTTGGGAGAAATGTGAATTAAATAATTCATTCACAACAGCTCTTCTTTGTTTATCTGTATGCTAAAAGCAATGATAATATGGAACAATATGCAAACAAAGACAAACCAAAAATGTAATTAGAACTACCACTGCAGAAATAAACAAAGCGACTCGATGCGACCTCGTCCCCTAATTGAAATGTCATTTCTTTTCGGCGCAGAAAGCGACTAAATTAGTTCTTCTCATTTCAGTTAAACGCGGCAAAGATTCAGATTTAATTGCACTTGCAAAGTACGTTTTGCTTAATTAGTAAATTTAGAATTCCGGCTTTTCTTATAAGGAATTTACGAGATTTCGTTCCAAATTTTCTGCCAATTTGCAGTGTTTTGTTTGCTAATGTGCCAAGAGGCGCGAGGGAGCATTTTGAAGTTTTCATCGGCGATACCAGGGCAGCTTTTAAAGAGTTTTGCTAAAAGTTTTGATGTGATGAATATAGAATAGAAGAAACCGGAATATATTTCTATCCGAAAATGATCTTGTTCCCTAATATTATATCGCGGTTATGGTGAGCCATGTTCGATTTTTAACATAAAAACAGTGGGTTTTAGTTTTATATTAAAGAAATAACCGTTGCCTAATATTTACTGTACCTCTCAACATCGCGCCAATAAAAATAACATCCCATCTACCGTTATTTATCATAAGTGACTCAAACCAGAGATTTACAAATAAAAGAATAATTGATAAGGCAATGAATATTAGAGCAGGTTATCTTTTCATTACATGGGTAACCAGTACTTTTTACAAAACTTCTTGATTCCTCCTGCGTCGGTTTTTGCTGAGTCGAACTTGCTGAGCGTGTTCGACTCAGAAATTTTGTAAAAAGTATTACAGTAGCCTGTGGAAGTTTCTTTGAAAAATTATGGGTAACCAGTATTGTTGGATGAATATCTACCTACCCCTATGTGATCTGTAAGTGTGAGAAATAACGGTAGAAGAGAAGTTATTTTTTAATGGTATAATGTTGAGAGTTGTGGTAAATACTAGGCGTTGTTTATGTTTATTATCTATTTTCAGTTATTACTGTGACACCTACATAATAATTACATATATTTAAAGAAAATGGATATTGAACTGAGGTGGCTTTTACTTTATGAAAATCCATTTATCAAAATATATAGGAACTAAAAGTTCATCAAATGTCATTTAATGAAGACACGGTGTTGTCGAAACAATGGTCATGTAAAAATATATAATTTCGTGAAAATCTGAACTTTTAGTTCTTATTTATTTTTAAAAATGGATATTGTCTTAATTGGGCTTAACTATAAATATTTTTCTTTTACATTCATTAAAAAAATGTGTAGTATGGCATAATATACTATTTCCTAAATAAAAAAACAATAAATAGAGCATTTTTCCCGTTGTCTATACGAGATTTTGGTTTGGCAGCTACCAGAATATTCTAAAACCCAAGTAAGCGTATCTGTTTTATTCACTTCTCTGTCTTCCTACGCCAAACATTTACACTAAATTTTCCTAATTTTTAATTATAAATAAAATAAAATTATAGTATTAGGTTATTTTCAGATGAAAGAATTATTTTCGCCGTTAATTTTTTTATTCGGCAACCAATATTAACAATTATCGAAATTACTAACTATTGTTATTGTTCTGCCCCATATCAGTGGAAAATATCACTTAAATACGTCAGCTTTGTTAACCATGGTCACTTCAGACGTTTTCTAGTTTGCGAGAGATCGGACGTTTTGGCCAGATTCGAGCTATGGTATTTTGACTTTTGTCAAAAATGTACTCAAAAACTTGTGGTCGTAGAAAAAACTTGTGGCACAATATCATATTAAAGATGTCATTTTCTACAAAGAAAGGTGTTAAATTGAAATGATTAAGGAACCAGTATATGAAAAATTTATAGATAAAACATTTTAGCTATAGGATATTGTAGATGAAATAGACTCCCATCGACTTAAGGGTTTTACTTTCAACAGATCAACGAAGTTGACGGTGGAACATTCGTAAAAATTCCTAGTATAAAATAACGATGTTGTGGGTGAGGGACATTTAGTTAAATCTTTCGCAGGTCACATCAGCTCTATGTTATATTTGCAAAGACAAACCATTCAATATTATCCTAAAGTTTATTTTCACTTATTGCAGGCTGGTATTAGTTATAATCGCATTTGTATTTGTGCATGGGTATGATTACGTTCTCTGGGCAGTTTTTTATTCCGGATGAATATTTGCAGAAACGATTAATGCTCCGTGAAGCCACTGAACACGATGATATTGAATTAAATTTATATATACAGTTCGATCAAATATTCATTGAGGCAGTGCGAACCCAATTATCAAATCATAAATGTACAGGGTGACCGAAATTGAAAAACTATTTAGTATTTTTATTTGAATATTTCTAATTTGATAGAATTAATATTTGATTTAAAATATTTTATATTACTAACCTGTGGTACAATTCTAATGGAGGAACTTTAACAGCGTATTCGGTAGATAAAAGTAAGTAAGTAAACATATGTTGGAGAGTCTTGAAATATTGCGAAAAAATCGTTTTTGACTATTTTTCAAAAATTTTTTCTAGATTTTGCTTTCAAACTTGGTAGGTATAATTGAATTCATAAACTTGTTTTTTTTTAACTGGTTGAGTTCGTAAGACCATTTCAATATTTCTAAGTAATAAAAAAGTGTACGCCAATTAGACTAATGCAAAAAAAATGTTTTCGTTTTAGAGGAAAACCCGTTGACGTACCCCTTTTTTTATTATTTAAATGAATTAAAACGGTTTCACGAATGGCACTGGGTACACATAAACTAAGCTGCACTGTAAATTTGTTATTAGGTGGCAATCATATCTACCAAAAATTGAAAGCAAAATTTAGAAAAAAAAAATGAAAATGAGAAAAGACGATTTATTCCGCAAAATTTTAACACCAAAATGTGTGTATAAACTTTTTACTTCTATTTATCTGCTTGAAGCTCTATATTTCTAAAAAACACCGGTTATATTGACATCCTCTCATTCTATATCCGCTCTAATACCCTAGCATACTCTGATATGCTCTTCAATTATTATAAGCTCTGATATTCTAAAATTCCCTGATACTTTAATACATTCTTGTACTGTGTTAGCTGTGTGATATGTTCTGATACTTTCATACCATCTGATACTTTGATATGCCCTGAAACTCTGACAAGCTCTGATACTCTTTTGTGCTCTGATACTTTGATACGTTGATATTCGGATATTCTCTAATACTGACATCTGACATGTTCTGATCCTTTGATTGGCTTTAAACAGTTTATCATATTTAGATATAAAATAAATGAATAATTATAACTTTTATTATTTAACCTAAAGAAACATAATACAGAATAAGTTTTGCAGTTTGGTAGAATTGACGAACTGTCCACCGCCATGTTGCTTTTTGAACTCCGCTAAGTATTTTTGGTTGTTTTGATTATTTTAAATAACCGCCTATGTGTATGTTGAGCCTGTCTTAACATTTCGTTCTATCGTCGTTTTAAAATAAATAAGGGCCTCTATATATCTAGTATGCTATATACGATAGAATATTCAACTATGAAACTAAACCGTCATTGCTAAGATAAAATTGAGAAATGTGCAAATTAAAATTGCATGAACAAAGTGTTCACGTACTAAATTGGCGAAAATATTTTCATAAGGGACCCTCGCTGTAACGGCCAATGGCAATCTTCCAACATTTAATCATATCACTTCCGCTAGATAGGTCACTGTTTACATTTTGTACCTACTCACCTGTTCTCGAACTAGGTCATCCCAACCGTTGCCTCCCTGCCAAACCAGGCCAACTTGATGCGACAGAATCGGTAAATTGCAAACAAAACAAATCGCCGTCATAGTCCTGAAAACAAAAGAAAAGAGCGTTTGCCATCTAGCTAAATTCAGTGATGGGTTGTTGAATAACCGCTTTGATCACACCGTGCAATCTAAAGTATAATGCGTTTTCAGGTCATATTAAAATTGGAATTGTATCTGCCGTAAAGGTGGAGATGTAAAATTGTATTGATTCTAACTTTAGCTTGGAGCTCAGCTGTTAACTAGTATTTGAAAAGTTGTATATCTAGCCTCCTCGTTTTATGGCAGATAAATCCCACGAATACCGATACTGAAAAATTGTTTAAAACAAACTAAATCACATTACTGAACAACTTCAAAATTCGACGGCAAACTAAAGCACTACATATACGTCGTGAAAAATGATAAACTTCGGTATAATGCTAGCGCTAACTATAATAGAGAAATAACATCATGTCCTAATGAAATCGGTGCAGGATTTTGCAAAAAGTGTGCAATGTAGTGACGGCTTAACGACATGCCATATTGAATCACTTTATTTATACCATCCGACAAAGTCTGCTTTTTCTTAAACTTACTTTGATTTATAAAGTTTTCGACAGAAACTTTGTCCGCGGAAATAAACATTCGTATAAAATACTTCTACATATTATTTCCAGGAATATCCAGTCGGTTTTGCAGCGATATTCCTGAAAATAATCTCTATTTTAATAGGGAATATATTACATAACATTCGAAAACATTTCTAGCTAAGCAGGAGAAAGGAACAAAATTTATTTTGTTTTTACTCAAACCGCCGTTACGAAAATATTTTGCGTTGCAGTTTTGTATTTGATCTTGCAATAACTTGTTTTGACTTCAAAGAGCTCCTTTAAGCTAACTAACTAATACCATCTGTCAGTTCATTTATGCAACTTGTTGTCAATAACCTTTGCTTACATTAATTACATAATAATATGTTAATTGCGTTTTTTTCGACGCTCGCCTACTGCTTTTTTTTATACAATTGTTTGTATGTTATTTTATTTATAATATAAAGAACTAACCCAGTTTTTTTAAATAGCACCCTTGTAGGAACAAAAACTTTTTAAAACCGGTACTTTTTTGCAACATTTTGACACCAAAATTTTTAAAATCCGTTGAAAAATAAGCTCACAGGAAGGAAAAAACCAGATAGGAAATAGTATATTATGCAACAAGTGCGGTAAACTGCATCTAGTGAGTTAAAAAGTTTACCGAACGTGTTGCATACTATACTTTTCCTACGACCGTAGACCGTAGTTTTTGGGTACATTTTCACAAAACACGAATATATTCACTGACATGACGGTCAGAATTGACAAACGTCAAAATTCAAAGCGTGGGAAATATCTCCGAAAACATCCGATTGCTCCCAAACCCTAGATCGGTGTGTAATTAGGTATTTTACAGACGGGAGTAGAAAAATATATTTTTATAAAAACAAAATATTACTTAGGTGGCTTTGCTTCTATTCATTATCAAGTCGGCACGATTAAAAATTCTGACAGTTTGTATATTTTTATATGATTATCGATTTTGTCGTGTTATCAATTTACAAATGGAGAAAAAGTTGATATGTTTCTGATATAGAAAAAACTCTCGACAGACCCGTGCATTGTATGCAGCCCGGAATCACAAAATAATCGACATGATAATTTTATTATAAGTGAAAAAATTTAAATCGATATTGTCGGATACGTCAACATAAATCCAGCTGTGTCGGTAAGAGAAGTGGTATTAATTAGAATTATGCATCTCAGAGAATCTCTGAGGAGAATTTAAAAAAAAACATTCTTTTAAGAATAACCTTCATCAACATCTTTATGAAACTGACTTTGTAAGAAGACTTCGATATTGTAATTGACTCTTAGGTAAACTCGTCGAGCTTGTCGATGGTTCCTTCGGCATTTTTAATTTTACAAACTCGCAGTAATGAATTGATACTGGTTACTTTTGAAATGTTCTACACTTTGATATTACAGACATGGGAAAACTTTTTTATAATCGAAATTGTCTTGTATTATTTTCTGTATACCGACCTCCATCGTGAACTACCACAGGCTTGGTGCACATATACTTAATTTGGGCAATTACCTTCTCCATTTCAACGGATCTTACATGTCATGTCATTCGATCATGTTCTTGAAATTTGAGATAAATTCGATTCAGGACATACACATCAGGCCAGGTATTATTCCACAAACTAATTTGTTTAGAATCAATTAAAAACACACAAAAGTTTTGATTTAGAAAGTAAAGAGATAGAATTGAGAATTTGATTCAATTCTTATTAATTATGTGGAAATAAATAAAAGGTTAAATTTCACGCTATCTTACGTAAGTTACACCGTTTGCATAATTCACATTTGCCAAAGCTTTAATTTTAATTTCAAAATATTTTCTAAAATTTAAAGTCTGCGGGATGATCCACTGTAAAATTTATTGGAATAAATCTCGAGGTAATACGTAATTTTACGCCTGGATCAACTGTCGGTGAGTTGCCTTCGCCGCGACTACCTGGATTTTTCCCATTTCAGGATGCAAATACGGTTCAGTCGCAAATCGGGTACCTACATGAATAGCTTTATTTAGCTCTATATTTTTCTTTTAAACCTACTGAAAATATTTCTTCTACATTACCTTACCACAATATGTTGGAGAAGCACGTCGCTATATAATAAAATAGAAAAACACGTCTCTATGTTCCCAAGAACTTCGTTGGTTTAAAGCAACATATAGCCCGAGTTAAATAAAAGCTAATGAACTGCACTTTGCGGCACGAAGCGCATCGGAGCATTACGTGTCCGAGAAATACCATTATTAAATCATCCAGCAAGTGCTAAATGCGCCGTAGAAGCGCTTTAAGCAATCTAGCAAATTTGTAAGTTGTTTTAAAACATAGTAATTACGCCGTATTTACCTTAAACCTTTTTCGTAGTCTTTCCAGGCTTTAGAATTTGCTTAATTAAATCTAGGTTCATTTTCACTCTGTGTAATTTACTAACAGTGGAGTGATTATTCTCAGTTATAGTCAAGAGAAGTGGAATAACTCATTAAAAATAGTAGGAAAACCTATACATAGCAGCAAAGCAGAAGATGAAGAATATGTGCTGCAATGTCATGGAGTAGTGAAAAGAGAACAAGGGTAGCGGAAGCATGGAGAACGATTCGGACTCTCTGGAAAGACAATAAATAAATCGAAAAAATTGTGATATAGTAATATAAAGATAGAGACTGATACGCATTTGCTAGTTTACGAAATAACAGTTGATCAAATAAAGAAACCATCACATAAGCAGGTACAGAGTGCCAGTTTCAGTTCAGCTCTGAAAAAGTCAACAGGATGATTGGTGAAATGTTAGCAAGTTCGACTCAACAACAACTGATGCAGGAGAAATACGGGAAGTTTTGTAAATAGTATCACAGTAGTCAGTGGAAGGTTGTTTGAAAAATTAACATTCCCATGGAACTGATAAAATGTAGAATGGACTAGAATTCATTGCTGCTTTGTTTAATAAACGCTTATCAGAAGAGGAAAAAGTTCCAGAGGACTAGACTCTAACGCATATCAGTTCTATACTTAAAAAAGGAAACAAGAAGCTGTGGACGAATTACATAAGATAAATAGAAAAAATAAAAATAAATGATAGAAAAAACAAGATCCAGGAATGGTCTTTTTCAAACATTGAAGATTGAACTACTAGAGAACAACAGACTACAATAGACTTAAAATTGGGACATACTCTCTCCCCAACACTTTTCAAAATATATTTTCAAAAAGCACATAATAACTCATAAAAAAATAGAAATAGCTGGAAATCAAAATATGTAAGGAGTTCTAGAAACTACGATTTCGGAAGAATGGACAACAAAAAGAGACATCTAGAACAGAGTACAGCAAGGAAAACAAGCTATACGTACATTTAATTCAATATGGTGGTTCATTAAAAGCAGATTAGTGACGCAAATGACAATCTATAAAGCCATCATAGATATGTGGGAAAGAGTGCTGGCAATTCGGAAAAGGAAATAAAAGAAAATAGTGCGTTATAGAACATATAAATAAAAAGGAAAGAAGAAGACAAACAGAAAGAGTCTTCACTTGCGCAGATACAGTAGAAACAAAACAACCGTTGTGGTATGGTCCCTTAAGGAGGAAGAATCCTGTGGGATGGATGACAAGTAGCAGGCAAGTCGAAGACCAGGAAGAAAATGGATAGACGGGAATAGAAAAATCATGATAAACAGAGCTCGGGATAATAGAAGATGACTGGGGAGATGGGGAAAAAATGACGATCGAAATGCGGAATGCGTAGGAGGACGTAGGGACCTTGCTAAATATATAGGTATATATAACGTCGAGGTAAAAAATGAAGCCATTTTTTGACCGAGTTTCATTTATTATTTTTATTCGTTTTTATGTTAATTTTTTGTTTATTAACTTCCTTGAGTATTTCGCTAGTATCGCAATTCTTTTTCGGACGAGGTTACCTTACTATTACCTTATTATATGGTAAATGTTGCAGTTGTTTTGGGGCTACTGTTGCCACATTATCTCGTAAATTGTTACTCCCTAAGGATATCGTAAAAGTTTTATGCAGAATTTCCCGTAGCGCTCTTTAAGCTGTATTTATTGTTAGATTATGAGCAACTTTTATGGTTCAGTCGTTACGGTCCTTTATTTAGAAAACAAAAAAATATTTTATTTTCTAAGATTTTTCTCTCTTAAAGCTATAATAGATGATTTTGGAACTTGATATTCGACAACATTCTGATTTACTACTGCAACCCATTTTTATGTTTCTAGAAAGTCCACCAAATTGTTATTTTTGAACCGACATTCGTGATAAGGGTCGTAGGCAGTGTATATTTCACCTGGTTTTCTGACAGATCGTTAATAATTATGAGGAGAAAGTCGCACAATAAAATTCATTTTGTTCCTTTCTCTTTACAAATAAAGAGCATTACGCAGATACAATAGGAAACGCTCCACAAATGACAGTGATTTATATGAGATGATGGCCCTTTGTTTAGGTGCAGACCTGCTTGACCATTGGCGGCTACCCAGATGCAAAACTTAAAGCTGTGGTTGTATTGAAACATTTTAAGCTTGCAAAAACTTCCAAAAGTTCGTTTGACAGATTGGGGTGACATTGTACAAATTGCACGGCAATTAATAAATCAAGGAACTTTTTTGTTGAGTTTGTAATAAAATTGTAATATTATATAAATTGTAAAACTTTTAAATATAATGGGATAAAGCTTATATATTTTTGTTGTAAAGTTTTAATATGAAACTCTTATTGACTGGTATGGGAGGTGAACAACTAACTCTTTTTCATATCATATTTGAGATTTGTAGTTTGTAGTTGTAGTGTATTTGCTCTTACCTGGTCCATAATATCAATCAACATACCGCAGACTAAAAAGTTTACTGCGGACTAAACAATGTCGTTTTCGTATTTCAGTCACAGAAAGTGGTGGTTTATTCTGTATTTGAAATAGGGCCACATTGGCTAAGTAACTTTAAAATAATTAATTTTAAGGGATATTCTTTCCAAAATCGTATAAAATTCTTTCCGTAATAAGTCAAAGTCCGAATTTTACTTTACCGATTCAATGAAACAAAAAAACAATTTGAATAGCCGACAACACCAAAATATCCCTCAGACCAGAGAAGGAAGTGGCAAATTGCATCCTTTCTTTTTAAATCGTCACTGTTCGTTTTGTAGCTAGAACAACATAACGAACATTACGGTCTTCAATAAGCAATGCTACTTCAGCTGCATTTATCTGTTAATAGACATCTCTAAGATTTCTGAAAGATATTTTTATACGAGGAGATGTCTGTCTGCAAGCTAAGTTCATTTGCAATGGACATTTTTTTATTCAATTTTGTCAGCTAATATGGATACATAAATAATATATAGAATAAAGTATTTTAAATTATAAATGTTAAAAATTTGTCAATAATCATTTAAATAAGCTCTTCTTGTGTACCTTCTATTGGCATAATGTGTACATTCCATAACAGGCAACAGGTGATACTATAAATTAAAAAAAATTGCTCAATAAATAGTAGTTGTCACAACAATATTCATGGTACGCTTTTGCAAATTCATGGTAATTATTAATCTTACTCAATAAATAATGATTCAGTACAATATCACCTGCCGCGGAAAAGTTATGGAACATACATAACACAACACAAAACGCAGAAAGTCATCATTTTTAATCTGAATGCCCGGTTAATAGATAAGGAGTATTCTATAGCGATAACAATGAAGAGGGGTAATTAGCAAGTGTCGATCAAGTATTCTCCATGGACATTTTGTCGATAGTTATAAATGACTATCGGTCTCCAGGAGAGACGGGTAATCTATCAAATCCTTAATACGATAGACTTTTTTTTTACTCCAAAAAAAGTGAAAATGTCGTTGATATTGAATATCGTTTCGCACGATATTCGCAAGCAGAAGCTATAGCGTTTCCGTAACATAAAACCGTGCAATTTGTACAACAATTCCAACCAGTAAACAACATTTTTACTCCTGAATGCGGACCTGTAATGGCGTAGGCGCGGAGACGGCAACTGCGCCGCCATCGTTCATTCTGACGACGCAGACCCGTGATGCTATCTAGTGGACGATCTTTTAATGCGTTGCTGTCGACGAAGAGTCTTGTATCGGCGGTTCGAGTCTCGACTTAGTTGCTGGTTCCTGCTGAACACCAAACACTTAGTGCTAATTTTCTACATGTTCGTAAGGAAGGAAAGCGGTTGGGACCTAGACGTGTCTTGGAAGTTAAACATTGTTGTTGGGTACTGGATTGTGTGAAAGATCTTATCTAGATGTATTCTACCTGCTTTAGCAGGTAGTTGGTGGTTTTATTTACCATGCAACGTCATAGAGAAAGTATGAAAAACTTTCAGAATAATACTTGTTTTGATCCATGATTTACAGTCAATATATTAAAAGCCTCAATTCTTCCCATGTAAAAAAATTAAACAAAATTCTGATTCTTATTAAATAGATCTACTTAGGTATATCAGTGTTAAATCTAAGAGTGTTTGTATCTTTTTGCAAACAGAATTTGAGAGTTTGATATCCCTAAGAAACAATGAAGCAAGAAGTAAGTTACTATCATCGAAGATTATTGCCAACTCATTTGTGTATTATTATTTCAGGATTTCAGGAATGAGTGATTATAATAGACAATTCTAAGTAACATAGTCGCCAACTCATAAAAGTGCCGATTTAAAAAAAAGAAAAGGGAGTTTTGAAATCATGTTACCATGAAAAATCATATGTATTTGGCAATATCATATTAAAACCGTATGAAATTATAAAATAACAATCGTTTAGTAAACAGTCGCTCAGCTAAATACTGCTAAAAAGTACCTATATAATTTATTGTGGGGCTAAAAGTGTCAAAGTTGATTGCAGATATGAACTCAACAATATTTCTTAAATGAACTTAACGTCATATTTTAAACTTTAAACATGGTTAGAATTTATCTTTTAGTTCGATATTTTCCTTTTCTGCCACGCCGTTTCAATTTAAATAAAATTGCGTACTCCTGAGGTCGAAAGCTATCGGATAAATCTGTTGTTAACTTATATAAATTTCATTGAACAAGTTTTAACCGTGGTTCGAAAGAAACTTTCAACATCCAGTCTCTCAATGTAATTTAAAAAGTTTTGAACACGAGAACAGCCTAGATTTGGAAATTATTTTATCACTGGACAATGCTGAAGCTCCTAGACGCCGTTTTAATCAAGAAGATGGAGTAATAACGTCATTCAGAGGTAAACAATATCAGTTTGAAATGAACATTCAGTTAAAGTACTCACAAAATGTATACTAGATAATTAGAAGTATAACATAAATGCAAGACTATATATTGCATACATTTGTTTTACACTAGTTTTGACAAAACATTGTCAAGACAAATTTTTCCAAGAAACTCCCAGATTCCTGGATCTCTACGTCGGTTGTTGATTCAGCGAGTTTGATTTATCAGGTTTGTAAATAGAATTATCCAAGCCGCTCAGGTCGATATATATATATACATATATATATATATATATATATATATATATATATATATATATATATATATATATATATATATATATATATATATATATATATATATATATATATATATATATATATATATATATATATATATATATATATATATATATATATATATAAAATATGTGAAACCGGAACAGAGGTTGTTAATACCTTTGTTCTTTTTCGTTGACCAGGTCTGTGCAATTTTGTGGAACGTATCCGTTAAAACCTATTTCTCGATCGTCTGTTTGCAATCCCAATTTGCGGAAGTAAAATTTATGAAGCGCAAATAATTCATGGTGTGATTTTCCGATATTTCCGACTGCAAATGGTCTTTTCCTGGATAAACTCGAACAGTGCGGGAATACACTCTCGACGGAAATTGCTTCTTCGAATTCCCTTTTCTACGGCTTCATCATGACCGTGTTGATAATTATTATTTTTTAACCGACTCCTTAACTTAGTATAACAGTTTGAGTTCTACAAAACTGCCAAAATGCGTTTTGTAATGCCCCTGTAATATTGAAATGTGACAGTTTATCTAAATGACAAGGTCTCAGAACCAACTAACTGAATAATTTCCGCTTTGTAGATTGATTTCTCAATAATGATGCTATGTCAGACATTTTTTATCCAGATTTGAATTGGAGCACATACGGGGTGCAACAATCTGACGCAGTTTTTTCCCAAATGCACTTTTTCAAAGCGGACGCCTCGCATAAAGTTTAATTAGAAAACCAAAAATTAAAACGATTAAAAAAAAATTAAGGCTAATTCTAGTGTGGCCAATTGGACCAAATTGACTTTATTAATAAGGTTTGTAGCAAATTCTTGTGGAATGGCATCAAATTCTTCCTGAAGATCATGAAGACTATCAATGGTTCTGTGATGGTGTGGGCCGGAATTTCGAGGACACCTGTCCAGATTTAATATTGGTTGAAAACCGCGGCATAAATAATAAATAATATAATGTTAATATTCTCTAAAACGGATGTTGTTCCCAACTCTTATTTTATCAGCGAGAGATTGATATTATTGCAACATCACCCCGCCTGCACACGGCACAAGTAGCTAACGAATATTTAAACGAAGTGGCTATTAAACAAATAGATTGACCGGCTTGCAGTTCTGACCTTAATCTAACTGACTATCTCTGATACCCATTTCATAAATGCATTCGTCGTATCCCTGCTTTACCGGAGAGCCTTCATGAATTACGCTTCGGGGTGAATTTGATGTTATTCCACAAGAATTTGTTACAAATCTTATAGATGAAGTCAGTTTGGCATAAGGAAGCCACACTAAATATTAGCCTTAGTATTATTATATTTAATTTGTTTAATCTTGATGATCTTTTTAGTTATCTAAACATACGGTTTGATGCTTATTTGTGTTGCGTATTCGCAATTTAATCCAAGACGTTTTGACAGAGTGCATCTTCAATAAAAACAGAGATAATGTATTGAATAAAAAAACAAAACGTGATTTCAGTTGAAAATAGCTGCCACCGCTGTTGCATTCTATATAGTGTTCCAAATTTTGTTAAACAATCTTCGCCTCACGTTTATGCGTAAATCGTTACTACAGGACCAACCAACAGTAAAAAAAAACAGCAAAAACAAACCATGTGTTCACGAGGAAGCCAACTCTTAAATTGGGACCAGCTTTTAGTGAGGGTCGATTCGGTTTGGAAATGGCGACTCGGCATTCTAATTTAATAATTGGCTAAATTATCTAGCAATAGTGATGGAGTTGTAAATAGTATATTATGCAACAAGTGCGGTAAACGGCATTTGACTCACGAGTTTATTTGACATGAGCGGAGCGCACCGGAGCGAGTGTTTAATAAAAGAGTGACTTAAAAAGTTTACCGAACGTGTTGCATACTATACTTTTTCTACGACCTATAGTTTTTGGGTACATTTTCGCAAAACAACACGAATACATTCACTGACATGATTGTCAGAATTGACAAACGTCAAAATTGAAAGCGTGGGAAATATCTCCGAAAACATCCGATTGCCCCAAACCCGTGCGGTAAAATCCCGCGAAATGTCCGAAGTGGCTCGGATTCGTGGAAAACGAAACTGACGTGGTAAAGTGATGCTTCTCGCATGCTAGATCGGCGTGTAATTAGGTATTTTACAGACGGGAGTAGAAAAACAAAATATCGTTTCTTAGTTATACTCGAAAGTATTAAACCACTACTGTGCCTGTACTGAAAATAATTAGACTTGTAATTTATATTTAGAATGTTTTGTTGTTTTAATCTTACCTACTGTTATTTCCGGAAATGTGTTACGTCTTCGATATTTTGTATTTAACTTTCAGTTTGAATTTTTATTGACATTGGAAACCCTAGGGGTAAATTGGTGTAGAAGAAGAAGAAGGAGGTCCTAACGTATTCATATTTCATTCAGTAATTCAGCAACATTTTTTTCCCTGAAAACCATGAAAAAACTGAAAAACTAAACAATTCTTTTAATACTCAGATAATTTAATTTTTTAAATTTCAGTATTACAATTTGCACTGCATGTTAATCTTTAGTAGGCAAAATGTCTACACGACAGAGGCATCATTCCCGAAAAGAAATTCTGACAAAACTCGGAATGACCCGTACCACATGTTATCCAAAGAACTCTCTTTCGCATACTTTAAATGAAGCTAACCAACGATTTAAGGCTTGTCATTGCTATAAAGCTCATAACATAGCTGATCTATGTGGGCTGACCAGTTTGAGTTTTAATCGATGGCTATAACAAGTAATTTGACATTTTTTGTTGGCAAAAAAATCCTTTGCAATGATTAAATTTAGGGTTTTTGTTGTTTTCAAAACATTTTTGTTAGCCATGAATCACTACGTTTGTCACAGAAATCTGGTTCAAAGAAGCTATTATTGTGGGTTTTTTACTCATAACATTAACCATCTGTGTAAGTCGAAACCATGTCAAAAAACATTATTTTCAAATAGCGCTGATTTATCAAAATGTCTCTTGTTTCATGTTAAAAACGAACGACCTTAGATCTCGGTTTATTATTTAAATTCAACAAAGAGAAAAATTCTAACTAAACTTTCGTCCATTACCGATTAAATTTTATTTTGCAAACGAAATTACCAAATGGTTCATATTTTCGCGTTGATTTAATCCCGGGGTTAAATTCGTTTTTAATCTCTCAATGTGCGGATTCTAGTTTTTGCAATTATGGTGGACATTTTAGTGCTTACGCTATTACCATTAACGATCACAGCGTAGATTAACTGATGACAAATGACACATGCTCGAGGTCCAAAATGTAAGGGAATATAATGATCCCTTTTTTCTTCAAACCGAGGCGTCCTATTTTTGGAAAACGCCTATTTTTTATCTCATTATTAAGCACTGATCTTTTTTATTTTCATTTATCATCATCATTAGTGTTTATGGATTATGGCTGTAAATTTTAGGAGTACAACAGTGTTAAAATTAAATTGAATGAATTTATCAATTCAATAAATGAAATGAAATTAAACAGATAAAATACTGAACACTTTCTGTTATTTTATATGTGCATTAACATTTAAACGTGCTGAATACTTTACATGTGAATATTATGGTGTCTAGAAAAGATTAGAACGTCTAAAAGTCGAGTCACGGAAAGCATTCAAGAATTTGATTTGCAGATATATTTTTTGAGATACGACGCAAAATTTACAATTTTGTGGACTCGTATACAAAAACTTGCATCTCGCCATCAGAAATTATTCAAAGAATATCAAAACAATGGTTAATCCACTATCGTGGTAACGGATCGTAAATGCAACAATCAGGAATATTCGAGATAATACTCGTGATGACTTGACAATATTTGATTACGGACCCATATACCCCATTTGCTTGCACAGTAATAATTCAAGTTCAACGCTTAATATCAATCGAGTCCTTGCAACAATGAAAACAGAACGGAAGCACCTCAAACAACATTAGTAATGTTCGCTGTTGGGTTTAAACTAACTGTAGTTACGATTTGTAGTATAGATATGCACTATTTATATGTCTTGCTAAGGCTTAGTCTGATTTTAATGGCAGGATAAAAAAAATAATTTCGTGAAAAAAGTTCGAGAATAATTTCAGGAAGATAAAACAAAGTCTACTATTTAAGTTTTTTTTGTATCCTTTTTATTTGACTTAGCATGGTTTAATAGCATATATGTATATTATAACGAGTCTATGACTTTTATCCACGTGTTGCATGTTATACTTTTTCTCCTGTGCTGTTAGTTTTTTAAGGGACGTGAGACTTGACCGTCAGAATTGACAAACGCCAAGATGCTGTGCGGCGAAAACATCCGATCGCTCTTAAACCCGTGACTAAAGACTGGATACATCCGAAGTGGCTAGTGACCCTGCGTGACGAAGCGACGAAGGAGTCGTTTGACGACTTCAGTTTTGTTATGTATGGCTCCTGGATATTACCACATGGTTTGGGCGCAATATTACCCACGGTTTGAATTTTGACCTTTGCCATGTCATTGAATGTATCCGTGTTGTTTTGCAAAAATGTTCCCACGAACTATATATATACAATACAATACAAGATATATTTAACTATTGAAAGTATCTTGCAACTTTCCCGTCATCCTTCGCCAAACATCTCTATCCACGGCATCCCCTTCCCGTAGATTTCGCTCATTTATTAACCTTCTGATAGTTTCATTCCATGATCTACGTGGCCTGCTTCGTTTTCTTTTTCTTGGTGGTTGCCGCAGAAATATTCTTTTGGACCATCTCTCTTCAGGCATTCTCAATAAGCGTCCAAACCATTTCAAGGATCGCCTTTCAATTCTATCCAGCACCGTTTCTTCTGCTTTCATTCGAGCTCTTACTTTCTCGTTGGTTTCTCATTTCTATAGCTATGATCGTTCCCTTTAGATCTCCATTTAAAGTCGACACTTCTGATTCATAGCTCAAAACTGAGTCCACCATTGCTTTGCCCACGGTTCTTAATGGTTATTTCCCACAAACTAATGTTCGTAAAAAAAGTACAGTATGCAACATGTTTGCTAAACTTTTTAAGTCACTTGTTCATTAAACACTCGCTCCGCTGGGTGAAATAAACTCGTGACTCAAATAAAGTTTACCGTATTTGTTGCATAATATACTTACATTTGTTTACATCATTTTAAATCGTTTTTCAATACTGCGCGCTTTGATGTAGCTAAATACTAAAATAAATGTTTTTCCGGCTGCCTAAAGCCTTGATTAACGGTTATTTCATCAAATATTCGCTTTTATATTCCCAGTTATTTACATGCGAATTGCATCGGAGCAAATAGGGTAGAATTTAATTTAAACACTGTTATACTGTTTTATTACGAATTTTAATCGGAGCTCATCGACGCTGGGGTATACTGCTGTTTAATTTTTATTTTTATGGAGGTGAATGACCGAAGTTTAAGTGTTTCGAACACACACCTTTCTTAGTTTGTTGTGCATTTAAGGCGTTTTTTAATACGTGCGTAGGTGCGATCATCATCAATACAAATGGCTATGTGATCTTTGTAACGGTTCTCACGAACTCAGGAAATTCTTCATTCAACTCGTAGTTTTCCGAAGCCCTTTTCCGCGTATCGTACTTCACCAGTCTTTTGAAGAGTTTGTTCAAGCAATTTAGTTTATGATACCTTTAAATATTGTTATTCTAAATGAACTTGCTTAATATTTAGAAACACATATTAAATCCAAAGTAAATTCTCAATATGAATATTATGTTGACGTTATAACTTCCATTAAATCAATTTTAACTTGGTAATTTGATTTTGCGAGCAAATGAATGCTTAAATACAGAGCTTGCTTAAATTTCTAGTAAAATATTGCTGTTTCGAATGTTCACCTGTTTTAATCTAATTATAATTTTGTGTTAGTAGCTAGGCGTATTATACCTAGAAGTTGTCGAGTTTAATATGATAAGGCCGCAATATAGGAAGCGGCGAATTTAATTTCATTAAAATAGAAAGTTGTAGTCAGTCGCCAGGTTAATTCTATCACGGATTTGAAGTTGGACGTTAACATTATTGCAAAAATAACAGGTTATTTAAAAAATTAATAATATGTTAATTTATAACATATAACCTATGAAAAAAAAACATAATTTGCATATATGCGATAATCAATTCCTGCTCGAGCAAAAAATATTGAAAAGAAATTAATATCAACATACACTTCTTTCTGGTCAGTTTCTAACAGTATTTGAATAAACGACTTTGGAGAAGCAGACGATGAAATAAATCAGTTTATTGCAATCAATTAACTACTAATTTAAATTTACATTTAACTTTGATAATTACAAAAGTTTTGGGACAATAGAATTTAATGAAACAATTTAACAGTAGCATCCATTTATTTCAATACGACATTCGAGCGGTCATTTTAAGGAGCGTTATAATTACAAAGGCAAATGATTTTGTGTAACTAATCCCCCAACAACGCTAAAAATAGACGAACAACATTCTTGGTGATTTGATCACTTCGCAAGTTTGATACAATTTATTTCTTTTTAAATACAACAAGCACAAATAGATTTTAACAGCTTTACACTAGGTACGGAGTGAACCAAATTGGTCACTTTTAAAGCCAATAGACGAAAAGTGATGTGTCTGAGGCTCAAATTTTATGAAAACTATAATGGGTTGTAAGGTGTATTTCATAAATATTGTTTCAAAATTTTGTATTTCTATAAAAACATTCTCAAAACAAATTTTTACGCAGAATTTATTGTTTTAAGTACATATTTTTTTTAAACTCATAGTTTAATCGTAGGAAAGATCGAGATTTTTGACCAGGGACACAATTCGAAAAATCTAGCATGCTTGATATTTTTCTTGTTTACTTTTCAATATACGAAGTTTCTAATTGTTTACATTCTGCCGAGTAGGCCGACTAGGCTTTGGGAGGGGTGGTCATAATACAGGAAAAAAATAGGAAAATGATAATGATAACGATAATGTACAGGCACCACGAAAAATATCCAGTTACGAAACATAAATAATAGTGATAGGTTTGGAAAGAAAAGGTGTAAACCATAGAATTATAATCAGGGTAGATGGCATTGTTTACAATTTAATGTGATGACAATATCTTGACGGTTTGAGACAATGTTGCCAGTACTGAGCATCGCCGAAGTTTTCAGTGGATTAATCATATGGCTACTAGAAATATAGGCACTGTCTATGCCGATAGTACTGGCGCTTAAGACGACAATTTTGTTGAGAAGGTCCATTCAACATGCGCATGCGGGAGATTTAAAAATTTGCTTGTGAAATGGCGCAAAGTTGCAGGTTAGTGGGTGAAATGTAGAGCCATTCCCTTCTCTAAGAAAATATCAATGCCTGCGGCGCATCAATTTTTACCACTATATTATCTAATAGCTACATGTTATTAATACATACACAATAAGATTTTTAACTAATAAAAAGTATCAGCCCGTCAAGATATTTTGTGTCCGATATTTCTAGATCAAAAGTTAACTGGAGATCATTATTTGCAACTCTTAGAGTACGGAATGCAACAATATATAGAAGATTTATCCCTAAATATATCAGCGCTGATTACTTAATGGATTTTTTCTTCTCAGGACAAATTAAAAAATCTCGGGCACAGAACTCCTTGTAATAATGTCAACTTCAACTTCGGCAAAGCATATCAGAGGCAATCAATCAGTTAAGAGGCAATCCAAAAACGTTACTAAATGCAAGACATCATACAAGTAGAGTGTATGAGAAATGTGGTCAGGAAAATGGTGGTCACATACAGCCGTATTTAGAATAGTTAGAGTATTTTTTTAATTTTAGTGTGTCTTGTCATTTTTAGTGTCTTTGTTCTACTTTAATTTGAAAATAATTATTGTTGTTGCAGTCTGTCACGGCACTCTTTGAAATTATATAAAAAATTTCTATTTTTGCCGATTTGTCAAAAACGAGTGGACTAAAATATAAAGGGTGTTACATCATTGTAATCGGAATAAGATATTCTATTAAACATATACGTAATATATATAGTGTTGCATTTAAAAAATATGAAGTAGGCTTATATGTCAAAAAATTGATAGTGCTTTGTTTTATATGTCACTTGGAAAAAAAATTGGCTACTAACTCTTCATTTTGCTTTTTTGTTTACCTTGATATCGATAAATCAAAACAGTTACAGCCAATTTAAATGTTATTAAGATAAAATGAACGCACGGTACATTGACGTGAAAGTTTTGGTGAAGTATTTGCAATGATTCTAGAAAGAAGAAATAAGACTTGTTTATATAGTTGTTTGATATGAAATTAATGTAATTATGAACTTGATATTTGTAGTTTGAATCATGTATTTTTTTATTAACAGAATTTACTTTATTTAATATTTCAAATTTATTATATTTTTAAATTAAAATCTCTCCCGCTTATTGCTCCTTTCTGGAATTACTTTCTCCCAATTTACAGGGTTACAATACCAACTCTCCATATTAAGGCAACACCCTTCACTGCACTCCTTTCTTGCCAAAATGCGTGTATTGTCATCATAACAATGGCAATTTTATGAATGACCTATGCTGTCTTTTTTAGTTGGACGTCTGTGGTAAAAACAGTATGCATCGCTAAGGGAAAGGGAAATAGGAAAAAATAGTGATGGAAAATGTGACCGAGTTCCCGATTTCCAGTTAAATTGTATTTTTACTACATATTAGCAGTGCGGGTTTTAATCATTAATTATTATAATAAGTTGTGTATTGAGTGTCTAGGTAAGGTAAGGAAAAATATTTGCCCCTCTCGAACTCCCTATTGGAACTCAAAAACATATTTTTCTAGCAAGACGGGGCGCCCACTCACGACTCTGAATTCATTAGTATTTTTTAGTTACAGCGATTTTTAAAAATGCGCGTTTATGAAAAACTCCCTATACCCATGTGCGGTTTGTATAACGTTTTAATTTTCTCTTTAAAGGTGTCAAATTTGGCCCTCCCTGTCCCTCGATGCATCACGTGGAATCAGTTGACATTCAGATTTGCCTCGTTTGAAGTTACTCTCTTACTTCGTATGGGATCGACTTAGGCGCGAAGTAAAAATTTGGAATATATTTCAAGAATATTGTACAACTCGTATCCAAATCATCGAATTATTATGAATTTATTAGTTAACAAAATTTCATTTGCTTATTATAATAGATGGTAACCATTTTTATAAAATAGGTAAAGCTGCTAACAACTTTAATAATAACCCCCACAGATGATTTAGGATCGTCATAAAGAAAAACATTTACGCAACACCGACTGGAAAAGGGTCTAACATCACATATATGCGCTGAGGATTTTCTCTTTAGAAAAATAAAATATTATCCCGGTTTATTTTATCAATTCGCAAGTTCACTTCCTCGTGTCACATATGACATCGATCTTCCATAGGGGGCCAAAGATATATAATTCCGGGGTTTTCTCTCGAGAATTGAACTCCCAGGAGATATTCGAATTTTTGATTTCTCCGACCGGTTGAACATCGCCCCCATATTTTTACACGATCGACCCTGTGTAGTTTTGGCATTAGGTGGATTGATTGAGCACGGCTCGATGGGACAGTAAATCGCGATCAAGATTTTCACTTTTAAATCAATAAACGGTCTAGTTTCAGCTGAAATTGGTTTGTCATCAAACGAAGTGGGAAAAGGGTAGTCAGAAGGGCTGATATGGAGTTGGTACTTTAATACATCGGGCTTGCAATTAACTGAGAAGTATTCACGTGTTAACCCAACGATAAATTGGAAAACTTCATAATTGGATATCGATTGGATGGGGACTTTTGGGGATATTATTTAATACAGGAAAACAAGAAACCCACCAATTCTATATACAAACTGCGGTGTCAGATTTGCAGAAAACAACCTGGGATTGCTATTATCACATATTTAAAAAAATAATTAAAATCACCAACGCTTTACGGGATTAATTTAATGGTTTCAAAAAATGACTATTTTGACTAGGTAGGTATTCTTCTTATTTTCTATCTCACAATTTTTAAATTCATACTGTCGTCGTACAAAAGATGAATGGACAATTTCCATTTATTATACCTACGATGGCGGATAACTCAGACTAATATCCAAGACGGTATTTGAAACCATAACTAAAAACGCTCTAAGAAATGTCTTATATAGTGTGTTATCCATCAAGTTTGACAAACGACACTTTAATCAGAACTAGTGTCTGAAGAAGTTTATCGACATGTCACATACTTTAACTTTGCAACATAATGTCAAACGTTGTCCAAAATCACTGGAACAAATCCGATTCGAGGTTCCTTAAAGTGGAATGTATAATCATATATAGGAACTTGTTGTGCAGAATGTATTTTTATTGAAACTAACAGAAAACCTAAAACACGTCTGGTTTCATTGAAATTTTTCCATGTCCTCTCTGGCCGACCTAAAAACGCTAGAGAATTTGAGTGGCGAGCTCCACTTATTTTCCATTGTTTCTGCTCTTATTGCTAAATAGGTTTTAAAAAGAAACTCTGATATTGCTTGCACGTTATTAAAGTACCACCAATATGAAGTGTTACAGTGCATTGCTGTGGGCCCCATGCATAAAGTAGGTTGCTATAAATCATTATTAAAAATGCAAAATTTGTCAATGTTGTTAAATTAAGAACATACTGAAACATGAAAAAACAGTATTGCTTTCTAAAATTACTTTATCACAAAAGAAAGTCTATTTTTATTGCAATCGCTTCAATAGAATAACAAAGTTTTCGTACTTTTTAAATGACTTAGTAGGCTTTGAAAACAAATGCCGTTTTAAGTATTTGACAACTGATGTCAGTTCTGTTAATTAGTTTAGACCTGTACATGCAATGTAGAATGTTTGTGTTTTTCCTGCGATTTGACAAGAAGTGACGAGGTAAGTACCATTAATATTTAATTTAGCAAATTCTATGGAGTAAAAAAATATGAAGGCCAACCAGTGCCAAGCAAAAATATAAATTTTTTATTAGGCAAGGGTGTAAACTACTAAAAACTGTTAGCCAAAAATGTCGCAAACAATCGCAAAACTTATGCCATTCAAAAATGCCAACCTCTGAGTGATAAAAATATTAACCATTAATATGCTCTTGAAGTTGTTTATCGCATGTATTGCTTGCGCAATGAGCCAATTATAATGCATTATTTTTATACATATTCTTTTCATTTTATACACACGTTTAAACTCAAAATTGCAAGAGTACTTTTGTTTTTTCGTTTTTAGAAATGTACGAAATATTTAAAAAAACGTTGTTTCAATTCTGAAGTGTCTCTAGTAGGAAAAACCTTGTAGAAGAAATATTTAAATTGGTTGTAAAACATTTTAACCTTAGTAATGAGAATGTTCCGACCAATACACAAAAACAGTGGAAATCGATTATTGAAGATATCTGTAACAAAATAAATGCAAGATGGAGGAAGTGCGGCAAAAGATCTGATCGATTTTTACTAAAGTATGATGAGTGGTTGCAGAATGGCTCTATTTGTTTTGCTAGGGCCCCAACAGAAGATTTCTTTGAAGAAAAAGTACAAAAAACCCTGGGTCGCCCACTTAAGCCCTTTAACCAGATTCTTCATAGATCAAAGAAAAAAAAAGTTGAGCACTAAAAGCCAGTACGGAAGAAATTACATTTGCTGCTCAAATTGCTTTAAGAAATGATGGGAAAAAAGATACAACTAATCTAGTCAAAGAAATCAGTACCGCAGCTCCTGGCAGAGCAACCGTTATAAAACATTGCTGTGAAAAAGATGACGCCCGAAACCCAATACAGTATTCCAAAGACGAAGCATTAGCCATATTTTTAGATTGCAGACTAACCAAGCAAAGCAATATAAACATAGGAAAAAGTGCGATTGAAGCAGGTCGTGAACTATATCTTTCTTATATACAGGTTCTGAGAGCAAAACTGAAATGCTATTCTCCCGATCCCGATGAAACTATTTTTATCAACGAAACTAGAGCTGAAATTATCGACCTTCAAGTATTGCTGGATCATACCGCCAAACGTCTAAAAGTAAATGTACAGGAACCTGTACTTCAACAGCACGCATCAATGTTGGATTTACAAATATTAGACCTTGTTTTAGTCACTAACTATGGATGTGATGGAAGCTCTGGGCACAGTAGATATAAGCAGAAGTTTAAAGGCGAAGAAGTTAATGATGAATATTTATTTGTATATTCTCTAGTGCCAATCAAACTTAATCCAATAAAAGACAAAAATATTCTTCTATGGCAAAACGATCACCCATCTTCCACCAAACTTTGTCGGCCTATAAGATTCTTATTTTCTAAAGAAACTACCGAAATGGTAAGTGACGAGACTAAACAGAGTCGCAAATAAATAAATTAAAACAGACAGCTATAATTTTGGAAAATAATGTTCAAATAAATATTCATCATGTGCTTCACTTAATAATGGTAGATGGAAAACTGTGTAATATACTAACCGATACAAAATCATCACAAACCTGTTATATCTGAAAAGAATCTTCCATTAGTCACCCATGGATTCAAGTTGGGATACTGAGATTGATGAAATTCCTCTGTCAGAAATCTTGCCATTCAAGTCTCAAAGAATTGTTGGGATCAGATAATGAATATTTGCCAAGTGATCTCGGCGGTGGAGGAAGTAGTTCGGTAAGTTTAGAATGTCAATCACCATGATAGTGGCACCAACGACTATAGTGACATACATATTAACTGGACAAAAAAGAACTTTGTGCCTAAGTCGCATGAATTTGATGACAGTCAAAGTGAAATAGATTATTTTTTGAATCTTTTTACTGAAGATACAGCAAGTGTCATAATTTCCGAGACAAACAGATATGCTACACAGTAAAATAAAAATAAATGGTAACATCTCGATTTAAATGAGTTGTTCACATTTCTTGGCTCTTTTATACTCTACAGTCTTTAGCCAAAAAATAGCAAGTGACAAACTCTAAAAAATTTGCATTTTTCAAACAATGAGAATGCTAGGATTGGTGATAGATTGCATAAAGTAAGAAAAGTGTTGGAACAAATAAAGCAAAGGTTTCAATCACAATTCTATCCTTTTGAAAACCTAGTGATTGGTGAAAGTATAATATAAACTGTTTAAAGGAAGACTACTTTTTAGGCAATATATTAGAACTAAGCGCCACAGATTTGGACTTTATTGTCTATATTGACAAGGACGCATATAATGTAGAAGAAAACATTACACGATTAGCAGTCACCGGTAATATTGTAGCTCAGCTAATGAAACCGTAGGTAACCAAAGGAAACTCCCTGTTTACAGATAATTTCTATAGCGTCTTGTTTGACTGTTAGACCTAAAAGACTTTACATGTCGATTCTAAAAGGGTTTGAAGTGGAAAGACAGGAGAGACGTGATGATGATAACAACAATGCACAAAAACCAAAATAGTTCCACTTAGTAAAATTAACAATGCCACCGAAGATCCCTCGAGGAAAGCTGAATGTGTGATTAACTATGATAAACAAATGGGAGCAGTAGGTCGGTCGGATATGATGATGAGCATCATTAATTGTATGGGGAAGACCATAAAATGGTAAAAGAAATTATCCTTTCATACATGTGTGTTGAATGTACATTCCATATTTTTAATGAAACAGACTTGTCCAATTGCCCTTGCTAAGTTTCAACAAAATCTTCTACATGGAATTTTCAAAAGCTTTGTATAAGTTTTATTGGCTATTATTCACATATATTGCTGATTTTTTTCAAGTTCTTCTGTTAATGACGTTAATTTTTGTTGTTGCAGATAGAAATCCAATGCTTACAGCCCACTTCCGTTTCTGCAACTGCTGATATAGCTTGACTACAAATTAGTTCTCTCAACTGAAAAGACAAAAACCGCCTCTAGAAGATGTGTTGTATGCCCATACACAACAGCAAAGGAAAAACAAAGAAAGGTTTCCAGATATATGTGTAAGGACTGTGACAAAGGCTTGTGTGTAACTCCATGTTTCCAGATCTACCGCACAAAGAAAAAATTCTAACAAATACTTTAGGCAACAATATTTTGTATAAGTTCATTTAAATCTTTCAATATTTTTCAAAACTGTTAATTAAAAAAATATATTTTAAATTAAAATAAAGTTATTTGATTAAAAAAAGTACTTTTTTTGCGTTTTTGTAAAGGGTATATATGACAGTCTCCCACAAGGCACGTAAAAAACAACCGTCTGAGTATAAATATCCTCATGGGCATCAAAGATTTGGTCAAGTAACGAACTATATAAAGTTCGCCCTTTAATTGACACACTCCGGAAAACCTATCAAACCTACTATGACTCAGATGAACAGTCGGTAGATGAATCAAGATTATATTCAGGGGTCGCTCATCTCTACGGCAGTACATGCCGCAAAGGAATATAAAACGCGGGTACAAAGTGCGCCTACGTGCTAATAGATCTGGTTATATTTCTGATTTCCGATAAAATGAATTCTACAGAAAAACATTTAGGCACCGGCGTTGTTCTAAATCCGTGCAAAGATGTAAGTGATGAATATCGCGGAGCATATTTTGATAATTTTTTTACTTTATAATATTGGCATGTGGAATCATCCCTAAAAAAGATTACACTGGAGAATGCATAGTAGGGGATTCCTTTTCATGAATTGGATTGGATCAGTAGTAGTGAAACACTAACAATCATATAACGTATGTAGACAAATGCTGAAATCCCTATTCTCTATGCTCAAGAGGTCTTATAGGATTGTCGAAATGAGAAAAGCCAAGATATGTGCATGCTTCAAACCAAATACAAATGCGTTGTACCGCCAGATTTACGTTTCGAAGGTGCAGCAAATATGCCGAAATATGGAACTTCTCTGCGTTGTGCTTGTTGAAACCATTAACATTTTTCAGAATCAATTAATTTTCATTAAAAATAAAGTTTCTATTATTATTATTCATTCATGTCTACCTTATATTAGGATAATCATAAAAATTGGCAAAAAATTTAACTTTGGTCGTCGGGGATAATTGGGTATTTTTGAGTTAGGGAGTACACGTCCTACACCAAATCGATGAGATAAAACCTCGTGCACCAATTAAAATTTACGCGAATTTTCAAAGCGCTTGTCGGAAAAACGCGGCATACTGTCAAAGGCCATTTGGGCTCGAATCGTATTTCTTCCAGCGCGAAGAAATTTTCTCCGAACTTTGAAGTAAATAAATCATCGCCGCCATCAAAAGAACTTGTTAAACGAATTTTGCATTCATTTCTAAATTATTAATTCAGCAGTAGCAGTGGGAGTGTTTCCCTGCCCAAAAAAGTAAATATTACAAAATTTTCTCAGTTATCGTTTGATAACGAAAATTTCTCATTAGGGCAGAAATTGGCTAAGTTCGTAACAGAATTATCATTATTGATACGATTTTAGGTCATTTTTAACATAGGATCTATTGACACTGTTTAATTTATGACTGTATTGATTTAAACAGTTTTAATCTTTTAATCTACTTGAATGTAATATGGAAGATCGGACAAAAGATTTCCCCCATGGTTACATCATTAATGTCAACAAATACCTTTTTCTAGTCCCGTCTGTAAAATACCTAATTACCCAGCGATCTAGAGTGCGACAAGCGTCACTTTACCACGTCAGTTTCGTTTCCCATGAATCCGAGCCACTTCGAATATTTCCGAGATTTTACCGCACGGATTTGGGAGCAATCGAATGTTTTCGGAGATATTTACCACGCTTTGAATTTTGACGTTTGTTAATTCTGACGGTCATGTCGGTGAATGTATTGGTGTTGTTTTGCGAAAATATACCCAAAAACTAACGGTCGTAGAAAAAGTATAGTATGCAACACCTTCGGTAAACTTCCTAACTCACTCGTTTATTGAACACTCGCTCCGCTCGTGTCAAATAAACTTGTGAGTCAAATGCCGTTTACTGCACTTGTTGCATGATTCAACCGTCGTTAAGGTTTTACCACACGAACGGATCGGGAGCGGTTATAGTTAAAAATATTAGTGTTAATATTTTTGTCATTAAGCCTACTGATTACTGAGCTCTTTGATAACGTGTTTAAGCGGTTATATACATAGGTATAGTAAATGTTAGAGGAAACCTCAGGAAGGTCATAAAGGGTTAGGGTACAGATTCAGGCTTACTATATGAAGGTTTTAATTGCATAGGATTGTGTCTAACAATCTTCTCGTTGCTTTTTTTTTTAAACCCAATACGTGGTTGTGTAGTTTTATTTACTATAATACCTTTTTCCAATACTTTATCATTTCCTGTATTTATGATTATACTATTTCTCTTTTTGTACACTAACGGATTTCTTCGGTCAAGTTCATCAGCAAAACACTAACTAACTAAGTAACCAAAACACGTTTTCGAATTTTTTTAAGAGATATTGACTGTTTTCTCAAACATGCTGTTACTTTGACGATAGTGTGGAGAACACGTAACTACGACAATATCTTTATTATTATATTATCTGGTGCAACAACTAGAAACAAAAGTAAAAATATCAGCATTATTACTAAAGAGGAACCTAAACGAATAAATATATTTTTTAAACAATTGATTCTGAGGTTTCGTCTCTGATTTGAATGAACTCAAACCAGTCAGAAAAATGATCGATAACATCCAGTTTTAACCTCAACCTTTGTAGTCTGAGTGAGTATACCTTTTGAATTGGCTTCTTCATTATTGCTGTGATAGGTTTTTATTGTACAACGTTTCGGCTATTAATAATATCATGGTCATTTTGGCAGCCATAACAAATTCATAACAGTTCTTTTCATTTTCTTTGGCTATAATTCACCTTATGGTCCCTCATTGACCTTGAAGAACATGTTACGAACTTTAAAATTTTGTCATATTCTTGAAATAGATAAGATCAAAAACGTACCTACTTTTTAGGCGTATTAAATGGGATGAGAAATAATGAACTTGTTACTATCTATTTTAATTTACCAAAAATTTCTTGAGGATTTTGGTAAGCAAGACCACTCAAGATTGGATTTCAAAAGTTCACACAGAGGGTGCATTATTTCGTACATGTTTTTCACATAGCGTCTGACATAGTTGAATGAGCCAAGTATTCCTTGTAATTCAATTCCATTATTTGGAGGTTTTAACTTACACGAAGATTCTATTCCTTTTGGTTGACTCGCATTAACTTTAGGTTGAGAAAATGGAAACTTTTCTTTGTTAAATTTCGCGTTTACCTCATTTTCCTCTTGGTCATTTTTTTCTACCGATTCATGTGTTTTTTCGGCAACAATCATGTCATTGTGACAGATTGTGGCATTTGGGATGCCAGAAAAATGTTTATCGAATTCATGTTGAAAAAAATAGTGGGAATCAGATAAACAGTAAGGTAATGCTATAAATTTGTAGATTACAAAAAAGTGGCAAAGCAACACTTTCAAGAGCTTTGTTCAAGATCAAAAACTATAAAGAATTTCTTTCTATTCTGTTAACACTTGCATCAGCTGTGACGTTATCAACTTTTACTATCGCTTTTCATTTGACCAACCTACCTAATCCTTAAATTCATCTCGAATAGCAACTGGAATTTTTTTTTTCAAAAATTTCCTTTACTTGGATATTATGTTGTCCTGCAAACTCTCAGACCCCACTAGAAATTTCAATTTATCTTTAAATTTAAATTAATATCATTAATTTGTTTAATCAATTTTAAATTTACGCATGCCTGGCCACCTATGACAACCTACCTTACATCATTAACAATAACCAAATCTTCAAAAAATTCTCTGTCTTTACAATATAAGGTGAGTTCACATTTCCGATAGGTTTCGGGTGATATTCTTCTAATCCCTATCCTAAATTGTTTATCAACTTTTCAACCAACTTCTAACGGAATAACACTCTCTTGTCTTCTATGTCCACAAGTTCTTCAAAAGCACTTACCCAGGCGCTGTTATTTAGATGTTTCACTTGATGTGTGGCAGAATTGACAAAGAATTCTGACACGAGACTGCAAAATGGGACCATTCTGAGTTTGACACCTTCTTATCGGACTGCGAATATGAGTCAGATTTCTTGTGCTTAACAAAATTTATATCATGTGTTCTCTTTGAATAGTAAAGTTTGTTCTGACGTTTTGCAAAATATGATTATTTTATCTAGAGTGAGCTCATCAATTATTAAAAATTCGTCCCTAGTTGTGTTGTATTCCGATCACCGATCGATTCGATCCGGCAGAGTCTTTTCTCCGGGGTTTGATTATTGTCGACATTATAATTGCATGTCTTAATGATTTAAGAAATGATCAAAGTGTTTATCTTCCTTTTACATATTTATCAGTCGCCGTCATCGTATTCCCATATTTGTTAGGGGCTTCTTCATCATTCAGGTATTGGCACAGTAGATATAATTTATTTGCCTTTGGATTTTTGTCGTTGGTGCTATTCACATCCGAATTCTTTTAATACTTTGTAAAACAAAAAAAAAGTATTCATTTCAATATAAAAAAGACGTCTCAGATATAGTATTGAGTACAATGAAGAACCCCAACTTTTTCTTTTTCTAATAGTTAACTTTTTTAAAAAGAATAGAATGGATATTAAAATATTAAGAGTTTTCTGTGGTACAATTATGAAACGCTCCATAAAATTGACACAGGTTAAAATGTCAAGCATGTTAAATGTTTAAATACTAGCATACTAAAATATTTAAAAAGATATAAAGAAGTAAACAATATTGACCGTATAAGAAACACAGAAAAAGTCTAACAATAAGTTTTTTTAACGAAGACTTTAACGAACTTCAATAAAACTAATTTTACAGTTTCAGTTAAAAATCTAAATGCAACAGCAATCCTTTAACTCTGTGAACCACTTTTACATGAAATAATAATAAAAACAACAATTTTATTTTCTATGTTGGAAATTGACCTCGTGGGGTAGTATTTAAATTTAACAGAATGAAAAAAAAAATAAAAAAAAGGAAACAACTTCTCCCGTCCCTATGATATTACATTTTTGATCGATTCGTGTCAGTGTGTTGTTTTGCCAAAAAGGACCTAAAAATTACGTACGTATAAATTACGTGTAACTTATTAAACATAATAGAGTCAACGTTGCTTAGACATTATTTATTACTATATCAACTGAGATTTATTTGACCGACTAGAAGGAATATATTTTTGCGGGGTCCGCTCATAAAATAATTTACTATTTTTATATAAGATATATTTCGCTTCACTTGATCCACACCTGTAAAATAAACGGAATTGGGATTTGAATAATAACTTCTGAAGTTGTTTTCCCAAACTTCCGAACAATAGAGAGGCTGGGGTAGTCAACAACAGCGTGAGGGTATCTTTGAGATAGATACGGCATTTCCTTCTTCCACCTCAGCTCCAGAGAAAAGGTGTTTATGATCTGTCCAGCGAAAAAACTTCCGATTCCTTTAGAAAGGTCGGAACTTAGATATCCCAATAGGAATGGTATTCGTACATGAGTGGAAACGAACGAAAAGAGTATTCCTTTATTTGGGTATTAGTGGTGGAAATTTTATTAAGACATCAAAGCACGGAGGCGCCGTTAAACGCTAACAAGACGAACGGCGAGCGTTCGAAACTCAATAAAAGTGTGTAACGCACACGTAAAATTTTCATCATCTAAATAAAACCGTTTATTGCTTTACCAGAAGCTGTTTTCGGCGCTGAAATGATTTGCCAAATTTTCTTGTTAATTGAATTGAGCGACGACCTGGAGTTTCTGCAGCGTCGTTATTTCCGATTTATCGAGTTCGCTTTTCTGGAGTGTGGGTTGAGTCACAAAAACCGATTTTCTGGAAAACTATTTCCCAGATTCTCTCGGATGATTGTTCCACTTGACGGCGTGTCTAATGGGTAAAAACAGTCGGATCGAGAAATAACATTTACTGGAAATTTAGTATAGTTAGAGTTAGTTTCGCAACAGATAATAATAATTTTTAAAATATAAAGCAAAATTTTTAGAAACATAATGGTACCATGGCCTACTAGTAATGACTGTGCAGGTAGATTTTCAGTTGTAGACCTCTGAATAAATAATACAAAACACTATAAATATGACTTCTCATTTCTATACAAAGGCAACTGATTATTTATATCGTTAGTTTGCCGAATTTCCACTGACCAGACCCTTGTTCGGCAAGAAATGACCTAAAAAATTGTGACCCGTTTCGTTTTTATTTCACGAATTATAATTATAAACTTCTTAGAGCGCGTCTTGTTTGATAGCTACTGCACTACTAACATTTTAGGAGAATTATGGCTAATTAAATTTTTGAGACACAACTGTTATATCAGTACAAACTCGTCTAATATTATACTATTTGCACTTTGGTGAAGTTTTCGGAAGTTGTCATCGCCTTAGTTTATACGTATGATTTGCCCCAAATTTGAGAGACGGTTTGGCGTTAATAAAAAGTTTCTGTGAATCAGGGATAAGATTTTACCCATTATAATTTCTAGAAAGGAGATTTCAGAAAATGGCAAAACTTTAATTGTACACCGGATGTAAAGTGATAACTCTGTAAAAAAATAATTAAAATTGAAAATTCACTTCGAAAAGAAGTAAGATCAACTTTATAATTTTAAATGAAACAACCATATTTGTTTTACTTTTTTATTCTACTGGTAGATCCAAATAGGAAATATTCTTTATCTGTTATCGATGCCTCTAATAGTTTTGGAGATAATAGGGTTCTCAAAGTTGAAGTTCATTTTTCTTGATGTTTTTTTTTATAGAAAATAATTTCATAAAAGTGAACAAAAAAGACATATGTTCGGTGTTACCTGAAGAGACCCTCTTAAAGTCCGATTTTTATTATTCTATATTCAATTTAGAATAATTTTGATAATAAAGCGTGTCCATATATCTGTTATACTTTTTGTGATATTTGCGATTTAAATTTAAAAGTCAAACTAAATTCCAACCGTGTGCAACGTGACGATAACGGTATGGCTGCTGAAACATTAATTGGAAAATTTTGACTGTTAGTTTTGATTGCAGTTGGTTGGTATACTCCGTGACGTAATTAAAAATGATCCGTGTGACTTAGCTATAGTACTACCACTTTAAGAAAACTGACAAACACAATTCCTTTATCTATAGCCTGTGACATTGAGAATACTTTGTGGGCAGCATAGACAATGCATTCCAAATTGTATAGCACTGCCAGAGTCGGTTCAGCCTGAAAGTTACCTGTGTGTCATGTCGCTAATTCTCAACTTTTCTAGCAATGGATAATTTTAGGTATCCAGTGACCTCATGGACAAAAGCCTAAATTAGAGATTGGTTGCTTGAAAAAATCATTTTATTTGACGACCCCCTTGAAATCAGAAAACTGAAGAAATAGCTGCGAAATATGGGTTTGATGTTTTACGTTTACCACCGAATCACTACGAGCTTAACCCTGTAGAGATGGTATGGAATCAAGTAAAGCGATATATGGCAACGAACAACTCCGATTTCAATACAGAACAGAAGAATAAAAAATTTCACTGACGTACATAAAAATTAAATAATGTAAAAATGTTGAGATAAAATTTGGACTCGAGCGGCGAAATTTGTTTGAGGTCGGCCTGATTGTTGCCCGACGCCATCCATGCTGGCAATGGTGCGCTCCATAAGTTTCCACACTGTATTCTCAGTGTGACTTGGACTATAGTATCCAGAGTATTTGCAGTACTTTAAAACATTATGAATTACTTTACAAGAGAGCATCAAATTGGCAAGTTGCTTATTTACGGCGAAGCCAGAAAAAATCGCAAGCTGTTTTTATTCGAAATCAGTCATCATATTGGCAGTCAGTAAACATCAAATACATCAACATCTGTCACTTTCGTAGGAGAATGGACTTTTATAATTGGTAATTTCAAAAGTTCTATTCTTTTTTCGGATGAATGTGGTTTTCCAAATCTTGGCATATTTAGCAGTAATAATTCAACGTTTAAAAACAATTTACATGTAATGAGAGATGGACCCTTCTAACCCAGGTTATTTTATTAGGCTAGGTAATTGTTTCATTTGACAAACTTTTTTTCGAGTGCCATTAAACTGAAAGGTATATGAAAATAATCCAAGAAAATATTATGGCTCACGCTCACAATTCCAAGGATATGTAGACGAAAACTTATACGAAAATTTTCACATTAAAGAAAAGATGTATAAAACACCATTCCAAAATGCCGCCGATGGTACAAATAAAATTAAAGAATACCTAAGAGCCAATCACTCCAATAAAAATTCGAAGAACGTATTATTAGGCGTTTAAATGCCAGTGGACAACATTTTGAGAATTTAATTTATGGCTGATTTACTTTATACTTTTTGAATTTATTTTATTATTTTTTGTTCCCCACAACTAGTTTATTATTCCGTCAAAGTGCATATTACAAATGTGTCAGTTGCATCTGGTTGTTTTCCTAAAATTGTTTAATAACTATAGGTATAACCGGAAATGGTTTTTATTTTATTATTTGTTATTGTCAATTTATGGTTCGTTTGTTTTTAATACTGAAATAAGAAATACCGTCATTTTCACGGTCTCATATTAAATATGTATTTTCTACTCGGTGCCACACGGTTTTGAAATTAGTTTGACTTTAAAATTTAAATTGCAAATATCTCAAAAATGATTGGAAATACATGAAAACGCTATTATAAACTGAACCCAGGACAATAAAAAGGAGACTTCTGTGGGTAGAGTAAACCACTACCGTACAATTTTCAATGTACTTCCGGTAAAAGCGAAAGATTTTTTTGACTTTTACCAAATGGTTTTCTTTAAAAAATACTCAATCCGACATTTTTTTTTGGTTAAAATATGCTTTCTTCTTATTTAAATTGACGTAAAAAATTTATTCTTGGTTCTTGATTTATTATTGAACTTTTTTACCTCTAAAACTATTAGAGCTATCCAAAAAGATGAAGAACATTTCATACTTGGAATTACCCGCAGAATACAAAAAATATACGGGTAAAACCGCAAGTGCTATTCAATTGTTTTATCTGTGAAAGTGTAGCCATACTTTATTTATAAAACCTTTATTGACACCAGGAAAAACAATACCAAAAATTCTGTTAATGGCTAGCTAGTATAATTTTATGAATAAATTCCGGAAACTTTTTGATCAAGCTGGTATGTTAAGTGTGGTGGTGTGATTCATCGAGTGGAGAGCGATATAATGTTAATATGTGTTGATTTTTTTACATGTTATAGTTTTAGTATTTATGTTTATTTTTCGGTTTTCACTTCAGTTTTTGTATTTTTTTCAGTGCGTTGGTTTTAGCGAAAACGCTTCCAATATGGTATATAACTTTTTCTACTCCCGGTTGTAAAATACCTCATTACCCACCGATTTAGCGTACGGGAAGCGTCACTTTACCACGTCAGTTTCGTTTCCCATGAATCCGAGCCACTTCGGACATTTCCGGGATTTTACCGCACGGATTTAGGAGCCATCTGATGTTTTCGGATATATTTCCCACGCCTTGAATATGGACGTTTGTCAATTCTGACGGTCATGTCAGTGAATGTATTTGTTTTGTTTTACGAAAATGTACCCAAAAACTAACGGTAGTAGAAAAATTATAGTATGCAACACGTTCGGTAAACTTTTTAACTCACTCGTTTATTAAAAACTCGTTCCGCTGCGCTTCGCTCGTGTCAAATAAACTCGTGAATCAAATGGCGTTTACCGCACTTGTTTCATAATATACTATTATATCTGATCGTACACAGTGTGTAGTCTTAAATAACAAATATTCTGTATCATTAAACTTAGACACGGAGGTGCCGCAGGGTACTATTTTGGGTTCTCTTTTGTATATTGTATATGCATTCGGCTTCTCTAGATCTCTTCGTTTCAGATAACTCCATTAAAGTATACTGAAGTACCTGTCAATTATGAGTTGTCTAGTTTTTACAATGTTTTGAAATTTAATCCATCTAAATTTTCGGCTATTGTCTTCGAGATTTCAGTGTACTTCCGGTAACAGCGAAAGTTTTTTTTACTTGTACTAAATTGTTTTCTTTAAAAAATACTCAGCATGTTATTTTTTTGGTTAAAATATGCTTTCTTCTTGTTTAAATTGACAAAAAATGAATTTTTTTAACGCTTTTACCTCTAAAACCATTAGAGCTATCGGAAAAAGATGAAGAACATTTCCTACTTTTATTCACCCACAGAATACAAGAAATATACAGGTAAAACTGGAAGTGCTATTCAGTTGTTTTATATGTGAAAGTGTAGCCATACTTTATTTATAAAACCTTTATTGACACCAGGTATAAAACAATATCAAAAATTCTGTTAATAGCTAATGAGAATAAATTTTAAAGCAGGGAGGGGGGGGGGGCGTGTTATACCAGCCAAACGCTGTCCTTCTATTGGAACGATATACGACGGCAAACTTTTAAGGATCTGATTTTGTGATATTTTTTATAAGAATTTCTGTTAATATACGTTTTCGTCACTAATTAAGATAAATTTCATCCCATTATCCAAATTGGGCACCTCGAAGTTTTCATGCCAAAGTTGTGGCAAATTTACTAGCTCACTTCACTCCATCTGAAATTGGAATTATTTCAAATAGCGCTTCGGCAGTTCTCCGGTTTCGATATTTGCTAAGTCTAATTGGACCACGTTCGCTTAATTAGGTAATAATTGGTGCCTTTGTTAACATCCGCGCATTGAACTTTTGAGTAATCTAAAAATGTAATTGTCACTCCATTTCGTGTACATTTTTAGTTTAGAGCGTTTGTGAGAAGGCCTAAAGTAATCTTTGGCTAGTCCTAGCAAATATTCACAAAAAAAAATTCCAAATTTTCGTTTCTTTTGTCCTACTCATCGTTGATAGATAATATAACGCGCCCCTGCAAACTTTAGTTGGCTATTTTGTTAACCTATATCTTGATCGACTATAGCCAACGCCTCTTTTCAATCAATTATAAGATAATATTAGTTCAGTCTGCAACCAAAGAACTTTGATGACCCCCTTCCTTATTTCCGTTTGAAAAATATACTTTCAAAATGGGATAGAATTTTTAGCATCAAATGGTTCATAACTGTAAGTGCTGTTACATTTCTTTTTTAATTCAAACAGGGGGCAAATTGTCCAATGTGGACTTAATAAAAGGCTGCGGACAATCAAATTACGCTCAACTATTCTTTGTACATTTTATATTCCGATACGCTCACTGTCATTTGTATCACAAAAGAGTATCTATATGTATTCAGTGCGCGTCCGCTAGGCTTTTGGCTGATGAGTTTCTAATTGTCGAAATTTAATCTCGGGTTGAATTTTTTTCCATCCGGGCTTATGAAACCCGCATCGCGGAAAATAACTGCGCAATATTTTCGTGAGCAGTAGCCATCCGAAATACGTCAAACGAATGGTTCGCATTCCTACAGGGCAAGTTTATTTTCATTATCGCATAGACACAGTGCTATCTCGCCGATGGAGCTGATATTTGTTTAAAAATTGCTTCCAAATTCAGATTAAATATAGATATTGCCTTCTAACATATGAGGTATTTTGATTTTCGATATTTGATAACGAATTCTTGATGAACTGGAAAATTTTCATGGTATTGTGCGAAAAGTTAAAGAAAAAAGAATGAGATGAGAAGAGTCTACAGTCTACAGTCTTGGTTCAGTTTTGGGATGTCAACAAACGCATATGTGTAGTAAAACAAGGTATACTTCGACCAGAATTATAGTGCTTTTACAACTGACCCCGTGATTAACTGTGCCTACTGTTTATTACTCCAAAATCGCAGCCCCTTGTAGAATTCCCTGTACCCTTCCAGGACCGTATTAGGAATTTATCTACCTACACTAACAAGCGGGATATAAGTATGTTTTCAATCTTTTTAGCCGAGCAATTCTTGAAACATGTACATAAAAAAATTAGTAGGAAGTAACAATTTACTACGTTCTATGTCTATGTTTTTATTGGAGCTCCTACTACTAAACATTCAAAACAATTTGTTTAGAATCCGAAGACAAATGGATCCGTTTTTTTTTTGCTGAGGTAGTTCGTCTTTTAAATTGTCAAGAGGTTCGACTACCAATTTCACTTCGTCTTGAAAGTCTGCGTTGTTTCTGTCTTCCTCTAACAGGGGCACATCTGATTCATTCCACGGTCTCTACATTTTAAAGTGTTAAAAAACAGGTACCTTAAAAAAATGTTTAATTGTAAAAAATATTTATCTGTATTTTTATGACGTAAATATAGTCTTAAAGAAGTCTGTTGTTTACAAATCGAAAAACTATGCAAAAGACACAAAAATGCAAGAAGAAGAATGTTGTTAAGCGACAGGCACAAAAGACAAAAATGGTTATTTTCAAACTTACCTGAAGTTAAATAGAGTACAGGTACTTACCCTTTGAACTATCCAGTGAAAAAGGCTTTGCAGGGTCAAAGATCGAGAGTCAGGTACACAAATACGTACTTATTGGAAGGATCACAGTCAAATACCTCCGTAATATATACGAACATACTGCAATTTAGATTACACTCTAAAGAACGATACATATCACCTGATGTTAAAACAAACGCTTCTACTTATTCGAGAATGCCCCTCAGCATCAATGCTTAATCAAATTTAAAATGGTCCATTTACGTTTCAAATAAAAATTTCAAGTTTCTACAAGTACTCTTGACGGTCTATCTCAGGGAAGACCTACTTAATGAAGAATAAACACCTGTTGGAATGGGTTTTGTCACGGTCCTGCGAAGGTCTGCGGTTCAGGTACTGTAAAATACTTAAAACGTCAAAGCAAATAAATGCTGTATTTATATTTTTTTATTATTATTCTATTATATTATATATTATATTTATATACTATTCTGAAATTTGTGAGCAAAGTGATTAAAAAAGTCCCAAAGCAATATTGTCTAAAGATGCTTATAGTGACAATAAGTAAATTTTCCGGTATTCCACGGTATCATATAATCCCTTATTCAAAAAGTTGGTACACCTGTTGTTGACATTTCCTTTAGCGTCATAGTGTTACATTTGCAAAAGCTAGGTAGCTAAGAATACATTCATATACACAGGGATAGGTGTGTGTAGGCGGTTTTTTACAATTTTGGATTTGAATTTGCAAGAACAAATTTGTGTTAAATTGTGCGCGAAAAACACAGTCATTTACCAGTAGCACGAGCGGTCAAAAGTGGCTATGAGTCAATTAAAGATCTATATCGCACCGCAAATATTCGCAAATTAACCACAAGAGTGATAGCGGAGGACTCGAACATTGCATATGGATCTGTCCACGACATTTTGGTTAATTATTTAGGTTTGTATCGTATAGCAGCACAGTGGTTGCCAAAAGACCTCAATTTCCTGAAAAAAGAAAATCTTTTGACATCGCAAAATAGATGACTTGGGTTTATCAGTACGACACGCAATCCAGACATCAGGCAAGTGAGTGGCGTTCACCAAATTAGTAGAAACTACAAAAAAAAACGTCGTTTTGAGACAAAAAAGAAGGCAATGCTCACGGTTTCCACGGATCACAACGGTGCAATGCATTATGCATTTTTACTAGAAAGCCAGATAGTAAACAAAGGGTATCATTTGGGCATTATGAGACATTGCGTGAAGCAGTTCACCGGAAGAGACCAGAAATGTGGGCAGAAAACTCGTGAATTTTGCACCTTGCACAATGCCGTTATTGTTCATAATTTTTTGAAAAAAAAAGCAACAAATACCTTCCAACAGCCACCGAATTCGGCTTCCTGTGACTTCTTTCTGTTTAATCGAGTCAAAGCAGCCAGCAGTAATGGAAAAACCGCAGGGAGCACTGATGGACTTACCGAAAACCGAATATACAAAGTGTTTCGAGGATTGGATCAAGCGTTGACATAAGTCTTGCATTCGACGGGGATTACTTTGAAGTTGATAATATAGATTTAGATAAAGAAAGTTGCATTTTCAATTTTATGAATAAATTCCGGGAACTTTTTGATCAAGGTTGTATGTTAATTGCATTGATGTGACGCATCGAGTGGAAAGCGATATAATATTAATATCAATATTAATATCAACATTTTATTGAGAGTGTTGATTTTTTTTAATTGTTATAGTTTTAGTATTTATGTTTATTTTTCGGCTCTCACTTCAATTACTGTATTTTTTTCAGTGCTTTGGTTTTAGCGGAAGCGCTTTTAATATGGTATATAATTTTATGTCTGATCGTACACAAATAACAAATATTCTGTATCATTAAACTTGCACACGGGGGTGCCGCAGTGTACTATTTTGGGTCCTCTTTTGTGTATTCTATGTACATTCAGCTTCTCTAAATCTGTTGGTCATTGTAGCTTCTATGCTGACAACACCTAAATTTACTTCTCATTTTCAGATAAGTGCGCTAAAGCATTTAATCCATCTAAATCTTCTGCTATTGTTTTTGGGAGTAACGCTCAAATTTCGTGAGTAAAAACAATATTCAAATTAAGCTATATGAAAATAAAACAATTGATTGATTCAAAAGTAGGCTTTAGGCTACACATAACGGCAAAACTAAGATCTGCATGTAGTAACTTGAAATCACTATACGGCCATAGGCACTACCCTTCACAAGATACTTGTAAGTTACTTTGTAATGCGTTGGTTTAATCACATTTAAATTTTTGTGGCAGGGTTTATATGTTACCTAACGTGCTTTTGGATACATTTTTGCAAAACGACACTAATACATTCACTGATACAATTGACAAACGTCAAAACTCATGCCGTGCGATAATACCTCCGAAAACATCCGATTGCTCTCAAACCCCTCCGGTAATATCCTGGAAATGTCTGAAGTGGCCGTGGGAAACGAAACTGACGTGGTAAAATTACACTTAATAATAATAATTAGGTGTTTTACAGAAGTGAGTAGAAAAAATAAATTTTAATATCTATCAGTCTCCATTAGTATTCAAAAGTAATTATAAGAAGAGCTACAAATGTTACAACAACAATAAAATCTAATAAACACTTCCATATTTTTATTAAAAATCTTATGCCCGGTCTATTTATCTATCTTGTTTTTTGTAATTGCTATTAAACTTTAATTTTTCATATGCAGCTAAAGCTACTTGCAGTATTTACTCTGTTAACTTGACATTACATTACAATTTATCGGATGTCTGCATTTTTATAAGGTCTATATAATTTGAAAGGGCAAAAATGCATTTTTGAAGAAGCTACAAACGAGATGAACTGAATAGGATTATTAGCCAGACTGTTCGACTGACAAAAGCTGACAAAATTCACTTTAGAGTTGGGAGTACCTAACATTCTAAATTTGCATTTTATTCGAGAACATCAACAACAAAAGACTAGCACCAGAGATTAACGACTCCTAATAATTAGCACCGTTACCACCTGTGGGGTAGGACATAACAAGCAATCCGGCAGAAGCTCACTTTTCAATTAAGGCATTTTCAAATAAGGTGAAATCTTCAACAGGATTATGACCAGTTCTGTGGACACCCGACGAAGACATACTCTTTTTTTAAAGCAAAGACCGACTTTAAGCAGTGCCTTAACGAAAACCAAATATGGAACTCGAATAAAACAAGAAACGCACACGGAATGACGAAACATTAAAATCTGGGATAGCAGTGCACGTTTGTTTCAAGCAATTTAATATAAAACGTTCAGAAGTCGGTGTTGATCACATGTCACGTAAAAAAGTGCAAATTTAAAGAAATTGTTTTCATAACAAGCACAACAACTTTTTGCACAACCCAGGTGTGGAAACACGCGATTCAGCAACCACTAATAAAGCATTGCTGGTGTCAGTGAACAGCCCCACCCAACTCTGTAAAGGACGAAGAAATTTAAAGTAGTACAAAAGCGGGGTGTTCCAAACCTTATATATATATATAGTTTATACTTATTAAGCTTGCCAACAATAATTAATAATTCAAAAACGAAATATCTTTAAAGGACATTTTCTATACTTCCATATTTTTATTCAAATTGTGTTAGTTTTCTAAGTGTACAAACGTAAGAAACATGCAAGTGAATATTGAAAAGATTTCTTTTTTTGAATAGGACACTTGTATAGTATAGTAGCTGGTCCTATACAGAAATATCCGACGAAACTAGGGAGCCACTTGAGGAACTATTTCCGAACTTAATTGTTATAACGAGGCAAACCCTTATTCCCTATAGCAAGTGTCCACTTTTGCACGTACCCAATATACGTTAACATTCTTACTTAATTGGTCAAAAAGTTCGGCTCTCGCATAGGAATAGGAGAGCGGTTCTCATGATAATGCTAACGATAATAAAAAAGTTTAATTCTTTTGTTGTATGTTAACATTTTCGATTGTTGAGTTTCTGGAATTTTAAAGTAAAGTACACAATAATTAAAATTGTATTATTTGTCAGTATAGGGTCAGAAAATATAATTTAACTTCTGATATATGCTGTAAGAATTAGTGGAATATGTATTCTTATAAGCATAAAGCATCAGACTTTTAATTTGACATTACTTTAAAATCCCAAAGAATAACTGGAATTAGGTACAATGCTGTCACAGATAAACAGTTTTCACCCGCTGATAGCATAAAAAGGAGTGCTGCTTGCAGTCGTAAATTTAAAAATTTAAAATGATTATTTTAGAAGTTAATTAGTAGGTGGAAATGTGTTCTTTTTATAAGAAGAGATTTTTGTTTTTAAAAATTTAGTCTTTATTTTTTGCGGAAAGTGAACAGTACTAGTGCGCTGATGTTTTATCAAATTTATTCAGAAATATCGTTATGTTTCGTCCTGAGAACAGTGCTCTGCCATAACTACACAAGATTCCCGTGTCAAATAATACAAACTGGGAAACTGAAAACTATGCAGCGGCAAACTATATTTTTTAAAATCAAGTTATAAAAAGTGAGTTTTTAGAAGTTTCATTCATTCATTCAGATAATAATATAAATCGGCTTATTATGATCTATAACTATAGGTAATTACGAAGTATGCATTAGTAATAATTTGAAATATTTATTTTGTTAAACTTTGATGTCAGTATTATTATTTTCTTTCAGTAGTCAGACCGTGCACTGAGCAGTGTAAAAGCCCATTTACATTGCATTGTAATATATTTGTATTTAAAAAAAGTATTAAATTATTTTATACTAAATATTAAATTTTACGTAAGTACCTGATTTTCTACATTGTACATATAGCAAGAACTAATTTTTGTTGACTTTGTTTTAGTGTTTAGGAAAGTTTCTGGGAATGTCACCCAAACACATGAATTAATCAAATATGACAACTGTGGTATACAGAATTTGCATCATTTTCCTGTTCGTAAATACTCGTTAAAATTTCTATGAAAACAAGAATTCAACATGGCTGCATTGGAAAGTTCTTCAATTTGTTCTTGTTAATTAGAGTAAATTGCGCGATTGTGGAATACTTTATTATCTATTGAAACCACGAACTATGGGGTAACATAGCGAAATTGTTGCTTATGTAATGCTTTGTAGGGCCTGTCAAATCTGCCGGTAAACTTTCGAAACTTTAAATTTACTCACGTGGAGCTTTCAGGTAAAGCTCAGGAAGCGACTCAATTAACCGTTTAAAGTTTGCCACTATGTGTTCCCGAATTTAAGTTTGTTTGGTTAATGTTGCCTCCCTTGGGCGCATTTATCTGCGTTGACTCAAGCTACAATTCTCAGTCATCAAGCGGAAGAATGTTTGGTGCTTATCCGCCGTCATAATGCGGTTGGTTTAACTCATTTGTCAACCAAGATTTTTCACTTTTTTTGTTTGCAATGTACAAAACACAGTTATGTCTACATATTAATACGTTTTGCTAAAAACAGTCGTAACATGCAATTAATCATCCAAGATCCACTCCAAAAAAGAGAGGAAAATATAAGACTGTTTACTCTATTTACGTAACAATTAAAAAGACCTCAGTGCTGAAGGGTTAGTGGCATCGGTCGGAAAACTTTAGGAAAGTCAGATATCGATTGAAGTAATTGACAATTTATGCCAGGTTATTTGACAATTTTTTTTATTCAGTTACCATGATAGTTTACAAACAAACTTCCTTCAGACTAAATCTCTACTTAACACTTTAACTAGTAACTGCATGCATTAACTAGGTAATGCATGCAGTTACTGACCAACTGCAGTCAAAGCGTTAATTGATCAATTTCAAAATAAAATTTAGTTTAGCGAATAATTAAATTAATTATTGACTCGATGATTATTGCACTAGAGCTTGTTATAACATAAAAATACAAAAGCACCTAACATAGAAAGAAAATAATTTGAAACACAAACACATTTATAAATAAGAAAAACACTTTATTTGTTTGAACAATTCAAACTTCCATGGCATTTGGGATTGCACAATTTTTTTGCTTTAAGGCATGCACATCTATTTGTTGTGCATTTTGTTTTACATTAGCATTTAGAAAATCCCTGTCCGGTACCTATCGACTGTTTGGTTGCAATAGTTCGTAATGGTAATTCAATGGCATTGTCTTGAATATCATTTGGCGTTAATATATTTTCGGGAGACACGCTAAACTGAGATCTGGAATACAACCCTTTTAAAATTCCATTGCGTGTTCCAATTTGAAAATAGTCATCATCCGTTTTGGTTTATAAACATCCCAATATTGCACGAGAATCTCCCCGTCCTCTATCAACTTCCGGTACCTCTCCTGGACACTTTCTTTATTACCGTTGACATTTTCAAGAATTTTCTCCAAATCTTTTTCACTGTTTATATTGTTTAATACCTCGTGTGGTAAGGAAGAAGAGGTAAGACCGACCTTGGCGGGTTGTCCAAACATTGCCTCGTAAGGATTTCGCTTTATACCAGCGTGAAGGGCTCGATTTTTCATAAACTGCACATAATCCAGTCATCTACTCCAATTACTGGTTTGATTTTGTTGCATCCATGTGGTTAAAATATTCTCAATATCTTGATTCGCACGCTCCACACTTTTTAATTCAGGCCACAAACCTTTCAAATCAGCAATGACGTGGTTAACAAATTGTCGACCATTGTCCGATTGCAAAATAGATGGTGTCCCAAATAGTAAAAAAATTCGAAGGAGTTGATCAGCAACTTCATTAGCTGTCTTATTCTTAAGAGCTCTAAGAATGACAAACTTTGTTAAGTGGTCCTGGTATACCAATATAAATTTAAATTTTTCATCTGGCTGTGATTGGAAGGCAATTAAATCTACTTGACATCTTGAATTAAAATGAGAAAACACCATTGGCTTAACCATCAAGCCTTTCTTTTCATTCGCCCTTTTTTTAAGGCACACTTCACACTTATTTAAAAATGTTTGAATATCTTGTGCTGTTATATTTTTAAAGCGAAGGTTAAGTTCCTTTTTCATTCTGTATCGTCCACCATGTCCTTTTCTCCTTTTCCAAAATATTACAAATACCAAGACAATACTAGACAGAGTTATATTTATAATTATTTATTTTATTAAATTAGAGTTGCTTCTTAAAAAGAAATACACAGACATATTGCAGAAAAGTTTTAAGTAAATACATTATTATTATCCCTATCAAGAGTTAAAGGAATTTTTTTCCAGTGCAGCAGTATCTCAGAAACGATTCGTTTCAGACTGTAACATCTTCAGTTTTAACAGAATTGAAAAACTATCTATAAAACGTTGCATTATCAAGGGTGTAAATTTTTGTGTATATAAATACATACAGATTAAAATAGTTTTCGGATAATTTTAATTCTAGCAAAACCATCAAAATTATAATTCTGTAACCCTCGTTTAATCCTCAAAGAAAAACATTGCTAAATCAATCGGTTCAGCTCCGGAAACCCTTTAATATGTAAATTCTCCGTTTGCCGGAAAATGTGATCCGCTTAAGTCATTATTGCATTTGGTTATTTCCGAGATCCATTTTCCATTTACCAACAGCTATATTTAGAATAAAAGCAGGAGTTGTTTCTTTATTGGGAAACGCGCTTTGTTAAAAAGTAGCTGAAAAGTTCTCTAAAAGCTAAATGCAGTGTTGTTAAATAAAATATCCTCAATGGAAGTTTAAGTGCAGCGCACATTCTGGAGATATCGACTTTTTAATTAATTTATTTTTCTTAACTTGGTAGTAGGTCTGTGTACATTAAGTAAATTAGTCTTATATTTGATGACAAATTTACGTCATAATTCTCACCAGAAAAGCGTTGAGAAAGTTTCGAAACTTTAACAAATAAAAATTTACAATAATGCTGCAAGGAAAGGTAATAGGTAAAGTTAAGGACTCGTTGACTACAATTTATTCGACATACACAGTAATTACTCCCTAAATACGTCATTTTTTGTCTGTTAATAGTCTATATTCTGCGCTTTTGTTTCATTTTTAGACCTCAGCTACGTTCTATACTGGTGGCGAATCACTTCGGGAGTTTCCTGTATTTTAATTAGAGGTTTATGAGTCAGAACAGTTGTGCAGTTACGTCATGTATAGTGACGTAATCAAAAATCATCTGTATGTCTTAGCTACATTGCTACCATTTTTAGATGCGGATTTCAAAACTGACAATACAATTCATGTGTCCATTTACTTCATCCAGTAATGAACTACAAAATTGCTCTAGCTGGAATTTAGTTTGACGTTTTTTCAGTTCTGAAAGTCAAAACAAATGTTGTAGAAAAAGTATAGTATACTAGGAAAGATTTGGTGAGCAATGACACCAAGCATATTCTTATGACATTTGCTGGTTTCATCAATTTGTTTACAGATTTCTTGAGACGTTCGTTTATTGAGAATTGAGAAAATTAATTGAAACCTCTTTAATTTGCCAAACCTATTGCATCATAATATTGGCGATCTCCGGACACTTAACTCGTTTTTTCCGTGAACGTTTAATGAGATTTGGCCATATTTTGACAAAATACAAAATAGCACATCCAAAGTAAAAACTGTCGCCATGACTATCATACCATCAACGGCCATAAATACTGCAAAAACTTATTGGCTTGAAGCAATATTTAAAATCTAGCGATAAATAATTTTCTAATAAAGTAGTTATTTCTATTGCATTGACTGTTTTATGGTGCTTCATATAGATTGCCTTCATAGGTTAAAATGTTTTTGATAGTCTTTTATATGGGTGTCTATTCGTTCAACTAACCATAACACTGATACCAATATTATTAACGAAAAAATAAAGGCTGCAAATGACTTTAAAAAAAAATTTTTTTCAAGGTTAAACAATTTCAGGTATGTAAACAAATTGTCATCCCTGAATATTTTTTTTGTATCTTGTTTTTTTTTTTTAAGAAAATTAAATGTATAAATTCTTTTTGGCATACTTGGAATTATCGAAACATTCTTCGACCGATTCGATTATAGTAGTCACGGAATATTAAATTCAATAACAAAAAATTAAAAACTCGATTTTTTTTTATCAATTAACAACTAATAATTAATTGCATCTTTTGGGCATTGAGTTTATAAGCCACCGACAAAATTCTACTGGTATTGCTTCCCATTCGGCTTTAATTATTTCCTAAAATCTAACTTATTTCTTGTTCCATGCTTGCCAACTGCATTTTTAAGGTAAGTCCAAAGAATCTCAGTCAACTTGAGATCTGTGACAAAAAACTTTTTGGCTGCTCTAGAAGTATGTTTTGGATCATTGTCCAATTGATATTTCCTCATGAAGTACATGTATATTCATTTTCGTCCATGATCTCCTTTATCCAGTAAATTGGTCCTACAGCATACCAAGAAAAAGCTCCCCTCAAGTTTGGATTACCCCCTTCATGTTTAATAGTTGTGATGGCATGTTTGGTAATAGTTCCTGGTTGAGCGTTTTTCTAACATATCGCCTGTCATCGAGACTTATTTTTTATTTTTCATTCATCGCTCCATAGTATATGATGCCATTTCACTGTTCCAATTTCAACGGCCTTGAGCACACTTTAAGCAATGTGTAAAGTTCTTTGAAGATAGTAGAGGGACTTTTCTTGCTTTTCTACCATGCAAGTTACTTGAATTGAATGGGTCGTTTTTAGAAGTCCCAATAATCTGTCTTCCTAACGGGCTGATGTTTTCTTGCTCGACGGTTTTCACGCACCGGTTGCTGTTTTAATGTGTTTTCCTTCATCTTTCTAAAATGACAGTGTACAGCTGATATCAAAGCCGATTTGATAAGAATTATTTAGATAAATTATCTAAATCAAAAGCAGGTACTGAGCGACAGAAAAGCTGAAATAAAATTTTCACATTGCCAAGCGTCGCGGCGGCCTCACGGTCCTGCAGTTATCGATTGGAGCAACCCAACACTTCGTATCAACCGCAGCTATCTGTTGCTTCTGTAGACGAAATTTATGGACCGTTTATACAAATGAATCGTTTCCTTTTCACGGACATTACGTGTAATCGGTTTTGATATTTTATTACGCCCTTTTTTCGGAAGAAAAGAAAATTTAATTTTTCACACAGGCTACTGTAATACTTTTTACAAAACTTCTGTATGCCTCCTACGTTGGTTTTTGTTGAGTTGAACTTGCTAACGTTAGCTTCTTTAGAGCTTAACTGAAACTTCACAGAAGTTTTGTAAAAAGTCAAAGAAAATTTGATAAAAAAATATTTCGCGTTTTTTAATTTTTTGTAATAGGATTTAATATCGCGCGACTACTGCCTGCCAAGCTCAATATTGCAAGCAGTCTTTTATATAGGGTAACTCCAAGTCTTAAAAGTGAGACCGAAAACTGAACAATGACTATGTACTGCCAAGGATATGTCTATTTTTGGAAGAAGTCAGCTAAAGTTTGATATTGTTAATTACCTTTCCGGGCACGCGTCAACTGAAACTAATCAAAACGAACCCCAAGTTCGAGCAGCTGAAGATATTATCTCATAAACAGAGTGTTTCATAAAGATAGTCGAATTTGTACATTTAAATTTCTGTAATAAACCACGATGCGTGAAAATATCAAGTATCGAAAATTTGTTTACATACCTGAAATTGATTAACCGCAAAAAAAACATACTTTTTAAAAAATCGTTGATACCCTTTATTCCTTCGTTAATAATAGTATTGGCGTCAGTGTTACTAGTGAGATGAATAGACACCCATATAAAGGACTACCGAAAACAGTTTAATATATGGAAGGTACCGATGCACCATAAAACAGACATTGGTATAAAAATAACTACTTTATTAGAAAATCATTTAGCGCCAGATTTTAAATCTTACCTCCAACCAATAAGATTTTGCAGTATTTATGGCCGATGATAGTCATTTCGACAGGTTTTACTTTGTATGTGCTATATATATTTGTATATATATAGTTCGAATAAAAGCCAGCCATGGACAACCTCGTTGGTAGAAGTTAATTTGTTATCCTAGTCAACAGGATTTAAAACCATGTAAGTGTGCATTAAAAAAAACACTTTTTATTGTTACTATATTTCTCTGTCCTTTTTCGGCATCCCTGTATAAAATATTATCGTTTTAAATGCACAATTTCTAAGTGCAGGGGGAGTTAACGCTAGAGTAAAGTTGAATATCTCACTAGTTTCAAAATGATTTCAAAGTATACAGGGTGACTCAAAAAGGGTGCCCAATAAACCATACATTTGTTTAAATGGAACATCCTATTTTTAAATTTTGTTTTGAATTCGTTTCCACATTCTTTAACTTTTTTATTAATACCTACATACCTAATCCTAGTAGTTTTTCCAATATTATAAATAATATACTAGTTTTCACCCTTGCAAATATTAAGATGTTAGCGAAGATGATGTAAAAAAAATATATATTCAACGGAACGTGAACTAGTTCAAAATAAACGAATATATTTGGATCATTTTGAATTGATAAATTTCGATTTTCTTAAATGGCACACCATATATATTATTTTTTCTGAAAGTCCTTACGAAAATCTAGATCTTTTATAAAATATGTCATATTTATACTACTGATGATGTAAAAAAAATATGTATTCAACGGAACCTGAACTAGTTCAAAATAAACGAATATATATGGATCATTTTGAATTGATAAATTTCGATTTTCTTAAATGGCACACCATTTTTTCTGAAAGTTCTTACGAAAATCTAGATCTTTTATAAAATATGTCATATTTATATAACTTTGCTATTTATTTTAAGACTATTGCTATAATATTAGTCGGCTATTAAAAAACTATTAGTCAACTGAACTCTGTATACTTGACTACTAACAATCTTTACAGTTTTGGTATTTACAATTTTCTCATAACTTTTGAAACCAATGAGCTAATGAAACTGCGAAAGTGTTAATGGGATAATTCGGTTGTTCGCTAAAATATCACGCTTTATCTATTTTATTATTTTTTTCGCATAAGATGTCAGATAAGTGTAGAAACAATTAGTGGAAGTTGTTCAAACTTTTATTTTGAATTCGAAAATGCAATAAAAAAGTATATGTTCCGTTTGAAATTTCAATGTCGCCACTGATTTCAGATAGAACCGGCAACATTGCAAAAGCGAAAATATTTTTAAGTTATACGTCAGGGCTACGTATCGAGTTTTATAACAATATCTGTTTTGTTTCTCATAAAACGTGTAATGGACTTCGTAGTCCTTTAGTCTTTATTTAACTTACGCTTGGAGACAAGATAATATCGTTAATTACTCTAAGCAGTCTACTTATAATTAGCAATCAAGAAGGTTCTTTGCTTGCAGAACAGAACTTTGGATTCAACACTCACACAATGTCTCTCATAGCTCCGAATCTTTCCCACATAATCAGAATGTAAATAATGATATAGATAGAGGCAAAGGTCAGTCGATTCATGACTCAAGTGACAAACAGCCTCATATACATCGGATGTTGCAGGATTAGAATTCCAACAAGGATCAGCCAAATTTGCCCCAGAGGTCCCCGTCAACCAAAATTAAAGTGAAGATCGAGGGTCAATATTTGCTGAAAGCTAAATATCGGTGATGATTGCGGGTTAGTTGCCAATTACTGCCTAATTGCTAAATGTCAGCAGAAATATTTTATTTTTGATGCTTTTCCTAGACAAGTCTTTCAACGTTTAATTTCCTATACTGACCGTTTTGAAAATTGGACAATTCTTTTTTATATATGATTAATATGAAAAAAATTGTTCTCCATTCCCTTTAATGCCCTTCTACTTTTTTAAACAAAAATTTCTTTACATTACTTTTATCCGATGTAAGCCGCAGAAACCTCTTGTCAATAACTTTCAAAAAAACTAGTTAGGAAAAAAAAAGTTGAAAATTTTCTACACTAAATAAATTTACGTCCTTCCCACGCCAATAAATTGTAACGTCGTAAAAGGATTTCTGGCACATTTATCACGTTCTGGCAAGAGCCCCTAAAGTTGGAAACTTTGCGATTATCACAAAATTCACTGTCGCTCAAATGCCGTAAATTGCGCTAAAACTATTATGTGGTATTCTGAGTAATTTATGTAATAATTGAGTTTGTGCAGCTAATAGCGTTATTACTATAAAATGATATTAAATTATAATATAGTAATATAGTCTAAAAATTCTTAGTTTGCTGGTGCTATAATATACCGATGTCAGTTAATATTCCCTGAAGGATGGATAATCCTTGCTGTTAATTAAGGATCAACGGCAACGCAGAATAGCAGGAACAACACTACTAACGCCAAAATACTGTTTGTAATCGAGAAATGTGTTTGTATAACCAAGAATTTTGAAATACCAATATTACCAAATATAGTATGTTATACAAAAAGTTTATCACCTGAACATACTCCTGAAATCGCCATGAAGTTATTTGATCTTTACAATCATTCAGCCATTTTATCAAAATGAATAGTCTTCAAATGGAAGAAAGATGATCCAAGACGAGGACTGATGGCGCTTTCAAATGTTGCTTCTAAGAGAATTAAATTTTAAGAGCCGAATATTCAAAATAAGGTAACAATATGTTGTTTTTGGCAAAAGAGTGATGGTACAGCTATATTTTCATTCATTATACAAGGAAGTGACTATTACAGCGAGATGGATCATGAACTGTTTTTACTATAGTTGACTTGGCAATCGATTCCACAAAATCCCAAATACTACTTGCATAAAATCTGCAATACAAGAAGAATACATGCAGAGTAGGGAGTAGAAAAATATTTTCTTCTACTCCCTACTCGTTAAAAATTATTCACTGATCAAGTGTGCGCAGTATTACTTTAACTAACCATTGTCGCGGCCCATTTCGGTGCTTTGGTGCCAGTTTTGTTCTTATTTTGACGTTTGACAGTTCTGATAGTCACGTCACACGCCACTGAGTGAATGTATTCCTGATATTTTGCAAACATATACGCCAAAAGTAATGCTCGTAAAAAAAGTATAGCATGCCACACTTTGATAAATTTCTTCACGCAGTCGCACTTGCTCCGCTCGTGACTAAAATGGTGATTATCAAACTTGTTGCATAAATTCCGCTTGACGCTTATAGCCACAGCGTAAACTAAAACTCGAAATTCGGATTATCTTTTATGGGTTTGCTAACGGTATTAACCCAGTGCCTCTTTATTGTGTTAAGGGATGAGCTCTTAAAACTCTGTGTACAATGATAGTACATGTCGAAAAATTGTTTGCTTATAACACACTTTCTCTGTTTTATCGTGGAAATTAGGGATTGTAAAAATTACGTTCTTTATGTGATTCCATAACCTTTTTTAATTACTTCTAGAATGGCAACGCATATTTTTATAATTACAATCCAGTTTTGCTGGGTTTTTACAAGGTTATTCACGATCGTACAATCTTTTGGCAGGTTTCAATAACCTCTCGTAAGCAGAGTTAATCGCTAGATACATTATCAAGCGTTAACGATCTTCCAAAATTGATTGCGTAAATCGAGTCGTTTTATGTATCTGGTTGGTAGTCTTGTCCGCAAAGCGGAGTCCAGTTAATAATGTTCGTAATTTCAATGTAATATACAGACGGGGTCGGTGGTCGGTATCAGATTGTGACTTAATTATTTCCTTTATGTTTAGACAATTGAAAAGAATTTATCAATTCAGTGATTGATTTTAGACGTACGAATAAGAAACTATTATAGATAATTTTGCAGAATCTGAAAAACAAATTTGTAATAGCAATAGAATTATTAAGAGCAATATGCTCGCAATTCAAACAAAAGCTTTTAAAACTTTTATGTGGTGGAATTGTTGCCGCGAGTAATTGCTGTTGACAATATATGCGCTACGTTGGGCGACTTTCTTTGTTTGCCTTTATTGCAATTATGTACAGTAATAAGTATTAAAAGTAAAACACTTTCCCTATCACATTTAATAAAAACAAAATTGTTCTTTGAGAAAAATTAATCAAGGATTTAAGGATGAGCAAAAATGTGTTAAGAATTCAACAATATTTCATACTTTTTCAAAATTAATTTTACTGCTTTAAGCTTAAGTCAATATTGTTTTTGTTTATCCTGGAATATTTAATATAACTTATCTATCCAAAATTTACTTTAAATTGATGATTAATCGAATTTTTAAATGAAATACGCGACATATTTCTTGCCTATCTTGGTTTTCCTATCAAGCTTGTCAAACGCATTGTATCTGTTTCTTTTTCTTAAGTGCCAATAAAGGATGAAAAAACATAAATAAAAATGTAGAAACAATACGGCAAAAAATTAACGTTAGGTTTTCCACAAATATTTTATAAAGTAAGTGACTCATAATTAATTTTATTGCTTTAAGTTTAAGTCAATATTGTTTTTGTTTCTCCTGGAATATTTAGTAAAACTTATTTATCCAAAATTTACTTTAAATTGATGATTAATCGAATTTTTTAATGAAATACTCGACCTATTTTTTGCCTACCTTGGTTTTCCTATGAAGCTTGTCAAACTCATTGTATCTGTTTCTTTTCCTTAAGTGCCAATAAAGTATGAAAAAAACATAAATAAAAATGTTAGAACAATACGGCCAAAAATTAATGTTAGGTTTTCCACAAAGATTTTATAAAGAAAGAGACTCATAATTAACTGATTTACGTCCATATCTGCTCTACACAGAGTATTGTAATTATAAGAGCTTATGTATATAACTTTTTCACATCTTCACTTGTGCCTAAGCGATTTGTTTGTTATATTTTATAATTGTTCGGCTATCAGAATATCTTTAATAGAGATTTTTTTAATTATTTAATTTTTGACATACAGAGTTTGAGTTTGAGAGCCAGTTTGACGTTTGTTTCCAAAATCTTCATAATCAGTATGAAGAAACGGAGAGGTAGAGGATAAAATAGACCCATCAAATATGAAAATTCCCGCCCATACCTTTTGGATTGCAGATATCTAATCCTGAAACTGTTCACGATTTTCACTGACCTCTTTTGAGTGTGAAGCGATTTTAGTTAGAATTGTGTGCATGCAATTATTTTCCATTTGAGCAAGTTCTTAGAAAAGTTGCTTGTCTTTTTTTAATAATAAGTAAAAACTTTCTACGAATATGTGTGTAAATTTTTCGAATGTTATTCTGAAATTCAAATGAAAGAAAACAAAAAAAAATCGGATATTGGGCAAGTACCGTGCGTTCAATTTATCTTGATAACATTTTAATTGGCTGTAACTTTTTTGTGTTTATAGATATCAAGGTAAACAAAAAAAAAACAAAATGTTGGGTTAGTAGCCAAGTGACGTATAAAACAAAACACTATCAATTTTTTGACATAAAAACCTTCATCATATTTTTTTTTAATGGAACACCCTGTATATTATATATGTGGTCAATAGAATATCTTATTCCGATTACAATGATGTAATACTCGTTTTTGACAAATCGGCAAAAATTGGAAATTTTTGTATAATTTCCAAGAGTGCCGTGACTGACTGCAACAATAATAGTTATTTACAAATGAAAGTAGAACAAAAACACTAAATATAACAAGACACACTAAAGTAAAAAATTCTTTAACTTATCTAAATACCAAATTTTTCTGAACACATTTGCCTTACACTCTAATTGTATAATGTCTTGCATTTAGTAACGTTTCCGAATTGTCTCTTAAATGATTGATTGCCTCTGAAATCCTTTGCCGAAGTTCCACGACATTATTACAAGAAGTTCTGTGGACGTGATTTATTATGTGTCCCCAAAAGAAAAAATTCCATACAAAACTGCATTCTCCTTTGACATTGTTCTTCATTTAGTTTTTGAGTTTTACGAAATTTAAATGCATTATATTTATATCATTTTAAAACTGAGCGGATTGATCCCCGAAAAATACCTGTCTCTTCAAGTACACTAGTAATAAAAGAAGATGGATGTGCTTCACAGAATCCTAATATGTTAGCCTTATTTTCTTAATTTAAAACATTATGATTCCTACATACCTTTTTAGCATTTTATACGTTACCGTTTGCTGCAAATGTCTTTGGAAGCCTTGGAAATATCTGTTTTGAAGGAGACAATAATTCAACCACCAACGTTGTTTACTAATATGTCAAACATAAACATATTTTTGTCAGCCAGGGCATCCTTTGAAATTATATAAAAATTTCCTATTTTTACCGATGTAGGCTTATATGGCAGAAAATTGATTGTGATTTGTTTTATGCGTCACATGAAAAAGACGTGGCTACTTACCCTACATTTTGTTTTTTTGTTTACCTTGATATCTCTAAAAACAAAAGAGTTACAGCCAATTAAAATGTTATCAATGTAAATTAAACGCACGGTACATGTGGCGTAGAGCAGCGCTTATCATCTGTTGCATGGTAAATAACGCAACGTGGAGTTCTCACATCTTACTAGTCCAACAAAACAATAGAACGTTAGGAATTAAATGACGGTGCACTGGAATATGAATATTATGCGAAAACGTCGAGAAAGTTGATGAGACTTCGACTCACGCACTTTCTAAAGTTGAAAACACACTGAGATACGAAACGAACGAGACGTCAAACTTACATGATCTACTCAGTGGTCTACTTGAATCGAAAACTGCGACAAATTATGAAGCAACATTAAGCGGCAAAACCTTTCAAACTAATTTGGCATCAAACAGCGTCGCTAATCTATGAGTATATAGCGCGCTCTGCCACCGACTCTAGCGGCCGATGGTTGGTTTAAAACTGTATCCAGTAGGAGTTCCGACGCGATGGACGGCGTGGTGCCATCGGGATTGATCCAGGCTGGATGCTAACGCCACCTGGAATACGAGCGGCGGGGTCCCGGATGCGAAAACCGGGACTGAAATGGGGTGCGGGATATTCCAGGCCTCCGGGTCCAACAGGTCTTGTAACTCGACCGATTTTTGTGTTGTGTTTTGGTCCTTCTATGTAAAGCATCGGAGTTCTGGGTCATACAGTGACGTAGAGTGAAATTGATTTTTATTGCACTTGGCATAACAAAAATCAAGAGTTTTCCGGACCGGAGCAGTAGATATTAAAAGGCAGAGCATTAAAGGCGATCTTAATACTACCTTAAGAAAAATAATTATTAAACTGATAACTATATTATTGAGGGATAGGATTTATATTGTTTTGTATAAAAATGCAAGCCTCCTTACTTTTTATAAAGAACAGTTTTGATTTTTTTCAGCTCCCAATGTCAATGATGGGGTTACCTAATAACAGCAGATAATACAGTCTTTAAAAGTTCATTGAGGTAGGGACCGTCAAAAGGGAACACGATATATTTTGAGATACACTATACCAATATCTAATTGAAAATATTCTATTTCCGATAGGAATCCACTAGATTTGGTTTCGAGCGTTTCCAGGCAGTTCTTAACGAAACTGCAATTGACCTTCTCCAGTGCATCACTGTGGCTGATATACACCGCAATACTATTAGTATAAATACTTAACACGCTTAAAATCACGTCAACAAACAGCCTTTTGCAGGATCTCGGCTTCTAATGACCTTATCATTTATTGATCAACGGTCCATACACTTCGGTGGGTATTTGTCTGAAATGCTTATATTAGCAAAACTATGTCTAAATTGGAATAACCAAATAGCAATTAACGCTCTGTTTCATCGAAAAGTATTTTGAAAATTTATTCCCAACATCGAAAAAATAGCTTCAAGTTTTGGTTTTCCTTTAAAATATGACAACAGTTGCCAGAAATAAACAATAAAAAAACTCCACCTGAACATACGTTGGTTGAGGGAAACCATGCTTTCTCCACATTACATTCAGTTGTTTCATTAATAGCGTCATTTTCTGTTTACGATCTGCAGACACTTAACTCATTTTCGCATATTTTGAAAAAAAAAAAAATTTAGATACGGCAGAACACAGTCATTACTATAGTCTATCTATATGAACGATATCTTTGACTACGTTACGAAGAGTGTTTTGATTTTAATACCTTAACCTTAAACGTAGACAACACATTTTTTATGCCGTTCTATTCTTATCGGTGGGGAATCCCAAGTTGGAAAATTTAAAAATACCAAATTCATTAGCAATAGCAGCTACTGATTCAAATAACTAACTAGAAATAATAATTGATAAACATTTAAGATGGGACTATCAGCTCAACAATTTAATAAAAGCATTACTCTTCATCTCATCTCCATCTCAAAGTTAAAGATTTATTACGCACTTTTTCAATCTCATTTGACTTATGGTTTGTGTGGATGGGGGGAAGTAAACAAATTTATAAAAATAATTCACAATAAAATTTAAGATATGTTTCCAAAAAAAAATTTCAAGAGTGTGGGCCTCTTAATTTATTTTCTCTGAAAATAGATTAGGAATTTTCAACGGAAAAGAAAAAATATACTTCCACATGGAACGAGGAGCCTAACTAAAAAAAGAAATGTAAAATACCTGGTGTATATAAAAAAATTGGGATGAAAAGTGGGTATAAATGCTAAATTATATTATATAATTCCAGATTATATGAAAAGAATAGTAAATATAAAAAACAAAAATGGATTTCCAAATCTGATAAAGAGTTGTTGAATGTTTTTGATTGAGGTTTAAATCTTTAGTTAGTTTTACAAATTTAAAATGCTGAATCTCAATCTAATTTATTGTAAAATGTGTTTGTATACCTACCTAAAATATGTCAAAGCTCAAATTGAGTAAAAAATGAATAAAAATCAAATTGACTTTCTGTCATTATGAACCAAATACGCACTTGTCTCATTCACAACAAGTGGCCAACCATTTCAATGGTGAGCTCTTTATTTATTAATTGTTGACATAAATATATTTTATTTTTTGTTAATTATTATCGTTTATACCACATAAGCATAGCGTGACAAAAGGCGATTTCAAATATTTTGTAAATTTGGGAGTTGATTGTTTTTATTTTATTGTTTAAGTAGATTAATATTATTCTGAATTGTTCGTTGAGAAATATGAATTCCCATTTAATACCGAGTTCCCTAAAATTTTATTAAAACAAAATTTTGCCAAGGGATTACCTATCCTACTACGACATTCTCAATATAAAATTGGATACAGGCTGATTTTCTCCAAATAGAAATATCATTGACTAGGGTTTTGAATTGAACCTTCTTGTCGAATTGAAAGTTCCGGTCGAAACCACTTTAACGGATAAGTCGGTCTACTTGACTTGATACATCGACGTCAACTGGTATAAGCATGCTTTATCCGACACGACATTTCAAATCGAAAATGTTTCAGATCCTGTAATATATAGAAGTTATAGCTTGTATTGCTTTCCAGAAAATTACTGATGCGTCAAAAAAGTGATCGTTGGTCAACAATTTTAAAATAGGCCTATAATTTGAAACTAGCATCGCCTCTCTCATATTGGAAATAATTTAAAAAGGGTTTAGATATAATTGAATTGCATATTATAATTTTTATGGTGAACATTTCGGGCACAGTTAGTAATAGGGAATTACTATTATTACCAGTTAATGAAATATCCTACAAAAACAAATTTGAATTGTGCTTCAAATACAAAAGAAGTGTAACAAAAAGTTAAGAAGTATTTTTCGCTATTGGGTGGTTTACTTTAGCAACGTCTTTGACAGCTGTTTATGAGGATTGTTAAATATTATACATAATTTTCGGAGCACCCTGTACATCTTTGAAGATGTCATTGATGGGCTTGTCAATAACACGTTGAGATGGCCGACAAATTTAGTGATGTAGGTTTGGCAGCAATATTCTATGATTCTTGTGCTATTCCCAGTCGCACATTAGATAAGAAAAAAAGGACGACACCCTAAAAGTATTTGGTTTAAAAATACTTTGAGAAAAGAAGGAAATACCTGTACCGAATTCCACTGTGTGCTCTTATTGATACCGTCGTCTCTAAAACCGTGACACACCGAATGTCCGTAAATATCTGCTTTAGTAGTAGAAAGATCTCTCCTTTCCCTTTTCAAATTGTCATGTAACAGTATAATTTCATTAAATTAGTAATAATAAAATTAATCATCATATGTTCATTTACTGTAAAATATTACAAACATATAGAGATTACATAAACAATCTATCTAAAAAAAGGGATTATAAGTATAAAAAATTTGCAGCAACTCAAAACCAAAATAACAATGATCAAAATCTCTAACTGCGGATTGGAGCGTCACCTCCAGGTAAGAAAAAAGCATGTGGGTGATACCTTTTCGTTCAGGACAATTTTTTTGCAGACTATCTGAATGTCCAATAATAATAAGTATCACCTAAAATGAGCGCAAATTTTATCTTTTGCAACTTTTTAAATTATATTTCTATGAATGAAACAATTTTTATATATTATTTTCAACTGGCCTAATAGTAGCATAAATAAGAAATGTATTAATTATTTACCCAGTTTTTTAATATAAAATAAATTATGGTTAGAGGAAAAACATCTGCGCCTGACTAGTAGACATTAATAAATTTTTATATCTGAATTGCTTGACGTATATAACAAAAAACCAGAGATTTTGCATTCATAAATTTGACTGGGTCATTCAATACTCCTACATGAAATGTTAATTTGGACAAACATTTTTGGCATTTTCACTTTTTCGTTCAACGTTAATAAATTATCCTATATTATAAATTATAATACATAAATTATACATAATCCTCTAAATATTAAAGCGGGAAAGACCACCTATTTATGAAAAAATTGCTGAGATGAGAAAGTGGTGGATGCAATAGAGAATTTGAATAAAATTTTAATTTGAAAAATATTGCTCATAAAAGATATTAAAAGAACCACAGTTCACAAAAAAACTGATTTTGTAGTTCTATGTAACAAATATAAGCAATTAAAATTTGTAAAATTTAAATCCTCTTTGAAACACGCTGTCATTGGCTGGAACCGGTGGTGACGTCAATTCGCTTGTTAGTGTACGCGCCAACCGGACGGAAGAGACCGACAACACTTTCGTCTTGTTGGTTTTAATTTTAATGTTAGTCTTGCTCCTGTCGCTTGTTTTTTTATCTTGTGTTTAGTACATTTAGTGGATATGTTTATGGTGACATCATACAAAAGCCCAATAGATTCTCTTTTGCTGCAGTTGGCGGTATGAAAGCTAAAAAGTATGTTCATAGAAAATTTCGCCACTAGTTTTAAACCAATATAACATTATAATTAGCTTAAAGCTTTCTAGTTTTTTAAATTCAAATGGTATATCAAATAAAATGTAAATTATTCGACAAAAAATAAAAAGGATCTTTTCTTTAAACTAGTGGAAAACTAAATACTGATTTTAAAGCACATTGGTATTGATAACTTAGTGTTTTTTATTTTATGTAGATCGAGAAGCCTGGAATCGGATGGGTGCAAGTTCGAAGAGTAAAAAATGTTTGCACGGTTAAGGCTAAAGTGACACCTGAACATAATGTGAACAAAAAACGACGGCTTTTATTTTCTGGTAGATGAACTGGCATTTTACGGGTTATACTCATAAACAATGGCACGATTTATAATATACTTTTTTTTTGTGTTGCTTCCATTATTATCAAGTAAAGCACACTGAGCCCAATTACAAACTGGCGGAGATTAAATACAAACATACTTTAAACTGGCCAAAAATAATCATAAATAATATAATCGGCCTATAACTTGAGAATAACACATGTCGCCGGATCGATCGCAATGCAGCGGTACGACGTCACGTTCACTCCTGCGCGTTTAATGTCGTTTAAAAGAAATAGCCGGGTGTCAAAACTTGAACTATTTATTGCAACTTAAATATTGGATGTTGAGTTTTGATGTGTGCGTTATTTCTATACATGAACAAATCTATGAAAGAAATAAAAATAAAATGTCCAAGTTCCCTATTGGGGAATTAATAATACAGTCAACGCAAGTACTGTTAAAGAAATTGAGAGAGGCTATAGAAATAAAGGCTGCAGAAATTAACGAAGGGTAAATACAATAGCACACATAAGCCGTCTAAGAAGTATAACAAGTCAAACATCTATAATTGTAAGAACACATTGAATCATAATTTCAGATACTGCGAATAGCAATGCAAATATTATATTAATGTTGCAACATGTATACAAAATGATAGAATAAATAACCACAACGCAGGGATGGAATTCGCAAAGGCGCGAATTTTTTCCAGATGGCCGGTTGTTACGAATATTTAATATTCGTGACATAAATCGTTTCAAAATATTTATACTTAGAATATATGTGGTTTGCTGACGCTACCGAAGGAGAGATGATGATGCTAAGCTAAGAATCCTAGTATTGCGCTGGCCTTGTATACAGTTAACGCACAAACAAAAAACAAAACATTCTTGCATAAAGGTTCATAAAAGCGAAGAACTAAGCACAATTAAACCCGCTTTCCCTGAAACAGTCGTGACAGTAATACCTGGATCAGTTTCCCCTTAATTTGTGTCGTTATGGTTACGATCGACCCTTTGTAATCCTCTTATGTGAAAGTTGCGTAAAATTGTAGGGGCCGTGATACTATCCCCACATCGAATTTATTTCTATTGGAAAATGGGTCTAAATTTTAAGCAACTTACTGGAATCTAGCACCATATTCGGCTGTCGAATTCTCTCTATTTGATTTATTATCATTTCCTGGATGGCACTGACCGCCAATTATAGTAAACGTAAACAGAAAATTTTTCAAGGAAAAGTAGTTCTATAGATATTCATTTTTATTAAATTTTAATATTATTGCAGACTTGACTTCAATAATGCGATCGAATAAACGTAGCTGACATATAACAAAATGTTTACTGAATTCTAAACCTTGATGCCTACCTCATAAATTAAATTGCACAATAACCAATTCATTAGTACCCGTAATGTGTCAAGTTATACATGGATATATCAAAATTATTTAGTATCAAAAAACTGAAAATTATTTACTACGCAACCATCTACGAGGGGGTACCCAAAAAAAACCGGAATCATTTTTTATAAACTATATATTGTTTTCAAAATCACAGAATGACCTTATCCCCTTGAGAATACTCTCTATTACAACTAATACATTTGTCCCAACGGTGCTTCCACTGTTCGAAACATTTTTTATATTCAACTTTGGTTATAGCCGACAGCTCATCCCTCGTTTTTTTCTCCGTCCTTTCATGTCCCTTTTCATACGTGGAAATAAGAAGAAGTCACACGGAGCGAGATCAGGCGAGTAAGGTGCATGGGGCAGAGGAACCATGCCATTTTTAGCCAAAAACTGCTTAACAGAAATGGCTGTGTGAGCAGGTGCATTATCGTGGTGAAAGAACCAGTCCCCTATCCGCCACAAATGGGGTCTTTTTTGTCGAATACTGTTGCGCAATCTTCTTAAAACTTCCAGATAAAGAACTTGATTAACGGTCTCACCTGGTGGAACGAACTATGCATGAACTACGCCGTTGATGTCGAAAAAGCAAATCAGCATCGTTTTGATGTTTGACTTAACCTGACGACATTTTTGTGGACGGGGAGACAGTGACGTCTTCCATTGGCTGGACTGTTGCTTCATTTCTGGATCGTAACCATAGCACCATGACTCGTCATCTTTGAAAGAAAATCTGGATCCGTTTCAAGCTGTTGATTCAAAGCACGACATGTTTCAACTCGATGTTCTTTTTGCATGTCAGTGAGAACACGAGGAACAAACTTGGCAGCAGCTCTTTTCATTCCCAAATCTTCAGTTAAAATTCACTGAACCGTGCTCCAAGACAACCCACTAATCGTTGATAATTGTTCAATTGTCTGTCGACGGTCTGTGAGCACAAACTCTCTAATCTTTTCAATATTTTCGTCGATTCGAGCAGTTAATGGACGTCCAGAACGAGGTCGGTCATCAATTGACTCTTCGCCATTTTTGAAGCGAACAAATCACTGGTACACTTGAGTTTTTCCCATCGCATCGTCTTTATAAGCTGTTTTTAACATTGAAACAGTTTCAGCAGAAAACAACGAGCAGAGAACAAAATTTCACAGCTGCATGTTGTTTTTTTAAACTTGCCATCGAAAAAAACGAAATAACAAAAAAACAGCGTTAACAAAAAATGAAAGTGAACAAAACAAGTTAAATTTAAAACGAAGGCGGCGTTGAACTCGCAATAAGTTGAACTATCCACAACCTAGCGGCAGAAAGGTGTACTATACAAGCTCTGCGCGCGGCAATTCAAATTCCGGTTTTTTATGGGTACCCCCTCGTACATATGTAAAGGGATTTTATTGAAAAATTGCATAATATGCTAAGTTTGTCAAACGCAACTTTGGTGACGAGTTGTTTTGGCATGAGCGGCGAATGTTTTAATGAACGAAGGACTGAAGAATTTTATCATTGCGTTGCATATGTGTGTGGCAGGACTACCAGAATGGACAAACGTCATCAGTTCAAACTCGTGACTAAAGCACCAGAAGTGACTTGCGATGGTGTTTAATGAAGTTGTCTTCAAGTTAGCATAGAAAGTATAAAAATTATTTTAGTTTATCGTTTTTCTTTTACATTTAGGAGAAGGCCACAATCCCTGCATCTCTTCTTGGGAGCTTCCCTATTTTATTACAAGTCTTTAAGCGTGCAGTGTCTACGACTATGTAAAATAACTACGAGTTTCTTACTCTTAAAATTAAACACATGCGGTGTCAGAGACTACAAGGCTCTACAAGAGACTCCATCTAAATTGTGAAATAATGTAATCAATTGTATTCAGGTTATCACAGGCTGATTCAATTTGAGGCCCGGCATTAACGCCGAGTGATAGTGACACACTCCAGAAAGTTCAGAATGATCGATTCAGATCTTCTTACGATATTAGAAAATATGATATGATCGATCAAATCAGCAGCAGATTTTTTAAACGATTTGATTATTTATAAAAAAAGGTTAAAAATGTATCGATTCGATCTTCTTACGATATTAGAAAATATGATATGATCGATCAAATCAGCAGCAGATTTTTTAAACGATTTGATTATTTATAAAAAAAGGTTAAAAATGTATATTTTTGATAATGAGAAATACTTTTTGTTATAATGATTGAGATCGATGAGTGTTTTTTTGTTTACATAAAAAAGTCAGGTTTTTTTAAAGCTATTTCTCGGTGATTCTTGACCTGCTCTCTTCATTATTTACTAATAAATAATCAATATAATATAACTAAAAATAATAAATTAATAGTAACATTAATATTAAATCACGACCTCCTGATTTTAAATAATTAGATTAATGTCTTCCTATGTGAACTCCAAAGAGAGTGCGATTTCGGCATAGCACAGATTTTATTATGCAGTGGTTTCCACGATCATCAATCATAGGCGTTTGGCAACCCCGTTCTTGGCCGACCCTCCGAGCTTGAGAAACTCACACTTGGCGCGTAGGTACAATACGCAAATGGACGCCGTGATGGAATGTTATTTGGTTAAGCATCTCGATTACACCGTTGGTGTAGGTAATATAAATTTCATTTTATGTTAACAACCCTGATACGTCAGTTATGACATTAAATATAACATCAGATGTAACAAATTACTGTATATCCAAAGAACACTCTACACACTACACGCTCTATGAAACCAACAACAGACAGTTACTTATTTAAGAGGCTTTTCATTTTCATTTACTTGTAGATTCGTAGTTCTATCGTCTATTAGAAGATATGTAAACTTTTTCTTATAGGTTGTTTATGGGTGGGCACGGTTAAGTGTCTCTTAAAGTGGGCACATATTACCAGTTAACTGACCTAAGAACCAAAACAAACAGTTTAACCCATTCTTAATTGAAAACGAAAAACTTAGCTTTTATTGTGTCCAGCAGTTCATTTACATGTATTTAGATTTACTAATTTTAACAACAAATGTATATGGAATGTAATTTGCATTTGATGCATCATTTTTTTAAATTATCCTTATTGACTTTGAAACAAAGTTGCACAGTTCTGTAGTTGCCCGAGCTCTTTGGCGGAGAATCGATGAAAAAAGTCCCATCGAACTATACCCTAAAGGACGAAAGAAAGTTTATATCAAAGTAAAATTTCCGAAACTGGAATTAAGCCGGAGCGAAGTTCCTTTGATATAAATAAGATCGTTAAGGTGGTTTCTGAAACCGGAAACGGTAACATTTTAAATAACAAGAATATTTATGAGGAAGCAGTATTAAACGGAAGTGGATTTCGGAAAATTATATCTTCACGATTTAATTATTAATTTTGAGTTCACTTACATTCCAATTTTCCAATTCCAATGTTGAAAATTGTAGACCCATAAGTGCATTAAATCTAATTGCAAAAATATTTCAAATAACATTTTAAAGTGATATACTTATAATATTTAAAAATTGTTTACATGGCTTTTTGAACTATAGCTATAGCTAACCAAAACTAATTGGACGTGCAACCAACATGCCAAAAATTGGACTTAATATGTGCTTTATACCATAAATAATTTAGTGTGCGATAGAAAGCTTGAATGTATGGATCTAGAAGTATATTTGTAAGTAACACTGAGGTTAAACATACACTACTGCTAAAATGTAGTTCTACTAGTTTTCAGTCTCGTTTTATGCAATCGTCTTTTTTGAAACTTAATAAATAGGTTTCATTTTATTCTAGATTCCTAAATTAAGACATCAGTATGTACTCTTGTATTGTAAATGGGAAGAAAGTCAAAGACTAATTAACACGTAGAACTTTTTACGAATAACTAATTACTGATTTTTTTTAAAGAAAACAAGACACTAATTAGTATTTATTTTTACTAAATTTGTAATTAAATTACTGAATCAGGTAGAAAACAAGCGTATACCTACACATCATGATTTGATGTTAGCAAAAAAGTTAAAAACAAATACCGACGACTTACATTTACATTTTATTGAAATCACACAATTTTTAGAGACAACAATTTTATAAAGAGAAAAAAATAGACTAACGTACTAACATGGCTTTTCGCAAACAACATTTTTTTTGTCAGGAGTTTTCCCGCATTGCGTCAGACTAAAACATATTTTAAAATTTGCAGTTTATGGCAAATAAAATAAAATTTCCACGATCTGTTATCTTTTTGATAGAATCCACTAAAAAGAAATTTTATGCCGGAATCTGCAAATATTAAAAGTGCACTGAAGCAAGCGATTCAGGTGAAAATTATTTTTCAACTTTTTTTCGATACACAGGACCGGTTTCGCATGCGGAAAAAAACATACAAAATCAATACTCAACCGTAGGTTGAGTATTGATCGTAGTCAACCCCAACATTCTATAGCAGCATTCCAAGCACGAAACAACTAATTAAAGAAAAAAGAGAAAAAAAACGCAAGCAGGCTTACAGTTCTCAAATATTTACCGATAAAAATCGACAATTTTATAAAAAATTGTGTTACTTTTGAAGATATCGAAATATTTTATTTATTTCAGTTTTCAACAATTTAAAAAAATATATATTGATCTACACCAAACTATATTTTACTGTAAAAAAAAAATGATTAATTACGTGCATGAAAACTTTGGTTTTTAACATTTCTGAAATTGTTGTTGTAAATTGGCTGATGTCATGAAAATCACCAAAAAATAATTAGTGGGTTGTAACTACTTTCCTTAGTTAGACCATTGCCCTACTGCATTTAATTTTCGCAAATATAAAATAAATGTTTTTCTCAATTATTGATTAAAAAATACTCCTGCCGAATTCTCGCTGCAATCTGGATAAAAGCATTTGCCGCTTGAAATCATTTTGCGAGATTTTGTCTGAGAGCAAACAATATATAATTTCACAAATCACAAAAATATTTTCCGCTGCTCAAGTTGTCCACAGACATGAATCACGACGCGATTCGGGGTTGACATGCCAGTAATTCCTGGAAAGGTGAACATGTTCCAAATTCCTTCGAGTAAGATATATCCCGGCTAGAGTCCCGGGATATTTCCTTTAAGGATCGTTGATTTATGAGATGATTTATGTATAACCTGTTTCGTAGCGCGAATGGTTTTATTTTAATATCGATTCATTGCAATGATTGCACTCCTAAATAATATTACACGGGATGTTTAAGATTGTCATGTTGTCGATAGAGTGCACCTTATTGCTTGAATCTAAATTCAATTAAAACCCTCGTCAGTTCCACCCTTATTATAAACAACGCGTTCCAATTACAGCGTGTAAAGCCTTCGGTACATGTTTCTGGTTTTCGTCGGAGCCTCAAAGGATTTCGAGTCGAAAAATTTATGGCGTTTAAATCGATGCTCAAGAATTTTATATAAAGAATCTTAATTAAACTGAAGCACATAAATAAATCGAGAATATATAAACGAGAGCTCTTCTATATTCACTGTGATGGCTACAGGCAAAATTCAATAACAAAATTTATCCAGCACGATCCGATGAGAATCCTGTAAATGCAAAAAATATATAAAAAAAAATACACGAAATATAGGAAAAGGATTGCAAAAATCTAACCGAATTATTGGGATTGTGTGTTGCATGACACCATTTTGTACCAAATCATTTTTTTCGAACTTAAACACGATTATCGCGCGTGGGTGCTATAACCATTACCTGGCTGGTTATTGGTAAAGTGCTGATTTTATATGGACAGAAGTTAGGAAAAGAATTGGAATAGTCAAAACCTTGATATTGAAATATATTGTAAAATCCAATTGATAGGCTCAATAAATCATTTTACCCCACCTGTATGTTGATTCAATAATATTTTAGAAATCAAACCTTGGACATATATTTCTATAGCGTTTGTTTTCTTTTCGTTCTAACTAAAGTTAACCAAAATTAGAACTCAAAAGAGGACAAATATGGCTTCTTTTCCGGGATTCTATTTAAAAAAAAATTTTGATAGCCGACTTTGCGATGGGCTTAGCCACCCTACAAAAGTTTTCGTTACCTTGGTATCTTTCTTGCCATGGTAAAGTCTGTTCATGGATATAAGAAAGTGATTAACTGATACGAATTAAGGAAAGACCCTGGCAAGCTGTAGGAATAAAATATGGCCCAACAGGTTTTAATTTAATTATTTGAGGTTTTGTTAGGAAAGATACTAAACAATATTTATTTATTTATTTATGTTTTCATGTTAATTGGGATTAAATATACAGCGGTAAGGTGGACGCCTTAAAACTGTATGCCCTAGATTTTTTGCATAATTATCACAAACGTATTGCTTTCTTAGGTTCAAGCTTTGTAGAACCTCCATTAATTGCTTTTTGGTATGATCTTCGTGAAAATAAATGTCGTTATTATGCATGTAGTTTTGGATTGTTGCTTTCGTGTCACATGGGGAAGGGGTTTCAGTCAACTGATAACTTGTCCATTGTCCATTACAATGACGCTATTAGGAGGAATATTTGGAACTAGTTTGTTTTAAAACCAACTTTCAAATAAATCAGCGGTGATGTCTTCATGGTAATCCAGAGAAGAATCTTTAATATTTTTCGCAGACAGAGAAAGTCCATTTGGAATCCAACCATCTTTAGAGCCAGCATCACTATCGCTATCATCGCCTGTTCTAATTATTATTTGTTCTATATTATTTGCAATACGATTTGATACGATTGTTCTGCTTTTTCTATATGTTTAACAGAAATTGCCCAACTTTGTGGAGGGATGTTAAAAATTTTGGTTTCTATAAGTTTGGGGACATTGGAGTTAACACGGGGAAAAACATTGTTGCGACAAATGGCAGATTTCAGGTGGAAGCCTTAAAACTGTATGCCGTAGGTTTTTTGTATAATTATCACAGACGTATTCCTTTTGTAGGTTCAAGCTTTGTAGAACCTCAATTAATTGCTTTTTGGTATAATCTTCGTGAAAATAAATGTCGTTATTATATATGTAGTTTTGGATTGTTGCTTTTGTGTCACATGAGGAAGGGGTTTACTACTATGTGTGTTTTTCTACTGTGATAACTTGCATTGTCCATTACAATGACGCTATTAGGAGGAATGTTTGGAACTAGTTTGTTTTTAAACCAACTTTCAAATAAATCAGCGGTAGTGTCTTGATGGCAATCCAGAGAAGAATCGTTAATATTTTTCGCAGATATAGAAAGTCCATTTGGAATCCAACCATCTTTAGAGCCAGCATGGAAAATAGTTATTCTTTTATCTCTTTTTGATGGCGCGTTTGTTTTACACTTATCAGTTGAGTCAACCCAACCGTTTTCCAGGGTATCATAATTGTCGAACCAGGTTTGATCCAAGTAAATAATTGGCCTTTGTTGTTCTCTGCAAATCCTATTTTCTTCTAGATATTCCAGTCGCCATTTCCGAATTCTAAAAGATTCCATTAAAACTTGCCTTTTGTCAATTTTTTTAATTCTAAAACCCATGTGTTGAACACAAATCCATAAGGTAGTTCTGCCACATTTAACACCGGTTATATCACACACCCACACCATTATACCTTGATCACTTTCATCTACATTCGAGAAAATGTCAGCATCGCTTCTTTTTTTCCTCGCTGTAATGGGATTATTCACAATTTTACCTTTATTTCTTGATCTTGATCTAGGCCAGAGGTGATGTACGCTCCCAAATATTTGTATTTTTCGACTTGTTCAACAGCTCGTTCTTCTATGTATAACTGATGTTGCCTGGCCGGGTTCTTTGAGACAACCATAAATTTAGTTTTTTCTATGTTAATTTTGAGCCCCATTGCATGACTTTCGTTGTAAACTCTATCCACCAGCAATTGTAGGTCTCCGAGAGACTCAGCCAGGACTACCGTATCGTCCGCAAATCGTATATTGTTGATAATTTCTCCTCCAATCCTAACTCCCTCTTCTCTGTCCGAAAGAACCTTTTGAAAGATTACCTGAGAGTATAAATTAAAGAGTGCCGGTGAGAGTACACATCCCTGTCTAACGCCTCGCTGGATTCGTACCTCATCCGTCTCCAAGTTGTTGACTATTACTGTGGCTGTTTGGTGCCAATATATGCTTTTAATTATGTTTATATCATTTTGGTCTAGTTGGATGTTCTTCAGTTCATTTATTAATTTCACGTGTTGCACCTTATCGAACGCTTTTTGGTAATCTATAAATCACATATATATATATATATATATATATATATATATATATATATATATATATATATATATATATATATATATATATATATATATATATATATATATATATATATATATATATATATATATATATATATATATACTTTTGTTGTATTCTCGGCTCTTCTGGAGAAGTACTGTCATTGCAAACAACGCTTCTCTTGTCCCCATTCCTCCTCTAAAGCCAAATTGCAAGTTGTCCAGCTGTTCTTCGCATTTCTTATAAATTCTGTTCTGGACAATCTTCAGCAAGACCTTCAAGGGGTGGCGCATGAGGCTGATAAGTCTGTAATCATGGCCTGACATTGGGTTGTTCTTTTTAGGTAATGGAACAAAAGTTGATTTTAGCCATTCTGTTGGGATGTTTCCGGAATTGTACACATCATTAAAAATTTGTGTTAGCCTGATTATGTTTTCTTCATCGAGTGCTTTCAGGAGTTCGATTGGCATCCTGTCATGGCCTGCGGCTTTTTTATTATTACTGTTTTTTAGAGCATACTTGAGTTCGGAAGGAAGTATTTCCAGACAGTCGTTTCGCTGGTTTGCTGTTGTTATTTCTATGTTGTCTCGGTCGTCGTGGAATAGTTGTCTAATGTAATTCTCCCAATAGTGCTTTATTTCCTCCTCGTCTAATATTATATGACCTTGCTCATTCCTTGTTATGCAAGTTGTGTTATTCCTAGTTTTACGGACTATTACGGACCACAATTTTACCTGAATTTAAATTCCCAAACTCTAGGTAATGATCTTGTTGCATTGTATGTTAATGACCAGCCTTGGATAAACCCATTCAAAAGCAATTGGTCACTTTCTTATATCTATGAACAGACCACACTGTAAAATACTTAAAACATCAAAGAAATAAATGCACTATATTTTTGGTCGGACAATAATTCCATGAATCTATTCATATATAAGAAATCAATAAAGTACTATTTGAACTAACAAACACGTGCCATGTCGAAGAGTCTTTATTTGGTAAAAAATACCTTATACCTTATAACTATGCAAAACTAAGGTGCATTGTATTTTGCTTTATTGCACAGTTTTTATTGCCTCTTATTCCCGAATTTTTAGAGCTGTGTATCATATTATCTGAAGCTTTATCGGTGGTCAAATATTCCATTTATCTCTGGTTGGGATACTTGTTCATAGGCAGCTGTAGGAGTCAAAATTATTAGATTTTATAAGAAAAAAAGTGTATCAAAGAAAATAAATTAATAGGGTTAATTTTGACACAATATGAGTTTATGAAGGCCGAAAACTTGGGCTTACACTTTTTAAATTTACCACCGCTTTATTAAATTCCGCTTTATTGAGATAATCCGGTAATCCGACATTTCATTGCGAATTCCTCGACAAGCGTTATTTGATCAAATTCCACGAATGTTTCATATTTGCCTGGATTCATTGGATAAATTTGTGAATTACACACCGTTGTCAGCTTCCGAACAAAGCTTATATGATGTAGTAATAATCTATCTAATGGAAATATCTACAGGTTTAATAAAACCAATCTACATATTGTGAAGCCGCATTAGATATGCTTTGGTTCCACGCGAAATCATGCTCGATTAATTTTCATACGATTATTATTTTGCTGTGGGTTTCTGCTATGCTAAACGCTAACCGCCCAAAGCCAGATTTAACTTGAATTATTCTTATGCAATCTAAACGGAATTTAAATTTTACTCTAATCCTTTTTGTTTCCAATACCAGATTTTTTGTTCTCCCTACTATGAAATTTGCGACGCTTTCCAAACGACACTTAGTTGCAGTGTGTCACAGGAAAGAAATTAAGCTAAAAGAATATGAAACCAATATAATAAAACAGGAGGTAATGGAATCTCACAAATTGCGCAGTTGGAGATTTTATTGCATTCAGGAAATTAAAAAGTATGGATCCGAAAACAGATGTATAATTTACCTAGATGAAACTTGGTTCGACATGCACGATGCAGTATCCTAATGATAGGTTGATGCTCCTAGAAGCTCCTTGAAATAAAGGACGAGTCAAGCCCAAGTGAACAACATTTTGAAGACTGGTTTCAAATTATTTTTTAAAAAGTATTCCGGATAACATTCTCATGGTACTGGATAGCTCATATCATAATCGAATGCTTTAAAAAATCATAAAGTATAAAAACTGAAATTTAATTCAAGAAATGCTAACTTGTGAAAGTGAAAACAACATGTATATGATAGTTTAGCTGAAGAGATAAGATACGGTTTTACGTTTTCAATATCAACCCCATATAACATTTGTAGGACCAGGTAAAATCAAATGTGAGAGCAGAAAATAAATATAATTAAGAATATTGAGAGCCTGAAATGAAACTTTTACTACATACTATACATACATACATACTCCGTAGAACGCTCTTTTTTTAGGCACTCGCTCCGTTGTCCCAACTAATTACTAAAATGACGATTATTGCACTTGGTGGATACTTTCTGCTTCTTACTTTCTACATCTTATTATATCAAATAAAGCCTATAGCCAGTGACTACCTTTCGGTTGAATGCAGAGCTAAATATACCGGGTGCCCTCAAAAGTATCGAAACGGTAGAACATCTCCAGAATTGCACAATAAATCAAAAAACACAAAACTGAATAAAATGATTCTCGCTAGAAAGGACTGCAGTTGCAAAAACACAATTTATCATTTGTCAAGAATTTCCCTTGTTAATGTTATGAATCCGACTTTGGTGTTATGCTACCATCGTTTTAACACATTTTTTCTACTCTTTATTCTGAACTATTCAAATGTAGAGTTCTCAAAATGATAAAACGTTTCTAACACATAATCCGGTGTTTAACTTTTGTAAATTTAAATGGTCTAATAGCAGGCTTCCCTCGCTTGGGTTTCTCTTTATAACCCGCAATAAATACATTCCCAATTCCAAAATGAAGTTACAGAACTTCGGTATTTCGTGCATATAAATGCTACTCCTTATCAAATGTTCCCGTCTTAAGAACATCTCCGACGGTAATTTTATGGCTCCACTTTCCCCAGACGGTAGATTTCAGGAACAGAATCTCATTTACTTTAAGATTGTTACTCTGTTCACTGACCTTTTTGTTACGTTATAGAGACCATAATGTCATCCCCAATTTTATAATTATAATCTAGTTTCGCTTAACTTCGAGAAAGAATTCATCATACCCGTAAGGAAATAGACCTAATAAAACACACAATTTCACTTGAGATGCCAGGAGTTTACGGCATTGGTAAGAAATAAATTGTAATAAAATGTATCAATAAAAATTGCACACTGAGTCTTGAAAAACAATTGAATAACGGTAAGTTGGTAATTACTAATTCCACAAGACGGAATAGAAATAACTCCAAAGCTTCGACGGCTATGAAAATACTATTTCTCAAATCTGACAGCATAGTCATTTTCACAAACCCCCACAAATCAACCAGTCAATTCAACAGTTCAATTATCTACATCAGATTTTGTATCGCTTTCCTAGGAACACATTTTAAAGTCATGTTAAACCCTTAAATTGGAACTGAATTAAAGCTTTCTAATGTGTTTCTAATATGGGAGATCAACCTCTCTAACTGGCAAATTTGAAAAAATCAAGCTACTTCAAGCAGGGACTATTATAGGAAAATTTAAAATACACCAATATGAATTAATATAACAGTTTAATCAAAAAAAATTCCCTACTCTTACAATACAACAGTCCGCACGTCACAGTTCTTCTAGGCTAACATCTTGTGGTGCACGTGCTGAAAAGAATAGTCTCTTCCGCTTTACAAAAGGCAGGTCTTAAACTCATTTCAAAACCATATAAGGTTGAAAAAACGGTATATCGTTAGAGAACTCTACACTAATCATTATAAATGAGTATCAGAAGAGGTTGCTTACTATACTTTTTCTACACGATTGTCACTTACTCCAAACGAGTAACGTGTGACGTGACCGTCAGAACTGACGTCAAAATACCACCAGTGTTTTAAATTCACCGAAAACAATTGATCGCTCGTAACCCGTGACTAAAGTTGCGAAAACGCTCGAATTGATTTGCGAAGGTGCTAACGTTTAAGTTGACTATTCTAAATTGATACTTTGCGCAAGCCTCGGCGATGCATAATTGTGAATTTTTAAATAGGTAATAGAAACAGTATATCAAAACGAAGGTATGTGGATAACACTAAAGTCAGATTTATCAGAACAAAATTTCAGATGAACCCTGAAATTTTTGTCGAACTTACAATAAGCAGTGGGTTGGGATAGGAGGGTCATGTTTGGTGTTTTTTAATATTTTCAGTTTTTTTTTTAGTTTTTTAATTAATTGTGTAATTCACGAGACATTCCATATACATCAGCACCTAATTAAAAATTTCGATTGGAATATAACAAAGTTCAATGATTACTTTTTCAATTTCAATTTATTTTTGCTTTGTACAACTTTTTCAATTAGAAAATGCTACATGGAGACAGTCTTTTTTAAGAAGAAAATATATTTGGAGAAAAAGTTTGTTGTTCTACCGGCGAATTTAATATTGTAATTAATTAATGGATAATTTCTTATAATAAAATAAAAAACAAGAAAAAAAAGTTTCCTTTTTGCGTCAATGAACGAACCCCGCTAGGCAAATTTCCAACGACATGCAAAAGGGCGGAGTTGAAATCAATTCCAAGAAAGATCCTCTCCGTTGCTCCAGCGTCGCTCGACTATCCGAGTTAAAAATAGCAATTTGGGTCAATTGCGGCAAATGGGTGAAGGTTCCCTGCGTTGAACCTGAACTCTACCTGTTGATCGCCCGGGAATCCTGTCATCCCAAGTCTCCGGAATATCGACGTTGACCGGTTCGAATTTCCAATATTCTTAGTTTCTAAGTAGACGATTTTAATCCCGCAGGGAAATACTTGTTTTTCGAAGAAAAGCAGTTTCAAGTTCCGCTTTGTTATTATTGTCTATTTGTGGGACTCTAAAGGTTGCAGACTTTCATAAAAATGGTTTCTCTATATCAAACGTTTTGCATTATTTTTCCGCATTTGCGTTTATTATGATTATTAAGGAAAAGTAAGGGCATTGGAAACACGTAATTCACGATGGGATCTTTCTACGCCATTGAGATTAGAAAAAACTTTGGTCGGATAGCTTGTTTGCTGGATTTGTATCTATTTCGAGACCATAATGTAATTTTTGGTCATTGTGAAAGTATCATTTAAATTTGAGAAACTTTCAACTATTGTCAATGTGTGCCGATATGCAACACTTTCCAAACCAAGCTAAGGCGAATTCAGTCCGAATATTTGTTCTTACTCATTTCTAGAAAATACCAAATTATACATCCATCTAGCGTGCGCAAAGAGTCATTTCACCACGTCAGTTTCGTTTGAATTTTGGCGTTTGTGAATTCTGACAGTCAGGACAGTGAATGTATTTGTATTGTTTTGCAAAAATATGCCCAAAAACTAATAATTGTAGAAAAAGTATAACATGCAAGACATTTGAGTGATCATTTTTTGTGACCTTTCTTTAGTATCAATTGTCTCATTGCTGCTAATGTATTGAAGATTATGAGAAATTTATTTTAAGGAAAGTACGTGCTAAACTATCATCAATAAAAATATTTACATAAAATTTTATAAAACGTTATCAAAAATTGGAAAAAGGAACTTCATTTTTGACAAAGTATTTCTGTTACACTTAACTATATACGAGGGCAGCGCAAAAATGTCCCGGCCTGAATATTAAAGAAACAAAGTAGAGTAACAATTTTTTATAATTTTTCCATATAATCTCCCTTAACTTCAATACACTTATTACATCTCTTTATTAACAACTCAATCCTTTTAAAAAAATATTCTTTTCGTTTCTCTGCAAAATGAGCTAAAACAGCCTATTTTAACTCAACTTCGTCGTTAAACTGCCGTCCAAGTAAGTCCTTTTTCAAACATCCAAACAAATAATAGTCGCCATATCTGGACTATAGGGAGGATGATCTATCTGTTGGAACCCACACTCTGACAGCTTGTGCAACACCAGCAGTATGGACAGGTGCATTATCGTGCAAAAGACGCACTCCTCTGGTCAGTTTTCCTCGACGTTTTTTTCACGCAGTCTCGCACTTTATGTAATAATGTTGCGTAATATTTACCACTGACAGTGGTATTAGTTTCTTTAAAATATATCAAAAGAATTCCTTCACAATCCCAAAAGATCGTGGCAGAATCTGAATTTTTTTGGAGGTGCTTCACCCTTACGACGCCACTCCATTGATTCTTTTTTCGAGAGAGGGTCATAATAGAGAACCATAGTTTCATCTTCCGTTACAATAGTTTCTACCACAGGCTTCGGTTCAGAACCACAGAGTTCCAAAAAAGACCGCGTACACTCTATACGGGGTTGTTTTTGAATAGCCGAAAGGTTTTTAGGAACCCATCTTGCACTAACCTTATACATACCTAAATGATCAGGCAGGATTCGACGAACACTTGTATCAAGAAGCTACTAATTTCTGAGATTTCCTTGACCTCTAAACGTCGATCACTATGGCAACAATATCTTCCGTTATGACCTCCACTAGTCGGCCAGTTTTTGAATCATCTTCAAAGGACACCTGCCTCATTCGAAAACGTTTTGTCCATTCTTTTACCACAGAATACGAAGGAGAACTTTGGCCGTACACACCATCAAGCTTTTCTTTAATAATTTTAGGTGCTAACCCTTCTTTTGTCAAAAACTTTATGACTGCTCTATACTCAATTTGCGTTATGTGGAACATTTTTTCGGACACGTCTTGTTTAAAATGCTGTCAATAAAAAACTATTTGACGCAAGACTTCTTTTTTTTTCGCAGCCTACTAAGATACATATTTAAAAGAAGACAAAGTTTTATCATGATACTGGAGCTGCATCTATGTCAGGCCGGGAAATTTTGGCGCTAACCTCGTATTTTGCTTTCTCCTCAGCTCTTGTGTAAACATGGATCTTTGACGACAAATCTGCCCGGTTACACGTCTCTATTCACAATATTTCTCTGTAAAACAATATGATTAAGTAATATACAAATTAAACAAATAACTATTTACGTACTGTGGTATGAGTTCGAACTATTTTTCTTTAAATTGACCGAATGTCTTAGATTAAAAAAAGAAGAAGAATTGGTATAAACGGTCTGTAATGATCGGGTGACGTAGGAAGACCGTAGACTTTAAATTAAATGTTTGGAATAGTTTGGAATTAAAGTTGGAAATAGTTGGATTCTTTCATATGATATTCATGTTTAGGTTATTTTTTTAAAAAATAGTTTGTTTTGTGTAGTTCGCTATTTAATAACTTTATGGATTCATCTGAAAGTTTAACATTAATGGAAAAGTATACAAATCCAAACACAAAACAAATTGCTTTGTTGATTTATGTCACTCGAGTAATATTAAATAACAATGCAACAAATAATCATAGTATTTGATGTGGAAATTTGTTCTTTAAATTATCGGTTCCCGCAGAAGACCCAATTAAAATTACATATTTTGTTTTTGTTTTTTACAAAACTTTGCGTTATTGTTCAAAGATAACATGTAGGTTTGCAAGTGAAATGGGCAAGTTTGTTTACGTTTAGTAGCGCCCCCTTCAGGGAATGAATTCTCGAATACCCTTGATATCCGATCATGAACTTAGAAAATTGGGCTAGCCACCGTCGCCTCTTGTTAGATTTTAGCTCTCTGCTAAAAACTAAAGATAATAGAAATAGTATATATGCAATATATATAGTATAGTTAGATAGTCGTTCATTAAACACTGGCTCCACTGCGCTCCGCTCGTGCCAAATGAAACTCGTTACTAAAGTGTCGTTAACAAAAGTGTGAATAATATAGGGTACAGTTGTAACAGGGTACGGTTGAAACATCTTAAATATTGAAAAAGCTACACGCTGCAAGGGGAGAGACTCTCGGGCTGCATGTCTCGACATGATTCACAGTGTGGCGACGCACTCATCACGATTACAGAAGCGCTATTGTGTTTTGACAACCAAAAGTAAGTATTTATGTTCAATTTCTTTGTTATATTTCTTTATTTGTATGATATTATTCTCTTTGAGTATATAATTGTCGTGTTTTGGAGATTATACTATCACGGTTCGTTGCAGTGTAACCACTTTTTTTCTAGAATCAGAGAGTGGGTACGGTTATAACAATTTTCGTGGGGACAGTTGTAACATTAGTATTATAATATTTTTGGTTTGCAGATGCTTAGAAAACAGGTCAGAAAGACTTCAAGAAGTGAAAGCGACATATCCTGAAGCTGTGAACGAAGAGGACCCTAACCAGGTAGAAGAGGTTAGCATGGGGTACGTAGCTCACAATAGAGTTTTCACCAAAGTACAAGAGCGTGAATTGTCGAAATACCTGATTGGTTGTGCTGACATATATTTTGGTCTCTCGATAAAAGAAGAAAATTTACATATGAACTTACAATCAAATATATTTTGAAGACTCCACCCACATGGAATGAAAATGAAGTGGCTGGAGAGGAGTGATTCCGTTCATTTATGAAAAGAAACCGAGAACTATTAGTGCCTGCATGCGTGCACAAGCTACAAGTCTATCTAGAGCGACTAGTTTCAATCGAACTAATGTCAATGCGTTTTACGACAACCTTCAAATCGTAATGGACAGGGGCCAATCCGAATCTCAGAACATTTATAATGTTCACGAAACTGCAGTTACTATAGTGCAGAAGTCAGACCGAGTTGTAGCAGGACGTGGCTCAAGACAGGTGGGTGCACTTACCTCTGCTGAGCGAGGCACTTTAGTCACACTAGCATTTGCAGCTAATGCTTTGGGCAACACAATTCCGGCGATGTTTGTATTTGCATGTTTACTTAAAGGGAGGTGATGCAAGATGAGCAGTTTATTGTGTTTCTCAAACATTTCAAAAAACGCACGAATGCTTCTCAGTCACATAAGGTCTTACACAATCATTCGTCCCATATACATATTCATTCTTTGGACTTTTGCGAAGAGAACGGAATGGTTTTACTTTCATTTCCACCCCACTGTTCGCACAAATTACAGCCATTGGATAGTTCTGTTTATGGGCCATTCAAAAAAGCAAGCAGGCTAATATACAGGCTGGGTTTCGAAAGACAAGGATTTTCCCATTCAACAGCGAATTATTCTAAGAAATTGATTTTGCTCCATCGTTCGTGATAGACAGACCGGACCCAAATGCTAATCATAATCGCATGGAACTTGAACCTATTCAAGAAACACCTTCGTTATTAATTGAATATCCATCTTCAATCACCGCAGCACCTCTGGTTGAGCCTGAAATAAGAAGATCAACTGAACAGACAGTCTCTCAAGCTTCATTAATTGCGTCTATCTGAACCTGAAAATAGAGCAATTGCTAACACTCAATCAGCAGTGTCTTCTCAAAACGTTGCGATGCAAGCAGCAAGACCCCGCCTAGACCTTTTCGTACAGAATTCAATCACGACTTTCAAGTTATGACACCAAATCTGAAACCAAGCGTCTCTTCTCATGCTGCTGCTTTTTGTACGGAATTAGAAGCAATTCTGTCCACAAGTAGACAAACTTTATTCTCGCGTGAAGCATTACAGCCCTTCCCAAAAACTCCGTCTAGGAAATACTGCGATCTACACAGATACCCCTGAAAGGAAGCAGTAAGAAAAGAATACGAAGAACGATAGAAACGGTTGAAAAAACACAATCGAAGAAAAATGTATTTGAAGCATCCAATGAAAAGAAGAATATAGAAAAGCAGAAAGGTAAAGATAAAGGGAAGAAAAAGAAAGCCATTACACCACCTGATTCCATCATCAGATGAAGAATATTATTGACTTGTTTGTTTATGGTCTCACGAAGCTTGTACGGATGGGAATAGATATTACATATGCCATAACTGCAGTAATTCTGATTAAGATTCAGAAAAACATATTTTTGATGATTTTAGTTTTTAATTCATGTTTTTCTCATTACGAGTATTGTTGGTTGGTTTAGTGATACTGAGTTGAACCATAGGAAAATATTTTGTTTATTTCTGAGATTTATCTATGTTTATTTCTAAAAAAAACTCTAACCAATGAATCTGATTAAGTTTGGAACAAACGATAATACTTTTAATTTTAAGTTGACTGAGACTCAGATTTTGTTGATATTTTTTTAATTTTTGATGCGCTTAAAGAAGGTTTAAAGATTATTTTTATAGGAAATATATTAGTTTTGACGAATATTAATAATTCAAGTTTAGCTCTAAGAACATTCTCAGACTGAAAATGTGCTTAAAGTATTGTTATACTGTCAAGTAACTAGTTAAAGTTGCAATATAGTGATTGTTTGATTATTAAAACTGGCTTAAATACTCAAATTGTGTATTATTTCTGTATGTTACAACTGCCCCTATCACTGTTACAACAACCCCTGGCATGGGGTCGATTGTAACAATCGCACACACTTTACAAAATGATTAATTACGGTGAAACTATTCCATTTAATATTGTTTAATCGTAGTTTAAAGCAATAGCGCCTGTGTTAAGGGCTATTATGGGAAAATTGTTCAACCGTACCCAGTCCACCCTACTATCCCTGACGAATCCAAATAAATGCAATGTTCGTTTGGACTTATATTGCTGGCAAACATAATGCCCCAAACTTTTCGTGTTTTTTGTACTATTCGTATTATTTACCCTGGAGATAACATACATCAAAATACGGGAAATATTCAGAGCATTGTTATTTTAACCATGCTCTAAACTTGCCCCATAAAAGTCCTCGATACGTTGAAAATTTTCCGGAAACTGAATCTATATGATCCTCTTTGGCTTGCAAAATCTACTGAAACTGAAAGGTAAGAAGATTTATATGGCAAGCCGGATCATAAAACATTTCCGGGGCACATTTACATGTTTCGGTTACAATAAAGAAAGATTTCCGCGTTCGATACCGTTGTAAGCTTGAGGATAACTGCGATTTCAACCGAGTAAACCGTCGCATTTTTTCACTTAAAAATACTAGCCGCTACCTACGAAAACGCACAAATTTTTGAGTTTTTTTGTTAATAATATTCAAAAGTGGCTTGAAAAACTTTTTCGATGCCGAAAACATTGTACAGGATGTAACGACACAGTTTTCAGGATCTAATATTCAATGACAAGTTGGTTTGATATGGATATTAACTGATATATCATCTGTCATTATTTGTTCACTTCCATATTTATCCAAAAATAAAAAATAAAGGCTTCTTCTTAATCTCATTAGAACAAGGGATAAAAAATGTGAAAAATACTTTGATTACAGGAATATGGGTTATTGTGATAAAAAAGAATAATAGGGGGGACATTTTTGTTGACAAATGTTTATTTATGAGAAGTTATTAGAAAATCTCAGTGGCGGAGGACGTAAACCCTCAAGTTGTTGCCGTAGTGATTTAAAACAAAAATATTTCCAATGTCATAGTTGCGTTGTAAAGAAGTAGTTTAATTTATCTAATATACAGAGGGATCCAAAAAAATGTATCCATTGTTTAAAAGTCCATAACTTGCAAACTAATTGACGAAGGTGTCTCATTTTTGATGAAAGTGCAGCCTAAATTTCAACATATCACTGTAGTTGAGTTGGATATTTGCACATGAATGTACGATGGACTCCCGAAGTTCATCCAATGTGAGCCAGTCAATTTTTGTAACACAAGATAGGAGTTAGATGTTACAGGTCGTACAGATCGTTGGTTGTGTACATCTTTAAAACAGCCTTCTTCATCAATTGTGTCTCGAATGCGACGAATCGTTAAACTTGTCGGTGGCTTTGTTTGATAAGTATTTCGCCATTGCCGTTGAACCTCATGAATATTTTCGTACTTAAAATACCACCTCAATACTGACTTCCTTTCATCGAATGTAAGCCTTACCCCAGTAATGTTTACTCGACAAACAAGGTAAAACTAACAATAAAATACTGTCTGGAGACTGTCGGAAGTACAAACTATTACACTACCAAAAATGAGACAACTCCGCCAATTAGTTTACAGTGGATAAATTTTTTTTGAACCCCTCTGTATATCTTGAAAATAATCATAAGTTCTTAATTTATGAAATTTATGTTAATAAGAATCTGAAATTTTTAAAACAAGTCAAAACCAATAATCAATTTTTTTAAAGTTATTGTTGAATGTTGAAAAAAAAGAATTATCAGGACATCAAATATTGCGCCAGCATAATTATGAATCAGTGTAGTTTTTGCAAAAAAATTTATAGATAACATTTCTGTCATAAGTTTGTTTACACACGAACGTAGCACATAATTTTTCATAAGTATCTAAAGAAGTTTATAAATATATATTACATATTATACTTTTTCTTGGATCGTCACGACACATGTAGATCCATCAAAATTTACAAAGGTCAAAAATACTCCAAACTCATGACTAAAATCTCGGAAATGTTGGACATTGACAAGTGACATCTTGAGTACGCCGAATCAAAAAAAGATTTTTATGTAAGGAACAATTTTTTTCATTGAAAATATAACCCGCATATTTCCAAGAAAAATTATTTGAAGGAGTCAGAGCACCTTCATAAACATAATAGGTGCTACCACATTTTCAGGTTTGTTCGAAAACGCAGGTTGACGATCAATTGCGGTCTGTCGAATTTTTATTCGACAATCCTTTAAAAATCACTCCTATTGAATCGCAAACACTGTGACCTATTACGCTGCTTGGTTTTTCGTAAAGGATAGACACGAAAACAGGGAAGTTAGAGAGATCGATTTTCTACGGTAAATATTTTCAAGTATTTTCGAACAATATTTTCATTGCCTAGGTAGCCTCAAAAGGTAAAAATGCATCACCGCTGGAATGGGTCTGAAGAAATAATCTCTTCATTCGACGTTTCAAAGCGATTTTTTAAACGAAATTTCAAAAATCGCGGCTTTACTAGCGGCACTTTCCGATATTAAAGAAAGGAATTTCATTGTTTCCCAAGAATATTCCAGGAACGAAATATGAGAGATATTCAGAGCAAGATGAACTTCAGATGTTTAAATTAATATGACAAGCGCAAAGTAGTAGTAATAATAATAAAAAGCAAAATTTGATGTAAACTTCACCAAACCGAGTCTGAAAATTTTATTTTAAACTTTGGCGAGGTGCATTTAGCCGTACTGAACTACATCGCATTAGTAAAGGAATGTATATGTAAAAGAATGTTTTTCGGCCCGAGAATTGAAATGTACATGCATATTTTTGGCATTTACATTTTTTAAACTCGATATATTTTATATAGTATTATTTAAATCGTAGCCCACCTCCCATTTTTCAAGAAAAGACGTCAACAATCAGCAGTCCTTCAGCCCTAAGATACTAAGTATCGATTTTTTACAACTTTTGAGTGACATCATCAAATGTATTTTGTGTGAACAACATAAACCCATTTCGATTTTTGTAAAATCAAAATGCAAGGTTTATTTTCTTATTATTTTAAGTTGTGCATGGATTGAGGGACTTTTCTTTTACGTCAAACTATGTAAATTTCTATAAAACTTTTGGTTCAAAATGGGATAAACCTTTAACAATCAGTTTAAGACGTTAGTTTAGTATTTTGCCATTGAAAAGATAACCATTATTTTCAATTAAGTGCACTGAAAAGCTTGAGTTTTTAAACCTCCTAGTAGTTGTGCAATTAATTTTCATAAACCAATTCAAACCTGATTCGATCTAAATTATTACTTTCAGTGACGTTCCTGAAAGTTCTAAATATATGTTTTCTTATCAGAGGACGCCACTGTATTATTGAATGTTTTTTTTATTAAATTAACCACTTAAAGACAAACTGTTTCAGTTTCTTAATTTTGTCTCTATTTGGCATTTTTGCGGAGAAACTTTTATTACCACTTTTTTTCAGCATTTTCCTCTTCATTAGGTGGAAATTTTTAGAAGAAATTCTATAAACAAAGACTTAATTTCGATGTGTATTACAAAATATAGAAATTTGACTTAATTCGAGCTGACGCCAGAAAATGCTAGGTCCTTTATTAAACATTGTGTGAATATGTGTGTGTGTGTGTTTCCAACTCTGATTTTTTCAGCTACAGATTCAATTATTTTGTTGAAATTTACAAATGTGTAACTTGATTTGTTAACACTGCAAGTGAAATAGCTTTCCCACGAGCTATGTTTAATAATTATAAACAATAACACTAACAGCAAACATCAAATGCTAAATGCAAATCATTTTATAAAACAAAAGCTTTGTTTTCTATCCAAAAATATTTAAAACAAATGAAATTTTAATTTGCGCTGAAATAAATTAATAACACAGTTCTGTAAAATTAAACTTTTTGACAAATGTTTTTTATTTTCAAAACTAATTTTATGTAATTTTGATAGGCTGTTCTTTTTGCAAATATTAAAGGAAAAAATGAAAATTCTAAAATAATTTGTTTTTTGATTCAGTAAAAAAGTAGAATCCTAGTTAAACAAAGTGAAAAAAAAACTTTACTCAGACTTTTTTGAATGAAATCTGTCTTTTTACCGGTAAGCTGTGTGTTTTTAAGGGCATATCCAGCAGTAGTCCGCCATCATCATTATGCTCCATCTGCCTTGTTATCGCCGTTCCATTTATTTAAAATCCTGCTGAAACCTCTTTCCCTATTCGTCGCTAACTGCTCAAAGATTTTTAGGAAAATAGTTTCAGTACGAAAATAGGAAATGCACTTTGAAACTCATATTATAACCCAGACGATGAAAATGTTGTAAAATATTTTGAACAATACTTTCGTACTTTTCGTCCTTAGAGTTCCCAAGAAACTTATCAATTACTTCTTTAAACGAAGCCCAGGCATTTTTCTCGACATTGGCCAATGTATTTTGAAAATCCTTGTTTTTGCAGAATGTTCTTATGTGGCCCAACAAAAATACCTTCTTTTACCTTAGCATCGGGTATCACTGGAAATTTCTAGCACAAATATTTGAAACACTGACCATTTTTGTCCAAGGCTTTAAAAAACTGCTTCATCAAGCCAAGTTTGAAGAGCACGCACTTTTTTGCGGTCCATTAAGCTATCTCTTAATACATTTTGGCTACCAGCTTGTTCTAGAGGGTCAGTCTATTTGATTCCAATGTATATCTCTTCCACGACTATCCCACTCACAAATAAAGCATGAAAATTTTGTATAACCCTCCTGTTGTCCTATAAGCATGCACGGCACTTTAAGGTCACCACAAAGCATCCACTGATGTTCTTGGTAGTTTATTTTCTTCAAAAGAAGGCCTAAATTTTCATACGTTTCTTTTAAATGTACCGAATGTGCAACAGAAACCGAGGCCAGTTCGTTACCATTATACAATAAAACGCCTTTTAAACTACGCTTTCTTGAGTCAATAAACAGGCGCCATTCTTTTTCTATGTACGTCACATTTCCTAACTTTGAATCTAAGTAATACACTAGCGGTCCGTCCTGAGTAAAATACTGTCATAACTCTTTTTCCCGATTCCGGTAAAAGCTTGATGTGACGCCAGGTGTCAGTAAATGCTTATCACGACATCTGGACGCTAACAATTCGGATACATCTTTTGGAAGTTGCAAATCTCTAATTTAATCATTTAATTCACTCTAGTTAAACACTTCGTGCTCTCTTGGTGTCAAATCTGATTCATCTGGTCCATGAGGAACTCATTGAATAGCAGAGTCATGATTGGGATACACAATTTGTTTCTTATTTGTTCTTAACATAAATATTTCTTCCTATATTTTTGCCAGTTCCTTAATGATTCAACGCAGACGTAACAAACAGTATGAGGAGCCCAGGACTTGTCTTGGTGGCGAATTTTTACACCGAAATAAGCGTGGTATGCATTTTTCACAAAAGAAGTTAAAGTTTGCTTTTGCTTTACTACGACGTAAAGTTAAAGTTATTTAGATTGTTTATATAATGTCTTCTTTCCATATTTATACATTCTAGAACACTGCACAACAACGAAGACAACAGCACGACAACCAATACAACCAAACCGCGCATAAGGTTACAATGCTGCTGTATTGACACTTCTGCGCGAACTCTGTTGCTTGGCAGAGAAATCTAATATTTTCCAGTGTTGCCAAATCACATTTAATTTCATAAAAAATGAATTCATTTAAAAATCATGCTTAACATGGAAGAAATATAATCATGTCATAGGTATATTAATAAAATAACATTTTTAGATATAGAGCGCAATAAAAAAATGACGTGATAGAGCGAAAATAGTCCGTTTTTTTGGAAAGAGGGCCCCCATAGATATACAAATAAGCAAACAGCTGTCAAACATTAAAATTGATGTATGCCTGGGCTTGTTGGGCAGAGCACCTATAAAAAATACAATGTGATGTTATTACTTGAACGATAATAATTCGATCAAATATAAAAGAAAGATTCTCTTGTAGGTACTTACAGTTTTTTACAGCCAATCCCGTGAAAAGTTTTACGGCTTGATTTTTTATTCATGTCGCGTCATGACAAGTAAAAGTGTTATTTTATGAGGGAAGACGAGTCGCAACTTTGAAGTTTTAACGGCGCCGGGACGGGAAAATAAAAAAAAACTCTAAGTCCGCTCCGCTCGAGGAATTAACAATTTTCTTCGACGAAAACAAAATTGTAACCGTAGACATTTTTCCGAAGTTTTTTCATCCTCGGTAATTTTTAATTGTTGCAGAGTGTGATGTCAGTTACTGAGGAGGTCAGAAAAAAAGCTGACTCATTTTAACAAAAATTGTCGCAAAAATCATGCGTCGTAAAGGTGGGGGTTATTAAGAATTTTTATATACAGCAAGCTGGGCCTTATTTTAGACGTAGAATCTCACCACTTAAAATATGTCGGAACAGTAGAAAAATGGCATCCTTAGAGAACCGAAGATAATTCGTATTTCTCCTTCATTGTAGTTAATAAATAAATAAAACTGATAAAATTTATCCATTGAGCTCATTCTAGCACATTTTCCTGGTATTTTTAAATACATTCATTCCATTTGATTGCGGACCAGAATCATAGTATGATTCAAATTATTATTATTATTTATTTGGTTTACATTTCGTTTAACATCTTATGGATGAAATATTATTTCATATTAAGACTTTCTCAGAGCCTTAAAAAATTACACCCATTACATTACACATCTCGGTGTGGGGTTACTAGTAGCCGAATAGCGCACAGTTGAAAGCCTCCCAGATATGGGAGCAAAACTAGCAAAAAATTGTGGCGTCTGACACGCAGCGGCCACAAACAGCGTCTGTCCCAGAATGGGCGGCTGAACACAGACTTACCAACCCTTCTAAATGGAGTGGTGTTTTATGGCTAACCTCAGGGGGATAGATCATATACACATGGCAGATGACACCCCATCAAACAAGGTCAGCTTCAGGAAATCTGGGGAAGCAAGAAATCGTCAAGAGCATTAATTTGAAATCTCTAAGAAAACCGCATGAAATAGAAGAAGAAATAAATAATAGTGTTTTATACTACAGAAAAAAAGAGTCTGGATGAGATAGGTTTCCCGATTTTCAAAAAATATGTTAACATTGAACAAAATATAATTATAATAAAATAGCAGGAATATCAACAATTACATATGACCACACACAGAACAAGAAGGTGATCTGACCACTCAGTATAGTACATATTCCCTAATAATCGGAAATGCCAAGATCTGTAAACAAATGGATAAAACTGAAAGCTGAATAGGAAAATTTGGCTGTTCAACTAGGAACGGCAGAGGAGAGACGACAATAAAGTACCTAATATATTCTTCGATAAGAAACCAAAGCGAAAATGAACTTGGACATCACCAGATGGGGAGAACGAAATAGATTATATACTGACCAAAGATAAAAATCTAGTCCAAGATGTAACTGTAATAAACACAATCTCAGAATGGTTAGAGCGAGAATACTGATTAAACACAGGTAAATAATGAAAAATTTAAAAATGGATAAAGAAACGCTGAGACACTGAACCTAAAAAACTTTAACTCAGCAGCATCGGTTTAGGAACTCCAAATCAGGCATACAATCCCAAAATATTGATATTACAGATGATGAGATACCAGGATAACTATATCGAAAATATTAATAAAGAAAAATCGGAACTGGCCCGCATTCTGAGAACTGTTTTGACCAACTGTGAACGAGAATGACAGATTAAATGACTCTAAAAAAATTGTATTTGTTTGCCAAAGCAGCAGTAACAATAGCGGGATTGACATCTATCCAATCATCTTATAACGATGCTATTGAACTCTTAATGGGTGAATATGCCGACAGAGAATAAATAATAAACACGTACTTTGAAAAATTATTGCCAATAACGCCAGTAAGAAAGAGATATTGTTGCTTTGCGGAAGCTGTACAATACCTCTACCACGATAATTAAATCCTTGTTTACGTTGGGAACTTCTCCGGACTTTTATTCAAACAAGAACTGAACGATCGATTAAATTTACACAGCAAGAGGAGTTTAATGAAGAGGCCAAATCACTTCAGAGAGAAAACGATTACCTCAAAATAATCAATTTTATCATTAACTCCATTTGATGAAGAGTGGATGCTTAGGGTCGTCGGTAGCGGATTAGAAGAGTCATTTTTATAGAATGCAATGAAATATCTTATCATTCTACCCAAGAAGTCAATATTTACTGAGAAAATGGTACAGACATTTCATGACATTTGATATTGACCAAAAAATTTGGGAAAAATCCTGGATTATAAAAGAGCGTCAACGAGTGAAAACCATCCTAGCAAGATGCCTCAAATATTAACGTTTTAACGAAGAGTCTCGTAAAAAGACATTTGCACCATTCAACCACTATTTAGCTGGGCCTTTAATGTTACTTAAGAAGGAAATCCAAACAAAACTTACATTATGCTTCGAGCCGTCCATCCGAATCTATCTACGGAGAGTTGCATCAGAGGTTTATGAAGATTCATTGCCCGAGGAGGAGTATCAGATGTCAGTTGCTTAGACAGCGCAAAAACTTTTCGGGGGATTACTCAAGAATTAAAGGAATTAGAAGTACTTCTGAGGAATAATAACGTGAAGGACCTTGGCCAGAAATATCGAATCGGCTGGCGTTTTCCTGTAGAAAGAGCTGGGAGTTAATGGCAAAAACAGTAAAGATGCCCAAAAAATTACTCTAGAAAAAGCAGTCATTTTTCCAGATGAACTGTATGCTGTACTCATAGAGGTAGAAACCATTGATAATTCTTAAATCCCTTATTGATTATGATTTACGTACACCACAGTAGTACTGCTTAATCTAACAGATTTAAAAAGGACGACGGAATACTTCTATATGCACAAAACGTGCCCAGACTCTAGTGGAAAATGTTAAGAGTCACAGCAGTCCATCCTGAACGAAATGAAAGGCTTCGACTACCGATTCACCACATTTTTCCATTAGAACTTAAACTTTGTTCTCCCGGGGAGGATGTGAAAAATATTATTTCGACCGACCTGGCGGACGTAACTATAGAATGCGTCGATATAACAAAAACCCACCACTTGCTCCAAGACGTAACGGTTGAAAATCAAGAGGGGACATTTTTTTCAATTTTGCTTTGTAAACTAATTGACATTAAACTATTTTGCTACGAACATGGTCAAATACTACAACAATGGGAAAATTCAAACAAAAGTAAGGCGATACCTGAGATTTCAACAAATATCGTTCAATTTCCAAAAATATTAATCCATAATATCTACTGAAATGCAGTAATATTTAATAAAGATCTGACCACAAAAAACATGCAGCTTATTTAGCAAAAAGATCACATGGAAGACCCCAAATGCGATGGGAAGACGATAGAGAAAACTGGACACAATCGGCAGAGGCCTATACTCAGAGATGGTCTGAGTCGAAAAAGAGCTAAATGATGACATTATACATACATATATATATATATATATATATATATATATATATATATATATATATATATATATATATATATATATATATATATATATATATATATATATATAAAAATGTGATGACACTATATTCCGGGATATCATCCGTTCGCTTGTTGAACTCCGAAATAAAACTATGGTAGTTATCATAAAATAATACATAAATTAAAAAAATCAATTAGTGCAGTTACAAAATAGTTTATAAATAGTGTAATTTGCCATCTAGTGTGGTCCGTAATTAATGCGCTAAAAAGCAATCTAAAGCGGTATTTTACTTGTGGGTGTGGATTAATTATTGTAATATATTGTCTCAAAACGTTTGCCTAAAATTTAGATGTTTTAAATATATATGGAATTTTGTTTCCATCCTGTACCTGTCGCGTTTTTTGGGTCGGATGTTCCGTGCTCCGTTAGAACGATCCGCAAGTACGCGACCGGTACGACCGAGCGTTCTTTCGGATTTCCGGCAAGCTGGACCTGTTCCGAAACGCAATTCACTATTAGTTTTTTCTCCCTTTTTCAATCTTCAATGAATAAATGAACACATTCACATTGATATTAGCGTTGACTTGCATATGTTAAAGTAAAAGATATTTTTTAAAACTGAATAAAACTTATTGATTAATATGCCATAGGGATAATAAAAATATTTGTTAGTAAACTGTATCACCTGGTATATACATAAATCAATTTAATAATAAAAGTTAGTGACACAGCATTGTTGCCGATTTTTTGTGGAGATGAGTGATAAAATAACGTCATTATACCACATAACTGTAACTAAAGTTCTCTACATATCATCTGTGAAACTGGAATATGATGTTATTCACATTCTCGAAAAACCTCCGAATCCAAGTTTTCTTGTCGATATTTTAAATATTGCTGTCGATAACTAAACTTTAAACTTTAACACTCAGTGAGCGACATTTTCCTAGAGCACGTTTGCATCAAAATCATTATTTTTGCGAGTTTAATTTAGGATTGGCTTTTGGTGTATTCATTACGGGCCACCTTAGATAACTGAAACGTGTCGAATTACTGAATCGTTCATTTCAAAAACCAAAAACTAATAACTATACTAAATACTTATTCGCACCAACAAAACATTCCATTTTTCGTTGACTAGTTTTTAGTGATTCTTAAAAATTATACTTTTCGATTGTTGTGTTGTTTGAAGTGAGCTATTCAACTATAGAAAGTAATGTTTATAAATCTAAATAGACTCCAAATAATGGATGTCCGAATTCCAGAATGAAATTTTTATTTAAAATTTAAAAATATTAAACCCGATTTACCGGTTTTCACGTTATATTTCTTAAGAACTTTTAATATGTTTTGGATATAAGGAACGGCAACAACGGCAAGTATAGGGTTGCTTTCGGACTCTCACATTCAAAAAATTACTGATAACATATTAAAAGCTTTTAAGAAATATAAAGTCAAAACCAGATTTAACAAAAATCTCTTCTATCCGTCAAAGACCAAATTACGTTTGTTCTTACCCTTCCTTCAATTCCTCCACCCCTCAAACAATATATAAGCAGGTATAGATTAAATAAAATACGAGCCAGTTTCAGTTAAACTCGGAAGAAGCCAACAAAGCATTTTTCCAGAACACTCAGCTGCCTAGATTTGCACCGATGTTTCCGCTCTGGTGATAATATTTTCTATTTATTTAATGCAAGTTTTTCCAGTTGATGTTAACCTATTTTGTTTATTTATAATTACACGCGCGTATATGTTAATTAAAAATTCACTGGGATTTTAAAGAAAATACATTAATTAGTCAAATGGCCTACAGTCAATTCAAATTAATTAATTAAATTAATCGGTTTATTTATTGTATAAACGGGCTGTAAAATTTTCGGCTCTATCAGTTTGATGGTGTGGCGACCCTAAACATACAATTTCGAACGAACACTGCACCCCAGGGATTCTCACCGCCGTTCCGGGTTTGCAGTCAAGCGTTTATTTCTACTTATCACACCATCACTTTCCACTCGGTGCCTTCTGAATTATAACCCAATTTGTGTGCTAGTGTGTTTCAATAAATTGACGCAGTTCCTGAACTCTCGCTTTTCTTGGTATAAAATATAATTGATAGAAAATAATTAGATAGATTGATGGAACCATCTTTATATTGACGGAGATCAGCACGGTTGTTTGTACACAGTTATGTACGAGGGCAGCGCCAAAATTTCCCGGCCTGAATATGAAACAAACAAAGTAGAATAACAATTTTTTTTATTTTTCAATATAATCCCCCTTAACTTAAATACACTTATTACATAAATGAGCTGAAAAAGCCTCTTTGAACTTAACTTTGTCGTTAATTCGCCGTCCACGTAAGTCCTTTTTCAAATATCCAAACTGGGGGCCATATCTGGACTATTGGGAGGTTGATCTATCTGTTGGAACCCACACTTCAAAATTGCAGCTTGTGTAACAAAAGCAATATGGACAGGTGCATTATCGTGCAAAAGACGCACGCCTCTGGTCAGTTTTCCTCGACGTTTTACACGTATGCACTCTCGCAGTTTATGTAATAATGTTGCGTAATATTTACCATTGACAGTGGTATTAGTTTCTTTAAAATCTATCAAAAGAATTCCTTCAGAATCCCAAGCGATCGTGGCCATCACTTTTCATCACTTTTTTGTTGTCTGGCAGACTCTTGGAGGTGCTTCACCCTTACAGCGCCACTCCATTGATTCTTTTTTCGATAGAGGGTCATAATAGAGAACCATAGTTTCTATCACAGGCTTCGGTTCCGACCCACAGACCGCGCACACTCGACACGGCGTTGTTTTTGAATTGCTGAAAGGTGTTTAGGAACCCATCTTGCACTAACCTTATGCATACCTAAATGATCATGCAGGATTCGACGAAGACTTGTATCAGAAAGCTTAGTAATTTCTGAGATTTCCTTAACCTTTAAACGTGGATCACTCAATACCACCTCTTCGACAATCGCAACAATATCTTCTGCCCTATTCGAAAACGTTTTACCCTTTCTTTCACTACAGAATACGAAGTAGAACTTTGGCCGTACACACCATTCAGCCTTTCTTTAATAATTTTAGGTGCTAACCCTTCTTTTGTCAAAAACTTTATGACTGCTCTATACTCAATTTGCGTTATTTGCGACATTTTTTCGGATACGTCTTGTTTAAAATGCTGTCAATAAAAAACTATTTGACGCAAGACTTCAATTTTTTTTCACAGCCTACTAAGATATATATTTAAAAGAAGACAAAGTATTATCGTGATACTGGAGCTTCATCTATGTCAGGCCGAGAAATTTTGGCGCTAACCTCGTAATATACATAAACATAGGGCTTAGCAGCTTAGATCCTGTGTAGAGACATTCTCAACCACGATGGAAATAACAAAAACTCTTCATTGGTAAAAAAATACACCAACAAAGGATTGCATTAAAATAAATTAACCAAAAGTGAAGTTTAACATTATCGTTGGAAATAAACAACAAAGCGCTCTTTTTCGACTTTATTTAAAAAAAAACAAATAAATATATATGTATATGAAATATGTATGTATATGTAATTACACATACATACAAAAAGTTTGTAAATAAACATAGTAGGTATTAATTTTTCAGAAATGCTGGCAAAAGATTATAGACTTTAGCAGCGAAACAGGAGAACCTTTTTTCAAACACTGCAGATTTGAGTTTGGGTGTGTGGAACAACTAGACCTCATGCTCCTAGAGTGGAAATCGGATAAAGTAAGATAAGCTAAGCGACATGGTGTTTAAGTGCATATTTTTATTAACAAATGCTAGGAAATAATGTCTCCTGCGGCACTCCATATTAAGCCAATCTAATTCACGAATGTGGAGGGATATATGATCATACTGATGATTTACAGGGATTTTGTTTCAGTTTTCTGTAAAGAAAATGCCCAATAGCATAGAGCAATAAAGTAAATAAAAAAGAAAAGATGATAATTTGTCCTAGTTCCATTTTTTTCACTACAAGCAAGCGGCGGCATACTTTTTATGCTTGTATTGTGCTGGTGCCAAACTTTTCTAACGATGTTACTGGGTTATATTCAGACGCTTGCCTTTGTGCGAATTTAAGAATAGTTATGACTAGACCTATGCATCGATTCAATTATAGGGAGCGAAGTACACTTATACTTAGATGCAGGTGAAAACAACTAAGTAATATGAGTTGGGAAGTAGCATAAATCATAATGTACTGTCATTGTACGTTTCGGAATATTTAATAACAAATGAACCTTTCACCAGTCACTTACCCCATTTGTGTCTCTTAATATACACATTCATTATACATATTTATGCACGGTATATCTTCAGTAAGTACACAAATAAATCTACATGCTAGTTTGATACTGTTTGAGTGTGACCCATATCTCCGGCAACGAGGATGTATGTTTTTACTCCACTCCATTTAGTAATGACGCAAGATGAGCGATGAGTCAAGTGTCTTTTAGGTTGCCCACCATAAATAAATAAAAATTGGCTTTGGTTTTATTCGATTAGAATTTGCAATAGTTAAAATGATTGATATCGTTGTTGATATGCTATTATAATGATATTCGAATTCTGAATTGCCTAAACTTTTAATTCAATATTTGCAGTCATTTTAATTTTCAATTTCAGAAAATTTTAGTTCTAAATGGGATTGTTTTTTAGGATGGCTTTAGAAAAAATTAATTCCTTGGGTGGTCGACGTTTCGGCAAATTTATTCCCTCCCTCCTATATTGTTCGTAAATCAACCATTTTTACAACAGCGCAATTATTTAGGATAACCACGCTAACAAAAAAAGGTGTACGTATATATATATATATATATATATATATATATATATATATATATATATATATATATAATTGGTATTATTATTTACAAACACGATCTAGAATTATGTGGTCTCTTTTAGAGTACTGCAAAAGTTAATAAAATTGCCTAAACCTCGACCAATTTGGCAATTGGCAAATTTACAATAGAGACAGAAAAAATTATGAACATGATTGGGAATATCCTACGAACCTTTGCCACGGTTGACCCTAAATTCATTTGTCATCAAAAGGTTTAAATGAGTAAATAAAACTGTATTGAGTTGATTCTTAGAATTATATTAGTGATTAATTAATTAATGAATATAAGTTAATATTATAATTTTAATTTTAACGATACAAATCAATGTGGTGTTTAAGACCGCGAACGAAATTTTAGATCAAAAGTCAGAAAATTGAGAACAAAAATAAAAAATCAATTTAAACGAGTTTGCGCAGTTATTTCCATATCAGGGAGGCATTTTATACGTTTTTCGTTAGTTGGTCTTTGATTCGAGTTTGTACGTTGAGTTGGCGCGTGTCTGCTTAACGCGTGGCTCAGTTCGAAGTGATGCGAAAAAAGTTAATGAAAACTAAAGACGTTCTATTTCATAATTTTCAGTTTTGAAACTAGCATCCTGTCAATTTGACTGAAATTTATACCTCTGTTCTATAGGTTCATATACCATTTGTCCAAATAGAACGGTGAAATATTTCAAGAATTGATCAAAAAAACAAAAAACTGACTTTAAATATTGCATACAAAACTTTTCAGTAACACTAAACAGTACCCTCCCACCACAACCCACTGACGTTGGGGAGGAGGAAACTTTGAAATGTTAAAAGAAATTTTCCGAAAAGAAATTCACTGGTTAGTGTTATGAATCCGTCTTTATTTTTAATTCTTAAAAATCGTAAAATACCCAGAAATCTGAAATCTAAAGTTTTTAACACCTCCGTCCTCCCAGTCATCACCAATGGGCCTGGACAGCACACATTGCCAGATAACATCACACACGATGGACAAAACTCAATCAACAGAACTTCAAGAAGATGGATGGACCACATAAGAGAGGCGGTAGGACGAAAATGGTATCAGAAGGCCACAGATAAAAAAGAGTGGAGGAGAAGAAAGGAGGCCTATATACAGCAATAGATATTGAAATGCTGAAGAAGAAGAAGTATAAGTTACCCAATTTAGCACTGTTCAGGCGTGCACAAAGTATCAGTTTAAAACATCAGCTTCTTCGAGTATTTCAGCTATTTTAGTTACGAGTTAGAAACGATCAAACGTTCTTGTTTTGTAAAAATGTAACCAAAAACATAAATAAATAAAAGAAAAAGAAACATTGACCTGTGTATTTCTTGCCAAATACGATAAAAAAAATGCGTTTAGAGTTCCATCTGCTGAGAATCCAAAAAACACTTCGGACACACCTAATCATTTGTGGCATAGAATCTAAATCTGAAAAAAAAATGTTTTTTTTATTTTTGATTTCAAAGTTGACCCTTCCCTTGCACTACTGTATTGGGGTGAGGAGTCATGTTTATTATTATTATTATTCATTATTTATTCTGTCGCGTACAACTCCCAGGGGAGATTGACTCAGATGTCGATTATTACTATTAAAGTAAACTTTCTTGAATCTTCAGCGCTAAGAGTGAAAGAGCTAATTTTTGTCATACATACGTTTTCTTCTTATAAATTTTATCTTTCATAAATGTGTCACGCGTTGGAAAATCAACGAACATTTCATTTTGGCAAAAATCTAAATAATAAATGTTAATATCTATCCATAACGGGTTAAGCCAATCACACAGATATAAAGTTGAAAATAAAATAATTAGATTTATGGCTCGTATTCAACAGTTGATGAAGAAACAAAGTATAAAATTGTAATCTCTTTCTTTTATCACTATAATACTGCACTGCTTTGTGATATATTTCTGTGCATTTCCATAAATATCCCTTCATAAGCTTGTCAAATACTTAAAATCGTCAAAAATAGATGCGCTGGTGTTGAATTTCCGGAAAAAGCGAATAATTTAATGTAAACATCATACACTTCAAAACTTTCTTCTGGTGAGAAATTTGGCATAATATTAACAGTTATAATAAAAACTGCTTTATAAACTTAATTTCTGACCAACTTAAAAAGAAAGACAGTTGTGATTCACCTAATCTTTTACTCACTGTATGCTAAATATAATTTTTAAATGTACACTTTAGTTCAGGTGAAGACTGTCCATGCCTATTTAAATATTCAATAAAATTACGTTACTTTTCACAATCAACTTTGTGAATTTTACCAATTACTTTAATTGATCGTGTCACACTTTTTACAAAACTTCTGAATTCCTACTGCGTCAGTTTCAGTCAAGCTCTGAAGAAGCCAATAGAATTGGCGAAAAATTTGACTCAGCAAAAACCGATGCAGGAGGAATCCAGAAATTTTGTAGAAAGTATTACAGTAGCCTCTGGAAGCTTTTTGAAAAAAAAAAGATCTAGTCACGCGATCAGTGGATATAGGATGTTCATTTTTTTGAAAAAAGAAGCCCAAGAATGTAATATAAATGTCTTTCTGTAACGTTCTATTATATAATACATATTATATAGTACTTATTATTATTATTATTATATACTAGTGGTGCATGTTGTTCATGGGGTAATAAATATTAATAGACTGAAATCATGTTTTTTTTATAAATAACTTTTTTGATAGCGATTATGTGTTACAACAAGAAAAAGCTGGCAAGGAAACTTTCCACTATGCAAAACTATGCAGTTTTGATATTTTATTTAGAGAAAATTATAGCCAGAGTATAAGTAAAAAAATCAATTTTAATTATTGTAATATAAAAATTATTGTGCTGTTTCCATTGGGCAATCTTTTCAGCACATTAAGACCATATGAATATTGAATGAAAAATCTCTAAAGGTATTGTACAGATATTAATTATGAAAAAATTCTTCAAAAAAACTCGGTAAATTTACATAATAAAATTTTGATTTTATGGTATAATTAATTTATTGTAAAATTATGTTTACACTTTCTAATTAAATACTTAATTTAATAATCTACTCATAGAGGTAAATGTATATTTTAAAATTTCCTGCGAAGAATGTGTAAATGCACGCTCAATGTAGAATTTCAGGAGAGATGTAATTTTTCACACATGTTCTAGTGTGTAATTTAACTCTTTTTTTACAAGTGGATGATAACTTGATTTTAACAAACAGATAATAAAATAGAATATTATTACAGCTACACAATTTTGCGTAATACTATTAAAAAGGTGCGCTCAGAAATGTACGTATGTATTAAAATTGGCTAATCAATGATAAATATGTAAAATAAATTGGTGCAATCTTAATTCTTAAAAGGCAACACATCAAAGGTTTCTCTAATTTAAATTATGCTGGTCCACTCGTCTTTTCACAGCAGAAACCTTGTTCTAGTTGATTTTTGAAGCCATATTTATTAAACGCTCACGCATAGGATTAATATTATTAAGATTGACGACGTAAGTTACGATTTTGTTTGAAAAAGAGTCTGACCCCCCTATATGTCCGTCCCACAAGCTCAAACTGCAATATTTTACTTAGAATATAGCATCGTAATTTTTAATCGCTGTTGGTCACGAGATGTGAAAACTTTCGAACTTCCAAGTGCTAACGCTAAATCACTGTGAGAAATTCACGAACTTTCAAAATGGCGCCATTTTATAAGAACTAGTTAAAACCGGATATATTTTGCGCAAGAATAAAGTTGTTGCAGTAAAGGAAAATACGCAACTTGCTTCACCTCTAATTTGACTTTATGTTCTTTCCACAGGTGGTCCAATTTATATTGGATTTTTCTCTCGAGGGATGAGCGAATGAACTTAAAATTGTGTGTGCATATTGACTTCAAGGAAACTAAAATATTGGACTCAAAATGCGTATTATGATATTTTATTAGGACTGTTGTAATTTTTTTTTATAAAAAAAAACAACCGTTCAGTTATATGTAGTTCTAAGAATAACTTAAATTTTACTCCAAACGACTACTTAAAGTCTAATTTCAATTCTTTCACAATCTCAAGGATAATAGTAAGCTTTTTCGAGTTATTGCTTCAATATTTTTGTTAAAGCTCTTGAAGCAAGCGTACACGCCTTCTGGATTTCTCCTGCATTATTTCAAACTACCAACATTATTTACACACAAATTTTTATCAAACAAACGTCAAAGAGTAAGGGAGTTCCCCAAGGCAGCATTTTGGGCCCATACTTTTTTCTATTTATACCTCAAATTTTGCATCTTTTTTAAAATGTTGTCAATGGCTTCAATATGCTGATGATATACGATTCTTTATATAATTCGAGTTAACCCATCTGGACAACTTGGTTCAAAAATCAACTCAGATTTAGGAATTATGTCTCTAACATCACTTGCTCATGGTCTTATGTTAAATGAGACAAAAACAGAACTTTTACTGTTTGATAAGGATAAGGAGAAAGTATTGGCCGATCTAAAATTTAAAATTAATTCAACCATGTTGGTGAGATTTTTATTAGTTACACAATACTAATTGGAGATAAAAAAATATCAAAAATCAAGCATTCGGTTTTCTTACGGTCTACGGAAATTTGATCGTATATCTAATAGCTCGAAAGGTTCGTCATGGTCACTGGTCACATTTTCAAAAACGATATCAAGTATATATATGTATATATATATATATATATATATATATATATATATATATATATATATATATATATATATATATATATATATATATATATATATATATATATATATATATATATATATATATATATATATATATATATATATATATATATATATATATATATATATATATATATATATATATATGTCGACTTTTATTTTTAAATTAAATCAAGATATATCGCCGTTATACCTTTATTCAAAACTTATGAAGTGTCACCACACACCTGTCACCAATCAAAATCTATTTCATGCCCCAAAACATGCTCCAACTGTTTTTCAGAGATTCTTTAGCTACAATAACGTAAAAATTTATAACCAGATTCCCGACTGTATCAAATCTTTGATGTCTATAAGATAAGATGCTATTTTATGAACTTTTAATGTAACTAGTGAAAATAGATAGATAATACTGTAATAGAGCGCAAAAGAGAGTGTTCACACGAACATCCCCACCCTTATGAAATTATGTACAAATATTTTTACTAAAAACGAAGGCAGAAGAAAATAAGAACTGGTTTTGGTTGAAGATTGATAACAGATTCCTTTGACCGTCAATTAATAACACGGACTAATGAATATCTGAAAAATGAAAAATAAATCGGGATCATTTAATGTCCTTTTGTTGACATCGTCAGTATTTCTGAAAAAAAAAGCTCAAATAAATTATTTTGCAGGCAATTTATTCGTCTCTTTGACAGCATAAACAATAGAGTGGAAATTACCGACTTCTTTATATCGCCCAAATGAAATTTTAATATGTCTAGCAAAATGGCATTCTGTTCATATAAAGGATTTATTAAATTCTTTGTATTTTCGCTGCCGAGTTTTCTGGAATGGAACTAGACAAATTAAAATAATGTATTTTCAGATGAGAAAAAGGTATTTGCGAGATGTTACAAAAAATTAGCCTAAGTGGCGGAAAATTTTGTAAAAAGCAAATTTGGCATGTGAAAGATTTGAAAAAGAGGAATCTCTCTTACGCATTGGAATTTATTTCTAATATATTGCTACCATTTTCAGCAGTATTTAAATTTGAAATACTTTTAGAAGATTCTGAACTTCTTGGAAATTGTCTATTCCATTCCGGTTTGCATAGTTTATCCCGCCCTGTATCACCTGAATTTAGGAAGCAATTAAATGGATCTGGCTCTGTTGACATATTTCATGACAATGATCTCTCAGATGAGAGCGTATGACAGAGTCAACGTCGTCTAACTCGAAGCAACTGGTTTAATTAATTTTGCCAGATCCCATAACAGAGATTTAATTCTCTGTTGTACCTTATCTCTTATTAGGTGTGGCATTAAATGCGAGTTAACGATACGCATAATACATTGTTTTTAAATTTACTTTAAGGATCTTTATATTCATTGTGCACCGGGAAATTATTATATTAATTGTTGAAATTCTTGAATACCCTTTATATCTTACAGCGCACTTAAAACTTAAGCTGTTCTAGGCACGTATGTGTTCAAGTCTGATTTGTTTTTACTACCAAAACCAAAGTCAAATTTTCAAACGAAATTGTATAGGAATTGTCATATAAAGGACAAACTAAAATGTTTTGGACAATAAAAATATTTTCAGGAGTCTTTTAAACATAATCTCATACTTTTATCTCTCAATTCCAAGTGCAGATAATCAGATTAATTCGAAGTCATCGACAACCTACTATAAAGTACAGCACTCCGTACACGTGAAATCAAAATCATTAACGAACTTAAATTTGGATAAATTTCAATTTTAAAAATAAAGGTCTAGTCACTGTGAGAACTCTATACTGTAACGAACCCCTATAAGACACAAACTTGGAAATGCTTATACTTTTTACATTACACAATCTAGACTTAACCTTCGGATAGATATATAATACCTTTAAGATTAATAAAAATATTGTTTAAACTATTAAAAGCCTATATTACGTTATCGCAATGAACTTTAGAATTTTAAACACTGGTCCAAACTTAACCCAAAAAAATTTATAGTTTGGGTCGTTTTGCCAATTGAAATATAGAATAATTTTTCTATTGTTTTCTAGAGTCTGCATACATCACAAAAAATGTGTTATTTAAAATTTGTAAGGTAGTTTTTTAATTATAAGTTAGTTTCTAACCCTAAAATTCCTTTTACACAAATATTTATCCCTATATTTTTTTTTCTTTTACGCGCCCCCTAACTTCTATGCATCGTTAAAAAATACAAAGAAAACGAAAATAATTGCAGACTGACTCGTTATACTAAATAGCCAAATTAGAAAAAATAGCCTTATTTATCAACGAGAGACGGCAAGAAAACTTAATCTTATCCGAACAAAGAGAAATCAGCAAGTCAATTTTGCCATTTCCGATTACAAATATTCCGACTTCTGACTTTAAATTTTCTTATCCCCGTAAAATGTAATAAAGATACCAGGAAAATATTTTCCCTTCTTAGATTTTGCTTAAGATGTAATCAGCAGCGAAATCGCCTATTCACTGTGCGAAATGAAGACATTCAGTATAAGCTCCTCAATTTAAAAAATGATCTATCATCCTTTGTTGTATCATTCTCATATCAGACTATTCACATATTGTTTTCGACGTATACATGGTGTCTCCTATAACAGCATACTCTACATCCAAAATAAGACCTAGTTCTCTATAGATTTTTCTAAAAGACAACCCACAAAAAAGTTATTCTCGTTTTTGTTACCTGTAGTCCTCAAAAGTTACGAATCTGATCAAAATTTGAGATTGACTTGATAATGTTAAATTCAAATTCAGCTCGGCAAAATTACTAAAGTGCTAAAATTTCAAATCTTCCTCTTAACCTCTTTCGCAAATATTAATTCATTCATATTCATTACCATTCATTTAACGGCTTGTGGCTCTATTAGTGAGCTTTCCTCGACATATCTTTGTACTTATAGAAAACTAGGGATTATTATTTATTTATTTTTGACAGACTGTCTGTGCATATCGGGTGCAACGAAATGGCATAACCTTCCGTTGGAATAACAGACAGCGTGCTGAAGAGCGAGCTGACTAAATGGCTTGGGAGGCAGTTTTTCCTGGACTGAGGCAGTCGAGGATTCTGATTGCGGGACATCAGGATCAAAAGTGGGCTCTCCAATTTATATTCTAACCAGCTGCCCAGTGGACAGCCCGAGGAACTATCCGTGAAAGAGGTACTGTATTTGCTCGAGAGTACAGGGCTCTTCTAGAGGAGGAAGTGAACACGTGCGGGCAAAATGGATCGAAAGGTCTTAATGCAACAGACAGACAGGAAGAAGTATTTCTGATTAATAGTAGTCAAATGTTCACTTAAATTTTCCAACTAGCAGTCAAAATTGAAGACAAAGCACAGATGCCTCTTAGAATGAAACAGATTCATCGCCTTATGTGAAGATGACAAACTGCTACAAATTGCTGCTGCTGCCATTACCAACCAACCAACGCTGAAGATAATTGCTTCTGAATGGATACAAAAACAAATTAGGATAAAAACTTATAATAATAAAATGAAAATAACATTTATAATTGGAAATAATATATTATGCAACAAGTGCGAGTTTATTTGAAACGAGCGGAGCGCAGTACAGCGAGTGCTAAATAAACGAGTGACTTAAAAAATTTACCGAACATATCGCATACTATGCTAGATCTCCTCCTAAAACGGAATAGTTAGACCTGAATGCTTTCAAAATTTGAATGAACTGATAAAAGAAAAAAAGATAAGAAAATGCCGATTTAGAGATTTTAAGCTTAATCAAAATCGATATTTCGTAGAAAATATCCAATATAACTAACACTTTCACTATCGTAAAGTAAAATTAAATGTCATATAACCACTTTAATTCAAGAGAGAATCCAAAACAAAACCCGTTACGAGACACTCCTCGAAAGTGATTTTAAAATATTGCCCAGACTTATTTCATATTCTTTCAGTGACTTCAGCAAGAATGCTGTACCCAGCCACCGACCGGAAAGTACGTGCAAAGTTTGCAAGAGCAGAAGCAGAAGAAAAATAGTTTTTGTGCTATCGGAGAACGAAGTCTATTAGGAGGTTTATTAGGATCTAAATAGGAATGTATAAATTGGTGCTTTTTACAAATCCAAATTATTGTAATATAGTTTTTCTACGAAACATATTTTTCCGATACCTCAGCTAGTTGTTTCTTTGCATAATTATCTTCAAAATTAAAAAAAGAAAACATATCATAAAACTGCCCTCTACTGAGAAACGTTTACAAAATGCGCCGTCATTATTTTATTTAGTGACAAAGCTAGGTCATGTCACACATATACATCTTGTTTCAATATAATCCCAATATTGATTAATACCAAAATTCAGCAAATTCCCAACGGGAATTATTCAAGATACCACTTAGAGGTCACTCTACTTTGTGATTTGTCCAAAAATACTTAATACCGCGAAGAATTTAAGTATGAGACACCCAAACAACAAAATCTGCACTAAAAATTGAAATAGTGAAATAAGGGACCAACAGCTCTGTAAAAACCGCAACTCAATATCTTTACCCTAACCTAAAATATGAATAAAAGAACCTAACCCTCAAAATGATATTTAAATAATCATTACTTTCCTCCTTTCCTAATGAATCAATTTTCTTCCACATTTTACTACTTAAATACGTTAATAATTAAATTATTTAATCTCCAAGAACTGATTGTAATATTTTTAATATAATGTAAATATTTTAAAAAGACAAGGATGTCAAAACAGAGTAATTTGGCGCCCTTCGAAGGTATGGTAAAAAAAGTAATCAAGGTAAATAACGACAAAAATAGCTTTATATTTGGTAAACTCCTGATAATTCTACAATAATAACAATTAGCAAAGAGAAAAATTATCCCAAAATCAAACTTTTTTTTTAACGTTAACTTCGTTTTTAGATTATATATTGAGGTGCACTGGATTATTGGACCCTTGTTGCAAGTGTTGTGTATTCTTTTTCCGGAAAATATTTTTTTTGCAATAATTTCAGAAAACGCCAACTGGTGATCAATTCATGTAATAGCGAAAAAATATTTTTGGAATAATTATTAAAATTTTAATTTTACCTGTTATACAGGAAAGCCTTCATAAAACTTATCTATTAACAAATGTAATTAAATTAAAAAATATTTTGAATTTTAAGATTCTTTGTAACATGTTAAAACGTTTTCAAAAACAACCATGAACTTCTTTCTACTTTAACCCATATAGTTTCAATTCTTTCTGTACCTAGCTTTTTTACTGAGACACCCGGTATATAGCCTAGCATCGAGTGTGGAATATTCGGCAAGTGATGCTTTGAGTAATGTTTTCAACAACACTGCATCGGATTCTCCAAATTAATTTTGCACTTAGAGAGCGGTTCGAAACAGCACAAAGCTTTTCAACCTAACTGAACGCAATTACATCCGAATGAAATTCCCGTTTAAGTATCATAACCTACAGCACTTGATATATTATGCTATTAGACAGTTCATGTTTCTCGAATAAGATAGCTTAATCTAAACAATCGCTAAAAACACTTCAATGAACGCTTGTAGCGCCTTTAAAGGTTTTCTTTCTCGGGCTCTGAAGTTATAAACACCTCTGAAGTAACAGTTTAGGTTAAGTCAACTTCGCCGTCGAAAAAAAAATGTTTAAAACGGTCAACAAAACAATGTTTAATATTTTTCATTTATAGATATTACAGGTATTTTTGAGACCGCTTGAAGGAAATGCCATTTTTTTGTTTTAAACGTCTCTGTTACTCATTAAATTTTGGTTATATTCGGTTAGGTTTTGGCTGCGATCCACCTATTTGGAGACATTTGAGTCAGGTGGATATGGCAAATTTCCTTCTGCTACTATTTCACTTAAAATGTGTAAGATTTTCAAACCAAACTTTTTAATTTTTTTAATCATTATATTCATCTATTTTAATGTAAAAATAAAAGCGTGAAGAAAGAGAAACAAATTTCGAATTTTCAGTTCCGCGGTACTGACTCATTTATTCACGATACTATATTCAGATGACGTACTTTCAACATGATTCATTAAATTTTAAAGACAAAAGTTACTGAACCAAAGATGTGTTATTTATTTTGTTTAATCATGGAAATAAAAATTTACGAAGTTAATTATTAAATTTTTTAGCTAAATCATTTATTGCTAGAAAAAAAATTAAGAATTTATATATAAATTTTGACAGGGTACTCACATTTAGCTGATATATTGTAGGTTCTTTCTGGTTGAAAAATTATATTATATAAAAAATATGGAGAAATATGTTGATAATAATCTAATTAATACAACAAATACAGTGAGAACAAAAAATACAAGCTATAAAAAGTCACAGTTAAAACAGAATCACCCATATGCAGCTATTAATCATCCCTATATCACCATTTCTGATGTTCGGATATAGCAAAACTAATTGGGGAAAAGCTTGCAGCCTTAAGGCAATATGATAAGAGTTGATAACAAACGAAGTATAATATGTTCCAACAATACATTAAAATTTTGACGATATTGGGTACGATTTTCCATCATCCAATAGGAAGTTCTGTTTGACCAATATCAGCAATGGTATCGATTAAGTAAATTTGGGTTCAAAATCGATTTATCCATAACACGACCATAAATTTCCTTCCGGCGATATGGATCATCTTCTGACAATTCTTGAAGGAAATGTGCCTTATTATTCGCCAAAATTCGTCTCACTGATGACTGACTAGAATTATTTTCCGCAGCTAGTTGTGCTGTCGAAGTTCAATTGATAATGAAACATTTAGAACCTCTTCATCGTTTGGTTTAGTTTTTGGTCGGTCTTGGGCGGTTTTTTACAAACCCAGTATATACAAATTTTAAAACTAGTGGGGCCACAGTTGACATCGTAAGCTGACGTCTATTTATGTATACTCCATTAAATTTTGACATAATTTAATTCAAATGCAAGACTCCAGTTTCAAAATAAATGAAGGTGATGTTTTGGGTCAATGTAAAGCTTGTCTTACAACACACGCTTGCAAATCGATTCTACCGACATTGTTGAGGTTTTATTTGCTAACAGATTTTCAAAATATTGTGTTAAATTATCCCAAAAAGTGTTAGATTTGAAAAGAAAAAAAATATATTTATATAATCTTGTTCTTATGAGTTTTTTTCTTTCCCCTACATGAGCTTGTCGAGAGTTTCTTCCGCATTTTTAATCTTACCGACTTGACAATTAATAATGAATAGAAGCAAAGCCACCTAAGTTATTTCCTTCCTGTGAGCTTGTTTTTTAACGGCTTTTGAAAATTTTGATGTCAAAATGTTCGAAAAAAAAGTACCGGTTTTAAAAAGTTTTTCTTCCCACTAGGGTGGTGTTTGGAAAAACTAGATTATCCTAAAAAATTAGAATAGTAAAGAAAAGTTTCATTTACAATTTTTCTCATGATCAGGTGACCCGGTAAATAGTATTTATGATAATCACAGCCGCCTAGACACAATGTTAAAAAATTAAACAAAAATTAAAAAAAAAAAAAAAAAAAAGAGAAAGACCGTCATATCCTACGTAGAATGACCTCCTGAATCCAAAAATGCAAAAAAAATATAGGGTGTGCCATTTAAAATTAGAAAAAGTCTGTCGTTTCCTCTCAAACCTACTACCACTACTACATAGTGTCAAAAAAATGGACATTCAGTGTGTATTATTACATATTATTATCCAATCATCCAAAATGAAGACTGTCGAATCTACAAACTGTAAGCGGTCATGTAGCTTATTAAATGTCGCAACAACTTGTTCGATTGAAGCGAGATTTTCCAATTTTTAACATTTTCTTTCAAAAGTCGCTTTATTATCAGTATAAGCAGGGCCTCTATATGGGTGGTGGGGCCAATCCCGCTTTGATTGTTTAATAATTGAATGTTAATTACCTTAATAACTCAATAAAATTCGTCGAAAGCCCAAACAATGCCTTTTTTGTTTTATTCTTTTTATTGTTTTTAAGAATATCGACAATCGAAATCAGTCGAACAAGACTAGTCGCAACTTTTGTCATTAGAGCATAAATTAGTGCATTCATTCAACATAACAGCTCTTACCGTGTTAAAGATATTGTGGAACTATACTTTGAACATCTATATACATTAAAATTTCCAAACGAAAAAAAAAGAGAACAAAATCCTAATATTAAAATTATATGTACATTTTTTTTTTAATTTTGTTTGCAATTTTTTTTAAATATTTTTTTGGGGAATTTTGTTGAATTTGTTTATGAACGGAATTTCTTGTAATATTACTTATTTTTCGCCAAAAATTTTGCTTTAGTAAATTATTTATATAAAACAATAGGTAAAGGCTTTAAACGCATTACCGAAAGTGTGCCATGGCCGACCTCGCAATGCTAATGTAATTGCGCCCTGTTTAGTGAGGCAGCTTTGTGTTACTCCCGCGCTCCCTATAAATAGAACATTAATTGGTAACATCAACTACAACGTTACCGTAAACTGTTGCCACCAAATGGAGCAAAATAAAATATACATTGCCCCGAGCATTTCATTAAGAAAGGTAGTCGGGGTATCTTAAATGTGCAAAATAAGTTCTAAATAATGTTTCAAAGGATTTGCAAAATAGTAATTTGGCATATGTCAGAAACACCTTTGTATTCCTGATGATTTATTCAGCAAAAATTATTGACAAAAACCAAATAAATAATTACATAAATTTGGTTCACTTAAAGTGCAACCCTTGCCTCATCTTTAGTTTTTTAAATTATTTAATTAATTAATTAATTTTCTCAGCAACCCAGCGAACAAACCGAACCTTAAAAAAAAACGTTTCTTCCTAAGCTTGCAATTAAGCTGATGGTGTTTGTTTCCAACATATTTAGTATTAATTTCATGGAATTAATGTTACCGTCCAAAGGGTAATAAAATAAATGTTTATAAAATTACGTTTTCGAAATTTTAATGATTTTTACTTTTAAAGCTGAGAAAACAACTAAAGAGTAAAAAAGTTGCACTTTTAACGGCGTATTTAAAGTAAAAAACAAAGATTGCAAAAATAATTTAATAATAATAATATTTCTCTTTAGGATCCCTCGCGGGAAAGCAATGGCCTTGACAATTTTAATATTGTTGAAGCAAAATTAGCCCTTTATCTTTATAAGAATATTTAACATATTACAAAAAACTCTTAAATGAACTTTTGCTCATTTTTGGATGGTATTTTCATCCGAGTGTTGGCGCGTGTTTTTTGAAACCCCTTGTATATATTGCAGGTATTTTCAAAGGACATGCCATTTCGTTATTTTATGAACATGAGATATAACGCTTCTCCCTAGAGATAATATGACAAAAACGATTATTTCCAGGAAGAGCAATATGTATTTTTAAAACGCCTGTAAAATGTTATTCCTTGAATATATATTTATTTGGACGAATTAAATTATTCTTCAAAATCCGAGAAAGCTATCGGGATTTTTGTTGAAAATTAGGGAATGTTTCATTTGGGTATCACGCTAGAAGTCAGTGTTTTAAATGGAATAGAAAAAAGTTTATTAAATTTAACGACATTTCAAATTATTACTAGTATTGAAAGTTCCCCAATACAAATTCTGCATTAATTTATAGATTTTACAGAGATATATGTGTGTTCCATTTAAGATATGCGTACTATTGTAAAATGTTTTGCACAACTGGGATTATAAGTGACAAATTTTCAAATTAGTGCTAGAGATTCTTCAAAAGGAAATGGCAACTTGTTCAGCGTAATCTAAAACCTAGATTTTTGGTTAGCTGAAAGTTTCAGTATTGCTACTAAGAAATTACGTATTCTATACAAACTGTACTCATCATATATTTTTTGCCGTAATTAATAAGTTGATATTCAGGTAACATCGTATTGATTTTAATCGAGACAAAAGCACCTTTCGAGGAACTCTCCCCCTCTTCCGGACTTGGGTTTTCAGCCTTTCATCTGGCAGGCTTCTGTAAAATATTGAGAAATTTATTTGGACCTCTCACTGCGCGATATGACATTATTGAGCATTCTTTTTAGGCATGTGATATGACGTTATTGAATTCGAACGCAATATTTGTAAATAATTTGATGCCCCCGTCTCTATAAATAAGGGAAGAAACCAGAGAGAAAATCAATATGGGACACAGTTATAAATAAATTTCCATTAAAGGGACGTTTGTATAGCGTCAATGGGGGAGGAAAACCGATGCGTCAAGATGATTGGTTAATTTACCGTATGTTTCAATCCCCCAAGTACTTCCGCTATATAAGCTCCATGCGTTACACTTAAGTTAGAGATAACAAAAGTTTTTCAAATATTATTTGTACAGTTGTCAATTTAAAATTAAACTTGGATAGGTTGCGATTTTGGTTGATCAAAGTGTTTTTGTTGGGCATAAACTAGAAACAGCATATAAACTTGTAAGGGTCAATGAGCTATCTTTTGTCCTGAATGGAATACGCTAGATGAAAGAAACTCTTTGTTTTAAAGCAGACCTTCGATGCTAAGTTTCGTATCAGTAAACCAAAGTAAATAAATGTGTAGCTTGAATATATTGTATTTTGGAAATGTTATAAATTTAATAAAATTGTTGTTTATTGCTATTCAGCTAGAGAACAGCTAGTGAACTGTGTGAAAGCACACAGTCACGGCCAGGTTTTTAAGAGAACCTTCCTTTACGCAATGAAACTGGACAGTATCATTGAGAAAGAAAACAAAAGACGACGATAGTATTAACAAATAAAAATATGATTAAATAAATATAAATATATTTATAAATAAAATTATATCATGTACAAAGGAAGAATTTGTCGTTGTTGCTATTTCTTACCAGAAGGTACCCAAAGATAAGTAAATGAACCAGCGAAGAAAGTGTGTTCAAAAGCTGATTCAGGAGTCGTATCTTATGAAGAAATTAGGTTAAATTAATTAGGTCTGCTGAGGATTCTTATTAAAACTGCCAACCTTTATAACAAAATAATACTAATAACTTAACAAAATATTCTTATTGGACAATAACCAAAATATTCAAATTTATTTTGCTAAAAAAACGGCATTATATTTGCAGCGAAGCGAATACCTGAAAAATGAGACATGATAAACCATTTAAATTTAACAGTGACACGGAAGTTTTGTAGCTGTGAAAGGGTTGCCGCAATTCAAAACTTTCTTAGGGCGATACCTAAATTAATTTTATTGTTTAATGCTTTTTACAACTTCGTGAAACAAAAACCGATAAAGGAAAGGAATAAACACGGTCCTTTTCAGTTTCAATTTCTCACCTCTCCGTTTTGGCAGGCAGCACTTAGGTGAATTATGGACTAAATATAATCGGTTACTCGAAAAATACTTACTCATATACTTATTCATTTATTACACATAAAACATTATAATAAATTGATGTACAATACTGTAACAAATTTTGCGTGGGGGAATAATTTGATTTCGAAATTGTCATTTGAAATTATTCCTGCTAATAGAGTAATATATTATCATGCCAACTACTTATCTGACAGAAGAAAATACCTTAGGGTAAATGGTACCCTCAATGCAACAGTGAAGGGGACGCTGGGTGTTCCACAGGGAACTGTGCATGATAAAGTACTTTTTGTGCTATATATCAATGAAGTGCTATTATTAATTCCAGCGGTTTTAACCCTACCATTGTCACTTGCGCAGTATGCTGATTGTCAACGACTGGTTGAATGAAGATCATCTGTAGTGCGAAATTTTCAAAATTTGCTTTAACGGTTCTCTGGAGCATATACCAAAGTACTAAAAACAATTTTTTAAACATCTATTTAAATATCAAATTTTCGAATTTTGAGCATTTCAAGTTCATAAGCTACTAATTTATTACTAATCTTAAATAATTTAAGGGGATTTTTAGTTGTTTTAAATTAAAGTAGGTCCTAGACGAGATTTATCCTTTTTCTTTTAAGCAAAATTTGACTAATTTTTCTAAGAAACTTCGACAGGCTACTGTAATACTTTTTACAAAACTTCTGGATTCCTCCTGAGTCGGTTTTTGTTGAGTCGAACTTGCTAACGTTTCGCCAATCATCCTGTTGGCTTCTTCAGAGCTTGACTGAAACTGGCTCGCATTTTACTCTGTACCTACTTATATATTGTTTGAGAGGAGTGGAGCTAAATGAGGGGTATAAACACATTGGAAGGTTGTGGTGAAGTGTATTTTGTAATGGAACGCTTAATATCTTGAATGTGGAAATTATTAGAGAGAAAAGCAGAGGTAAGATGTTTTAATTCACGATTCTTCCTCCTCACCTTAATCGTCAGGAACATATTTTTCTTGTATCGATAAAATTTTTGAACAAACGTCAGGACCAGCTATGGGTTCTCCATTATCAACAGTCACCACAGAGCAGTAAAAATTATTTCAGCCCGAGTCACTGAACCCAGAATTAAGACACCTTACCTCTGCTCCTCTCTCTAATAATTTACACATTAAAGATATTCACCACAACCTTCCAATCGCAATGAGGCCGAAAGCAATCCTACACCTACACCAGAAGTTCTAAATAAATATAACGTCAAAACCAGATTTACCATTTGTCCAAAAATCTCTCAACATCTTTGATTCGTCAAAGACAAAATTCCATTTTGGGCAAAGAATATATTAGCGAGACCGGACGAAAAATATCAACTAGGCTCAAAAAACAAGAAAGAGGCTTAAGACTAAGACAAATAAAGTCATCAGCAGTTGTCGAACACAATCACGAAACCGGAAATAAAATTTTATTCGATAAAACTAGAATTCTTGCATGTAATCAATTCTTCTACCAACGAAAAATTAGAGAGTCTATAAAAATCTATAAACAACAATCTTAACCGCTACTCATGTCTTTACCTGTCACCAATATGGGAATCAGTTATCCGAGACCGGCGTATATGCTCTTCATTTAGCCCCGCCCCCCTCAAACAATATATAAGCAGGTATAGAGTAAAATGCGACCAGTTTCAGTCAAGCTCTGAAGAAGCCAATAGGATGATCAGCGAAAAGTTTGACTCAGCAAAAACCAAAGAAGGAGGGATCCAAAAGTTTTGTAAAAAGTATAATTTAACTATATAAAAATTGATTGGACTAGTGACACAGGTAAAGCTCTGAAATCAAATATTTGGTAATAATTTTTTATCCATGTCTGAGGTGAGAAAATCGCGTATGTTATTTGTCTACAAAAAAAGTTGGTTTATATTTTTTTATGAGAAAAAGCAGGTTATGTCTAAATCTTTACTTCATTTAATATACAGACTCATCTGTATATTATAACTAACCAAAACTACATTATAAAAAATATGTATATCATGTATGTTAATTCTAAATAAAGAATATTGTCATTATTATTAAATTTCCAAGGAAAATTATACCCAACTCATATGGTATCTAGTCTGCAGGTCTACTGGGGTTTCCCTGCTGTTTCCAGGGCTAAAACCCACAAACTTTCGGCCTATATTTTTCCGAAAGTATATTTAAATATTCTTTCTTTGCACATTACAGGCGTTTTCTCACCTAGGTGCTGTAAAACTTCGCTTCAAATTCAAATCGTAATTGTAATTGCAAGTTGTAGATGTATCTGTAAGGTTCAACAATAAACAATATTGTATATATTTTTTCGCGAAGAAAGTATTAATTCAAATAGATACAATAACAATCGGCAATTTTTTTGTTATTTTTTAAACATAAATTGAAAAGTTTTACCTCAATTTCATACCAATTCAGCGTTGACAGAGCGTCATTGTATTTCTCCAATTCATTATACTTATTCGATGTAGAACAACAGCAATCAAACTAATTGCTCTATAGGAAATTGAAAAAACGATCTATGTAAGAAATATGAGGTAATTAGGTAGAGCAGTTAATTAAAATCAATATTTATTAAGTAGTATAGCAATATTTTACCCAAAAACATTGTGTTCACATACCGATCTAGTTTTCTAATTAAAATTTATGTATGTACTTTAATTTAAAACAACTCCCACTTCCGGTAAATTCTATAAATGGTATTTTTGAACATATTTTAATAGAAAATTGATCCACAATTAAAATTTCGGTGGAACGAAAACCGTGGAAAGAGTGACCACACTAATTAGTAGGTATTACGTTTATTTTCGAATATGACCCCGAAAGTCCTTCACGTGCTACAGTGAAAATTTCGAACCGCTGAAATATAAATTGGCCATTGATAATTCACTGGCGTTTATGCCGTTCTCGATTAATTTTGAAATGAAATTGGTCAGCACGGTCTATTTTAGGCAATAATAAATGGATAGGGGCTACAATACATTAAAGAGAGGATGACTTTTGATCTTCCCTATTCAACGATGATATCGAGTGATTTAATCCGACAAAACCTCCTTTTCTAAGGAAACGAGAGGGGGCTTATTATCACCTTTTCTAGCGTATTGCGTAATGCCGCGCTTTCTACTGCTTCATAATCTAAGGATTCTCGAGTAATTTTCAATATTGTATGAATTAATGCTAATGTCGGTGGTTGGATAATTGTTTTTTGGCGACTCTTGTCCTTTTCAAACTAAATTAATTAACCGCCAACAATTTTAGTTTGCACTATAGCTTATTCAGTTCCTTTCGAGGAGTTTGTATATGTTGATGGATGTATCATAAGTGAACTTCGGCTGTTGCCTTACCAGCCCGGATCAGACTGGAAGTATTTTGGATTCGATCTTATTAAGAAATTGTTATCATAAGCTGATTGAATCGCTTAATGTTGCACGTAACAGGTTTAAATTTTATTGCGTCAAATTTTCAACAGGTCGCATTGCTTTCGAAAAATAGTCACTGAGCGGGGCAAGTTCCTCGCCAGTAGCCCGAAGCAGCTTTTTATTTTCAAAATAAGCCGCTTCGAGGTTTCTTGTATTAGAAGAACGCGTTGTTTTCTATCGTCCTCCTGCGGACGTTCTATGTAACTTTCGCAAAATCGATGTAATTTAATTGTGCATACACACTGCATAAACTGTCTTTCAAGTCTCGCCGAATTTCAAAGTTTGTTAAATATTAAAATTTGTAAAAATAATAGCGTTGTCGAATGACATAGTTTACGATACCGTTCAAATCAAATTATCGCATCTCTAGCAGTTTTTCATTTATCTCCATTAATTTACCCACAAAAACGGAAAGTTTTAGAATGTTTTATATTTTCTTGCCCATATCGACATACCCTGTATATAATTCAAACAATGTTCGAAATAGGTTATAGCCCTGGATCACGTCTAGACTGCGGGCGCGAAATGGTGATTTTCATTTGGATTTTGTTAAATATCTCGAACAGCGTATGTGATAGACGGAAACCGTAAATAAAAAAAATTGTAGGTTTTGATGCGACCTATGACAATGTTTGGACCGATTAGTCATATTTTTTACGAATTTTGATTTACTTCCGAAAAGTACAATTTTCACGGTCTTTTAGATTTTTGCCAATAATTAAAAAACCCTGAAATGAAAGTCATAGCCAAGGATCTCCCGCGTTTCCTCGTTCTAAAATTTTGCTGATCGGTTGAATAGTTTTTTACAAAATTATGTTTCTATGTAAGCCAAAATAATCAAATAAAAATTTTCATTTTTTTTTTAAATATTTGGTGATATTTGATTATGCGCAATTTCTACTGTTTAGATGTGTCTACGGGCTTTTTCTTCCTTACCAAATTTGAAAACGATAGCTACATATTTGAGTCACCTATGACGTTTTTGAATGTAGCACAGAATATCCCCAACACCCTGTACAATATGTGAAAACTTTAAATACAAAAGTTTTAGCTGTCCATACGTGCTATATAATCATATGAAAGAAACTGACGACAAAATCAAAGCCTTCTAGTTTTAATGAACTATCATCATAAAGGAAGCCCAATTTTCAGTTTTTTGCAAATTACCGATGCACTCTGTACACTTTCAAAAATCATCAAGAATAAAGGTTTTTGGTCCGGATCTTACGCGTCGTTTGGTTCAAGAATTTTTTCGATCGTATGCACCGTCTTGGAGAAATGATTTTTTTCTCGATACCCTGCAAATGCGGTTTTAAAATTTTTAAAAATACCCCCCAGACCCCGCAATTTCAATAGATTTAATTTAATAGATTTAAAATAACTCTAGAACATTTTAAAGGATATTTAGATTACGCCGATATGACGATGAGGTGCAAGAGTATCATAGCAAGAAACAGACATTTATTAGATGACTGGGATGCAACTCTCATACTTTTCGGAATAACGCCCTGTTTCTCGGACAACGTCAAAGCTCTCTTCCGTTCGCTTATCGCAGGACAGTGCGAAAAAGTTGTACGCTCCATCGAAGTTTCGTCCATCGCATTTTGAGCCGCTTCATACATTTCTTCCGTTCGAATTGTTTCGCGACAAAATTAATCAGGTTGCAGTAGAGTGTGAAATCCTTGATTAACGGCAATTTTATTAGTTATCGCTGTCGCTTTATCAAAATTGATGGAAAAATATTGATATTTTCTATATTTCGCAGGAGTATTGTAAAACCAGGCTTATTATAATACGTCTTTTCAAGATGACTTGGCATATTGCGAAACTATAAAAATTTCACAATAAGACTGAAAATCTGAGCCTTGTTATAAAAAGCCTGAATGACATTAGCCTAATTGAGAAAATGGAAATATTTTACAATTTGCCGTTTTCGATTTAGGCGTTCATAATATGCCTTTGCCTCTGTTATCGTTATTCTAAAATTGGGGATAGGGTTACGAAAAAGAATTGCAGTTCTGCTTCTGCTCTATTGTTACAATCATACAAAACATGAATGTAGCCGTAAAACAAAAGCATTAGTTTGTTTGGTATTGATTTTCATAAAACGTAAATGAAGTAAGTTACTGAAGCTACTGAGCTCAATCAATTGTTCTCAAACTAAATGTAGGGGAGAAAAGTAAATTTACATTAAACCATTATTTGTTAACACAAGTGTTACTGAAGTTACACTTGCTCGAACACTTAACATGAGCTTTAAAACAAAAGCATTTGTTGTAATAGGTTTGCAGAAATATTGTGTGTGTGCGTGTTTGCTGCCGATCTAGTACACTCCATTTGTATACTCCAAAATAGTTCCCATAATATTTTTGCGATCTAAAGACCCCCTGTCTACTTTGGAGATCTCAATAATAACGTTTCTTCTGATCTAATCTCTTGCTTGATTGTCCATGAGCACTTTCTATTTGAGACAGTTGAAACATCGGCGAGTTCTAGAAAACTTACATCAGTTTGACCAAAGTCCTGCTCGCAGTTCACCACTATTGCAATATCGTCGATATTCATTTTTTGAACATCACCGTTTGTGGTTGCATAAGTTGATTCAGCAGGCTGTGGCTCTTCCTCTATCCAAAATCTTCTGACTTCTGAAATATTGTTTTCAAGCTCCTCCTCGAGATCTATTGTTTTTACGACATCACTTGGCAAATCAGTAGAAAACAAACCAACTCGAAAACCAACGCCAAATAATGCTTAATAAGGAGTGCGTCCAATAGTCCGATGATAAGATGCGTTCTTTTGCCATTATACAAAATGACAGCCGGTTGACCAATTTGTTGGATCATTATCATTCAGCCAAGCTCTCAACATATTCCGGACATCATGATTGAATTTTTCAACGCTTCCTTGACTCTGTGGACAGTCACCTTCGTAAAGAAAAGAAACCGCCACTGACAATTTTAGAATAAGCTTAACTGAGTCAAAGGCTTATATAAAACGCCTACATCGAACCAGGCGAATTGTAAAATACTTCTATTTTCTCAATTAGCCTAATTTCCTTCAGACTTTTTATAATAAGCCTAAGATTTTCAGTCTTATTCAGTCTTATAATAACCATGGTATTACAATACGCCTACGATATATATACTGGGTGGCTCACAAATATCTACGGAAGGGAATAAAATGTTTCAAAATAAATAAGAACTAAAAGTTCAGATTTTCACGAAATTATATATTATGACATGACAATTGTTTCGACAACACCGTGTCTTTGTCAAATCATTATCATTTGATAAAGACACGGTGATAATGATTTGATAAAGACACGGTGTTGTCGAAACAATTGTCATGTGATAATATATAATTTCGTGAAAATCTGAACTTTTAGTTCTTATTAAAACGTATGTTAGGGTGCATAGAATGTCTAAGAAAGCCTACTAGGGATTCTTGAATACGGCAAAAGCTTCCAAAAATATATTTGCGATGATTGGTTATAATGGAGAATCCGTAGCTGTTCCCGACATTTGTTCAAAAATTTGACCGTTGTAAGAAAAGTATGTTTTAGACAAGCAATTTCCAATTTAGCTGAGAGGGTTCGGTTCTAGATTCTCGTATTTTACTATATCTGAAATGATGTTGAGAGTTTTAGGGATAGGAACTTTAGCAAAGAGGGATTTTACGTTGAAACTAACCAGAATATGTTGTGTATCTAATGTAATGCATTTTAATTGTTCAATGAAGTTACAGGAATTAAACTATCAGTTTTTCCTGTAAATTGTGAGATATTTGTTTGTTAGGGCGTATGGTGCAATGTTTGTGTTTTAGTTTTATGTTATATTGTTCATTTAGTACAACGCAGTCATTTAATTGATAGAATTTCATTCCATGTTCCTAAAATTGTTCACAGAAATACACAGCATAAACAATCTGCGATAATATATTCAATTGTTCACCTCCCAATAGTATGCTTCGAGAATGTAACAGATTGGTAAATCCTTAAGTCTGATATAGATTTATTTAATACAATTGCTCTTGCCATAAAATCTTTATTTTAATGTAGTTTTGCTAGTTTTGAGACCTTCTTCGAGCAATCGTTTATCTTTTTTAATGTAACTTAGTATGCATGTTTTTTTAAAATCTAGATTTATAAATTGCAGGAGTGTGTACAGGAACAAAAATAAATAAATAATTCGTTCATGTCTCTCTTACCTTCGACTACGTTACATCGAAACTGATGGCGTCACTGTAAAAGTCAGTTTTTCGGAGTATATTTTTCAGTTTCAAATATTTCTACTGCTGAATCCTGTTTCAATTTGGCGTTACCGGACATAAATTTCATGTCATATTCAGTGCACGATTGCATCCTGTCTCGCCCGTCGCATCTTAGCTCTCTCTTGATGAAGCTACCGTGCCGAAAAACTCAGTTTTTCAAATAGGACGTCTTGGGACTTATAAAAACAAGCGTCAAACATTTTGACCGCTGAATCCTGTTTCAATTTCCCCCCATCGGAAATAAATTTCTCGATATTAAAGGTTAACGCTATTTCCCTTCTGCTCGATGAAAGTCTGCTTCACGTTTAACCTGCAAGTAGATTTAGCCCGTTTTTGCCATTCCGCTGGATTGAACGTGTCACATCCAGCGGCAATAATTTACTTATAACGAAATTACTTTTTCGTGTTCTGGTAAATTGATATGTGCGGACGATTTTTCAAACTCAGAAACTGATATTTTTGCAAGGTAATGTAAAACTTGATTCATTTACAATTATAATAAATCAGTTACCGTGAGTGTTTAATAACAATAATAATAATAATAATAATAATAATAATAATAATAATAATAAACTTTAGACTTTAAACTTTATTGGCCATTAAATACATTACAAGAACAACAAATGTCAAGTCACATCTGTAAATGAAAACGAATTATATCAATATCAAACACATTCTAATAGCATTCATAGGGAGCAACATAATTATCAAACAGACAAATAGTAAACATTGAAACAAGAATTAGCTATAAAAAAAATCCCATTTAGTATTATGGAGACACTCGTGACTCAACACGGATGTAGTATAAAATGCATTCTCCAATAGAAATTGTTTTATTATCTTACAAAATAATGTTAATAATAATAATTTAATTTCTTTATTTCAATGCGCTTTTACAGAAATAAAAGTGCAAATCAAACAACACCGATTAATCTATATATTGCACCAAAATATTCAAGTGAACAGAATCCTAGTTTCACTAATATTTCTTACTTTCTCTTAAAGTTTCTGATTGTGTTAATACATTCTACAGAATTTGATATATTGCTGTATATCCTAATGCACTTATAATGTCATTTCTTCTTTACCGAGAGTGTGTGATTAGGTAGCGTCTTATAATTAGGCTTTCTTTTCTAATTTGTTATGTGACCTTTGTCAATTGAAGTTAGAAGATTAGTACGTTTTCGTTTTCTAGTTTTGCACAAAATTCTGAGTAAAGTCTGTTCATAGATATAAGAAAGTGATACGAATTAAGGAAAGACCCTGGCAAACTGTAAGAATGAAATATGGCCGAACCGGTCCGTATTTTGCTTAGAATTTAATTATTTGGGGTCTTGTTATTTACTTATTGACTTTATTTTACTTATTTATGTATGTATTATTACAAATTATTTTTATTACCTACTTAATTACTTAAAATTATTCACATAATCACTATCGCTATCATCGCCTGTTCTAATTATTATTTGTTCTATATTATTTGCAATATGGATATACGATTGTTCTGCTTTTTCTATATGTTTAACAGAATTGGTCCAACTTTGTGGAGGGATGTTAAAAACTTCGGTTTCTATAACTTTGGGGACATTGGAGTTAACATGAGGAAAACATTGTTACGACAAATGGCAGATTTCAGTTGGTGCCAAACATGTTCAATGGAATTAAATATACAGTGGTAACGTGGAAGTCTTAAAACTGTATGCCCTAGATTTTTTGCATAATTATCACAAACGTATTCCTTTTGCAGGTTCAAGCTTTGTAGAACTTCAATTAATTGCTTTTTGGTTTAATCTTCGTGAAAATAAATGTCGTTATTATACATGTAGTTTTGGATTGTTGCTTTTGTGTCACATGAGGAAAGGGTTTAGTCAACTGTCTACTTGCATTGTCCATTACAATTACGCTATTAGGAGGAATGTTTGGAACTAGTTCGTTTTTAAACCAACTTTCAAATAAATCAACGGTAGTGTCTTCATGGTAATTCAGAGAAGAATCTTTAATATTTTTCGCAAACAGAGAAAGTTCATTTGGAATCCAACCATCTTTAGAGCCAGCATGCAAAATAGTTATTCTTTTACCTCTTTTTGATGGCGCGTTTGTTTTACACTTATCAATTGAGTCAACCCAACCCTTTTCCGGGGTATCATAAGTGTCGAACCAGGTTTCATCCAAGTAAATAATTGGCCCTTTTTGTTCTCTATAAATCCTACTTTTTTTCTAGATAGACATTTTCGAATTCTATAAGACTCCATTAAAACTTGCCTTTTGTCAATTTTTTTAAATTTAAAACCCATATGTTGAATACACTTCCACAAGGTAGTTCTGCTACATTTAACACCGGTTTGATCTTTTTCTAGCCTCCTAATTAAGATATCTAATGCAGGCACCCTTTGTTCCTCGTATAACTGGTAAATTTTAAGCACTATTATACCTTGATCACTTTCATCTACACTCGAGAAACTGTCAGCCTCGCTTCTTTTTTCTTCTTCTGCTGGCACCATGTTCAATGAGAGTCAAACAAACCATGTTCATAACTTCCTTAGTATCAATAAAATAGTGTTTTCCACATTTGGGCGGGAGCACCTCCTGAGATACACTAGACTCGCACATATTTTGCATAATTCGCACACGATTCAACACACGCTGTATTACACACGAAATAAGAATCACTACTAATAAACTTAAACTAAGTACTACACTAAAACCAAAGAATATTAAACACAGGTACGTATAAAATTATTTTCTATTGCGGACCACAATTTTACCTGAATTTCAATTCCGAAACTTTAAGTAATAATCTTGTTGCATTGTATGTTAATGACCACCCTTGGATAATCCCACTCAAAAGCAATTGGTCACTTTCTTATATCTATGAACAGACCATACCTTTTGTTAACATTTTTTTATCCATATCCTTTCTCCTTACTTTGGATTTTTTTTGCAGAAAAACTTAGCTCCATTAAAGCTTAATATCTGTTTGCATAGGTGAGTTAGATATTTTATAATTTTAACAATACATTTGTTTGAATGGCCAAAAGGTGACATTACTGGTAAGCCAAACAGGGCGTTCTGAAAAAATTGTTTACAATAAAAACTTTTTTTTAATTTCCCGTCAGTTGCTTAATTTATCTATAAAATCTCCATTCATGTCCCTTAGCCATCGATAAGAATTTCTTAGATGGGAGTGAATAAAGATTGAAAACTATTTGATAACTTCAAACAATTTCAGATAACGCAAGGAAAAGCAAAAAAAAAAATGTCTAAATTCAAAGAAACGGTAATCGATGGATAAAGGGACATGTATGGAGATTTTGTAAATAAGCTTCAAATATAAAAGTTTTTAATGTTAGTATAGTGGTTTTTTTCTGACGAAAGTAAGGAAAAGACAAATGTTAAAAACAGTTACTCAAAATTTTCAACAAAACCAGAAAAAGACTGTTTCGAATTGAATTGGCAACAAATTGTTGAGTTATGTATAAATATTGTTTTATTGTCTATATTGTCTTATTTTAACAAGAAAAATTCTATTGGAGAAGCCACTAAATAATTCAGTTCTCCATTCGTAAATATTGGAGATGACACATTTTAGTTAAAAGTTATATTCTCAGTGGACAAAATAACAGTCCACCTGTGCTGTCCAAGTAATATATTCAATGGTTTTGCGACCTAAAATTTAACTGAGGAATATGTCGTAGAAGGTCACGTTGAATTGCATTTTTTTTTAATTGATTATTATTATAAAGTTGATAATTTGTTCAACAATAAATAACGTTCATGGCTTTGAGTTTTAGAATTTGTGTTTTCATAGTAATGAACAAGCTATTCTCTCAATTTTCGTTGATTCTCTCACTGCATACTCAGTAGAACCAGTACCCAATACAAACCAATTTGACGCCTTTGCATAAAACACTTGTCGTGAAGTGAAATTTAAAACGCGATCTCGGATATTAAATTCCAATATAAAAATCATCAAATATGGGAGTTGGCAATCGAGCCGGCACGACGCGACGTACTTAAGTTAACGCAAAAAAAGAAAATATAGTAAAAATGACGCAAAGTGTTCGCGGAAGGGGAGCAGAGAGTCGAGATCGATATACAAAGTGTATGCGCGCAATGATATTAAACCACCCCCCGTTTTAAATTTCCGAACAGAATTTCGTTGAGTAACTGTAGGAGAAAGCCCATAAGACTGTGAATGTTACCGTAAAACGGACCGCTCTGATGAGCCGCTGGAAGCGGAAAAACCACGGAGGAAACATTCTAACCGCAAACTGTTGCGTGGCCGTCGAGCAAAGTTAAATACATAATCCTTTCGCCCGTAAATCGGGGTACATTATACTTTCTATTTGGAGGGAATATTTAAACCAAATTATCTTACGAAAATTTAAGAGCAAGAGCGGCTGAGGTAAAATGAAAAGGATGCAGTTTGCGCTCTCTTACCCCAAATAATACGATTGTGTTAAGATCGAACTATTCGGGAGTAGAAAATAGTATATTATGCAGCAAGTGCGGTAAACGGCATTTGACTCACGAGTTTATTTGGCACGAGCGGATCGAGTATCTAATAAACGAGTGACTTAAATATTTTACCAAATTTTTTGCATACTTTTCTACGACCTTTAGTTTTTGGGTACATTTTTACAACAGGAATAGATTCACTGATATGACCGTCAGAATTGGCAAATGTGATGTGATTGCTCCCAAATCCGTGCGGTATCATCCTGGAAATGTCCGAAGGGGCTCGGGATCTGTGGGACAAGAAACTCAGGTGGTAAAGTAACGCTTTCTGCACGCGAAATGGGCGTATAATTACGTATTTTACAGAAGGGAGTAGAAAATAGTGTATTATGCGGTAAACGGCATTTGACTCACGAGTTTATTTGACACGAGCGGAGAGCAACGAAGCGAGTGTTTAATAAATGAGTGACTTAAAAAGTTTACATTACATTTTCGCAAAAAAAAACAAGAATGCATTCACTGACATGACCCTTAGAATTGACAAACGTCATAATTCATCACGTGCGAAATATATCCGAAAGCATCCGATTGCTCCCAAACCAGTGCGGTAAAATCCCGGAAATTTCCGAAGTAGCCTAGATCCGTGAGAAACGAATTTGAAGTGGTAAAGTGGCACTTCCCGCACGCATCAGCGTGTAATTATGCACTTTACAGACGGGAGTAGAAAATTAGTATATTATACAACAAGTGCGGTAACCGATATTTGAGTCACGAGTTAATTTGGCAAGGGTGGAGCGAGTGTTTAATAAACGAGTGACTTAAAAAGTTTACCAAACCTGTTGCTTGTATACTTTTTCTACGACCGTAAGTTTTTGGGCACATTTTTGCAAAACAACATGAATATATTTACTGTCATGGCCGTCAGAATTGACAAACGTCAAAATTCAAGCCATGCCGCAAAATCCCCGAAAACATCCGATTGCTCCCAAATCCGTGCAGTGCGCTCCGCTTGTGCTCAATAAACTCGTGAGATAAAGTGTTTACCAAACGTGTTGCATACTATACTTTTTCTACGACCGTCACGAAAAAAACACAATTTAACTAATTCAAAACAATGACATATTATCGACTTACTGACTTTCGTACCATTCAAACAAAATATTTACTAGTTGCCATTAAACTTATTTGTTTATGCTGCTACTGTCTCTTTTAACTGTATACGTTAGACAGAGAAAGATGTACTTATTGGATATGTCATGTAAATAACAGAATAAACACAATTATAAAACGTTATGTTGTTTATTTAACTTTTACAATTGATCATTAAGTAGTTTATTTAAAGAAAACGACTTTAATTGGAAGAAAAATCATCCTAGAGGATTAAATTTTTCAGATCGTATAAACAAGAGAAATACAATTAATAATAATTAATAATAATTTCAGGGAATCAAAAATGGAAAGCAGTAGGTCTCAATTTTATCTATAATGAAAAATGTATGATTATGAGAATATTAGTTTTATCACTTAAGAATAATAGGAAAAATATGTAAGTTTAAAGTAATGCCGAATAATATCATATTTGATGCTTAAATTATACTTAAATGCTCTTTCAAATCGAAAACTGTTTCTGAAATCATTATTAGTCCATTCAACTTGCGTCCAACAGACTGTCAATAAGTTTGGATGAGTCATTTTTCCGTCAGCATGTTCTCAAAACATGCTCAAATCTCTTTAAAAGTTGTGGCAAAACGAGTTAAGTGTGGAAATCGCTGTTTTAAATGAAAATGGGTTAGAGTGCGGCACAATTCAATCCGTTCTCTTCGAAAATATCGACTGCACGCCTGGGTACTTACGTGGTCTTGTTAACTTTCGTGACAAAGACCTGCTATATAACGGTTTAAGACAATCCAAATCTAACTTGAATGTGATTTTATTGAATTACATAGCATTTATTGCCACTGGTGCGGATCGCATCCAATAATTTTCGTTTTTTTTTCTTGCAAAATGTTCTAGTGCGGAAATCTCTGCTTGAAACACTGCTACTGACTTGGCCGTTGGAGTACAAATTTCTATTTTAGTCCTACGTCCATATATTTCAGCTCCTACTACTTCTTCAGTTTTTGAGCAGTCTGTGTACTAAACCATTTCTGCCCTGATTGGTAGTAGATCTTGCCAGCCTTCTCTGATTGGGATTTGGATTTAGTACTAGGCTACTTAGTTTTAGTGGACTCCGTTTGCCTTTACCATCTGCTGTCTTTTGCATAGGTGGAATATTCACTTAAACTTCCAGCTCCTCATAGCTCCAGTAATTCCCGGACTCGCTGGCCTTATAGGCAACAATTAACCCAAAATGTGTGAAAAATATTCTTGTTCTTTGACTTCTGTTGCAGAAAATAGTGCTGATAGAATTGTGCTGTTAACATATTTGCAAATTTAGTAACAATGAAATTATCTACACTATTTGCAGTTTGCCATATCATTAAATGCTAGTCAACATCATTCATATTTAGTTTTACTATCTTCTGCCGTCACCGAACAAAAGATGACGTTCTGGAGATGGTTTTAACTGCCATTTTGAGAATTGCCATTTAAACTTTATTACTGTTCGTATAGAACTTCGTATACTGCCAATCAACTAGTTTTAAAGAAAGGGTTTTCTACTTATTGAAAATTAATTCATATACAAAAAACTCTACGTCCCCGCACCTGTCACCAAGTCAACTGTCTTTGAAAAAGTTACGCTTTTGCCAGTAAATCCGTTTTGGCTATTATTATCTCCATGTTTCTTCAGGTTGTCCGAATAATATTTTTCTTTCATCATGTATATTAAAGTATTGTTCAATTTTTCGGTCATTTAGGATTCTGTTTTAGTTCTGATCTAAATCTTAAATAATTTGAATTTTCTAATTTTAACAGACAGTAGTAATTTCTAGTTTACTATTTAGTGCACTTGTTAATTACATATCGAGTGCTCTTAAGATTTAAGATTAAGTTTTATGTTTAATTAAGATTAAGATTTAAGTAACGTTTCATCTGTTTAGAAAATTCAGCAAATTACTGAATTCGCTGTCATTTGGGCGTTTTTTAAAATAAAAGCAAACTGTGGCCATCGGTTAGTATATCAAGCTTGGACTGCACAGTTTGTTGTAATTCTTTTTTGTAAGATATATAGGTGTGTTAAGTGTACAAACTGATGTTTTGTCCAACAATAAGACTTAAAGAAGTCAAGAAAACCCCACACCTGCCACCAAGTAATCACACTTTCAACAATTTTTACGAGTAAATCCGCCTTGACAATTATTACTGTAAACGTGTTTGCAACAATAATTGTTTGAAGACAATTTTTAAATAAAGAAATATTTTTAAGGCCCTGTTCTATTTATATTTTTCCTATTGTTTAGTGGTAGTTGCTTAGTAGTTAGTAGTACTAATCAGTGGCGGCTCGAAAGAAAAATTCTAAGGTGTTCTGTAATTCTTGGAGAGAAAACAATGTAGAGCATTTTTTTCTTACATCCACAAACCCATTTATTTTTTTAACTAAATGTATTTACTTTACGTGTAGAACTTTTGGCCTATATTTCGCTTTTAATTCTAACTTTTCTTCGTATGAATATTTAAAAATTGTCCTCACATTACTCAAATTAAAGACTACCACCATAGATCACAGTGAATCACGACGGCAGTTCCACTGCAGTTTTTTATCATTATGACGATGCGAATAAAAAGCATTATGAATGTTATTGTTGACAAAAGAAAATATTATGACTATTATCTTATGATTTTTATTGGGAGCTCTACAGCACTGCAGCGAATACATATACCAGCCACCCCTGGTACTAATATAGCACACGTTGCCACAACAAAACAAACACCACACCAGATTTTTCAAAGAAACTTCCACATTCTACTGTAATACTTTTTATAAAACCTCTGGATTCCTCCTGCGTTGGTTTTTGTTGACTTGGACTAGCTAAACTTTCGGGAACGGAAAAATCAGTTCTTTCAAAAGGTTCGAACTTTGTTCTTGCCTCACGTATTACCCCAAAAGAGGAAATCAAGTCGAGTCAATGAACCCAGATTTAAGATACCTTACCTCTGCTCTGCTCGTAACATCACAAAATACACTTCACGACAACCTTTCAATAGCAATAATAATTACCCGATAACCGAAAATTTTTGGGCCGGAATGCATTAAGGTATCGGTCTGTGTCTATATTCAAAACATCACTGACCACATATCAAAAGTTCTAAAGAAATATAACGTCAAAACCCATTTGTCCCAAAATTCTTAAAGAACAAAATTCCATTTGAGATGCCAGGAGTTAATAGCATTTCATGCATATGCGGCAAGGAATATATTGGAGAGACCGGACGAAAAATATCAACTAAGCTCAAAGAACATGAAAGAGCCTTAAGACTAAGACAAATAAACTCATCAGAAGTTGTCGAACGCAATCACGAAACCGGACATAAAATTTTATTCGATGAAACTAAAATTCTTCAATTCTTCTACCAATGAAAAATCCAAGAATCCAACAATCTTAAACGAGATTCAGGGCTTTACCTGTCACCAATATGGGAATCAGTCATCCGAGACGGTGTTTATGCCCCTCATTTAGCTCCGCCCCCTTCAAACAATATAAAAGCAGGTACAGAGAAAAATGCGAGCCAGTTTCAGTCAAGCTCTGAAGAAGTCAACAGGATGTTTGGCCAAACATTAGCTAGTTCAGGTCAACAAAAACCAACGCAGGAGGAATCTAGAAGTTTTATAAAAAGTACCACACCAGATGTGTCATCCTCGAGGTTTCTGTCATGTTTCACATGAAGCGTAAAACATACATACAGGACAAGCCGTACTAATTCTTCGTGTCTTGTATCGCTTACTATTACTCGCCGTTACACCATGTGAAACGGGACTAAATCGCTAGTTCTAGTAATAACAGGAACCAAATCGTCATAGAATTGCGAGTACATTTAAAGAGTATAATGGAAAAGAGAGATAGCTATTATCTGAATTATATTGAAACGTTAATGCAGCCTTTTGTGTTTCAGGATTATTTTAAAATGAAGCGGTCCCGTAATCATCATGGCCGCATTTAAGCGAACGAGAACAACGAAGGTTGTATAGCATCTCTCTACAATAGTTTTGTTGATACGAAAAAATCGTCGGAAAGTTCGATTAAAAATGCTTTCACGCTATAGTTGTAGCTATGAAAAATCCAATATTGGATTGAATTCCCGAAACATTAGTCAAGAGCAAATTGTTCAAGCTACCTACGTAGTAGTAGTACACAAAAGCAGTCGGCAAAATGTATTGTTTAATCACTTATTTATTTGCATATAGAATTTTTATTTATCATATGGAAAAATTTAAAATTATATATAAAATTTAAATTATAAATTAATAAACTAATTTGTCAAAATTAGTCAAATTTCTTTTCCAACTGGAAAATAAATAAATAAACTGACAGAATGAAGATGAAACTATCAAAGAAGTAATTTCTCAATTTTCCACTTACTAATTTATGACTCTGCATTTCTATAGCAAATTTGGTCCCTTTACTGATTGTTCCTATATACAAACTACTAAATACTAATAAAAGTTTTCGCTGGCTTGGAAAGATCATGATTGTAAAAACAAGGACAGATAAAGTGGTAACACATTATGTTGCTTTGAGATATTTGGTCCTGTCTTTCATATCAATCATGTCAAGTCAATAATTTTTCTTTTCAATATTCATATTTTATTATGTTTTAAACCCTTCAAACTACTTGAATATTCTTTATCAAATAAAAAAGCAATTGATAGTCTCTAGCAGCGTCAGTTAATTGTGATTTGCGGAAAAAAGTTGATAAACGAATTTGATTTTATGTTTCGTCACAGCAGCTGCGTCCCCTAGCGATGGAATTACAGAAATTATCAAAATAATTTCCCTTGCCTGCTTAACTCAAAAGATATTTTTCCTCCAGCCTATGGCTAGGTAGGAGTTACATATTTATTGTTTATAAGGAAGAGAGAAGACAGAAGAGAGGCAGAGTCTCTAAATATAATTCAATATTACTTCAGTTAATTCAAAAAGGCCCACCTACATAATAAACAAACAACAAAAAATAAATCGGCGAGCGTTTACCCAAAAACCGTTTAACAAGAACGAGAAGCCAATGAAAAATATCCACCACACACTGCTCGAGGTGTAAGATTCATCAGTTATTACACAAAACCCTTCACATCTTTAAACAGGACAGTTCTAACCTCAATATAAAAAGGAAATGTGAACAGTGGAGGTTACATAAATTGCAAATTCTATCAAGAACAAGAAGGCAATGAAAGGTTTTAGAATCAGATTATCTACCACACAGATATCCACCACAGCTCTAGGTGTAAGATTCTTCAGTTATCACACAAAACAGTTCAATCTTTAAACAGGTCAGTTCTAACCTCAATATAGAAAGGACATCTGAACAGTGGAGGTTACATAAATTGCAAAGTCTAGTATTGTTGGGTTTATATGACCAACCCCTTCTACGTAAGTTTTATGAAATAATTATTCGGTAGACTTAGTTGAACGTGAGTCCGAGTTCTGCGAAAAGGTAAAAAGAATTTTCGAAAACAATCGATAATACTTAAGTTCATAGTCAAGGTCAATCTGAAAGCAAATTTGTCTTATATTGGGTAAAGTGGGTCTTGTGTGTCTCTACTGTCCAACCCTATTATATTTGATGTACCCAATGGCTCCAAACCCTGTTTCGGTGCCCATTCTAAGTAACTTTAGGACACAACTTTTAAGAATGGTAAAAGTAAGAGTCGCAAGAGAGGACAAGAAGTAGATTTCGGCAAAGTTAGGAAACCTTTGAAGCAATTGTATTGGCCTTTTTAAAAACTATCGTAATAGCGTAAACTCTAGATAACAATGTTACTAGAAAAACAACTGACAATGATACTATTGAAAACCTGTATTAATGATCTGTAATGATTGAGTTCAAAGCTAACAAACATGCTATGAATAGGGCCCGGGTACTGTTGAACCTTGATTATCGAAGATTCTGCCTTTACCCCAAAAAAGAAGAAGAAGAGAAAGCAACGGATTAGGTTTTGGGACATTAACTAATAATGGTATCGACTCAATGTATTTTTTTCTAGTCCCAGACTCGACGGGAATAACGAGATCATCAGCATAGAGCAGGCTAAGAAGTGGCATCGCAGACCACGAGCACTGCTTAGATGCCTCAGTTTCTATTTTATGAACCCTGTGCGTATTATATTAATAATATTTAAATTTTAGAATTCAAGAATTAACTTTATACATTTTAACAAAGCCGAAAATCTGCCTTATCGTTTACAGTTGCTTCCGAAAGCCACCAAGATAAAGCAATATTTGTTTGAAAAGCACATTCAACAAGTATCGCACTCGCGAAACCTTAAATTCCGCGCTCTCGTGATTTTCTATTATCGCAAGGAATTATACGAAGCGGCTTTAAATCGAATCGGTGGCAAAAGTTAAACCAATTTAGCTGAAATTCTCCGTAAACTTTATGCTGGTTGTTTGGGGATAATTGTACGAATTGTAGGCAACCCTCATTATTTACTTTGAAACTAATTTTGTTATAATACGACCAAAAATATAGTAAATTTATTGCTTTGACGTTTTAAGCACTTTACACTATCTTAACCGCTGACCTTCGCAGAACCGGGGTGAAACCCATACCAACAGATGTTTATTCTGCATTAAGTAAGAAATTTTTATTTGAAACGTAAATGGCAAATAAGTAGAAGCGTTTATTTTAACATCAGGTGATATGTATCGTTATTAAGAGTTTATTTTAAAATGCAATATGTTCGTATATATTACAGAGGTATTTGACTGTGATCCTTCCAGTAAGTACGTATTTATGTACCTGATTCTCGAGCTTTGACACTGCGAGGCTGTCTTCACTGGATATTTCAAAGGGTAAGTGTAACAACCTGTACTCTTATCTTACAGGTAAATTTGAAAATAATCATTTTTGTCTTGTGTGCCTGTCGATTAATAACATTCTTCGTGTTCTTCGATTTGTAAACAACAGCAGTCTTTTTTAAGACTATAGATTATATTCGCGGTAGATAAATGTACCTCATAATAATACAGATAAATATTTATTAGAACCTTACAATTAAACATTTTGTGAATTTTCGTGTTTTTTAACACTTTAAAATGTGGAGACCGTGGATTGAAGCATATGTTCCCCTGTTAGAAGAGGACATGGAAAACAACGCAGAGTTTGCAGACGAAGTGGAGATGGCAGTCGAACCTAATGACAATTTAGAAGACGAACTACCTCAGCAAATAAAAAAACGGATCCATTTGTCTTCACAATTGCTTTGAGTGTTTACAATTTTATAAGAAATTCAGAAGGGGAAGTAGGAGCAGCAATAAAAACAAGTGACATAACCAAAGTTCCGAAGTCAACTGTAAGAAAAATTTTTGCATATGGGAAAGTCAAGAGAAAAGTGAGAGAAGATGCTGGTACTTCGCAAATTTTTAAACAGCAACACGCAAATCTAATTAGGCGTATAATCCACGACGCTTATAAGGTGGATACTGTTTTAATCCTAGAAGAACTACATAAAAAGTACTGACAGATTTAAACATTAGCGGTGCCAAAGAGTCGTTGCGCACTTTTTTGAAGAAAATGGATTTTCAGTTCCAAACAATTAATAAACATCAATTTCTAATGGCATTGGATTATTTAAATTCAATTGAAATATTTCCAGAGTCAAATAATCCAACAGTGTATTTTTAGACGAAACATGGTTCGCCACTCACGACAGAATAAAAAAAAGATGCTGTGATAACAGTAACAAGTGTGTACTAGACGTGCCGCCTTCACATGGAAAACGCAAAATAATTCTTCATGCCGGGTCCAAAAATGGTTGGGTCCAAGATGCCTTATTTTTGTCTGCTAAAAAAGTTAAATATTCAAGTGTGAATTACCATGAAAATAAACTGTGTCCAAAACTATCGCCAAATAACATTATTGTGTTGGATAATGCCTCGATCATTCAATCCAAATTAGAAAAATTCCAAATAAAGAAGAAATTAAAGAATTTCTGTAAGAGTCAAAAAGTAGCTAAGATATCAGTACAAAGCTGGTCTAACTTTGAATAACGAGTAAGAAAAGAAGAACGATTGGTGACAGAGTTGACCATTGAACTAACTAAGTGACGACAGTAGCGAAAGTGACGATTTTTTAAGTGACTGATATTACTATTATATGTAACATTTTGTATATTAATAATGATATTTTGTAGAAATGTAATGAAATAAAACGTAATAAATTGTTACTTTGTACTAATTTTTTTATGTACATGTTTCAAGAATTGTTCTTCGAAAAAGATTGAAAACATTCTTATATTCCTTCTTGTTAGTGTAGGTAGATAAATTTCTAGGACGATCCCGAAATGGCTACGGCTACGGTTTTGGTCAGTTTAGTAATAAACAGTGGGCAAAGTTAATCACGGGGTCAGTTGTAAAAGCACTATATTTTTGGGAGAACAATACTGATGCTGCTAAAATGCAAGCTCGGGATATGCGAACCTATTTGACCATCAATGCATCATTAGGATTTCTGAAATGGCTGAATTTATATACATTGTTCTAAAGAAAATAGAATGTTATTACTATCATCTAAGTTTGAGTTGCATTGTGGTCAAATACAGCCTTTGGATATCACAGTCGCTTAAAACATTGCGTTTTCCTTTTTTGTTTCCTATGTTTGTTTGTTTTCTACAATAATGTGTCTTTGTTTTGGACTAGCCTAGTACCTTAAAACTGGTATGCGCAACTTCGAAAATAAAAAATGGAAACATAATTATAGCAGAGATGAAAGGAATAAAATTGAAATAAACAGTACAACAGAGCAAAAACACAACTCCTTATCATTCAAGTCAGACGCTAAATATTTACGTAGTTTATTTAAAGATTTAGAGGTTCCTTATTGTTAGGGATTTTGTTAAATACATTGGCCAAATTTTACTTTACTTTAGCTAGTAGATCAGCTGTAGACGGAGCCAGGCTCAATCAATTCATGCGACAAATACATAGGTGTGTTGGTTCTATTAACTTTATATACTGAGGGCTAAATCCAAACTTCAAATCCTTGACAGAGATTCTGCTTCTGGTTTGATCGTGTTTGCGAGTGCTGAACTTTTTGTAAACTGCCGCTATCAATCTAAAATTCACGCCCTTACCTTCACTTATTTACTCCATTGAACATTTAAAGGGATCTAGGCATATTTTGAGAAAATATTGCTGTAAAAAGGTAAACACTGTCATGAACGCCTCTAAAAACGTGAGGTTTGAAATGACCGCTCATATATTGAATGGATTAAATGACCCTTCTCAAATTTTTTTTAGGTGACTTCAGCCTATGTACGTCCTGAATAACTATAGGAGCATATTCTACGTCCAAAATTCTGCGCCCTAGTTTTCTACGTAACCATATGAGTAGAGACGCTCTGTAACGTTCCAAGAAGAATGGACTTGACAACGTTTTTTTTTATTAATATTTAGGAAATTTGCGTTTCGAAATTTTAACTTGCTAAATCTGATTCTTAAATTATAAATGTCAAATTTTGGTCAAGGACTTACTTTTGTGCAGTTCAGGTAACTAAACTGCAATAACTTTTTTATGGGTTGACTTTTTTCCTATAAAAGGAAAGTTGTGTTCCGTTAGGAGAAAAAGACTTGATTGATGTCAACTGCATATCAAAAATACACTGTTTTAGCAGGTTACTTTAAAAAAAAAAAAATAACATTAATAAGTAAGTTTTTTTACTCGGGTCTGAAAAATACACACCGATCTAGCGTGCGGGAAACGTCACTTTACCACGTCAGTTTCGGCTCCCACCGAGCCATTTCGGACATTTCCGGAATTTTACCGCACGGGTTTGGGAGCAATCGGATGTTTTCGGAGATTTTACAGCACGGTTTGAATTTACCAATCGCAAATTGCAATAGCAGGTAAAAACAGGAAGTCTCCTGAGAGGGAAGGAGATAAAGTAAGATTGATTAAATGGAAAGAATGAGAATAATCTGATACCGTCCTGGTACTTAGACGCATGCACAAAGTAAAAGAATCAATGTGCTAGATTATAGAATTAATAACCGACCATATAATACGAGGTGAAAGGTATGAACAACGTTCATGGTAACTTTTCAAATCAACTTCCACAGGCTACTGTAATACTTTTTACAATTCTTCTGGATTCCTCCGATGTCGGTTGTTTTTAAATAGAACAACGTTCATGGTAAAAGATCTGTGGGTAGGAGACAGAATTCATGGCTCAAAGATCTTAGGCGCTTTTATGTTTGCTCATCAATTGATATCTTTAAATCGGCAGTTTCCAAAATTAAAAAGGGCAATTGTATCGCCAACCTCCGACTGAGACGGCGGATTAACAAAAAATGGATAGATAGTCAAAATTTCTTAACATTAAGAACACATTAATGATTTGTTAATTTTTTCACAGATATCGTTGAAATATGTATTGAACTGATGTGCTTAAACCAGAATAAACGGCGGGCGTTTAGATTTTCACAAATTATTTATTAATGTTAACAAATGTGTGGAAATCTGAACATCGTTTTTGAAATATACTATCGAATCTATGGCTGTGTGGAGTTTCCATATTAAAGGTACCTGTGGGATAACAAGTATCACAATTATCAACAACTATCAAAATAGGAGTAGTATTTGTAAATATTGTTATTATAAAATTTGACTGCGTTATTTTTATTATTAAGACTGCTTAATTCTGAGTTTCAAAAAAAAAAAAATTTATTAATTAATGAAATTATTAGTGATTTTACCGTCACTTGAACTGAAAATTTCCATTGGAAATCTACTTAAATTGACGAACTAGATAATAGCCAGATTGGCGAGAAAAGTGGACTGTATAATTTGTATTAAATCAACGAATTGAGAGCTTACTCTAATGTGTTTGATCTCATTTATAGTCCCGGATTATACGGGGAGCCGGCCGGCTGAGAAGATTGTCTCTAAGTTGTCACTAACAGATAATTGTTGACTATATAGTAACTAAATAAATCTACCGAAACGGCCGAAAGAGTAAAGAGAGAAATCACGGAGATTAAAACGTGTCGGTTTTGCTGCATATTGCTACATTTTGATTCAAAAAATCGGAATCCACAACGTGCACTTTCAACCAGCGTATAGGGCTCAAAACGTTAAATTAAATAAAAAAAAATTAAGAGTTTCCAATAAATTGTAGTGGTAGCAAATTGTTTTCCCTTTTAATATTAGCACATATAACATCAGAAATAGACTAAATTAAACTAATTAAAAAAGCATGCAAACTCGAATATAAAAAATTAATCAATACCTAAATTAATTTCAACAACTGCTTCAAAACAGCAACAAAAATAACACGTCGCTTTAAAGGAATTTCAACTCTATAATTGAACCGTAATGGAATCTGCTTTTCTTTTCAATCAAAACTTTTACAACAAAACAATTTTTCGTGAAAATGAAAAATGAAGAGATATTCTAAATTGATTGTCGTCATGAAGACATATTTGCCAGTTGCCATCTTTCCCTCTTTTGAAACAGAGAATTTACCGCACCTCTGGGACTTTAACTACGTCTCCGAATCCGCTGATAAATGGAGACGGATCATTTCGAACTTATAATTCGCCCTATACATTCACTGTGGGATCTTAAATAAAAACTTTGTATAAACCTGTATACCCGGGGTATTTGCATTTAACGGGCGTCAACTTCTAACTATAGTGAATATTTAAAAAAAGGGTGCAAGCAGTCTGAAAAGTACAATCAGAACATTATATTTCAGTTCATGGCAAGATAAAAAAGGCTCCAGACTCCAACCCTGAACGATACGGCTTACCTCTTACATCAGTAGTCCCTGCAAGCATTGTTGTCAATAAAATTTTAAGTGTTTTTAAGCGAGTATTATTTGCTAATCTCTCTACCGCATTTATAGTCTTTTTGACAATATTATATTAAAATACGAACACATAATCGAGGTGTGTGTGCGGGTTAGTAACCTCTTTCGGAATGCTTAAATATCTTCAAAACTGCCAATGCTGGAAGGATAAAATTCAATACCTGGGAGTTTTTGAACATGCAGAATTGAAAAATGCTAACATCCGTGTTGCCAGATTTACCACTGCTAATAAAAAAATTTGTTAACATCCCGGAATTTTGGACGTCTTTGAGAGTAGAAAAATTTGGAACAGTTTCATTGAAAGGTTGCCAGAATTATAAATATTATAGCGAACTCTGACAACATTGCTGTTTGATAGTTTTGGAGATATATAAGTGTTTCCGGTACTTTTTACTAACCCGCTATATAAAACAAATATAAACACCTGACGATCCGTAAAGGAAAGGTCTCCCAGTAGTAAGGGATGGGAAACGAAGATACAAAGAACAATTTTAGTTTTTGTTACATTGTCAAGGCACGTTTACACGCGATTAATATTTCAACATTATTTAAATTATATCCCGAAAATAAAGCAATTCCTACATTAATTAACAGGAATGGTAAAAAAAAATATTAATTTCTATACACCCGGCAACCATTAACAAGAACGTTAAACTCAAGAAAAAAAATACAAATAAACAAATGGAAACAGACCAGATGGAATTATTTGATGTTCATTTCGTGCCGTTTTGCAAAAATATACCCATTTTTTTCGTATCGAATTAAAACGCAATATACCTGATGACTCTTTACATCCAAAACAAAAATAAGTGCTAAAAAAGTGTTTATGTCAATGTTGCAAATATAATAAATATAACGAACTAAAATTGGCAAATCATAATTATTACCAATGTCTCAATCTCAAAAAAATTTGTCCTTGTAAAACCCATGCATTTCATCTCAATACATCTTATTTTATGAAACTTCCTGCACCGTCATTTATAGCCTTTGAATTTTTTAATATTTCATTTAATTAAAGTTGCGCAAGATTAACTGACTAAACCTTCGAGGCAAGAAATCGTGTTTATAACATGTTAACTAATTGCATCCCCAGGGAGCAAGTTGCTTCTGATCAAAAGGTATATTTTAGATTACATGAAACTGTAGGTTAGTTGATAAATTATACACAAGAATTTAATTATTCCCGTTTCCATTCTTTGTATACAGGGCTTTAGCAGAATTTTTGCAGTTCCTTTCTTAAGACAAAAAGATTCGATACAAACTTTCACAACAACTGCACGACACTTACGAAACAGTAAAATTTTATATGGCTATTAAATATTTCAAAACATTGCTAAGATTACTTTTTCTTCTTAAATAAATAAAAAAAATTCGTGTTTGGGTAACCTATTTCCGGTAGTAACTCGCTTCTGTGTTAGAGGCTGTTAAAAAGGCTAGCTTTATTTGCTTCTCTTTAAAAAATATTGCAATCAACGGCTAAGTACTCGCGCCCGAGTTATATGAAAAATTATAATCCTAGGATTTGATTCAAGAATCGGATAGTTAACATTTCGACTGTCCAAACCTATTGTGAGCACGTTCATATTTATGGAGCTTCATCTAGGTTCGTGTCTCTGATTAGACTCCACAGTTTCCATAATGGACGATAGTGTAACCTCTGGCTTGGCAGAATCTGCATTAGACTTAGACGCTTACAGTGTTCTTTTTGTAGCTTAGCCGCTTTGCAATAAATTTGGTAGAATTACTTGGATCAGACTCCCCGTCTTGGCGGAATCTACAGTTAGTGCTTTCTTCCACACTAATCAGACTTCTGCTTTTTTTCTTCGTTCCTTCTCTCTTAACAGAGATTGGATATCATCATGGCTATCCAGGTCTTATTACAGCCTCTCTGAATAGCGGATTTAATGTCGTTCTGGCTATCTCTATGCCAGCTTTGATTTTATGAGACTGCTCGAATGTTTCATGTGGCCATATTACAAGTACTTTCTTACTCTTTCTATTGTGCTATTTTCTATAATAAAAATTCCAGTACCATTTGCCTTGTTTGTAATAATCATGTATTTAGTTTTCTTTGCGTTCGATTATCTCTGATTTCCGAGTTTAGCTTATTAAATATTCCGCTATAAATTGTTCTTAAAAATACTTTCAAACTGTGGCTTATTAGGGCTGTTGTTTGATGATTGCAACTTTCTGTAGTATTTAGTTTTTAGGAAACGTTACGAATATAGACGAGAACCACTATTCAGGAATAATAACTATACGCATAATATTACCTGTCATCCAAGTTAGCATTTCTTTGCCTGCTGATAATAAAACATTTTGTATGCTATAACTTATAACTTTACATTAGGGGTGTTTAGAAAGTTTGGTAAACATTTTAGGCTGTTATTAACTTTATGTTTCGTTTCCCAAAGTACACCGGACTCTTAACTTTTCTTACATCGATTTTATAATTCTTGCAATTTTCAATATGTTCAGTATTACCTGACATCCTGGGTATGTTCTGGGTATCAAGCTGATTACTGCCGGAGATTTCCAAGTCCATGATCTACGCTTTGGTAGTTTGAAGAAAGTGTTCATAATAATGAACTTCTAGTTTGGCAAAACTCTAACTCTAGTTGCCGCTTAAGCCGGCGATGGCCTCTTAATAGACCTACCATTACTTACACGGCCTTGCTTATCTGCTTTGCAGATTTTCTGCAAATTCTGCCGAATTTTCTGTCTTATTTGTCTTGGCGTGTCTCTTTACCATTAGCAGAATTCTTTTCCCATCTATTTTTTTATGGTTGATTTAACAATAGGTTTAGCCGTTCCACAAAGGGGTTCTAGCCCAATCATCCAAACTACGTATTTCTGCACAATAAAGTTAATATGAGCTACTGCATTAAATCCAGAGCTGACTGACACAAATTGCACCCAACCGTGAAACTATGTTAAAATAAGTAAGTAGATATATGGGGCGCTAAGTACAAACTGCAAAGAGCATTATTTACAAAGTTGTTCCATTTGACACGGCTGACATAACGCATTAAAATTTTAGGGAAACTAATTATAAAGCGGATTGTTTTGTTCTCATTATTTTAATCTCTTTTCGTAAATACGGGGTTCTTCGCTTAGGTAGATTAATTGTTGGCGTCCTGATGTGCGGTTTTCTAGATGAAATCTATTTCGGTGGCATATTGGTTTTGTAACTTAATGTTTTTCACAAATCTGATCCAAGAAGAGTGCTTTATGTAAATTTATGTTATTTTTTATGTCTGTTTTTATAACACTGGTTTAAAAGTTTCTTCAACTTTTCTAATTTTTCTACACCTTAAACGACCCTGCAAACCTTTATGACTCTTTACCTGACTATACATGATTTTTACCGGTGAATATTTCCGTGTCTCATAATTAAGTTTGAAACTTTCTAAATCAAGCCAGGTTTCCAAATCTCCAAACGATTTTAAATTCAAATCAAGTTGAAATTCAGTTTAAAACTACCAGAATCGCTTGTTCCTTCAAATTTGTATGCAGATTTGAATTTAATGCTTTGCTTTATTTCGGAATCGCGTTACAGGAATACGCCGAATTGTTTACTAACTTCTCATGCATCAGAATAATGTTTGATTTTTGCATTCATATCGTACGATAGGCATGAATTGTTCGTGATTTTTAAAACAACGGGAACAGGAAAGCGACAAAAAAATGATTTGGTTTTTTCGAAAAAGTAAATCATCATCATCATCAGAAAAAGTGTTTTTTTTCATGTTTTTTTCGAAAACACTTCCATAGACTGTGGAACTGCTTCTGGATTCCTCAAACTTCGAGTTTGCTGATGGGCCCTCAAGAGAGCTGAAACTGAAAAAAATCCTAAATCTAACACTCTGAAGTGGAAACAGTTTTCGGGTCTAGATTTCTAAATTTCAGACAGCGCTTTGAGCATTTTTGGTTAGGGGAAAATTAAACGATAAGCAGTGTACTCTTGAAATTTCCTGCAACAAGTTATTGTTTTTATTAAAACATTAGTCCGGGGAGTTCAGGGGAACGATCCTTAATACTATCTGTATCGATGCGTTTACACCAGACACCAGTAAAAAAAAGCTTCTTTCTCCTAAAACTCTTGCAGGCGTGATTTGCTTTTATATTTTTGATAGTGATATAGTATTTCATAGTCCAGAATGTTGAATAAGTTGTATGTGTAATACGTCATAATTTTTAATTTTTTAAACTAAAACCCTTTTCTACGCCACTAGACTGAGAATTTGAGGTAATTTGAGCCATTAAAGTTTCGTACAAAAGTCAACTGTTATTCAAAGTCCATAACGTTATAGATGTCAGCAAAACAATAACGTAAAATATTAAATACACGAAACGCATGCCGGTTGCACAACAAAATAAATGTATAAACAAAAAATGTTTATACAATTCAATTATTCAATTTTAATGTAACAACATAGCAATGTTTTTTTTTATTATTCGCTTGCGGTAAACCTGCAATAAAACTTTTACCACGACTCCCAACTTTACAAATAAATCCATAAATTCGTTTGTGTGCCGTTTAGAAGAAATAACTGGGAGCTAATTTAATTTGTGATTGTTGCTGAACTTGGTAGTGTAGTGTAGACGTGCAGAAAATTATATTTTATATGCTGGTTAAAGAAAATTTATATTTTTATTTAAAAATCACACACATTTTTCATTTTGCTGTAAAAATTCTGCAATTTTTCTTGGCGTGAAGTTAATCAAATTAAAGTTGGAGAAACCACTTTATGGTATATCTTGGGAATATGAATTAATTTTGATAATTTATATCCAGAATTAATAGCATATAGCTATGAAGAGAAGATTTTCTTCCATGTTAATGTTGTTGTCTATTCCATAAGGTTAAAACAAATAAAATATGTGCTCGCCCTTGCTGCAGAATTCCAATTTAAATGAACGATATTTTAATTTCCATCGTGGAAAGAAATCTTTATGACTTTTCGTAATGTGCAAACTAACTTTAAATTGAAAACTGACAAATATTGTTAAACGACTTAATAGCAGTCTATCTGAACATCTAATTTAAATTCAAGTCAGTCCTGACCCTGCATAATTTAAAAATTGCGTCCCTCGAGGAAAACCCTTAGGCCGCAGAAAATCTACATAAAACAACATTTCAGATTAAACAACATTTTTTTAGCAAGGATACTTTTTACAGTTGTTGTGTTGCCCAAACGATATGTTTAGTAGTATCTACATGTCAATGTACTTGGGTTGTATAAACAAAAGTTCCAGGAAAATAAGCGAAATGAGAAGGACTAACCAAGTTTTTTTTAAGTTTTCTCTTGAGTCATTGCGATTCGGCTCGCATGGAATGCATTGTTGTACAGTTTAATGCATTGCAACTTCAAAGGGAAATGAAGCTAGCGGTAGAGCGTTTCGCTTAAATTGCTTTACGCTTTGGGGTAAATATATATCACCCAAATGTTCAGGAATGTAGCACACAGTTTGCACATGTTAATGACATCCTTTCCGTAAAACTCCATTACTGTTTTTAATCAAACAACTGCAATGAAAGATGGGAATTCGGTTTGTTCGATCCCGAGGTCATTCAAACACGAGTTTTCTATTCCTTTAGTGATAAACTCTGGGTTGGTGCGAAATTAGATATTTTAACATTTTTTTGTTTTAAAACAGATTTGACGGACATTTTGATTGGACTTTTATTGGACATTCATTTTCAGTTTCAATTTTCTATTGTTCATATTTACAGCGGCAAGCTTCCGATACCGGAATTAAACACGACATATGCTGTTACGATTTTAGGCCCTTAATTTGGTAAACTCGCTGTAATTGTAATTTGTTGTTGACATACGAATTGCGAAATTTGGTGACACTGAGCATGGCATGGAGTTAACTGTTATATATAATTCGCTTGGAGCTATTAGACAGCTATTAGTTTTCATCCTTGCAAAACAACCAGAAAGCCATTTTTTAAATCATTCAATTTATGAGAGATAAAAAATCAAATCCGAACACTCAATGAATCACAGAGAAAGTTGAAAAATACTGGTGATACTAGTAATCAAGATAACGTATAAACGCTAAGTCAGGAAGTCAATTTATAACATCGCAACGCTGATTATTTTGCATTTCGTATCGGATGCTCATTTGGTTTCATTCCCCCGCTCCGCTTCATCGAACTAAAACTTAGCAGCTCTGATTTTTATTGAAGACGGGGGACAAAAAATTTCTAAAATATTTTTCCCGTTTAAAATAGAATTGGGCGAATTTGAATTTTAATCAAGATGATCTAAATCATTGCATTAATAACCGCCGCAAAATAATTCCAAACACAACGAACTTTTAATTAATTAAGATGGTGTCAACTTGAAAAATAAAATAAAACCGAAAACTTCTTGGACAACAATTTGTAGCAAAAAGCAAAATGAGTTAAACGTCGAATTACTAATTATAAGTTTTTAAATCAGTGAAAAGTGTAGTACAAACAGAACATTTTAGTATATATTGGTTGTTACAAATCACTTTGGGAGGAGGGTCAATTGTTGGGAACAAAATTATCTTTTTTTTACAAACATCTATTCTAAAACTAGAATTTTTTATAAGAATAATGAGTTTGTCAATTCCAATACGTAGGATTAGACGATGGGACAGGTATTTTCCATCTAACTGTATATAAGAACATGTTTCCCTTTAAATGATTTGTTTGAATAGAAAATGAACCATATTCACTTAATAGGGTTGCCAAATTCCAAAATTATAACGAACTTGCGATAAGTTATCTATTCTTAAACATGTCATTATAGACTATAATAAGCGAAGCTTGACAGGGACTGATAATAAACTTATGAATTTGGTGTAAACTCAGAAAAATTGGACTAATAGCGAGTCATACTCATCAACTGTTACGATTTCACTTTTTATATGTTTGACATCGCATAATCGTGTAGGTTCACGTAGATTATAAGTAAACCTTGTTCTAATAACTAGCATGACTTTAAAATCTAAGGGGCTGCATAATGCCCAAGAGGAAGAAAAACATTGGCCTCAGATTTTAGCTACTCTCATTGGTAAGTGCATAAGCAGATTTATTAAGTAATTAATTTTCGAAAATTGCTTAGTTGCATTAAAACCTACAGATGGTAGGAGCGAGCTTTTATTGCTACTGCTACTCTTCCTTCATAGGCATTGCAAATACTTACAGTTTACAAAGTTTAGAACTTGAAATAATCAACCAAAGCTTAGATCGCATACCAAATCGGCACCTCTCAATGTTCTGGGTGGCATGAATGTAGTGTTGTCCAGCATATCATTATGCATAACATTAAAGAAGGAAAAAATTGGAAATTTGAAATTGTTCTTTTCTTCAACTTCGAACATCCAGTACCAATACTTTGAGAATATTATGTTGCAGTGAGCCTAGCACCTCTCAGTAATGGAATCTTCAACTCGTGGGTTTCTCCTTCCATCCCATATATGCTTCAACACAAGGATTATCACCTTACAGAGGATGAAGCAGCGTATTTCACCGTCATCCCGTCGATAGGTAAATTTCAATGTTATTCATTATATTTCAACACCCACCGACAGGGTTACTTTTGTGTAAATACATAATTTTAAAGATTCTTGCTCCATTATCTTATGCAAATGTCAGAAAAAAAATAATTATGATTGATTCGGAATAGCTTTTTTAAAACAAAATTTAAGCGGTCCATTTTACCCCTGGTATTACACAAAGGGCTAAAAATGTACAAATAACCAGAATTAATAATTATTATAAGAAAAAACGAAAAAAAAATTGGTTAATTTTTGAGGTCTTGCCCACGCCCCCTATAGAAAATAATAGAGGTTATATAGAAAACGTTTAGCATTAATTAATAATATTTTCATTGGTTGAATAATTTTATTATTTGGCGTTTTTCTTCCTCAATATAACCCATTTGAAATATCTTAAGTTGAACTTTCGCTGCAGATCTTTAGTTTTGATTAGCTATCAAAAGTAGACCATCAAGGCAGACTTTACCATTTTTAAACAATATGGCCATTGTCCGGAAATCGAATGATAATTATTTTTAAACTGAAATATATTTCGACAGCGGGCGATCGTCGTCTGTTTAAAAGAGCACAAATCTTCAAACTTTGGTTTCTACACTTTTTTTCTATCTTTCGAAATTAACCCTGTAGGTGGGTGTCGAAATATAATTAATAACACTGTACTGTGCACTACGCCATTTTTTTCTAGAGGTTGAATTGCTGAAGTGTGATTCTAGTGGTATTGAACTCTTAAGCCTCTCTATCCACGCGATGCTCTTTTAGTACATGTTTTCAGCAGATAGAAGTTGCTGCTGACAAAGAATTTACTTTCAACTAAAGTTCATTTTAGCTACCCTAAAATAACCAATGATTCACTTATCAGTAGTGGAAAAAATATCATCGTATACGTCAACTTTGCTAAATATTTAGACGATTAATCACAGGTTTGGGGGCGATCGAATATTTCACAAACTCGTGACTACAGTCATGATTACCAAATTTGTTGCTAAATTTTTTAGCATCACAAATTTTTATTAAAATTTATGAAATTCAATGTATTTTTAGCTACCATGATATCAAGCGTATTCTGCTATCGTCTTTTGGACTTCATCGGAAGAAAGAAAACCATGTTGCTAATAGCAATACCTCATCTCGTTGCTTGGATTATTATAATTTTTGACCAACACACGTGGACATTATATATCGCTAGAATAATGTCAGGTGTTGCCGATGCCGCCATGTATTGCGCAACTCCAGCCTATATAGGTGAAATTACTACTCCCACCGTCAGAGGAATAATGGGCAATTCTATTAATTTCATGATGACTCTGGGGGAGTTCGGCATAAATTTATCTGGTGAGTTTAAATTCAAACAGGGGATTAGTTTTCTATTACGGAATATTGTTTTAAGAGAAATTCAATGTTAATTTTCAGGGTAAAACTTATATTATCAAAATTGATGGGATCAGAGTAGTAGTTAATTAAGCATCTACACTATTGTATCTCTAAAAATACTCCCTAGATATAGAGTTGCGATAAAGTTTTATAACTAAAATTACCCAAAGAAGATCCTGAATATTATTTGCACTTTGTTGCATTTCACTATACATCATTTGCCTTATCTTATTTTTATAAACAAATATACGGGTTGCAGCAATTTGAATATTATCTAAAGATGCGTTTCACTAGCAATAAAATGTACCTACAAGACAGTTATTTGGGGCAAAAGAAAATTGTATTAGGCAATCAGTCGGTTTCGATAGGTTTTTTGAAAACGTATTTGTACTGTTACAAAATTTTGAAAAAAGGGAATCCTGGAATCTTTATATTTCTGTTTACCATGTTCACCATTGCATTCCGAAGCTTTTTATATAATTTGTTACTGTTATTTGGGATCTTTTTTATAATATCTGAATGAAAAAAATGACTAAATTATTAAAATTCACCAACGCAGTTTAATCTTATTTTCTTGTGTTTACACGAAAAAGAAATTACACCCATTTTTATGTGTGTTCCTTTACATTTTATAGCTAAAAAACATTTTAAATTTTTAATACAATACATTTTTAATACAAGATGTCGAGATCCTATTTTGCCTCACAGATGCACGGGGTGTCCCATTTACTATGGAATGATACATCATCACCGAATATGAAAAAAAAAAAAAATTAAAGACAAAATTTGTTTGAATTTATACTTTTAAAATATTGTACTGCTATATACATAGGATCAACCTTAGCAGTTTGTGTTAATATTTAAAAATTAATAATAAAATAAATAATACATTCCTATACATATCTTTAGCGATTTTCTATAAATTAATTATTTTCTTTATTTTTCTAGTAAAACATAACTTTAAATTTTTATTACTACAATACTGGAGACAGTAGAAAATTAAAAACACCATATAAATTATCACATATTCAAAGAGCAAATTAAATTGCCTTTCGAATGATATGTCATGTCCCTATAACAAAATCTTTTAGGTTCTCAAATAAAAACAAGTTTCTCTATAAACTGAAACTTTTAAGTGGCCATGAAATATCCGTCTTTATTAAATAATTCATTTTCATAAAGATTTATTCACTGCACTGAGGAGGTGTCACAAGAATTATACCAATTATTTAATGACCATTGGTTTTGACTTTTGGGGCCGTGAGATTAGCCAGCAAAATTGCCCGATCTCACGCCATTAGATTTTTTTCTATGGGGTGCGTTAAAGTCAGGCGTCTATTTGACACCGGTGTAGAGCAAGGAAGAGTTAAGTCATCGGATTGTACTATGCTTTGAACAAATAGATTCATGGAAGATAAAGACAGCTACCACCATCATTTCACATTAACGGATTTTAAATGTTATGTCTAATGTTAAAATGTGAATCATTTTTCAGTGCGCAATTTTTACAAACCATTTTAATAAATAATTATTAAAATGGTTTGTAAAGCCTTTCACAATTCTGGCAAATTTTGTCTTGTTCGTGCCGTGTAAATCAGGATACATTTCGTTATATGTTATGGCTTTAATATGTTGCCTTGTCCATGCATAATATACAAATTCATTAAAACAGCATTAGAATACTGGTTTCCTTCCATTTTGAACCGATTTTACTGACAAAATTTGCACCACAATCAATATTATGAAAATCATTATTGAACTGTCAAACGGAAAATGAATTATTTAACATAAGACGGATATTGTCACCTAAAATATGCTTTTACTTCAGAAACAAAACCATTTAGGTTTGGTATATGGTACATAATTGGAGAGAGTATTTAATTGGCTCTTAGAATATGAATATGTTCCATTTAAAAATGCACTTTTTACCATTATTGTAGCTGGTAGGCAAATAATTAGTTTTGACCAATCCTGTAGAACCAATTACGATACTAAAAATTATGAACGATGCCTCACTAATCCAGGTCCAAAATTTTAACTTTCTACTGGCTCCAATGTCCTAGAATGAAGAAAACCGGTGTTTGATGTCCTATTTAAAATTGCAATGAAGATACTACTTTTTCGAAAAAGCGGCAACGTCGCGGCAGTAAAAATATTTTAGAATGATAGAGCATCGCCGCTCATGGAACTAACTAAATTTTCAGAATAATCTTCCTTTTTGCGGATGAAGCAGTTTCTGTCCTTTCTGCAGCATCATCTGAGCAACTTAGCATTGCAAGCTGTTGAGCAAATGAATCACTGCGCAGAAATTAACAAATTGGTATTAAATGAAATAAAAACTAAAACGATCGCCTTTTCAACACGGGATTTAAGTAAGAGTTTATTAGTACGCTTCAATGAAAGCACAATCCAACAAAAAAGTGTTGTAACCTTGCTCAGAGTTTATGTAGACTTGAGACTCTCCTGGTTCAGACAAAGACATAAAGTTTTTCTACTCCCGTCTATAAAATACCTAATCACCCGCCGATCTAGCGTGCGGGAAGCGTCACTTTACCACATCAGTTTCGCTTCCCACGGGTCCGAGCCACTTCGGACGTTTTCGGGATTTTACCGCACGGATTTGGGAGCAATCGGATGTTTTCGGAGATATTTCCCACGCTTTAAATTTTGACGTTTGTCAATTCTGTTAGTGAATGTATTCATGTTGTCTTGCGAAAATGTACCCAAAAACTAACGGTCCTAGGAAAAATATAGTATGCAACACGTTCAGTAAACTTTTTAATTCCTAAGTCTATTCCTGGCTGAACTACGCCTTGGTTTGTTGGGGACTGTAAACATTTATAATAAATTTGCTATAGAACTGAAGGAGATAACTAGTCAAACAAAATTCAAATACACTCTTAAAAACATATTGCTACTCCTCGCTATTATTATTATTATTATTAATTAATGAATTATACTACCATAATTTTATATTTTTACATTTGTATTATACTGACAATATCCAACACTTTCAACTCAAGTCTTATGGAAATAAAGCTATCTCCGTCTTAAATACAACGTACCGACGTGCAAACATCAGATTTACCATAAAATTCAAAATATGTGAGAAATGGTAAAACTGAGGTATAGGAATTTTTTGAAAAATTCGAAGATTGTTTATTATACAGGATATTCTATTTAAAATAGTAAAGTTGTTAATTGTCCACTAAAACACAAACACCCTATTCATATAAGGATAAAATATAAATAAATAAAAACAACTTTTGCCTATAAGCTTTAATTTCTTAAGTTTTAATAATAAATATCCCTTACAGAAATGTACAGATAACATACCAAATTTGGCGTTTAAAGCAACAGCAATTATGTTCTAGGTCACTTCTCGGATGTCAAAACAACGGCGTACGTGTGCATTGCAATTCCTATTTGCTATGTGCTCTTACTGTCCCGGATGCCAGAATCACCTTATTACCTTTTAAAGATTGGAAAACTTGAATCTGCCAAAGCATCGTTAACCTGGTTGCGCAGGAAGGAACACACCGCCAAAGACTTTGCGAAGCTGAACAGCGAGATTCAGCGCCAAGTATCTGAAACTGGGACCTGGCTGGATCTTCTAACAAAAAAGAGCAACAGAAGGGCCCTGCTGATTGGAATATTTCTGCGGTTTTCGCAACAGTTAAGCGGTATCGCTATCTTTCTTAGTTACACTCAACCAATTTTCCAGAAGACTGGCAATTATTTGTCCGCTCAACTAGCTTCTGATATCTTCTTCGGACTATTTTCCGTCATATCGTTGATCGGTAGCTTTACGGTAGAAAAATTCGGTCGGAAGGTTTCTTACTTTTATACAGCACTATTTTGTGGCATTATATTGTTCCTTCTATCGATATATTTTTTCATGGATCAATATCGATTTGTCGACACTTCGCCGTGGAATTGGATTCCTTTATTCGGGATGTTTTTCTTTGTAATTTCTTTTTCTCTTGGTGTCGGAGTAGTTCCCACACTGATGTTGGCGGAACTATTTTCAGTAAAAGTAAAAGCCAAATGTCTTTGTGTATTAGTTATAGTCCATGGTTTGTCCTCTTTCCTTACAAATTTTATTTTTCACCAGCTGAGCATGCACGTCAGACTTTACTGTCCTTTTCTCGTATTCTCTTTCAACTGCCTCATTTCTGCCGCAATTACTTTACGTTTTTTACCTGAGACTAAAGGCAAGACCCTCGAAACAATACAACAGGATCTGAAGAGAGGGTTAAGTACGTTTTAGTTGTAATTAGGGTCAAAATAATTCTTCAATCTTATTCTAATTTATATAGTTTCACTTCACTTTAATGTAGTTTCATTCTATTCGAACAATCGTACATAATTAGAACGCTGATAATAAAAAAACGTATTGCCAGTGTTTTTTTTTAATTAACTAATGAAAAACAAATGCCACTATTACCTACGAATTACAGGATTTCCATATCCTATTGAGGGAAACACAATGTTTTTTAGTTAGTTACAAACTAGCCATAAAATAACTAAAAAGGTCACATGGACATGTTCATCGTAAAAGGAGGAACATGGTATGTAGTAAGAAGTGTTTGATCCTTAGTATATTTTATTTATAGTATTTTTTTAATACAGGGTCTTTCTTTGTGCCAGGGCAGTAACCTACTTTATAGTTCAAATGAAATGCTATGAATATTTTTGAAAATTCTAATTATTCGCTTGATATTTAGTATTTTTTCATTACACAGCATATGAAATTTTGAGTAGTTTTTGAGAAAAATGAAAACTAAAATTAGGAATTTTTGTTATGACCCATGAAAGTTAATATTTAACGCTTTGTCCTATCTATGGCGACAGGGTGATCACAAATTGCCATTAAAGATAGTTTTTTTCTAATAAAAGAAACTCTTTTTTTTCTAAATGGTATACCCTCTATTTAGCACTTTTGTTGGGTTTGGGATTTAATTCTGCACGATTTCATATTTATAGCTTTTATTACAAAATTTACTAATTTAGAAGATATGACCAAGTTTCTTCGACAACTCCTGTATTTCATTTTAAATCTAGCTAAACCTATATAATATCCTATTCCAAGTTCTTTTTAATCATTAATTACTTTAATTTAATATAAAATCAACAGGTAATGCAATGGCATTTATAACATTGCATTTTTACACAAGATATCCATGGAAAAAAAACTAAAAAATTGTTACCAGGACAGAAATACACAGTGCTTATATGACATTTAGTTGTCTCCAATTTTTTTTTTAAAGAAAAAATGGCTTTTTGCAGTGTTCAAGAACGTTTAAATATTCATGAATGTAAACATATTTTTCACGAATTGGTCGTGAGAACAGAAGAGAAGCAATTAGAAGTTCTCCTACATTTTGAAAAAACAATAAAAATTCGCATTGCATCCCGGATATTATTCAGACTAGTGTTTAAAGAACTACCATCCATTCAAATCTTTGCCAATTCAGAAATTATACCAACAGGACTTTCAAACAAGACCCTTTTATTGTTCCCTTATAATGGACCATTACCTTGAGAGTGACATTTAAAAAAAATCTATTTACCAAAGCAGCAATTTTTAATACGGCTGGTACGTTCAACTTAAAAAGTACTAATTACTGGTGTATCTGAAATAAAAATCGTGTAAAAGAAATTAAGAAACAGGATTGGAGAAGTGTTTATGTGTATTGTGGCATACGTGATCAAATAATAGGCCCAGTATTTTATCCTTTTTGTTCTGACTGGTGAGAGATAATTAAATTTGTTATTATTAATCTGCAGCAGCATATTAAAGTAGGGATTGTTTTTCAACAAGATGGGGCGTCATATCATACCGTAGTGCCTGTTATAAATTGTTTAAATCAACGTTTTCCATTTTGGATTGGACCATGAATTGACCAGCGAGAAGCGCTGACTTGACGCCCCTGGACTTTATGGGGCTACTTAAAAAACGAAGTTTATAAAGTAAGTGTAATAATGTTCAAGACTTAAGAATGAGAATTCGGCAAGAGGTAGAAAGATTTACTGCAACAGAAGCGGTAATAAATGCTATTGCGAAAATTGAAACCATATTTACTGCTTTTATTGCCAAAGATGGAGGTTATGTAGAAAATGTTATGTAATCAGTAATAAGGTCTATTTACTTGCATTACTTATTGATTTTATCTTGAATTTAAGTAATTAATGTTTTTTAAAAAAATCGAATAGAATATTATATAGATTTAGTTTAAAATAAAGTACACGAGCTGTTGCAGAAAATTGGCCATAATTTCTAAACTACCAATTTTTGTAATAAAAGTTATATATTGTAATATAAAATGATAGAGAATTGATTCTCCAACCCAATAAAAATGTTTAATATCCTGTATTCCATTTTAAAAATTGGATTTTTTAAATTAAAAAAAACATTTTTTGATGTCACCCTGCATAATGAATTTTCGTCCTAGATAGCTCAAAGCAATAAATTTTAACTTTCATGAATCGTAATAAAAAATCCCAATTTTACTTTTCAATTGCAAAAAAACATATTTTTCCCCAAAAAAATGAAAAAGTTCATTTTTCTCAAAAATTACTCCAAATTTCGTATGCTATGTAATGACAAAAAATACTAAAAATCAAGAGAATAATTTATATTTTTAAAAATATTCATGTATACATAAATACCCTATGAATAAAAACTTTTTTTTTGAGTGTTGGACTTATTGAGATAAAGTGTAGGACCATCTTAAATGCACCGCCCCGTACATATGTAATCCCAAAAAACGGAAATACTACATCAGCACGTCAGTAAAAATATTGACTCGTAAATACTTAGTGTATCATGAGGATGAAGTAATAAAATCTGTTTCTTTGTATTACTTGACCCCAATAGATTTAAATTAATTCAATTGAATTGCATTTTCGAGTAACGAATTAATCACAAATCGCAATCGATAACAGGCATGTAAACCGGTAGCAAAAGGAGCGAAATTAAAGAAAAATATGAAATTAAAAATAAATAAGTCGTCTTATTCTGTTGCCGCGCATAGTCCTGATATGTTTGCGTCCGACGTTCCTCTGATATTTGTTATCGACCATTTCATTGGAAATGTTGATATTCACCGAAATTGATAAATGCAACAAAACAAAACAGCAAACGATTACCACCTAAAAGCTCGATAGTCGCATTATGAAAATGGAAGTATACTTATATGGTATATTATGGGGCGGAAATGCAACTGCAAATCCACGAGCGCCCTATAAAAAAAAATAATTTGATAAGTTGTTCCGTGTCAACAAGACAAATTAATGTTTTATTTATTAAATACCACGTAATTGTATACTTTACAATTTGTTGACAAATCGAACCAGATCGTTAAAACCTGTAATTAAAAAACCATTACAGGTAAAACTACAAACGTTTAATCAATTTTTTCTTTTCTGCAAATATGGTTATACGTAAAATATGAAAACTAAGGAAGGAAAAGTGTTCCCAATATCGAAAGAGAAAGAGTCCTTATTTAGGTTCTGTTTAATCATAGGGTTGACTCGCGCGTTAGCCTATACGAAAAAAAAAGAGAAAAATCAAAAAAAGAAATAACAAAATGTATTTTATTTTTCGCGTGAAAATCTGGAAATGGCAGAAAGTAATAGTGACAACGGAAAACTATAGAAAAATCTGAGCACGACACTTCATTGGATTATTATTAGTATATCTGTTTGAGACCCATGTAGAAATACATAAAGGCTTAAGTGAATACCCCAAGCATTCACAAGTTCATAGTCATTCAACTAGGTATGCATATAACTTAATAGTTCCAATGTCACCAATTCGCAGAATACTGTTAATAAACTAGATCTCAATATACATAATACTCTGGCGAATCGCTTTAGTAAAATCGACATAAAAAGTATGAATGTAAAGAAATTTAAATGTTTTAATTTTTCAAAGAAACTTCCACAGGCTACTGTAGTACTTTTTACAAAACTTCTGGATTCCTCCTACGTCGGTTTTTGCTGAGTTCATCTTGCTGACGTTTCGCCAATCATCCTGTTGGCTTCTTCAGAGCTTGCTACTAAAACTGTTCGTTTGTTAAACTCCGACTGGAATCCTGCAGGATGATTGGCGAAACGTCAGCAAGTTCGACTCAGCAAAAACAGGCGCAGGAGGAATGCTAAATAGAATTTTCACGAAAGCATTATCCAATTTTAGATACGCAATTTGCTTGTCAGTTGATTATGTATTGTATTAATTGTCCTAAGTAAACTTAATTAGCTAAACTACTAAACTATTAATATATTAATATCATAATAACTAAAATGTTTCATTTAGCCTGTAAGCTTAAACTTTAGTGTGAAAAGGTTCGGCCAAACATGTTTTAGTTAGCTTAGGATATGCCGTTGAACGTACATTACATTAGCAAACGGAACTACCAACCTATTTTCAAGATCGATCTCTGATGTAATTCTGTTACATGCGACAAAATGGTTTTAGTCAATTTTTCGTTACTGTTTTCACGTGAAAGCAGATTTACTTGTCATAAATCCCTAAATTCCATTGTGTTTGAGATCCCCTGCAGAGTCTCAAATAAATATTTGGATATTTAAGCTGTATAATTTATTACGTTTACCAAGGCTTTATTATCAACGCGACTTCTATTCATGAGTTACGACCACGTCTATAATGACTGAATTTTGTTACCTTTATGTATATTCGCTACTACAGACAGTCAACAAAAATAGATATGTACAAAAATAAGAAATACCTATTGAAGTGTATACCAAATGACATTAGGTAACAAACCGCTCACGAAATTATCAAGAAAAAAATAAAGTATATATTCTAACTAATTTTTTTTATAAACAATTTATTTTGAAACAGAGCAAAAGAAACCTAAGTGAATCACCAGTAATTCATTCATGCTATGTATGTCACTATTTAAAACTATGAAATGTAAAAATAATTGGCACGCTTTTTGTATATAGACCATGCACATTCAATATTTGGATAATATACGAACCAGCAAGTATGGTTTGTTCTGTTATTTATTTCATTAATTTATAACTAAAATCAAACAACCATAGCGAGAAATAATAAAATAATACTCTATACATATATATAATTTAATTTAAATTTAAAAAAAAACGCAAAAAAACATTAAACAAGAATATGTGTATGAATAATGTATAGGGTGTTCCAAAACCAAAGCAAAAAAACTTAACTCTTTAGGGAGATATCGCGTCACAAATATTACGTATTGCTGTAGACTAATTCTTTCATATATCAATGTAAATTAAACAATAATAACAAACGCCTTAAGAAGTGACAGCAACCCACGAGATTTTTTTATAAGATAAATATTTTTATCTCGGTATGCATTGCTTTAAAGTTTACTTGGAAACTATAAGTAAGTAAAGTATATTATAAAAAAATTGCAGGAAATGAAAATTTTCTAAATAAGACATAAAGTAAAATAATTAATTATTATGTCATTGGTTGTTTTTCCTTAAATTTATTTAAGAGAAATGATGGATTAGTCCAATTCAATCCCCTCCAATCATTTTATAGAAATAAAAAAATATTGAATAGTATTTTTATAACAATAATACTTCCGTAATGCTTTACTGTTCTATCTCTATTGGCTGTAAAAAAAATCGCCATTTCTGTATCGCGATATCTCCCTAATGATTGCCTTTTGACCCAACTTCTTTACAACAAATTAGAAACCTTTATTTTTAACAAAGAATCATCCCCCTTAAGTTTTTCGCATTTGTTTTGAAACCCCTCGTATATACCAACAAAGTCTAGATCTCATACATTATCGAAACTATGTTTTTCTACTCCCGTCTGTAAAATACCTAATTACACACCGATCTAGCTTGTGGGAAGCGTCACTTTACCACGTCAGTTTCGTTTCCCACGGACCTGAGCCACTTCGGGCATTTCCGGGATTTTACCGCACGGGTTTGGGAGCAGTCGGATGTTTTCGGAGATATTTTGCAATTTTAACGTTTGTCAATTCTGGCGGTCATGTCAGTGAATGTATTCGTGTTGTTTTGCCAAAATGTATCAAAAAACTATCGGTCGTAGAAAAAGTATAGTATGCAACAAGTTCGGTAAGTCACTCGTTTATATTATTATATATTATAAGCTCTTTGCATAATATACTATTACATAATCTAAAATAATGCATCGTAAATCGTTTTGACTTTTATTTCTTGTATTTGTGCTTTAAAACTGGAATTAAATATGAAGCTGTTTGCTCTGTCCCTAATCGTAGTAAATCTATATCAAAACAACCCAAAAAATGGGCAAAAATACAATATATTTTGTTTAAAATGTTTTATACTCGCTTCTTCTTAGCCTACAAGAAAATTATTTATTCGCGATAGCCTATGACTACGTTTGGATTGACGATAAAGTATACACACATCTATAGATCCTTACAATTTTGTAGTGGAATCTTAAATGACGTACTGTAAATATTAAATAATTTTGTTTGAATATGATCCTACCGCCATTGTAATATTATCCGCTGTGATAAATATTACAATATAAAAGTGGTTTTTTGTTCACCAAATTAATTAATTCATTCTTGCAGTGTTGGGATATACTTATTGGCATCGGGCAAGTGTAAGTAGCATTTTACGAAAGAATTTATTTGAGGTTACAAACTGGAGTCATTGAATTATTGAAATAAATATAGGCTTTTTTCGGATTATCAGTAATCGGTTTATCAATGTCTTTTCTTAGATTTAGCATTTTCAAATCTTACACATCGGTAAAAGATATAAACATAAATTCATTGTCCCTATAATATTCCCTCGCTTACGTAATCATGTTAGTTATAAATATTTACCATCCCTTAAATGAACTATTACTACAACTAAGGAAGGACCTTGAAGCTAAAGTAGTAGTCAAAAATACAGAAATCGTACGACAGCTATACTGTTGCATATTTTCACTTTAATCCAGAAAGCTAAAAAAGCTGTTAACCAAATTTTAGATGAAAAAATAAAATAAATTTACTAATTTTATAAACTTTTAAGCTTAAAGTCAAGTGGTCGAATGGCATTTCTTATGTTAAAATATTGCGACATTATAATTTTAATAATTAATTGTTCTCGGATAATTCAAAGAGTTTGCTGTTTGTCTTAGATATCAGCTGACTGCAAAATGACTGAAGCCAAGCAACCCGAGAAAGACTTGAAGGCACTCGAGAGCGGTTCCTGTCAAAGGGAAGGAAAAAGTTGGCCACAAATTCTAGCAATAGTAGTTGGTAAGTGTGCGCTAATGCTTGCAATAGAATGCACGATTGCTATAAAACTCAATTTTGTCCAATACCGACGTTTAGTCATACTTGAATATAACTAGAATATTCATAAGATTTATACAGTAACATTTACGTGGAAATTCGTAAATTGCTTAAGTTAAATATTCTTGAAACTTGATTTAATTTTGTTTGACGTTGTCACTAACTATAAAACAAACTAATTTACACGCGTCCGAAAAATTTGAAGGTCAATTAGTTCACCATATGCTCCAAATAGCTCTTTAATCCTCACCATTAACTCTGTCAAAAAAAAATCTTAATCTATCCAAAAGTATGGACAAGTTTGCAAACGCTTTTAAAACAGAATCTTTCTCTTCATTGTTACAGCCAGTATCGGGTCTCTTAGCTATGGGCTGCATTACACATGGAGTTCTCCGTCGACATCTTACATACTCCAAGAGGAAGAATATTTTCATATTACTGCCGAGCAAGCATCCTACTTTACAGTCCTTCCGCCAATAGGTAATAAACATATAAAATGGTATCAATAATCTCTAAACAACACTTATAAAACCCAAAAAGGAAATTAACAGAAATTCAATGAGGGCATACCTACACATCTACTTTCTAAGCTCATAGTTGGTTTGGCATCTGTGATTAATTAATAAAAATTTTAGCTATGATATTGTCCAGCCTGGTCTTCTTCAAACTGACGGACACGATTGGACGAAAAAAGACAATGTTGTTGATAGCCGCACCACAGCTTATCGCTTGGATCATAATCATCTTTGCCAGAACTGTTTGGGCTTTTTATGCCGCCCGAATAATCGTGGGAATTGGAGACGCCGCTTTGTACAGCTCTATTCCCGCATACATAGGAGAAGTCTCGACCCCAAAGATCAGGGGGCTGTGGGGAAACTCCACTGCGTTCTCCATGTATCTGGGAGAATTTCTAATTAATCTTATAGGTAATATTTGTCGACTTATTTTGTGTAGCAGCCTTATTCTTCTTTTAATTTCACGAATCTAACTATTCAGGCTAGTTCTCAATGAAATTCAAAAGTAATTAACAAAATAGTGAAGTGAAGCAAACACTGCAACACTGAATACATTTAATCATTTTTAGGTTGCTTTTTTGATGTGAGAACATCGGCCTTCATATGCATCGGACTGCCGGTGTTATATTTCATCCTTCTAACTCAAATGCCCGATTCGCCATACTATCTGCTGAAAGTGGGCCACGCAGATGACGCCAAAGCAGCACTGAAGTGGTTGAGAAGAAAAGAAGACATCGAAACCGAATTCCATCAAATGAAGGAAGACGTGGACCGGCAACTATCGGAAACTGGAACATGGAAGGACCTCGTCGCAATCAAAAGCAATAGAAGCGCGCTTATAGCGGGTATTTTCCTAAGATTCACGCAACAGCTAGGCGGTATAGGTGTCTTCCTGGCTTACACGCAACCAATTTTCGAAAAGGCGGGAGGAAACATATCCGCCCAGGTATCTTCGACCCTGTTCCTGGGTCTGTTGTGCGTTCTTAATTTCATCGGCGGCATTGTCGTCGAAAAAGTTGGAAGAAAAACTTCGTATTTTTACTCTGCATTGATCTCTGGAATAATCTTGGTCACGTTATCAATATACTTCTTCTTGGATCAATATCAAATATTTGACATGTCTCTGTGGAGCTGGTTCCCTCTCGCCGGGATGATTTTGTATGTCTTTTCCCATTCTTTTGGACTAGGGGTTGTCCCGACCCTCATGTTGGGGGAACTTTTTTCGACCAGTATTAAGGCCAAAGCGCTTTGCGTCATGATACTGTCCTTCGGTGCTAGCGTCTTCCTCACTAATACCATTTTCCATCAGCTTGATGCTCGAGTAGGCCTGTATTGTCCGTTCTTGATATTTTCCGTAAATTGTTTCTGTGCGACTATTCTGACGCCTCGACTTGTACCGGAAACAAAAGGCAAGACGTTGGAGGAGATTCAGCGAAATTTGAGAGACGCAGCAGACAAGAAAAGTAAAGCAGGACAAACTCACTAACATCCGCTACTATTTTTCATTGTGAAAATTATCTATGAAATACTCATATTAAATGTGTGACTGAAACAAATGTTTGTATTTTATATTAAAATGTGTATTAGAGGTATTTTTATAAAAATATTCGTTTTATTCTTCTGTGCCCTAAATAAATTAATAACTTTTAATGGCATTTGAGGTGAAGATGGTTCAAGATATTTGTTTTCGAATTAATAGATGCGCTGGACAAGAAACAAATAAATAATAGAGGATCGAACACAATTGGGCCCTGTTATGCAAAAAGCTACCAATCACATTATATGAAAACATTAGATAAACCGGCAATCTGGTCAATAATTAATGCCTCTTTATTCCGCAAAATCTTGTCTACTCTAGACCTTGAAAATTCCAAAATTAATAAAAGTACATAGTCTACATTTTGGCCTAAAACTTTCAATTCACTTGGTTGACACACTAGACTATAAAATTTGAATTTCGCGATCTGCGTATGACATCCAAGTGGGATGGATCATGTATATTAAAGCACAGTCAAACATACATTTCCTCAGAAGCCAAACACCTTATTCTGTGGAGTAACTAGTGTGGGGGTCAAAAAAGACATATTAAAATGACTCTTTTCCCTATTTATATTTTACAAAATACCCCAAATCTCGAAACAGTTACCCTAGCTTTTCTAATCTCGGGACACAGTTTCTCACCGAACGACTCGGATTTCAGAGATATTGAATGCAAGTTAAAATCACTACAACGTGTTGATACGCCTAATGGACTATATTGAAATTATGAGAAACTGCCTTTAAAAAAAACCATTTATAGTAACAAAAATCAAATCGAATAATTTTATGGCGTTTCAAATATTGGAAACAGACAACAAACCGAAACAGGAGAAAAAGAAACTGGCTACATATTAAATCCATTAAATTACAATAGAATGGCCAGTTTAAAATCTTAGTTAAAGAAAATAATTTAGCAAATGAATACCAGGAAATAAATATAAAAAACCTAAGAGGAAGATCATCCACAACCATTAGTTCACCTTTTATATCTCTAGTGCCCTTGAGGCCAAATGGCAAATCAATTTTAGCAGAGAAACTTAAGAATTTAAAATTATGCATCTTATACCGGCGGATGCTCTGCCTTTTTAAAGCCGCTTAAAATCAGGTAAAAGTAATGTTACAGATGTAGATGGATTCGACGTGGACGAGCTAGATTTCAATGTTGAAGCAGAGTAGATGCCTAAGTTATCGAATTTTATATTTTTCCTTAATTATTCTTTATCATAATAATTCGTTGATACTTCCTATTGTTGTTTTTTATTTAGCAAAATAGTACCAAGCCACCAGATTTTTGGTATTTTTGAAAAAAAAACTTGCTATACTCTAAAGTAAGATGGTACTTGTACTATTGCTACAGTATTTTTGTATTCAGTTTTGTATGCGTTGGCTGCGGATTTTCTTATTTAGAAAAAAAATAATTTACAAATATCTCAATATTATTGATTTGAAGGTTGGACCAGTGGACCAATTATATTTATATTGTGCGCAATTTAAAAATCATCCATTCATATAAAAGCATTAAACTAACACTTCACTAAATTTCATTTATTATTATTATTATTAACATTGGCTCCTTTCAGTTACGGTCTTCTATTTAATCTTTATAATAATGGATTTAATTAGTTACGATGCACAGTAATATAAACATTTTATTCACATTTAACTGTTACTGAAATTGTGTGTTGCCAATTATTCTAAAATTTTACATTCATTTATAATAAAATATTATGTTATGACAGAATATCCGAAAAACTACAAACAAACAAAGAATGTCAAAGTCGTTCATAATTATAAATAACGTTTATCGCAAACATCAGTTAACAACACATTCTCCTACCATTGATATCATCATGGCAAAGGTATCTGATTATTGTCCTTAGAAAAAAATAATCAAACATTCTTTTGTACTCCTCAGAAGGACAAGTCCTTGTTAATAATTTATCGCTTTAGTCTTGCAACAGGTAAACTATAAATTTACTTATTTTCCACCTTCAAAAAGAACGTTGATCTAAACCTGACCTGTCTAGTTAGAATTACTAATACCAGAAATTAGACGTCAATATTGAAACCACGCAATTCTGTGACCCAAAATAAGGATAAAAGTTCATATAAACTAGGGTCCAAAACGTCTTAGTTTTTGACATACTGGGTGTTAAATTTGAACAGGTGATGGCGATTTTTTGTAAATATTTGTATATTTATATAATTTTTTTTGTAAATATTTTCGAAACACAATTTTTAAATAAAATTTGGTACAGTTACTAAACTTCAGGGGTGGGTAACACAGGGGCGGCGGGGGAAAAATTTTCCCCAAATTTTTTGTTTATCGCATTTTCGTAATTTGGACTAGAGAATTTGAAAATCTGAAGTTTTCTACGTAAATATCGCACCTCTCTAGATCACACCATTTTCGAGAAAAATGCTTTTGAAAATTTAATTGCAAATTTTTTTGTTTTATTTTAATGTTTACAATCGAGGTGCAGATAATCATTAGTAGTAAGCTTTGGAAGTTAATGACGCCTTTCATTTGTTTGTGTAAATAAAAATTAAATGTCAATTATTCGACAGCTTTCAATTTTGTTCATTGTTGGTAAAAAATAGTTTTTACTTGGATTGTTCTTATAAACCATTTTGTTAACGAAACACAAATCAAACTATCAACTGTAGAGGTAATGATTCTAATAAAAATTATAAACTTTACATATTAAAGAAGGTGCTCAAAAAGGTTGCCTTGCTCACGAAGGCAAAGCGGCGCTCTACGGCTAATCGCATATGAGTTCGAAATGGTTTTGTCGAATTTGATTTCCTGCCAAACGTATCCTTTCGCGCAACACCTCCTCGCTGTCGACTTCTGCTGTATAATCTCTTATGCGCCCCCAAAAATAGTAATCTAATGGATTCAAATCCGGGGAAAGAGGTGGCCAAGGAATAGGACCACCTCTTCCAATCCATCTACCCCTATCCGCTCGTTTAGCCAGTTTCTAACATTAATATCGTAATGAGATGGTGCTCCGTCTTGCTGAAAATGAAGCTGATTTCGTACATTCAATGGAAGATCGTCTAAAATATTGTCAAGATGAGTTTTTAAAAAGTTAAAGTACTCATTTGTGTTAAGGGTTGCTTGAATTCCAATCGGACCGAAAAATGTGCACATATATAAGCAGAAAATCTATTTTGAAAATTTCCACGTCGCACAACCCGAGGAAATAAATAAAAACTGAAAGTTCAGATTTTCACAAAATAATATATTTTCACATGACAATTGTTTCGACAACACCGTGACACTATACTAATATTTCCGCAGATTCTTTCACATTTTTGTACTTTTAAGCTTTTACCAGGTGCATTTTCCATTAATACCCATAGGGTGAAAACGTACAGTCAACAATTATTATGGGAAATTACAATTCTCTATTAGTTATGTTCAACTCCCTACCTAAATCGCTTTTTAAATTAGATTTCACCGTAAAACTACAATGGATTTTGCAAGTTTTGGATAGATTTGTACATATCCGCAATATAAATATATGTTTTAATGATGATGAGGTAAATTAAAATTTATATCAAAAAAGTTTTAATTTGCATTATATTCGGGCGATTCTCACGCATACCTGATAAACTCGGGATTTTCTAGTACAGTTTGATTCGTCATAGGCATCCTTACAGTTGACTTTTCCACCACACATCACCGGGAACGAATAACAATGAGTCTTAAAGAAACAGCAAAAATAACACTTTTTTTTTTAATTTTTGCGTTTCGAATTTTAAAGTTTATTTATTATTTAAGGTTACATTTACTTTAACAGTTGCATATGTATTCGTTTGGTATTACGAACGAATTTGGAAATATCTTGCCAGAGCTACAGACGCGACGTTAAATTGAGGGTTTAAAAAAGCTTACCTATCATAACTGAAATCGTTTCTCTAAATGCAAATCAGAAACAACCTAAGAAGGCCATGAAGAGGCCATTTTAATAGGGCCCATATAAATCTTATTCTGGTCGTTTTTATGGTGACGTTTATCACCGCGATGGGGTTTACAATTATCCCCAGGATCACGGATGTGATTTCTATTGGAAAATCTGTAAATTGTAAAATTAATTATGTTGTAGCAAATTAAAGTAAGTTAATTTTTTATGCTTATATTAGGGTTAAAATTCCTTCAAAATGAAGGCACAACATTAATTTGACTCGACAGCACACCAAATCAAATTGCAATTAATAAATACAATCTTCGGTTTACGGTTTTGAAATGTTCGTTGCATTTTTCAAATGTTTCAGATTTTTTCAAACAGAAGTCTACTAATTAGTAATTTGAATTACAAACTTGTAATAAATCAAAAACAATGATGATAAAATGAATTATAACAAATATCGCTAGTATAATAGGTGATATTCAATTTTGGAGATGGCCAACATTAATCTCTAAAATTTATCTACGTAGTTGCTGTCTAATTGACGCAAAAAAAGCCAAAAGTCATCCTTAAAAACTTTTTAAAATACAAACATTTCTACTTCAAATGAGTGCAGCATTCTTAAGTTTAAATTGTAATCATTAAATTTTGCTATTTAAAATTGCATTAAGGCAAAAATCGTAATTTATTCTGATAAAAAAATCAATAGTCCAATAAGCAAGTAAAAAGAAGTTTGAAAAATACATTAACTAAGAATGTGGAAACGAATAAATTTTGACGCAATTAGGTGGTACACTGAAGCAGGTAGCTAATACCAACTTAAGAAGGACTATAATGACTGTCAACCATTGGAATGATCCAATAACAATGCTACTGGGAGTGGTCTATTTCTTCTATAAATAAACAATTCTCGTAAGTCAATTACATTCATCCTGAATCATTTGCCGAAGCGAAATGGTTATAGCACGAGTAGAAATTCCCAGTGATGAAGTTCAAAATGTGACTACTTCAGAAAACGCCTTATACGCAGAATAGCGGAATAACCAAGAAGCCCAAGAAATGAACCGAGTTTACATCGCAGCAGCTACTAACGTTTGAAAACTACTTCAATTCGGGATAGAAGAAAGTACAATAAAAATTTGGTTCCAAAATCGACGAATGAAGGAGAAGAGAAAACTGCTGAGAAGCACTTGCAAGTCTGAGATACAAAATCATTCGACGGCTCACATTGAAAATTATTTCTTAAACTTTATCTTTCACCGGATGAAGAAAAAGCTTCAGAAGGCCTATATAACCGTGCACCGTACTACAAATCAGGGACTAAATTTTTTGCAGCACATATATTTCGACCAACCAAAATCTTCCAAGTTTTATGTACGACCTCCGAATTTTTCGTATTCACTGTTGAACAACACGGAGGACAATATTTTATATGAACATTCAGTGCCTCTAATAGAAACAGTTCCCGAACTGATTCCGTCCATAACCCCAAACGAATTTTGTTTTTAAATGGGTTTTCAGAATTGTACTTTTTATAGTTGTATGGACGAAATACAATGTGATGTAATATAAATCGGTTTAAATATTGGCAAAATAAAGAACTTTATTGATTCTAAGTTATTCTAAGTAATAATAACAAAAGCTTTGTTCGGTGCAGGTTCGTTTCCTTTCTAAAGGAAAACAATTGATTAACCAGTTTATTATTTATCAAATATCCATAATATGATACAAAACAATAAACTCAAAATAATGTTTGAAATATTTCCACCCAACAAAAGCAAAATTTAGTTTGGTTCCGATTTTAAAATAGTTCCTGCCAAAAAGTGAGGTTTTATAGTTCATAGCATTACATACATAAATAGCGGCGTCTTTTTAATAAGCATTATATCCGACAAATCGTTACATTCAGCAACCTATGATTTGTTAAAAAAACGACTAAATGTAAATAAATGGCACTCAATGTGTCCATAACTTTTTCGCAATGAGTTTCCAAAGTAACATTATTTACTGATAACAAAAAATAACTTCAATAATATTTACATAACAGCAAACAATATTTTTAGAAATATTAACACAAATAGTCAGAAAAATTGCAACAAAATATATTACGCGCTACAACAGGTCGTTGTAGAAATGGGATCTAATTGACAATTAATGACACAAAATTATTCCCAAATCGTATAATTATCCGGATTCCGACAATAAGAGGGATTAAATTCCAGATATGTTGACCGATACTGGTAATACGAGAATACACAAAAGTAGATACCTACCTACCAAAATTATGGCAAAATCCAAATATGAAATTCAAATCCTCTAATTAGGTAAAAAGTAATAGTGGTTCATAACTCTCAGATTTCGACAATTTAAATTGCAATTCCACGTTGGTATTTCTATAACCACAGTTTTCGGTGTCGCTCTTGTTTTGAATTATTTAAAAAAAAAGATGAACCGTCGTATACTTCATCACTTTTAATTATTTACCTAATTATAGTTATATAACTATGCATTTTTAAGGAATTCATTATAGCTTATGACCTCGGTAATACTAAGGTGGTATCTAAATTAGAGCAAAATATTCCTAGACCTTTATTTAATTGTTGCGTTAAACGTTGAAAACACTAGTAGAAAAAGCAATAATGACCGATGATGAGCATGTAAGTCTACCCAAAACTGTGTGTTAGAACGCAACGTTTTTGAGAGACATGGCGAAAACAGAGGTATTTTAAAATTCACATTTATTTCTGAATAAGTGCCTGAAACAGAGTGTGCCAAGCGATAGCTTATACAGATGAAAATTTGAAAAAATACTTTGCTGGCTTGTGAAAAGTGTTAATTTCAATGTCAGGTTCGCTGCCCACGGTTGCGAGTCATTTAGGTACTTCCGGTACTTTACTCACCCGTTTGAGAGCAATCAGGTGTTTCCGTCACGAAAGGTGTTTTGTTTTGTGTAGAAAAATTATAGTATGCAATACGTTAATAAACTTCTCCTCGTTCTCACTCGTTCATTAAGCACTCGCACCAGTGGTGCCAAGTTTTAGTCGTGACTAAAATGGAGTTTATCATACTTGTTGTATAATATATTATTTATTTAAACACCTACTACTACCAGGTATTTTTAATTCTTTCATTTATTTATAATTCATCTTCCCGCTTTAGGTAATTCATGAACATCTGGTCCAACCAATTTTAGGTATAGGTCTTGCTAATATATGTATAACCTCCGTTTAAGGCTCTAGACTATTCGCTCGAAATTCTAACAGAAACGCCACTTCATATCAAAAATAATCATCGCAAAGCCCACATACGCTGGATTTTAAACGTTGTTTTTATATATCTAGGTAAGTATTACGCAGATTTATTTGATCTGTTCACTAACGATAGATATAATACTTACGTTAAATAAAAAAATGAATGACAATTAGTTGAGACTTCATGTTTTTGGGTCAAATTTGTGCTTGTATTTGAAAAGTTTCAATTTCAAAAGGATTTCGAACTTTTTTTTTTTAGTTTTTAACGTAAGTTTTAGGACGCGTAAGTTGATAACACATTGTTGTATGAAATTATTATTTATAAAAAAACGACCATTCGAATTCATATCCATACTTAAATTTTGATGAGAAAACATTTCTTTTTCCAGTATTGATAGTATTGACTTGCCTGTACTACTACGCAATAGGATACTCCGAAATCAAAATTGGTTTTTATTGCAAGGACTCTTCACTATCCCATGTGTCAAGAGGAAATACTATAACAACCTTACAAACTATGATCTATAATTTCATGGTAATACCATGCCTGACTGTACTCGTAGTAGAATGCTTTAAAAAGGCAAACTGGAAAGACAAGATCTTAAATTCCGCATATCTACTTGCCGTTTTCGAACTAGGAGCTTTGGTGGCTTTTGTGACAACCAGGTTTATCAAAACTATTTACAGCGAATATCGGCCTACGTTTTTCGATGTTTGCAGACCTGATACAAATCAAAATTGTACAGAGGGAACTTATGTAGAGTCCTTTGTATGCCTCAATGCCCATAAAATGACTAGCAATGTTAAATTTGAAATTTCGAGGAGTTTTCCATCTACGCACACGGGATTGACATTATTTGTTGTAATTTTCTGTGGGGTGAGTGCTACTATTAGGCATCCGTTATAATTACAACACCATATATATATATATATATATATATATATATATATATATATATATATATATATATATATATATATATATATATATATATATATATATATATATATATATATATATATATATATATATATATATATATATATATATATATATATATATATATATATATATATATATATATATATATATATATATATATATATACAGGGTTTTTCACTTAAAACTCCGCACGCCAATAAGTCCAAAACGAAAAGAAATATTTAATTTATGTAAAAAGTAGTCAAAGTGTGGGGTCAAGTAGATATTTCCTAAAGTTTAAAAAATTCGACGCCTGCAAAGAGCTGGGCGTCGCGACGCGTCGAAAAATTATTCGATTGCAGAGACTTTGGAAATACGTGCATACAAAAGTACATATTATTTAAAAACTTTTTTGTTATTTACTCAAACTTATTTACTTTACCCGTTTCTAAGTTATACCGATTTAAAGTAAACATTTCGTGATTAATAAAAAATGTGATTAACGCTTATTTTTACAAGTATGCCATGAATGTTAGTTACTATGGCAACCATTGTTATCGCAGTTGTTTTAAGTGCAATTACAAACGTAAATTGTTATTGCTGTATCAAAAAATTGTCACATTTTGTCACAAGAAATATCCAAATTTGTTCGGTTTAAAAAAAACTAAGAATTATTATGTGAAAATGGTGCAATTTAGCAATGAGGAAAAAGTAGACATGTTACTGGTGTTTGGAGAATGCAGATGCAATTGTAGAGAAGCAAAAAGAGTTTACACACGGCGTTATCCGCATGCAAAAACCTTTTCAAGTTTATGTAAAAACTTAAGAGAATATGGCAGCTTCATAAAACCTAAAAGAGATAGGAACAGGACGGCCACAAATGATGAAAATACTGCTGCTGTAATTCAGCAGGTTGATAATAACCCCAAGATATCCCTATCAGAGATAAAAGAAAATACCGGTGTTAATATAATTTCTTCGTGGAGAATTCTACATAGAAACTCTTTTCACCCGTACAAAAGTAAACTAGTTCATAAACTAGAACCAGCCGATTATGCTAGAAGAATGTATTTCTTAGCGACATTGTCCGATTTGTATAGCCAAGATGCAAATTTTCTCTCGAAAATTTTATGGAGCGACGAAACTCGATTTCAAAATAATGGAATCGTTAATAGACACAACTGTCGTTTTTGGTCCGAAAACCATCCTCGTTGGATTACAGAAAGAGGTAACCAACGAATTTTTAGTATCAATGTTTGGTGCGGTATATTAAATGGATTCCTTATTGGACCTTACTTTTACGAAGGAACTTTAAATGCAGATCGCTATTTAAGATTTCTTCAAACTACACTTCCGGAACTATTAGAAAAAGTGCCTCTTGACACTAGAATGAATATGTGGCTACAGCAGGATGGAGCGCCTGCACATAATGCCCAAATAGTAACGAGATATTTGAACCGAGAATATCCCAATAGATGGTTTGGTACTAATGGACCGGTAAGGTGGCCGGCGGGGTCCCCGGACATTACACCACCAGATTATTTTCTTTGGGGCTACCTAAAAAACGTTATATATGAAGAACCTATCGAAGATATGGCTGATCTCATTAACAAAATTAGTGCAGCGTGTGCCGCTATCACAAGAAGGACTCTCCTACAAGTGACCCAAGCCCATCTGTTAAGAGTTTTTGATAGTTGTGTTCGAGCAGATGGACATAATTTTGAACAAAATTTTTGAAATGTCTTATTATGTAGTTAATTGCAATAATAATTTTGGTTATTAACTTGTAGGTATTTTACTGTTTTTTCATTTATTTATCATGTTATCAGAACTAAATCGATAAAAAATAATAAATAAAATCATACTAAAATAGTTGAAATCTATTGTTTGTAATTGCACTTAAAACAACTGCGATAACAATGGTTGCCATAGTAACTAACATTCATGGCATACTTGTAAAAATAAGCGTTAATCACATTTTTTATTAATCAAGAAATGTTTACTTTAAATCGGTATAACTTAAAAACGGGTAAAGTAAATAAGTTTGAGTAAATAACAAAAAAGTTTTTAAATAATATGTACTTTTGTATGCGCGTATTTCCAAAGTCTCTGCAATCGAATAATTTTTCGACGCGTCGCGACGCCCAGCTCTTTGCAGGCGTCGAATTTTTTAAACTTTAGGAAATATCTACTTGACCCCACACTTTGACTACTTTTTAAATAAATTAAATATTTCTTTTCGTTTTGGAGTTATTGGCGTGCGGAGTTTTAAGTGAAAAACCCTGTATATATATATATATATATATATATATATATATATATATATATATATATATATATATATATATATATATATATATATATATATATATATATATATATATATATATATATATATATATATATATATATATATATATATATAAATTTCACTTTAAATCATTAAAAGCGACATTATAAAAACATTTTTATTTAAATTTAAGTTTAATTTAAGTTAAAAATTCAAGTTATCCCTTTCATAAATGTCTTATTTTCTATTGATATATACAAGAAAACAAAACAATTATTAATTGAAACAATTAAATGACATGCAATTAAATCATATACATTACACAAATAATAAGCCTATATCGGATATCTCCTCCCCTATTCCTTATTACGGATTAATATCTAGAAGCCATATTTTGAACATTTAGTTTGTGCTAAATCGATATTAGTCCATATTTCCCTGATTAATGTTGATCTATCTAACCTCTTAATCCCATAAATATTCTATTTGATTAAGGTCTGGACTGCGTGGAGGCCAGTCCAAGGTCTAATTTTATAACAGACGGAAAGAACTGAATAGAAAAACAAGGTGCTGAGAAAAGATGAGACAATCACCTAATATTGTTGAAATTTGAATTCCTGCAGGATGTGACTCACATTGAGTATAAACTTAGGTTTTCTTTACACACCCTCTGTATGCCTAAAACTAAAATTTATATGAAAATGTTTTTCGTGACATCGTTTCTGAAGATTTAAGCTACAATAAAAAAAATATATAACCAAATGGAATCAGCAATTCACGAGAAAGCTCAATTCAGTCGTGCGTTAATTTTGATGTAAAGTTTAATTTGTTGGTTTTAGTACATCCTTCAGACAAGAATACCAAACCAAACGAAGGGACTGACTTTAAAACATACACTCTGCTTTCTCCTGATGTTATGGGGCATTTTTAGTGGATTTACCAGAATAAGCGACAGAGAACATCACTGGTGGGATGTATTCGGGGGAGCAATTGTTGGTATCACAGCCGCCATTTATGTTATACGAACAGCACCTTATTTAACCATTTGAAACCTTTTAAACTGTAAATCATTGAAGTGCAACGTGCCAACAATTGAAAATAAAAGCTCTTACATATAAATCAGCTGAAATTGAAACTTGCAACCGAAAGGGTTGAATCTGAATATTAATTCTGAGTTATACCTCAATAACTTAGTTCACCAAGAGCTTGACTTTTCAGCAGAGGAGAGCAATAAAACTTATACAGGCTTAAATTTCTTACTTTTATTACGGCTTACTTTTAAACTTTTAAATCTTCGAAGGTGAACTAAGAAATATTTTAGAAAAACCGAACTCTTTGATTTTAGCATATCCTTCCTTGCACAGTTTGAACCAATATTACAAAAAAGTTATAAAATGAGTTTCTTTGGAGTTCACTTGCTTTGTCTACCAGCCATATCAAACTGCAATCAACACTGAAATATGGAATATGAAAATCCTGTACACAAAACAAGCGAATTCCAAAGAAATTCGAACTACGTTAGAAAAGAAAAACTAGAATCAACACATAACACTTGTTAGTCCACCATTATGAGTTTTATTAGCTTCGGAACATTATACACCCAACTTTTACCCCCATTTGAAAAAGTCGTCACCTTGTACCACCCAGCCATGTCGCTAAATGGCGCCAAGGTGCTTCGGAAATGACTTCATGGAAATCCAAAATTATTTGACAACAAAATAATTAGAGCCATTTTTGAAAAACACCCTATAACTCTGGAACGGGAATACTGATATCCATGTGTGCGGTTTTTACAATTAGGTTTTTTATTTAAATCACGGTCTTTCTTTAAAAGTGTCCATCAATTTGGCCTATCCTGCGCAAAGAGGAGCAAAACCAAAAACTATTCTAGGGAAAGTAAAAACAAGAGAAAAATGATATCGAAAGTTGCTTAAATGAGATTAAGCCAAATTTAGATATTTTTCCAAATTTAGAAGCGAAATAACTAATCAAAATTTAATTCAGAGAACATATTGAGATTAAGTACTTATGACCCAATGTTTTGCAAATTTGTGAAGGCCTAAATAATATTCAGCTAAAAAATTAAAAACAAATGTTTAAAAATGATATGGGTTTCAGATGAATGAAATTAATTTCTACAATCGTATATATCTACAGCATTACAAAAATTCTCGATTACGAGATACCTAAATGAAATTACTATATATAAAAATTCTTAGAATAACTATAAAAACGAAAAGAATTTTAAACTTTACGGTTTAAAATCAAACTCTGAACGGTTGGTTGACTATACTACGAAGAGAACTATATTTTACTAATAAATAACGAAATGAAAAAAAAACTTGAACCTTCAAAATAGTGAAAGAGACATTCAAATCTTGTATATCGAAAACCCCTAAATATTAATTTACTTGGAAAAATCATTGGATAAGACAAATATAAATAATAAATGAAAATAAAAATCAATATTTAAGAAAAACAATATAATTAGTTTTCAAATAAGTGGAAAACAGACTGTGGATCTGTCTGGGCTGTGAAATTGCTTTTTGTGAAAGGCTTTAATTTCTATAATATTGTACTTCGGGTATGCAACCAATTATGCGCCAGTGTATTTCCTTGGTAAGGATTATTAATAAATATAATACCGACATCAGGTTATAGTCAAAGTCAATAACGGGAATTGAAATGTCATAAATTTTATAATCATGGGTTAAAATTATTATTGACATAAAAAAAATCAAATCTACTATAGGAAAAGAAATCTTTTGAAATATGTCTTTAAAATTCACTTAATAACAACGCAGTAATAATTGTTCTAAAGTAAATATTCTTCGTTTTTTATTGAATCTTATGCACGTTTTGATTAGATTCCTGTATCACTTGGTCACACCGGTTAGCGGTATACTATTATACCCCATTATATTATCTATTATTATAAGGCTTGCCCACAATGGTATATTGTAGCAAGTTACATAAATTCAGAGTAGCCTATAAAGTGCATCACGAGACTTGTAGCTGTGAACATTGACTTCAGACTTACTAAACTGATAAAAAAGTAAAATCGGTGTTTTTTTTGGGATTTGTGGTCCATCCAACCCCGGTACCAAAAGCTATAGAGAATTGAAATCATCACAGTTTTTAAATCCATTTTATTACTTTACAATAAATAAACCCCTTGATATAATGAATTCCCACAGTAACAAAAGTATGCAAGCATAATATTTTTTTAAACTAAGTAACACAAGTTCAGCACTACCTACATAGACATATGAAACTTAAGGAATGTCATCAACCAACTTGGCCAAACATAACTGACCGCCCACTTTGAATCATTAATTCTCCTATCCAGGGCGCAATGAATTGGTTAAGTGAATCAAGTTCTTTCGAATCTATGCGTAAAACAAAATGCTTAAATTTGTTGAAAAATTTCTTGAATTTCATTCTTTTAAAACTTGTCTATGGCCATAGTAATAGTCATCAGCCCACTTCTTGAACCAAGCATATTTTAATACTAAAATTTACATTAGGCACCTAAAAAAAATAAAATTATTTTTCCTTCGCATTATTTTGAAGTGGTTGAATCAGACATCAATTAAATTTGTTTTCTTTTGCACTATCTTAAGTTAAAATGTTCTATCTTAAAATTAGTTATTCTAATCCACACTTTAATCCGATCATGAATGGAGGACAATAAGATAGGCAAACGCAACTTTATCTGAACCAAAAGAAAAATGTTTTGTTGCCCAATGCAACCACATCCAACTAAACAATTTAATAGAAAACCTACTACACCATATTTTGACTAATTGCCAATTTTAACAACAAAAGCACCTACATTTGAGCGATTTAACTAAAGACTTTGCTTATGTTTTATATTATTCATATTTAGCAAATGTACATCAATAGAATACAAAAAAAGTTAGAATTCCTTTTTTTTCAAGAATAGCCTCTTTCTCACCCACACATTTTTCATTTATACATTAGGCCAATTTTAAAACGACCTGGATAAAAAGGAAATAATCGATTGAAACTTTGATAACAACTCACTTTGACAGAATCCTCGGAAACTAAAAAAAAAATCTTTTTATCTATGCATAGGCCACAGGGCTGGAGTAAAAACACAATTGAACAGGATTTTTTTCAGATAGGTTACGCCCCTCAAAATTAATTAAAATGGGGATGTGACAAAATCTCCAATCTGTAGTTTGAAAATTTGTAACTATAATTTTAGAGGCTTTGAAGTAAATTTAAATTTATTAATCTTGTAATAATTCAATTTAACTGAATATGATAATTGAAGAAATTTGCCAAATGTTAAATTTATACAGAGAGACTGTGTATAACACATTGAGTATTTCCAAGTAGTAAATATGACAGATGTTACCTGTGTGTATAATTTTCTAGAAGATACGGCACAGTAGGCTTCCTAACAGTAATTTTGACACAACTACTTAGTTTTTACAGTTGGCTATAAAGAAAGAAAATAGCGTTCATGTGTGTTCATTGGCAGAAAGTTGACAGCCAGCACACAATGTTCTTTTTAATAAAAAAAAAAGTGTGCCGCCATGTAAAACATGTTAAGAATGTAAGTAAAAATGCTGGAAAAAGTAGCTGGAATCTGATAAAATTTTTTCATTGCACATTTGCAAGTAAAGAACAAATTTTGAAATTCATTAACTATTAAAACCAACACAAAAAAAATAGGTTAAAAATTGGTGGCAATCTTTATTTGAGTATATAGTATAGTATTGTTTGATTTTGTCTTAAGGGAAAGAGTTATGTGCAATTAATGATCTGTATCACACAAGTTTTGTAAAATGAGATGCTGAGAGTTTTCATAAACTTAGAAATCCAAGCATAGTCCTAATATGGGAGTACAAACAAACCGCCTCTTACAAAACTTAACAAAAACTGCACATTGATTCGTAACCTAGCAGTATGCAACAAGCTTATTGTTCTTCATCTCCTAGCTCATGTTTAATTTTAGAAAAATCAAACTCTTCCCCTGTGCCGCGTTTGAATATGTCAAGAACATCCAGACATGTTGTTTCGAAATGCGTTGTTGCATCATACGATTCGGAAATAAAAATTTGGGATTGGAGTCCGTCATCTGTCGGTATGTAGTAGTCTGATACAGACACAAACTTTTGACGTATAGTGCCCAAAAGATCCAGACCAGGCCTAATTTCAGCTTCCGGATTGTCAGTTTCGACAGTTGTCGATACCATTGCTATGAACCAACCTTTGGCGGCCACTTGATGGGTGTAACTCACTAGAGATACATATATGTCAGAATGACGATCAACCTGTAAATAGATAATTGTATCAAATGGAAGATACGAGACTTTTTAAACATTGGTCCCATTAAATTTTATTAATGACTGAGTTTAGATTTTTTTAAGAGATCAATCAAGAGGCAGCTAATGACAAACTTACTTGTTTCTGCGGAATGATGATCTGAGTAGATAAAGCATCTTTTGTATTAGCTATTGGATGATCTATCAAACAGATGCAGCGGATAACTTTACCAGCTTTACGGACCCGATCTGGTACGTAAGTGGGATCACAATAAACCTAAAATTCTATTTATGTCAAAAACTCTTTCACTAGGACAAATTGACAAACCTGCTTGCATTTGGCAATTTCATTACCAGAACGTACTCCCACTACTTTCCCTCCTTCACCCAGAACAATTTCATCTATTGGTTTATCAAGCATATAAGTGCCCCCATAGATAGCGGAGAGCCGAGCAAATCCTAGAAAGATTTTAATTTTTCATGTAGAATTAAATCCAAGTTAAGTTGTCCCAGATTCAAAATCCGATGAGGTTTAAAAGTTATCCAAATTTAAATTCATTGAATGTATAAGTGTCTACAACTTTATAATTTGGAAATTGTAAAATCGCTTAATGTATTCGAATAGTGATTAAGAGTGGGAAAAATGTGACGAAAATAATATTATACATTATATATATTATAGTAAACAAAAGTGAAAAACACTAAAAAGATATAAAGAAAAGTGAACAGCTTTCATATAGGTGAAACATGAATAAAATTAGAAGTTACCTTGAGGCAATTCACCCAGTCCATACATTGGGTATAAATATGGGGATTTTCCATATTTTGCCAAGGAATCAGAATACAGCTTGATCCTTTTAATAGTTTCAATAGCTGGCTTATTTAAATAGTCGTCATCCCTGTATAAAGCTAAAGCGTGACCTGTGAAATCTTGGGTATTTTTATCCAACCCAAATTTATCATATAATCCTTGCATCTTGGTTCTTGGATCAAAATCCTTCCATGTTTTGGGCTCATCTTCAACAAAATCTTGCACATAAATCAAAAAATTGCGGAAACGACGTTTCTCAAACATTCCCATTAAATCAGATGCCAGAGCTTCTTTTTGATCCACAGGTACCTACATTAAATACAATTGTAACTCATTTGGCATTATTTATTTTTCAATTGTTTTATGGTTTCACATTGTTCAAAAATATTTGATAAGCAATCTGGAGCAAAGGAACAAATTGAAATTAGTCATCTAATAAATAACTTTTGCATTCTACAAAAAATTAAATAACAATAAGAATAATTTTTGTTACTCTGTTTTAGGAATGCTCAATTGAAAAATCTATATAAACATAGATACCACCTTAACTTTGCAAATTTGCATGTAACAGTAAATTGTAATTCAATTTATCCTCAATTTAAATACCTTGGATATTTTCCCTCCCTTGTAAACGTAGCTTCCTTCTACAGACTTAAATTCCAAGTATCTGGTAACACCAGTGTGGATTAATAATTTGACTAGCAATCCATTAGCCATCAAAAATTTGGGAATAAGATCTACATTCCAATCTCTGCCCCTTCCGTAACTTTCATCCGGTGCCGGAGCCCCAAATTTGGCGAAGAGTTCCTCCAACGGGCAAATTGAGGCGGATTCTCCTCCATAGTATTTGTTGCGATCAACATGAAGTACTTTTTTACCAGACACGGATAACATACCGCTAAGAATACATTCCTTCAATCCGGTTCCCAAAACAATAGCATCGTATTCTTCATCCATGGCGAATATATAAATTTCGGTTTTAAGTCAGCTTCTGTTAATTGACACGGAAAAAACCGGAGAGAAATCGTTTATCGAAATGATACGTCACTCTTCGGCAATCCAAGTTGGCAACATAACGGGACCAGACGTTACCAACCGAAGCTTCAAACATCGATATTCACTTGAGTGGAACAAATTTATTTCCTTTCTAAAATTTTTGAGTGAATAATAAAAATGTAGAAAACTAACTAGTTTTTAATAAATACAACTTCCCCAATTTCAATTACACTAACATTTAATATACAACATGTGCACAAATATTGTCATCGCACATTGCTTTAAGAGGTATCTCTTCATTTTGTATCCATTTATTATTGTAGCATTGATTATACCTATGTGATAACAATTAGAAAACCAAAATCCATTGGTATATAATTCTATAGTTATTGATATATAAAACACAATTTACGGATCCTGGCTGTGAATAGAGGTGTCGGGCTTAGTAACAAAATGATTCTCTTTAGTAACAAAAAATGTGCTGTTCCTATGAAATACGAAAACATGACAACCAGGGGATGGCACAGATCGCAATAAAAGTTCACAGACCATAGATCAATTGCACTGCGCCGGTGCTTACGATGTTGTCAAACGAGACTAGAGAAAATAAATTGGGGAAACCAGTTGGTTCCGCGTTGTGATTGCGTGTCGAAGTGCTGTGCAATATACCTAGTTGTCCGTCAATTTGTCCCCGATAATTTTGATAAGACTGTTTTTTTTATATTTTCGGTAATGTGTAACGATAGGATTATCACGCATATTGGATTTCAGTGACACGTTATGATAGAAAAAGGTAAGGTCTTGTTAGATGATATTTTTTATTGTAGATTTAATCATCTCAGCAGGGATGCTGCTGTTTGTCCACATCTTTATATTAGTTTTAACTTTTTTGAATGTCTTATCTTCCATTTTGATACTGATTTAAGGCGATTTTGCTGGGAATTGATTAGGAATGTTTTTAGTAATACAAAATAAAAATAATGTAATTTCTTTGAAATAAACTTTTTCAAGTTATGTTTACTAGAGGGGAGCTTATACTCAGTTTGAGTGGTGTTTCGGTCAGTAGGTGCTACTAGGTAGGCGAATGAGAGTTTTGTTAATTTATCATTACATATATGCTAGTGCAGACTTGCAAAAAATTGGCAATATCTCTACCCAGCTTAACTACTTCCTTACTTAATGGTATTTACTACAATAAATTAGCTTCCTTCGCACGTTGGTTGCACATCCTACCTAACAATTTAGCTATTATCCCTAATACATGATTCTCAAAATTGTTGAAATATATGGATATAACTTTCTCGTACTTAGATCAGATAAAAAACTTTTATCATTGTATTTATTTATGTGAACATTTTGTTTGTCACCTGCAAGTGGCTATTGATAGGTCCTTACATAAATTAAGTTGAATGAAAAGTGGTAACAGATAAATAAAATAAATATTTCCGTACCGAAACTTTTTAGCCAACCTTTTAAATAAATTTATTATTTATGTCCTTAAACAACCAAGAAATTACATTTTTTACTTGGGTTAGACATTGTATGTATGTAATAGGTTTTTTATTTAGCTTGTGACAGCGAAACATGAACAAAAATGTAGGCGGGAGTTATACATACCTTCCCGATAAATCCACAAAGTTGATAATAGACTTTGGCGGTAGGTGTCAGCGAATACTAGAGAAAAAACAATGTCGAGACCTTTCCTATCAAACAATTCGAGCCGATAGTTTTATTCGATACTTATTGAAATTAGTCCAAATATCAACTCGGTTTCTTAGGTATTTTGAAACTGCTGTACATTTAACGACAATCATACGTTTATGAAAATGAAAGCTGAAAGGATAAGCTTCAATCTGCGAACTATAAATGTGCTTCAATAGTGAACAATCTAAAATAGGACCTCAAATTTATGAAGCGTATTTATCGCCGCGCTCTTTTACATCACTGCATCATTGTTATACAGGGTGATCATAAATCAATAATCGTAAAGGACTAACAATTTACTTTTTCAATTTTTTCAGTTCATTGCACTTTATCATTGACTGTGTAGTCACTTTCTTGAGATAGATTCTGTGTATTTATGGAGATATTACTATATATTTGACTCGAAATTTTCTTTTTACGCCATTGAGATTTGTTGTCAAAACGGCGGCGCAGAAGTCATTTTTCACAAAATCGTTATACACTACGCATTAAAAAATCTTATAGAAAATTGCTTTTGCTTGGGAACTGGATAAGCATCAATGATTCGAAAATGTAGTTTTCTATTTTTAATTTTCATGCACCAGTAAATAGGTCCAATTTAAACAATCAGACAAAATAAAAAAAATAAAAGAACATATTTTTAAAAGCAGATATTTTATAAAATCATACTTGTAAGATTGTGTGTGTATATGTAATTAATTAGGTAATACCAGATCGGACATATTTAGTATCAATAAAAATAATAATACCTAACTATTGGGTATACTTAACCAGAAATATAGTGCTTTTACAACTGACCCTCTGATTAACTTTGCGTACTGTTTACTACTCCAAAACCGCAGCCCCTTATAGAACACCCTGCCGAGCAGACCCTTACCCGTAACCATTCCAGCAAGCGGGATATAAGTATGTTTTCATCAATTTCAGCAATTCTTGAAACATGTACATAAAAAACATTAGTACAAAGTAACAATTTATTACGTTCAATTTCATTACATTTGTACATAGTACATTATTAGTATACAAAATATTAAATATAACAATAAAGTCCTGAAATATTTCCGCTGTCATGTTTTCATGACAATCTACGCTTGAATCTTTCACGTTTTTATCATGAAGCATTATTGAAGAATTATTATGCGTTTTCCATGTGAAGGCGTCACGTCTAGTACACACTTGTTACTGTTATCACACCACCCTTTTTTACTATGTCGTACCATTGCGAAATTCTTTGAGATTCCATTAGCACTTGACGTTTATTAATTGTTTTTAACTGAAAATCCATTGTCTTTAAAAAAGTACGCAACGACTCTTTGGCACAACTAATGTTTAAGTCTGTCAGTACTTTTTTATGCAGTTCTTCTAGGGTTAAAACACTATTCACTATATAAGCATCCTAGATTATACGCCTAATTAGATTTGCGTGTTGCTCTTTAAAAACTCGCGAAGTATCAGCATCTTCTCTCACTTTCCTCTAGTCTATCCCATTTGCAACAGTTTTTCTTACAGTTGACTTCGGAACTTTGGTCATGCCACTTTCCCTTTTGAATTTCTAATAAAATTGTAAATATTCAAAACAATTTGTTTAGCATCCGAAGACAAATGGATCCGTTTTTTTGTTTGCTGAGGTAGTTCGTCTTCTAAATTGTGATTAGGTTCGACTACCATCTCCACTTCGTCTTCAAATTCTGCGTTGTTTTCCATGCCTTCTTCTAAGAGGGGAACATCTGTTTCATTCCAGGGTCTCCACATTTTAAAGCGCTTAAAAAACACGAACCTTCAAAAAATGTTGAATTGTAAGATTCTCATAAATATTTATCTGTATTCTTATGACGCACCTTTATCTACCGCGAATATAATCTCAAAAAATGACAAATCGAAGAACTATGTAGAAGACACAAAAGCACAAGAAGAAGAATGTTGTTAATTGACAGGCACACAAGACAAAAACGATTGTTTTCAAACTTAGCTGTAACAAATAGAGTACTGAGTACTTACTTATACCCTTTGAACTATCCAGTGAAAAGGATCACAGTCAAGTACCTCCGTAATATCCGAAAATACCCCGCAGCATCAACACTTAATCAAATTTAAAACGGTCCACTTATGTTTCAAATGATAATTTCAAGTTTCTGCAAAGGCAAGACTTAATGTAGAATAAACATCTGTTGGGATGGGTTTTAACCACGGTCCTACCAAGGTCTGCGGTTAAGGTACTGTAATATACTTAAAACGTCAAAGCATTATATTTTTGGTCGCATAACATCAATGCTTTTACTGTGCATACTTGCAATACGATTTCTCTTTTTCCAGTTCATTTGGCATTATGTCGAACTTCACTCCCGGTCACCAGGAAAGAGCGGCGTCTTCAGCTCCACCGGACATCCCAACCGGCATCAACAATCCCACCCACCACTTCCAATCACCCTCCACGACTTATACATTCCCGGAAACCCCGACACACCGCATCCGCTCACCGCAGGATTCCCGAGGCCATTCACGTAGCGTCAGCCACGGCGGCGGTACGACCGTCCTCGTAGGGTCAAGCAATTCCGCGGGGGTGGTTGGTCGGTCCGCGTTGAAGGGTTCCCGCGGTCACCAGAGGGCCTTCTCGCAGGGTCAGATCAGCGATGCCGGTAGCGTGGGTGTAAAGGAATCCACCAAACCCGGCCATTCCCGGGTGGGGTCGAAAACCGATTTCATTTTGCCCCCCGGTTATAAAGATACAGATAGCGGCGAAGGGGTTGTATCGAGGACCAGTGCCAAAGGACATTCCAGGCAAGTTTTGAAGTTTCCACTGATATTCGTGGGTCACGGGCATCATAAACTACAATTTGCGATCATTACTAGTGGATTAAGCAACTCTTAAGTAAATCCATGTTTATATTTTAACTCCATCCCTCTTGTCAAATCAACTGTATAATGAATGGGTTTTGGGGAATATTTACGTATTATTCTTTAATTTATTATTAGCTATTACGAACATATTTAGGCAACAGATATTATTTTATTGCACTAGTGTTAGCCAGCATGTTTTCTGTGTTGGTGTTTGCGTATATGCGTATAATTTCTTCATATCTTTCAACAATCTATTGCAAATGGGGGGGGGGGGGGTCGGGAAGTATTCTAAAAAAATAAAAAATGGTGTCAAAATAAATAAGAACTAAAAGATTTAATATTTTGACATGACATGTCAAAATATATAATTTCGTGAAAATCAGAACTTTTAGTTCTTATTTATTTTGTTCAGTTCAATTTTTAAAAAATGGTGTGTGCAACGCTCTACACAAAACATCATTTTTCAAAAACGGTTTATGAGACCAAAAAAATTCGTAAACAAGAAGACGCAAAAGATACGGCTCCATAAACTTTTATTCTTGACAATTTTTCAAAAATATACAGGCTGCGTCGCAAATTAAAAAAACACTGAAAAAATGGTCCCCTTATTCTTGAAAATTAGTTATAACTGAAAGACTATGATTCAGATGTCACTTTGTTTACATTGCGATATAGCCGGCATATACAGCTAATACTTTTGTATTTAAGGTTTTCACCTGTTGTACAAGGTGTTCCCGATATTCCGTGCGAAATAGGAAATGTGTTAAGTGTCCTGAATTTGCAGGTATCAAGTATTTTTTGAATTTTTTTTTTGTTAATTTTAGTCTTGCAGAAAAATATGTTTTCCTCCATAATCATTCATCCGATGGGCAAAATTCTTTAATAAATAAATAAATTAATATAAGCAAAAATCTAAAAGACCTAGCAAATTGTTCTTTTACAACGTAAATTATTAACCGCAAGTCAAAAATCGAAAAAAATATGGCTAATAGGTTCATAGGCCCGCATCAAGCGCTACAAATTTTGTGTTTGCGGTTTTCCTCTATCACATACGCTGCTAGAGATATTTGAAAAAATCTATATTAAAATCGCAATTTCGGGGGCTCAGTCAAGACACATTGATTATCACGGCACACTGCATGGTTTCAGAAAAAACTTATTTTCTCGAAAACCATTTACTATTTTGGAAAAATTCTTGGACCAGGAAACGTGGAAGCTATAACCTCCATTTGCGGATTTTATTTAATTAAAAGACCCTGAGAAGGTTCGTTAGTTATATAGTTAGTTATCTGGTATGGTAGGTATTTGAACCAAAAAACACTAACAGTATTATATTTTGCTAACTTCGAATGAAGAGTGAAATACGGAATAACATTTTGGGGAAAAAATAGTACCATTCAACACTGTTTTATAAGTCAGAAAAGGTTAATCAGAGTAATTAGAAAAATGGAATATAATCAAACGTACCGAAATGTGTTTAAACAAACTCCTTATGTTCCTTCATAGAAATAAACATTTATTCCAACGACTAAATACAGAAAATTATGATACGAGAACGGAATATTACACCTATCCCTGACACCGCTTGCAAATCAAACAAAAGAGTCTTGCATATGTACAGTAAACTCCGTTTATAACGCACTTCCGGGTATTACGTACGCATTTTATTGGTCCGGTCAAAATACCTTGATTTTTCATCGGATATTACGTACCATATACATAACTACTACGGTTACAAAGTTCAATAGTTTTGACTATTGTTCTGGTTATAAAGTACGAGTGTACGCGAGTGTAAGTAATCATTTGCGAGGTTTTCTCTGAAACGTGCGTGTCCTGCTGAGAGTTTCCACTTCATTGTTTTATGAAAAGATGCGCTAAGCACTATTTTTTGAGTTTATGGTTAAAATGACGGATCGGCGCAAGTCTTTAACTGTAAAAGAAAAGATGGAGATTATCAGAAGTATTGAGAGTGGCCTCGATAAGGCGGCAATTGGTAGCCAAAAGAAATTGACAAAAACAACAATATCTACAATTTGGAGAAATCGCAAAAAGTTCAAGAAAGCAAGTGAGTGTAAATCGCACAGCATACAAAAAATTAGAAATTCTGTACGTTCAGATGTAGATAAAGCCCTTTTATGATGGTTTCAAGTTCGAAGATCCGAAAATATTGCAATAAGTGGTCCAGTTCTGAAAATTAGCTAGGGGATTACAGGGTGAGGATTGTAATTGTTCTACAAGTTGTCTCGAACATTTTAAAGTTCGTCACATCCTGGGCTACCCTTAAAATTTATAGGAGAAAAGTGTGAAGCAGTCGAAGCGAAAAATGCAAACTTCTTCTTGTTGGTATTAATATTGTGAAAAATCTACGTTTCATTTATAAATCAAAGCAGCGAGCGTGATTGACTTCAACAATTTTTATATATATATTTAAAGAATTGGGATGAAAAACTAAATCGTCAGAAGAGAAAAATATTGCTTTGCAATAGCACCTCAGTCGTCCAACCAATGGATCAGGGCATAATAAAATGCCTTAAGACGTATTACCGCAAATATTTTTGTGTGGTTTGATCCAGTCATTTGAAAATAAGGAACTTTTCAACATCGCTATCCTAGACTCCATAAAATTAGTTGCACAATGTTGGAGTGATGTTACTTCAACCACTATTTCAAACTGCTTTCGACATGCAGGTCTGATAAAATCGGAAACCTCTGGTTCAGTGGTTCGGGAGGTACAAAAATAATGACGACGCCGACTAGAAGATTCCCCTAAGTAATTGGTTGCGTAATATCGGCCCAGATTTAACCAACATTGAAATGAGCTGGATGGTTTCCCAACTGTTGAAGATAATTTAATAACAACGGAGTTATTAACGGATAATTATATTATTACTGAAGTTTTACAGCCAAATGATCCTCAAAGCTCTGGTAAAGAAAGCGACGATGGTGTACAGGACGAAGTACCAAGTTATTCTGAAGCGCTTTGTGCCGCTAAAATTGCTACAAATTTTTCACAGTCTACTGATAATGTCATGCAAGCGTCCTGGAAGGTTGCGAAGCATATCGAGAGTATGAAATTTGTATTGAGAAAAAATAAACAAACAAAACTAACGATTTCTTTTACTCAAATAGAATAAAGAATGTATTTTTACTTGTATGTTGTAAAGTTTACATAGATAAGTTTTTAGCTTAGGTAATTTAGTTTCTTTCATTTTTTAGTACCTATATTACTGTTTAATAGTTTTCTATTTTTATAGAAAATAAAAATATGTAGCTACCTACATATTTTTTTGGGTTTTTTTATTGCGTACTTCCGCTTATAGAGTACCCTTTTTCTGGTCCCGGGAGGGTACTTTATAAGTGTAAAAAAACTGTTTATTAAACTACCTCTGAATGTTAGACGAATTAATAAAGTACTGCGTTTAAAAGGGAAATTAAAAAACTCTTAATTGAACTTTATTCATATAGCTTATCTAACATTAAGAATATAATGTAGTATTACCATTGTTGTAGCTAGTTGTTGCTGACCTACTGCGGGTTTTTGACGTTATTTCATTTATTGTTAACATGAGTAACAATTTTTGGAATAAAAAACTATCTATCTATCTAATTATAACGTCAAAAGGAGCAGACAGTTCCTCAGATGACGAAGAACGTTATGATTTTTTATAATTTAATTTTTTATAATAAATTTTTAAAGAGTAATATAAAATTCTTTCCTTTTTACGAGTATATGCTGTCGGGAAGCCGTTGGCCGTTTCAGTGTCGTGGTGGTGGTGGTGCTACTAGTTAGTACCTTCACTCCAAAAGAGAGAATTTTGTAATAAAGTGAATGCCAAACAATGAAAGTAGCTTTAGTATTCCTTGGACCCACTCTATATTATCTTTGCATATCTAATGAGATCTTTTTGAAATAGCCTATAATTATAAGTAATACTTAAAATAGTGACGATTTTCTTTACAGGCAAGCGTCAAGATCGGAATCGATATACACTCTGCGCAGATCGGCCCCACCTTCTGTATGGCAACGGGTACTGTTTTTCTTAACCCGGCGCACCCCCAAGCACGACCCGGAGGAACGGTACCGCGTCGTCGTTCCCAACCACGTGGTACCGCCCAAAACGCCGCGCAAAGAGCACCCGAACGGCCGCAGACCGGACAATCGGATAAGGACGACAAAGTATACGCTGTTAAGTTTTCTGCCCCGGAACTTGCTCGAACAGTTTCACAGGATGGCGAATTTGTATTTCATTTTTATCTTGTTGCTGAACTGGTTCCCGGCAATTAACGCGTTCGGTAAGGAAATCGCGATGATACCGGTTATGTTTGTGCTTGGCGTTACCGCGGTGAAGGATCTGTTCGAGGATCGACGGAGACACGCCAGCGACAAAAGGATTAATAACAGCACCTGTAGGATTTATAATAGGTAAGTGACAATTTGCGAATACGAACGCGCTACTGAACGAAAACAAAAAGTATTTCGCGTATCCTTGTATAGTCCGCCCGACGATATACCGTTTTTACTGCATAATCCGCTATTTAACTTTATGAAGTTTTAACCGCGGGCCTACCTCGCACGGGTTTGGGGGCAATCGGATGTTTTCGGAGATTTTACCGCGCGGTTTGAATTTTGACGTTTCTCGATTCTGACGGTGATGTTAGTGAATGTATTCGTGTTGTTTTGCAAAAATGTTTCCAAAAACTAATGCACAGAAAAGTGTTATGCAATATATCAGACAATTTAAATACTACGTGGTATAAGCTACAATTAAAATCTAGTGGACTAGTCAGTAAGTAAAGTGACATTTATAGTTTAAGTTTCCACACAGAAATTTTACTTACCGTTCACATGAACTTTAGTGGTTTTTTGCAGTTTTTATATTACCTAATATCTTGCCAAGACCAATTGTACGATTTTCAAATATCCATATCTCATCAGTACAAACAAAACAAAATTGAAAGTAAGGACGTGCTTTTTCTTGCTTATACGATCTTAAAAATTTAACCCTTTTAAAAGCTCTATCCTTGGAAGATTATTCTTCCAATTACAGTTTTTTTTTTTTTTTTAAATAAACTACTTAATGATCAATTGCAAAAGTTAAATAAATAACATAACGTTTTAAAATTGTTTTTAATGCGTTGTTTATATGACGTACCCAATAATATATCTCTCTCTCTGCCTAACGTACACAGTTAAAAAGAAACAATAGCAAAACCGATCGGAACGATAAACGAATAGGTTTAATGGCAACTAGTAAATATTTTATTTTGTGACGGTCGTAGAGAAAGTATAGTTCGCAACACGTTTGGTAAACTCTTTATCTCACTCGTTTATTAAGAACTTACTCGGCTGCGCTCCGCTCGTGCCAAATAAACTCGTGAGTCAAATGCCGTTTACCGCACTTGTTGCATGATATACTATTGTTATACATAGAAATGAAGGAGTAAATGTATAAATTTATTAAATGTTATTCTATATCGTCACTGGACATACATTTTTTCCAACTAGAAGCAGATATTTTGTCTATTTCACTTTTAATTAATTCTATTGCCCCAGAACTAAATTTCGGCGAGGCGATGTTTCTTATTAAACTGGGTTTTAGCTGTACCCATATCAGTTCTATCGGATTAAAATTGCAGTGATATGGTGAAAGACGAACAACTATGAATCCCCTCTCCATGGCCAACTTGTCCACATTATACTTCTTCTAAACATTTTGAATGACTTCTTTAATTAATACTGATTTCGGTATTTTGTGCAGAATGGTAGCTGGCGTGATCCACCACTACAACAATGTTTGGTGGAATATTGAGAACAATTGTTCAGAGTTTTTTTTTATAGATGTCTGCTGTTAGGTTTTCGTGGTAGTCAACCTTGGCTTCTTTGACATCTTTTTCAAAAAGCAACAAAGCGTTATTTACCCAACCAGATTCAGAGCCCGCACGTAGCCAATGAACATTTCCTACTGTTACCATCAGTCTATCTTTTCTTGACGACATTGTCGCTCAAACCGGGTCTCATCTAAACATATGACGGGGACGGTTTTAGCACGAAATTTCTTGGATTTCGGTCAAATATCTTGTTCTCCACTCCGAAATTCTACTTAATTCCATCAAAACTGGTTTCGTAATAAAAACCAATTCTTCGTACCAACGCACGCAAAGTCTCTTGGCAACAGTCAATATTTAAAACACTATCCAACTCTTCATGTAAAGTTTTAATTGTTTAAGCAACATTCTTCCGATATGCATCAAATCAACCGTCTAACCAATCCGGCATGGTGCATGTCCAGTAGGCTTTTTGGGACTCCACGATCTTTCTGCGTTTTTCTTTCTGGGACACCATTCACCACTATGTCACGTTTTGTAGGCATACGGAGTTTTAGTCATCTCAGACGTTTATTTTACGACTCCACTTTCCCCAGATATCGATTTCAGAAACAGAAACACATTTAAAATTATAATTTTGGCAGCAACTGGCAAATTGGTCCCAGTGTTTGATCAATTTGAATTTGACGGATGTCCATCATCAACGATTAATACGTCGTCGACCACAATCTCAACTTCTTCGTCGCTGGACTAACCAAATTGAATAACGTTAGTATTTGGAAAGAAATAAATTCTAATAAGATGTGATAAAATGGCACACTGAGTGAAAAACAATTGAATAACAATTGGTTAGTAATTGCTAATTACAAACACAAGACGTAATAGAAATAACTCCAAAGCATCGACGGCTAAGGAAATACTCTTTCATAAAACTGACAGCATACTCCGAGTTCACCAACCCTCACAAATCGACAAATAGCAAACTGCATTTTATTGATAGTAAAAAATGGCCGTCAGAATGAATCCTACAACAGCACTTGATGTGAATCAGGGACCGTTTTGGACAAGTCCAAAACCAACTTCCACAGTTTAAAACTTCACCCGAACACCAAACTTTTGATCAGCGAACTGTCCTAAGTAAGTTTTTACAGAAGAGAGTAGAAAAAGGAAGTTTTTGATTATTTGCGTAAAAAGATGGACAAGTGAGAATGTGCCATTATTTTTTAATTAATTCACAACAACAAAATTAAAAGTACTCCCTAGGGAATTATGGGCCAATCAAATATTGTAGCATACCAAGTATCCATATATCGCGTTACTTGTAGTCGTAAAGCTGCGTATTGGAGAAAATGCAAGTATATTGCTTGGGAGGTAAGTTCAAAGCATAAACTTTTTACACCAAAAGCTATTCAGATAATTGTTATTTAATATTTCTCGACTGACATCCGTCGACAGAGCAATTTGTGTTGCATTTGCATTTTTTTTTTTTGAAGGCTCGGATAAATCAATAAAAGCACAAAATGAACTATTTTTTAAAGCAATATCAACATAAACCATACAACGCAACCATTCTAAATTTTATTTCCCAAGTCATTGTCCAATAGTATTCGTTCGCCGCGCACCAAAAATTCACAGTGCCAAGCGACGTAGAGAACCTGGAAATCGATCCAATTCTCGATTGTTCTTCACGCGAATAATCACGACACCTCAACACAACACACTGCGTTTGGTCCTGTAATCGAAATTTCAAATTAAACACCACCACGAAAACGAAGCAATCTCTACAGTAACGTCACGTTAAATCAGCTTATAATCTGCTGTTTTTGATTTTTGAAAACTGTAAAGAATAAATGTAATTGATTGAAATATGTTCTTTACGTAATACTTTTTACAAAACTTCTGGATTCCCCTGGCTTCTTCAGAGCTTGACTGAAACTGCTCTGAAGAAGCCAACAGGATGATTGGCGAAACGTCAGCAAGTTCGAGTCAGCAAAAACCGACGCAGTGGAAGTTTCTTTGAAAAAAAAGGTCTTTACGTACATTTTGTACGTCAATTTTTAGGAAAAGTTTATTCTAATAACTTATGAGGAACATTTAAAACATATTCCTCAACTTAGACAAAATTCCTATTGTTATTTTTAGCAGTACATCTATTTCACTAAAACCCGAGGCAAAACAAAAAATCTGGGTTGTAATTTGGGGCTCAATCGCAAAATGAAACGCTTGAGATGTCTTTAGTTTGAGTATAACTTTATGTACTAATAATTTCTTCGATATCATCGATTTGCCTCTTGCCTCTTGCAAATGGAACCCGGTGTGGTATACTTTGCTATCGCAATAAATCTGTGTGTATGCCGTATAGTCTTTCTCTCGAGGTGTGTTTTGTCAAAGGATTTAGTTACATGCAATTGGTATACGGGTAAACGTTTTGATATTTTTTGTTTTGTTTTGTTTTGTTATTTGTTTTAATGTTGCTTTCAAAATGTTTCTCAGCCATGAAATATAAAAATATTTTCATCTAAAATTGTTACTATTTGCCGCTATCCAGATTTTTGACATGTACAATCGTTCCAATTTGTCACATTAGTAATGATAAATATCTCGCTACGATGGTACTGTCCGGGGATATACAAATTTAAAATTCTTTCGGCGGGAGCGGCCAACCGGCACAGAGAAGTTGCTATATTCTGCAGTTGGTATTTTTTCTTTTGGATTATATAAACCGAGTATTTGTGCAACTCGTGCCGGTCTATATATTTTATTCTCCTTAGAATACTATTTTCGGTGTTTGTAGCTATATTTTTTGATTCGAATTTGCATTTTTTTTTTTTGAAAAACTGCCATATCAACATAACATAACGAGTATTGAAAAATATATTCATTAGTTGAAAAATGTGCTCTTAAATAATTGCAATTGCATTATAAAAGGCAATTGAAGCTTAGCGTGCTACCTTATTTACTCAATCCAACCTATGAGTGATGAGAACAGCTTCTATGTTTCCTTATTAAACCAAATGTCTTTCGTATTGTGGATGGTAGTGATACTTGAACACATCTGAAATCAAGAATCTGTTGGAAATGCTTAATTTTTTTTTTATGCAAATAGACTTTACGTTTGGATGAGTTTACTTTATTATTAACTGTTTGGTTATGAAAAAGTGATTTTTCTACTCCCGTCTGTAAAATAGCCAATTACTCACGGATCTAGTGTGCGGGAGGCGTCACTTTACCACGTCAGTTTCGTTTCCCATGAATCCGAGCCACTTCGGACATTTCCGGGATTTTACCGCACGGATTTGGGAGCAATCGGATGTTTTTGGAGATACACGCTTTGAATTTTGACGTTTGTCAATTCTGACGGTCATGTCAGTGATTGTATTGGTGTTATTTTGTGTACCAAAAAACTAACTTTCATTCTTTCATTTTGGCAGTCACGCGACCAGCACTATTTTTTATCCTGCCAGTTAATAGTACACGTGGTTTCTGGATGCTCTGAATGCGTTTCACATCAAATTCCAATGGACCGTACAAACGTCACAAAATATAAACTGTTACTGAACCAAGCTTTCGCATAACAGTTTTTATATAATTGCGCAAGGGGTGATTGTTTAAAATATAGGGTAGTTTTTATTTAAACGTTACGTCAAAAGCTACGTTTCAAATGTTGTTATTTTTTATCTTAAAAACGAAAACACACTTTCGGTATATTTTTTTAAAATTTAATTTAAGGAAAAACTTATGCAAGGACATTAATTTTTTTTTTAGTTTTATATTTTATTGAGAAATTGTTGCCTAGTGCATTTTTTTCATAATGCTTTAAATAAAAAAATGAAATCCAAAACAGTGCAATGCATGAGAATGAAAACCAAAATTTATTAGATAAAAATAATCTAGTGGGCTGCTGTCCATATCCAGTTTTTACGTAACTACAATAATGTTTAATTGGTTTGAATATTGTGTTTTTAAAACTGTACTTCCAAATATTAGCAGGTGACAATGTTTAGAGTTTAATTCAAGCAGTGCTTTTGAGAAGTATCCAAAGCATCCATCTTAGATCCTCGTTTATAATATTGTTGGTATCTAAAATCAAAAAAGTCGAAGTTATAATTATTTTTAATTAATTAAGTAATCTTAGAACATTTTTATACACATTTATAGATTTTTGTCATAGAAAAATGATTTCCTATAATATTCGGTATAATAATATATCAATTACCGCTAGATGTATGTCGAACTTGCAAGTTATTCCTACATATCTTAAGTTTCAATATGAATATTTTATAGGTTGATATACATAATATATGATTTAATAGCAGATAGCATATTGCATATAGAGTGAGGCTTCGGCCTGGTAACTGGTGCACGTATATTTTAGCAAAACCTTATTCACGTCAACATTTATCGTTGATTGCCCGAAGTACTTAACGTTTCGATGAAGCGCCGTAAAAATTGCGCAAGATAAACTTTTGAAAAATGTTGTTATACAAACAAGATTACGGTAGAGGATCATGTCAATTTTAGATTAACGCGAGGGGTATTCCATCAATAATTTAAACTTTAACTTCCAAGTACATTATGATTTATCGATAGAAATTTCTGTTTCTGTATCGAACGTGGCTGAAACACAACATATGGTCACGTTAGATTAATTTTCGCGTGAACGTAATGATTGATAACCGGGGATTTAATGGCGGTCTGTTTTCCACCAAATTGTAATAAAAAATATTGTATGAGCGATTTCTGAATTTTTGTCAAGAAAAAAATCTATTAACAATAATGATAGTAATAATAAAGACGGACGAGAGATTAATTAGTTACTTTAATTCGTAGCATTGATAGGTGTGATATTCACCTCTTTCTTTATAAATGGAATGATCACATTTAAAAATAACGGAACTTCCAATGGGCGTCGAAGTATACAGTGTACGTTAAAGGATTGACATTGATACAGTGTCCAAATAGTTGGTCAAAGTAATATATCTGGTTTATTATACTTCCATTAATTATTTCTATTAATGCTCTTTCAATTTTACATTTTTACTAAATTGAAAGATTGAGAACAAAAAAATAGTACCTGAACGTGAAAAGTGTACAGTGACGAAGTAAGTATAATTCTTTCAAATAATAGCATTCGTTACATGGTAATACACAGTGTAATGCGGAAATAATTTATTAAATCCGATATTTAAACAAAAATAAATTTGGGAACTGCGTAACTTTTGAAAAACAATTTATATTATTAATGTTAATAATAATATTAAAAATGCAATATAAATATTCCTAATACTTCCAAGAAGCACTTAAAAACTAAGAACAAAAATTGCAGAACAAAAAGGGACTATTTAATTCAGTTTCACTTTATTTATTGCTCGAAATGTCTCCCACCGACTTCGATACACACTCTAACGCGGTCTTTAAACTATTGGGCAGTATTCCTCTGCTTCATGTCCTCTTTTGCAGTGGGGACAGTTTTATAGTCTTTAATATCTCCCCACAGAAAATAGTCCACCTTTGTTAGATCGGGAGATCTAGGTGATCATCTAATCGAACTACCTCTGCCTATCCACCGTGGAGGAAATAAATTATTTAACTAGTTCGTAATTTAATAGTCGTGGTGTGCAACAGCTCCATGATGAAGAGACCACATTCTTTGTCTCGCGTGGTTTGGAATAGTTCTTAACATATATCGCAACCTCTGCTCTAAAAAGTCTAAGTAAACTTAACCATTCACTGTATTTAAAAAAAACTTAAACCCTACAACGTTATTTTCTATTATACCACTCCAAATATCATTAAATGGAGTCTATTGTTAGCATGATAGTGAAAATCAAATGATCTTGCTCAAAAAAAATTTCTGGCCCATTAACAAAATGTTGATTTCATTTCATAATCATTTGTTGTATCATTTATTGTATCAATCATTTTTTTGAAAAATGTTATTCTCAGATCTCTTGGAACATTTGTCGTACATTTACATGTGGGTTTTTTGTGACACTAAGTAATACTTGAAATTCAAGTTCCTCGTTCACTACAGTCTTGACTGTTTCCTACAGCCAGAGTGGAGTAAAGGACATGATATTGAGAGAAGACTCACCTGAAATAGATTACTTTTTGAATCTTTTTACTGATGATACAGCACGTTTCATATTTTCCGAGACCAACAGATATGCTATACAGAAAAATGAAAACAAATGGAAAGATCTTGATTTCGATGAGTTTTTCACGTTTCTTGGGTTGACTATGATTATGAGTAGAAATAGAAGGCTTGAAATAAAAGAACATCGACCGATCCTCTTTTATACTCTCCAGTCCTTAGCCACAAAATGGCAAGAGACAGATATAATCCAGAAGAAAACATTACAGCATTACATTACATTGTAGCTCAGCTTATAAAACCGTATCTAAACAAAGGTCACTCTGTATAGCACTCCGATCTTATCATATTTTCTTCAAAAAAAAACAAATTCTTGTGGGACTGTTAGACATAAGACTTTACATGCCGATTCTAAAAGAAAAAGATGAAGTAGACTGGAGAAGTTCGGACATCTGCCTGGTTTTGAAGTGGAAGGACAGGGGAGACGTGATGATGATAACAACAATGAACAAAAACAAAATGGTTACACTTAATAAAATTGACAATGTTGACGATAAAATGGTACAAGAAATTATTTTCTCATACATTGTTTTTGATGAAACACACTTGCCAGTGCCGCTTGCTAAAATCTTCTACATTGTTTGTGTTTGTAGAAATTTTATCGGCTATTATTCACATATATGGCTGATTTTTTTCAAGTTCTGTTTAATGACTTTAATTTTTGTTAAGAGAGAAATGTAAATGTTTTCAAATTACATTTACATTAAGTTATTACACAGAAAACTGCTGATATTTTAGATTTTATCGCAAAATTTTTAACTGTACGGTATTAAACGTACACAGAGTATGCTCTTGGGGACAAAACATTTCTTAAAAAACCTGGAACGAATGCGGGTTCTACGATGTTTTACGGAAAATTCCTGGGACCTGTCACTTCATTTTCAAATGTAAATAAATGAAGAATAAAATATTATCTAAATAACTGATATGGCCACTTTTCTGTTTACAGTTATTGCTGACGAAATCATTACGCCCAATTAGGTGACGTTAAAAATAAAACGATATTCTAAGGAAGCTTTTAAAAATAAAATCAATACGTGCCAGAAATGTTTCTTAAAATCTTCCGATTTATGTGTTAAAGGTGCAAAATAATCAGTTTAGTTTGCACCATACCAGTGTAATGTATATTATATGTAGTCTCTTATTTAACAAGGTTCATAAACTAAGATTTACTTATATACGAGAATTTAATAAACGAGTGACTGATGAAGTTTTTTTTTTCAAGCCAGCACGACTATAGTCACTGAGTGACGTGAACATCAAAACCGACAAACCTCAAAACAAACAAAAGTGTTTTAGGTCTATTGAAAACATTGCCACCAACCCGTGACTAAAGTACCGGAAACGCCCTATATTTTTTACACTCTTACGTTCTAAGATGAGATTAAAAGATGATAGAAAAATGATGTATACTGTTAAATACTATTGAACGTGTGTATAAATTTAGCAGCGGACAAGTTTTAACAAATTGCAAAAAAATCTCATTAAACAAACAACGTAGGTGAACAAACCTGTTCTTAAAATATCAACGATTAACATAATTCCATCCGCTTTTTTCACTACAAACCGAATTTAGCGACACGAAAAGAATTCCGCATAAAATTTTGTATAGGTAACTTTTTATAAATTCGCTGCCAATATTTGCCAACAAATTAAATATTTTAACACCTACCGTATGAACTGAGAAGTTTCATCCGTCGTATAGTCCAAGCTATGAATTTTGACGTTTGTCCATTCTGACGGTCAAGTCAGTGAATGTATTCGTGTTGTTTTGCAAAAATGTACCCAAAAACTAACTACATTTATTTTTGGAAATTTCGTTTCAATAACAAACCGTCTTTTACATATTTTTGTTTTGAAATTGGTCATGTAAGAAAATAATCTTAATTTTTCAATGATTGCAATAAGATATCGGATATAGGTAATTATTTTTGCTGTTAATCGGCATATATCGCTTCCAGTAGGGTGGCTTTTTATTCTAGTGTTTTTTTTAAATAAAAAGATTATTTATACGAAACGTTAGCCGAGAAAGAGAATTTGGCGTTACGTCACTTTTCGCCACTTATGTTGCCAAGCACTGGATGACAACTAGCAGTAGATACCGGTGACTTATTGGTATGCCTTTATTTTTTTGTCCATTTGTCCTAGTGTTATACTGGCTTACTTTACTTAAAAGTTAACTGGGTAACCTTGACATTAAAACATTCACATACGATCCGACGTCATGATGATTGTATTCTGACATACCAACTTAACTGGGTACTTTAAAGACGTGCCTAGATTTGTCATTTGTATAAATACTTAGATATCGATTATCTATCTTATTTGGCCATATAGGAAATTCGTTCGTTGCACGATCACTGTGTGGAAATGACTCATGATACTGTTTGCAGATTTAGCGTTATCAATATCCGAAAAACCCCTCTTGGCAATGCAGTTTAATTCTTTTTTTTCGGCAATATTCCTAGAAAATTTTACGATAGAGTGATTTTTCTTGAGAGTCAAACAGCGTTCGACTTGGGAAGTTATTATAAACACAATGGCAATGTTGGTACATCATTTATTACTTTATGCCAACAAGTAAGTTGAGGTGAGGTCGATAGATCAGTAGGTAAGGATATAGTAAATCCGTTTTAGATTATAAAAAGGTGGTGAGGTGACTCGCCATAGCAGGCAAGGTCGGTAGGAACGATGTATAATATTCTGACGAATTTAGATTGAACCGAAATCTAATGTAAATACCGACCTCGATATCGACGGTGTATATTTTTTGGTTCAAAAAACTTTTCGTGACGATTGTCGGTATAACAGTAAATTGAAATCAGAAAACGTTATTTTACATTACATTGGAATGATTTGACGGCTCATTGTTTTAAAGAGAAGGATTTTTTTTAAAAGAGGACTTTGTCAATATCCACCTGATATAGGTTATGAACAAATCTGTCGAATTGGAATAGTTCTGACATAAGACATTGTTTTTTACTATTTCTCAATTTTTGTACCGGTTTTTACTAATAATTTTCTGCTCAATAAACGTTTTTTAAAATGATTAATTCTTTTGTTGAATGTTGTAGTATTATATAATATATTAGCTAAGTAAGTGTTTTATAAATGAATAATAATTCGTCAAGTTATAAGGTAAATGAAATATATACATCTAAATATATAAATAAAGGTATTTCCAGATAATTACAAGAATTTTTAATTTGGTTTTATTTTTTGAATGACATGATTGGTGTATGAACGTAGTATTTGGAAATAAAATCTACATCAGTATTTTGGTATTCTTTAGCTATTAATTTAGCCTTGACAAAAATTTAAACAGAACGTTATGCATCTTGGAGATTAATTTAAAACCGCTACTTTTTTTCCTACAAATTGGCATTATTAAGTTTTAGGTATGACGTTTCAGTTTTGTGTGCCCATCATCCGGTTTATTTTTTAAATTCCGACCTGCATATTTTATTTAGTATTTTGAAAAAAAAAGCACATGTATCAGACTTAATGAGTTACTAAACCGCCCTAAAATTGACAATAAAGCTAAATTAACAGAAAATAATAAGGAGGCCATGAATCAAAAACATGTATGTCAAAGAGCCTTGACGTAGTTATTACGTATAAAAGTATATTTATTAATTATTAAAGTAATATAAAGTTTTAAAAAAGATGTTTTCAAATGCTATGTGCTATATGAAATTCCAAAATTGCTAGTGAACGGTACCTAAATCAATAACCCTGCTGTGCAACCGCATCCAAATTTGTTTTCCAGGTTGGATAGAGTAAGAGTAAGGGGGCGAGCGTCCTTTAATATTTCAGTAGGCTTGTGGTTCAATAATATATGAAGGTAACTTAACATCTGAAAGATATCAACAATTCTTCTTCGTCTTGGTGTGCCTATCCGGATGTTGGCGGTAAGTACAGCGATCTGAACTTTGTCGACTGAGGCGCTGAATAATCCTCGTGTTGACGGGGAAAATCAAGTTCTAAGGTTTTTCAACCAGGAGATTCAACGTCTTCCATGTGCTTGTCTGCCTAAAATCTACCCTTGGAAGATTAACTGGATCAGACCAAATCTCTTTTGGTTCCTCATTATATTTCCCAGATATTTTAATTTGCGTTTCTTAATGATGTCCACTATTTCGGTGTCTTTCTGAAGCATTTCTAAAATTGTCTTGTTGGAAACGTGATTAATCCAGGAAATTATAAGAATTCGTCTGTAGAGCTACATCTCAAATGCTTCGTTTCTTTACGGACGCTTCCATGAATGTTCAGGACCAGTCCAGACATAGCACTTAAGTAGTTTTAGTTCGGTTTGCAAATTAAGGTCTCTACTTTAAACATGTTTTACATTCTAACGAAAGTGGCTCTTACTTTCTCTATATATTTTATTTCTACAGAGTGGTACCAGTGTTCATTAATCGTAGTGGCCAAATATGTGTGATTAGCTACTTTTTCCGTTGGTTGATTATTGATTACCAATTGGTCGGGTTGTATGTTATGCTTACTAATTACCATGAACTTGTTTTTTTATATTAAGAGTGCTGGCTTCAAAGACAGAGTTCATCAGTTCTTGGGGGCCTTCGAGGGAATCAGGAACACAACAGTATCGTTCGCGAAACGTATATTGTTCAGCCTCTCTTCGTTAATAAGTGGATAGGAAATCGTGGTTGCTAGATCATATCCACTGGATTATTTCTTATAGGGATATTTAAAAAATCGTTTATACCGTGAGACCCTGATGACATAAAAGAACTATGGCCAAATTTAGTTCAAGAAATCTGATCAAATTCCTATTCGGTTCATTCAAGGTGCAATGGTAAATTGTATTGTTAATTATTAGTATATTATGCATCAAGCGCGGTAAAGGAATTTGACCCACGAGTTTATTTGACACGAGCGGAGCGAGTTAAAAAGTTTACCGAACGTGTTGCATACTATACCTGTACTACGACCGTTAGTTTTTGGGTACACTTACGCAAAAACAACACGAATACATTCACTAACATGACAGACAAACGTCAAAATTTAAAGCCTGGGAAATATCTCCCAAAACATCCGATTGCTCCCAAACCCATGCGGTAAAATCTCGGAAATGTCCGAAGTGGCCCGGATTTGTGGGAAACGAAACTGACGTGGTAAAGTGACGCTTCCCGCACGCTAGATCGGTGCGTAATTAGGTATTTTACAGACGGGAGTACAAAATAGTATATTATGCCACAAGTGCGGTAAACGGCATTTGACTCACGAGTTTATTTGACACGAGCGGAGCAACGTGTTGCATACTATACTTTTTCTAAGACCGTTAGTTTTTGGGTACATTTTCGCAAAACAACACGAATACTTTTTCAAAGGAACTTCCACAGGTTCTGTAATACTTTTTACAAAACTTCTGGATTCCTCCTGCGTCGGTTCGATAAAACTAAAATTCTTGCATGTAATTAGTTCTTCTACCAACGAAAAATCCGAGAGTCTATAGAAATCTATAAACAACCTAACAATATTAACCGCGACTCAGGTCTCTACCTGTCACCAATTTGGGAATCGGTCATCCGAGACGGTGTTTATGCCCCTCATTAGCGGCCCTCTCAAACAATATATAAGCAGGTACATAGTAAAATACGAGCCAGTTTCAGTCAAGCTCTGAACGTCAGTAATTTCGACTCAGCAAAAACCGACGCAGGAGGAATCCAGAAGTTTTGTAAAAAGTACAACAGGAATACATTTACTGACATGACTGTCCGAATTGACAAACGTCAAAAATCAAAGCGTGGGAAATATCTCCCGAACCCGTGCGGTAAAATTCCGGAAATTTCCGAAGTGGCTCGGATTCGTAGGAAACGAAACTGGCGTGGTAAAACGACGCTTCCCGCACGCTAGATCGGTGCGTAAGAATATTTTTTCTACTCCCGTCTGTAAAATACATAATTATACATTGGACTAGCGTGCGGAAAGCATTATTTTACCACGTCAGTTTCATGTATTCGGAGATTTTACCGCATGCCTTGAATTTTGACGTTTGTCAATTTTGACGGTCATGTCAGTGAATGTACTCGTGTTGTTTTGCAAAAATGTACCCGATAACTAATACACAGAAAAATGCAAAAATTGCAATATACCAGACAATTGAAATACTACGTGCTATAAGCTACAATTAAAATGTAGTGGCCTAGTCAGTAAGTAAAGTGACATTTATAATTTATGTTTCCCACAGATATTTTGCATACCGTTCTCATGAACTTCAGTGGCATTTGCAGTTTTTACATTAATATCTTGCTAAGACCAATTGTACGATTTTCAAATATCCATGTCTCATCAGTACAAACAAAACAAAATTTAGGACCTGCTTTTCCTTGCCTATACGAAGTTAATCCTCTTAAAAGCTCTTGGATGATTTTTCTTCCAGCTACAGTCCTTTTTCTTTAAATAAACTACTTAATGATCAATTGTAAATGTTAAATAAATAACATAACGTTTTAAAATTGTGTTTATTCCGTTGTTCCTATGACATATCCAATAATACATATATCTCTCTCTGTCTAACGTACACATTTAAAAAGAGACAACAATAGCAGAACCGATCGGAACGATAAACGAATAGGTTTAATGGCAACTAGTAAATATTTTGTTTGAGTGGTACGAAATCTAATAATCCGATAATCTGTTATTATTTTCAATTTATTAAATTGTGTTTTTCTTCGTGACGATGGTAGAAAAGGTATAGTATTGCAACACGTTTGGTCAATGCTTTATCTCAGTCGTTTATAAATGTATTTTTTTCAGAATGAAGACCTCTTAAAAAAAAAGTGAAGAAAGTTGTTGCAAAAAAAAGGTTTTTGTTTAAGTAAGGTTAGGAAAGAATAAAAAGAAATTGATGATTTTCGGGTTTTTCAATCTCCGAACCTTAAATAATAAAATAAACAGCAGTTTGATTTTACGTTGGTAATTACTATCGATGACGTCACTTTAAAGTAATCGTAAAACGCTTATTACCGATTATACGTTCTTCACCCACTATAATAAATGACGTCATATAAGGGTCGATCGCAGTTCGACGATTATCGCACGTTTCCCAGCGGAATAAATTTCCATAAACATTCGCCCACACACAACAACGTTATAAATGTAAACGAACGGGCAAATAGTGACGCATCAGGTCTGCTAATACAATTCTAATTATTAGCGTAGCCATGAGCAAAAAGTTTGCTATACAAAGGACGATTGCGAATATCATTTCAGCATATTGCTATTTTTTGGTTCAACGTTTAGAGTGACCTTTCTTATCATGTTTCTGCTCGCATGTAATATAAGCTGAACCACAAGCCCACCCATCTATTGGGAGAGGTCGAGCTGGCGCTTAAGGTGATTGAAGTGTTGATTTTTTATCGACAAGGTTAGAGTGTGTCTCGGTTTTTAGTCAATCGAAATCCCCAGTGGTGCATTCTCACTCTCCCGAAAAAAAAGTTTGTAGGCAATATTACTAGATGTATATTTGATATAGACTTGTGATTACTTTTTTTGTTTAGGATGGGCTATGCAAGGAACGAGAGGTGCTAAAGCCCCATTTGAGTGTGCCACTCTCAAAGATTCTCCATAAATAGTTCATATTGAATTGAGAGAATTGAATAAGATTTGAGAACAGCAATGTTAAAATCGTTGTTCTGAACCTAAATTTGGTCTCTATGTTGAACTACAGTTTCTATAAATTTTATTCATTCCCTTCATGATTCGTTGTAGAAGTAAACACGAAGTATATAATTTTTATGTTGGTGTTATTGATTATTTCTCTAATAATGTTGTTATATATTAATCGTGGCTCTCCTAGTTAACGAAAATTATGTATGTCAAGATCAGTTGGAAGTATCTATATATATTCAAGGGTATATAGTTCGGAAAATAGCGTTTTATACTAGCCGCTAACACGCCAAGAAAGATATTGAACCGAATCTTTTTTTTGTTGGCTTGAAACTTCGATTTTCTTTGTTAGTCAATTTTAGCGACCTATATACGTGACAACCGCCGGGTTTACTACAAGATCAATCAATTGAGTTTGATTAGTTTAAGTTTCAATCTCGTTCTAGAGGATTTATATAATTCAAATGATAATAACAATTTATATAGTATATAACAAATAAAATAAACTAAACAACAATTGTCTGACTAAGTGTTCTACCGGTCCCAACCTGTGACTAATCAGTGTATAATTGGTTGTTTTGAAGTAAGCAGTGATAGAATATATTTATTTATTTTTATTTTGTTTTATACGTTTATGGACGGATTTTACAAAAAAGTGTACGAGAATAAGTATTCTTTTGGATAAAATTATGGGACTCTCCTTATGTATGTAACTTTCCATTTAAACGCTTTGTTTTCAATGCACAGGGTGTCAAGGTAAACTTTTTAAAATGAATATTTATTAATATCTCTCGTGCAATTTGAGCCATCTGTTTGAAATTTAGTGCATATTAGACTCTTATATAAACCGTTTGTGTGTGATATTCAGCAAAAAGTTCAAAGCAGTAAAAAAAAGAAATCAACAAAATGACAAAGGCAAAGACAACTTTCTTTTTGTAGTTTTGTTTATTTGTTAACATTCCTCGTCTTTCCATTTAGGTGTTTATTATTTAAGTCGTTCCTTGTTGTTTTTGGTTAGTTTTGGTGTATGTATTGCAGTTCGCGTTGTTTATGTCAACATTTTGATCAATTTTTTATAACTTTTTTTGTATTATTTGTTTATCATCCACTTTATTACCTTCATGTTTTTTGTTTATTTATTCCGGAATCCAGTCCCAGGGGGGTTGTATTGTTTGCTCGCCGTTCGCGCGTATAATAAAAAATTCCCGCGTTGGAGACCAGCCAGCCAGATTCTCCAAATAATTTATTGACGCGAGTCGTTTAATAAACATGGTTATAGGTACCCACGACGTTCGCAATGTGAACATTTAATGATGTTGTTTGCGTGTTTCGGATTCGTGGATTATGCAGTTCATAAATCTTTTAGCGATAGCGAATAACTTAACGTTTAAGCTCTCGCACTGCATTTAGTATTAAAATAATTATTAATATCAATCAAGAACCGATTTACAATAATTACTCGATTTTTTATTATTATTTTACTTTTGGTTAATTATGACAGTTGTGGCATATCTTATTATTTGTATGTTTTCAATTCGAATTCAAAAAATATCGTTGTATATAAAATAATGACAAAATGTAAATAAGGCCATTGAATATACGACATAGAACACATATAGATGATACAAATATAAAAACACTAACTTATTGGCTAAGAATATTGCGCTAAATGTTGAATATCTCAACAGTCAGGATACAAATTATTAATAGTATTTATTTCATTCCTGATTATTTTTAAAATACCCCCGCAAAAAAGTATCTGGAGGAGTAAGATCTGGGCTATCGCCCAATCCATACTGGATATGTATTATTTAAACATTCTGTTACTGAAGCAACATTACAAGAAGGGGTCCCATCCAATATTTTCAATCGCCAGTCTATGCAATTTCATGAAGAAAAATTGTCCAACATTTGTACCATATGCACAATATGCCAATCGCCAAGTTTTACTTTGTATTTTCTAAAAAAATATTGATATGTTTTTTCTTGAAATATTCAAAAATTTTGAAAATTTCCTGTCATTTTTAGCGGCCTATAATTACCAATGTTATTTCAAATCAAATTAATATTTTGTACTTGTGGCTGTGGGGATCGCCACATATTTTTCTCAATTTTTCGGTGATGCTAGTTATTTGGATTAATTTTGTCTAGTAGTATGAATTGTGTGGCGAATTACCACCTCAAAAGTTATAGAATAACTTTGCTTACTTTTATGAGAAGATTTATTCATGAGGGGCAATCTCTATTTACAGACTTAATACTCTTGTTTTTTTCACGTAGTTCGATATATTGAAATCTTCAGTTTGCTCCACTTACGATAGTTGCCATTATTTAAGAAACAATTGTGACTACTTAGAATTTTTGGCGAATATTATTGAATCACATTATTACAGTTTAAACCTTTTTAGCATTTCTTTAAGAGTTTTGTTTATAAAATTTATGGGACTTCTTATACGTACCATTATTATTCCAAAATTGATGTTTTCGGTTAGTAGAAAAGTACAGACACGGGTTATTTTTACACATTCCTAGATATTTTTATTGGAAAAACAACAAATTGATTACACAACTTGTATCGTTGTGTTCCATTAAAGATAAATTCCCAAACTAATTGAAATTTCAGTCTAAGGTCATGAATATTTTAACTATTTAATCAAGCGCCAGCTGCTTCATATTTCTGTGAATCAATTTTATTCAGTATCCGAATATTTCACATTTCGTGTACACCGGTATCTATTGACGCGTGACATATGACTTAGCTTTGGCGGGCTTGCCGCTATTTTTGGGTCAGTCAAGGTACATCTTACTATTGTATCATAGTTCATTTTTCTATGCCAAAGTTAAAAAGCATTAAGATTCGTGTAAATAGTGTTTTATATTTATTTATGTAGTTAGTGGTAACGATGAATTCTCAAGAATATAGGGAAGTTGTAACAAATACCCAATAAAGTGCTCCACCTTAATTATAAAACCTCGTTTACTTTTATAGGTATAGCAGACTAATCAATGACTTTACCCTGTGTCAATATATATTAAGCGCTAGAGCTGCTTCATTTCTTAGTGTGGCAGTAACATTGCACATAATTTTTTGACGCACGGGTTGTCCTTGACAATCGGTGGCAACGTAGGAATTAACTTTACGAGGTCAAGATCGTACAATTCACCCCCAGCTTACACGCCCGAACAATGCGTGTCTGTTTATCGGTCGTGTTATCGATATAATAACATGTATGAACGATATATTGTTTAAATATAGGGTGTCTCATAACTTATCCATCAAAAAGCAACAGGTGGATACTGTTAAATCGAAGTAAGAAGTTTAGCCGTTAGGTATGATGGCGTTAGATATTATTGTTGTTTAGTTATACATAGATTAAATTATCAGTTAGAACATGTATGTTTAAAACTGTTGTTCGGGTATTGGCTTACGCGATTGTTCGGTTTGTTTCGAGATAATACTCGTGGTCCATATAGCTCCGTATTGGGATTAACGACAGCCCATTGTTATTGCCCGTTGAAACAGCCATTATTTTCTTTGCGCTTAACGCGGGAGATGAAAGTTTGGCTTCGGGATTTCGTTCGATCGTTGAAATATTTTTTATCTTGCATTTCGACGAAACCGACGTAAGCGTAACGCACAGTATTAATTGTGACGAAAATTTTTGCAGAAACGCTAATAGAGTTGGATGAGTTCTCTGGTAAGCGTTATTGCAGGTTTGTGTAATTTCGTTACCACAACTGCTACCCAATAGATAAACAAATTAAATAGTATCCAATATTAATCTTAACTAGTCCTACAATATTAATAAATGAACCCTTTAAAAATAATATTCTAAATTGATCATTTGGGAGACATTAATTACTATCTGAAATATATAATGCTTATAACGTTCGACTTTTTTTTCCAAGTTTTTAGGTTTGCTACTTTAATTGAAAATTTAAAAAGAAGATTGTTAAAAAGGGTATAGATGAAAATAATAATTACTCGAACCTGTAAGCCCTATTACACCTTATAATATAATATAATGTAATATAGTAGACAACATTGCTATAGTATAGCGGGTTTTATTAAAGCTCGTTTATTAAAAACTTAAGTTTAAATACAAAAAAAACTACAGGGTGACACTAGTCTTGAATAATTGTTTAAATAAGCGTTTGAGCAAAAAAACTGTTTTTCTTTTGTAACATACCCCGAAGACAAATGTTTTTGGTTATGTGTTAATATGATTTTTTATCATAATCTTGCCTGGACTGCTACTTCGACTTCAACATTAAAACAATAATTATTCCTCAAATTTTTGATATCAAATGAACGTTCCGTGGCAACGAGTGCTGATTCTGCACTAAACGTGACTACGGCAAATAGACCAAGTTGAAACGAAGGGTTTAACATTGTATCATAAATCTGTAGTGTTGGAGATAGTCAATTTAATAATAATATGTATTCTATAATAAATTATTATGCGATTACGATACTTAAAGATTCGAGAAATCCCATTAAAAATATAGACTCCATTTAATTCTCAGAACGACGCGATGGCGACGTAACGCGAAGTATAAATAAATAAATATAAATTTCATTGTATTTTTAAAAATTATTTCGGTCGCCTACACGTCTATTTTTTTGTTTCCAAAAGTATGCTAGGAAGGAAGGGTATCTTCGGAAGAAGTCTCATCATATTTAAAATTTAAATTTAACAGAAATATAATATATTATTAATAATCTATTTCTAATATTTCCAGTATATACCTACAAATAAATACAAGACAGAAATAATACATAATACGACAAAATATAAAATTTCCTTCACTCGCACCATTTGTACACTCCATCAGCAATCATTCACCCATTCTCCCAGTTGTTCTGGAAAACTTGTTTCACTCTTTAATTATTTTTTTAGTGAATACTTAAATTGACTTTCGTAGGTGATAAGTCTGATACATTTTAATAGGCTTAAAAGTTCTGCAAATTTTTTTGGGTATTCATTACCTCCCCAATGTGCACACTGCCATCCCAAGCGACAATACCGTATGATAATGTGCCTAATAAAAGGATAGAACGACCACTCTAGTTACAGAATTTCTCAGTTTTTGAGAACTTGATATAAATAAATCACAATTAAGAATTACACACTAAACTATACTGTGATTTGCGAAATTCCTAGAAAAAATGAAAATCAAATCAAATAATGACAACATTAAAATTACAATAAAAGTGGTGGTGATCCACTCCGATTGATTGAATGTAAAAGTTGTTAATGTTGGGTGAAACCGCAATTTTTGGAAATATTTAAACACTACATAAAGATGCAAGGGGAAGATTAGCATTTAAAAAAATTAATTTCTTCAGTTTTATAAATTTTTCACAAAACTTCTGGGTTCCTCCTGCGTCGGTTTTTGTTGAGTCAAACTTGCTAACGTTTCCCCAATCGTCCTGTTGGCTTCTTCAGACGTTAAATGAAACAAGTTTGACTCAACAAAAACCGACGCAGGAGGAACCCAGAAGTTTTGTGACAAGTATTACAGTAGCTTATGAAAAATTTTATAAACTCAATGGTTATTTGCAATTATTCAAAAAAAAAGTCATTATTATCACAAATCGTCCTCGCAAAACACGGCAACGCAGGAACACGGCTTTTTGTTTTAACTACAGCCGCAAATTTTGTGTTTACATGAATTTTTCATATTGTTAATACAGGGTTCGATCCAATGCTGTGCTTATGTGAATATAGTCAATATTTAAAAAGTTACACTTCGTTATTATCGAGAGCATTAACACGCATAATCAGTTGAATGGGGTTTTATCTACAAATATGCGCTTCAAAAAACTATAATAAATTTAATCACTGTTCAGGACCCGAAAAGTAAAATGTTTCTGCATGGGTAATCGAAAAAATTGTCGAACTGGTTGATTTAATATTACTAACTGTTTAAGTTTTTTTAAGCTGACGTTCTAAAGTGACGCTGGGTGCTTGTATTTTAGAGTAGGGAGAAGAAATTTTATTTTTTATTATTTAGTAGACAAGTTTTCCGACTGAAACTTCCAATTTATGAAAATATTCAGCGGGCGACTCGGCTAAACAAAGATTAGCCTGGCAATAGTCAAGTATAGTGGAAACCTACCACAGTGATACGCAATACCTGTCGATTATTATAATAGGTACACATTTAATTACCAAAATCAAATCCTTGCTTCAAAATCGCTACAGAAAGTGAGATAGACTTCGAAGCTCCTACTTTTTTGTACAACATTATATCGTTTTGTTTTAACAGGATGTCAACTAATTACATAATGCCCTAATCTGTGTAAGTGGAATTTGTTAATTATTATGGCTAGAAAGATATACGCGTTGCGGCTGTGAAAACCCGTCGACGTATAATAAATAATGCTCTGCGGGGAATTAATCGCATGCCATAGAAAACCACGAATAACGATTATTGTCTGAGGTCGTGTGGTTGCGAATTAGGTCTGAGAAACGACTGGTGGCCCCGTTTTATGAAATTTGCATACACGATTCGTCGTTTTTTCCTTCCTTAACGGTTTCATGTCATTTACATTTTGGTGAGAAGGTTCATGCGTTCCGCATCTATGTCGGACCATGAGATTGAGTTACACAAAACGAATGTTTTCCATTGGCGATGTAAGATTTTGTGAAATGGATAAATTGCTGATACGTAACTAACTAAACTAGGTCGAACATGCTTAAAACTATTTTTACAATTTGTTACACTACCAAAAACTTCTCAATCACGGGAATTAAACAGTCTTTGCAAACGAACCAATGGACTATTCAAGCCATAGTTAGTAAGTTCCTCTAGTTTTGTCCGATTATTAGAGGTCTCCGCTCATTAGAACAATATAATCGTAAACATGTATTACGTTTAGTTCTTTAAAAACATACAAAAAACTATACAAAAAAAATGTAGGTGAATGAACTTTAATTATTTAATTACAAACTCTGACGCATATTTATTGTTTTTTGCTTTAACAAGCTATTTATTTTTTTCTACTCCCGTCTGTAAAATACCTAATTACCCACTGATCTAGCGTGCGGGAAGCGTCGCTTTACCACGTCAGTTTCGTTTCCCACGAATCCGAGCCACTTCGAACGTTTCCGAGATTTTACCGCACGGGTTTGGGAGCAGTCGGATGTGTTCGGAGATATTTCCCACACTTTGAATTTTCACGTTTGTCAATTCTGACGGTCATGTCAGTCAACGTATTCGTGTTGTTTTTCGAAAATGTAGCCAAAAACTAACGGTCGTAGAAAAAGTATAGTAGGCAACACGTTCGGTAAACTTTTTAAGTCACTCGTTTATTAAACACTGGCTCCGCTCGTGTCAAATAAACTCGTGAGTCAAATGCCGTTTACCGCACTTGTTGCACAATATACTATGTAAATTACAAAAATATTTTGTGAGTATAAAAGTTAGGGTGAACGTTAGTCGCAGCAGTAGCGTGTAGATACTAAACGAATATGTGTAAACGCCATTATAAAGATATGTAGTCGAGATTAAACATTGTTTTTATACGTAACATTTTCCAGTAGACAATTCGGCTCTCATTTATTATTGCTACCGCAAACATACATCTAAGAGAGTGAAGGACCTCAGTAATTGCTGTAACAATTTTAATTGCGCTACAAATTGTTTACTATTCGCTTTTGTCTGTTAAAAATAGCAGGCACGTATGTTTCAACTTAAAAATAAATGCTTATTGACACTTCTCAATAAGGTGGTCAATTTCTAATCGAAAGTTTTTTTCGCCCATAAAGCGTACGGGAATGATTATAAATAAAATGGAAGTGTGTAATTAAACATTCCACCGCTTTTCGCCATTCAAATTGTAGCGACATGCCTAATATAAACGTCGTAGCTGTTTTTCAAAATAAAATCGAAAAAAATCAAAGCGATGATTCTTTGTCTAAAATACGGGGTAGTTTTGTATATATAAACGTTGGGACAAAAGTCAACCTTTAGCTAGATATCGCACTATAAATATAAAGTTTTGGCTAGTTTTCTATCTTAAAAAAGAAAAGGGATGGAGCAATAAAATATTATGAAGATATTGAAAGAAACATATTTTTTGCCTATTTTTCACTTTTTTCGAATGAGTAGGAGGGAATCATTCTTCCTAACTAAATTTTAAGAACAACATTTTTTTTCGACAACGGAACAATTTTTTAGAACAAAAAATGAATTTCTAAGTAAATTTGGCTATCAAATTGTTTTTCCCATGTCGTTACGTAATTTACTCCTTAAACTTAGTTATTAGGAAGTAGTCAAATTTAAAAAACTGATAAAATAGGCAGAAACTGTGTTTTTTTATAATGTATAATATACATGTATAATGTATATGTACTTATAATATGTAATAAAGTATCCATTAAGTTATTCGCGTTTGTTTTGAAACACTGTGTCTACTGCTGCATATTTTTTAAAGAAATTTCAATTGGGTGTTCTATAGAACTTATTTTCCTTTTTATAAAACTTCTGAATTCCTCCTGCGTCGGCAAGCTCTGAATAAGCCAACAGGATTATTGCCGAATTAGCTATTTTATAAAAAGTATTACAGCAGCCTGTGGAAATTTCTTTAAAAAAAAAATGCTTATTTTCCATTAATAATATATCGTGTAGAGAAGTCATTCTACTCACCAGTTGTAAGATGCAAGCATACCAAAATTACAAACATTTTGGAAAGAAAAATTAAACGGCGGGTTTTAGATACCAGATTCATTAATCTAATAAATCATTCGGAAAAGCAACTTTTGCTAACGAAAATTATCATACGGAAAAGTGCTAAACAGTATTAACGAATTCGTTTTTGTTTCAGCGAAGCTGCAAGATATAGAAAAGTTCTATGGAAGGACGTTAGGGTTGGGGATCTCATTCATTTATCAAACAACGAAGTAGTACCTGCCGACATTTTGTTGTTACGTTCGAGTGACGTAAGTGGACTTTGTTACATCGACACGGGCCATCTGGATGGCGAAACAAATTTAAAACAACGCCAGGTAGCCAGAGGGTTTTTAGAGAAGGTAAGCAAGACTTTAGACTTTCAGCAGAAAGAATGAAAGAAGCAGAAATTTGCCTTAGAAAAAGTCAAAAATCGTATTGAATTAATAATTTTTACAAGTAAATCTACTTTACTATCGTACCCTCTGGACTATTATTATTTATTCCCAATTAATATCTGTTTTATCATTCTTTTAGTGATCCTCGAATAGGCTACTTCCATTGATGGTTTTTATTTACTATAAATGTTTATTAGTAGATTAAGAACACACCTGCCAAATATTTTTTAAATACACAGAATAATTTTACACACATTTGAAGCTTGAATCGACGTCCGCGAAAATTGTCAAAATCGACTGCGACGCGATGCGACGCGACCGTCAACGGCAACTTATATAAAGTATCATATAAGGTGCAATAAAGTCCCACAATCTTAAATATGCATTAAATATAACCAACAATACCACGGAATCCATAGATAAAAGAGTTTACGATAGTTTAATAATTCCCATCGGCTGACAATATATCGTGAAGTCACAAACGTTTTCGTGTGACGTCATATTTAAAATGCTCTGTGTGATCTTTAAGTTCCCATTTTATTAGCAACATTTTTTTTAGAAAAATAATTTTTATCAAGTTCACGCAAGGGGCCTGCTCTTTAATTTCACACATCGGAAGTACAAGTTTGAATGTGAAATGGATAAAATGGATGGATGGAATGGATAAAATCTGAAATTTTGTATTTCATATTTGATTCATAAGTTCCCGTACTATGAGCATTAGTACACCGTGTGCCAAATAAAACGACTATACGATCTGGAAACCCATAGCAGATACGAAAAAAAGTTTCTTACAAAAGTTCCTTGGACTCTCCTGAAGATTTAAATTATTATAATTTGGTGAGACAGGGTGTCCCAAAAGTGTCCCCTCCGACATCAACTTTGTTATTTTAAATGGAACAACCTGTATATATCGACATTTTTGGAATCCTGGGTTAAAATAAAGGTCATTTTGTTAAAAAAACCTATTCGAATTTTGCATGGTTTAGGCAGAAATTGAGATCATGTGTTTTTTTTTTTCATATTTTGATTGCCCCTTATAAAATTGTGTTGTGATGCTACTGATCCAGGTATTGCAACGAAAATGTAACCACAGACTAAGGAGATGATGCACTACTCAATCAGATTGACAGATGCGACTCAGCTTATACAGGGTGTTCCACATAGGTGGAGCCCTTTTGGCGAATTCAATTAACAAAGTCTCAAGAGGGAACACCTTATATTTTTACTCAGATGTCAATTCTAGGATAAAAAATAAGGTAAATTTGTAATTTATCTTATATTTAAATTTTTCTTACTTTCTGAGATATTCGAGGTTTAAGATAACACCCGTATAAATTCTTGTTGAATTTAAAGCTGCCCACATTAGGTCACTTTTTGGCGATATTAGGTATTTTTTAAATGGCAAATATATGATACTACTTCTTTTAAAGATATAATACTCCAGATATACGAATAAAATCTATTGCTAACAATACAGGGTGTCCATTATTACCTGGAGATTTTGAGAAAAATCGACTCTCTTTACTGCACACTTTAACAGATTTAATAAAACTTCAGAATTCATATTTAAAGAAACATTTAATAGTTAATTATCTAGCTTGATTGAAAATACTTAATAACAAAAATAAATACTTAAAGTTTATAGGTTAACCAAAAAACTATAACTTATTTAAAATACAAATAAAATATATACTAACAAAAAACTTGACAACTATGAAGTTTTTAATTAGAAATATGAAAAACAACAATAACAAACAGAAATGTCAAAGTTTGTTTATACCTTAATGCGTTAAAAAAAAAAGTAATGTCATAGCCAACTATATTTTTAAATATTTTGATATTTCTTTTTTGTTTTGATGCTAGATGAAGCGAGCATTTTAAGAGGAACGTTTTTAACGAAACTTTATGGACCGAATTAACGAACAATAGCTAGTTAATTAACTATTAAATGTTTCTTTAAATATGAATTCTGAAGTTTTATTAAATCTATATTGTTAGCAATAGGTTTTATTCGTATATCGGGAGTATTATATCTTTAAAAGAAGTAGGATCGTGTATTTAAAAAATAGCTAATATTGCCAACAAGTGACCTAATGTGGGCAGCTTTAAATTCAATAAGGGTGTCATCTTAAACCTCGAATATCTCAAAAAGTAATAAAAATTTAAATTTAAGATAAATTACAAACTTACTTTATTTTTTATCCTAGAATTGATATCTGGATAAAAATATTTGAAAATTTGAAAATGATATTTTGTTAAATTAATTCGTCAAAACGGCACCACCTATTTGGGACATCCTGTATAAGCTGAGGGGCATCTGTCAAACTGATTAAGTAGTGCATCATCTCTTTAGTCTGTGGTTAAATTTTTGTTGCAATACCTGGATCACTACCGTCACAACACAATTTTATATGGGGCAATCAAAATATAAAAAAAAAACACATTACCTCAATTTCTGTCTAAACTATGCAAAATTCGAATAAGAATTTTTTAACAAAATGACCTTTATTTTAACCAAGGTTTCCAAAAATGTCAATATATAGGGGTGTTCCATTTAAAATAACAAAATTGATGTCGGAGGGGACACTTTTGGGACACCCTGTATCAACAAAATTATAATAATATATATTTATATATTAAATAATATATAAAAGAATATCTTGAGAGGTTAGTTGATCATGATCTTCTGCTAAGAAGGTTCGCTATACTGCCTCTGAGCTTGCGCAGAGACTTGCAATCTGTTTCATTTCTCTGTAAGTTACAATTACGCTTTCATGTGCCGCGGCTGGAAGGGAGACATCAATCAACTTTCTTACCGCAGTTACCCAGGTCCAATATCCATTTTTAAAACCCTATTTACAATATGTCTGCTACCTTCAACAAACTGTCACCGTACTGCGATTTATATTATAATGGTCTCCAGGCCATACTTCTGCAATTTCGATTGGCGTCGGATTATCCGTACCGATAAGTCTTATCCTTTTCTTTCTCATTCTTTCCTTCTTTTTTTTTTATTTATAAGATTAGTAGATTTACGATTAGTTTCTACGTCTCCTGGTATATATATTGGATGATTTATATTTAGTATTTCCTGTAATTGGGTCATGTTACCTGTAGAAAATAAAATGATATTTTTATTATTATTATTATTACTAATATTTTAAATCTTCAGGAAACTTTTGTACGAAACTTTTTTTCGTATATCCTATGGGTTTCTAGATCGTACAGTGGGTGGTTTAATTTGGCCCGCAGTGTACCTATATGCTTTGAACGCAGACAGGGCGGCCTCAGTCCATTCGGTTCGCTTGTCACAATAAGTTGCAATTTTTATATTGTATTATATTATAAATACGAATTTTAATGCCAAAACTGGCAATTTTTTTTTTTAACAATTATATACCTGTCTGTAGAATTTATACGTGGTATTGAAATATATTTAAAAAAATTGGATTTTATCCCTTAATTTTGACGTTTCAGCAACACGTCTTTGAACCGAGTAAATTTCGTAGCACAATCGAAGTCGAGGCGCCAACAACGAAAATCTACAGGTTTCACGGGGCCATAGTTCATCCTTCCGGTGCTAGGGTTCCCGTCGGTACCGACAACTTACTGCTCAGGGAATGTTTGCTTAAAAATACGGATTTCATCGAAGGAATCGTCGTCTACGCAGGTTATTTATTGCATTACGTGCCCGCACAATGTCGCTGTGTTGCTATATAAAACAATTGCAGGACACGAAACTAAAGCTTTGTTAAATAACGGCGGACCACGCTACAAGAGGTCAACTTTAGAAAAGCAAATGAATCAGGACGTGCTCTGGTGCGTTTTGATTTTGATTTTGTTGTGCGTCATAGGAGCAGTCGGCTGCAATCTGTGGCTGCACACATATTCTAATTTAACGACGCCTTTCAAAGACAATTCGGAAAGCACTGAAGCGTTTTTAGCATTTTGGACGTATATTATAGTTTTACAAGTAAGTGTTAAGCAGACTGCCTTTCCCGAAGAAAAATGTGTATGTTGTAATGTAATGTATCTTGCAGATTATGATTCCGTTGTCGTTATATGTAACATTGGAGTTATGTAAAATAATACAAGTGTACCATATCCACCACAATGCGGATTTGTATGATCCTCTGATGGATAAAAGAACCGAATGTCGAGCTTTAAATATAACAGAAGAACTGGGACAGATACAATACATATTTTCGGACAAGACCGGAACTTTGACTGAAAATAGGATGATATTTCGGCGATGCGCAATAGCGGGTGTCGATTACGGACATCCGCAATTGGCTAATGAAGGACGAAACGGTAGGATTTTCGGTCAGCTTGTCGGTATAAAGAATTTTCAACCGAAATGTCTCGTTTCAGGCAGGCTAACAAACTTGAGTGTGGTAGTGAATCCCACGCTATGGAGCGATTTATGTCTAGAAGGAAACAATTTACCTGAGCATATATTTAGCAATAAAACCCTGCACAGTGCCAGAATACAAGAATTTTTATTGCTGTTGGCGTTGTGCAATACAGTGGTCTGTTCCCACCATCCTCACTTTGACACGATGAATGCCAGTGGTAAGTGTATTTTTCTAAAACATAAATGAAAATTCATTTTTATTATTTTGTATATTATTTTATCCATAATAAAGTATAAATAATTATCTCAGTTTGTTGCACGCAGTATATGCATACTTATAAATTGTAATTATACCAAATACAAGCAAATGGCTACAATACACAAAGGAATGAATTGTTACTCACAAAACTTTTGAAATGACATTATCTTGCAAGTAACAAACGAGTTAGAGTGTACCTTAAAAGTGTATTAAATAACTACAGCGTTATGAAAAATCAAGTTATAAGATAATTTTGATAAAGAAAGTTATTTATCAATGATATGTATATTTGCGAATTATTGTTGCGTGATCACGGATGCCATTGACAAATATATAAAGTTTTTTTTTTTTAATTTCATTCATAATAATTATGTGTGTCCGCTAGTTGATACAGAGTCTAATGTTTAACATTTTTATTACGAAGTTCAATTGTGCTCCGCTAGCTTCGCTATTTTATGGCTATTTTTACAGTTTATTCAATAAAACAAGTTCTAGTTTCCATCATGGCAATAGAAGTTACTCTGGGGGCACCGCTATAAGTACTATTAACTTGCTAGTCAAATTTAATGTAGAGCCAAAGCAGCTACGCCCTCTAGCGATCGAAGTGAATTAGTTCCTACCATATTATATTCCTAGCCCCAATTAATAAAAATATCTGCCAAAATTACCCTAGATTTTCAAAATGTTTCCTGTTTAATGTTATCTTGACGTTTTGGTACTCATAGTACTTTTTCACACAATAATGTTCCTGTTATAACTTGATTGGTTTTACAGAATGTTGTATTTACGAGGTGTCCACATTTCCTTGCGTGTTTACTCGAGCAATTGAAATTTAGGTCACCATCGTTTTAGGGATAATTGAACCAGTTCCTAACCTACTTGCTGATGGTGAAGGTAGTGTGAACACCAACGAACTGATCACCGCTAAATCCGCAAAGTTAAATGATAAATACACGCGGCTAGACGAATCGAGATCAGTAACACCATCACCACCTTTACCATCACCATATTCAACGGACATTCAAAGAGGTCATGTTTCTACACTGCCGCCGATAGATTCGATACAAAGCTCACCGGTCGATTCGATACAAAGTCAAAATAGTTCTAAATCGCGTCCGAGATTATTGAACATACCTAGTATCAGTTTTTTGGCGAAACGCAATGGAAGCAATACCAATCTAACAGACGAACAAAAAGCTACACTAAATCAGTCCGCTACGCCGTCACCATGCGATTTAAAACCAATTTACGAAGCAGAGAGTCCAGACGAATTAGCTTTAGTGGACGCGGCTTATATTTACCGATGTAGGCTTCTGAAGAGAACACCTACAGAAGTAATCGTTGACATTCCAAAAGAAGGCAAACTCGTCTTCAATATATTGCACATTTTACCATTCGATTCAACTCGTAAACGTATGTCTATCATCGTACGTCATCCGATCACGAAGGAAATTATTCTCTACTGCAAAGGCGCCGATACGAGTATGATTCCTTGTTTGGTGCCTGCGGAAGATGACTCCGAGCAAAAACGAATTGTGAATAAGACACAACAACACTTAAACGGCTACGCGAGAGAGGGATTAAGGGTGTTAGTTATGGCTAAAAGGGTTTTGACTCAATATGAGTATAGCGAATGGTGGAGGCAACATCAGGAAGTCGAGTTGGCTGCTGATAACATGGATAGAAGACTGAGAGATAGCTATTCAAGTATTGAATGCAAAATGACCCTCTTGGGAGCTACTGGTAAGTTGCACCTGTATATTAAATTAATCACAATACTCATTCGTCAAAATCCATAATATAATATTTGCTTATTTTGAGTGATGATACATTTGATAATTGAAACAATTTGATAATGGCACATAAAACCACATTATGGATTTCGTCAAGTAAGTCAAAATTAGGTACACAATATAGGTCACATGAAAAACAACAATACAGTGATAAAAAACATTAATAAGTAAAATAATTCTTTAAATTATTAAAACAGTTTTGTAGGAGAAAAAATTTTAGTTTTTGGATTTAAAAATGTTTATATTACTACTGCTTTTTGGCTTTTTAAACTCCCTGAAGAGAAGCATGCACGAACTATTCAGCGACGCTCCAGCGATACACCTTAGTTCTTTCTTTTGGGATTTGTAAACAGATGTCGCAAAAGGAATAACATAGAGTAATCTCGAATGGATGTGAGCATAGTAGAAATTTACCATGCATTTCCCATCCAAAACAGTTTTTAAATTTTTTATTATGAAACAATAAGTGTGCAGCTTTGAAGAAAGTAATTGCTATAGAGTTTCTCAAGACAGGGTTTCGTCGAGTTCTAGTCCCAAAAATTTAACGTGCTTTTTTATTTCAACGGCCTCCCTGGTCGAGTGGAGATTGACAGAAAAGTTTTGTTTTTATTTTGTGAGCATTTGAATATCAGTACACTTGTTTTTTGGACATGCAAAAAGAGGTCGTTGGTGTTAAACCAGCTATTTAGCAGTACAAGTTCTCAATTTATTTATTTGATCACAGAGATTAAACTTGAACCCTGATAAACCCAGATGAGCAGAAAGTTCATTGCTAAAAAGGATAAATAAAACAGGGCCAAGCAATCTTGCGGTACGCCTCTATCGATTGGATCTATTGGATTTTTTAATTTAACATAAGTTGCCTTTTTCCTGCCTTATTTCAACATACTGCCTACGATTTGTTAAGAACGATCTAAACCAGTTCAGAGCTTCCGTATTGTTCCATCCTATTCAAAAGAATTTCGTGGTTCATGCAGTCAAAATTTTCAGGAATTGAAGATCGGCTACAGGAAGGTGTACCCGAAACTCTTTCCGCCTTAATTTCGGCCGGTATAGTAGTGTGGGTTCTGACAGGTGATAAACCTGAAACCGCCCTCAATATCGCTTATTCGGCAAAATTATTTTCACCCCAAATGGAATTACTGAAGATCATGGCGCGATCTAAAGAAAGCGCCGAAAGCACAATCCATTGTTATTTAGCTGAAGTAGAAAGACAACTTAAAGAAGCTCAGGTGATATCAGAAAATAGCGCGTATGACATTGGCGCTACGTCTTCGACAGTTATCGGTCGACGGAGGTATTTACAAGCACCTGCAAAAAATAACAGTAGAGCTTTAGTTGTTGACGGTAAAACACTAACATACATTCTGGATAGAAGATCAAATCTCACTGTCCCGTTTTTGAAGCTGACCACTTATTGCAATTCAGTGTTATGCTGCAGAGCTACGCCCTTGCAAAAAGCTTACATAGTTAAAGTGGTAAAAGAAGAGATGAAAATGAGGACACTAGCAATTGGTGATGGTGCAAACGACGTTTCCATGATACAGACAGCCGATGTAGGGATAGGTAAATTGGCAAATGATCTGATCTGCTTAGATTATATATTATTGCATATTGTTTAGGTATTTCAGGTCAAGAAGGTATGCAAGCAGTGATGGCAGCCGATTTCGCCCTCTCCCGGTTTAAGTATTTAGAAAGATTTTTGTTGGTTCACGGACATTGGAGTTATGATAGACTGTCAAGGATGGTGCTGTATTTCTTTTATAAAAACGCGGTTTGTTTAAAATATTCAATGGAAATTTTAGCTTGTAAATTGTTACCTCTTTTAGACATTTGTGTTCCTAATGTTTTGGTATCAGTTTTTCTGTGGATTTTCTGGAATGGTGATGATTGACCAAATGTACCTTATGCTATACAATTTGCTTTTTACTTCGCTACCACCCATCGCAATAGGTAACATGTTTTCTATACTTAATATACTTATGAAAATATAACACTTTGTAATGTGACATTGACAAATTTGGAAACGGGATATTCGGTAATTATAGATATCATAGAATTTCATAAGTGAATCTCAGTGCCATCTTGATGCTAAAACCATTTAGGTTATTAGGTTGCACAACAAACATAAGTTACTAGTCCCAAACCATTATAACTGCAATTTCCACAATTCTCTTTAGTCCATCTCCCTAAGAAGGGATTAGTGACTATGATGCTCTTGAAGCAGTGCTTATGGTATTGTGGCATTCCGTTGTATTCTGGGCCATGATTACGGTTTCATGAAGGCTATGGCTGATAAGATCCTTGGTTTGGTCTATCCATCTTTTGGGTGACCTTCCGCGCAGGCGTCTTCCTTTCCTTCTACTATTAGTAGTTGCAGCGAGTCCGTTCTTCTTGCAATATGGCCAGTGAATGTTAGAAAGCTTGGATTTATCGTTTTTTGACACATTTAGATGAATATTTAATTCTCGAAGAACGGACTCATTCGTACAGTGGGCCGTCCAGGGTTTTCCGTAACAGCCGTCAGTACGCCCACATTTCAAAGGTTTCATTCTTGATCGTCCAGGTTTCAGCTCCAGAAGTGGCAATCGGGAACACAAGTGAATTCAACAATCTTACTTTGGTATTTTTAGGGATGGCTGTATCCCTCCAGATCTTACTTAGCTTAGTTATGGCTGTTCGAGCGAGTGCAATTCTTCGCTTTGTTTCACCTTTATATGCACCGCTATTGTCAATTAAAGATCCCAAGTACAAGTACTTATTCACCACATTGAACCCAGCAATGTTTTTTGACATGACAATAGTTTTGTTGGGATTTAATTTCAATCCAAATTCTGCACTAGTTTCCTGGAGACGGTGCATAATAAATGCCCTTTTTATACAGTGGCATATAAAGTGAGCCGCGCCATTCGTCTGGCCAAGCTCCTGTCTTCCAAACGATTACATATAAAATGTAAAATATTAACCTCTGGCTGTTCTATTGACATTAGTGTCTCTGCAGCTATGCGATCGATGCCTGGAGCTTTATTGTTTTTGAGGCTCTTTAAGGCGTGTTCAACCTTCGATTTAAGAATCCAAATTTTATAATCTACCAAATTCTAAATATCATTGGCCATATTACCATAACTACCCAGGCAATTCCAAACAGCACTTACAATGCATAATACATTGTTCACCATAAAGCTATCTAACAAAAGGATGGGGTATATTAAACTAAAATAACAAAAAGAAACAAACAAAATGGAGGGCATCTGGTTATTTTACTTAATCACAATATGATCAAGGTGTGCTTGCATGTACCGTTAAGATATGAAGGATTGTATTTTTCCCCATACCATACTATCAGCGTCATCTACCTTCTAATAGTTGCAAGCATTGAGTCAAACTAATTATTAGTGATTTTGTTAATACCAAAAACCTTTCATAGTCCACAGAGCAAAAGTAGTAACATGAAAACTCACTTTATTTCATAATTTGTGCTTAAACTACTTGCATTATAGTAGAATAATAGAGTCAGAACCACTCGTAATGCTAGTAAATAAAGTATTGAGGTAGTTAATTAACAGAGGGGAGATAGGAGTACCACTGCAACCTCTGGCGCTCTTATTATTCTAAGTTGCAACAATTAAAAAGAATATGTAAAATACAATAACACTGTATATTTACTGTATTTCCAAAATTGGTACCTAATATAGTTATATTTTTGATAAACTGGAGCACCTTAATCTTTGAATTTGATGACAAGATGTAAGTAAAGTTTAGTTTTTGCAACGAACTTACACTTTCAACCCTTTACGTAAATGTTAATAATAATAACTAATGATTTTGTAGGAGTGTATGATCAAGATGCTCCCGAGTCTCTCTTGTTAGAGAAACCATATCTATATAAAAGGGGTCGACTAGGCAGGGTGTACAGGACATATTCGTTTTGGTTGACAATGGCCGACTCTCTATACCAAAGCCTGTGTGTATATTTCATCTGTTATGGGGCCTATAACGGAAGCGATGTGGATGTGTTTGAATTCGGAACTGCAGCCACGACCGCCTGCATGTTTGTCATGCTGCTACATGTTGCTATAGAAACTAGATCATGGGTAAAATTTGGTATTTTTCCAACAATGGATTTTTCTACTAATCAGGATTCTTTTCAGACAATAATTCATGTGTTATCGATAGTGCTTTCGATCGGGATGTTTTACGTCTATTCTATACTGTATAATTCCTTCTGCGTCAACTGTTTTGGTTTGCCAAGCACTTATTGGACAATACAGATGGCGATGCAAAGACCCGCGTATTGGCTTTGCACTTTGTTATCCTGCGTTGTTTCTCTCTTGCCAAGGTAAAATGCTCAGAAGTCCGGTGCCTATAATAACGGTTTTTATATATAGCCGGTGACAAAAAAGTTATAAGCAGTAAATTTCGTTTTTTATAAGGGTAAATGGCTGTTATTATTTGGTCTTTTCAACCTGGCGGTAATAGAAATTTAGCATTCTTTTCTGTGTCATAACGCTGCAAATTTAAAATAATTTTTTCTTCGCGCAGGCTTCTGTATCGAGTCAGTCAAACGGTTTTAGCACCCGACGAGGTAACCAGGGCGCTCGTTGCAGATCGCAGGGCGCATAGAAGAGGTGAGAAGTTTTTAGTGTCTTGGTCGAGATCGACATCCACATCGTCCATTTACAGGTATCTGGAGTGTGGAGATTTTTGCTTTTTTCTGACATGCTGCCCCTTTCTTCTGCTTTTGCGCATTCTCGACCAGAGCACTCGATACACTAACAAAACATTGTAGCTCATAGAAATTCCGAACTGCAACAAAATAAGAATTCAGTACAGAAAATCTCTTATATCGCTCTTGAAAGCCTGAAGATATTCACATTTGACTTAAGGATTAAAAATTTTTTAATATTTTTCTTTGTTGTTTTAACTGTCAAATTCATTGGAATAATTTGTATTGTTTAACACCCTTTGAACATACTCTTACGTTAAAAGTCAAATTGGAATTTTAAACGTCAAAATACTTTCTTTCCTGAAAGAAAAATGTAAAAAAATCTAAATCACTAGTATAACTTCACTAAACAAAGTCTTGTACAGTGTGTTTCCTAATATTTCACATAATTTTGTGAGGAAAATGTAGTATTAAATTTTTAGGAATGTCGCTTTGCTTTGAAAATGTTAAAAAAATTGATATTCTAATGATTTGATCTAATAATAATTAGTGGAAAATGATATTCAAGTAGTATTGGGTACGGTAATTCGTTTTAGTACTTTACTTAGTGTCGACTTAAGACTGATCAATTAGTTTTGTGACCTACATTTTATTATAAAACTGTCAAAGATAAGAGAAAAAATTAAAAAACGTAATCATTCTTAAAATTGTTTTTCAAGATATAAAATCAACATAATCATTTATTTTTGCGAAATAATGGTATTCGTTCCCCTCATGTGCGCCATTTAACTAATTAAAAATTGGAACGACTATTACTTCTACCATAGATCTTTTTCCATTTCGTAGTTATTCTATATAGAGGTTTGACAGACCTTCCAGATTGGTTTGGTTTGCTGTATTTTTTGACACTTCTTTTAAAACTTTCAAAATTATTTATTGTTGTATGTATGTTTATTGGTTTATTTGAATTGATCATTCATTGTCAGTGAGTGAGTTACTTATTATTATTTATGATAAATGACTTCTGTGATTTTTTTTTAATAGCAAAAATAAAATTTAGGGTATAAATATTATAGTATAGGGTATTAGAAGATAAAATTAAAGGAAAATAATGCCTATTCATGCATATTAATAAAGTTTACATAGTACTGTTCCAATACAGCTACTACTCAAAGTCTCTTAAAAAGTTTGTAGTTTTTGAGGCTATCAAATCTAGGTAGGTATGATAAAACTCCTCGATTTCGTTGTAATATTTTTTATAATAAATAATTTCCTTTCCTTCCTTTTGATTTTAAATTTAATAATAAATCCTAGGAGCAAAAATTAATCATCATTCAATCATTCTATGTAATTATGAGAAATTAATTGGGCACTTCATTTACTTGCTGTGGTTAAGACAAATTTCTAGTACAGAGAATGTCGTCTCACTACTGTTAGTATTCACTCATTTTCTTTAAACAGTGGCACTACTATCGTTTCAAATAATATTTATACAGGATGTTTCAGAAAACATGAGCCATCGCTTAAGGGGAGATCCCTCACGTAAAAATAATACTTTTTTTATATCAACATGGATCCAATGCTTCTTGATTTGGTAGCTACAGGACGTTAAATTTTTATTTTTTTGATTTACTACAAATTTATTCTGCGCGCCACTGACTTTTCTTTGATTGCAAAATTAAGAAGGCTGTTTACTGCCTGTTGAACGTTTGCCGATTTTATTGCATTTGTTACAGTCATTTTGGATACAATTGGAGTAAATAAAAAAATATGAATTGTTTAACACTCTGGAGCTACGAAACAAAGCAGAATCGGACCCATGTTGATATAAAAAAAATATTATTTTTACTTGAGGAAACTCTTCTACAGCGATGGCAAAACTTGTATTTAGTATCATACCTTTTCCAGGAACTTGTTTTACAGAAATCTACTTATCATCCAAGATGAGACTTTTCCAAACTGGTTACATACATAACTACTCTTCATTTGCATTGGCTAGCTTAATTATAGTTTTCCTAACCCATTTTTCTTCACTTTCTGTGCATAGTTGTGTCATTAGCGCCAGTTATAGCATAGTGATTTTCTATATTCAAAACGTCTGCTTCGCTGCATTTAGGTAATTTAATCAGTTTTCGTTAGCTATTATCATTATTAAGAGAAGGCCTCTCTTGATGCAAATAACAAGTGCAATCATTTTAGCTAGACACAAAAACTGGCTTCATTTCATAATTGTACAACCACGCAATTTTTTTCTGCGGAAAAGTTGCTCTGTGAGAATAATTGCTAATTATATGCTTTTTTTTCTAGATGCAATAGGGGTGATAAGAAAGCAAAAAGAACAAATTTAAACTTAGTTTACTCTATACAAAAGCAAATTTCGCAATTTGATTTTTGTGTCAAAAAACATTTTAAAGGAATATGCTTGACCATCAGGCAGAAGTTCATGCGTACATTCCGAAAACAAGCTCTAGTTACAATTTCCCCAGTGTAAGTGTTGAATTTTACGATCATCTCATAAAAATGATAGTTTATAGTTTTCACCTAATTAATTTCCCCAGTACCACTATGCACAGAGAATATTGCTCACATCTACAAATAACCAAAAATAATAAGTGGTCCCAAATTTCTGCTGTTTAAAGGTTTTCTGCAGAAACTAAACATGTTCGCGGATGATGGAAATAGTTTTTAGTAATATTTGGTTTCTTTGTGTGGGTGTAATTTTTAACTGAATGTGGAGGATCCTGGCTGATCCTAGCTATGATCATTAATTAAATATACAAAATCACTTACTCATTTCTATGTTTTTTTCAGAACAACCAATCAGAGGAATCAGCATATTAACCCTTTAGCAGCAGTGGGTTAACCCGTTGTTTTCGTACAAAATGACACTTAAATTTAGTGATTGATTTAAATCTAGTGATCCTGCATTTTTAGGCTGTGATGCTTGTTTAAGGGACCAATTAATAATTGTGTTCTTTTTAATATTTATTTAGGAAAATACTGTTGTAAATATTTTCCAGGCATAAATTTAATGGAATCAAATTTTTGTTTGTGACACAATGTTTTTGGAGTGTCACAAATATTACTTTTGATTTCTTAATAATATCTACTTCTAAATATGGGTAGCTGCCTTGCCTTCTAACAGTGCCATTTTCTATGTCGTCAATAAATATTTAAGGTACTTAGTATAAACCTGATTAAAGTTACCATATTTCTTCAACTATTTTTTATTTCTATTACAACAGGGTGTCTTACATGTATGTAGTGGTCTACCACTACATGATTGTTTTAAATCACTTATGTACTGTTTTGTTATTTTTAATAGAATATAAATCCAGTATTTCTAGTTTTAATAAAATGTAATTATGTTTTCTATATTTCCTAAGGTTTCATACCCAGTTCTTACTAATTAAGGGTTGACATTGCATATTTTTGTTTTGAGACCTAACCATCCAAATTAAAAATATGGGCAAGTTGAGAAATGTTATTACGAGGTAACCGATCTTAATTCGGCAAAGCCCAACAATACACCTCAAATATGCTTTTTGCATCTTTTTTTTTTAATTAACCAATGATTTTATAGATGAAGCACACTGGGATTTGTATTCTTAGTGTACCATTCAAATAGCATATCTCCCCAATTCACTAGTGATATATAAAAGCGTCATATTTTTCTAAAATATTATGAAATGTATTCAATTCTACCGTTTAGACTTTCAAATTATATTTATGTACATTGCAATCCTCAGTATTAAAAAAATGTTGAACTATATTTTGTTTATTTTTGTTCGGGAAAAACAGTTTCTTACAAGAAAATTTATTATTCCTGCTAAATGAAGTGTTAACTAAACTTTGAATAAATTCATTCATAGTTAAAAAAAAATTGGGATGCGTTATTTAATTTATTTATTTAAATAGAATATTAAACATGTATGTACAAAATATATACATTTAAAAGGAATAGTATTATGGGAAGTGCTCATTTCTTATATGTCCAAATTGGGTTCTCAGGTTTTAGGTTGACTTATCTTTGCCAAATTTGTACTTTCCTCAAAATATTGGTTAGGATGATTTATGATGTTGGTGGCAGGTTGACCATGGATACATTCAAAATATTTTGTGCAAGCTATCTGATAATGTTCACTTCCAACCAATTCGATTATTGAATTAACACCTACAACATATATATAGTCTGTTAAAAAAAAAACACTATGAACACGTAATTATCACACTTGCCATAAGTCATTTCTTTATTTTGTTAAAAACCATCAGACTTACCTTCCGATGGTACACCATATTCATTTAATTTCTGCCTTAAAACTGAAGCATCCCAATGTTTAAATGGGCATCCATGATGTTCTCCTGGACCTACATTATTCATAATGATTTTAATACAACTGAATGGTGAATAGTTGGTCATATTTCCGACTTTACCATATTGATGATTGATATTGTAAAGATAACTTTTATCAAATTTTGTGGAGTCCATTATTTTGGTAAACTCTTGTCGCCAGAATTCCACAGCTTGTTCATACAAAACACCTAAAAGCACAACATGTTTGACGAACAATGAGCAGTGAGCATGACAATTATTGACCTATTCCCTTAATGAAAAGCCCATATTGCAAACGACTGTGATGTTTAAGATGATGATTGGCTCTTAGAGTCTCATGTAGATGTCTCATACACAGTGGAAAATGTTTTCTTGAAATATTATCAAAATTGTCCATATCAATGCCGTCCTTGTTATTAGCTTCGTAATTGTAATTTTTCCCCGTATATGTCAAATGTAAATTATATAAAAGGTCAGTCAACCTATCATCATCAATCAATGGCAACTTATGATTAATGTAACTCAAGCTTTCACTCAAAGATGCCCTAAATCTTGATTGAATACAAACCACCAGATCTGACATTGGAATATATGCAAACCTAAAAAGGATAATGGGGTTTTTTAAATATTCATGATTTCTTATTTTAATTATGTACAAACCCTTGCTTTAAATATGCTCTTCTATTCTTGACTAAAGGGATAACTTCTATAAATGGGACCTTATAAAAATCGCTAGTGTTACATAAAACATCACTCATTCCAGGAATAGAAGCGATTAATTCGTTTTGCATTCTTTCCTTTTCACTCAGAGATATTGGTATATACTCCAGCTTGTTTAAACGTAAAAATTTTAAAATTGACTGAGGTGTTTGAACCATAAATCGCAGGCGAAACCATTCCAACTCACGATTTAAAAACCACCTTCTGAGCTCCTCACTACGACAATACGTTAAACGTAAAATAAAGTGAGAAATATAGTCTGCCCTCCTGGCTTGTATATCATTTGTTGACTGTCCTCCTGAACCGTTTAGTAATCGAACAAACTTTTTGAGATTATTCTTCAACAGATCTTCTTTTATCGTATTTTTCCATTCCTCACTATACATCTTTGGTCCTTTTAAAGAAGCTTGCTCGATAATTCTGAGCAACTGCAGTCGATCTAAAGCCAACTCTTCAAATTCGGAAAGAGAAATTTCTAATAAAGGAATCTGTGTGTATAACGATACGTCGTGATTATAAATATTCGCTTGAACATCGACGATCGCTTTGTGTAAGCGTCTTCTTCTTACATTTGTATCCATATTTTACAAAGAGAAAATATTTTCAATTTTTTCTCGTACACGTTCATCAAAATACTAACCTTATAAATATTTCCCGCCAACTTCTTCATTCATTAATTCTTCTTCTTTTATAGTAAGTGGGCAAGCAAGTTCACTAATAATTTTTTGGGTAGTCCAGTAGAAAGTGATGTAATTTTTTGGAGTAAAATGTATTTGATTCTTTTTGCTAAATTTTGCTTTTACACGAAGCATTTTAAATTTGGATAATATAAACAAAACATTTTAATTAAATGTATTTGCCAGGCATATAACGTGCACCTAAATGGTTTTCCTTATATAGACTTACAGAAAATGCATAAAATTTATAATTCTATTAGTCATCTTTCATGATTCATTAAAAATATAATTATAAATATTTGCCTGCTTCTGTACAAATTGTCACAAGAATACATGGAAACCATCAAGTTAAATACTTCTGCGTTTTTATCGGATAGTTGCATGTTGTTTGAATTCAACAGTAGAAAAATGTCTAATGTTCTCAAAGGGAATGCTCACATTGTTTTCGACCGGGCTGTGAATTTTGATTTGTCTCAGATGTGTGTCTCTTCCATTCTGATGGTTACTGGTGACAGCAATTTGAATCATAAATACTCGAATTGGTTTGTCATAAATATCTCGTATTGGAACATGGACCCAACCTTAAGATAAAACAGAGTGTGTCAACAAAATTATAAATAAAGTTATGAAGAATACCTGATGGTTCTGATAATGGCACAACTTCTATCTCCTGTATATCATTAAAGTGAGTCCCAACCCGTATGGATATCCGACTTGGTGTATAACTTTCATCTAGTTTGTAATCTGTGTAAATATAAATATCACTTAGTGTAGTTTTTCTCTGAAACTGAATGTTGACTAGATGAGGAAGTTGACCGTCCGATTGCCAATAAGTATCAGCTCGATCGTCTCGCAATTGATCCACTCCAAAACCTGCTAACAAAATAACAAAAAAAACATTTTTACAATAAAATAGTAAAAGCGCATTTGCCTGGTTTGCATGATGAAAGACTCCATATGGCGTGAGCGCCTACTTCTCTTACATTTCCAGTTCGTTCATTTTTAATAGGATCTACCTCTCTTGTCGACTTGACAGACATAACTTTTAAAATTCGCGCACAGATATATCCTCCACGAAACAGACACTTTGCCGCCTTGGTATTAAAAACAATTAGGTTACGTCCATTTCATCTACGTCAAGTTGAAATGGTAAAGAAGAAGATTAGCTGCAGGGTGGAGTTCTGATTGGTGCGTTCAATTTATTTAATGCAAACAACTAACCAACCGTCCGGGTTTTATTTTAATTCTGTTTGCCATTTTTTCCTAAAAATAAAGATGAAGAATCCCTGATTTATGTTCAAAAATTTTTCTGTTGGTCGAATGATCTTTGCAACCTTACCCAATTGCAATGAAGAGAAAGAAAAACATTGAGTCTGTCCAAAATAAAAACTTCAAATAAATAATTAATATGTAATAATTTTTAATGAACTTGAATTTCCAAAATAGGAACACAAATTAAATTTTTTGGCCTCCTTAATTCTAACTAACGTCGTGCCGAAAAAATTCTTGCTAAATTCCTTGCTGAACTTGCCAGATGTCTGAATTTGAACCTGTCAGAGTTTCTAATGAGTATGAAAAGTTTCTTCGAGAATTTATAGCAGTTTTCAAAGAGTTGCCAGTTCTGTGGGACAAGCGTCACCCAGGTTACTCCAACAAAACGGAGAGAAACAATGGAATCGAAATTCTATTAAGTAAATGCAAAGAATATTTTCCGGATGTTACTTATGAATTTGCTAAAGTAAAACTCGAAACAATTAGAGGATGTTTTCGTAGAGAGTACAAAAAGGTAGTTGTAGTTTTCTGTGTTCCGGTATATTATTGTATTAACTACTTTAAGGTGGTACAATCTAAAGAAATTGCAAACTCTCCAGAGGAGATATATAAACCAACATTATGGTATTATAGTTTATTATTGTTCACAGTGGGTGAAAATGCAGATTATGGAGATATGGAAGCATTGCAGAATTATTCAGTAACCAATTTTCCTTCTTAAATTCATTCAGAATTATTAAATATGCATGTATTTTTAGAAATCATCTTATTGGACTAGAGAATATACACTCATCTTAATTGATTTATTAAAAAGTCAACCAATGTTCTACTCAGCAGATTCATGCAAATATAGTAGAAGTGAAAAACTTTTGGCATTAAAGAAGATTGCTGATGGATTATTGATGGAAACAGGCAAAAAATTTGAATTGATGGAAATAAAAAGAAAAATCACAATGTTAAAAGATCAGTACAGAAGGGAACGCAGAATGATGAGAATCAAAAAATCAAAAACAAGTTCCTTATGGTGCTATGAAATGTTAAGTTTTTTAAAACACAATGCTTCAATGAAGACAAAAAAGGTAAAACAGATATTGTCAATTTCAAAATATAAAAATTTATTTTTTTCAGGAATCAAAATCTACAGAAGCTTTACTTGATGTTACATTTGACAGTGTTACTGTAAGTCTTGTTACAATTTTTAAGTAGGTTTATGTGTATTTTAGTTTGTGCATTTTTAGAGTCCTCCCATTCTTGAAATCCAAGGTATTGAAGAAAATGACACAAAAAATTTTGACTCAGTTGTTGGAAATGTTAGTAATAATATGTTGGTTTCCAATGCAAAGTACAATTACAATGACATCTTTGACACGATTGGAAAGAATGTTACCCGCAAATTAAAAGATATGTTAGAAGACCAAAGAAGATATGCAATCAATATTATTAATGATATTCTCTGTCATGGTTCGATGAATCATTTAAGCTGGGATTTAGGATTGTCCATCAAGTATGATGAATGAATGATTGTCTATTTTATAATATATTTTATTTATTAATAAATGTATAACCACCTTATTTCTTAACCCTTGATTTCTAGATATAGCATATTATTTCAACTCTCAAGGCTTTTTTGAAACTCTTAATACTAAAGTTTAGTTGATTTCACAACATTCATTCCTAAATTGTTTTTGCACTAAATACTAAATAATTACAAAGCTTTAAATTTTACTGTTCGGGTTCTGTCTTTTAGCAAATGTGTGCATATAAATAAAGTCGCTTTCACCCGTAGCTCTGTGTTTATTATTTTCTTAAACATGAAAAATACTGCCGACGATTCATATGAAAAAAATTTAAGTAGCCAATAGGCCATACCAAAGGAATTTTGAATAATTTTCAAAATTTCATGATTTCAAGTTTTTAAATTAGAAGGTATGGAAAACCTAGAGCGTGTTTTTTTGGTTAAACGTTTTTAACAGAACGCGTAAAACAAACAAAAAGTACCTACTGATGGAAATTTTATGTTAGGCAAGTTATTAACAGGTGGCTCTGGTGACGCGTTTTATTTAATTTTTTGCTTTGAAAATTAATAAAAACCGAGAAACTGGAAATTTTTGTTGCCAGTAGTATTTAAACATGCGGTTTATAGTGAAGATTTTTTGTATGGTAACTTTATGTGTATTTTGTTTGAGTAATGAATTGCCCTATTCAAAAAATAATGCTAGAGAATTGGCAGATATATTCTTCAAAAATTTAAAATTTGATCCCTATATAGAAGGTATGGATCAATCTTTTAATACTATTTCCTCTCAATACAATAATTTGTTCATTTTAGAAGACAATGGCGAATTAACTGAAAACAACAAAAACTACATAAATAGAAATGTTAAACTATTTGTTGATATTATCACAGAGAGGCAAGGTGTGGCTTTTTCAAGATCAAAAAGAAGTTCAATCAGAGGGGCATTGCAAAATAAGGAGTTAATAAGTGAGTTAATAATTTACTTGCAAATATAAGCTAACATATTTTTGTACATTAAAAACTGAGTATTTACATTTACATTTATGATTATATTACTTATGGAGCCTTTCCATCTACCCCAAACAATTCTTTAAAGATATATCCAAGCTTATGAGCCTCCAGAAATTTGTAAAATTCACCTTTATCCATGTGATTAATTTTGGCACCACCTTGATAACCAAAAATTACTTCCTCAAAGTTTTCAAATTTGAGAAATGTTGATTTCTTTTCATTATTTTCTTCTGTCACCTGTCAATAAAAATTGGATATTTTGGATGTTATCATGCTGCTTTTAAGAAAACTTTGCTTTACTCATACCTTGCAAATAATTTTTTTCCAATTTAACGACCTCACAGTTTGCCACCATTCATTGCAATCACTTGAATGACCCTCTACACAAATAACACCTGGCTTGCCCGGCATAGAAAAACCTGTTAACTTCAACTGATGCGCCAGATCAACAATTTCTCTTCTTTTGGTTTTACTATAAATATGATGAGAATATATCCAAAATCTAACCAGTGTATCATCCTTTTCTTCCAGTCGTGGCACTGGAGTTTCAACACTTTCTGTGTATTGAAGTAAAACATCTTGCAGCCAAGATATTGCTGTAAATATGCATGGTTCTCCTTTAGGAAGTTCAGCAATGAATTCTCCTGAAATTGTTTTTTTACCAATTAATCTAATTTAGTAAAAAAACAAAAAATATTAGCTACCTAGCTTTTTATTTACTTCTATATGCTGATTTCGATTGAATTTATGGTTTCTAATAAATATTTCAGGTTCTGAAAGAGGGTATTCATGGGATAAACTTACACACAACTCAAATTTAACACTTTCAATAAACAAATTAACTATGAAGTCCAAACAGGTGGGTAGAAATTGAGATTTTCCATCTATAAATTCTTTCATGTCAGATAAAATACACGGATCTTCTATCCGTATTTCTCCTGGGTTATAAAATGTGGCCTGCAAACACTCAATTTCATCTAGTTGAATTTTCAAATTTTCAAAAAGTTCATTGCAGTATTTTTCTGAAATTTTCTCTGTCATTGTTGACTGTTATATTTTTGGAATTATCTATAATTGACTTTATCTACATAATTTCATGAAACACGCAATTATGATGTGGATTTGCATCATATACCTAGAGACAGAGACATTGGTATGGTATAGGTATATGTTTTACATCACTTGACTTCCACTGTTTTTGCTGGAGGAAACTGCACCCATTTTCTGTTTTTGTCTTTTTCATAAATCCAATAAAAACAATATATCCAGTAGGTGCGTACGACGCGCACAAAAAAAAAACAACCTCAAACCTCAACAAACCAGAACTTCAGGAAGACAGTTCCATAGATAAACATTTTTTCTTTGCATTGACTGATCTATAACTCGTATTTCGCAGGTAAAATATGATGTCGTTATAGTGCTTTAAAGAAGATTTATTTACGATATGATATAGTAAAGCAGAGAATACTGAAAACAAATTTTCGCTTGTTTATTATTGCGAAAAGAAGAAAAATATTTCCGGTTATTATTTTTTTTATTACTTCAGGTTGCCAATTCCAAAATTTTCTAGTTTTTGAAATGTCAACAATATGCACTATTTTTCTATCGTAAAAGTGAACCAGGCTACTACATCACTTAAAAAAATACTGGGATGCTACACCACATGTCACTTTTATATATTAATAAAAAAAGTTGATACTTAACCCAGGTAGACACAATGCAATTTCTGCATATATTTCTGCATATACTTTTTTCATGCAAATACTGCAACTACTATCAAAGAAATTTGTTTTCATAAACTTGTGGGTTTAACCTCTATGAAAAATGTAAATAAAGTCAAAATCACAAAAAGGTGGCTCCTAAAAGTGCAAATAAAACGCAACGTACGAGAATTGCACAGAAATTAGTTTTAGAGAATACATAAATTAATATTAATTTCTTTTTAGTATTGGGATTATGGATATTTCTTATACGTCCACAAGGTCGTAAAAACTTGCATACAATTTACTAACAATCATCGTATCGTTTATTGGATCAAAATTTAAAAACAACCTCTGAAAACAGAAGTCCACGAATATAATCAAGCCCATTTCTTTCGAAAAAATTGTATAATGTATACCATGCAAAATTACCAGTTAAAAATACGTACAGAAATACGTGTAGAAATTGCATCCTGTACGGGGCTTTAGATTTTATTTAAATCCTGTAAAAATTGCTCATTAATAAAATAATTAATTAACATTAAAGACATTAGGAAAAGTTTCTTCAGTTGTTTTACCTGAGTTAAAATTCAGAATTCAAAATTCAACTTAAAACAGTGAGCCAAGTGTGCCTTTACTCACTGTTTAATTGGTTGTATACTCCAGTATGGTGGTTTCGCAAATTAATACAAATAATAGGTACTTCTCTGAAAGTAGAAAGAACATCGTTTCTTTATATCATTTAACAAAAAAATGTTTCGTTTTTATAATACAGGGTGTATAATTTTTTTCACTTGCACAGTTTATTTTATATTATATTTATTTTTATTTTTTTTATATTATATTTATTTTATATTTATACAAAACACGCTGAGATATCAAGATCAATTTTAGCTATTTTTTCACTAAGGGTAACGTCACGCATGTACAACATTAATTTTTCAAAGAAACTTCCACAGGTTACTGTAATACTTTTTACAAAACTTCTGGATTCCTCCTGCTTCGGTTTTTGCTGAGTCGAACTTGCTAACCTTTCGCCAATCATCCAGAAGCCAACAGGATGATTGGCGAAAAAGTTTTGTAAAAAGTATTTACAACATTGTTTTCTGAAATACTTGTATTAGTGGAGTTCGGTGACATCCATAGGTCTATCGAGAAAGAATATTTGAAAAAAAATTGTGTCGCTTTCTGAAAGCCAGATCAATTGTCGCTATGACGCATTGTTTTTGAAATAAAAATTATTTTGTTAATCTGTACAGTAAACTATGTTTGGAATCGCAGTCAAAAAATAGTAATTTAGTTGGAATTTTTTATTCCACTCTGTAGAAGGTATTAAATCCCCATTCTCACATTAGTGGGACGCAGTCTACCAGTGCTTGGCAAACAATACTACAAACAACTGAAATATACCAATAAGTCAGAAAAAATATGCGAACGCCATTTAGATGTATAGCTTCATCATTTAAACTAAATTTTAGTACACTTTTTCTTCAAAAAACATCACAAATAAAATGATAGCTAATTTTAGAATCATTCCGAATTATGTTTGTTATGGCATTGATTAATAAAATAGTTTTTATTTTGAAAATAAAATCGTTTGCATGCATGCATTTATATTATTATTTATGTCAAATTCGTTTTTCACTATCTGTTTTAATGAAGTAAAATCAAATACTACGAAAAGCTCTTTAAATTGAATACCAAAAATTATTTAAAAAATTTCTTTGGTTGCTGTTTCGTCGAATTTCGAACGTCCAGTAGGTCAAAATGAAACGCTTATAGCTCGTTCTTTTTTTTTCTTTTGTTAAAAATTCCGTATCGTGCTGTAAAAAGCTTTTTTTTTGCGTTTTAACATGCAGAATTCTTAAATTTTCTTGAAAACATTCATTACTTTCCATTGAGCATTTCATTTTTCATCACTTGGCTTTCTTAATACGCAGTTTTCTTTGAAAAACAAGGTATCCATATTATTTTTCTACATAGATATGCTTTTAGCTGTCGTTCCAATTGCTTATATTCCAACTAAACTTTTGGATGACATAAAGTTTCTTTCCGATATTGAGGATTGGATTTATGTGGGTCTGCACCATGAACAAGACCTACTAATTTTCCGGAACGAGGTAAGTTCCTACCGAGTAAATTAAAATAAAAAAGGATATCGTTTTAAAAAATATGCTTGTGCTATTTGTCATATATCAAAATCAGAATATCGAATATCGCAGATCCCAATATTAATGTTCTCAGTGCATTGAATTTAGGCGTGGATATTCAAAAATCGAATCATATTATTATTCATTAATCAAGTATACGATGTATCAACTTTTATTAAAATTTTAAAAATTTTGGTTTGGGGTTCTTCAAAGTGGCCTGTATGTATAACTGTGCACTGCACTGATTCTACAGTATGTAACTTTATTATCATACAAGAGAAAACAGCCTAACGCACATCTGGTCTATTAGAGATATATTCAACTCGATTTTAAAAATAAACAGGATACCCTACAACTCTACAGAGACTGTCTAAGCTGTTAATACAGGAACTTTTTAACCAACCATGAAAAATCCCTTTCTCAACCAAGACCTGTTAACGAACCAGTAATACCATTCGAGTTACCTGTTAAATTTTCAGACGAAAAAAAGAAGAGTTGAGTAAGTGGAGCTCGCGGTTTAGAAAGAAAATTATTCACAGTATTGCTTAGTGTGTGAAATAATTGATAACGAAAATGTCCTATAGTAGTTCTAATCTAATTAAATAAATGCATAGTAAATATCCTTGATTAAAATAAAGGTAATTTTCTTATTCCTATTCGAATTTTGCATAATTTAGGCAGAAATTCGAGGTAGGTATAAATTCTTGTTGAATTTAGGTCGCTTGTTGGCAATATTAGATATTTTTTAAATAGCAAAGGCACGATACTATTTCTTTTAAAGATATAATGCTCCAGATATACGAACAAAATCTAGTGCTAACAATATAGGATTTTCATTAATACATGGAGATTTTGAGAAAAATCGACTCTATACTACACACTTTAACCGATTTAATAAAACTTCAGAATTCATATTTATTGAAACATTTAATAGTTAATTATCTATCTTGATTGATAATACATAATAACAAAAATAAATAATTAAAGTTTATAGGTTAACCAAATAACAATAACTTATTTAAAATACAAATAAAATATATACTAACAAAAAACTTGAAAACTATGAAGTTTTTAAATAGAAATATGAAAAACAACAATAACAAACAAAAATATCAAAGTTTGTTTATACCTTAGTGCGTCAAAAAAAGATTGTGATGTCATAGCCAACTGCACTTTTGAATATTTTGCTATTTATTTACTGTTTTGGTGCCAGATGAAACGAGCATTTTAAGAGGAAAATCTTGAGATTTTCTTAACCGTACCAAAACGGCACCTAATGTTTGGGTCACCCTGTATACGACGAGGCGCATCTGTTAAACTGATTAAGTAGGGCATCATCTCCTTAGTCTGTGGTTAAAGTTTTGTTGCAATACCTGTATCAGTAGCGTCACAACACAATTTTATATGGGGCAACTAAAATGTGAAAAAAAAAACACATAACCTCAATTTCTGCCTAAACTATGCAAACTATTTTAACCAAGGATTCCAAAAATGGGGATATATATATAGGATGTTCCATTTAAAATAACAAAGTTGATGTTGGAGGGGACACTTTTGGGACATCCTGTATCAACAAAATTAAAATATTTTAAATCTTCAAGAGAGCCCTATAAACTTGTGTATGAAACTTTTTTTTGTATCTTCTATGGGTTTCCAGGTCGTATAGCGGGTCGTCTTATTTGGCACACGATGTACATTAACGTAATGGTCCTAAGACATTATGATATTGTATATATGTCTATAGTATAAAACAAACTAAAGCGAAGCACTGTGGAACATTGTTCTTATTAGTTTCAAAAATTATTTTCAAAAATCATTCTGAATATCATGTCAGTTATTTTTTCGGCGCATTCAACTGAAAAAGTGTGTTTATCTCAATCTTCCAACAAACGCAAAATCTCGAAAGAAACATTTTGTTTCAGACGGTTTTGATTAGAGAAAATTTGTCTCATTACACATCCGATCTTTCCATTATCGAGTCGAAGGGGTTTACTTTACTAGCTGTCGGCACTGATCAAGCGGTAAATGTATTTGAGTTGATCTTGAAGGAGCGAAACCTGAGAAATGTGCAAAGTTTAAATATCGCTAACGCTAGTCAGGTCCAACTTTGGGAATGTAACGAAGATCTGTATCTATTTGTAACGTGGTCTAGCGACTGGGAGCACGTTTTGAAAAAATCAACTGTCACAATTTACAAATGGCTCGGGAAACATTTTGATCTCGTTCAGAGTATAACTTCTTCGAATGTTGCGAAATCGATTCCATTTTCGATTCACGGACAACAATTCCTCGTTCTTCTTCGGTCAGAACTGCACACCGGTAATTTTAAAATTTCTTAGAGTTCCTTGGTTAATAATTTGCCACCGTTTCAGATGAGTTGGAATCTTACTCGCATATCTACAAATTCGATCCGGATGAAATGAAATATGTGTTATTCCAGCGCATATTTACTCCAAATTCAAAAAATTTACGGTACTTTACAAGCACAATCAACGGAAAACCTGAACATTTCTTTGTTATCGATAATGTTGATATCACAGGTACGTTTACAATAACGCGATTTAAAAGTATTTTCACAACTTTCAGGGAATGCGCAGGTGATAATATCAACCAAAATAAAAGGTTTGGTTCTATAAATGTGTTGTCAAATCTTATTAGTACAAGAGGGAGAAAATAATGGTAAATTTTCGAAAAAATACTATAATTTTAAAACGGAGAAAGATATCAAATACAAAATTAGTAGTGTACTAACGTTTTCGAAAATGAAAAATCCAATTTCCGCATTAGTTTTAACCTAATTCCTAGAGGATACTTAATGATGAATTATATAATTACAATATCCGTTTTTATCAATGTACGAAAATCAAAAATTTCACAATGTATAACATGTATATTTTCATAGTAATTGTTTTCGTTATTCATCTCTTTTGTCAATAATTTTAATACCTTTACCTGTTTTAATTTGTGTGTGTGTTTTAAATTGTAATTTTATAATTTTCGATACACTGCCAAACATTTTATTTGTTTGCAAACTTTAATTTTGCTTAAACTATATTGTTTAATATAAAGCACAGGGTGTTTGCAAAAGATGTGGGGAAAATGAAGCTTCATATCAATTTGGTTTTAGTTCTCCAAAATATTCGGTTATGGGGAACGGGTACGAAGGAGGATTGTCTGCATTTAATTTCATATTGATTAGATATAAAAATGGTATATGGGTATGGTTTTGTTTAGTTTGACAAATGAAAATATTCGAGATTTTGGTAGAGTTTAGCACTTTTGTACGCGTTTTTATGATTTACTTTTTTTACAGGATGTCCCAAAATAAGGGCCCAAAACGTCTTAGTTTTTAACATACAGGATATTAAATTTGAAGAGGTGATGGCGATTTTTTGTAAATATTTTCGAAACACGTAAATATTTTGAAATAAAATTTGGTACAGTTACTAAACGTTTTAGGCTCTATTTAACAAACTAAAACTTAGTATTGGATTGTCTTTAGGGGTGGGTAACATAGGGTAGGCGTGGGAAAAATTTGCAGCAAATTTTTTGTTTGTCGAATTTTCATAATTTGGACTGCAGCTTTTTAAAATCTGAAATTTTGTATGTTAATAAGGTACTCTTATCGCCCATCGGTAGAACACACTGTTTTCGAGAAAAATGCTCTTGAAAATTTAATTACAGATTATTTTTTTTATTTTAATATTTACAATCGAGGTGCAGAGGCAAACCTTGGAATTTAATGACGCGTTTCATTTGTTTGTGTAAATAAAAATTAAATGTCAATTATTCGACAGTTTTCAATTTTGTTCATTGTTGGTAAAAAATAATTTTTACTTGGATTGTTCTTATAAATGATTTTATTAACCAAAGACAAATCAAACTATCAACTGTAAACCAAATTATTCTAATAAAAATTATAAACTTTACATTTTATGATTGTTGATGAAAAATAAGCTATTTAAATCTGATTGAGTTGTTTTCAAATAGAGAATTAGCAGATATTCATTTTGAATACGACTTTTGCAATGGTAGAGCTGGGGGGGGGAGCTGTACAAGAGTATTGTAGAACGTTTCCTAATCGTCGAGAACCTGATCGGCAAGTTTTTATTAATACACATTGGCATTTAGTTGAGCGTGGATCATTTGAATGTAATCGTGGACAGGGGAGACCGCAAATTAAGAAAACTCGACAAACAAAAAATTTGGGGCAAATTTTTCGCACGCCTCCCCTGTGTTACCCACTGCTGAAGACAATCCAATACTAAATTTTAGTTCGTTAAATAGAACCTAAAAAGTTTACGTGTTTTTCCGTGTTTCGAAAATATTTACAAAAAATCCCCATTATGTCTTCAAAGTTAACACCCTGTATGTTAAAAAGTAAGACGTTGTGGGCCCTAGTTTATATGAACTTTTATCGTTATTTTGGTCACAGAATACGTGGTTCAAATATTGACGTCTAATTTCCTGTATATACACAGTGCTTTTTCGGCAGATAACTTTCCCTGTTTAACCTATCCATCTCAGTAAGATTATAATTATTGGGAACTCACATTTTCAGGAACAAAATGAACTATGATGAAAGTGTAATAATAATAAAGTAGTACGCAAACAATTAATTATGATTTATTTCATTAGAGTAATTAAAGTCATTAAAAAATTAGTATACAACTGATGGGGTAAACAAAATATCATTTTCGCTACTTTTTCATGTAGTAACTTTTGGGGCTAGTTTCGTATTTCAGGTACAGAACGTTTCTGAAATATTGCATTTGAACTTTTGAAAACTTATTGAAACTAACCAAACCTATTACTTAATTAATTTATTAGTATTTATTTATTTATTTATTTAATAATGATAATGATAATGATACAATATTTTTGAAGCGGTAGTGAATCATCCAGACTAAAAATAATTTTAAAATGTATTCTTAAAGTAAAGCAACCAAAATGATTCCGAAGTAGTATTTTAAAAAAGGTAGGAGAGACCAAGCAATGAAGTCACATTAAGTTTTGATTTTAGAAAATGATTTTTCTGAACCATCTGTCGGGCCTGTCATCTACAAATACGTTGAGATCCATTTTATTCCATTCCAAAGGTTAGAAATTAGAGACTTGGTTTCTAATATGCAACCTGTGCAAGTGAGAAAATTTTTAACCATGCCAACGTTAGCATTAAATTGGAAATTCTTTCTTCCAGGACATTGAAGGTAACACTGTGCTGCTTTTTTTCACAAAGACTGGTTTCAAGGGATTTCAATATGATGGATGGAATTTTTCGGAAGCGCTAGTTCAGGTGGATACTGCCAGCACAGGTTTCGAAACTAATATTCGAGCTATTCATATTGAGCGCGTTCAGGGCCAGGATGCTATTGGTAACTAGAACCAATATTTTGCAAGTATAAATTGATATCATAAAAACCATCTTATCGTTTTGGTGGACAATAGTGCACTACTATAAGTATATGGCTGAAATATTTGATATAGTAACAGCTTCTTTCTGTTCTTCAACCTTGAAATACATATAATACTGGAGTTGTTCTTGGGTTGTTGTTGTCACTAATAGAAAAAATTCTCTCTAATTTTTTAAAAATTTTATTCAAAGTTTCGATCACAATTTGGATTTTTATTAAGAATCTATAATGCATAGAAAAATGAAATAAGCATTTTACATAGTGATATTTTGAATAAATTAAGAAAGTATAAATATGAAATTTTATGTTGCAAAGGATTTATTCAATTTTTATAAAGTGTATATGATTGAATTGTGATATAATTGACTTAAATTTTTTGATAATTATTATCTTGTGTTAAAATTTTGTTAAATTTTCATGTTTACGTAAAGTGGTTGATACATTTTTAGTATATTTATATCCATTTACACGATTTTCCAAAAGTTGGCTTGACATTCCAATATATTTTTTTGGTCAATTTAAATCAGGTATTGAATATACAAGATTGACTTCTTCTTAATTGGAATTTCACTTTTTAATGGAGTAAAAATTGATTTTATTAATTTGTAAGATTTCTGTATGTTCTAATTTGTCAGATAAATTATTTATATATGACTTGAACATTTATAAAATCGTATGCTATACTATACATAAACATGAAAATTTAACAAATTACAGATTTAATTTTAAAGAAATTAAAATTTTAACACAAGATAATAATTATCAAACATTAGCAATGAAAGAAATAATGTGTATGAAAAAAGAAATAAATCCTGGAAATGACCAAAAAGGAGTAAAAAAAGATATTAGTCTAAATTAAATCTAATAGTGTTGAAAATTAACCAACAATTAAATTAATTCTTAGCAACTAATAATAAACATAAACTTCTAAGTCAAAATATTAATGTAAATTATTTCATATTTCTTAATTTATACAACACTAAGATATGTAAATATTTTTATATAAAATTCTTGATAAGGATCCACATTGTGATCGAAACGTTGAATATAATAAAAAAAAGAATTTCGCTATTACTAACCTCAAACCAAGTACAACTTATATTTATGTAGTAGTATAGTAACGGTGAAATTAAATTAAAATGGGGATCTGCATTATTTTGTGATAGCTATAACAATTTGATCATTTAAAAAATTTTTTCATTTTTTAAATGTTTATATGCAATTAATTTATGTTTCATTGCTAATCGATTAGTTTTCGAAATTAAGGTTCGAAATCGAAATTGTTGACTTCTTTCCACACGATCGAAATGTGTATAAATGCTTAGCGCAGACTATGAGACTTGTAGGGATACTTTTTCTGGATTTTTTCTGCGTCCGGTATTGTCTGTGTCAGACGGCGCTCGACACAAGCCAGCAACATGTTTGGCGAAACGCCAGCAAGATCCGACACAGGAGAAATTCAAAAAAAGTCTACCTACAAGTTTAACTTTGTAGTTCTACTGTGCGATTCTTGTGACGGGCTGGCCAATGTATTCCGCGTAAATTTTATATCACGAGACATGATGGAAAGCGTATATTCTGACTTACAGTCGTGGTGTACAGCGAGACTGAAAGAGATCGAGTCTCGTGATGAAATCGAGATTGTTGGCGAATCCTTAAGAGGAGATTTGAACGAGGTACGTAAATTTAGTATAAGCCCGTTTTTCGAATACGTATTGAATTAATTCTATTATCTAGGAAATAAATTTAGAAGAAGATGCAGTAGATCAGATAATCGCCGAGCTTAAAAACTTAAATGAAACTCTTACAAACCTGGAACAAAGCATCGGCTTTTCGTCCTCTGAAAATGGCGATTTTAAATTCAAAAAAGCCGTAGACACGATTGTTTTCAACAGATCTGCCATTATAAATTCACTGCATACCGAATATATTAACGATGAAAGTGCCGGCGGTGTTGTCGACAGCATTCTAAGCATCAAAGATGGTTTTGAAATTAATGCACCCCTAACTTTCGACTTCTTACTTGTTGAGAACGAGTTTCGATCAAAATTAATTAACAATAAATCGGAATCCGAATTCATTCGTGCAAACGACGATCTCGATTTGCGAAATTTGAAAGTCGGCGGTTTCGTCACTTTTCAAAATGACGTAAACATTTTAGATAACATCAACAACTTCAGCATTAATATGTCCAATATACTTCTTAGCGAAGGCGATCAAGAACTATTTAATCTCAATACTAACGACGTTGCTATTCTTAGTTTAAAATGCCAGTATTTGAATAAATTACGCTTTGCCGATATATCAAGCCGATTTAATGAGACCCGTTCCAAACTTAAAGAATTGGACGAAGTGGTCGCAAATAATGTTGACATCGGTGGGTTAATGAATGAAGTGAGCCTCGAAATATTGAGGGATCAGACGTTAAAAAAAGTTGGAGATCAGCGTATTGAAAAAACGTGGTATTTCGACTTGCTTACGACGGAAGAGCTCACTGTGAACGGCCGAATTTCTTCTCAAAAGTTTCCGGAAGATATGGTTCTGATAAACGGCGAAGAATACGTAATCAACCAGGACGTAAACTTTGAACACGGTAAATTAAATTCAGATGCACAGTTATCAATCTAAACAAATTTTTCTTTGTGTTGACTTAGCTTTTCTCTTATAGAACTAAAAGTAAATAAACTGGAAGTGCTGAATTCGCTAAATGACATACCCGTCAACGACAACGGCGAGCTCGAAATCCTGCTAAAGGATTCGAATCAACGCCAATATATTCGGGGCGCAGTTTCGATTGAAAATTTACTGATTGCCAATCCTATTTTACTGCGCAGTAAAATAAAAAATGATCGTTTCTTAAATAAGAGTCCTTTGATTATGGATGCAGGTGATCACGTTATCGACGATGATCTTGAAATTATCGGAGGAGCGAAAATCAAAGGGATTTTGCAGGCAAATGATCTGACTGCGATAAAAACGGAACGGTCTGTGGTAGAGGCTTTTGAAAGTGCTGTAAAGATAACGGTAAGATGATACTATTCATGAGGATGTTTTGTTATTTTCACGAATGGCCAAATATACATCGTGCTTTTCAGTAAGGGTGGTGCTTTACCCGAATTTATTAGCCAAGGCGTCAATTTGTCACTTTTAAGGATATATAATTTCGTGAAAATCTGAACTTTTAGTTCTTATTTATTTTGATAAATGGATTTTCATCAAGTAAAACCACCTCAGTTCAATTTTTAAAAGATAGTTTTGAAAAACTTCAGGTCAAAGAAGATACTAATTTTCTAATAAATTTCTAATAAATCAAGTTACCTAGGTAATCCACAAGGATAACAAGATTGCTTTCGAAAAATCGTCGCTGGGCGGAGTAAGTTGGTAGCGCCTAGCGCGAAGCAGCTTTTTTTTTTCAAAGGAAGAGCTTTGCGGTTTCTTGTGGTACAGGGACGCATCGTTTTTCTATCGTGTTCCCGCCGGCCACTATGGAACTTTCGCAAAATCGATGTAATTTTATTGTGCATACACCCTGTATAAAGCGTTTTTTACTTATCGCCGTTCAAGTTCAAAGTCACAACAAACTTCGATAAATATAAAAAATTGTACAAGTAATAACAATTTCCAATTACATTATTCCAAGTATCTCGCGCACTCTGTATTATAGACGAAACTTGAAGCTCTCTCTTTCGACACAATATTCGAGACTGTTTAAACCAAATTATCCCATATTTTATAGTTTTTCAATTACGGCTAATATTTTTTTCCATGAAAGTGGCAATTTTCAGGGTCTTTTAGATTTTTTTTACCATAATCGACACATCCTGTACATATTTGAAGAAATGTCGGGAATGGAGGTTATAGCCCTGGATCTTCAAAATCTAATAGTCCAAGAATTTTTCTAAAATAGTAAATACTTTTCAAGAAAATAAGATTTTTCTGACTTCATGCAGTGCATCGTAATAATCAATGTCGTCATCGCGTCTAGTCTGCCACCGGAATAGTGATTTTCATATGGATTTTTTGAAATATCTCGAGCAGCGTATGCGATAGACGAAAACCCCAAATACCAAAATTGTAGCTCTTGATGCGGGCTATGACACTGTTCTAACCATATTCGAGCCATACTTTTTACAATTTTTGATTTGCAGTTAATAATTTACTCTGGAAAACAATAATTTTCAATGTCTTTTAGATTTTTACCTATAATTTAAAAACCCTGTAGTCAATAACTTCAAATTTCGGACACTTATCGTGTTTCATAGCAGCGTCCAAAAAACAGTCGAAAATCGAAAAAAAAAGATGTACTCCGAAGCGTGAACGCAGCCATTTTTATATATCTAATGCACCTCGTGGGCGGTTAAAAAGGAGCAAAATTTGAAGCGTGTAGCTCAAATCGTTCGGAAGTTATCGTCGAAATACCCTAGAACAGAGAACGGAGAAACGGAGAACAGAGAACGGACAGACAAAAATTAAAAATGTCTTTTTTCGATGCTGATTCCATCTGTACCAACGGCTACGCTGTACGATGCACCTTTATCAAGATCTCCAGTTTAGTGAGGAGCGCGTATATTTTCGGAAAGAATCGATTTCATAGATTTTTCGAAAGTAACAAGCAGTAACAAGCAAAAAGTAAATATATCGATTTCAATGTGTTTTCTAATTATGGTAACATATTTTTAATAACATGCTGCCTGATATCCAGCCTTAACACTGAACTTTTCAACTCTTGGTTAGGGAACTGCTGTTAGGCATAAAATAACATCTTCCCTCTCAATTAAACGGAGATACTTAGTGTAGATGGTTATTTCATTTTTTAAATTTAATATGAAAAATTTCTTTCTTTTTGTTTTGTGTATTGTTTAGATAGCTTGACTTATTTGAAAATTGCCAATACAGCCCGCCATTTTTAATACAATTGTCAGGTTGTGATGTATCTTTGAAAAAGTAGAATATAATGCTGTAACAAAATATTGCATGCGGTATGCTCGTAAGTGATAATAAAAGAAATATATATTCACATATATATCTTTTGGCAGAAGTGACGCTTTAGACGCTAGAGAGATTATTATAAGGATTTAAAAGAAAAAGTTTAAATTAAATTAATTAACTCTTGCCAGCGTTTAAACAAATACACGGAACAATCTTAAATTAAGAAAAGCCACACCATATGAATTTTTGAAACAGAATTCCATTATATTTTGTGTCTATTTAATATACTTTCCTGATGATAAAATTCGTTTTCAGTACTAAGTAAGCCATTGAAATTTATTTTAATTAAACTACTGTTTAACTAAAATTATTAATATATAAATAATTTCATTAACTAAACGGCATAGTTTTCTCTAATCTCAAAATTGAGTAAATTCCTAAATTGATTTTCTCTTTTTCGTAAAAATTCGACACTAACTCTTAACTATGAAATTAATTTAGTTTTTTATTAAGAATCTATTTCTAATAACTCAAATTAATATATGTTAATTATTAACTTTTATGCTACGAAGGAAATACTAAAGTCAAAGAATTTGTTTTTTTTTTTAATATTTCTTAGTTTTTAATTTTGTTGCCTTTTTGTTCCATATAACCGACCTTGTATTTTTAATGGTTTAAAAATTCAATTGAAAAAGTGACTACCCTTACCCACCCACCTTACTATTCTTGGTTTTACCCGTCTCTGCAAAGGCTTTAAGGAACTTTGTAGGTGAATATTTGTGTGCGGTACTATTTCATTTCATTCAGCATACATACATACATATCTATTGCGTAAATTGTGTTTCAGGATAAACTAATAAACATCACTTTAAACTTTACCGAAGGCGTCTGTTTAGATCAAACGTTTGCAGAACGCGTGAATGGAATCGATCCCCGGGATTGGTTGTTGAGAGAATCTAACGTGTCTCAAGTCATACGGGGTAGGAAACGCTTTGTAAACGATCTAAAACTCAATGGTGTCGTGATAGTCGAGATTATGAACGATGTTGACACCACTGTGCTTGAAAAAAATGCACTGAAAATAACTGGAGATCAGGATATTAATGCTGAGATGGAGATACCTCTGGTAGCAGCAGAAAATGGGTGGGTATTGAAGGAATATTATGTTATAATTTCCTTTCATCATAGTAAAATCTTGATTTTTTTATTGATTTTGTTGAATTTTATGTAAGTTAGGTATTGAAAATTTGCATTCGAATGGTGTATAATTTTGACGTAATCATGGCGAACTACGGCCGCTTTTATTCTCCCCAGTTTCAAAAAGGGATATAAAAAAAAAGCTGATAGCGGGTCTTATCCGGAGTCACCTAAAGCCAACCAAACTAGATATTAACAGTTAAAAAAGCCCTCAGAAAAATGCAATTATTATTTTACTTATTAAGGGATTCGTTAATTCATACATAAGTAAGGCTCCATGACAATTTCATTATTTATTGACTATTAAAACGAAAATTTATCATTTGACTAACTAAAATTAATTGACATTAACTAGCTCTCAACATTTAATTTGGATACTTCTTTTTTCAATAATATAGCAATAAATTTTCTTTTTATTCAATGGAAAAAGGCATTAGAACTTAAATTTAGGACTAGAAAGTAACAAACAAGTAGTCAATTACACTCGAGCAGCTCCACTAACTTCATTATTTGCAGTATTTTCTTATTAAACATTATTCTCTTTTAATTTGAATATTTAACTGACAATTTCTTATTATCAAAATCAATAAAAGATATCGATTTTTAATAGGGCAAACCCGTTTTTGGTAGCTTTCAAATTAAATCTCCAATATTTAAATTAATTGTAAAATATGTTGAGTTTATTATTTAGTAACATTTAATTCCAGTACGGAGTCAAACGTGCTCAACTTTGGTTCAAATCCGTGGAAAAACTTAGCGAAGCACTCTCAACGTGAAATAACTCACAAAACCATATCCGGCAATTTGTCGTTGAACTTGCTTCAAGCCAACAATACCGAAATTAAGGGTTCGATCAATAATCAGTTCGATCTTTTGCGTTCAATAAATGATATCACTCGTAAAGGAACCAATTTTAAAGTCTTTGGAGAAAAGCGTTTCGATACTTTACATATAAAAGAATTGAGTTACAACTTCGAGCAATGTATTGGACGTATGTTGAAAGCCATTTCCGAGAAGAAAATTGATATCGACGGACCTGTGAGTTTTTATAAAGATATCGAAATTAGCAATATCAATTTCGAAGGGTTATGTAATGGTCTGCGAGATGATCAGTTTGAACATATCGCGAAAATGGACGAAAGCGATTGCGTAATCAACGAAGACATGAGGTACGACAATGTTTTCGTAGATGGAGAAGTCACTATACAGGATAACGAGATAAGTGGAGTAAATATCACACGAATCTATCACGATACCGTTAAAATTGACGAGAGTTTCCATTTTAAGAATGCCGTTTTTGGTGAGTGTCTTACTTTTTGTTTTGTGCTATGATCGATTATTTCACTTTAGGTAAAGATGTAATCATTGAAAATGATCTTCTTGTGGAAGGAAATGTTGACAATTTGGATATAACTAACATTTTCGAACAAAACTCGACCACTCCTGTAACGCTGGCTGATAAGACATTTGAGCAAGACGTGTTCGTTGAAAATACTCTTAGTATAGAAAGTGTGTCTAAAAAATTGAACTTCGCTACCTTGTGTGATGTTTGGCAGCAAGATAGTAATATTAGAAGCTTATATGTTAATGGTAGGTAGTATGTCTTATACAGTTTCCAGTATTAAATAATACGGAAGATGTGTTTAAGTAATTAAAAAATATTGGTTAAAACTAACTGACTAAACTAACGAATATTTTTCTAAACTATCTATAATACAAAATGGAGAAGGTTAAATTACTTAACCAAATATTAATTATAATTCTTTGTGAAAAAATGGGTACGATTAATAGATGTAATTTATGACTGTGAGCTGGAAAGTTTAGAATCTAAATACTTATCACTATATCATAGCAAAATAAATAATAATAATAATAATAATAATAATGATAATAATAATAATAATAATAATAATAATAATAATAATAATAATAATCCGGTAAAACAGTGATGAATATTATGTGCCAACGAAGAGAACTATTTACAAAAAATAGACTGCCACCAGACGTTACTCGACGTATTCGCAATGAAGTAGCTGCCAGCTTAGGACACCAAATCGTTGCACAAACAGAGGAAACCCAAGACACACAAAACCAGATCTTGATAATGCTACCTGATGATGAGCGACAGGCGGACGACCAACTACAGGGGAACATCACTCTGTTTCGGGGAATAGACCCGAATTTGAGACCAAAAATTCCCAGATTAAAAGCAAACAACAAGATTACTTCTGTTTTAAAGATTATCAACAACGCACTAACTAGACGAATTGAGCAGTGTAGGAGCTTAGCGCAGCTACACGATCTTGTATATGCTGCAGCAATTACAACATTAGAGATCCACGAGCAAAAGATCCGAAAACAGAAAAAGAAACCAAAGTGGGATTCTAGGATTAGCATGAAAATAGATAAACTACGTAAAGAAATTGGAGTACTGACACAATACGCCAGCGAACAACGAGCAACTGCAAAAGTCGAAAGGAAAAGCCGTGACATTATCAATAGATATACCAGTCTATCTAACCCCACTGCCACTGAGATACTAGATCTTTTGAAACAAAAACTCCAAATATATGCATATCGTCTCCGAAAATACCGTATATCTTATAATCGCAGAAGAGATAATCAATTGTTTACGAGAAACCAACGAGTCTTCTACCGCAACTTACTAAATGGCTCACAAGAAAAAACAAACGACGCACAATACCCTAATGAAGCAGCTGTAAAGAACTTCTGGAGCAACGTTTGGGATAACCCACGAAATCACAAGCATAATGCTGGATGGATCGCAATGGAGAAGAAGAAAACCGAGAAGATACCCATGATGCTACCTCCGACAATTACAGTATACGACATTAAACAGACACTCTCAAAATCACAGAACTGGAAGGCACCGGGTCCGGACGGAGTGCAGAACTATTGGTATAAAAAATTCGTTGCAACACACGCTAAGATGGCTCAACTCTTTCAAGAAATCCTGGTTGATCCACAGACATTCCCAAATTTTCTTGCAAAAGGGACAACTTACCTTCTGCCGAAATCTGATCCCCCACAGGATGATCCTGCAAAGTATAGGCCGATAACCTGTCTACCGACATTATACAAACTCTTCAGCGGTATTCTATCCGAAAAAATCTATCAACACATCTCTGAGCACAACCTCCTTGCAGAGGAGCAAAAAGGCTGTAGAAAACACGCGCAAGGGTACAAAGAGCAGCTAATCATAGATTCAGTTACTATCGAAGACGCAAAAGTAAACAAACGAAACATCTATACAGCTTACGTGGACTACGAGAAAGCTTTCGACAGCGTCCCGCACTCCTGGCTAATCGAATGTCTTTCATTATATAAAATCAATCCGCTCATTATAAACCTACTTACTAGCATGATGAGGATGTGGGAAACCAACGTTACTATCAGCTCCAAATGCCCAGTGTTCAAGCCTATAAATATAAAAATAAGAAGGGGTATATTCCAAGGCGACGCCTTAAGCGCCCTGTGGTTTTGCATAGCACTAAACCCACTATCCACGGCTATAAAGAGCAAGCGAAGCGGTTATAAGATACCCAATACGAACCAAGAAATAAGCCACCTAGCCTACATGGATGACATAAAATTATACTCAGAAACCAACAATGGATTGAAAAGGCTCCTACGAACAGTAGAGGAATTCTCAAATGATATTGGGATGAGTTTTGGCCTTGATAAATGCAAGACCAACTCTGTTGTCAAAGGCAAATGGAGCCAAGGCCAGGATTTCCAACTTCTGCAGAGATCAGGCGGAGGCGCGATTCTACCAATGGACAGAAATGAATCCTACAAATATCTGGGCTTTCTGCAATCACAGGGAATAGACAAAAAAGAAGTTAAACATCAATTGATTAACACCATGAAGGAGAGACTAAAAAAGATATTGAAAACATCCCTATCGGCAAGGAACAAAATAACTGCTACAAACAGCTTAGCAATACCTGTTGTCGCACATAGCTTTGGAGTCATTAAATGGACCACCACCTTGAAGATGCAAATAGGACCATTAGAACCATGTATACAAGATTCAGGGCCCACCACCCAAAATCGAGTAAAGAGCGCTTCCACCTGCCAAGAAGGCAGGGAGGTAGAGGAATCACTGATCTACGACTACTACACAGAACTCAGATTAAAAGCCTTCGAGAGTTCTTTACTAAAACCGCAATGACATCGGCCCTTCACGATGCTATAAACAAATGCGACAAATCCCTTACCCCCCTTAATCTAAGCAGCATACACTTTGAAATTGACCCTGAATATAATGTGGCAAATCAGACCCAAAAATGGATGAGCAAGGAATTGCATGGCAGATATCCATTTATGCTGCAATCAGAAAATATTAATAAACGGGCGTCACTGGGATGGCTTTTACATGGGAATATTTTCCCTGAAACAGAAGGGTTTTTATGTGCCATCCAAGATCAAATACTACCAACAAGATCACATTTGAAATATGTTGTGAAAGATCCACAGATAGAAAGATCCTGCTGCAGGATGTGTGGGGAAGGCAATGAAAACATTGAACATATTATAAGTGGGTGTAAAATCCTAGCTCCTACATACTACACTGCTAGACATAATGATGTTGCGAAAATTGTCCATCGAGAGCTCTGCAAAATTGCCGGAATAAAAAAAACATGAAGCTCCATACTACCAGTACCGACCGGATCCAGTAACGGAGAATGATAGAGCAAAAATCTACTGGGATAAGACTATGCTGACTGATCAAACTATGCAACATAATAGACCTGACATCTGCCTGCTGGACAAAGATAATAATGCGCTCACGCTGATAGATGTTGCCGTCCCTGCGCCTGCCAATCTGGAAAGGAAGCACACTGAAAAGCTGGAAAAATACATACCTCTATCAAACGAATTACGAAGAATATGGAACGTCTCAGGAATTCGCACAGTACCATTGATTATAGGAGCCACAGGAGAAATCCCGCAGAAGACCCTTGATGGCCTAAAACAACTGCAGATTCCCGAAAAATACTATCTTGAGATGCAAAAAGCGGCCATACTTGCAACCTGCAACATAATGAGGAGGGTATTAAATATAGAAGAGTAGAGAAGAAAAAGAATGCTGTCTTGCCCAACCAGGCCGACAACATTATTACTTACCGTTGAAAACGTGAAAAAAAAAAAATAATAAAAAAATAATAATAATAATAATAATCGAATTAAATGCATTGAAAAGCCTTCGAAATCCCAAAACAAAGATTCTGGAATGTAATTCTAAATTATTTTAAATTCTTCTTAACTTCTGGGAAACCGCAAATTCAACGCAAAGTTAACGTTTTACAATAAAAGTTTGGCTGAGAATAACCCGTGTATAAGAAATAAAATATTTTTTTAGGCAATATTGTTATCGTAAAAGGTCAACAGATTAACCGCATAAACGGCTACTCTATCGATGATTTAGCAGACAAAATTTGGTTTTCGGATGAAGCGGGTGAACTTAAAGGAAATTTGAATTTCGACAATACGACCTTTCGGAATACTATTAATGTTACAGTAAAAAAATATTTATTTGAGTCGAAGGGGTTTGTCAAGCAATTGAATTTTTAGGGCCTTGTCGACGATATTGCAATTAATCTCTTGGCGAAGAACTACTTAAGCCTATCCAAAGAACAGACAATCTTGTCCAATCTCGTGTTTGAAAATGACGTGGTTTTTAGTGGAAACGTTTCTACTCCGGAAATATTTCTCGAGGGCACCATCAACAATGTCCACTTGAGAGACGCGATTGCAAATATTCTTTTAGATCATGTTGATCAGGTGTTTGAAAGCGTCGTATATTTGGAGGAATGCGATGTGATCGGTATGTAAACTGCTTGCTGATCGGGTAATTTATATCAAAAAACATGAAAATTACATGATAAGAACGTGAGTTTCATTTTTATCGTGGTTTTATATATCACCATGTGTGAAGAGAATCGATATTTTGTTTTCTTATATACGAGGTGTGTTCAGAAAGTAATGTGACTTTTAAGTTTTATCAAAAAGTATTTATGTATTTATTTCTCAAAATTAATGTTGTCTCCTTCAAAGTAATTCCTCCAGATATACACTTGTGCCAACGTTTTTTCCAATCCTCAAGGCACTTCTGGTAAGTACTTTCTAATATAACCTTGAATTCTTCCAGCGATGTTTTCCTTATCTCCTCAATCGTTCCAAACCTCTTTCCTTTCATGGGTTTCTTGAGTTTTGAGAACAGGAAAATGTCGCAGGGGGCCATATCGGGTGAATATGGTAGCTGAGGCATGATTGTGGTTTTGTTTTTGGCCAAAAAATTAGACCCAAGCAACGATGAGTGAGTAGGTGCATTATCGTGATGCAAAATCCATAAATTGTTTTCCCACATTTCCGGAAGTTTTCTTCATATTACTTCTCGCAAACAGCTCATAACTTCAAGGTATTGACCGCACGACCTTCTGGTAAGAACTCTTGATGTACTACGCTACCATAATCAAAGAAAACATTAAGCAAACCTTGACATTTGATCGAACTTGACGTGCTTTTTTCGGTCTTGGTGATTCTGGGTTCTTCCATTGGGACAACTAGGCTTTGGTTTCGATGCCACAACCATATACCTATGATTCGTCAAAAGCTATGACCTTTTTAACAAAAAAAGGATATCGCACATCGAATGTACGTAGACTACCCAATTACAATAGTCATCTTATTTTTTGAACACACCTCGTATATTTTAAAAACTAACATTTTTTGCACATTTATCTAGGCTTGGGACATAACAGAGTAGCAAAAGGATCTGTTAATTTTCAGTCAGTCGAAATGTGAAACCGGGCAGCACGCAAATATAAGTAGTAATGTGTATATAGTTCATGACTATGTTATTTGTTCGGGTAGTTTAATTCGTCCTGTATGACGAACCTGAACAATTTTTGGTCGGTTTACACAACGTAACAATACCTTTTAGAGTAACGCCAAATGTTGCCCACCAAAAACACGCAGCAATTTGGTGGTTTTGGTTTTTTCATATACCACATAGCTATGTCCTACTTCTCATCCATTATAATTTCTCTTCCAGCCATTGAAAATGTTACGAATTATCTTGTAAACGGCTTGAATGTGCAATTTGATGTAATGAGATACGACACGGAAAATATTGTCACCGGTCGTAAATTAGTTGAGAACGTCGTCACTGAATTCTCGAATGTGTCAGACGGTGTAAAAATTCAAAACGTGGACATCATTCATTGGCTGAACAATTCGGTGTTGTCTGACGGCAGCTTTAGAATTACTGGCAACAAAGTATTGGGTAATGCGTCGTTTAAGAACGGCTTGAGGTAATTTTTGCATTTTTTTATTTTTAAGTATTAAAAAACAAAGTTCTACATAAAACGGTCCACTATATGATGCATTTTTTTATTTTTAAGTATTAAAAAACAAAGTTCTACATAAGACGGTCCACTATATTATCTGAGAAATGGGAAGAGCGTCTCAAAAAGTTTAATATAAAAGTTTCTTGTGTTCGCTTAAACTTTTTATATATTTACCTTTATGTATACAGGGAGTTTAGTTGTTTTCTTTTTTTGACACAAGAGAAAACTGTCATAGCAAGACTATTTTGAAAAACTTCATAATTTAATTGTGCAGTGGAAGACAACTTCAATGACATACAATAATAGAGGTCTAATGTAAGCATTTTTAATAATAATAATAATAAAGTTTATTATTAAAAAACTACGAATTTTACATGTGAGAACAAATACAATAATATGCAACAGGAATTGCCAATAGAGAAAAAAGAGGAATACTGATTGCGGGGATCGCCTCTGAACCAAAGCCATTCCAACTCTTCAAGTCTGTGGGAAACTTTCTGCCTTTGCCTTATCTTAATCTAATACGAGGTGTTCCTTCAAAAATACTATAGTTGATAGCTGGCTAGATAAAACTAAACACCCTGTAAGTAAGTAAGTTAAGAAGACGTTTATGTATAATAAATAAAACGGCTATCATATTTAATTTTTGCATAATTTTTGATAAGTTTTTACTCCTTGCCTCATTTCTCTATAAGCTTACCATTAGTTTAATATGAAATATGCCTGGCTAGTGGCTAGTGAATCATCGTTGTCACAGCTCTTAATTCACCACTAAATCAATCGTATTTCAGCGTCAGAGGCAAGGTCAACAATGAAATTTTCACAAAGAATTCAGTAATGCTGACCAATTTGACCCAAACCATTGCAGGAGCAAAAACATTTATTGGAATAGCGCCGCAGTTTAAAACTTTGAAATCTAAAGCATCAGTCAATGGGATCGATTTAGGAGAACTGGCTAAAAGTCAGGTAAAATAAGATTGGATCGACACCGAATCAATCATTTAATATTCTTTCATATTTTCAGTTACGAATTAATGGAGATAATACTATCAAAACGCCCATTGAATTTTTTGGCAAAATTAGTGCTAGAAATCTAAATATTATTGAGTTGAATGATGGCATTAACGTTATGAATTTGTTGAAAGACACTACCAAATTAAAGAGCCTAAATAACATTGTGGAAAGCTATAATGACCTGTTAAATATGGCGGAAGGAATGCAGAAATCCTTAAAAGGTAAATCTCAAACGAGGTAACGGAAAATATTAAGTGGAATTTTGTTATCAAGATTTTTTCGAATGAACTGTTGAAAACACATTCTAATTAATTCAATACTGCAAAAAATCAGTTCTTAACAAAGGATGACTGCGTAGAACACATCGAATTCGTAACATTTAAGCTAAGCAAGATGGTAGAAAGCGGCATCAGGCATTTAAACTCAACCTTTGTTGTTTTTTATTGTTATTGTTATTATAAACTACCTCGTTTCATTTGCGTATAATTTCAAATAAAAATCCTAAAAATTAAAAAAAAATGATTGACCTTAGAGATAATTGTGGTTTAAGGTTCTTATGGAGAACACTGATATAGTTTAATTTTTTCAAAATTTATTAATTTGTTGGAAGGCACAAAGTATAATTTATTTTGAGTAATTTAAAGTTTTCGTCAATTTAGTCACAGTTTTCTGGATTTTATTGATCGAGACTGTCATTTGTGCTTCTTTTTTCGATTCTTGGAGTTGATTTTGTTAACAAAATTTGAGTTTATTTCATTTTAAGGTGAATTATAGAAGTTTCTCACCATTCGGGGTGAGAATATTGTCTTACAATAATTACATTTTTAGATCAGGCTTACTTTTTAAAATATTATAAGGAAGTAATGCATTTTTCCAATGCATATGAGGCTTTTGGCATACAGAACGAGCATGGAATCATCAATCTCGTATTGTTTTTCAATATTAACAGTACAAATGTCTACAGAGTTTTTCAGTTGGAAGATTATACAAATACGTTCGTTTTTATAGGTAGTATTAAAATAACTTTGAAGATTTTTAAAACATAATTTTTTTCAGGCGAAAATACGGAATCTTATTCGATACCCAATTATATGCAACATGTTTTAATAAATGGGAATGAATATCTTTACATCGAACACATGGAGCAACTCCCAATTTTCGAATACTCTGGTAAATTTTTTGTTTCGACCATCCAATGGATTTGATCCTTGATTGTTTCTTTGCCTTTTAGCCTATTCATTTTTGGGTAAACTTGTGCGTCTGACTGATTATGCCAAATTTGAGGAAATACAAATATTCCCAACTAATGGGACGATATGTTTAACGACAATACGCTTACCAAAATTAGAACAAGAATGTTTGATTTTCGTTGACCAGCAGCGGCTCAAGGTTGATATTCTGTGCGATGAATCTGGGAACCAAAATTACTACTTATTTCAGACGATTTTATTGGAACAAGTAGATAAGGTACGATTAGGTTATTTTAGGCACGGCAACAGATTTGGAGATGTTTTCCTCATTGCTACGATTCTTCGGTCTATTTAATTATTATTATTATAATATTAATTATTATTTAATTATAATAATTTAATTAAATATTTAATTAAACATAAGTTCGGTTTAAAAGTAGTAGGTTATGGAAGCTTGTTTAACCTCTTTAATAACGGGTTAACATTCGAGGATTGCGTGAGAAGAAATGTTGTACTCGATTGTATCAAGAATGTTTCTCATTTCTAGAGTGTTTGTCAATGAAAGCTAGATTGAAGAGTGAAAAGCTACTGTTCACATCTTTTATTTTTCCTTCTTGCTTAATAACATGATTTTTATATATCGAATTTTCTGTATAATAAATGCATAAATGACAATCAAATTTAAATGATCTCCCAATAACATTATTTAGAATCTAAAAATTTTCGGAATATTCTAACTTAACACACTTTTTAATTATCATTTTATTGTCAATAAGCGTCGTTAATTGCTACTCTTTGATCTATCAGTAGAGGAACGGCCAGTTATGGCCAGGATAAAAAAACACTTTTGATAAACCAAACTTATATTTGTGTAACATGGGTGTGTTTCGTTTCAGTATCATATTAAACATAAATGAAAATAAACAATTACGGTTTATTTAAAACAATAAATCATTAAACTACATTTGGTCGATTTTGCCTTCATAGGAAGGTACAACGGCACTCGCATGAAAGCATAATGCATCTCAATATAATATATTTAATCCTTGCATTTCGAAAATGAAAACCGCTTCTTCGTAACAATTATTTAATAATAATAATTTAATTAAATCATTAATTGAAAATAAGTTCGTTTTAAAAGTAGTAGATTATTGAAGCTTGTTTAACCTCTTTAATAACGGGCTAACATTCGAGGAGGCTGTAAGAAGAAATGTTGTACTTGATTGTATTAAACTGGTAAGAAATGTTTCTCATTTCGAGAGTGTTTGTCAATGAAAGTTAGATTAAATAGTGATAAGCTACTCTTCACATCTTTTATTGTTCCTTCTGGCTTAATAACATGTTTTTGATATATTGAATATGTTCTGTTATAAATCAGGTTTGCAGATCAAAGAATGTCAATTTTTGCTTAATTATTATCGAATGTTCCTGTAATATTTAAAAAAATCAGTCAGTTGTGTCGAGAATTACTAATACATATACTTAACATAAGAAATCGGTGTTTATGTACTCAGCTGTGGACATGATGCACTTTGGTTACTGTCGCATTGCATTTTCTGTATAATATCCTGCATAAATAACAATCAAATTTAAATGATCTCGCAATAACATTATTTAGAATGTAAACATATTCCAATATTCTAATTTAACACACTTTTTAATTATTATTTTATTGCAAATAATAGTCGTTAATTGCTATTCTTTTATCTCTCAGTAGAGGAAGGCAAGGCAAAATGGTACCCTTAAAGTTATGGCCAGGATAAAAAAAAACACTTTTGTGTAACATCTTTCGTTTCAGTATCATATTAGACGTAAATGGAAACAATTACAATTACGGTTTATTTTTAAATTAAATTTAAAACAATAAATCATTAAACTACATTTGGTCCATTTTGCCTTCATAGGAAGGTGCAACGGTACCCGCATGAAGGTATAATTGATCTCAAACAAAGCATTTAATCCTTGCATGATTGGCAAATAAAAACCGCTTCCACGTATTTCAGCTTCAGCGCCAGCACACAAACAGCGAGCCCAACGTTTACACTTGGGACACTGGATCCAACTTTAGTGACAATACAGACACTCTGCGTCTTCTTCTTCACTTGAAGAGTACTCGTTTTTGTCGGAAAACTTCTTCTTTTTTCTATTTTTATCATATTGAACAACAAGGATGGTTTCTTAGGCTTCAAATGACTCATCAGAATATCTGCTTCCATCGTTGTCTGGTCCAGGTTGTAAAGTGAAAAGAAACCCCATTAAACCCTGCAGCCCTTGCGAAAACTAAGATCGAGATTTCGTCTTAAAAAATTATCAAACCAATATCTACCGGTCATCCTGCTTGGTTCATTGATTCTTCGGACCATTTTGGCCTCTTGATCTTTCTTTCATATCTAAAAATATTAAAAGCCTTCTTTAAAAGAAGTTGTTTAGGCAAAACGGACCGGGAACGCAAAATGGTCCAAATGGTTCATTTCGCTATATTCTAGAAACACTGCCGATCTCGAAATTATGTTGACATAGAACATCAAAATGTATGTATAGTTTGAAGCCTTAAAGGCTGTAATAGTATCTACGCACTTTATTATAGAAGAAAAAAGTGCAGGCATTCAAATATTGTTTAATTTGTATATTAAATTCCACCAAATATAGCTTACCTTGTCAAAATTTCTTAAGTCATTCTCTTCCGCTTGTGGCTAACTGCAAGAAACTTGTTCCGTTCAGCAAAATTTCATGTTAACAACTTTGGTACAAATGGTACAAATAGTATTTAAAAGATTTTAACGGACCCTTTTACTTGCAGGGTCCTAAAATTCCTATACTATATTTGTTAATCAGCTCTTTTTCTACAAAAATTCCTATGCTTAATTAAAACATTTCGCGAAAATATCTCTAGAATTAAAAAATTGATACTATTTAGTTAGACAGTACTTGAATTTGGCGTAAAACCAATTATTTAATTTTGTTTAGGTTTCGTCGGTTGTCGTCTACGATACAGCATACATTATCGCTTCCTGCGGTGCTACTAACGCACAAGAAGGTGGTTTGAAAATATTTGCAATGGGAAAACTGGACCAAAGATTCCAGTTGGTTCAGTCAATTTTTGACGGAGCCGAGGCTGTTGGCGTGGATGCTACATTCTTTGGAGATCAAGCTTTGATGGGAGTGGCCTTTCGCTCCCATGAATCGGCCGTTAATTTAGGAAGACTCTCAATTCGAAGGTACGGTGTGTTTCGAATCATCTTTTGTAAAGATGTAGAAAATACTGAAATCGATTTATCCATTTAATCTGGTGATAGAAAAGTGAGACAAATTTTGCAATAGGCTAGTAATGGGGATTCTTGTCTCCCTCTTGCTTAATTATGCCTATATATAAATGGCAGAATGAGGTGTGAGTTATTGGTCTTTGTTGGATTATTTTGTTTTCCTGTATAATTCTAAAATCTAAAATCTTTTACACACTGGTTAATCAAACAATAGTTTCTTTCAGTATTTGCAAAAAATAAATGTTATAATAATCTGACTTCTTAAGAAACCGGACAAAAGGCTTACATATTTATATAATTTAAAATTTAAAATATAGACATAAAATGCACAGTTGAATATAAATACGTCACTAATATATTTTATTTCTTGAAAAGGGACAAATCTAAATTATTCTTTTTAAACTTTTGTCACAACTAAGACAATAGGCGAAGAATATCAAAATACTTAATAAATTATTCTAAATCAAGTTAACAGTTTCTTTTGGTATATGAAATTATTTTGTTTATATAATAACTGGGAGCGTTATTATTATTTTTTATCAATATAAAATCAGATGATGTAATAAGTAGTAGGTGTAAATTGTTTATTTACCCACCAAATTGAACCTTCTCTTTCAAAAACTGTAGGTAAAATAGTTAAAATGTACACTCACCTCAGTTCAACAAAGAATCAATGATTTACCCTAAAACGAACTGCGTCACTGCTTCAGAATAACGAATTGTTTTAGACTGGATGAACATCAAAATCAGTTTGTTCCATGGCAATATTTTCCTATGACATCTCCCCTGGCGGTTAATTTCTTAAAACCTATTAAGAACGAACCACCACTTTTAATTGTACCATCTTTGGATGCCAATGTGCCACTGCTTGGTATAAGGTACGGAGGTTTGTCAGGATTTCAAGAAAGCTTTAGAAGTCCAGGATTACCTGCCGGTCTGTTGTTTCGGAAAGTAGGAGATAAATTCATCTTGACTTTAAATCGGGAGAACGGCGATGTTACCGTAATGATGGCTGTGTTTGGTGGCAGGAGAATTACCTGATAAATTTATTTTATTTGTGTTTGTTTTGTTATTTGTCTTTATTGTTGTGAGAATAAATTTAATTCGAAGCGTTGTTGTTGATTCTTTACATCCCATTTTGACAAAACGAAACTCTCCAATTAAACACTCTTTTACCTGAGAGACGAGGGGTTGTACAATTTTCTTTTCTGTGACTACGTATTTTATGTTATAATAATACTAATAATAAAAACGTTTATTGCTAACAGCATGAAAACTTGTAATAGATATACATAAGTGTAAGTAAATTATGATATCATGCAGCAAAACGCATGAAACAAATCGCAGCCATCTAGCTAAAGCCCAGATACTGTTAAAGCCTCGTTTGAAAAGAACAATCATTGTTACAGATAGCAAAGAAAAGGCCTTATAGAGTAGGTAAAAACAATCTATATGAAAAAGGGAAGGAAAGTTAACTAGTTAGGCAATATAGTAAGAATATGATCCTTTAAATACTTCTTTCTGTGCTGAGGTATAGTCAACAATCCCCTATTACGCAAATTATGTGCTCTAAAGGATATTTTATTAAACAGATAGCGAGGTGACTTATTTTTAATGATTCTATCTATCTGCATGTTGAGTCAAGCGGAGAAAATTTTAAAATCTTTGGCATGAGTTTTGAAGTTTATTTGCAATACAAGGGCTGTAAACACTAGAATAGTGGTTCAGCTGAGGCAACGCCATAGAGTTGGAAAGAAGCCTCTTAGTCTCTTGTGATAAGTAATATCTATAAGAATAAATTAGTTTTAAAATTCTGACGGAAACGAAATTTAGAATACAAAAATAAACTCAGGCTTTTACTAGAATCATAAAATTGCAGTGGAGAATCATAGAGCTGATTTTTTGAGCTTTTAACTTGAACATCGTTTTCGAAAATTGCAGCAGCTGATTTAGTAGATGATCCGTAGCAATATTATGTAAGCTATTTAAATCAGAATTTATATGTTTATTATTTTGCCGAATGTTACTGTGATTGAAAGTATAGTTGGATGTCGTCAGATGATAAGCAAGGTGATTTAGCGACCAGTGAGACTAAGAAGTAATAATAGTAAACAAAAGAGGACCCAAGATGCTGCTATATTATAACTTGCGGTGTTCTATTAGATAGATAGGATTTTAAGAGGTTTTGTAGATTAAGATTTAACGAAAGGAATTTTAAAATAGCAAACATAAGCTCAGCATGTCAAATGCCTGACAAAAATGTAGCAACACTATATCAGCAGCTCTGAATAAATCGTCCGTCAAATCGGCCAGAAAAATCTTGATTGTTTCTCTGCTGGTATTTTGTTTGAGCTGGCATGGTGTCTCAACTGCCGCTCTACTACTGTTTCTAAGACTTTTGAGAAAGTAGAAAGAATGCTCATCGAACAAATATGACTGATTCTTAGTTTTTGGAGATCGGATATCATCTGCATGTTTCCAGGCCAGTGGGAAATAAGAATGGTATATGTGTGGTGTACGGGACAACAATAGGGCAACATAACAAAACGAGCGTTATGTTAATCATATCGCTGCCTAATGCTTTAGGTTTTTATGTTTCTCGGTATACTGAAGACATCCTCCTCTCCGACCAGTTCAAAATCAAAACCCTTTGATATATTTTCAAATACTTTATTATTATAATAATTCAGAAGTTCGGCTTTAGCAGTGGCGTTCTAGAAGTTAGAGGTAACAAATTAAACATTTGGTGCATTCACACCCTTTAAGTTTTCAGGAATAACCCCTTTTTGTATTTTTAGTAAGACTAAGCTTTTTAAGTTCACTTCATTTTTCTTATATGCTACAATTTTGAAATTTATTTTTTAGATATGCTTTTTTCCTTGCAACTGTCTGTAATATTCGTAGTTAGTTTAAATAATTTTTGAGCTTTTTTTCTCAGTTTTTGCATATATTTTATGTTGTCAGGTATTCATGGAGCGTATTTATGTTATTTTGATTATTACTGCAATAGTACTAACGCGCCTTAAAAGAGGGGAGCACGCCCGTTGTCCAATAAAAGGAATACCTACTTGCTTGTAGCGTTGTATAGGCGGGTTGTTGGTAACAGGCGCTGATGTGCCAGTAAAATAACGTTGTTCATTTGGCAAATCAAAGGATTCGCTCAGCGTTGCAATTAACAAATCAGTGATCAGTGATACTGACCAAATAAAAGTTCATACAAAGGTAAACAAACTATAAAGTAATTAATTAATAATAATATAATATTTAATAATCCATATTTATTTATTTATCCCTGAAGATATTGAATTCAGACTGGTCGTAACATCTTAAAACTTACGAGAAAATGAATACAAATATTTCATATCATCACAGACAAAAACACAAAAAACATGTATTTATTTGCTTTAAAAAAATAAATAAAAATCGATCATTTTAGTATTTTACTCTGTCTCTCTGTATCCCGAATATTTAAGCATTTGTTTACCTATGCTAATATGAACTTTTAAAATCCACCTACAAAAAAACTGATACGTCCTGTATTTCACTCAAATCGCACGGCCTGCTGCAGTAGGTAGTATATCTATTTCATACAAAAGAAAACACTTATCACGTACTTAAAGTCATTGAGTGTTGTGCTGATTTGTTAACTATAAATTATCTACTATATCTATTTCAAGTGACTATCAATAACATTTGATAAAAATTGAAACAAAAACACAATAAGTAACAGTAATTGAATTAAAATTATGTCCTCACCAAGGGACTGCAGGTAAATAAAAAACAAAGTAAATCTGCGATTCTATTATTCGATAATTTTTCATTTTAGTTATTTTAAGAAATACCCAGTTGTCGTTTCTTTTTGGCCGCCACAGCAGCAACTAATGCCGCCCCAATGCCGCTACCGTCTTCCGACAGCATGAGTTCATAGGTGTAGCCCGGATCAATCAACTCGTTCATTTTTGCAATCATCAAAGTACGAAAGTGCGGATGGTACTTATACAAGGATCCGTCGATGCCTACGCCGCAAACATTTGCACGTTGACAGTTGTTGAATAGCGACCCAAAAAAAAAACTTACCAACGGTCACTTTTTTAACACCCATCTTGTGTATAAGGGTAACCAAGGCGGTTGAGGCTAAATGGGCCGCTCTTCTAGTCAGACATTGACTTATAAATCTTATATTTATGCAGTCGACGTCTGTGGCATGTTCGAGGCCTTAAGCGAAATCATTATTAAATAATTTGAACGACGGTGAAAATTGGAGAATTAATTTATATTTAGTTCGATCTAAATATTGTGTTCTTGGGTCACTGTTTACAGCACTTATTAAAAAAAGCAGCATTTTTAGTCAATAAAAGAAAAAATATCATATAATACAAATTTATTGTCCTCTATAGGCTCTGTATCTCGATAGTCTTTTTAGTTTACGGGTTTGATCTTATAAAGCCCACACAGGTTAAACACTGATTTTTTTTTCTTATTACGGTCTCCGCTAGTTGCTGTGTTATGTGTTTTTTAAGCGGGAGACTGGAGAAAAGTCATTTGCTAACACATGCATTTATTAGGGGAATATTTTTATTTTGTTTTTGCAGATAAAGTTGTTTTTTTTCGCGCACAGCCCTATAAGATTCCAATTTAAAAAACCGTATATTTCAAAATGAAATAACGATAAGATTTTGGACGAGTAATTTAAAGCGAGTTTTCACGTATATTTTTTAAAAAAACCTGTATATGGATATGAAGAACCATTGAGAGCAGCTTTAGATACGCCCTCGAAATTATATATAACGGTATACTTCAACCAGAAATATAGTGCTTTTACAACCGACTCCGTGCCTTTGCCTACTGTTTATTACTAAACTAACCAAAACCGCAGCCTCTTATAGAACACCTTGCCGAGCAGACCAGTACCCGTAACCATTCCAGGACCGTCCTAGGAATTTATCTAGCTACACTAACAAGCGGGATATAATGATGTTTTCAATCTTTTTAGCTCAGCAATTCTTGAAGCATCTACATAAAAAATGACTACAAAGTAACAATTTATTACGTTCCATTTCATTACATTTCTACATGCTATCATTATTAATATATAAAATATGAAATATTATAATAAAGTATGTCACCTAAAAAATCGTCACTATCGCTACTGACGTCACCTAGTTCAATGATTAACTCCGCCACTAATCGTTCTCGATAAATATTTTCTTCTTTTATTACTCGTTTTTTACAGTTAGACCAGCTTTGTACTAATATTTTAGCTACTTCTTGCCGAATTACGTTTATGGTACTATTACTAGAAGTTGTTTTTTTTGTGTAGCTCTACTCAAAATATAAATCATTTTCGTACAGAAATTCTTTAATTTCTTCTTTATTTGAAGAAGCATTTGGATTTTTTCTGATTTGGGTTAAATGATATGAGGCACTATCCAAGACAATAACAGAATTTGACGATAGTTTTAGCAAGTTTATTTTCACACCAGTCCTCAAATATTTCCTCGATCATGTTTTCATGGCAATCCACACTTGAATCTTTGACGTTTTTGGCACACAAAAATAAGGCATCTTCCATCCAACCATTTTTGGACCCAGCATGAAGAATTACAATTTACTTCGGAACTTTGGACATGTCACTTGATGTTATTAATACTTCGACTCCTCCTTCTCAATTTCTTATAAAATTGTAAACAATCAAAACAATTTGTTTAGCATCCGAAGACAAATGGATCCGTTTTTATTTATTTGCTGAGGTAGTTTTTCTTCTAAATTGTCATTAGGTTCGACTATGATCGCCACTTCGTCTTCATATCCTGCGTTGTTTTCCATGCCTTCTTCTAACGGGGCAACATCCGCTTCATTCCACGGTTGCCACATTATAAAGTGTTCAAAAAATGTTTAATTGTAAGATTGTAACAAATATTTATCTGTATTCTTATGACGTACCTTTATCCACCTCAACTATAATCTATAGTCTTAAAACGACTATTGTTTACAAATCGAGAACTATGAAAAGACAAAAATTATTATTTTCAAACTTACCTGTAAGATAAATAGAGTACACGTTCTTACCCTCATCCTTTGACCTATCCAGTGGAGCTAACCTCGTAGGGTCAAAGCTCGAGAATCAGGTATATAAATCCGTACTTACTGGAAGGATCACAGTCAAATACCTCCCTAATATATACGAACATATTGCAATTTAGATTAAACTCTTAAGAACGATACATGTTAAAATAAACGTTTCTACTTATTTGAAAATATCTCGAAGAATCAATACGTAATCAAATTTAAAACGGTCCATTTACGTTTCAAATAAGAAGTTCAAGTTTCAACAAATATTCTTAACAGTCCACCTCACTCAAGACCGATTTAATGCAGAATAAACATTTGGTGGAATAGGTTTTACCATGGTCCTGCGAAAGTCTGCGGTTAAGGTATTGTAAAATATTTAAAACGTCAAAGCAATAAATGCACTATATTTTTGGTCGTGCGCGGTACATACCCAACTGATGTAGAATGTCTCTTTGCAGCTTAAAGGAGCCCGGTTGGTCTTTTTCAATTTCAGAAAGGTTGCTTGTCGGAAAACTGTCCCTGTTAAATTATCTATATTTTTCATCTGGACTACTTAAAAAAAACATCTTAAAAATTAATACTTGCGATAGACTAAGCAAGTTACTCTTAAAACTGCGAATATTTTAAAATTTTAAAATAATATTCATGAGCGTTGGGGGAGATTCGCAAAGACATTATATAATAATTTTATCTATAATTTAATTGAGAATGTAATGGAAGTTACGGGTTGCGAGCAAAACGTCGAAAAACGTCCTGAGGTCACTTTTGAGGAGCTCTTCGACTCTGAATTTGGGTTTTTACTAAAAAGTCTTATGATAAGTTGTCAATGTTAAGCACTTAAATACAACTAACCAACGTGCAAATTTTGTAAATTTCAGAAAACTAATCTCACATATAATAAAAATTTGTTCCATACAAGATATTTTATTGATGTTTACTGTTTCATGCGGCTATTACAAGTAACTTTCAGTTTTACGAGGTCATTTTCCGTAATTTTTTGAACTTAATTTTATTATTAAGTATCTAAGAATTAGGATTCTCAAAGAAATTTTTGTCGAAACGGAAATATACTTTCGAATTCATTATATTTCAATAGAAACGACAAAGGCTTAGAGAGACGAAGAATAATTATAAGTAATTATTGACTTTCCAGTCACGCACGAATTTTATTCAAATGAATAAGGAGTGCAAAATAAAAATATGTTCCAATTCGGGTAGATTTTTTTCCTAGCTATAGAGTTTTAAAGATCAATTCAATGTTAATTGACCGAAATAATTCCAAAAATGCAATGAAATTTATATTTATTTATATTTTGCGTTATGTCGCCATCACGTCGTTCTGGGATCTAACTGGAGTGGATATTTTTATTCCTTGAAGAGGGTTATTGGTAAATTGGACATTATAAACAAATAATAATTTATTATAAAATACATTTTGTTCGAATTTGACTAGTCAATTAAGAAGTGGTCAGTTGACCAGTCCCAATACTATTTATTAGTACACAATATTTATAGTAATAAATATAGTAAATCGGGGAAATTTACACTTATTAATCTTGCAGGAAGAGAGAGGGATTTCCGATAAAATACATGGCTATCCATGGCAATCATCAATCAATCTTTGATTTGATTTGAATTGCCTAGTTTTCGTGTCTGCGTTAGATTATATTTTACTTAATTGCATAACACTTAATTGATGCACAACTCCAGAAAAAGCTTACCAAAAACATTTATACTTACTGCGTTTCAAAAATAGGAGAAGTCTTTCCTCCAAGTATTAGCCCCTGCTGTGCGAATTTCAAGATGTAGCGTCTTGCCAGTTCGCCTAAATACATACCAGATATCATCTTCTCGTGTAGTTGTCTCCCCTGATTGGGATACTCTTTATCAATTACTCTATCCAGTTCAGTTCTTATAAAGTCTAATGCGCCATCGTCTCCGAATGCTCCGCATTCCAGATTTATGACGACATCACCGGAGCCCATATCCGGTTCATCGAATAATTCAGCGTTCGCCTGTTTTTCTATATAGCACGCATTGTTACCGGTTCCGACAATCATGCCTATCCTGGTATCTCGGTTCTTAAATGCGCACGACATAAGGGTTCCAGTGGTATCGTTTAAAATAGCGCAAACATCAATTTTAAGGTCTCCTCTTTTGTTCACTGCATTAGTTAGCAGTTCTCCGACATCTAGCCCTAGTATGTCTTTACAGTCGAACCCTTTCGTCCAGCGTACGACTATTGCTTTACTAAGGCCTTTTTGACTAGCGGGAAAGCTGAATGTAAATCCCAAAGGCAAATTTTGCTCAGCTACACCTCGCTTTTTAGAAAAAATTGCTAGACATTCCGCTATGTAATCAAATAGGTCATATCCGGAACCAGTGATCAGTTCGTTTGACATAGAAAAGATTTCTGACTCCATTTCACACTTATCGCTGTCAATATTAACCATAAGTACTCGAAAATTGGTACCTCCCAGATCTAACGCCAGGAATTTACCTTTCTCGGTACCGTCTGGCAAGTCTTGCACGTACGTCGGATAACACTTAACAATTGATGTTGGGTGGGTGTCTTTCTTAAGACCTCGTTCGATGTTTTGTAGAAACAACGTCGAAATTTTTTTAAGAGTATTATTGTCCAACATTAAGTCCTTCATGGCTTCATGAATTTCTGAGTTGACTTGACGGTCAATCCAGTCCTTGGTGCTAAACGATTGGGGATTGCCTGGGATGGGATTAGATCCAGCTTTTGGATTGCACGTTCGGCTAGGGCAGTTAGACATGATGCAAAATCACTAAAAAGATTTAGTTATGAATAATTGGTTACAGGAATTTTTTGATTTTCAATTATTTGACAGGAGTCAGTTATTTGACTAGTGAAATAATTGCAGTACCAGTTATTTTTAAGACATCTCTTCTTCAAAGCGTTGCCGATTCAGTGCTTATCACCAATAAATCAGGACATGGTTATGTATCGTTTATCCTGATAATATTCTGAGGTATTGCAAGGATCGAGGTCCACCTTTTCTAATTTATTTGTAATTACCTAGGGTAAATGTAGGTAATGCTTCAATTATTTATTCCTCTGTTCTTTTACTGGCTTAACTATCGATTGAGAGCAAATTTAATCACTTTGGTTTATTAATTAGGCTACAATAAAAGAAATAAAAAAAATACGTTTGGCAATACGCAATGAGGTTCTGCCGAATTTTTTAAACTTTCTCACTACTGACCTTCTGTGGCTTGCTTTTCTTTCCTGTTCCTGTTCCTTTTCCTTGCTTTTTCGCAGCTTTGGTCTTCTTTTTATTTTCCTTTTCAACTAGATGGTCCTTGATCAATGTAGATGTTAAAATCGGAGCGTGCTGTTTTTTTCTTCCTTGTCTTGTCTTGACAGCATTTACATTCTTAGGCAAATGAATGAAATTTTGAACACCTGGCAGATCCTTAGATGTTGATGTTATGTCAAATCTAAGCAACAATGCAGTAGCTTATTCAGAAGTACTGGGACGGAATGTATTTGGAATATTTTGTTATAACCCAATAGGAGCTGTTACAGATGATGCGGAGACAATAGCACCAGCAGACGTCAATTCTGAAATAGAGTCAGCATAATCTTGAACAATAATTGGCTCGGATTGTTGGATTTCTGCTGTTATAAAATCTTCATCGGAAAAAATATTGGGATTCATAGGAAATATGTCCGTTGCTTTGAATCCAGTTTCGCCTTACTAATGGATGCAACATTAGAGAATGCTGTTTTTATTAGCGAAGCAATATCATAGGGTGTTATTCTTTGTGAAAATTGTCTCTTCGTGAATAAATCGCATTATTTTCTATATGCAGCTTTGATTGAACCAAAAAATGCCACATCTAGTGGCTGCATGCGATGGGATGTATCGGGTGGAAGAGATAGCATATGGACATTGTTTTCCTTACAATACTCAAAGGTTGCCAGAGAAATGTGGCTTGCATGATTATCCAAGACTAATAGGATTGGTTCCTTTGCAGAAGGTTTGGCATAGTCGGTGAAGTGCTTGAGGCATTGAAGGAAAAGTTTTTCTTTATTCTATCTGTCATCTGAACATATTGCATTTTGGACCATCCTTTTCTGGAGAAAATAAACATTTGCGGATTATATTATGTATTATATTCTTACCCCTATTCCAACTAGTTATGGACCTTACTTTTTTTTGTCCCGTTGCAGCTAATATTTTTCTAGGATCTTGGACGGTGTAGATGCCGGTTTCGTCAAAATTATATATGTTTTTCGGTAAAAATTTGTATTTTCCAGCAGCTCGTAAAATCGTTGTACTTCAGTCTTATTGAAGGCTGCAACCCTATTAATGCTGGTAGCTTCGGGCTTCCGCACAGAAATATCATTTCTGGTAATAAATCCCTCAAATAAAATTCAACCAGCCAATCTGGAACTCGCAATAAAACTATGTTTCAGATTGTGTATTTGGGGTGCGCCCATAGAATATGTTGGCCATTTTCTTGATTGTGACCGCTAACTCTTTTTCCATCTCAGGATTGAAAACGGTATTACGGCCCAGACGAGGTGCCTTAAACGATTTTTTTTATCCCTTGTGAAGACTGGCAAATGAAATATTCATGGTCTTCGCGGCTTTTCTTATAGAATAATTCTGTTCATTAATAAGTTTTATAACCTTTTCCAAGTCGTTTGTGGTCCAGTTAGCTTTATTAGTGAATTTTTCGAAAACATCTGCGCTCGTATAAACATTTCATATCTCGGTAACGATAGGTCCTATGGAATCGCCGTTGCTACAGAAATGATCACCGTCAAAATTTTTTTTGTCTGTCCGTTTTCCGTTCTCCGTTTTCGTCTTTTGGTTTTTCCTGAATAACTTTCGAATCGTTGAAGCTACAAAATTGAAATTTGCCTCCTTTTTAACCCTCCACGTTGCACATAAGCTTGTAAGATATGGTCCTGATCGAAGGAAGGTATCCATCTTTTTTTGCGATTTTCGGCTGTTTTTTGGACCTTGCTCTGAAACACGATAAGTGTCCCAAATTTGAAGCAATCGACTTCATATATGTAGCTTTGTCCCGTGACGGAACCTATTGGGGGTCAGGGAGTATTCTAAAAAAATAAAAAATCGCGTGTGCAAGGCTCTACAAAAAACATTTTTCAAAAACTGTTTACGAGACCAAAAAAATTCTTGAACCAGAAGAAGCAGGCTCTATAAACTTTTATTCTCGACAATTTTTCAAAAATATACAGGGTGCGCCGCAAATTCAAAAAAACTGAAAAATGGGTCCCCCTATTATTGAAAATTGGTTCTAACTGAAAGATTATGATTCAGATCTCACTTACTTTTATATTGCGACATAGCCCGCATAGACAGCAAAAATTTATTTTAGGTTTTCACCTATTATACACGGTGTTCCCGATATTCCGTGCTAAATGAGAAATGTGTTAAGTGTCCTAAATTTGCAGACATCAACTTGAAATTTAGCAGAGAAGTAAAAGTTCGTGTCCATATTTAAACAGTAGAAATTGGGAGCAATCAAATTTTACCAAGTATTTTTTAAGAATGTTTGAACATTTTGTTTTGGTAATTTTACATTCGACAACGCATATTGTTTGTGCAAATTTTAATATTTATCGATATTTGCAGTAACTTTGAATTTCGACGAGATTTGAAAGACATTTTATACAGGGTGCATGCAGAATTTAATCACATCGATTTTGCGAAAGTCCCTCTTTGACAAGAAACCGCGAAGCGGCTTCTCTTTTAAATAAATAGCTGCTCCGCGCTACTCGCTACGAACTTGCCTCGCTCAGCGACGATTTTTCGATAGCAATCTTGTTACACCTAGACTACTTTTTTCAACAGCTGAGTACAAAAATCGCTTCTTTTTGACATTTTTGGTTTGTTTAAACCGCTCCCGCTTTTTCGTCTTTCAAAGTCTAAGTAAAATTTTCGTTAAAAAGATGTCCGCCAAATAACAAACCAAAGTTGCATTGCATTCACCAAAAATTGTGAAATGCAGGGAAACCTAAAATAAACTAAGTTAATTATGAAATAATATAAAATTAAACTGAAGTTAGTGGAACATGAACGACAAATCTTGTCTCTTTTCTCTTGAGTTTACTAGTCGCCTTTGAGAGATAGACTATGGGATATTGTTCAATTAACAAACAACGATTAGAGAGTAGGATACTTTGAAAATTTCGGTTCTGCTGGTCTTGATAAATTTTTCAAAAAGTGAAGTTTTAGCACTCCATATTATAATAAAACATCAAATTAATATTTTTAATGTTGTAGGAAAATGTAGGGCGGTAACTACGTCTTGTGTCGCCCGGTGAATGGTGATCAGTGGTTGGGTTACGAGAAGACTATGAAATGTTTTAAGTTTAGTCCTAGAGGAAGCCAGTGAAAATTGTAGAATCTCATTGTTATATAAGAATACAATTATATATGCAAAAATTATATGTTTTTTTAGCAGTTTCGGTTTTTCAACAGGCTGGTTCCAAGAAAAATTCAAAGTTCACTGCTTTAGAACATGTGTATTCGAGAAACGTTGAACATGAAATTCCAAAATGGTTCAATATCGCAAACAATATTTTGATTGTATTACCAAATGTATGCAATGTTTTTTAGATAACATTTTCTCGATGTGTTATCAGAAATCTTTTTGATGTTCAAGTGGTGGTTGCCTGATATATATGGAATCACATTTTCGAAACTCCCAGTTTCTATTGCATGCATAGAATGTTAAGGTAGCGTTTCTAAACCTTTTCTTGATTCCTCTATTTATTTATAATTTTTTTTATTCAGACAATTAGCTTTTATCGCAGCCTGCTGGGCTGTAGCTCTCGGATTTAAAGAAAACAATAAGGATTTACCGTATCCAAAAAATTGTTCAACTGTCGATTATTGCTCGTAAGTACTCTAACTACTACGCCTTTGGGTGTGATATCTAAAATAATTTATTTAATTTTATAGAAATTTGAGGAGTAAAATCCCGAGTCAAAGTGAAATTTACGCAGCACAGTTTGTCGGAATTGCAAATAAAGGGGTGAAGTTTTCCTTGAAGAACGGCGAAAACGAGTTGATGTTAGAAATATATAGCCTAAACAAAAACCGATTTCGCTTTATTATAGAAGAGCCGGATTCTCACAGATATAAGTTGGAACATTCGTTAGTTCGTGAACCGACAGTAAGAGGGTGAGAAAGTTATAAATTCTATAACTGTAACTTCACTTCATGTCTGTAAAATACCTGTAAAAGATTTTCTTTCATTTGAAATAAGAGAGAGAAATTTTCATAGTAGGCTATATGTAGGAAAACTTCTATCAATGAGAAATCCCCTATATATCTTAATTATTGCCTAGGTTTGATGAGGTAGAAGGATTTGACGATCATACCATTGCTACAGATACGGATGGAAACTCGGTTCGGGTAAATTATTCACCCTTTGAGATAAAATTTTATTCTGGCAAAACACTAGTGACAAAGTTCGATGGAGAGCGACTCATTATGGATAACGTAAGTAGGAAAGAGTCTTAGTGCTGAAAGCATATCAGCTTCTTAACTTGATAGTAATAATCGGTTAGTAAAAATATTTCGAGCTTGTTGAGAATCATACATCAAATATCCAGTATATAAAATGCTAATACGGAATTATTATTGTTACTTTTTTAAATCATCTAAAGTGGTTCGAGTTGGTTTCTGTCCGTCCCAAATAACAATTAGATTTACTATTTACACTCCGTTAATGGTTTCACTTTACTGAGCGACTACGAAGCAGTGTTTCGTTTTTGTATATCGCAGCGCTTTTCTATAATAGGGGTCGGATTTTAACGTCGTTTTTCGACAGGCGGCTCCGATCGCCGCGTATAATTTGTCTCGTCTTAGCTTTTGACGACAATTATCGAAATAGCCTGCCAGGACTGGGAACTATAAAGATTAAATATTTTATGTTTATTTAGATATAATAAAATTACATTAGTACCAATGGAAAATACGATGACACTAAATATATGCACGTTTTTATTCAAACTCTAAATCTGTTTCACTCTCAGGGTCACGGTCACCATTAAGATTAATTTAAAATAAGCCCGGACTTAAAATAGGAGCAACATTTTCCGCTCTTACATTTGATTTTGTTTGGTGCCACAAATTTTCTATGCAGTGATTTGGAGGAAGATGTAAAACAGCTAAATTATACACATTTTCATTATCATACATTTTCTTATTTGGAGGTGCTTTGGACTGACAGGTTTTACTGGAATTAACCCGACCCTTGGGGAGCGTATCGTGTGGCAAAGTAGGTAAATTCCAAATCTGTTTTCCTGCCAAGTGCCTCATTTGTGCGATTCCATTACCATTTTGGTTTTGTATTTAAATCCCATTTTACAATAATTCGCAAGGGTATTGGCGCTTTTGTAAGTATCCAGGTTTCTTTTAAATCTTCTTGATTAATTAATATTACTTTTGTTTGCTGTTTGAATTTGTTTTTCCTCTATTTACAAGTAATTTCGACTCATAGTAAAATGTGTTATTCAACACGGTCACTGATATCAGCCGACATGTGGTCGACATCTACCTGACTCACCTCGGTCTTGTCCCTTGCCTATTAATAAATTATTAGTTTTCGGGTTTACCCAGTAACTATAGGTATGAGGTCCTGATTACTTTTTGGGGAGGGTCCGTCAAATACCAAGACTATATACTTTCAGCCAAACTTGTTAATGTATAACAAATATGCCTATATAAGGATTTATTTTAGACTAAACAAAGTCAAGCTTTCGCCTTCTACGCCACCTTTCCACAGGCTAGTAAATTCGTAGGGTTACATGAACATGGAGATATTCTAGCGTTACGGCATACTTCGGATCAGAGTACCGACCCTTATAGATTAAAAAATACAGATTTTGGAGATGAAGAATATCACGTAAATACCACGGAAGCTATGTACGGCTCAGTGCCGTTGCTCTATGCTCTTGGGTGAGTCCATCTTGTTATTCACCTCTAGAAAATTGTGCAGGAATTTCCTAATGGAATAATGGAATAAACTATTTACTTAACGGTACTGATTTTTCATTAGAAAAGAATTTACGCCAGCCCTATTTTTACACAATGCTGCTGAAATGTACGTGGATATTGATAATCACAAGCTCGCGACATACTTTATGGTAGAAGGAGGTACCATGGATGTATTTGTTCTTCTTGGTCCCAAAATACGGGATAGCCTCCAACAATATATGGATTTAACTGGAACCTCCCAGCTACCACAGGTAAGCAACTATGTTGTTTGAATGTATTTAAAGATGGAAAAAATATAATTGCAGCTGCAAAAGGTAATTAGAAAAGTGCTAGAGGAAAGTCTGTTTAGAACCGAAATTATTTTTCAAATTCAAAGCATAATATTAAAAATAACAAACATATTAACAACATGAAAGCAGAATTCTCTATTACAAAGATTTATTTGAAGGCATAAGTACGTAATTCAACAGCATGGTTAAGGGATTAACTCGGAGATAAACTATAATTAGAAAGTTTTTATTTTATATTTATAGAGGCAAAAGTCGATTTTTAAACGCCTATTGTGAATTTGCTTATGAAAGCTTTTTCTTATATTTTTATGTCAGTAAATAAAGTTTATATATATATATATATATATATATATATATATATATATATATATATATATATATATATATATATATATATATATATATATATATATATATATATATATATATATATATATATATATATATATATATATATATATATATATATATATATATATATAGTTGAAAAATATGCTTTTCTTGGATCCTTGTATATTTTTTATAGGATGATTCTTAGGGTTTGGTCCACAGTGAAGAAAACTCACAAATAATTTTAAAACACTGTAATTGTCATTGACGTTTCGACCGGCAACCCAGGTCTTTCTCAAAAACTGCAAAACAAAGGACAAAAAAAAAAGCGTCTAACACAGAATATCTTAAACAGTAGACATATACGAATTTAAAAATTACAAATATTACAAAAACAAATGACATATATTAGTCATACTCACAAATTTATTATTATTTTTTTAAATGTTTGTGAAAAAGTACCACAACATACATCATTGCCAAAAACAATAACGTTGTTGTTTTGGCGTACGAATCACAAATAGAAGTGGAAAATAAACATTCATTGTATCTGAATGTCTTTTTTTTTCCCTCTTAGTTTATATTTAGTTATTTTTTTAGAGTGTACGTTTGTGTTAAGTTTAAGATCTACTGATACGCAGTGAAGCATCTGAGCATTAAAATGGTTTACTTTAACTCATATCACACAAAGATAAAATTTACCATAGAATATGAAAAAGATGACAAAATTAACTTCTTAGACATGACACTAATACGCAAGGAAAACAAAATCAGAACGATGTGGTACACAAAAGATACATGGTCTGGACGATACCTTAATTTTCACTCCCAACACCCAATATCACAAAAAAAGACTGTTATTATCGGGTTGGCTGACAGAGCTATAAATCTATCTGATCCAGAGTACAGAAAAGAAGCTTTATATAAGGCTAAGTCACACTAAAACTAAACAATTACCCAAGTGCCTTAATTAACTCTATTTTTAAAAGAAGGATACATAAATTCTACAACAAGATTTCTGTTAAGGAAAACACACAACCATCAAAACGAGAATATTGTTCGTTGCCATACATACCAAATTTATCGGAAAAAAAATCGAATGTGTTTAAGGGAAGCTCTGTAAGAATCTGCCACAAGGGTCAAAATTTGTTAAATAGGAATTTCAGTAAACTAAAAACACCAATACCCAAAGATAAAAAAAGTCACATTGTATATCAAATACCATGCAACGACTGTGACCAAGTGTACATTGGACAGACTAGCCAACTGTTGAAGAACCGCATCAATGGTCATAAGTACGACAAAAAAAACAAAACCGCCATCAGCAGCCATATAACGGGGAAAACACATACCTTTAACTTCGATGACACAAAAATACTTGCTACCGAACCAAACACACAAAAAAGGGAAATAATTGAGATGATACATATTCAAAGGAATAAAAACGCCATAAACGCGAAAACCGACATAAAACACCTGAGTGAAATCTATTTCGAATTGTTAAAGTAGACCATTTTAATGCTCAGATGCTTCAATGCGTATCAGTAGATCTTAAACTTAACACAAACGTACACTCTAAAAAAATAAATAAATAAAAACTAAGAGGGAAAAAAAGACATCAGATACAATGAATGTTTATTTTCCACTTCTATTTGTGATTCGTACGCCAAAACAAGAACGTTATTGTTTTTGGCAATGATGTATGTTGTGGTACTTTTTCACAAACAGCGCTAATAATAGACATTTATATATATATATATATATATATATATATATATATATATATATATATATATATATATATATATATATATATATATATATATATATATATATATATATATATATATATATATATATATATATATATATATATATATATATATATATATATATATATATATATATATATATATATATATATATATATAAATTTTAAAACCTAGTTTCTACAAAATGTTCTAATATTAACCATAGTTACAGTAAGCACTATCTTAAAGTTTGGGTCATTAAAAAATCATTTTTTAAGCTACCGTGCTATGAGTGACGCGATTATGTTTGCTTACCTTGCCACTAGGTGGAGTTTTCTGACAAGCGCAAAAGAATATTGTCAGACAAAAAAAATAATACCACTATATAGTTTTTTATAAGGGCCCAAAAACCGCCAAATAACAAAAACCGTATCTATATATTTTATTATAGAATTTAATGCTCAGAAAAAAATATTATTTTATGAAAATTTTCCATTTTAAGGTTAGATATTTATGTCTAATGATAATTAAAATCAAAATAAGATGTTCATCATTTTTGTTTATTATTTTTTTTCAATACATTCGAAGGACACTAAATTATCCTGTAGCTGACAGTGTCATGTTTTGACTGGTTCAGCAATTTGCAAGTATTCACTTATTCTTCCTTTAATAATTATTATTAGTCAACCACCCGAAACCTATCAGTTGTTGAAGATAAATCAATTTAATTAATTTTTGAATTATTTAAGTAGTGAAATGGGTATGTAAATAATCAAATTTTTTCGTAGTTCTAGGGCACTGAATTACGATGGATTTTGTATAAGAAAATTTTAGTGCAATAAATATTGCAATAAATGTTTAAGAAATTTAAACTAATAAAATCAGCGACAAGAAACAAATAACGACATGAAACATTGGATCGTTTGGTCCATGTAGCTATTAGGTAATGTAGTGACCCTACATTTTTGTAAAAATTGATGCGCCGCAGGCGGCATTGATATTGACACAGAAGGAAATGATTTCTCTCTCTAACCTACACGTTGTCCCATTCGTTTTCTAAACATCCATTTCCATTTCCACACACACTTAACTCGTTTTCCAAAAACATTTAAAGAGATCTAGGCGTATGATGAGGAAATACTGCCTTAAAAATGCCACAACCAAACTTACTGACGATCTGTATTGACCATATTGGTTCTTGAATGCCGCATGGTCGTTGGTTAAAAACGAGATTTTAAATCTAGTGAATGAGCATATTAAATGGACCCTTTCAATTTTTTTTTCAAATTTTCTTTATATATTTTTTCTTTATATCTCTAGTAGCTATATGGTTTTTTTTAAATACCTCAATAGTTAATTAAATTAATAAATCTCCAACAATTAGTGCTTATTTTTTAATTTTTAATGGAAGTGATAATATTAAATATTTGAAAACAGTTAAGCATGTCAAAAATAAGCTACTGGAAAATTTCAATGAATTGTAAAAAAAGAATTAAACATAAATTATAACATTAAACGTTACGATTCTTATATTAATATTTCATATGTTTCCCTAACACCACGGAGGATACGGCAAGTTTTGTTGTAACTGATATTTCATACGCATGTTTTTCTAATGATAAATATGTATGCAGTTTTTTCTCTACCCAACTTTCTTTGTATTGGTTTTCTTCATTGGTCTATGTGATCCTCGCCTTTTTCAATTTCCTCTCGTCCATTACATATGTCTTCTATTCCTGTCGGCTCTCCTAAGTGGACAAAGTAAACTTAGTATTTTTTTAATTTCTTTTTCTAGTTAATTTTAAGACCGAAGATATGTTGCATTTTATGTATAATGTAGGTTAAAACTCTGAGCATTGTTTAGTGAAGTTAAATTTATCTTCATTGTGATAAGACGCCATAAATAAAAGTTGTGGCAGATGAGATTTTTTTCTTATAAAGCGAGCTATAGATTTTGAAACTTTTGTTATTGGGGTCAATTGTTTACTTAGTTTTGGAGATTTAGTTAGCAAACTGCTGCGACGTGGGTGAATGAGACAATCTGTACAATTTTAGCTTTGGGCGTTAGGATATCACCAATGTAGGATTCAATACGGGTCCACGGAGGATGTTAAGGAAACAATTGGGGGTTTCGATTCTGCCAATTTTCCTATGGATACTTTGTGGTTAGTCAGATCGGCTACGTACGACCAAAAATGGTTTACTTGGGATTTTGAGGATTTTGCCGATCCGGTTGCTTTGCTTGAATGGGTAGATTCCCAAGCTCATAGAAAACTGACCGTTATGGCTGAATGTAGTATTAAGATTGACCCGACTTATTCTTTATACACCGAGGCAGTTGAGAATGGTCTATTCGTGAAAGACATTGATGGCGTTTCCGATTTTATCAATCTATGTTGGGCTGAAAATAGTAGCTGGGTAGATTTCCTAAATCCGGCAGCTCGAGATTTCTATGCCAAACAGCACCACTACGATAATTTCCCATCCACACCAGCATTAGGAGGTTTCTGGAATGATATGGACGAGCCTACTTTGTTTGACAATTTATACGAAAGAACTTTGCCGTCAATGTCACTGCATTATGGAAACGTTCCCCACCGAGATATCCATAACGCCTACAGTCTGCTTCACGTAAGTACAGTCAATTTCAGATATTTTTTAGTTTCGCTCTTCTGGTGTCTACGTAGTGTCCATTATAATACACAATCTTGTACAGCATTGTTTGCTTGGTGTAGTATTTAAAAAAAGAGTAGGCGGAGATCTTGAGATAACAAAAATTACAGACCTGTAACTCTCTCACCTACAGATGGCAGTTAGTTTTGCGCCGGTTCGGTTAGGTTCTTCTTCTTCTCGTTCCTTCTCCTGACGGAGGTTCGATATTATCATGGCTATCCTAATCTTATTAACAGCTGCTCTGAATAGTTGGTTTGATGTCATTCCAAACCATTTCCTTAAGTTTTGAGCCAAGAGGTTTTTCTTCTCCCTTAATTCCGTCTGGCCTTGATCTTTCCTTTCATAATGGTCTGTAGTATCTCATATTTAGGTCCTCTGATCACATGGACAAAGTATTCCAATTTTCTTCTTTTTAGAGAGTTAATTATTTCCTCCTGTTTCTGGGTCTTCCGTAGCAGTTCCAGATTCGAAACCATGTCAGTCCATGAGATTTTCAACATTCGCCGGTAACACCATCTTCTGACCCGTTACTGTTCTGCGTTAACGGGGTCACCTCGTTTAGGATGTGGTCCATCAGCACGCAGTACGGTCTTGACTGGAGAGAAGCTCAAGGCTTCCATAAGAAAGCTAACATCGCATCATCCAGCCCTGGGTTTTTTGAGGACCAGTGCCCAGCCATCCTGGAACAAAGGTACTACCTCTCCAAATACCGTTAACCTTTGGGTTAGTTTAGGAGTCTGTAATTTGTTTTTTTAGTTGGAAATCTGTAATTTTTGTTACCTCAAAATTTCCCCGGTTTTTTTGTTGCTTATTTTAGGACCTATTTTTCGATAAACTTAAAAAACTTAACAAATACTCAATGCACAACTTCACGAACATAGAAACTGATATAACAATCCCTTTGATGAGACTGATATAGTTTATGGACAGGATGGCATCATAACCAAAAGCATCAGACGAATTTTATTGCACGGATTCTACCATAGCCATTTCCTTAATAGAGTATAGCAACTTACCAAGGTCTATTGGAGCGTGATAATGGACGGTATAGGCCGTTCATACTAACCCGCGCAGTTTTCGCCGGAAGTCAAAGATATGCCGCCAAATGGAGTGGAGACAACTGGGGTTTGTACTTACACCTCCGTTACAGTGTTCCGATGACATTAACCGCTAATCTTGCCGGCATCGTGTTTTATGGAGCAGACATACCTGGGTTCTACTGGGGAGACGACTATGATGATCAACTAGTTATAAGATGGTACCAAGTAAGTACATCTTTAAGAAAACGAATTTCTATTATGAAACATTGTGTTTAACGTTAAGGCTTATAGACATTGTAGTTTGACGTTCGGTTGCTAAAACTGTTCCACCTAAGAAGGGCGTTGACTTCTATTTGAACTCTATAGTCTAATGACAGTTATATTACAGATAATGTGAAATGTTAGTGAGGATTTGATGCTTTTGTGTTGTCTTGATTAACCTTTAACTCTTTTGTAATTGTAATAAATTCTGTAGTGCAGTTCTTTAATGCAGCATTTGGGCGAATTGAATCTTTTTTTTAAGTTCATAACACGTTGTCTTAATCTAGCTGTTCCTTCAATAATATCCAAATGACTTTTAGTGTTTTTTAACTCTCTAGCTAACCAATAAATGGAATAACACTGAATGTTTAATGTACATGTGCAGTTTTCATGTTCATTGTGTAATGGTACGCAGGAAAATGTATGCCACCAGCATTGTAAACAAACCAAATATTTATGAACAGCACAGTTATTGCACAATTATATTAAAAACTTTATAGAATCAGCTACATACTAGGGGTGGCCTTTTCAATCTATGCAATTTGGATATGGAACCAATAACTTCAATTGACTGCAATTTTGACGTTTTTGAGTCGATTTTACTATTAGATTGCCGTATGGATCCCTTTCTTCCGAGCACATGCAGACAGCGGTGACAGACGAGAACCGTACACTTTTGGCAAGGAAACTCAGGACATTTTGCGTGAGACGTTTAGCTGGCGCTACAGTCACCTGCCTTATTGGTACACCATATTCTACGAGCATACGTTGAATGGAGACCCTCTCACAATACCGATGTTTTACCAGTACCCTGACGAAGAAGCTGGATACGACCTAAACGATCAATTCCTGCTAGGTATGTCACACGTATATTAAATTTTTTCATCAAGAAGCTCGAATAAGTTGTTATATTTTTTATAAATTTTCACATTGAGATAAGTTCTTACAATTAGAAATTTCTTCTAGGATCTGACATCCTAATCGCCTCAGTGTATGAAGCCAATGCGACTGGAGTAGATGTGTATTTCCCAGGAGGCAAGGAGCAATATTGGTATCAAATTGCGGCTAATGTCAGTGCGGTGTATGTGGGCAGCCAAACTAGCAAAGTACCCGTGAATATTAACTTTGTAAGTTAGACCTATCATAATTAATTCAACTCATTAAAGCTGTAGTTCGTATCTATTAAGCAATTAATTTTATTTTTTTTTTACAAACGAACTGTTTCATTTAAAATTTATTATTCTCATACTAAAGTGCATTACAAATTGATTCTAATACAAATAGAATTAGGTGCAATGTCACTCCAATATGTGAAATATGCCTTTGATACCTTGTCCTTTCTAGTTATCCCATTTGGTAGTTTAAGATACAATGACTATTCTCTCTCTATTTTTTTTAGATACCGATATTTTATAGAGGTGGAAGCATCATTGCGAAAAAAGAAATTCCCAGGAAATCAGCAACGGAAATGATAAATGACCCGTTTACAATTCATGTCATTCCAGACCAGGTAATTTACATCATTCTCAGTATTATTAAATCGTTAATTTTAAATTGTATTTAAATAATGCATTTATTTATTTTTTTTGGCTAAATGGATTTCAATCAAGCTATTTATTTTATATTCACTTTTATACTATGTTGTTCAATAAAGGTTTTTATCTCCAATTCCAGAATAAGAAAGCGGAAGGGAACATATTTATAGATGACTACGAAAGTTTCGAGTATATAAATAACAAAAATTATTTATATTTGAAACTTTCTTACGATGGAAGTAATGATCCCAATGTGATTTTTATAAGGTATGATATGTAAAATGTTTGTAGATTTATTTTTAATTGCATTACTAAGTCCTGGTTATCGCACGTTGATAACTATGCTACGCTTTAACTAAGGAATAAATCCTGTAAGTGGGTCGGGTCCAACACGGAGAGGTTTCAGTTAGGGATAAAAGAAAAGAAATAGTGAACAAATTATATGCATTTTTTGGTTTATTGTTTCAGCTTAATTGACAGTGATGTTAACGGAGATGGTTTAAAGTTTATATATTCAGAGATAAAGTTTTACGAAGTTTCGGATGATGGTGAGTGGTCGCTATAATCCTCGATAATTGCTTGAAACTAAATAAAATCTTTTTTTAGGAAAAACATACAAAGTGACCACGCACTCACAATCAAGTTCAGATGAGTCTTTTAGACAAATCGATGTTAATCAATTAAATAAAACTAACGAAAATATGAAATTTAGATAGTAACCATTGTAATTTAGCAGTTTTCGATGTTTCGAGCTTACGTATATTTTTTTGCCAACTCCAAAAATTAACGTTTTAAAATAAAATAACAGCGATCGATGGCCATTTTGATATTTTTTACACTTTATAAGCTCATAATCTTTGTTTAGTCTGCTGTTTAAGTTGCAACTCAAGCAATTGATGAAGTAAATAAATAAAAATATAATAAATAAAAAGCCGTTGCGTTTTTAATACGTTTTATTTCATCAACAGAAAACGTCAAATTGGTTGTGTATGCAACAGATATAAAGAAAAACTGCGAATCGCCCATTTAAATGTCTCTAAATTATGTAATATATCCATCCTTACACATACACGATATTTTATGTGAACCATTATGGAAAACTTAAAAATAGTCCCATCAGGTTTTAAATATGGTGACATTTATAGCACGTAGAAAGCGTGTTTTCGTAGGAATGTTATTTTAAACATAAAAAAGTGTTTTATAGTTTGATATGCAAATATTTAATAACTAATAACCTTCGTTTCAAAAACTGAGTTGCGCTGCTAATTAACAAAAAAAAAATCAATGTACAAACACAAATATGTTGGTGCAATAGAAATACAAGTAAGATTTTTAGTGTCTCCGAAATTTCCAGTTCAATTTGATTTCAGTTCGAGTTATTAGTACATTTTATTATTATTTATATATTATGTACATTTACTCACGTTAAAGTTTATGCCATTGCATTAATATGCTTTGACCCAAATCCAATCCAGTTTAGGCTAGCCCTGCATAAAAGTTTATCCATAAAAATGTACATTTAAAGCTTACAATAAACTATATAAATTGGCACAAAAATATCTTTTGCAGAACAGCTCTAATATAACTTTTAAACACTTAAATATTCTTCTAATTATCACATTGTAATAATTATTATGTCAGTAATAAATGGTTTTGGAGGATGTCTGCTCGAAAGAGTTTACGCTGTGACTGTATGTATTTCCTCAAATTTACCTTACGTTACGTTTATTATATTCAGGATTCATCTTTATATGCAATATAAAACCGTGATGGTCAGCGACAATAGATACAGAAAAAAAACTTTAAAAATAAATAAGAACTAAAAGTTCAGATTTTCAGGAAATTTTATATTTTGACATGACAATTGTTTCGACAACAACGTGTCTTTATCAAAATTTGTCGAAACAATTGTCATGTGAAAATATAAAATGGAAAAAATATAAAAATGGACTTTCATCAAGTAAAAGCAGCCACAGTTCAAAAAGGCTGTATTTAAATATGTCAATATTTTAAGTATCTTTACGATTCTGGAAGCGCCTTGACAAATGACACAGCGTACACTCCATCAAAAAAGGAAAGTAATATTTAATAGAATGAAATGACACAAAAATTCAATAGCCGATATCTTAAATAATTGGGATCCGCTCAGGTAGCACGGTTTCTGAAAAAAGCAGAAAAAACCTGTAATTTCATACATATTTACATAGAGCTATGAAACGTACGTATAGTAAGAGCAGTCGACATAATATTAGCTATTACAGATAAAAACATTGTTTATTTGTCTTTTTTTTATTTTCTACCTAAATTCGAACAACATTATGAGGTTGATTGGATGGTGAAAATGATATGACAGCAAGTGAGATGTAACAATGTGTTTGATCATGCCACCCCCATTCTGATTGACAAAGGTATCCGTTAAAATTAGCTCGGACATATCCGCAAAAAGATTCCCACTTTTAATAAATTGATAGAAAATAATGATGTTAGCTTCTGCTTTTTTTCTGTAAATAGATTATACGTCACACAAAGTTGTGGTTATTATGAAGGATACGATCCAGAAGCACACTTTTCACATTTTTTTGAGATATATGGAGTGCAAAAATCTCTTTTTGCAATTTTAACGGATTAACTTTTGTCCACGTGGTTGAACACGTTCTCGAAATTGACTGGCAGTTGAAAATACAACAACAAATTGACAAATTTGGTATATTTTATGTGCTTTTCCGTTATATCACCCAAATGGCCTTATTCATTTAAATTTTACAAATCGTTGCTCACTAGACATCACCGACGCCATGCTTTTCTTTCTGTTGTAATGACAGATGATAACAGATTAAATCGACATCCTATATGTAGGGTACATTTACATTAGATTTCAGATGCAGAAAGCGATCAAAGTTTTAATTTTAATTTATTAACATTTTTTTTTTAAGAGAAAGTATGGAAGAGAGAAGAGAGTGAGTAATTGTAGAGGTCAACGGAGTTTTTTCAAACAAAAATGATAAGTATTTCATACCACGCCAGTTCTCCTGCCGGATTCTTACCCGAGACCGCAAATATTGTAAAAGTAATTTACATTTTAGTGATTGATCTTTGCAAAAACTTCTTCCATATTTCACTTTTTGGTTATAATTGCGCATATATTTTAAAACGGAGCAAGATTGCAATCCTACTAAATGGAAAGAGTTAGTCTTGAAGATTCAAAAAAATTGAAACGTCGCGCTGATAATGGAGCTAAGGTACGAAGTACATACATATTTAATCATTATGGGACGACATTTTGATATAAATCTCTTCCAATTTCTGGATAAAAATGTCAGTGCCGTTCGTTTGTTGAACTCCAACTGGAATCCTGCAGACGTTTCGCCAAGATCTCCCCTGGCATCTTCTAAATCTAAATCTAAATTGAAAACAAAACTGATTTAACTACAAAATAAATCGAGCAAAGAAGACTAAAAAAAATTCAATTGATATATATATATATATATATATATATATATATATATATATATATATATATATATATATATATATATATATATATATATATATATATATATATATATATATATATATATATATATATATATATATATATATATATATATACATATATTATAGGAGTTCAATTTAGATTTAGAAGATGCCAGGGGAGATCTTGGCGAAACGCCTGTAGGATTCCAGTTGAAGTTCAACAAACGAACGGGTGATATATAATATATATAACAACAAGTTAAGAAATTGCTAATATTTAATATTTCCTAATTTGTTAATCTAGTCATTTTTATATTTGCCATTAGTTTTCTCTTTGAGCAAATTTTATTGTAAAATATAATATATAGAGGCACAAAATATTCGATAGCAAAAAAATTTTGAATTTACTTACTTCTTTTTCTAATTTGATTTTGGCATGCTAAAAAGAATTTTTAAAGGAATGAAAATATCCAACTTTTTCATTTTTTAAATTTTTTCGAAGTCGAATATTGGAGTATAAGCGGCCCTTCTTATCTTGTTAATCCACTTCGGTTTTTAATTCGTTTTACTAATGCTTTTGTAATTAATTACTTTTGACATATTGACTGCCTTATTAAAAATAAATAAATCGTACACTTTAATTTTTGGTTTAAAGGGCTATAGCCTATTCGTTCGTAAAAGAGCATTATAAAACTAAATAATGTATTTAGAAATACTATTTATGTATCGGCTGTTCTGGGACTTTAAAGTGGCTTTGTATTTTGTTTAAAATACTTTGCTTAAATAATAAAACGTAAAACTCAATGTTACAATAAAAAATAAATATATTTTTTAACTATTATATTAGATTCAAATTTTTAATTAAGATATATACCACTCGATAGTGCGAATGTTACAGGACAAAAACCTGAAAAATAGGAATCTTTTTTCTAATTTAAAAGACAAATATGTCAAAAAAAAAGCACGTGTGATTTAAATCAATAAAGTTATAGAAGGTATTGATGCCGGTATGAGTTATTCAAGTATTACTTCAAAGTATAGGATCCGAAAAGCTTCAGGAACTGATATAAAGAGAATCAAAGACAAAAAAATGGCATTTCTCCACTAAAATGATGTCTGTCCTTCCAACAGAGAGACATTGAAACTCAGTGCAACTCCTAAAATCGAAAAGTCGTTATTTACGCTGTTCTGTCATTAAATTACAAAAGGTAAGTTTAATTCTGGTCCATCGTTATAAAATATTATATTTTTCTATTTTTAAGCGATTTTATTTAACTTCATAGAGCCAGGCAGTATATCAAATCTTGCAATTCTTTTTGATACAATTCCCTTTTTTTACAGGTACACCAATTTCTTGTTTTTTTTTACAGAGAAATAACAACTTACACTTAACACTTAACACTTTCAACCGACCGCGATGCAGTCTTGCCATTTGTGGAAAACTTTGCTGGAATAATGAAAAAAAAAACCTAACCTAAGTGGGCTTTTGTGGACAGTTCTTCCAAACAAAATCTTAGCGCATTTTCTCCAGGGCGAAAAGTCGAATCACTTTTATGCCCTCTTGCAATATCTCTTGATCCCATAAATTAAAATTGTTGTTCCTAGGTAAAGGTATGAAACCACGTTCTTTTAGAAATGTTAATATTCCTATTTCGTACAAAGGTCAACGCAGAGCTTGGGTGACGAGAGAAATTTTCACTGAGTGGTTTCACAGTGAGTTTGGTCCATCAGTAAGAAGTACAATGAAATAATTTAACCTTAGTTCGATGGCAATTCTAGTCCTGGACACTTGGACACCCTACTCAATTGTATAGCGACGATAATCAAATTTCAATGCTTTTCCTTCTCCCAAATTGTACGCCATTGATACAGCCAATGGATTAACGTGCTATACAGGCTATAAAATTGTTTTATCGTAACAAGTTGCTTCAAGAAATTGTTGGTACTGATTCTGATATTCCGCAAGCATTGAAGGATATAACATTGAAGGACGTTGTTTTCTCTTCGAACGAGGCTTGGTTAGCGCGCTTAGTAAGACAAATTTGAGATTCAGGATCCAAGGATATTTAAAATGGTCTAGAAGAGATTAGGGAGTTAGGTAAAAAATTTAACAAGTGCTTATCGAATGAAGAGATCGAAACATGGGATAAGGCAATCAGCGACGCATTGACTGAAGCTAGTATATTCGGAGAAGTTGTCGAAGATTCTGACTCTGATGGGAATTCCGAAACTCCATGTTTCATGAAAGATGATGATGCAGTGTCAAACAAAAATTACAAATTCCTTTACTGTTCCGGAAAGGAATTAATGTTTTATTTTTTAGGTTTGTTTTTGTTCTTTAAAATAATATTAGGTGCATGTTTTGTTAGTTAATAAGGTACATTACATATGTAGTATGTGAAATTTAATATATATACATATTAAAAATGTAAAAACTTACACAGATGTTTTTATTATATATTCGTTAATCCGTACAATTTAATAATCTGAATTGGGCCTGAGAGTTAGGTGTTTGGACTAAAGTGGTTGCACTATTCTAAATAAAAAATTAAATTTTAAGAACCATCTATAGAAGTACTACCAGAGGTTTTGTTTTTTTATATTATTTTTTAGCAGAATATTTCTATCGGCAATAAAATGTTATTAAATAATCCTCTTCCTGTCGTGAACAGCTAAATAGAGGGCACTGCACTTGCAGTAGAGATTATATTATTGGCATTGAATAAAGAAATTAATAAATAAACAAGTTCAGCACCGTTTTCCTAGATATATAGCTTTTAAGTTGAGTGTCGCCTTGGCTAACATCGATTATGTGGCTCTTGAAAACTCATTAAGTTTGAAAATGCTTTAAGCTCGTCGTGACGAAGCCGACCTGATGTTGCTGTTCAAACTTATTAATTCCAGTTGTTTTTATCCCTCCATTCTATCAAAAATTGGGTTTTTGACACTAATACGAATTCCGCGTCCAAATAGTACATTTTTGGACCGTATCACAGGACCAACTATGGACGGCTGGCCAATGAAAATGTGCACTACTGAGTGTAGGTTTAGGAATCAGATTCAAGCAACCATAACATAACAAAACATAGCTTACAATAGTTATTTATTTTTCTCTCCTTAGCTTGGGAGATTGTGGCCTAGGTTTTTACTTTAAGTTCTTACTTTTGTATTAAATTTAGAAATGTAAATGTAGAAATTGACTCCGTCCGTAAAATTAATGATAAATAAATAAATAATAATAAAAACCACTTTTGATTAAACGAGGTGTTTTCAACTTTGCTGTTAGTACTACCGTGGATTTAATTTGATGGGGTTGACGATGATGAAGCTCACATACCTTAAAATGAATAATTTTTGATAAATTTCAACTTGCCCATCTTGTGGCCTTTAGATTCTAAGTCGCGTGGCCGCATCAATTTTTCCTATAGCGACCTGGAATTATTCTCCTTTTCGTGATGGCTCATCGATTGTTTACAGTCGTTTCAGCGCCTTTTTGTAGAGGTCATGGTGCTAAGACACGTCGATTATTGTTTTGAGATAAGAAAAAAAAAAGACTTCTGCCAGATGTCTTTGTATGTCAACGAGTTATCACTGAAGTGCGAAGTAAGTGAACTTAGTCATGGCATAGAAGTATATTGCTGTGAAAATGCAAAATGTTTCAACATCTTTGATCTGATGTAAATATACCCGAAACGCACAATTTTTTTTTACCGTGACTGTACAAACATTAAGGCTTAGGAAATCGGACATACCGCCAAACTAACTATATAAACTAAGAAACTAACCGTAAAACTAAAGGCACAGGGAAATTTAGCGGAAATTGTGAGTCCGTGATTTGGTTGCGTTCGAAAAATTGACGTGTTGGTAAATTCACTTATACCAGCGAGATTTCTCGTCGCCGCTCTTACTTGGTAAAAGGTGTTTTTTTCCAGTCCCGTCAACGCGTAGGCTTTATCTGAAATACAAAAACGAGCTTTATTTGTGTTTGATTAATTGAGTTTTAATAGAAATTTTTTTTTGAATCCATATACCACTGAAGCCTAGTTTATTATCACGTCCTGTTATGATTGAAATGTTAATAATTGGACCTTAAAAGTTTAGAAGTTATAATCAAGCAGACATGACTGCCTAGGACTAAAGCAAAAGACAAATTGGTTCAGAAATTCGTCTTCAAATTGATATTTTTAAAATAACCACTAGAGGTCCAGCGTTAGAAATGAGTTTTTTTTCATTGAATTTCTTGAACTGTATATAATATAACCCGAGACAATCAATTAAATTATACAGCTCTTTAAGCTATGAGGTACCTTGCCGATAGCTTTAATTTAAAAATATACTAAAAGTAAAATCAATATTACATAAAGGTTCATCATATACAGATTTAAATTCTTGATTTGTTAATTATTCTATTGTCGTTTATCCTTAAAAATATTAAAAACAATCTTGAAGTAAATGTAAAGCAAAATGATTACGCAGTGTAAAAAGACAGGAAAAAACAATATGAGCTTTTCTGCAGAAAACCAATTTTATGTCGAATATAATTCCGGTTCTTTTCGATCCATTCATAAACGTTCCCCATATAAAATTTATTTTGTCCATATAACTTGTACTTGTTCTTATGGGCCCAAATATCAATAGCTTTAATTAAGTTAATTTATTAATTAAATACTAACCAAAACTAATCGCGTGTTTAATACTGCCAAATAATGATATTGCCAAAATTAAGTACGCGAAAAGCAAAATTGTGCCTTAAATTATATATAATACTTAATGCATAATTTCAGCTTTTTTCGTATGCTACGATATTATTAATCCATCGCCTTCCAACTGCTTTGGTTAGTTTTGGCTATAAAATATGTTTTGTTTAAAATGGCAGTGTAGCAGATTGTTCTCATATTATGCATTATGCAAATCACTCATCACAAGTGATCAAAATCTCAAGTCCAAATCATTCAAGAAGAAGAAAGAAATTTGAAATTTGGTAATGATATTTATGTGTGTTTCAATGCGATTCACAAGTTGGCAACTGAAAGTTAACTTAAAAGCTCTTAAATTTACACAACTTTTAGATGTCAGAATAAATCAACTATCAGTGTCAAAATTAGCTTAAGAAATATTTTTTGGTATACAGGATTGTTATTATTATTATTATTTTACGATTTATTTTATCTCAAAATGTGGCAGCCAAATATTACATCATTTTGACGAATTGTACTGGAGACCTTTGTCTAGGGCAAACTGTTCTCAATTAAAATTATCGTGACGTCTTTTCTGGTGTTTAAAGTTACTATTTTTAGAACATAGAAACAATGACAAACATGTAATTTAAAACTTTATACATATTTAATGCTACCCTGCCACAAAAAATTGATTTATCAAATCGAAATATTCACTAAAAATATATAGCTAAATCGGGTTATAATAGCGGCTAATTGACAAATTCGCCTCATCGAATAGAAAATGCCTTACAATTATTTCATTGACTTTGATTATCCATGACCTAGAGCACAGGCCAAATCGGGATCAGCTGAAACTAAAACTGATGACATTATTTATCCCACAGCGGAGCGATTGCTAATTAAACCAGTGACTTAATCAACATGTATACTTTTTCCACTGACATACGCTTTTGCGTACAAGTTTGCAGAGCAGCACGAATACACTCACTTAGTCAACGTAATTATAATAAACCAAATCTCATGTCACTCACCTTCTGCTAGTTCATAGTCTTTTTCCATCCATTCGGTACTATTTTTCGATTTATATTCCACGCGAAATCCGGTAATCATCATTGTTTCCGTTGTGTTGTCTATATCTTCAGGACCTTCTATTTCCAAATCCAGGTGATCGAAACCAGCACTTTTCAATTGAATGGAAGATGGCGGATCGGGAATGGTTCCTAAAAAAAATTCAAATTATTAGCAAGGCACATTTTGGTGGTAGTGGTTTTAGCAGCGCCTTATAGACTTATCTTGTCACAACATCATCCATAACAATTATCCATAATAATGGTGCTAAAACATTTGTTTGTCACTTAGGTGAAAGAAAAAGGGTCTTTCGCGATATCAAAATTCTCTTTAAGTTTTCACATAAAACAGCAATCCGTAATGCCATTTAAGAGAAAATTTGCAAAAGATGGCCATAATTGTTGATCTTTTTTAAGAGTTTCTATAAATAAGAAACCTGGATTAGCAATTATTTCTGTTATCTGTCTATTATCGCGTTTGAAGCGCCAGGCCACTCTAATAAAATACATCCAAGCTTCCATAAGCGGGATTTAAAATTATATTCTCTCAAATCGGATATACAGTTTCCATTAAAGCATCTACGAAAATATTACGCTCTGCGCCAAAATCTCATAAAACAAATTTTCCAGTGGAAATAAGAAAATAGTAGTTATTAAGGCTTAGATGATATTGCAAGAGAAAGCTGAAAATCTCTACGGTTTAGGTTTACGGTTAAAGTACTACTTGGTCGAGTTCATTCAATAACAATTGTAAATATTTTAAAGATTTAACCCAAATCACTTAGATCAAATAAGTATTTTCATATTTTCTTGTTATTAAAATTGCTCTTTTATTTAAAGTGTAACAAAACCGTTATCTTGAAAGCTACAATTTGTTTTTAAACGAATCTATTCATTGGAAGAAACAGCAATAAATAACACCATGATTTTTGTTAATGCTGATCGCAGTTTCATTTGATATAATTAATAAGTACCTACACCAACTGTGGAGCTTTACTTCCAAATATCAGGCAAAAATAATGATTTTATAGTTACAATCAATTATTGCAATGGCAATTTTTCCAGTAGTGTAGAATTTGGCGGGAGACAACAACTGAAATTCATATCGACGGTCTTAAGGAATTGAGGAAAATAATAGAGTAATTAAGTATTTTTTAAAATTATATTTGATATGTTGGACTAGCAACACAAATTTTTGGTCGCTAATAGGGAACAACAATAAATTTAGTAAGAATTTACCAATGTATAAGAGGCTGTAAGCCATGATTTTTTATTTAAAAGTATTGGATGAGACTGACAATATTATTTGTGACATAAAATATTAACGCCATTTTGCAGTTTCTTGGTATCGAAAGTGGCCATTTATAGAACCCTCAGGCAATACATTGTTAATGATAGTTATATAAGAGTTATTTTACTGAATTTTCGTTTGAATCGATATTACTGAATCCAGCAAAATAACGTCTACCCGACCTGTGTCAGTATTATTACAGCTAATAAGCAAACACAAATTAATGAATTCTTATTGTCGATCTCACAGAAAACATTAGACACTTACCGTTTGTCAAGGTAAAATGGACTTCTAGTTTTCCGTGGGGGTTTTTAGCTATGCAGGTGTAATTTCCTAGTGCTTCTTTGGTCATTTTCAACTAAACATATTAAAGTTATTTTATTACACTTACAAAACATATTGAAAACTCCAAGCCATTCGAAAAAAGAACGTTATAAATATACAGAAACAAGGACCACTCTCAATTTGACCATATGAATTAGATTGTCAGCCATGAAAGTAACAAATGTAATCACTGCGATTTTCCGGGTTAACCCAAGCTGCTACTACGGTAACCATCTTTATTGGAGACTACATTGTAACGCGACAACTGTGGCACTACTGATGCCGGTTGTCTAAATCTTACCTGGTTTGGGACCGTCGGACGTGAGGTGGACTGAGCGGTTACCAAACCGATGTCTATTGTTCATTTACGCCTTCGTGTGCGTTTTCGGTGGATTTTATGCCATATTTGCTTATCTGTAACCTTTTTTCACGCTTTTTCAACTTGCTTGTGTGTTTATGAATGTCAATTGAGTCCCGATGTAGTCTCGTATGTAGTGGATAGAACTCCCGTGTTGACGAATATTGTGTTCACCCTTTATATATAACCAAACAAGCAAATGGCTACAAAACTAAGGGAATTCAAGACGAAGACAATATAGAAACGCATCCGGACGGTGTAGTTTTCCTTCCATACATCACAGTAGTAATGTAGCGGGCCCGCAAAATAATAGTTAAACACAACATAAAGTCAATCTTCAAACCCATAGTACAAATACAATAATTGCGATCAGGTAAAGAGTCCAGAAATCCACTGTCGGCAGGGTACATCTATATGGGTATAACGTAATGGAACATAGGAACATTTTTCGAAAAACGCAAAGGAAGCCTTATAAGAACAAGGAAGAAAGGGGCCTGACCGGTTTGTTAACCGTTCAGTATGCCTCACGTCCGGCCACCTGAAAGTAGGTATACTCCAATTTAAATAGCTATTGTACGACCAAAAATATAGAGCACTTATTGCTTCCACGTTTTAAGTATTTTACAGTACCTTAACCGCAGATCTTAGCAGGACCGTGGTGCATTAAGTAGGTCTTACCTGAGATGGACCGTAACGAATATTTGTAGAAACTTGATTTTTTTATTTGACGCTTAAATGGACCGTTTTAAATTGGATTAAGCATTGATGCTGCGTGGTATTTTCAAGTAAGTAGAAGCGTTTATTTTAACATTAGGTGAAATGTATCGTTATTAAGAGTTTAATCCAAATTGCAATATGTTCGTATATATTACGTATTTGACTGTGATCCTTAAAGTAAGTACGTATTTATGTACCTGTTTGTCGAGCTTTGATCCTGCGAGGCTTTTTTTCACTGGATAGTTCAAATTGTAAGGGTAGGTACCTGTACTCTATTTATCGTACAGGTAACTTTCAAAATAATCATTTTTGTCATGTGTTCCTGTCGATTAACGACATTCTTCTTCTTGTATTTTTGTGTCTTTTACGTATTTCTTCGATTTGTAAACAACAAGAGTCTTTTCAAGACTATTTTTATTTTTTTGAGGCACTAGATTATATTTGCGATAGATAAAGGGTCATAATAAGACAGAAAAATATTTATTAGAATCTTACAATTAAACATTTTTTGAAGGTTCCTGTTTTTTAACACTTTAAAATGTGGAGATCGTGGAATGAAACAGATACTCCCCTGTTAGAAGAAGACATGAAAACAACCTAATGACAATTTATAAGATGAACAACCTCAGCAAATAAAAAACGGATCCATTTGTCTTCAGATGCTAAACAAGTTGTTTTGATTGTTTACAATTTTATAAGAAATTCAGAAGGGGAAGTAGGAGCAGCAATAAAAACAAGTGACATAGAACGTAATAAATTGTTAGTTTGTACTAATTTATTAACAACATACTTATATCTCTCTTGTTAGTGTAGGTAGATAAATTCCTAGGACGGTCCTGGAATGATTACGGATAAGGGTCTGCGGTTTTGGAGTAAAAAACAGTAGGCAAAGTTAATCACGGGGTCGGTTGTGAACGCACTATAATTCTGGTCGAAGTATACCGCCATAGCAGCTGAAAGCTTTGGTATGAAAAGCTACAGACCATGCCCTAACGGCCTAGAAAATCGCAGTGATTGTAAACCAATATAATTATAATATTTATACCAGTTTTACTCTTTTTGCAATCTAATTTAACGAAAAGTTAATATTACGAATGTTAACCACATTACCTTCAATATAGATGTCATTCCGTTTGTGGTTGCCATTCCAATTTTGCGCCTGCCATTTTTTTCCATCCACTGAAATTGTGGGGCGGGTTCTGATTCGACGTCACAAATTAGGTTTACAAATTCGCCCATAATGCCGTAGACTATGTCTTGCTTTTCGTATTTGAGCGTCCAAATTGGTTGGTCTGCAATGAGCAATAAGTTATAAATATGTCTCAGGATGTTAAATCTCACCAGCAAATGGAACATCATAATGAGGAATAAATGTCGTTGCTACATATTGTGCTATAGTGCGATACTAAAAGTATTTTTAATAGGTTCCCACGATTTCTAATATGAAACAGACCACGTGATGTTTAAGTAATTGCTAGTTTTCCAGTTCAACTTTTCTAGTGGCAACAGCACATTTTTAACGGATGAATCTAAAACCCATTGTCAGTACTTAAAAAAAAAACTAACCGGCTAACCAATTTGGATGAAGCGAGTAGTGCGAATATAAATTAACAACCACAAAATTCAGATACAGACCGCAGTATAACAGATCGTTGGAGGTCGAACGGAAATTGCCAACGAAGTAGATAATATATTAATGGTTTTGCAACTCCGTTGAACGTCACGTTGCCATCTTTCTTCAACAACCCTTGTAAGATTAATTTAGATTTGGGTGAAACCCCAATTAACACGTTATTTAGAGCGTTAATCTCTGCCTAATTGAATTGGATTTGCAAAAAAGATTATAAGAACAATAACATGTAAAAAGAGTACCTTTTCCTATAGAGACCTTTTCAAAGAACTGAAGAAACCCTGTGATTTCATTATATGTTTGCATTTTTTTTTAACATCTGCAAAAGTTCACAGTTAAATACTAGAACGCCTTATTAACGAGTTCCACGGCATAGGTTGACTAGTACCATGAGAAGCAGCTATATAATACCTCTTAAAACTTATAATCACTTACCAGAATGATACTGAGGGAGGGTATAAGTGATGCGCGTGAAGAAATTTTATATTTCGTCTTGTATTGTGCTGTATTGAATTTTTTTGTAGGTTTTTTTTACCTTTGTACCTTTTCTGGGTGTCAATATTGTTGTGAATTTGATGAAATTAACAAATAAATAAAAATGCGGTTGGAGCCACCCAATTTTTGGTTAATTTAGTGAAGTGGACCAAAGCAGTCATTTGATATTTAATTACCCAGATTCTGAATTTTAGTTCGCTGTTTGATCATTTATAATATCCATTTTACCTGTTATATATAATAAAGAAAAAATACATTACTGGGTTTCATATTCATTAAACTTTTTCTTAGTAATTATCAGCTGGGCTTATGGTAAATTCCACATGAAAATTGATGTGTATGCATGACACGCCAATCGGTTAGCTGATAAAACTAATTCATTCCCAAGAACGAGATAACCATAGCAATTTTTTTTCTTGCAAATTCTTCTATAGATCGCGATCCAGTTTTCTATTGATACATTCATCTAGAGGCAAAATAAGCAAAATGGCCAAAATTAATGAAGACAGAGTGGCAGCGGCACTAATAAAATCATTTCCAAATTAAAACAACAGAGAAGGACTAATACATGTTTACACATATCTCTAAACGATTTATTAAAACACTAATATACCCTTAATAATAGAGTTCTGCAATATAATGTAATGTAATGTTGATAGTAATAAATTCTATAAATCCGTATTACTACCTAAATTTGAAAACATTATAGGTTTTGTAATCTCTAAAAAGGCTTTGTCACCACTTTATATTAGTTGAGGTCATAAAATTTGTTATTGAAACTTCAAGAAAACTAAAAATGTTATTTGCGATTCCATTTACTTCATGTAGGCGTGTTATATGAACTCACGGCTTTATCGGAAGCTTCTTACATTCGACCGTTCAATTACAGATGACCTTCGTGTCTAACAATAGTTTGAATTTACATAGTTGTGCTTTTTATCGATTTTCGTGCACATTATTCCGATGGGTCATTTAAATAGAGGTTTTTTGGCACCGCAAATGATCGCTTGGCCTCTACTGGCTGATATTTTCTATATAAATAAGTTTCGTTTGGTTGTTGGTGAACAAATTCCATGATTGCTTAATGACACTTATTTTATTATGATACAAAATGCCACTGTTTTGTCTCTAGGTGTATAGCTTAAGTAATGGAAGTAGCTATAAAATTTAAAAAATTGAAGAAGTTTTTATTTTTGTGTTTTATCGAAAAATGGTTTGCTATAGATCTAATCTGAAAGGATTTTATCCTACTCCCTACTCGAAAATACCCAATTATTCATTCACTAATGCGGAAAGTGTCAATTCTGAGGGTCACGTCACACGCCACTCAGGCACCTATTCGTGCTGTTTTGCAAAAATGTACAGGCTGGTCTGTTTAAGAAGGGCCTAAACCTTATCTAGGAACATACGAGCGTTACAAAAAAAAATAAATACAAAAGTTGTTTCTATTAAAATAACATTTTTTTAATGGTCCCTTTTTTCTATACAGGGTGGTAAACAAAGTTAAATTTTTTTAAATAGAACACTCTAAATTTTTTAGTGCATTTTTAGATAGTCCTTTTAAAGACAAATTCAACGGTATGAGTATGGGTTTGTGAGGCCCCTTTTAGAACTTATTAGCTATTATCTTCAGAATTCGGGTTACGTTTAAACAATCAGTGTCGGGTTGCTTAATAACTTTTTAATTTTGTTTATCTGTTATTTTTACGAAAATAATAATTTTTTTAGGCAATGATCAAATTTAAAATATTTTCTTAAAATACACGGTGTTGCCACTTCAAAATGATATTTTTGTCAATTTTCTTAAATGAGACACCCTGTATTTTATTGGGTTTTCGAATAGCCACAGTTTCAACCACAACATAGTACGGGTCTCTGACTTACCGTTTTGGCCTAATTGGCAGATAAAATAACAGAACTGGGTATAAGATTTAAATATTGAGATATGAAACTGGATATTAGCTCTTACTATCTTGTTCAGAAACCGATTTAGAGCATTGTTAAAAAGTCTTATTAAAAACAGAATATTAAGCTTTGCACAATGTTGTCAAATTTTTCAAATTACTTATTTCTCGGTTTAAATGTCTGCGTGTAATGATTACAGAAAATTAACGCTAATGCATATTGCTTGCAAGTAAAATTAATTAAATCAGTTTTTCAATATGTCCGCCGTTTTGAAGAATCAAGTAGTGTATGTTATTTCTAAATGGCATTTGAGACATAATTAGTTTCATTCAGATAGTATATTGCCTCTCGTATGTGTTATTGGAAAATAATTGCCAAATAATCCAAAAACGGTAAGTCAGAGATCCGTACTATGTTATATAATTGAAATTGCTATTAAAGGGGTGATTCGAAAATCCAATAATATGCAGGGTGTCTTATTTACGAAAATTGAGAAAAGTATCATTTTGCGAAACGTGATAACACCGCGTATTTTGAGAAAATATTTTAAATTTGATCATTGCCTTAAAAAAAACATTATTTTCTCTATGGTTCAAATTACTACATACACACTATAAAACTTAATGTGCCTAAATTGACTTTTGTCGGTTTGGTTACGAGTTCAATATAAAATAAAAAGTTTTAAAACATTTCCCGAGTGAGTACAAGACATTTGTCAAAAATAAATTGGTCCCGTATTATTGGGACACAGACTCGAGCTGCACTTTAAATCGTTCCGGCGAGCATGGGCAAACTTTAACGATCAAATTAGGGCCGGGTAACACAAGAGAAAATTATTCAGGATTAACCGCATTAATCAGGATTTGGGTTCCCATTTTTGTTTGCGCGAATTAGGCAACTCCATGGATATAGTTGATGGTTTACAATATCTAAGCCGCCATGAATAGGTTATATGAAAAAACGAGCCCTCGTTCGAGTTTTATTGCTGCTTCGAGTAAATTGAATGCGATGAAATATTAGTTATTTTCGTTTCTAAAGAGGATCAGGCTATGAATCGAAATAAAAAAGCTCACAAGTACATTAAATTTGCAACAAGCCAATAAAAAAATCAAAAACATATATTTCCCCGACTATAATACACGAGATAATAAAAAAATAGACAACAATTTAAAACATATATCTTTTACACAGTGATATAAATATTTTAAAATATGAATTAAATTTTTTTCTTCTTTATATATTTTGAATAAATATTTCTCCTATTAATAATTCTCATCATTGTATTGTTGTGTTCTGTCATTGAATTTTTATTGTAATTGACTACCTCATTTGCATGCACTATACAGGGTGATTCACGTAGATGGCCGATTAGACAAGGACTTATTTTAATATTCTGACTATGGAGCTGGTGATAGTAATGTCTCAGACAAGTCAGAATTTCTGAAAAATAGCTTAGAATTTCGGGAAAATAATTCATAATTTCTGAGGTAAATCTAAATCATTATTTCTGACATAAGTAAGGGACAATGCCAGTCGAAACATCAGATATACTGCTTGATTCATAGAATGATCGATCTGTATACTGGAGATACTTTACACCAAAATATTAGGATTGGATTAGGATTAGGATTCTCCAAACTGGACAAATTCTGTATTAACAACTCTAACTGTATAATTCTAGTAATTGACCAAATTGACAAAACTTTCAACGGCATACATTATGGCCTTAAGCTTTAATAATAAATTAAAAAAATTAGAAAATGCAACCTCATAAGACTAAGTAATCTGCGGAAGCAGCAAAACCGCCTGGCTCAAATATTTTAAAGCTTGGTTTAGATTGATTCCTGCGTATAAATCGGTTATTCGGTTAGAGAGATACTTACTTCAAGTAGGTCATCCGGTATACTGGAAACACTGAAATCGGATGAAGTGTAAAAGAAATAAATAGCGATTCAGAACAAATCATTTCATTGGGAAATATTTTCAGACCTCGTGGGAGGTCAGTTGTTGAAGCCGGATTTTTCTAGCAGCTAAATAAGTTCTTAATTAGAAGACTAACAAACCAGACAAAATCGCGTTGTTTTTTGCAGCACTGAAGTCGGCGAAACCAAATTCTCATCCGTGTTACTTAGTGAAAGACGCCTGTCATTCGTCTCCTAAGATCAAAAACAGGACTAGATACACCGGAGCGTATTCCCTGGTTTTGCGACATGGAAATGGAATCAGCCACATCACTGCACTTTGACCAAAATAGACGTCGAATGTACGTTATACGGGTGTAACGCCAATTATATTGCATGTTGGCGTATTCTCGAAGCAAAACTAATTAATTCATGTAACAAAGATAGAAGTTGGTAAACATGGGGGTTGATAGAATCATTATACCAAATTAAGGCCACCAACAAAGTAGGCGGGGCGAAAACCCTGTGGATTAAAAATAATTTAAAGCGCTATTACCTTGATTATGCCCACAGATGAAATATCTACCTAATCAAGTGTTTTTCTCCACTAGTATAAGAAAACCTAAAATATTTAGATTTTATATTTTCTTTGTTTCGCTTTTATGGATGTCTTTAGGGATAGTTCGCACATTTTACCTCTATAACTCGTGTCACATAATGATAAAAAAAAAATCCAAAATTAAGTTTCATTTCGTTCGTCAGTTTTTCTATACCGATCTTTTACCTTTTTTTGGATTAAGTTGAAGACTAATCGATAGATGTAAATATTTTGGTGCATTAATTTTAATTTATTTTAAAAATAATGATAAATAATAAATAAAAATAATAAAAATTGACAATTGGAAAATATTTTAATAAGAATTGCTAACAAGTTTCCAGGTGTTAATTAAATTGATCAAATTATCAACTTTGATTTGTTAATGACTAAAAACTGTATTTTGAAACTTCGTGAAATGGCTATTAAAAGATGGAATTTCTATATTTACAAGAGTGACACCAGAATGGGATCCTTAAGGGAACATCACAAAGGTTGGTCGTAAGCAAGTCCGTTTCCTTGACTTTCTGCCATGATGCTGCTGAAACTGAAGCAGCATTAGGTTTTAATATAAATAGTTAAAGAGTGGGAATATCAAAGGAGGTATGTGCTATTTTTTGATATATTAACATGTCCTGAGGAAAGGAATTTGTGCCTATCGTTATAATTGAGTAACCTGCATTTGCCTTATTTTTACGGACACCTGCAATTATAACCATCGTTGTTAATTTTAGCAGTTTTTCTTGATTATCTCAAAAATGTAATTTTTGGCATTTCCGCGCTTCAGTTGTCGCATATTAAATGCAAATCTAAAATTAAATGTATATCTTTTCGGGATTGGCAGCTCAAACACTGATAGAGCGCCTACCCGAATATATTTATGAAATTGGTATGAAATCCTAATTATATTTCTTAATGCCATTAATCTCATTACCATTATTACTCTAAAAATTTCATGAAATGCATCTAAGCTACGCCGGGTAGTGTGGCTTCATAGTTTTATACGCTCTTTGGCCGTGGAATGATAATGCACTCTTGATTTTGTTGCTTCATTAAATAAAATAAAAAAAAACAAAGCGGTGCTATTAAAAAAGTTATTTTATTACTGTTTTTTCTTGATCAGGTACTCTAATGAAATGATAACCTAAAATATAGTGGTGGCCATATATGATTGTGTAGTAACAACGGATATTCTTGGGTAGCAATATGAAAAATGACTTTGCATTAGACATAGACAATGGCCTCCAATATGTATAAACTTTGTTTTTGTTGAGCGCAATTTATTTACAATTCAAAATTAAATTCCAGGTTCAAGCTCGGATAAAAATTCTCTCGAATTTTGGGCAACGGTGGTTGGTTTATCTGCCACTTTATACACTGGCACAGATTAATTCGCGCTAATAAATTCCGATACCCAAATAGAAGTGCCGTTTTGCGTGCTATCCATCTGTATGAATCGGCCGTGAAGCCAACAACGGATATTTTGAATGACGTTAATTAAACAGCCGGTCAAATCTGCTTGAGCGAAACTGCATTAAACCCTGTTTACTGCTTCTCCAAAACAGCTTTTTTAGGTCATAAACAACATGCGAGGCGTCCGTGTCAACATTTTCGTGGTCGGATTTTAAAAAAGTATTGCATTTTTTTTTTATTACTGCGATTATTCACGATTTCCACGAACATTCGGTCATCGAATTTTTCGTTTTTTTTTCTTTCTCTACGTGCCAACATAAAACACCTGCAATAAACTTTTTTACTTTGTTGGAAAATGGTCCTATTGCATTTTTACTTTAAAACACTGCCAGTTCCTAACGTTTATCTCTATTGTTTATATAATGTAATTACCTGTCCCATATGGATCCAGTCTGAAATTTGATGAAAATAAATATTATTATTTAATAATTGTCATAATTATCTACGGCGTATGACATTCGTGGAAAATTAATCGAATATTGGATACAATATTTTTTAATGCAGTTTCCAGCAGAGACTAAACTCCACATACATTTTGTTTTAAGTAGGACACTAAAGAAGTTACCTATTTTTGACTACTTGTGACTTCGACATTTTGCTGTCGATGGAGAATTACCAGCCTGTGGTGCTATGTGTTAGTGGTGCAGTCATAAGGTTTGTGAATGTAAGGCAGCGAAACATTCATTGTTGGTCATGATTTTGAAAAAGCTGACGAGTTCTTATTATTCTACACCGAATTGCACACACCGATCGAGTGTGTGGAAAGTGTCATTTTACGACATCAGTTTCGTTACCTACGGCTGCAGGTCACTGCATCTCCGGGATATCACCCACGGATTTGAAAGCAATGTGATGATACCGTATAAAGTGCATAAAATGAGAATGATGAACATCAGGGGAAAGGGAGTTTCTGAAATGGGACAGTTGTTCAAGCTAGAGGAGGGCCGAAGCCTTACTAATAAAATATGATAATTTAATCTATGTAGCTTTTACAGTTATAATACCTTTTAAATATATTCTTAATCAAATGGGTAAAAATAATTGCCAAAATTTATTAATTCCCTTTTGCAAGCCGCTGGCGTAGACCTTTATACATAAAGAACTTAACAGGAGTCCCCCCCCATCTTCTTACACATAGCTGCATAACGCGAAGTGACCTGTCAACATGTTTCAGAAGTTTAAACATTTATTTTTAAAGTTGGAATATGTACATGTAAAAATATATCTCTTCGTCTTTAAACGGAAAATTTAACGATCTAAGTTCATAGATTCACTTTTCAAGAAAGTTCAAGTTACCTTTAAAGGCTTAAAATCTAACTCAATATTAAAGAATGGAACTTCATGACTCTTCACATCAGGAGCTGGCGGCATTGTTAGCATTTTGGTGGCCAAAAGTTAAATTTTTAAATTTTCTATTTCAAATATATAAATTGAAGCATGTTTCCAGAAAGGCTTCATTTCAAAATAACCAAACTTTAAAATACTTAAAAACTTAAAATGAAATCAAGAAGTGAAAATGAAAACAGCAATCCAACTTATCAATTTTCATTAAAGTTAGCGATTACAAAAATTTGATTTCAATATTTTTCTCGATAAGGATCGCAGGGAGAAAATGAGGCATGATTAGAAATATCCTCCTGGACATTCAAAAAATCAGTTAGCATGTTATATTGAAACGTGACCATAATTTCGTAATAGCTTTCAAATTGCAAGAGCTAATAGAAAGAGCTTATAAAAACACTTGAACTTTAACACTCTGTAGATCGATCGCGAAAGGATCCGTGAGAAACTTGATAAAGAGGTTACAAAAAACGTAATAATAACAATAGTAAAAGGTTTTAAAAAAAAAACATACCAACAGTATAACAAAAAGAAAAAGAAAAGTGAGGCCCCCCAATTAGTAATATCGAGAACTATAAGATAAATTGAAATGTGTTATTAGTTCACTGATAAGAGTAAAAGACACACAAAGGCTTATCTTTTAAACATTTTATTAAATCGTTGTTTTTACTTTATGTTATGTAAATTAGCATGTATTATGTTATATTATGTGGGGTCAATGTATGATACAAAATATTTTCCCTGACTGTTTGCTCAGTATGTAGTATTAAATAAATTATTTAAATTTCCTCTCGTGTTGTAATTGTGACAAATCAAATTGTTAAATTTTTCATTAATATCGATAAAACTACATGTTACTCCTAAATCTAAGTATATCTCCACAATACAAGTGTGATTTTAAAGTACTGACTATCCAATAATTTATTTACTTACGCTCGACTATTACGGTAATTTCTTTCTCTTTAACGTCGCCCGACGATTCTCTAACTGCTCTGCATATATATTTCCTTTGGCCATCTTCTCTCGTAAGATTGACGATAAGAAGACCGTCCCCTAGTATTACGTACTTTGGAGCTGAAAAAATAAATTGATTTATAATAAGATATTATTATTGTTCGGGATTCTCCCTCATAGTTCATAGAAATATTTGTGTTATTTAAAATTGGACTATTTAAATGAAAGAAAGAATATTATGTTGGGAATTTTAATATGCATTTATTTTCTTTCTGGGTCTTTTATCGAAGGAAACTTTTATTGTCGCGATAATTAATTCTCTCGCGGGATCGCTATGTGCGATATTTTTTACGTTTTGAGCTGGCACCGAAGCGCGCACTGGCGGAGAAAAGTTTTTGGGTAGTACGAGTAGTACCTCACGACCTGTGGTAACGAAGTGAACGCGCGCGTATTAAAGACAACCGGCCTAATTTGACGCATCTCCAAATTTTGGATTACCACTACACCACCACCGGTTAAGTGTCGTGGTCAAAACCTCAGGGGTAAAGGCCCCAACAATTATGTTTATTAAGTATAAGGATTCCAAAGAAATTATATTTCAATAATAATAAAATAAAGTTGTTTCTTTAAACATTTCCAAAATATTTTTGGTATCAATCAAGTAGCTACTATTTATATAAATACAGGCACCTTTCAAGTCAAAGAATCAACAAAACAGCACTTCAAGACTCGCTTTCAACTAATTAGATCTGTCAGCGCAAATCTCGGTTTCAAGCAATAAGGCCTTGCGGCGTTCAACAATCGAAATTGCCGTTGACAGTTCGATAGTTTTGTCAGAATCTGTAAAATTTTCAGAGTAAAAAAAATATATGAAGATCGCTGTTTTGAAAGAAAAGGCACAGAGTACAGGTCAGTGGGTGAATAGTTGCGAGGAAGATTCAATTCTGTACGAAAGTATCATAGCCGGCTGAGGGACTAAGGGGTGTTTTTTTTCGATGTATAGAACTTTAAGTTGCAATAAAACAACGATGGATTATTCGATTGACATTAATTTTATTTATCCGAAAGATAATCTTGTGGCATTACATTTTAAATATGATTTCTGACATATGACCGCCATGGCGCGGATGTAGTCCAATCTGGACGTCCAATTTTCGATAACTTTTTCCAACATTTGTGGCCGTATATCGGCAATAACACGGCGAATGTTGTCTTCCAAATGGTCGAGCGTTTGTGGCTCAATACAGTACAGACCAATGACTTTACATAGCCCCACAGAAAGTAGTCTAGCGGTGTTAAATCACAAGACCTTGGAGACCAATTCACAGGTTCAAAACGTGAAATTAGGCGGTCACCAAACGCGTCTTTCAATAAATCGATTGTGGCACGAGCTGTGTGACATGTTGCGCCGTCCTGTTGAAATCACATCTCCTGGACTTCATGGTTATTCAATTCAAGAATGAAAGAGTTAGTAATCATAGCTCTATACCGATCACCATTGACTGCAACGTTCTGGCCATCATCGTTTTTGAAGAAGTACGGACCAATGATTCCACCAGTCCATAAAGCGCACCAAACGGTCAGTTTTTCTGGATGTAACGGTGTTTCGACATACACTTGAGGATTAGCTTCGCTCCAAATGCGGCAGTTGTGTTTGTTGACGTAGCCATTCAAACAGAAGTACGCTTCATCGCTAAACAAAATTAAAATCGGTCACTTCAAAGAGTTGCCGAGTAGTAGTAACCTTGTCAGCTGAGGGTAAATAGTAACTTGGACGATTGTTTAGTATCTGTCAAGGTTCCGAATCAAGCGAAGTAATTGCATAGGGGAGAGGCAATATGCAATGAATAGTTTTTCCAATTATTTATTGAAAAATATATAATTTCGAATAATACAAGCTACGTCCTTCTTATCGAGTGGCAAAGAACCGAATTTTAAATACTACAACACTAAAACTGTTTCTCTAATCTAAATGACAAACAACACAACAGGAATTTATTTTGGTCTGTTTGGTCCAAACAGTCATTTCATTCTTTGGCGTTCGAGATTTTGTTTTTAAAAACAGCACCTCAACAAATCGGTTTCGAGTATAATTAATAAAATAACCAACATAGGACTAATGTGTAATGCGTGAGCTTTTGTATTTTTTTGCTGTTAACCATTTAGTGGCTATTTAGATAATAAAATATCCTCATTAATGATTAATTTCAAAACGATTAGTAATTACTAAGTATAATTTTGCCCTTATTTCACGAAATCAATACCGTTTCGACTAAGTGAAATTCTAATCGAACTACCATTCATTATTTAGCAGTTCTCATACCCTTCAAGATAACATTCTCATTGAATTAATGTCTCATTATTTGTAGGACATGATTGATTTTTTACAGTCGATTAGCTGCCGTTAATATATATGTGTGTGATCGATTTCAACGACATGATTTATGATACATATATGTATTCACAAGTAATATTGAAAATGCAATCGAGACAGGTATAAGATTGTTGATATTGGCCTAGAAATCGATGTACCTGTTAAGTTAATGGTACTTTAATTTGAATAATAATATTCTCGAAAACATATGACCAAAAATAGAATCGCGCATTGACTGATGCTAATCTCAATATGACGATGTGTACTACAATATTTTTAATAAATTTGATACACTCAACTAAAAATATAGATAGAAAACCACGTAAAATAAACCTACTGACCAAACGGAGTACTAAGTATATTCAGATATGTGACGATACATGTATTTACTTTTCTTTTTTGTAAACCTGCAGCCCTAATTTAATTTAGTTTTTTACACAAATGCGGAACACGGTCAAACATTTGCAAAGCTGTAATCAAATTAAATACAAGCTTTGCGAGTCCTACGAATACGTACGTTATTTGTCTATGCAAAACTCATTAATAAGCATTTGCAAACATTTATTTAGCAAAAGCTTAAAGAATTATAATTTAGGGCATAAATATAGCTCAAAACACTTTGTCGCTTCAATATTGGCTGCACAATGGATTCATAAAAACCTTTGTGTCCTTACCTATACTTCGGGGAGACTGGAACCTGTGGTGGAAGATCAACAAACTGACGTTTATAACCACTACTGCACCACAACTTTATTTAGAACACTGGACACGTATTTCGCCAACCAAGTTGGCATCATCGGCAAATGATATAAACTGTTTATATCATTTATCATTTATCATTTATCATTTATAAACGTAAGTTTGCTTATTTATACTTATTTAAAATAGTAATATAAAATATAAATATGAATAATATATAACATAACACATTAACACAATATAATAACGAAATGACATAAACTATGAAGTAGACAATTAAATGCAGAAATTTCTTTCAGCAATCCAAGCATTTATTTTATTTAATAATTTTTCTGTAGGTCTTCAGTCTAAAACATTGAGCCAAAGCATTGGGCCAGTAAATTTAACATGTTTTTGTAAAGCCAAATGTTTAACGAAAGGTAGTGTGATACCATTCCTAGATGCATTTTTGGTTAAACATGAATCTTAAAACTGCTTTAACATACAATTCCTCCAGCGCGTAAAAACCTTGCTGTCTTGGAAAAGCAGTTGCGATGAATATGTTTTGTTTTGAAAAGCATAACTTTAATAATATATTTTGCGTAATGTGTAGCGGCGACATTACGGATTTAAGCGCACAACAAGAGAGTGATATATCTTTTTACGGGCTTCAAAATGCAATATATTTTGTAATTCATGGAACTTGAATATTAGTTTTCTTACTTATTTGTTACAAACTCTTGATCCTTATCATTCAAGTTCTCGTCAATATAAACTCGCAAATATCTTAAGTCTCTCAGTCTTGCTATTCTGCTTTAGCATTTAAATCACTGCTTGTTCTGGTTCCAATTTTGTTTATGCGACGTTATACTTTGAATGTTGTGGGTCTGGGTTAGTCCGAAGTTTATAAATTTGGTTTTAACCACATCCAACAACAACAAACTACAATCTAGAACCTAGCAACCGTCATTTTCGTGATTTCTAATACAGATTCCCATAAATATCACTTACTATCAATAGAGGTGGGTGGGGCAAGGCAGTGCGCTTAAGCTTTTTATTATTTTTTATGGCTTTTACCCATCAAGTCGATTTATTTTTGACTAACTTTAACTAAATTTATCCAAATTTTGGCGAACCTTCTGGCCGTCCTGCCCCACTTCTCCCTATTTATAATGCTATGTACAATAATTATAATTATTTAGTTTAAAGAAAAGTTAGGTACTGGATAGTAACTATTTTTCTATCTATCAAGAAATTGGTTATTGGTATTTATAAGATTTTCGCTAAATTTATAAGATTTTAGGCTAAATCCATAAAATTGTCCAAAAAATAACACTTTCAATAAATTAATTATGATTCGGTTATAATAATATGAAATATATATATATATATATATATATATATATATATATATATATATATATATATATATATATATATATATATATATATATATATATATATATATATATATATATATATATATATATATATATATATATATATATATATATATATATATATTTAAATTTAGGCCGTCCATTTTTCCCTGGTATTAAGTAAAGGGCTAAAAATATACAAACTAACCCGAATTTATGATTATAATAACGAAACAAAAATTTTGATTAGTTTTTGAGGTTGGCCTCCTTGCCCCATCCTCCCCTACATTATAATTTGCACAACAAAAAAAATGTGCTGTCACTGAATAGTGTCCATAATGATTATATACCATTCGAATCTCAACTTTTATGTAATACTAGATATATAGGATACCTTTACACACTGTGTTCTATCACTAATTTTAAGATATTACTTAAATAAGTCATACACGATTCCTCCAAGACCTATCTTATGAAGTTTGTTCAGTAGGATTTAGTGTGCCACACTGTCTAAGGCTTTAGCTAACTCCAAAAACCCTACCTCCACTTTCTTTTCTTCATCAAGATTTTCTAAAATTCTTCCCTAACTTTACATAATGCATTCTCAGTATTAGTATATTTCTTAAAAGCATACTGATTTTTTGATAACAATCTATATTATGTTGCAACACAGATCGATCATAGGTTAAGTAAGTGAAAATTCATAAAATTTAGGTAAACTGCTCTTCTAAGGACATTACTTTTGTCAAATACATTGCACAAAAGAATGAATGAGGCTAATGCGAACTAATATCAATTATTTCAAATATTTGCAATTAATTAATCATTCTCATTACCTCAATTATCCCGTCTTAATTGAATAAGGAAGAAAAAAGGAATATGTAAAAAAAATCCCAACTTACCACCTTTCATTTTTGGATAGCTACGTGGCAACAAACAAAACGTTGGCAAGGACTAACCTAATCTAACCAATCTAGCCCTTCCAGTTGTGAAGGACACTCTAAGACACGTTGTTTGTGATATTACACTTGAATCGTTAACAAAATTTGATTTTCGCTATAAAACGGAGTATAACCGAAGATTTTTATGTGAAAAGATGTACTACAAATTACGCGATGTTTTTAGATAAAAGGTGCATATTTTCCAATGTAAGTTGTTCGAAATGTTTGCAAGATGAGTCCGTAAAAAACGTCAAGAGGAAAAAGGGAAGTGGCATGGGAAATGAAATGAAATGTACAATGTTTGGAAAATGACTAAAAGCAAAACTGATAACAAATTTGGATGTTCTGTCATTCAATTTTCTTAGACAACGCAGCGTATCATTATATTGTCAACAACCTGCCTCGTCTTGGCCGAAAGACCCTTTACCAAATTAGATAAACTAATTTCAATGCAAACTCTATAAAAAGGGAACAAAAATATATCCCCGGGATGGAATATTGCTTGCACATGACCAGGGGATTCTTCTACTGCCGCCATATCATTGAAAGTTTAACGCAATAGACTTAATATGTGCTGAGGCAAAATCTCTAAATCCTAGCAAGTTCAAATAGTTTGGTAATGTGGTAATATTACATCCGAGTACTGAAACAAATCAGTAAAATTAATACTAGATTTGGAAGTAGCATCGATTATCATTGTTCGAGTCGAGTACATCTATTATATTATATTTTCATAATTTTCCTTGAAATGATTTTTCAGATTAAAGATCCTCGATTTTAAATAGTTGCTAAAATAAATTGAACTCTCTACATATGAATATATCAAGAATAAATATTTAATGTGGCTATCACAACAGTAACTAAAATATTGAAACTATTTTTCCAATCTTCCGATATATTTGTATTTGGTAGTATTTGCGTTTTTTGACATGAGTTTTATAATTAATGACATTTGAACCCGCATGGTAAGAGTGGAGTTGACTATAGTTTGCATTATCCATAAATATTACTGAATCAGCCGGAAAATATCGATGAAGTTACTTGCTGGTAGGCCTTTCGTGAAAAATTGGTGGTTATATTTTTCTCTTGCCACATTTTTGATACAATATAAAAGCTTCATTAATCCACGTCTTATTAAGATTTCATGTTTTCTTCTGCTCTCTTCGAAATTGCTTAATAATACTGTCATCGTGGCCAAGTTCCAATAAATTTTTACTTAGGGTAGGTATTACTTTTTTAAAATATAAAGAGCAAACTTTTCTTCGAATTAATATTTATTAACATCGGGAACTAAAATTATTTTACTTCATATAGTTTAGCTACGCTTAAGGTCAACACCGATACTGAATGGAACAGGATGAAATTTTCCGACTTTCTTACTGTACACTTCTCTGAGACAGAAACACAAACTTTCTCACGCAAGTTAATGTAATTTATCACCTATTGGACAATATAGAATATTGTAGGTAAAAGGCTGACTTGGTTGCCACATCTTATAATGGATGAACGACGTCTACGTCGCAAGCACGAAGAGTTACAAAATGTCAAAACCTACGTGGAAGACTATAAATTTCTCTCGACAAATTTATCCCAATATTAATAAATAAATATTGGCATTTACTTGTTGATGCACTTTCTGCACATGATAATTCCAGCTGGTTGATTTTGCTCATTTATTGTTTCTTTGCCCTTACGGTCCGGCGCCTGCTCGTTGATTACAAAGCAATTTGGAGAATCCACAGAAACGTGAATCGTCACTTCAACGAATGGTCGGCGAGTTCGAGATAAAACTTTAATTACAGCCTCGTAATTCGAACAACTCCATAATGGAACAAAATGAAGCAGCTACGCGCCTTGGGGAACCGCTTCCCGAATATTTTAATAAATTGAAATTTATGAATTTGGTCTCTTCGCCAAATGCCCGGAGATATTCGGCTTAGAATGTTTGACGTAATTAACAAATCACGGTTATCGCAGGACACTTCGTTGGTCACACTTGCACTTTCACGCAGCTAGCACAGCAACACAGCAATGGTTGTGTTGGCAATTTTACTGATAATAACAATGGGTCATAAACATAGTCCCTCAAATACTTCACTACAACTAAACTGGTAAAAGAAATTCGAAAGTATTGAATTCTTTATCATTGAACCTACGACTAAATTAGTGAAGTTGTAGTTTTATGAACAAGTCTTTCCTGGAGACAGGCACAGCTGCCCAATAAAAGGAAATAATAAAATATCACAAAAAGATAGTCAGTAGACTAGTTCAAATTATTCCTTATAAGCCAAACCAAATCAAGAATTAAATAACTGTTTTTGTTACAATATATTAATTTCAATAATTCAATATTTGTTCTACGATTTTTTCCATAAACTGCATTCAATGGAAATGATGGAAAAATGTCTTTGTCTATTAAATCTATAGCTTACAAAATTGCGCTGTATAGACTGTCGTAGCATATTAAAACACGGGTCTGACAAGACTAAAAATGTATTTGTTATAGATTTTCGGTTATTAAATCCATTAGCCGTCAGTAAAGTGAATCCAAAATTCTTTAGAGCCTTTTGAACAATATTTTCGACGTGTATCTCAAAAAGGAGTCCCGAATCCAATGTAATACCCTCGTCCTTTACAGAGTCTGAATAGTTAAATCCAATACAGTGAGATTTCTCAGAGTAAATAAACAATCTAGGGAAAGAACTATTCCTTTCAAAATTTGACAAGTGCTTCTGCCACAAGTCTGCTGCCTAGTGAACCAATTTTGAAATTTTTAGATCATCTGTGTATAAGGAGTAAGTACCATGTAAAAAGCACATCATACACGAAAATGGCAAAAAGTAACGGACCCAAATGCAACCCCTGAGGTATGGTCTGTTCATAGATATAAGAAAGTGACCAATTGCTTTTGAACGGATTATCCACGGCTGGTCACTAACATACAATGCAACAATATTATTAGCTTAATTAATAATTAATAATTACTTAATTAATAATTACCTTAATAAATAATAATAATTTTGTTGCATTGTATGTTAATGACCACCCTAGGATAATCCGTTCAAAAGAAATTGGTCCCTTTCTTATATCTATGAACAGACCATACCCCAGAGGTTATCTTTCACTTTATAGAAATAGGTGTAAACGGCGCAAGTCTCGAACCCTTCCTCTAAACTGTCAAAACTGAACAAAGGGTACGAAACTAGTTAGGATCGATCTTTTCCGAAAAAATTCGTGCTGATCCTGGTCAATACGTCCCTTAAAAATAAAAACACGCAATAAATCTTTCAAATTTTTTAATAATATACATGGTGTTCCATTAGTTGAAACATAGTTTTGATCATTTTTGTGTCAAGTCAAAATTATTGATTTTAAAAACTAATATTAATACCGTGAAATAAATATATCGAAGTAAATGTAGTATACAGAAGTTTCGCAAACTATTAACAACTTTCTAAGGGGTTAAAAAGAGGCGAAATTAAGGGGGTAGTGCAAAAAAAACGATAATTAATACTGGAAAGTATATAATAATTAGAACGAATTAGTGAATTCAAAATTTAACAAAATATAGACTATGCAATTTAAGATAACGTGGGATGAGTCGAAAACCTATGTAAACGATTTTTCAAAAATGCGTATAAGTACAATACACAATTCTTTTTATTTATGCTGCTCATCTGTGCTATATGCATGCTTACATGCTATTACAAGTTTTGAATCGACATTTTCTTTAAAAAAATTTTTTTTATACATTTCTTTAAAAAATACAGGTGTTCAAAATAAAGAAGACTTAACAAAAAGTCAACTTCTCTTGTTTATCCGCGCCATCCGAATGTTTTATTTTAAAAGTGTGTGGGTGTTGAACGGAAACATTTACATTAAAAAAATTACGTGGTTCATCAAATTGCCCACATAAGACAGTCACATGAAAACGACCAGTTACTAAAAATGGTATAATTACTGCTTATAGTGCTTCAATAAGTATATGCATTATTTGTTTGGTCTTCCTTTAGTTGGTTTTTCTGCTATATCTAATATATCAGCTTAAACGATACATCCTAATATAATTTCCTTAGCATTGATCTGTAAATATTTAATAAACATTTTTTCATTGATTTTTAATATTTCTCTTCTAACTTTTTACAAAACTTCTGGATTCCTCCTGCTTTGATTTTTGCTGAGTCGAACTTTCTGACGTTTCGCCAATCATCCTGTTGGCTTCTTCGGGGCTTGACTGAAACTGGCTCGTATTTCACTCTGTACCTGCTTATATATTGTTTGGGGGGAGCAGAGCTAAATGAGGGGCATAAACATCGTCTCGGAGATTGTTAGGTTGTTTATAAATTTCTATGATAATGATATGATAATGATGATCAATGATAAAGACACGGTGTTGTCGAAACAATTGTTATGTCACAATATATAATTTCGTGAAAATCTGAACTTTTAGTTCTTATTTATTTTGTGGTGACGTGTATTTTTTGATGGAACGTTTAACATCTTTAATGTGGAAATTATTAGAGAGAAAAGCAGAGGAAAGGTGTTTTAATTCTGGGTGCAGTGACTCGGGCTGAGATAGTTTTACAGCTCTGTAAACAAGAGAGCTGACAACCGATGATTTTTGGGACGAAACGTCTGCAAGTTGGACTCAAAAACCGACGCAGGAGGAATCCAGAAGTTTTGTAAAAAGCATTACAGTAGCCTGTGGAAGTTTCTTTCAAAAATTTCTGTTCTTATTAATTGATTATTGAATCAATATCAATATTTTGGGGCGAATTCGTCATACTTTGGCACACTATTGCCCTACTGCTTCAGTTTGGTTTAAGACAAAAATTAAAAATATCTGTTTTTTTACAGAATTCCATCTTTATATTTTAATAGTTTTATTTCGGATTTTGATAACATCTTTTCAGATCTATATCCCACAGTTGATGAAATCTTTTGTTTATTCGATTTCAATATTATTTATGAAAATTAACGAATCCATTGTGTTCCTTATTTAAGAATTATAATCTTGTGCAAATTAAAAATGTACCCAACCATATTTCTAAAACGGCAAATACTCTTATAGAAGCCATTTTTGTATCAAACACTGATCTGGTAGATGCCTGTGGTGTAATTTCCGAAAACACTTCGAACACTTCGGAGCGCGAGCATTGAAGATGCCAAGTGAGATTTTGGCGAAACGTCTGCAGGATTCCAGTCGGATGCAGGATTTGCAGGATTCCAGTCGGATGCAGGATTCCAGTCGGATGCAGGTATCCCGAAGTATAGTGTCATCATATATATATATATATATATATATATATATATATATATATATATATATATATATATATATATATATATATATATATATATATATTCTCACGTATTGATTCACGGATGGAAAAATGTGATGACACTATATTCCGGGATATCATCCGTTCGCTCGTTGAACTCCGACTGGAATCCTGCATCCGACTGGAATCCTGCAAATCCTGCATCCGACTGGAATCCTGCAGACGTTTCGCCAAAATCTCACTTGGCATCTTCAATGCTCGCGCTCCGAAAACACTTCGAACACTGGGAGGTTATCGGCGGTGCGTGCGGTATTTATACTCTGCGCCGGAGATGGTAACGGTGCTGCTTGTGCGTGGGGGGAGGTGGCTCCGCCCCCTGAATTGTCGCGTTGTTAATTTCGCTCGATCGTAGTTGCGATGTCCCCGTTGGCTGCTGCGCATCGCTCTGCTGTTTGATTATCGTTCTCCACGTGTTGGATAAATGCAGAGCGTCGTCTCTCGTATTGAGGTGTCCGGACTTTTCCATTTCGATGGCCTCTCGTATAATCCTAGTCCTAAAATCAGGAATATTAGCTATTTGTTTGCAAGTGCCGAAATCAATTTTATGGCCTGTCTGATGTTGGTGCTGAAACAAAGCAGATGTTGTTTGTTTGTTTCTTATGGCTAAACGATGTTCCTCGAGCCTGGCTGAAATCCTTCTGTTGGTCTGTCCCACATACGTCAGGCTGCACGATCCGCATGCTACACTGTATACTCCTTGGTTTTCCAGAGTAATTTTTTGTTTTGGGTTTCTTAGTATTGCTCCGATGGTATGGTCAGGTTTGTATGCCGTTGATATGTCGTGTTTCCGTAATATTCGGCCGATTTTGTCAGTAACCCCCTTGATGTATGGCAGGACGGCGATCGATCTTCGTTGGGTCTCGTCCTGCACTCTCTGCTGCGGCTGTTGTTGTTTACTGATTGCCTTGCTGATGGTGCGCCTTTGGTATCCGTTTTGTCGAAGACAGGTACTAATTTTCTTCAGTTCTTTATCTCTGTTCCTCTCGTTTGTGAGCCTGAAGGACCGAGCAATTAATGTATTTGCCACTGCCTGTATCTGTGATGGGTGGTGATGAGATTTAGCGTTCAGATATCTATTAGTGTGTGTTGGTTTTCTATAGACAGTGTGTTCCAAGTGTCCATCTTCGGTCCTTGTGATGTGCACATCTAAAAAGGGCAGGCTGTTATCCTCTTCAAGTTCTATTGTAAATTGAATCCTTGGGTGAATGGAATTCAGATGATCTAGGAATTTCAAAAGCTCCTCCTTGCCAAAAGGCCATACAACAAATACGTCATCAACGTATCTTGTCCATAGTTTTGGCTTCAGATTTGCCTTCTCTATTGCTTTCTTTTCGAAGTAAATCATGAAGAGGTTGGCAATCACAGGTGAGAGAGATGATTCCATTGCTGCTCCATCTATTTGTCGGTAAATTTTCCCGTTGTGCATAAAGTAAGCGTTTTTCAGGCAATGTCTTGACAGATCCATTACGTATGGCGGAAGATCTTCGTTTTCTTCTATAAGCAAGAGTGCCTCTTCTACTGGAATACTCGGGTAGAGGGATTTGACATCGAAACTTGCCATAATGTCGTCCTTGTCCATCCTGAGAGAACCTAAAATCTGAGTGAAATGTTCTGAGTTTTTAACATAGGAATCTGCGTTTTCCACTATAGGCTGAAGTGCACTGGCCAGATGTTTTTCCAGCTGGCATAATGGTGAGTTAAAGGCGCTTACGATTGGACGCAGGGGAACCCCGTCCTTATGGATCTTTGGGAGCCCGTAGAATTTTGGGCAACGACTCGATTTTTCCCTCGGAATAAGTTTCTTCTTTGTATCCTCGTTTATTGATGAATCGAGAATTTTGGACTTAGTTGTTTTTTCCAAATATGTCGTGGGATCTCTGGTGACTAGTTTGTATATTGGGTCGTTCAAAATATCCTCCAATTTTGCATTATAATCCGACGTATTCATGACGACAGTGGCATTTCCTTTGTCTGCTGGCATTATTAGAATGTTTTCGTTTTTGTTTAGATTCCTTAAGGCTTGCATTTCTTCTCTGCTTAAGTTTGGTTGCGGTGGTTTTGACTGTCTTAAGACTCTGGCGACATCTTGCCTAATTAACTCCGCATCTTGTTCGTCTATGGTGGAAAGACTTGCTTCGACGTTGGAAACGATCTCTTCGACGGCTACTCTTTTTGGAGCTATTGCGTAGTTAAATCCTTTATTCAGTACGCTGACTTCTGTATCGGAAAGATGGTATGCTGAAATATTATGAACTGTACTGCTTCGGTTTGTATTTGGCACTTGTTCTGATTTTTTGGAATTTGACTGAAGGATTTCTAATTTCTTCCACAGTTTTTTTGACGTGATGTCCTCGTCTTTCTCAGTGCGCCATGATGTTAATAATTCTATGCGGTCCCACAGCAACTGATGGATCTTGTTGCTCAGTTTCAGGTGGAGTCTGAAAAGTTGTAGCTCAGTCTCACTAATTTCGTACCGGGTCCGCCTGATCTGGTCTTGGAGTAGGGCCTTGCTAGCTTTGTCCAGGATAGCTTGTGTCTTTCTGGTGCGTGTATGATAAGACAACCTTGTAAATGTTGGCAGCAAGTTCTGGTTGCGGCAGTTTTTAAGAAAATTCAAGTTGCACAGCGAAATAACCCTCCTTTGTCTTAGTTTTTCATAACACTTGGTGGCTGTAAAGGTCTCCTTCCCGTAAAGGTGTATGATATTCTCACGTATTGATTCACGGATGGAAAAATGTGATGACACTATATTCCGGGATATCATCCGTTCGCTCGTTGAACTCCGACTGGAATCCTGCATCCGACTGGAATCCTGCAAATCCTGCATCCGACTGGAATCCTGCAGACGTTTCGCCAAAATCTCACTTGGCATCTTCAATGCTCGCGCTCCGAAAACACTTCGAACACTGGGAGGTTATCGGCGGTGCGTGCGGTATTTATACTCTGCGCCGGAGATGGTAACGGTGCTGCTTGTGCGTGGGGGGAGGTGGCTCCGCCCCCTGAATTGTCGCGTTGTTAATTTCGCTCGATCGTAGTTGCGATGTCCCCGTTGGCTGCTGCGCATCGCTCTGCTGTTTGATTATCGTTCTCCACGTGTTGGATAAATGCAGAGCGTCGTCTCTCGTATTGAGGTGTCCGGACTTTTCTATTTCGATGGCCTCTCGTATAATCCTAGTAAATTCCTAGATCATCTGAATTCCATTCACCCAAGGATTCAATTTACAATAGAACTTGAAGAGGATAACAGCCTGCCCTTTTTAGATGTGCACATCACAAGGACCGAAGATGGACACTTGGAACACACTGTCTATAGAAAACCAACACACACTAATAGATATCTGAACGCTAAATCTCATCACCACCCATCACAGATACAGGCATTGGCAAATACATTAATTGCTCGGTCCTTCAGGCTCACAAACGAGAGGAACAGAGATAAAGAACTGAAGAAAATTAGTACCTGTCTTCGACAAAACGGATACCAAAGGCGCACCATCAGCAAGGCAATCAGTAAACAACAACAGCCGCAGCAGAGAGTGCAGGACGAGACCCAACGAAGATCGATCGCCGTCCTGCCATACATCAAGGGGGTTACTGACAAAATCGGCCGAATATTACGGAAACACGACATATCAACGGCATACAAACCTGACCATACCATCGGAGCAATACTAAGAAACCCAAAACAAAAAATTACTCTGGAAAACCAAGGAGTATACAGTGTAGCATGCGGATCGTGCAGCCTGACGTATGTGGGACAGACCAACAGAAGCATTTCAGCCAGGCTCGAGGAACATCGTTTAGCCATAAGAAACAAACAAACAACATCTGCTTTGTTTCAGCACCAACATCAGACAGGCCATAAAATTGATTTCGGCACTTGCAAACAAATAGCTAATATTCCTGATTTTAGGACTAGGATTATACGAGAGGCCATCGAAATAGAAAAGTCCGGACACCTCAATACGAGAGACGACGCTCTGCATTTATCCAACACGTGGAGAACGATAATCAAACAGCAGAGCGATGCGCAGCAGCCAACGGGGACATCGCAACTACGATCGAGCGAAATTAACAACGCGACAATTCAGGGGGCGGAGCCACCTCCCCCCACGCACAAGCAGCACCGTTACCATCTCCGGCGCAGAGTATAAATACCGCACGCACCGCCGATAACCTCCCAGTGTTCGAAGTGTTTTCGGAGCGCGAGCATTGAAGATGCCAAGTGAGATTTTGGCGAAACGTCTGCAGGATATATATATATATATATATATATATATATATATATATTAGTATATATGTATATAGTATATATGTATATAGTATATATGTATATAGTATATATGTATATAGTATATATGTATATAGTATATATGTATATATGTATATGTATATATGTATATGTATATATGTATATGTATATATGTATATGTATATATGTATATATATATATGTATATGTATATATGTATATGTATATATGTATATATATATGTATATATATATATGTATATATATATATGTATATATATATATATGTATATATATATATATATATATATATATATATATATATGTATATATATATATATATATATATATATATATATATATATATATATATATATATATATATATATATATATATATATATATATATATATATATATATATATATATATATATATATATATATATATATATATATATATATATATATATATATATATATATATATATATATATATATATATATATATATATATGTATATATATATATATATATATATATATATATATATATATATATATATATATATATATATATATATATATATATATATTTATATATATATATATATATATGTATATATATATATATATCAAATTTAAATCAACATAAACGATTTTATAAAACGAAAAGAAACTGCATCAAAGAAATTTAAAAGTACCAAGGATCCTCATCATTGGAAGCATTACAAATTTTTAAGAAACTTGACACTGTCCATGATAAGAAGGGTGAAAAGAAATACGTTGATATGGTTTGTGGAGTAAATAATATTTAAAAAAGTTGGTCGGCAATAACTATTTTTAACATTGCAAATTGCAAAAATACCAGACTCTACCCAACAGACTTTCTCATCCTAATAATCTGAATAATTATTTTGGAACATTTATTCTTTTTGATTTATTTATATATTTGTTATGACAACAACCTTTACAATAATAATTTGCAATTTTCTTATAAGGTTTAAAAAAATTAATTCCAGGGTTTGCCTGCGATTTATTATTGTTTTGATGATGATGATCATTTGGAAGCAGAACAAAACAATGATTTATGTTAAGGCTAAGGAATTTTTAACAATCATCGGAGTACCATGCTTTTCGTATAATGACATAATAATTATAATTCGATACCTAATAACTTGGTAAATTTAATTTCTAATACGATTAATATTAAATATTTGTTTTATTTGCATTTTTTTCAAGCTAATTCTAAGCTAGACTGCGCCTATCGACGGCACAAGTAATTATAGTTTCTGTATTGTATGCTGTTATATTACTATCTGAAAATAAGTCCTTTATTATTAATGTTTTTATAAACTTAATTCGTAAACTTGATAGAACCACCTGTTTAACAAAAGAATGCTGTCACAAAGGTCTCTTGTAGCAGTTTATACAACGGACGGTATTAGTTGTTGGAATGTATTGTATCTTAGTTATTAAAATTTTTTGAAGAAGACAATGTCCTTGTGGTTGCCGAGATTTCCTAATCTTTCAGAATTATATTTATTAAATATCCGCGTGTATACTATATTTTGATATTTTTTGAAATTTTGCCAAGCATTCCAATATATAATACAGATACATAATTATAGCAGTCGATTGATTGATAATAAGGTACGATGATTTTTGGAATTTAATTAATCGGGAGCATTTTCGTGCAATAATTTTTTACAACTTTAGTCGCGGAGTAATTCAACAACAATGTATCGAGGAACTTAATTCGACTTTTGGAGTTAAAGCACCATCTAGGACTACTGTTTACCGCTGGTTTTCGGACTTCAGTAGTGATCGTTTTCTTAAGGATGAATTTCGTGAAGGTCGTCCAAAATCCATGGTTGTCCAAGAAAACATTGATGCAGTGCGGAAACTGATTTTGCTGGATCGTCATGTGGCACTAGTTTGACTAGCATACATACAATTTTGCATTAACATTTGGCCGCTAAAAAAATTTGTTCTCGTTGGATTCCACACAATTTAACATCAGCCCACAAAAAGACTCATGCTGTTTGGTCGAAGGAAATGCCAAAAAAATACGATCGTGGTGCTTCTAAACACGTCTATGATATCGTGACAGGTGATGAATCATGGATCTATGCATATGAACCTAAAAGTAAGCAGCAGTCGATTGTGTGGGTCTTTCAGAATGAGACAAAGTCCACAAAAGTTGTTCATGCGTGAAGCACCTCGGTAGTCTGTTTTTTCAGGAAAACTGGCCACGTTACAACTGCTTCGTTGGTGAAAGGTAAAACAGTCAATTCTGAATGGTACACAACCATTTGCTTGCCTAAAGAAAAACCAACCGCCGAAGAAGAATTACTCTTCACGACGACAATGCAAACTCTTTGAGCATTAAAAACGTTGCTTTGATGAGCCATCCACCATATAGTCCTGATTTAGCACCTAATGAATTCTGCTATTCCCATAAATTAAGAATAAATTACGTGGGCAACGACTTTTGACACGTTTAAAGAGCATGTTTTGGAAGTACCCGAATCGAAGTAGGAAAAATGCTTTGATGATTGGTTTTATCGAATGCAAAAGTGTATTAATCATCAGGATGAATATTTTGAGAAACAACAAACAGAATATTTGTTAGTAGCTTCTAGTTTTTTATTATAAATCCCGAAATATGAAAGGTAGCCCTCGTAATAATGAAGCAATCTTCTTTAAATTTATACTATTATAAACTAATCTATATTCTGACAAGCAGCATAACAGAGTTTATTTAATAAAATTTTTGCTGACTCATTGTTCGCTTCAAATAAAGAAAACACCATAACTTACGTCTAGGCTGTTCTTCGTCGATCGCCCATTCTATGATTCCTCGTTTTGCTTCGCATGCCACTGTAATGTTTGTCCCCTCCAAACCTTTTTGTACCGAAGGCGTTCCAATGAATTCTATAGGTTCTGAAATAAAAAAAAACACGTTGAATGGAAAGTAAATGAAAGCAAATTATTTCCATCCGTTCTCGCCAATCCTAGCGTATGTGGTTTTAATGGCCTTTCCTCTGTATTAAATACTACACAATAAGCGCCTATCCGGATTTTGTGAGAGGCAAATCCGAATTTACGAATTAAATGCTGCTAATCTTAAAATCGCTTGCTTGTGCAGGCAACAAGTATAGAGCCCAATTATCTACGACAGGAATTTTGGGTATTTCAAAAACATGCGCTAATATTCGGCTGGTATCTCAAAAAAAAAAAGACAAAAAAGATATAGGGTGTTAAATATTTAATTTGTGCTAAAATCCTCAGTTAGTAGAGTGCAACGAGGTGGTTATTTTAATTTTTTCCTTTGGTTTTAATTTTTTTAACTAAGTTTATTGCATACATTTTTATGGTTTTTATTTTTTTGCTCGAAAAGTTAGGAAAACAACTCAATATTGCCAAATTTTAATAACATGGGGATTACTAAGCCGAGCATGGGCGCCTGTTTTTTGAACCATTCTGTATAAGTATCATTTAATTGGGACTATTAAGAGTTAAAGAATACTTATTCGACTCCCATGCAACATAAGTTTCAAGTATTTTTGAAAACGTGAAGTAGAAATTGGTAGTTTAGTAAAATTTAATTACATTGGATCTTAGTGGCAGAAGAAAATACAAATTTATTTTTTACAATGTAAAATTAGGAAAGACTATGAAAGAAAGACGAGTTTTATAAAACAGGGGGACACTAAAACCAAAGTTTACAGATTTCAGTGAACTATAAATTTTAGTGCAATATCAATGATCGAATCATTTGCCAACACGGACCGTAGAAGTAGTTAGTGGTAAGTTGAAGCAAATCATAGAAGTCTTACATACTTGTTGCTTACATACAATAAGTAATATTTTTAAACAATTATCTAAACATGAATCCTCAGTGACTGTCAAAAACATCATTCTGGCAACAATATTATAGACAATAACAAAAAAAATTGCTTAAAAACGACACAAAAATTTGACGTACATGTGTAGTTAAGTTTATTTTCACTTATATAAACTTTTAACTATAATTGACTAATGACTAAACAAAATATGATTAGAAAACGATGACAAAATATTGGCTACACACTGGTTGGTGTTGTTTAATTACTCTTGATGTGTTTAAAATTATTTTAATTGCCATTTTAATAGCCGTGTTTGTCGCATTATTTATATGGACTAAAAGTTAAATTAAAAATATTATGAGATTAATACCGGCCCCGCCGAATCAATAGGACCGTCATTGCAGCAATATTCAGCGATATAGAAATATTTAAAACTTTAATTAATTCAAATAAAGTAAAATATTTTATACAATTCTGGTGATTCAGATAATAATAATTAACAATAATTATTTTTAAAACATCTGTCGAATAAATGTAATTAGTTTAAAGGGACTTTGGTATTTTGTTGCTCATTAAGTGCATTCCTTTGTTACGCGAGTTCTGCGAAATCTGATTATAAATATAAATCGACTTTAAATGGGATGAATTTTATAAAAAAACTTTTCATTCTAAAACCGTTTGGAACTAAAACCATCAATGGTTAAATTATATACCGGATGAGACAAGAAAGTGGGAACACTCTATAACTTTTAAACCGCTTGAGATAGCGATTTGAAATTTGAAGGGGTTAATATAGGCTGAATATCCAATTTTTTGACCATGTGTAGTCAATGGTTATACTTCCGGTTTGAGCGGAAACGACAGTAAGTTTCGAATTTTCAATGTCACACCCCATATTTTTTTGCATGCTTGGGTTCAGGAGGGTGGTTTTCCTAAACTTTTTCTTGTGTTTTTTTTTTTAATTTTTATTTAATTTTGAAAATTTTGTCTAGGAGGCTGTGACCATCATAAATACTATTGACCGGGTCACCTGATAATTTGAAAAATTGTAAATGAAACTTTTCTTTACTTGTCTAATCGCAAATAGCATTTAATGTAATGAACTAATGATTTTTTTAGGATAACCTAGTGTGCAGGAAAGTGACGTCCCGGATAGCGGGCTGCATACAATGCATTTCCCATATGTCAGAAACAAACTTTTTCTTCATTTGTAAATTAATTATTGTTTTCCATGATAATCCAAATCGATAACACGACAAAATCGATAAACAGATAAAAATGTACAAACTGTCAGAATTTTAAATCATGCCGACTTGATGATGAATAGAAGCAAAGCCACCGAAGTAATATTTTGTTTTTATAAAAATGTATTTACTTATCTGTTTTTTTTTCTTCCTGTGAGCTTATGTTTTTTAACGGATTTTAAAAATTTTTGGTGTCAAAATGTTGCAAAAAAAGTACCGGTTTTAAAAAAATTTTGTTCTGACTTGGGTGATATTTGAAAAAACTAAGTTATCCTAAAAAATTAATAGTTCATTGAATTAAATGCTATTTGCTATTAGACAAGTAAAGAAAAATTTTATTCACATGATCAGATGACCCTGTAATAGTATTTAAGATGGTCACAGCCTCCTAGACACAATTTCCAAAATTAAATGAAAATTTAAAAAAACAAAAAAGGAGTGCAAAAAATATAGTGTGTGCCATTTAAAATTCGAAAGTTACTGTCGTTTCCGCTCAAACCGGAGTGATTACAAAAATTGGACATTCGGCCTATATTAACAATTTGAAATTTCAAATCGTTATCCCAATAAGTTATAGAGAATTCCCACTTTCTTGTATCACGGTATATTAAATATTTTTGCTAAAATTGAGTTCAAATAGGTTTTTCTATATAACTTTGTCTCCTTGCTTGTTTCTTTTTATATATTCTCTATCCCTTTCTTTATACTTGCTCAATATACCTTTATCATCTGTTGAGCCATTTGGCGTATTGTATAGTATATGAGAGTAAAATTTTGACTTCTTTTGAAGATTGAGTTAATTATTTTTACAATCTGAAGTAGTTTTAAGATAGAACGATTGATATTGCCGACCTTGGATTTGCTTAAGCTGATTATTGTTATTGCATTTAGTTAACTATCGGCTTGGCTGACATATTGATGACCGTTATTAGGTTTAATTGAGTCAAGAAAATATATCTAGTAAATAATTCCCCTCGAAGTTGCTCATTTCAAAAAGTTGATTTCTCAATACTGCCATTGTCCGTCCTAATTATTTTTGATACGACTTGCTCAGAAAATCATTAAAATATTTCAGTAGGCTCCTTATCATTGAAAATTTGTGTATTTTTTCTTTTTGAAAACGAAAGGGAAACGAAGTCATTGATAATCCAAATAAAAAAATAATAACGGTTTAAAAGCATTAAAAAGGCTCTTAATATCGAAATACATTCTATTCTTATTAAACAGTCAAACGATTAATTCTGGAATGTACAACTTTAATTAATGGCGATGCCCACCGCCCTTATTCACTTCAAACAGTTTAACTGCTGTACCTTCAAAGCTTACGGGCAAATTAATAGTTCCTTTGTAATAAGTCGAATTCGATTTAAATTAATTGAAGCATACGTTGGTGGAATCGCTGTCTGGTTCAGAAACCACTAATATAAATGATAAAATGGATGGATCGTGACGTATTGTCGTAACGCCTTACATTTAAAAATTTAGGCACACTCTTAAAGCATTTTTTTGACTTTTACAAAAGAAGTGCTACATAAAATTTTTTATAGTTTTAATTCGTCTTAATTATTTCCAAATTAAATAAGCATTAAAGTACTGAAAAAACAGGACAGAAAGTAATGGAAAGATAAATTTTGCAGGTGTTTTCGTTGAAGCTCAGTTAGGCTGAATGCACGGACACCGATAAATTGCATTAAATATACCGGGCGTCCCAGTAAGACCTACAAGGAAAGATATTAGTAAAGAGAAAAAGCTGGAAATTATTTTCGAGTTACTGAAATGACCACCAATTGCCATCCCGTTTTTTGCAAAACTTTCTTGTGTTTACGATAGTTATAGTGACTACTATTATAAAATTGAGACAATTTTTGCTATTTTGTCTCGAATATCTTTTGCTGTATTACTCAACTGAAAATGGTGGAGATTGTTTGAACATTTTCGTAACTTAATATTAGCGTTTAACCCATTTTAGTAAACTTGGGTTGTTAAACAGGAGCAAATTCTGTATAGGTTTCTTACTTTATTCTTTTTAAGAATATTGAGGATAAGTGTGGGAAAGCTGAAATAAGTGAGATAGTTAATATCACTTTTCCAAAATTTCCTCGATTAAGAATTAAAAATGACACAACTTTCTACTTATAATTGAATGGTTAATTGGAAATGAAAGTGCGGAGGTCATTGGCTAATATTTTAGAATATCATGAAATAAAACTTTTAAATGACAATTGAGACTCATGAAAAAATCCATTGGAAAACAATAATTTTATTGATAGCTTCTTAGCTTCTTAGCATAGTTGTTGGCTGTTATTTTGCTTTTAATCTAGTCGAATCGAAATCGAATAGGTATATCTCTGCACAACACACTCTCCGCTAATTTATATTCGACGTTGGTGCAGTTTATATGGTTTGTGGATGTTGTTTGCGTTTGGCCTAAATACAATTGCTCTAATTTGACTTTATAATATATTTTGAAACAACTGTTACAATTTAACAAATAAGGTATTAAAATAATTTTTTTAATACATTTGGATAAATGGCTTGCAGGTGTTGTAGGTTTCAGTTTATGATGTTATTTCTACCAAATAAATTCCTAAATTGCAGTTAATATTGTGTGCGAATTTAAATTTAATGCGTTTTCAATACAATGTTAATAACCATTACCCAGTTGTACAAACTGTCAAAAATAGAACCAGTTTCGCTTGAGAATATACGAAAATAAAAAATAACTAAATTAATGACAAATTGTTTACATATCTTGTAAATAATGAAAAAAATTGATCTGCACAATTTTGAACGTTATAATAACACCATCACTATTGGGTGATAAAAGTGATGCAACAGATAATTAATTTGTTAAATATTAATTTAACATCAAATCGATTTACTACGGGAAATGCGGTTTCAAGTAATCGGATTTTCATTCTAGTCTAGGTTTACCTCTAAACGAAGCATAGCGTTTATTACATCATTTTTGTAAAAGCTTGAACACATATAGAGTTTGCAACTTTTGTTGTACGTAATTTAATAAAAAGAAACACTTGCTTTAAGATTACCACACACATGTTTATTTCTTTGACAATTGTTTCGGTACACTGTACCTTCTTCAGAAAGAATCTCTAAACTACTTTCTGAAGAAGGTACAGTGTACCGAAACAATTGTCAAAGCAATAAACATGTGTGTAGTAATCGTAAAGCAAGATGTTGTTGTAATCCTTTCATTAAATTTGACATATTCCAAATAAATTAAATAACAGTGTTTGAATCTTGATTACCAAAGGTTAAAACAAATTTAATAATATAGAGTTTACAACTTTTATTGTATTTATTGTTCATTTTATTGGTCATTGATTGCTCGCATTCAAACGTCATTTCAAAAGTTATCTTGGTCATGGACCAACGATACACCATATTTAGATCCAAAATGAGTATCTAGCTACATAAACTTAACTATTATCATAGACAAACCTATGGTCTATTGCCTTATCTACCTTCACACACTACTAAAATTCTTAAATAAATCAGTTTTTAAGTGATATCCTGTAGTGACGAATCAATTTCATTTTGCGTAACCTATTTTCCAAGTTTAACCCGGCGAGAATAGTGACCTTACATCAAGAAAGCTTACACACATTTCGGTAAGGCATAGTGGACCTTTTCCAGGAAACTGAGTAAACAGAGTAACAATGGACAGGGAAGACGATAATATAGCTTATTTAATCCTATGAACAGAAGGATAACGATACCTGGCCTTCCATGTCAATTTCTGCTAACATACCGGAGGATACTTTCGATAAGTATTATCACATTTGGGAAATTTACTGGCAAGAAGCTGCACGTCTTCAATGGGCTCATGAGCACACACTGGCTGTTGCCCAGTCGACGGGACAGGGTCCGGAGAGGTTCAGGAAGAAAGGAACGAGTTACTGTGCAAGGGAAGTTCTTACCTATCAAGAATGATCAGTGATATTTTGGGGGGGTATAACGTATGGTCATCAGATTATCGGACCAATCATTCAGTCCTTGTGCAACAAGTGTAAAAAAGACGCAAAGGGTAGAATATACGCTTTAGGAAAGAAATATCCAAGGAATGAACTGGTCAGCAAACTCAACCGACACGAATCCCATCGAATCCAATTACGAAAATTCCCCTGTGACCCTTCAAGAATTAACTGTTGCGGTTTAAGAAGAGTAGAAGAATATAATCAATGACGATTTTAAAAATAATATGATACGGAGGATGCCGAGACGTGTTAAACAATTGTTGGAAAGAACAGGCTATCATACAAACTATTAAGTTCGGTTTTTGTTATAGAATTGACATTTTATAAAAAAAAATCTAGCTTAGATTTTTTCTTCTTTTTTATTTTGTGTGTAATACAATATTTAGCAAAATATATAGGGAATAAAAGCCAATATATTTTGAAAATTTGGTCTTTAGGACCAATAATGGTGACAGAGCACCATAGTTTATCACCGACATTAGCTGCCGGTGCTTCTTCTTCTTCGACTTTAACTACGTAACATTCATCTACTGAACTAATTATGTTACTACTAAAGCGTCAAATGCATTCTACCTGGCAAGAATGCCAAAATTCGCAAAATTAAAAATTTTGGCATTCCACTGCCTTGAGCACTTGACACCCTAGCAATACCCAGAGTATTGATTTTTGTGAAAAAGTCAAACCGTTCAAGTAAATATATAACTGCATAATCAATCTTAACCGTATTTATCCATCGAGAATTTAGAACGAAAAAACTATGATATCGAAAAATTATGGAGGGAAGTGTCTTGGTATAGTAGGGAGTCAAGTGTGTAATGTGTTCTATGTAGCGAAAACTAAAAATTTTACGTGTTTAACCTGCAAGCAGAAATTCTATATGCCAACCTGTGGACGAAAGACCATTGTTACAATAATAATAATCGCCGATAAGTTAATGGCATTTTAGTTGATTTAATTATTTGTATTACGACAAAACCTTCGTAACGATGCCTTATGTCCAAAAAGTTAGTTAAGATTAGCAAATATGAGTTACCTGTAGGAATTGTATGATTAGGTCTAAATAAATTAGGGGGGTGTATAATAATTTCTGTTGATTGGACATCATCATTGCTCTCCTCAAAAGTGTCACCATCACTGTCATCTGTAATGAAAAGGAATTTTTCCGCGGTTAGATAAAACGTCGGAAAGGATATATGCTCGATATCGCAGTGAATATAGTTTATAGTTTATACTACCACTTACTGTAACAATAATAATTATAATAATAAAAATTTGAATCTACCGTGTTCGTTTCTTGAACCACAGCAGTTTTACAACTAAACTAAAAGGAAAACTAAATAATAATATTAAATGTGATTTTTCTAAGTTCTATCTTGGAATGCTCATGAAATACTATGATACAAGCAAACTGTGGTAGTTGCTGAAATTTGACAACCATATTGCTATTAGATAACATAGTGACCTTAATAGACGGTAAACATTGATGATGATGATGATATCTTTATAGGGAAGGAAAAGATTTTCCCCTAAATTTCGCATACGCTCCAACACTTTGCATCATTTTCTTTCTACGCAGCCATCTCCACACCCTTAGCCCGATAAAACTCGTATTAGTATCGTATCTATAGCTTCTATATGGTGAAAACGAAAGTAGTGTATTCATAATTTTACAAAACCTAAAAGATTATTAGCCACACACCATTAAAAACACAGAGAAATATTTTTCGATGCATTATCTGCTTCCCGCTTTGTGTGCAATATGAATATCGTATGCCTTAAGTATAATTTCAGACAAACTTCACTTAAAAAAAAAGTTGTATCTGTGTTATTAATAACATTAAAACTAAAAAAAAAATGTTTTTGTAAAATCCCTTCAATTAAAAGCGGAAGCGAGTAAACCATGAGCACAGCCCTTACCTCCAAGAATGTTGTGAACGATTGAAAAGTTTGAATATTTTTCTATTAACTTTTGTTGTGACTTGGATTCTCAATGTTGCGTCACACCTTGAGCTAATAATTATTTCTAATTCCCGTTCCAAGTCGACTTCAAGAATGTCTTTAAATCTTTATTTGAAACCCATTACATTGGGAGTCTTCAAGCATTGATTATAGAATAAATCACTACCTATATTGTATATGTTATTAAAAACTATCGTTCTACCGACAAGCTCCAAAATAGATCCCAAACCGGATTTCTATAGAGCACATTAAGATTTTAGAAACTATATGAATCTAGAATCCTATGTATGATGTTGCTTGGTCTAATCAAAGGACTAACACAACAAAATTACTTACCACCAACTACAAGGGTAAATTCTTCACTTTCTCCGGTTTCGGATTTACACGTGTACGTCCCAGCATCCTCGTATCGTATAGAGCTGAACACCAGAGCAGTGCCGTAGTTGCGTACGTAAAAGTTGGGCTGGGTTTTCTCCCCCAAAGCTCTATCTCTGGGCCCTCTCCATGTCACTGCCTTGCCCATGTTTCCGTCTTTGCATACCACAACTAGCGAGTCTCCAGGTTTTTTAACTTGGTACGGCGTGCTGAGCCAAAGAGCAGATGACAGGTCTATAACTAAAATGAAAGGTTGTTGCTTAATTTTAGGGAATTACGATTCCACATTTAGCTATTTTTATTTAGCTTCACAAATATTACCTAGTGTTTATTAATTTTAATTAATTGAACAAGTGTCCTCCAAAAATCCGCGTTAGTCGCAACCGCTCTAAGGCGGGAGTAATATTTCTCATATCCATTGGAAAATTGGCCGTTCGTCAGCCTCAAGTGCAATTTTTTTCCTAAACGGGAAACGAGCAGGAAATGTTAATAAGGTCATCAGTTACAACTTTGGAAATGGCCTGCAGCAAATTTCTAGTCTGTGACTTGAATAATCTGTGCTTCCGTTACGAAACTTCGGGGATTAAGAGGATTTCACTCAGAATTTTCAAACGGCCCGAGACCATTACACAGTTTTAAGGGTCGGATTTCCTTATTTGAATACCATCCGACTAGACTATAATCGCCAAAGCTGGTTTCGCATCCTCTAAACGCTGTTTTATTTGGGAGTTTTTTAATATTTATCTTTACAGCAAAACTGCGACATTCGATTTCAAATTCATTCATCACGTCAATAAAATATGTACAGGGTGGCCAGTTTATGAAGCACCACTACCACCACTCACGAACTTGAAGAGATTGAACAAAAAGTTAAGTACAAAAGTGGCTTCGGTTAATTTGGACTTTTTCATTTATATTTTCATGTATGTCTGACTCGTTTCGCCGTCGCCACTAGCAACTTTTTTATTTCAAATGAAACACCTTGTATATTAATACTGATTTAGTAAAACTTTTCAAAGAAGAGTTCACCGATGTCTATAAGATATTCCAATCTAGTTTCCAATTCTTTTTGCCTATAAAAAGAATTTCTATATTATGTTTATTTTGCAAAACTGCAAGAAAGCATTATTAAATTTAAAATTGTTACAGTGTGCCCATACCGCGCCTTATCATCAGTTTTACCATTTTTTTTAAATTCAAACGCCCGAGTTTTATTATCATCATCATTATCATCATCATCATTATCATTTATTATATCATTATATTGTTACATTTAAAAAGGCCTTTTTGGTATGCAAATTCATTTCGCAAGTAATAATTTTTATTGGAATAGTAGAACGGGTGACTACCTATGGTACCAAGGCCTCATGATTTTAACTTTTAGATATGCCTGGAATGCGATGTACAGTCATTGTTTGCAAAACGAATAAGGGCATGGAAATCTGATAAAAATATCATTTTACTTGTTCCCTAAAGATGAAGAACAGTAAATCTTTATTCAGTGTTTTGCTATGCAGTATCAAGATGGTAACCTTGGAGGACATAAACCATGCGGGTTCCACTTAAATATGAGAAACAATAGAAACTTCGTTAAAGAAAATTTCAACCAAGACTCAAAAGGACTTTGTTATTGAGAAAAACAAAAAAAAATGTTTCTGGTCGAAAGAGAGATTGAAATACATTAACCATAAAGTATTTTTGGTGAGTGAAGGTTGGTTAAGGTGAGTCTAACAGCTGTACTTTATCAAGTACTTCTTCCCTGTCTTTATTATTTTGTACTCGTATTGACTTTTGTTTTAGTTAAACGGGGCTTGTAACTACTTTCCATATGCAAATACCTGCGGGAAAAGTGAATACCACATTTAGAATTCAAGAAACGCTCAGCCTTTTATTCTTAAATATTTCAATTCAATATTTTATTCGATACAATTTAGTATTTAGTAGACGAACAAAAAATAGGCCGCGAAATTGCTCATTATTATGTTAAGAACAGCGGTATACGCATTAAAAAAGTATAAAAGAGAGGGTTGATAGGCACTTTGGCAATAGGGTCGCCGAGTGATGTCACTCCATTGTATTTGCGAGGACTGAGGTCAGAGGATCTTAAGTTTTTTTTAATGAAACTTGGAAAGATGCACAGCCTCTTAAAGACATTTTCGAAGACGTAACCCAACCTTAATAGCACATAATTTAAGAAGAAACAGCCAAAAAATCTGTACATCAAATATGGATATTGAGCTACAAGAAATCGTTATGTTAGGAGCAGTTCAAAGTGAGTTGTCCACCTGGGTTTCCATTATTATCGGGTAGCGCACAGTGGGTGGCCTACCAGAAGTATATGGCGAACGGATAAACGGATTTACTTTAAACAATAGAGGGTGACGTATAAACGTGCCAACATCTTGCTTAGTTTAAACGGCATCCTCTGTATATCATTTCGTTTTTGCAAGAAGAATTTACGCCAGAAATCAAGTATATTTATTCAGGTTTTCACATATCCACTTCTTACAGTTATCGAGATAAAAAATTAATTGCTAGTTGGTTAAGCAATTTGGACCCTTGAAAAAATCTTAATACTTCCGTGCTTTAATTGAACAGAAACCCGAACTTTTGAAGACAGTTCCTGGAAAGACTCAGATATTCAATTCTAGCATTCCATTTTAGATGGAACATACTAGGTGTTTTAAAAATAAGCTTTTGTATTGTTTTTTTTAATAGCACATCCTGTATATTTCTTCATTTTCGAATTGACCGAAATGATTGTGTAAAATTCATGAAAATTGATTTTTATTTCAAAGACGGTGCGCGAAACTTGAACAAAATTGAGTTAGTTCTCTCCTAGAATTCGAAAGTATAAGAATATACAGGGTTGTGCTAATTAAAAAAAAAACGCAATAAACTGTGTTCTAGAACCTCTGTACAAAATCTTATCTATATTACCTAAAATGGCATGTCAGGAAAGAATAACTGAGGCCTTTCAGGAACTGGAAAAGTTGGGCTTTCTGTTTGATTGAAGCACGGAACTAATAAGATTTCTTCACGGGTCCAAATCGCTTCAAAATCTAGCAAATGACTTTTTTATTTCTATGACGGCATAAGGAAATCCGAACAAAAGCTATTTTGTTTCTTAAGTAGAATCTAAAAATGAGGAGGCCCCATTTAAAAGTAGCAAGATGTTCCAACGTTTATATAGAAGAGCACCTCCTCTTATTGATCTGTTCACCAGATAGGCCATCCACTTTGCGCCATCCGGTATAGAATTACCAAACAGTAACAGTAGAAATGTTTTCTTGTACTTGCTTTTTACGAATAATGTAAATAGAATTACGTATATTTCTTAACATTGATATTAGTTAAAGAGTTTTATGATATTTTCAATGTCGGAAATCAAGAATATAGGAATTTTATTATTACACTGATTTCCTGTTTAATCCTCTTATAAATTTGAAGGTTGGCGGCAATATTCAAAATTCTGAGAAAACTGCAAATTTGCATCCCCATTGAATACATTTCATTGGAAATCATTCTAAAGCAAGGTGGGATCAATAATTAATAAATATAGACATATTAATTAGTTCTCTAAGTGGTCTTTGAAATTCGTAAAATCCCGTGGTCCGTTCGTAGAATCGTAATATCGTGAATTGCCACACGAGCAACTTTTCGCTGGTCGTTTGGCTGACTATTGGTCTTTACTGTAGTAGACGTTATTTTATTAAAATATTGATTATGTTATTTTGTCGAAGCAAGTCGTTATTTTGCTATGATATTGCCCCGATAGTTTCTACATTTTTTTTTCAAAGTATCTTCCACATGCCACTGTAACAGTATTCACAAATTTTATGGACATCGGTCGTTGATGACTCGAACTTATTTGATCAGACTTAAATTGTTCCATGTAATCAATTCTTCTACCAAAAAAAATCCGATAATCCATAGAAATCTCTAAACAACAAAACAATCTTAACTGCGGCTCACCAATATGGCAATCAGTTATCCAAGACAATCTTTATGTTCCTCCTTTAGCTCCGCCTCCCTCAAAAAATCTTACTTAAGCTCTGAAGAAGCAAACAGGATGATTGGCGAAAAGTTAACAACTTCGATTCATTAACAACCGACGCATAATACTTTCTACAAACTGTCAAAACTCCGTATGTTCAATCGGAAGAAACTAAAGAATTTTATAGGGTGCAACCATAAAGCTATTAGATGAAATAGTGGCCATACTACGGTCAAAATCGATGCGCCTCCGGTGGCCATGATATTTTCGTATAGATGAGAATGATCTTCCTTGCATGCCTCTACACACACTTAACTCCTGTTTGCCGTTAAAAGAGTCTGGACATATTTTGATAAAATACATTCGTAAAAATGCCCCATCCAAACTTATTGGCGAACTGACAATTGCCATATTTGTAGATGAATCTCGCGCATGCGCATGTTGAATGGACCTTCTCCAAATTGAACCTTGAAAATTGCTGGCGAACTAGGAGGGGTGGGCAACGGAATAATTGTCCATCTTTGTAATAAAGGCAAGTTTTTATCACGTCAGTTTCTAATCTCCAGCAACTCCGACAAAATAGATATTATAAAATTTTCAGGAAAAAAAAAACACGGTTTTCCGTAATGAAGGGATAGAGGGTCATTGACGTTAATATCAGGACACGGGGGAGTGTTTTATTGATTTGAATATAAATTGTGTCGTCTGTGTACGTTCCAAGAATTACTCCTAAATTTAATTGTATTACGGCGTTCAGAGCTGCAAATGTATGTTGCTCAAAAAAAAAACAGTTTTTATAATGAAAACAAAAATTATGACATTATGAAATTATGCAAATCAAGTATCAAGCGACAGACATGTTGCGCATAAAGAAACGACATTACCTACGCTCACCGAATAAATTTCGACGGATCACCCGAAGATTAACCTCGTGCAAGATGCCATAGTGTATCTGGGGCTGGGCATTTATACCCTTTCCTCTCTGATACCCCGATGTATCGTTTAATATACTTGCGATAGTGTTGGAAATGTGGGAAACGTGATTAGGTTTTTAAAGTAAATTATAAGCTTCGTTTGCGCTCTTCTTGATGGTTTCCAACTGCATTTACATATTTCTCTCATTAAGTACCATGACTTACTTCTGATATCACGATTAGCTCAACTTAGTTGCATTGCATTGTTTCCGACTTGGCGCGTTGAGTTTTTGTGCAGACAAGAAACGTTTTTGATTTTTTTTGTCATTTCTTACTTCACCAACCGTGAACAGTAACAACGATCCATAGTTTTCATTAAGCAGAAGTAAATGCTTAAAAGCTGGTTAAACCATATTATCCCAAGCTTAAAAAATTTTAAAAAATACTTTTTTGCTCTGAAATTATTTATTTTGTTGCACTTAAGAATACAAAAAAAAATGAAAACTCGAAACATACAAAAAATACTGGTGCGTAAACGAACCACCGGAAAAAAAACATTTAATAATGTTTTGGGGCACATAAGATGTAACATATAATTTATAGATAAATATACAAAAGAAAGTTCAAATTCGACAGGAAACAACGAAAAGTAGATTATTTTCCAAATAGAACCTGATTTGATACAAAAAAACTCATAATATTTTATGGTGCATAAGCACCCCACTGGTAACACCCGATTTCATTTTTTATGTTATTTTACAAAGCATGAAGTATGTAAAGGCACATTACACGTATTACAAACGTAAATTGAGTGGCTGTGGCAGATTCTATGGCAGGTGCCAGATTTCTCTGAGTAATTGTTTTTTTCAGTTTTCAAAAGTCGCAAAGCAATGTAAAATTTAAAATCTACCTGGGAAATATTTTGTTCGTTGACAATATTATACAATTTCCATGCATTCACTACTAAACTATCCAGTGAGTTACAAAATAAAGGCCACCACCATTTTTTCCCAAATACCTGGTACCTGTAATTAGCAATTCCGTTTTCATGTAAATCTACCCCACCCATGTATGTATTGTATTGGGCAATTACATAAGGTTGGGGTATATTTACATCTTTCCGTTCTTTTCTATTATAGCGTTTTACATTTTGGACAGGATCTACACTAGAAACATTACTTGCCATAGTTACAACTGAATTGTGTGAATTTTCGATTCATATTCATATGCTGAAAGATAGGAACCACGGTCATTTTTTCCAAATGATTTACAATTTTCCATTGGACACTTACTTGTTTCAATTTTTCCGGATAGTACCGGTGGCAAAATGACCATTAGTTTTGAAATGTACAAATAGTTTGAATGATAAAAAAAATGTCAAAAAAAATTTGGTGATTTACTGGCTTATCTACAACAGAAAGTAGACTCATGACAACGTCACCGCCAATACCAAGGTCGGAATGAAGTTTATTTTGAGCACCACCATGTAGAAGTGAATAAAATAGGTACCCATCAGATGAACAAAAGCACCAAAGCTTGAAGCCAAAATGAACTGGCTTACCCCTTATAAACATTTTGCCGCAATGGCGGCCAAAGTAAGGTACCATTTGTTCATCTATGGATAAGTTGAACGAAAACATGCCATACCAAAGATTTTTTTTATTTATTACATCAAAGAAGCGTCTAACTTTTGAAAATTTATCATTTTTATCCAACAGATTATTGCCAGATAAGCGCAAGTTTTGTTTTATCAATTGGAATCAATTGCGGCTCATACATTTTTTTATAAGATCTTGTCTTCATCAGTAGACCAATAATGCTAAATACGACTTTCATTGTTTTTGTCCTCATCAATCGCGATATGCTTCATAGCCGCCTCTAATTCCTTTCGAGTCAAATACCTCGGAAATGCCATATTTTACGAAGTTTAACGCTCACTGCACAAGGCACAAACTAATACTAAAGAACACGCTAATTGTTGGATGTTTATTCTACATGCACTGACTTGTTTTGACTTGCAATAACAAAATTTGTTTCACAGATAAAACCAGTGGTGCATTCACGCACAAGTAAATATTTTCAAAAAATAAAGCATAATCATTATAGTATTTCCAATGTATGTTTTCTGCGATGTAATCTACATGCTATAGATTTAACAAAAATGGCAATACAAATCCAAACTTTTTTTTTCTAATTTGGATTTACTTGAAAAAGTGATACAAATTTATGTACCGCTTTTGTTAACTTTTGAAGTCATATATAAGATCTTTCCTTTACACATAAATGAGCGATTTTTACGGTTTTATGTCCTTTAGTAGGGATAATAATAAAATTTCTAAATGGATGTACAAAAATATTTCCTGGATGTGATAAAAAAAATCATAGAATCTGTGGTGCATTAGCGCACCACTGGAACAAAATGGGTTAAGAAACTGTTACTGAATCTTATGATACCTGCAAAGAAACTACAGCGATGACCACAAATAAACAAACTCAAATATAATATACAATACAAGTATAAATATAACACACGTTCCTCAATAATAATCCGAACTTAGATCTCAACAGCCACCGTCAACCGAGATTTGTTCTTTTAGTGTTTTCCGAGGCATTTCCTTTAAAAATGTGAAATTATTTTTTATATAGAGAGGCGCTGGCATTCACAAAACTTTATAGGCAAAAACAAACTTGAAAAATATGGAAAGATTTTGTTAGCCAACAAATTAAGCTGCTTAATTTCGTATGATACTGGGCCGTTACAACTAAATATATTTTGGTACTCCCTACTCTGCACTGGTGAGGAGTGCTCAAAGTGTCACTTTAAAACGTCAGCTTCGTTAAACACTGTTGCGGATTGGTAGATTTTAAATGCTAATAGTATTTTGGCATTAACACATTTTAACGTTCATGTAACACGTCACTTACATTTTTGTTTTTCAAAATTACTTTAAACGGAATTTATTCTTAGAAAGTGAGTTTCATTTCAATTATCATTCGGTATTATTTAATCTTAATTTAAACGATGTATAACGATAAAGATTCTGAGAAAAATGATTTATTTTTTTATACAAATTATATAAGAATTCCGATTGCATAAAGCAAACTAGTATATCTAAACAAACAAGAAAAGACCCCTCGCCCCACCCCACAGGATTTCAATCGAATTCAATTTAATTCGCTCAGAGTTTCCTATTAAGTGCCCATTTTTTCGTCTAATAAATCGTTCTCGTTTCAAAAACCGAACTCTTTAATTTAGAGTTTTCGTTTTAAAACAGTCGGTGGTCTTTATCTTCACTTTTATTCTTTTTTGTCCGCCATTTCACCTCCTATTTATTTTTCATTTAGCCTTGCGGGTATCCTCTCCAGATAATTTATTTCCACCGAAATCTGTTTAATTATTCAAACAGCGTACTTTTGTTAAAAGAACTCGTTGAAATAAAATGGGTCATTTTTTCAGCTGTATTAACCTGATTTCTATTACATTTCAGCCACTAGTTCGCAACATTTCTCAATATTTTTATTGGTTAATTACTAGTAACATCATTTTAGCAAATCTTGTAAAAAATATTGTAAATATCATATACTTTGAATTCGGAAAAACGACAGTCAAGTAGAAATGTTGCGAAGTGTAGTTTGAAAACGTAAAAAAGAGAGAAAATAGGATATAAATTTTGGTTGATTTTGATTTTCTGAAGTTGTTCAAAAGCCAATGATTAAAAATACTGAAATGGAAGATAACTTACAATTAAAATGAAATTTCATAACATGTTGACACTTATAATGCAAACCCATTCTGCGACCCTCCAAAAACAAAATTGAAGCATTGATTTCATTCAACATCCTTGTCAAAAAAAATTCGTAACAATGCAGAAAGAAAATGAAGACTTTTTTTCACTAAAATAATGGCGAACTGGACGCACACAACAAGTTGCTTAATCAGGTTATTGGTTATTGTTATTATTTTTGTCTGAATTCACAAATTTGCTATAGTGATGACCATGGACTGGACAATATTACTATTTCCAAGAAATTTTAAATTTACTTTTCCCAGCCCGATCGGCAGAGTATTCAGTCTGAAGGTTTATCAAATTGCATTCGGCGAAATAGACCAATTTGACTTTGATTTGTGGAAATGCAATATTCTTTTCGATTTGAGTACTTAGAACAGGATTACCAATATTATCAATTTTCTGTTGTCGTGTATAAGTACGTTCCCGTTTCTTCCACCTACTCATATTATCTGGAAAATTCTCGTTATTGGAAAGCCACCAGAAGCAAATTTAAAATCAATACAGAAGGCATTTTTCATACACAAAAGAACGGAAAACTATTTACGGTCCAAATGAAATGTGCGAAGCGGAACGATTTCGGCGTTACTTTACTAAAGAGTTCTCTGCGATACAAGTAGTAAAACAGGGGCGTAAAGGCGCTTTGTTGTTAAGGAGAGAACTAAATTGGAAGTAGCAGAAATTTAATTTAATTTTCGGGAAATAAACTCGACTCGAGTTAGATGCAAAGTTTCGGGCAAAGGCTTCCAGCAATTCTCGCAAAAGAGAACTTTGGCATATTTATACTTGTTTCTTGCATTAGTTCCTAAAAGAATTTCGAATATTGAATGCAATAAAGAACTACGCCTGAGGCTCGTTTCGGTTTAAAAATAAGCTTAGGTTTTGAGAAAGTGTGCTGGTGTAAAATCTTGCATAGTTGGTGAAGGAATGAGGGAGGTTGTTACGTGTCATTTTTTTTTTAATTTAATCACGGTGTATGTTATTCTGGTCATGGATTCCTTTTGGGGCAAGAGAGTGTGGTGGTGTTGCGGGTCTCGCATCTTCTCGGGCTACTTCGGCTGCCCTCAGCCTTCGTTTCGGATGCGGTTTTTGTAGGGATCTCTTTTTGAACCTGGAACGAGAGAGACACGAGTACGAAGAAAGGAGAGGCAACCCTCCATACTATCTGTTTACACGCTTGCCGTTCAGTTTGTTTCCGTTCATTATTCAGTGATATATTTTAATAAATTGTAATGATATTTATTTGTTAATACTTTAATGTTAATTATTAATTATAGATTGGCTGGATACCTTAAATAAAAAATGAAGGCGTTTATTCATCACATTTTAGTCGAAGCAAAAAATAGCAAAGATATAGCTATACACAGTTAGCTGGTATTGCTTGTCTTAATCTTGCGTCTTACTTAGTAATTAAAGGAGCAATTTGAAGCAGAAGCAAAATCTCAGTCAAAAAGTTGGTACATATTCGTTTTTATTACTTTTTCTACTCCCGTCTGTAAAATACCTACTTACACGCCGATCTAGCGTGCGGGAAGCGTCACTGTACCACGTTAGTTTCGTTTCCCACGAATCCTAGCAACTTCGGACATCTCCGCGATTTTACCTCACGGGTTTGGGAGCAATCGGATATTTTCGGAGATATTTCCCACGCCTTGAATTTTGACGTTTGTCAATAATTCTGACGGTCATGCCATTGAATGTAATCGTGTTGTTTTGCGAAAATCTACTCAAAACTAACGGTAGTAGATAAAGTATAGTATACAACACGTTCGGTAAACTTTTTAAGTCACTCGTTTATTAAACACTCGCTGCGCTGCGCTCCGCTCGTGGCAAGTAAACTCGTGAGTCAAATGCCGTTTACCGCACTTGTTGCATAATATTCTAATTTATACTTTATATTTTTGATCCACGGTTTTTTAATCTTCTTTAAAAATACATCAACATATTTATTCCATATGCGAAAATAGCAGCAGCTACTGCTGCAGCCACTTCGATGTCACTCATGTGTACTACCAAAAAATAATTTAGAATTTGTGGGCGGAAAGCGGCGCAATAATGTTATGGGTTTAATTTGGGAATGAAAGTATTTTTTCAAAACTAGGGAATACTAAATATCGGGTATGAAAAATCTAATTTGACTTGTTTGAAAAAGTCAACAAGTTGATCGAGAAAATGCCAAGAGCTAGAGAAAAAACGGAATTATTTATTTAAAAAAATAAATACCATTATTTGTACTTAGGCCTCCTCCTTTTAATTTAACCTGTTGCGAATAAACACTTCTTAAAATAAACGATAATTAGCCAAGAATTCTTTTTTAACAGCACTCCAAAGGTTAAACATCCCCATTTCATTTTACTTTTTACAAAAAGTCTGGCTTGACTGAAACAAGTCAGTTTCAGTGAAGCTCTGAAGAAATCAACAGGATGATTAGCGAAAAGTCAGCAAGTTCGACTCAGCAAAAACCGACGCAGGAGGAATCCAAAAGTATTACAGTAGCCTGTGGAAGTTTCTTTGAAAAATCCCCATTTCAGTTATTGTATGTGGTAAATACATATGTGCATAAAGTTGATATATTTAATAAGCTGTCAGAACAATAGAAACAACATTTATTAAATGTCAACAAATAAAGAAAAACTTTAAAAACAAAAGTTCATCAAATTAATTACATAAACTTATTTATATAAATTTAAATAAAATGTAAATATATTTTTTTAGATGTAAAGTCTGTTCATAGATATAAGAAAGTGACTAACTGATACGAATTAAGGAAAAACTGTAAGAATGAAGTATGGCGGAACAGGTTCGTACTTTGCTTAGAATTTAATTATTTGGGGTTTTGTTAGGAAAGATATTAAACCATATTTACTTATTTATGTATGTATTTATGTTTAAATCTAAAATGAATTTACCAATTATATTTATTACCTACTTAAATTACTTAAAATTATTCACATAATATATCAGTATCACTATCGCTGCCATCGCCTGTTTTAATTATTATTTGTTCTATATTATTGGCAATATGAATATACGATTGTTCTGCTTTTTCTATATGTTTAACAGAATTTGCCCAACTTTGTGGAGGGATGTTAAAAACTTTGGTTTCTATAAGTTTGAAGACATCGGAGTTAACACGGTGAAAAACATTGTTACGACGAATGTGAACATGTTCAATGGGATTAAATATACAGTGGTAAGGTGGAAGCTTTAAAACTGTATGCCCTAGATTTTTGCATAATCATGTATTTCTTTTGTAGGTTCAAGCTTTGTAGAACCTCAACTAATTGCTTTTTGGTATAATCTTCGTGAAACTAAATGTCGTTATATAGTTTTGGATTGTTGCTTTTGTGTCACATGAGGAAGGGGTTTTAGTCAACCGTACTGTGATAACTTGCATTGTCCATTACAATTACGCTATTAGGAGGAATGTTTGGAACTGGTTTGTTTTTAAACCAACTTTCAAATAAATCAGCGGTGGTGTCTTCATGGTAATCCGGAGAAGAATCTTTAATATTTTTTTTGCAGACCGAGTAAGTCCATTTGGAATCCAACCATCTTTAGAGCCAGCATGCAAAATAGTTATTCTTTTACCTCTTTTTGATGGCGCGTTTATTTTACACTTATCAGTTGGGTCAACCCAACCCTTTTCCGGGGTATCATAAGTGTCGAACAAGGTTTCATCCAAGTAAATAATTGGCCTTTATTGTTCTCTGTAAGTCCTAAAAAGAATTCTAAAAGATTCCATTAAAACTTGCCTTTTGTCAATTTTTTGAAATCTAAAACCCATGTGTTGAATACACTTCCATAAGGTAGTTCTGCCACATTTAACACCGGTTCCATCTTTTTCAAGCCTCCTAATTAAGATATCTAATGTAGACAAGCTTTGTACCTCATATAACTAGTAAATTTTACGCCGTATTATATCTAGATCACTTTCATCTACACTCGAGAACATTGTTTATAACTTCCTTAGTCTCAATAGAATAGTGTTTTCTACATTTGGGCGGGAGCATTTCCTGAGATACAATAGACTCGCACATATTTTGCATAATTCGCACACGATTCAACACACGCTGTATTACACACGAAATAAGAATGATTACTAATAAACTTAAACTAAGTAGTATACCAAACCAAAAATATTAAACACAGTTAGGTATAAAATTATTTTCTATTACGGACCACAATTTTACCTGAATTTAAATTCAGAAACTTTAGGTAATAATGTTGTTGCATTGTAAGTTAATGAACATCCTTCGATAATCCCATTCAAAAGCAATTGGTCACTTTCTTATATCTATGAACAGACCATAGCTACCACTATAAGGTAATATAACCATTTAATATTTTATCAAACTGTAATTCATCTTTTACAGTTATTTAATTCGACCACAAATTATACAGGGTGATGTCAGAACTGTATAAAATCGCCTAAATTCGAATATTTTATCAACTGCGATTTGGATTAATTAAAAATGTCTACATAGATCAGTTTCCCTAATGTAGGGCACTGCTTTGAGTCATGATCATTGAAATAATCAACAACAAAAGCTTCATCCACTGATAGGTTAGTTTCTTGGCACCTAGAGCGAATTATATTATTGTAGGTTGTTCTAACAGAACTTTTCATTCAAATTATTATTATTTACTATGAAAAGCTGGTTTATATCATTTTGTTTATTTTTATTTATAAAAAGTATTATTTTGATATTAAAATTGCAATTAGTACTAGGTACATCATTAAAAATATAATAAAAGAGATTATGTATAAAACTGCAAAAATACAAAACGAAATGAAATGAAAATAAGTTTCAATAATTTGTATTAACCTTAAAATAATTTTTTTAAGACTTAAAACTGAAATATATTTTTAGAACTAAAAAAAATATTATTGGGCTTGGGTAGGCGCAACTAAACTTCAAATTTCAGCTACCCTGTATAACTTATAGTCTCAAAGATGCCAATGTTTGGAGTTGAATTTATTGAAGGTTTCCAAACAACGTGTGTACGATTAAGCCTTTCCCCTAGGGAGACGTTGCTCTGCATTAATGTTTCCCGGGTGTAACTATAAAATGGATTTAAATCGCCATCGGCAGCAAAGATTAACTGTTTATACCTACCGCTGTTGTCCCCTGGGAAAGCTTATTGGATTAAAATCATAAGCACCTCAATGCTGCCAAAATGCACAAATGCACAAATGTATGGGTATTAATTAATTTAATAAGGAACAGGAGATTCTAGTTATTTTGCATTACTACGCCGAATTGTCAATGGTGCCACAAAAATTAAAAAATTTAACGTAATTGCGAATTTCCATTGAAGTTTGGATATAAATTGTTGATGATTATATGATTTGTATGATCTTTAGTTCCAAGAACAACTTCCACTTTTTTTGCATGGAGTAGAGAAATTACATTACATTATCTACATAAGTAAATTAGATAGATTAGATTAGATAATGGATGGCGCAATGGTCAGGAATTTGAATACCATAATCATTTTGTTTTTAGAATTTTCGGCACATCTTAGAAATTTTCTTGTATTTCCCATTACAATCCACTCGAAGTAACAAATTTTAATGCAAACCCCAATTGCAAAAGCGAAAATATTCGCCAAACGCTCGAAACTTCCAACAATGAAACGGAAATTTGTAGGTGTATATTTTCACTTCTGAGATTTTTTTGTTCGACGAAAACAATATTGCGTACGATGCTTAGGTTCGTTTTGACGAGAGAACGGACTACGCTTTTAGGCTGTCAGGGAAGAATGTTACGGTTGAGGTTTTTGTTCGGATATAAAGTTTCGTGACGAGAATAGGCTTTTATTGAAGTTTTAATTTGGGATTTAAATATTTCCCGCTTTAAATTATTTTGCTTGGTGAAAAGGAACACATAATTTTGTGATTTCCCGCGGTGGCGGATTTTTTTTTTCTAAATTTACATTGCATATAACAAATAAATACTAGGCCTAGTTAGTTTCGTGTACTGACATCAAACAAACTAATCTGACAATGATGTGAACACGAACCAATTTTCCAAAACCAAAAAACTGTTTTTCTCCCTCTTGCATTACATGCAAAATCAATCTATGAAAACCTCATATCAATTATATTTGCAACCACAATTGGACGCAACCGGAATAGAAAATAAAGGTTTAGTTAAGAAAATATTGAACTTAACTTATCGTTAACTATATTACCCAAATAAAATTTAAAAAAATGGGGATATCATGGGAAATAAAACACAAAGTAAAGTGGAATTATGTACAAATCATATTAATTTTCTCCCGAACATCATGTAAAATGAAAAGAAAACTTTAAATTAGTGATTTTTAAGAAACTGTTAAATTTAGGGAATAAATTAAGATTTTTGTAATTTGTAAATATGTTCAGATTTTCACATTTATTTCTTAATTTATGATAGCCGTTTCGACAACACCGTGCCTTTATCAACTACAAACATCCAGAAATTAATATTTAATATAAACATTAATTTTAAATTAATATTTAGGTAATTATTAGTAACTTGGTATCAATGTATTTTCTGTTAGTGCCAATGAGATTTTATTATCAATTCTTAGTTATGAATGTTGCCATTACTAATAGAAAATACTATGATAGCCAATATAAACAAATTAATAATCATTACCCAAATAAGCACGTTTTTATACAAAAATTTTTTTTTTCACTCTCCGAATCTACTCTTCATTAAGATTAATGCAAATGTAAGAATCTTCAATTCAATCTCAGTCGGTATATTATTAATTACATTTTTAATTAAATTTATTGCAGTCGGACTTACAGTAGGAGTAAGATTTTTGACTTTCACATTTGACCAACCCAGTTTTCATACAGAGAATATATTTTCCTCCTTATCATATCTTGTTCGCTGTTGTCCAAATGGTGAGTTTGCATATAATCAAGTTTTTTACTTTTATTTAAGAGTTCACTGCTAACAATATTATTTATAGAGGACATTGGTGTTTTTGTAAGAAGGCCGGTTTCTTTTAAAGCTTTTTTGACAATTTGTTTTGCATCTATGACGGAAAAATTAGTTATATATTCATAAGAAGCTTTTTCGAAATGCGGGGTAAAACGAGTTATTCAGCATTGACACTAATATCAGTAGACGCTTGGTTGACATCTGCCTGACCGCAAATGTCTTGTCCGTTACATATTAATAAATTATTGGTTGTTGGGTTTACCCAGTAACAAAAGCTGGAGTTCTCCAGACGATATTCCGTATCTGCGACATAATCCGGTATTTAACTTTGGTAAATTTTTATGATGGTCTTATTGTAGGCCTACCTCGCTTGGGTTTCTCTTTGTAACCCTGAATAAATAGATTCGTGATTCCACAATTACGCTGCAGATCCGTACTTCGGTAATTCGTCCATACAAAAACTTGTCTCTTATTGATAGTTGTGACATAGAAGCCAATTTTTCGTACGAACTCAAGCAGTCACTTAGCAACAGTCAATACTCAAAACCCTATGCAACTCTTCATGTAAGTTTGGGACCCCACGACCTTTTCGCGTTTTTCTTTCTTGGACACCATTCACACTATGTCACGTACTGTGGCATACGGTGTTTTGGTCATCTCGGACATTAATTTTATGGCTCCACCGTTGATTTCAGAAACAGAAACACATTAAAAATCATGATTTTTAATGTGTTTCATCATTAACAGTTATTATATCATGGACCACAATCTCACAACATCTTCGTCGTTGGACATCGCAAGTGACTAAAAAAATTGAATAATATTAGTATTTGGTAAGAAGTAAATTGTAATGAGATGTATCTAATACCTCAATAAAAATGGCAGACTGAAAAACAAAAACAATTGAATGACAGTATGTTGGTAATTAGTAATTACAAACACTAGACGTAATAGAAAAAACTCCAAAGCTTTCGCCAACTCCTACAAATAAACAAATAGCAAACTGGGAAAACATCCTTTATAAATCTACCTAAGATATTTTATTGCTTTCATAGGATAATATTTTAGAATCATTATGTTAAACCCTTATATTGGAAATCAGTTTAAGCTTTCTAATGTGTTTCTAATATAGGAGACCGACCTATCTAATGGGCAAATTCAACTTGAATTCGAGCTACCTCTAGTAGGGACTATTTTAGGAAGATTTATAAAAGAAAATTTGCCTACTCTTAAAATACAACAGTCCGCACGGCACAGAATGGTCCCTTCCGCTTTACTCATTATGTAGTCAAAACGATAAACGGGTGGAAAAACGGAATATCCTTTGGAGAACTCTATGAAGGTAGTAATTACTTTCTGGGAGATTGTCCGTCAAAAGTCAAGACACACGATACTATATTTTAAACATTCCGATTAATATGTGACAACTATTAAACTTCATGTTGTTCTTATATTACAATAAACTGCTAAATTTTAATTTTTATTCGGGATATATTTTATTTTAAGTATCTGTCGCGTCATATCAAATCATTCGTTAGCGTTAGAAATTGCAAAGCCACTAAAAAAATACTGGTCAAATTAAAATCTAATAATATTAACCAAATTTTTGATAAAGATTTTAGAAGAACTGTAACCAGTATTTAAAATTAAACCAGATATATATATATATATATATATATATATATATATATATATATATATATATATATATATATATATATATATATATATATATATATATATATATATATATATATATATATATATATATATATATATATATATATATATATATATATATATATATATATATATATAGGCAATTCTTTGAAAATTCGAACTTTATTAGCAGCACATCTCAATAGCTCGGTGGAGGTAGCACCATACCGTTTGCGATGCTTTGCCAACCAGGAGATTCTCCTTCTACCCCGCCTCTTTTTCCTTTATTTTTTTAAATTGCGAGTAAAAGTTGTGGCTGGCATCTCATTCTGTTCAGGACTTTATTATTTCTTGTGTGATCAGTCCAAGATATCTTCAAGATTCTTCTGTAAATCCACATCTCAAAGGCATTAATTCATTTCTTCAACACAGGGCTCGTTAGACTAATTTTTCTAAAGTCTTCACAGGATTGTGCATTGGACTTTTTTGGTAGGGCAACAAAGTAGACATTAACAATCCATGTGGAATAATTCCAGTATTTTAAATTTTATTCAAGAATTGTGTGAGCGTTCTGAGACAATCTTCTGGTATGTCGTCTGGGCCCAGACCTCTGAAATGATTATAGCTGCATTTTCTGCATTTGTGGATACTGTTTTTTCAGGTCGTGTGTCATCACTGAATAGATTCATAATGAAGTTCTGCCACACTTTTAATTTTTCTTCAAACTTCCCGGCGTTCTTTTTCTATAGGTGTTCTTTTTCTTAGCATCTATCGCCCATCCATTCCTCTTTAGCATGCCTAATTTCTTTTCTGATGTTTCTGTGAAGTCTCTTGTATAATTCAGAGATTTGTGTTTTAGCCAATTTTTGTTGTTCCATTAAGGTCAGGAGATGTTGTATCATCCAAGGGTTTTTTGGTTTGATGTTTAGTGTTCATTAGGGGTTCTTTGGTCGTAAGCAGTGTTTGCTTTAGAGCATACCAAATATCTTCCACTTCCGCTTCCTCTGTAATCTCGATGTTATTTACTTTTGTGCTAAGAATGTTCTGAATATGTGATCTCACATAAATATTACTGGCTCAATATTTTCGACAGCAGATTTAACATACCGATATCGTTTTTCGTTAACAAAAATCGTATCAGCTAGAATGCGCTGGAAGCGTTATTGGAATGAATCGTCTCTCGCCTCACATTTTCATATAAATGAAAAATTAACACCCCTGCAGATAAAATATTAAACGTAACACAAGTAGGCACTTTTAGCGCGTCGTATTCCATACAATATCCGTTAATTTTAGCGGGAGCAAACTCCTTTCCTGCCGCTTTCAAACTCGTAATTCCCACGCGCGCGCCATCGTACACGTTTCATTTTTAATTTTGGACGGCGTAAAGCGGAATAACATTTGCCTCTAAAAATATTCGTTTTTAAAATATAAATTATTCGTGTGGAAGGTGAAACGAGTAAAATATAAATGTAATTCGTTTATTGCACAGATGTGAGGGGGGTATTTACTAGAGGGTGGACCTTTTAAGAGGGGCCTGTACCTTATCTCGAAACCTACGGAGGTTACAAAACAAATTTAAATACAAAAGTTTTCTGTCTCTATTAAAATTACCTTTATTTTTTTTTATTTTCCAAATCGTCGCTTTTTTACATACACGGTGGGTCTGTGATGCACCGTTTCGAACTTATTAGCGATCATCTTCAGAATTCGCGTTATGTGCGGTTGGGTCGCTTATTAACATTTTAACCTTTTTTCCATCTATTATTTTTAGGAAAATAATGCTTTTATTTAGGCAATGATCAAATTTAAAATATTTTATTACAATACATTCCGCAAAATGTTACTTTTCTCAATTTTCTTAAATGACATACCCTGTATAGTATTGGATTTTCGAATAGTCACTTTAATTGCAATTTCAATTATATAAACTCAACAAACTCGTCACTAAACAGGTCACCAAAGACGCGTACAGGAAGAATAGAAACTCTAGTAAATCAGGATAAAAAACTACCTTGGACAAAATAATGTTTGAAATGAAAAAGAATGAAAGAAATTGTACAAAACTCAAAAAAGAAAATCACTTTAAATAAACAAGCCACAACGATATTTGAGAGCAGTTAGACAATTTCTGGGGGAAAACAGAATTATGATTTTAGGTAAATTAAGCTTTCATGGAAGGATGGCCCACTGGTAGCAAAAATTGATTTTTCAGTGGTGGCTTGCTAGCTTGAATGCTCATATTTTTGAATACAATCATTTATCTCAACTTTACGATATAACCTTTAAGTTGTCCACCCTGTTTAAAAATCCTTGTCGTTCCATATTTACGTTTTATTACTCTTTCTCATTAAGAAACTTGTGGTAACTAAAACACTTAAAGGAATGTTAGAGATTGGAAGTAAAAATAAGTTAGGGCTGGAAAAGCATAGTTCTGAGACATTGTCATTTATTTGAAAATAATTGAGTTTTTTTACTCGTCCTGCTGGACCTCTTCATATAGGATGATTTTATAGGCTAATCTGTATACATACTTTGCATAATATTGTTAACACAAGTTAAATTTGCAATTTACACAACACCAAACTTTAAATAACATTTATTATTTTTTTTAGCTGCTATATGAAGCTAATAATAAATCTCAATCAGTTTTGAATGTTTGATTGATAGATTGATTCGGTTCAGGATATACATACATACAATGAAAAATTTGAATTGATTGTTTTTTATAACGATATTTGTGATATTTTGTTCACGTATTTCAGAAAACAAAAATTGTTTTAATTAATAATAAACCCCGCATAAAAAATCTATCGAACCAACTTCCGCTCTATTACAATCGCCATTATTAAATATTTATAAGTCTCATTTTGTATTTTTCGCATTCAGTCAAAGTTATCAATTTCATCAGAGAACGCAGGGAAATACATTTAAATAATGCTTTCAATGGAACTAAACTCGAACTAATTATAACTCCATATTAGCTATTTTATTCCATTTAATGATAAAATTGCTGCAGTTTCCAATTCTAAACTGTGAACCCGCCTTTAGTTAGTTGTCTCGAAAATTGAAGTTCAGTAACGATGAATTTTTCTGATTTTTCAAAGCAATTGTGAAAAACTTAAGGGATGCCCTATTTAAAATAAAGGGTTTAGTTTGTTATGTAACCGTTGGGTCAAAAGCCAACCATTAGGGAGATACCGCAATACAAATATGGCCGAAAAATATTGTTTTCATCATTTATATTTAAAAACAAAATATAAAAAACAATAAAATATTACGTATTAAGTATTATTATTATGACAACGCTATCCGTATATTTTTTTATTTTCTTAAAATTATTTAGATTATGCCCTATCATTCGTATTAGGCGATCGTCGCCCTAAAGTCAGAACACAAGCAGTAAATTCTTAAATCTCGGTCTAAGAAGAGAAAATTAACAATTACAAACCCAATTTTCTCCCAATCTAATCAGCGAATTTTGTTTGATGAGGAACTTACAAAAGAAGCATACGACCTCTTCAAGCAGGGCAGCAACTCAAAGGCGTCGGCTACAAATACGTGTGACGTCGAGTTTGGAAAATCTTGACCCGCAAGAATGATGAGTCCAAAGTTCTTGTTGTCCGTAGTCGTGACCACGTTAAGGAGCTGCTTAAATAGCCTCTTGGTCTTGTCTATTGATTTTCTGTTACCTTTCTTATATTTCTTACTGGTTTTTATGTTTTTTTCTCTTTGTTGAGCTAATTTAACTTATTTACAGCTGACCTTTATGCTAGCCTTATGGCTAGTCAAAATCAGAAAAATATCTTAAAAATTATTACGAAGTTTTCATGAAATTAAAGCTCTGGTGAGCAGTTTGAGGTTGGATATATTTGCAGTGCCTGAGTCTTGGCATACAGAGAGTGTATCTAGAGATAATCGTTTTATTCAAAAAAAAAAAACCTACCTTGGACAAAATAATGTTTGAAATGAAAAAAAATGAAAGAAATTGTACAAAACTTTCCGTTACGAAAAAACTCAAAAAAAAAATCACTTTAAATAGACAAGCCACAACGATATTTGAGAGCAGTTAGACAATTTCTAGGGGAAAACAGAATTATGATTTTAGGTAAATTATGCTTTCAGGGAAATTAAAGCTCTGGGGAGCAGTTTGAGGTTGGATATATTTGCAGTGCCTGAGTCTTGGCTTACAGAGAGAGTATCTAATAATAAAATTCAAATTCTGAATTTTATTTTAATAGGGTGTAGATCGCGAGTCTCGGGGAGGGGGTATAGGATCATACATTCGATCAAATATTAAGGTTACTCAGATGGATGTTGCAGAGGACGCACCTGAAAGCTTGGAATAACAATGGATTATTTTAAACATTGAATCAGTAAATACTGGACTAGGTATAATCTATCATCCTCCAAGACATAACGTGCTTAACGCATTACATCAATTGGAAGAATCGATTGCTAATATTGTGATGCTAGTTGATGAGTTTGTGGTGATGGGTGATATAAACATATATCTTTTAAAACATAGCAATGTTACTCATCAATTTGATAACCTTCTTGAAGCTTTTAATTTAATTAATTTAATTTACTGCTCTCTAAATGTAGAAATTTCTGCGTTCGAATCAAAAATTATTAGATATCAAATTTTAAACAATTTGATATTGATACTTTTAAAAGACGTCTAGTAAATCTACCTTGGTGGCAAGTTTTTGATTGTGTTAATATAAGCCAGAAGGCTGCTCTGCATCCTGACATGATCATAAAACTTTTTAGGTATTACGTAGCAACAACTAACAAACGGGTAACGACACCGCTTCCTCCTTGGTTTACCGACGCTATGCGAATAATGAAAGAATATCGCATTCATCTTCTCTCGAAATATAAGCGTAATAAAAACGTACATAAATGTGAGGCTTATACGGCAGTTAGAAATCTTTTCACCTCGGCTGTACAAGCTGAAAAAAATCTTATTATGACTACGTTAGTCGTACAAAAATCTTGAGATTTGGAAAACTATTGACCATCTGCGCATCTACAACGGATCAAAGAAGGATGTCAATATTCCTTTGTCCTTTGATTCCATTGCCAAATATCTTAGTACAAAATGTACATCGGCAGAATTTGAGTTCAAGCCGGTAAACGATGAGGGGAGGTTGTCTGTGTTATGGCGGGATTGAGATCCAATGCACACGGTACGGATGAAATTACACCAGAAATGCTAAAACTTTGTTGCCCAACTATACTGCCTATTCTTACTCAACTTTTTAATCTTTGTATTGAAAGCTGTATATTTCCTGCGCAGTGGAAGATAACAGAAGTTATCAAAAGTGAGCAAGCCTAACACCGTCGCAGATCTTCCTCCTATTAGTCAGTTGCGAGTGCTTACGAAAATAAGTGAAAAACTGATTTATAAGCAGATCTGTGTTTATAAGAACCTTTTTCCTAAACTGCAGTCAGGATTTCGCAAGAGGTACAGTACGGCTACGGTTTGGCTCAAAGTTTTGGATGATATTCTCTCAGCAGCAGATAAAGGCTTTGGTCTTATTAGATTATAGTAAAACTTTCGATATTCTCAACAATGCTATGCTCTGTGCCAAGTTAAAATACTACTGGTTTAAATTTAAGACGATTCAAGTGATTCGTAATTATCTGGATCACAGATATCAGCTAGTTTCGATTGACAACATTAGATTGAAAGTCTTAGAAGTTGACAGGGGGTCCCTCAAGGCTCATTATTAGGACCTCTTTTAGTCATTATTTATACTGCAGAAATGTCGAGTTGCTTTGGTGAGTTCAATGATCATGGGCATGCTGATGACACGCAAATACACATTTCTTTTTCCCGGTCTGATGCAGTGGAAGCGGAAGGAGACTAAATAAGTGGTTGGAATCGGTGTTTAAATACTCGAATGATCATGGCTTGAAATTAAATCCGAATGTCTGCATTAATATATTTTGGACGCGCTAACTATTGAGCCGCCCAAAACTTGCATATATTTATAAATGGGGTTAAAATTCCAGCTGTTGCCGAATGTAAAAACTTGGGTGTCATCTTTGATAATGAACTTAGATTTCGTACATAGGTTTCCAATATTCTCCAAAACGGTTATATTAATCCCCTCAACATCTATGAAAGTAAAGATATTCTAAACTTTAGATTTAAAAAAACTCTGTGAAGCACTGCTTTTGAGCCATCTAAATTACTGTAATTTTGTCTATGGAACCCACTTGAATGTTTTGACAGAATATAAATTACAAAAAGTACAGAATTCCTGTTTTCGATTTATTGACTTGTAGAAATCGTATTCATTTCCGTGGAATCCGCTTCAATTGTCAGTATGAATTACCTGAAATTAAGAAGTCCATAACTAAAAGTTGCTTCTCGGATACATTTGTCTCTCATTGTGCTTTTAAATTTCATTTAAAAAAATTCTCTTACGGGAATCTACCTATCTATCTATCTATCTCTTTATACTGAAATGTACTGAGGTACCATCCAGTTCTAGTAGAAAATGAAACTGGAACTCAACAGTTAATCTTAAAGGTAGACGTGGCCCAATCATAATTCGTAATCAAACGTTAACGGCAATATTGATATCAACATTATATTATCGATTGGTAATGAGGAGGTCTACGGTTAGTATACGCTTTAGTATAAAGATATGTTTCCGAAGAATTTCCTTTACACTCACGAACATGAAATGCATATCTGTCATTTCATCTATTATTGAACAATTGAATGATTGGATAATAAGTCAGTCGTAACTTGTATTCCAGCTAACTGAGCAGTGCCAAGTAAAGCAATAATAAGAAACGCTTTACGGAGCCCTCTAGATTTTTGATCACATTTCTTTTATCTCGTTATGCATTACTTTAGATTTTTATATTTTTATTTCTAAACGATAAAAACGATAAATATATTTTTATATTTATATTTTTTAGAATGTCAATGTATAAGTTTTCCTTTAACTTAATAAGTCTAATTGTGTGTCAAAGTGTTTTTATAATAGTAATACTTCCATAATATTTTATTGGTCTATATATTTTCGTTATGAACATTAAAAACAGAAACATTGTTTTTCCGCCATATCTCCCTTTTGACCCAAGATTTATATAACAAACTTTGCAAGGAATCACCCCCTAAAGTTTTTGGCGTTTGTTGGCAAATTCGTTGTACCGAAGAAGGACGATAAAAAAATATTCGTAAATTTTTATCAGTTTATAGAATCATATTTGGATTCACTCATTTCATCTACTTATCTCAATCGATTCCACTGTTACCAAATCAAAGATTTCCCATGACTGAGTAGTTCTAGTAGTTATAATTTAATTTGACGAAGTGAAAGTTCATTCCCTTCCTAAATGTTTCCGAACTTGACGAGTAAGCTTAATTTAGGATAATAAAGTTTAACGGCAAAAGCGCAACTGAATGAACATCTCTGGTACAAAATATAGAAGAGGGTTACGGACTGATATATTTTTGATGGTTTGTAAAAAGAAATATGTGTTAAAGGGTTTTTATAAATAAGGTTAGGCGAGTACAATTGAAACCTTAGTTTTACAAACATATTGTCACACAAAAAATAGATCAGCTTTCATGCAGGATATTGTTTCAGCATATCGGTATTACTACCGAGCTTTGGTGAAATTTGAATTTTTTTAAATACATTTTACTTAGCCCACATTGCTTTTTGGGTATTTATTATTGACATTGGCCGACATTTTTCTGACAAAATAAGAATTCTATAGAATTTTAAATTGAATAACCATTTCTCATTCTCTGTTAGGTCTGTACTCTGATACGATTATTTTCCTAATATTAATTTATTTATAAAGCAATTCCAATGCAAACTTTAATACCTCGTTATCAAAAAAGAAAAACTACAAAATAAGAGCAAGAAGAATAAATATTATTGTACATTTTATTTTTAGTTTGTGTATTCTCGAAGACAACGTTTTATCAAGAGTGGCAAATTTTGTGCGGGCACCTTCAACAAACAGGAAGTTCTCCAATATCTATGTAACGAATTTACATGAAAAAGCAGTGAGAAAGTTTCATTCCATAAAGTTGGGCATTCATAGCAACTCCTCCAGATACTGCGGTATTGTTCTGTAGAATGAATAAATCATTTAGAATTTGCAATGGGGATCCGTGTGGCCATTGAAATTATCGAAAACAATAAAAACAATAAGTCATTTCTATCATCGAAAATTACTTTTACCTGTTGAAAATAGTTCTTGAGAGTGTATAGATAGAATATATATATATATATATATATATATATATATATATATATATATATATATATATATATATATATATATATATATTTAATTGCAATCAACAGACTTCACAGCCCAATGTCAGATTACAAACACAAAAAAGAAAAAAAACACCAGCCCATGAGCAAATACATACTCATCGAAGTGAAATTTACAGATAATACTGAATACAATACTATATTCCGGGATATCATCCGTTCGCTTGTTGAACTCCGACTGGAATCCTGCAGACGTTTCGCCAAAATCTCACTTGACATTAGAGTTAAATTGAGGGAGCATTATATTATTTTCCAATTAAAAAAATTTATAATATGAAAGAAAAACAAATAAGAACAAATTTATTTATTTGAATTCGATGGGTTACTGTGTTAATTGTACTGTGAACCACTGTTCCATGTGCGTGCGTCGTTTTATATACATTCTATTTTGGATTGTGTCACACAAGGGTGAGTTGTTATAAATGAAGCATTTTTCCAATAAAAACTAGCGAGGAAAAAAAACAAAATTCTAGGTGCATGACCAACAATTTTAATAATTGGAAAATTATATAATCCCCACTATGACTCTGTCTAGGTAAGGTTTATACTATACTTTATAATTGATTTCTTTCTTAAATGTAATGTTTACATTATTTTTGTCTGAGGAAGGTCACTTTTGGACAGAAACGTCAAATAAAAAATGTAGTATTGTAATTTTGTCAGTTCCATAACTAAGAAACCTAACATATGCATATATATAAATACATTTTATAGTTTTTTGATTCGCAACCGGAACGCGAACCGAAGAAGATAGTCTGGCTTTATAAAAGCACTGGTTAGATCGGATTTTAAGTACCTCCGATAGTTTGTTTTTGATAATCTATTTTGTAGTTGATACAGCGGGTCACGGATCGTGGGATTCCTTTTAATAATCAATCAAGTGATTCGATTATTCGTTTATTTTAAGCACTGTATTATGTGCAATCTTTTAATATGTCCGAGAAATCTAACCCTATGTCGCCTCGCTCGCCATCAGAACCCGCCACTCCGGGTTTCTATTTCTATTTTTTTTTTTTATTATTTCGATTATTTTCTTACGATCCGGACTCAATGCCCGGTATTGGGCTAAAGGAGTTGGTGAGATGTAACATATTTAGGGTTGATTTTCTTATAGACTTAATAAAAATTATTAATTAATAAATATGTAAATTAATATAAATACTAAAAAATAAATAAAGGGTGATGAAAAACTAATATTTTGCATTTAAATGAAAAAGTTTTTTTTCATAGGGAACGTACAAATTTGATAAATACAAGCGAATCCAAACAACTTTTGATATTGTTTACAAATTCTGAGGTGGGGTGTCAAATCGTGTAATATCCATTCCACGTCAAGCCACGTTAAGCCAGTCTGTTATTATTACATAATATGTTAATTATAGTATTGATAATAATGTAATAATTAACATGTCATTTTATTTGGTGTTAATAGAGATAATCTTTATAATGACCCGTTATTTAGAGTACCTATTCAAGATCATGCATTCGTAGAGAAACTTGCGAGTGTGGGTGTGGATTTCCTAAATAAATTGCAAAACAAATTATTACACACTCGGAAATTCACAATCGGGAGCAACAATGCCCCAATTCACTATATTATTTATTATTTCCTTTATCTAAACGTTTTTGCCTTGCACTATCATTTAACTATTTCCCTTCTTTTCCTTCCTTTAGAACTAATCGCTTCAGATACGAGCGCCGGCCATCTGAAGAAACAGCAACATGCATTTTAACAGTTTTCTTCAGATTTCAAAAATGGATAGTTTAACCACATTTATTATTTGTTCAAGATTCACACCCACAAATATGTGCAATGCTACAATTCCAATTTCCAACTCTTTTTATTCCACCTTATATCAAAATCTAACTCAGTCAAAACTCTCGAAACATATCTACATATTGGAGTTCATAGCGACAGGAATGAGTTTACGCTCGACAGTTTCGTATCACATTATCATGTGAGAAGTAATTCAAAATCTCGGCGGTAAATCAACAGCCGGAATACAAATCGAGTACCGTGAGATTGAGGAAAATGTAAATAACGCTCGAATATTCTAATTTTCCGAATAGAAACCGATTCGGATTGAAACGCATCTTCCCACTATATGGAAATTGCTAAAATAAGCCGCCACCAACTACGGAATTTGACGATTTGAATTTAACATTTGATTCTTTAATACAGTTAGCTGTCTCTGATGACATTAAACAAACAACCTAAAGCAATTTGGGATAATTATATTACATATATTTTATGATTCGTACGTCCTGAGAAAGATGAAATAAAATAATAGTACATATTAATGATTTGTTTTTATAGAATAATATTTTATTGATAGCTTACGTAACTATTACAAAGTTCGCTTTCGCATTGAATTTTCCTGTAGTAATGATGCTAATGAAGTAGATCAATCCTTTCATCGTTATATTCTTTTCGCTAAATAATGCTGCTTTTCTTCCATTACTTTCGATTTGAAAGCTTTGTTGTCAATATAAAGGGTGATTCGATAAGGGTTTCCACATTAAAATAATAAAAAAAAACTCGGAAAGATGATGTCATTCAAATGACTCCCGCGACTCATGTGGCATGACGTATTCGTTTATTGAAATTTCCTATCACTTTTTGACACAATTCAGGTTCTATGCTGGCTATTTCGCGCCTAATCTCCTGTTTCAGCTCTGGAATAGTGTTTGGTTTATTTCTATACACTCTGCTTTTAGATACCCCACAAATAAAATCTAGGGGAGTAAGATCACATGATATCGCCGTTATGTGAGATAATCCGACCTGGAAACTGGAAACTGGAAACGCAGCAATTGCATCGTTTCTCTGGATGTGTGACAAGTGGCACCATCCTGTTGGAACCACAAATCTTCAATGTCCATACCTTCCAACTGCTCCCAGGAAAAATCAGATATCATGTTTCGATAGCGAACACCATTAACCGTAACAGCGTTCTCCGTATTATCCTCGAAAAAAACAGGGCCAATTATTCCTCCGCACCAAAATGTGCACCAAACAGTCACTTTTTGAGGATACATTGCTTTTTAAACAATGTCTCTTGGATTTTTTAATCCCCAAATACGAGCATTGTGTTTGTTTACAAAGCCACCAACATGAAAATGTGCCTCATCACTAAAGATGATTTTGGTTGAAAAATGAACCCCTTGTTCTCGTATCCATTCTGCAAACACGCGGCGCTGTTGATGATCTCAACTACTGAGTTATTTGGACTTTATATGGGTGTAGATGCAAGTCTTTTGTTAAAATTTGAAGTGTGCTTGAATACGTAAGGCCCACTTGCTGCGATTGATGACGAATCGATGTGTTTGAGCCTGAAATGCATTTTTTCTTGATCGACCATTTTCATAAAAGGCTTGCACAATTTTTACACTTAGCTCAGCCATATATTGCTCCATGACTAATTTTGTTTATGTTTTGAGGTTAGAAATTTCATATGATAATAAACAAATATAGTGGCGTTTCAAAAATATTTCAGATTGTAATGTGGAAACTCTTATTTAATCACCCGTTACAAGGTATCAAAGTTGAATTTTAAAAATGCATATTCATTTACTTTGGTTTATTTTGAGAAATATTTTTAAAATAGGTGCATATCAACCCTGTTATCTAAACACAGCTTTCGTATGATTTATTTTTTTGCAAAAATTCTAAATTTGTAATAAAAAAAAGAGTTGAATTTAATTTTTTGTAACGTAGTTGATGTTTGCACCAAATTTATTGTCTGTTGTAAAATTTTAATTTCAGGTTTCTTTAACAAAATGTATTAAAAAGGTATGAAATGATTCTTACTGTACAATCACAACCCTAAAATAACGTATGACACAAGCAGGTACAACAAAGAGTTTTATAAATTTTAAATATCACTATAGTGTCAATCATCTATAGCACACAAAACTTTTCAGAAATATTACATTACATATTACATATTGGTATGCTGCAATCCTTATAGGAACGAAGTACTGAGTTATAAATTAGGGCAGAGGTATGAGAACAACAACTTAAAAAAACTCTTTTGGGTTCTATGATATTGATATGGCATCACTGCCATCTGCTAAGTATGAGCCCAAAAGTTTCTTTAACATGATGACTTCATAGTTTCTTTACATACCGAACACAAGCATTCTTTTTATATTCTTTCTTTAATAAAACAAGGCTAAATATACAATATCAAAATATGTAACTGCTTATCAGTACCAACCTTTCGCAAAGCAAATTTGTAACATTAGTAGGAAAAATATTTTTAAATATAGGCATATATGCATGTGAATGAAAAGAAAGATTTTTGTTCATGTACTCGTATAGGGTGGGCCGTTTATCTTGGGTCACTACTTTATCTCAGAAGCTATAGGGGATGCAGCCAAAAGTAAAATACAAAAGTTAATTGGGATATTAAAAATCTTTAATTTATTTTAATGTTGTATACGCAGGGTGTTTCATTTTTTGTGGCCGAGTATCAACTTTCTCATTTTAAATGGAATACCTGGTATATTGCATCATTTTTGAATTCTATACAAAATTCTTGACCTGTTTTGTGTATAATATCCTCTACCTAAGTCTAACCGTTTTAGAATGTTTTAATTTTTTTTAAAATGACTTTTACTTAAAATAACTGGCAGTTTCTTCATTCGGAAGCGTTTATTGAGTAAGTTTTTTTTGTAGACAATGGACTCGAATAACGGATTTCATAAGAAATTTCAAAATATATTAATACAGGGTACAAGAAAAATAAGATTGAAAAAACTGCCAAAAAACTTTTTTTTAATGGAAACTGCATATTTAGCCATATTTAGCATTAAAAAGTAAGGCAATTTTGCAATTGTTGTATATGGCAAATATTTTTACTTTTTGAAATATTTCCTTTTAAACACAAATGATATGTCAAACTCTTGACTGGAACCTTCGGCACTGTACTAACACACAATAACGCGTTTTACCACAAACCGAAACTCAATTTAACGTACTCGACGCGCGTTTCGCCAACCAAGTTGGCATCTTCAGGAGAAGATTAAAACTCAGTTTTAATCTTCTCCTGAAGATGCCAACTTGGTTGGCGAAACGCGCGTCGAGTACGTAAAATTGAGTTTCGGTTTGTGGTAAAACAAATAATATGCTTTTGTCATATAGGTTTGTTCAAATGTATCCCATAGAAAAAATCTAGGGAAATTAAGTCGGGGCTCCTTGGAGGCCAAGCTTAACTATCCTTTTCCCCAATCCATTCTCTATACTGTGTATTTATAGGGGCTAATTTCTTGACTTCTAACATATCTTTTCCTCTATGTTAAACATGATACGCAAGCAAATGAAAAAATTAAATTTATAAACAATAAATAAATAAATAACGTGTCAAAAATATTTTAATTATGACAGAAATCAACAACAAAATCCAAGGAGGCAGCGTTCTAGCCGTCACTAACTGAACTTATATGGCAAACGCATATTATTTGTGATAGACAAATGTTTAACATATACAACATTATACAAAATTGCATTGAGTGCTAAATATGACAAGATTATAAAAATAGGCAGTTTCCATTTAAAAAAAATATTTTTTTTGACCGTTTTTTCAATCTTATTTTTCTCGTACCCTGTATTAATATATTTCCAAATTTCTTATGAAGTGCGTTATTCGAGTCCTTTGTCTACAAAAAAACTTACTCAAGTGAAACAATAAACGCTTCCGAATGAAGACACTGCCAGATATTTTATGTAAACGTCATTTTTAGCATAAAAAATTAAAAATGTTTAAAACCGTTAGACTTAGGTATAGGATATTATACACAAAACATGTATAGAATTCAAAAATGAAGTAATATACTAAGTGTTCCACCCTGTATATAAAGGTTAGTAATATCTCAATTAAATTGTGTGTTTAACTTTTGGCTACATCCCCTATAGTTTCGGAGATATTGGGGTATCCCAGAATAAACGGCCCACCCCATACAACACAAATATATATCTTTCGCAAGGAATTAAGTAATTTGTCAAAAATATGTTATTCACTCCAGTCAGTTGTGCAGTTACGTCACGTATAGTGACTTAATCAAAAATGATCCGTACATCTTCACGCGACTTTTGACATAGTTTTTAAAACTGACAAACAAAATTCCAGTGCCAATTTACAACATCCAGTAATGAATTAATTAAAGATGTCATGTTATGACATAACTGCACCATTACTATGACCGGAATTTATAAAGTAAGTTCTAATATTTCAGCTAAAATAATATAGGTTAACGGATTACTTTTTTGGAACACCCTGTTTAACTCAGAAATATACGTTACAAATTGGTAATTTTGTACTTTGTCTCTTATTACCGTCAGAGTCGCATAGAATGCTTATAGTATTTCAATACTGCAAAAAAAAAATTGAAAGAAAATTAAAATCGAAGAAATAGAATGACATCTCGGAGAAATCTTGGACTCTTGTACTTTGTCAATAGAAACCAACACCGATATTTTATTCAAGTATTTGCATTCAGTGGCTCTCTGAAACAAATTATACACGTCGTTTTCCGACCCCTGTCCTATTGAGAACAGGCCACCGATCAGGAAAGTGGGTCAACCATTGGATCGTTCATGTGAAGTTTACTTCAGATAAATGTAAGCATGAACAAAATTGTACCCTTTTTTTCAGAGACTGGACGTATTTTAGTTTGATTATTTCTTAAAAATATTGTTGTGTTGACTTCGATTCGAAAATATTTCATATTAAAATAAGCAGATCAAGTGAAGGAAGTGAAGTGAACAGACCAACTAAAATAAGAAGCTAAAATGCATGTCGTTGAATTGTTTGGCGGAATATGATTATTCTTTCAGGGATTTGGTCGGCAATGGCGAAATAAAGCTGCAAGACTCTTATCGAACCGACTGTGGTGGTATCAAACTAAGAAAAAAGACATAATATGCATTATATTACAAATTTGAAGAGGAATTGTATGGGATATAGCAAGTTTACATCATCTTTTATTCTTCCAAGTTCGATATTTTGTAAGGGATCAACTCTGCGCCCATCTTGTCTGTAGTGTAGCGCTTCTTATTAACCAGAGAATAGAAAATTGGTCCTCTTAAAACGTTTCATTAAAACATCAAACAACACGAAAATGTGAAAAATTGTAGTCTTGTTCCAGAAAAGTCCGTTACAGTAGCCGCGTAAGCCGCCGGGGTCTCCCGTGACAAATTTTCGACATTCACTTGTGGACCGTACGGACATTCCAGACAAATGCCATCATTTACTACGTCGGCGGCGTTTTAAACTTTAAATTGTTTTAAAATCGAGGTAGAGGAAAATACTCGTTCAGTACCTATTACATGTACGGTGTCCCAGAATGTGTGTTACACTGGGGAACTGACCAAATTTATTTTGTTTATTGTCTCTCATTACTCCACTAATTATCTATTAGATCATCTAAATCTAAGTTATTTTAAACCAATTTTGGTAACATTCGCATTTTGTAAAAGAAAAATACAGTGTTATTGATCCCTAATACGATCATTTTTGCATTATGTACTGCTAAGGAAGTGTAATTGAATATTTTTTTCTGATTGGAGTGCTGACTGCTACTTTCTCGAAACCCTATTGTTATTCAATTTCAATTATTTCAAAATGTTTTATTTCAAAAAGTAATCATTTATAATATGTGCCTGAATTTGTGCACTTTAAAATATTCAACAGCTTTTTAGAATATTTTTAGTGTAAAGAAACTATTCTTAAATATTAAGAAAAAATATATGCTTATCTTTTATAATTAATTCTTTCTACGGCGGAGTTTTCATCATCAAAGGGCGTCAAAATGTAAGGCTACACATTTTTCATAAAATCAGTGTCTTGTTTAGATTGGTTTTCACAGACTTCAGAAATCACAGAAAATGGCCGAATAACGGGTCGTTTAATTTCGTTTGTCGTGGGATATTGGTTTAAATTGTGCTATGGAGTCAATTCTGTATTAGTTCCTGTATGTCTACATTAAAATTCTGACTATTAAGTCATTGAGTAAATATTAATTTAAACATGATCTAAAATAACTGAATTACTACTTCTGTAGTACTTACTACAACTGAACCACTTAGATATGGTTGTTAGTCTTGAAAAATTCGGAGATTAAGAGAAATATTTCGCAAATCTAACCTAGATCTTCTGCCCACTTTTACTAAGGTTTTCCTAATACTCATTTGGTTGGGCGAATTACTGATGTGTTTACTAATTTATTTACTCTGTAAATTATCTGACTAAATGTGTGCTATATAATTCTGTATAACCGAAATAATTCAAGATTGTGATGAAAAGTATTTTTTTCTTGCATAATTCTTACAAACCTTCAGTTACCGTATTACTGTATTGTTATACGAACCGCCTATTGAAAAATTATTGCCGAGAATGACCAAAGTCAATAAACGGCTTTATTTACCAATTTGCAGCAATAGTTCGGCCATTAATAAAGTACTGTAAATTGCCGGTAAGGGAACTAAAGGGACGTTTAAATTATTCCAACTATACAAATACTAATTAAGACGCAAGTTCTGCGGAATTCAGCTGAGCAGAAGTTAAATAACACGTAGCGGTAAGTTCATTAATAAACGGTGTTAACTTTCAACCACGCTGAAGTGAAATGAATGTCGACCATCGGCTTAATGGGCGCGGCAAAACTTGAGGAATTTAGGGGAGAGTCTGTGATAACATTGTCGTACCACTTCACGTTTGTCCAAATGATTAATTTAAATAATCTCTTTGAAAATGAAGTCACGGTATTTATGAATGTGTAGAATGCAGAGAAATGTCCTTATTAATGTTTGCGTGTTTCGCGAATCACTTTGGCATATTCATATAACTAATAACTAATACAACCAATAAGGTGTTTGTATAATATTTAGTTTTATTTTGTAAACATTTAAAGGTTCATAGATAAATTCATAAATTCATTAGCTTCAGCTTTGTTTTCAAATTATACGGGGTCGAGAAATTTGTTCTGCCTTAATAATTTTGGAGCCTCATGCAAAAATAGTTAAAAATGCAATTTTTAAAATTGATCAAGCTGATTCTAGTAAGTATATCTATTAACTATTCTTCATTTGGAACTTATTTTATGTTTTATAATATTTAATGGCAAAAACGTATTTTAGAAAAATGATTTTGTTGGGTGCTGTCATTTGAATTTTCTACTAACATTTATCAATTGTCTTCTAAACATTTACATGTGCAAAACATTTTTTTAGTAAACATTTCTGAAACTAATTGTTCCACTCATGCGTAAGACGACAAACTTCCAAGAAATTTTGCGTTTACACGCCCTTACATGAAATTCGTATCTGCCATTTCTGCACTAGATTATATTAGATACAAAATTTTTCATTAAATTAAAGAATTGTAAATAGTATTAAGAAAGTGTGATTTTTAAAAGGAATACTTCCGTAATAATTTATTGATTCTCTCGTTTTCGTTTTTAAGATAAAAAATAAACGACTAATTTTTCCGCCATATTGTATGGTTTTTGATCTAACGTTTATTTTTTTTTTATTCTTTCATTAATCAACAAGAAAATTACAATAAATAACAAAAAAATTGTGCACTTACATTCAAGTGAATTTTTAACTGTTCCACAAATTTAATTTATTTATATTTCTTAGTTTTTCTGGAAGCTTTTTATAAGTAAATGCTGTTTGGAATACTGGATTGGAAAGTCCTTCATTAGTTTTAATATTATCAATGTAGATATGAGATCTGGTGTCTTTATTAAATATAAGCTTCATTTTGTATTTTATTTATCACCTTATACATAAATTTACATTTACAATGAAATGTTCAATTCTCTATACAAATTTTCTGTATGCGTGCGACGGTCATTATTAAATTTTTAAAAATTTATTTTGTAGAGTTTGTATTTTATTAAAATAAGTTGCGCCACATACACTACATATTGGATTTAGGTATCTCATATGTGATACAAAATAAGAATTGTAAATATTCATTTCACTAACGTAACTCAGATAATTTTGGCTTTTATATATGGCACTGACCATAGGAAAGTACGCTTTATTTTAAACAAGAAATCTGCGGGTGAATTCTTGCTTCTTTTTCACATCAATATAGTTCTGCTTTTTGGCAAGATCATTCAAGATTATATAATATTATCGCATACCGATAACTAGAAAAAAGGAGTATATTTTCGACTGTTATGAGTAATCTTGAGATCTGTATACCTATCGATCCCTGTACACTTCAATTAATTAAAGCATTTACCCGGCTTAATCTGTGGCTGACAAAAAAAGTCAGTCGACTATTATTATTTTATCTAGGTAACAGAGATAATAATAACTCCTTCCTCGATTTTGTTTTAAACTTTTGCGATACTTCAACATATTATTAGGTGCCTAGATGACGTAAAATTCAAATTAACATCATACTTAAAAAAGCCAAAATGGGTAAATCCTTATATGATTTGATAGATCAATAAATACGGTGATTCAATAAGGTGTTTTTCAATAAGAGAATTTGTCAAAATTTTTAAGTTGTTATTTCATGGAATAATTTATAATATCGCGGACGGCGTTAAGTATCTCAATTTGTATTCCTCAAAAATATCATGTGCCTTCCGTTACAACCATATCGCAACACGAAACGCCATAAATAAATATACTCTAAATTTCAACATCCATAATAAATTTTACCCTCCATAAGTGTGCAAGCCCGTCGCAAAATGCTGTTATGTTACGTTTTCGTCCACATAAATATAGGTTTGTACCATAATATGCTCGGAATTATTTGCGATTATTTCTATAAAAATACGAAATGTTTTAAATTCATAGTGCTACAAGTAATGTTACTATACTCTGTTTCTTAATTCGAGGGAGTTATAAATCATTATTGAACTGTAATGCTTAGTCTTTTAAGCCGTATTCCACTCAGTATTGTACCTGGAATTATAGTTATTTTCCGGCAGTTGTTGGCAAAGTTCATTCTTGAAAATGGCTTGTGTCTGACTGGGAAGCCGATTAGTAAAGTTGCACTTTCTAAAATTGAGAAAATTATTATCTCTCAGAGTGGTAAAAATAGTTGAAATTTTTTCGAATATCACCGCAGGTGGCCGGTCAGCAATATACCGACGATAAACGCGGCCCCATCAAGTCAAAGAGAAGTATAGAAAGAAATGAAACTGTAATAACTGAGGATCAAACCCACATATTTTACTTAGAGTAATGTCTAAAATGAAAAAGAATGATGAGACTTCATCCTAGCCATGGATAAGAAATAATTGGTGAACACTTTGAAGAAAATGAATTTTTGTTATGAAGAAACCCAAAACAAATAATCACTTTTAGTAGAGAAAGAATAATCGAAGGTTGAAACCCTCTTGAAAGAGGAAATAAAGACAACGGATTGTAAAAAATAGAGTGAGTGTGTCGAACATGTGATTGAATTAGAAGAAAGAATGTGGGGAGCTGATAACATCCTAGAAAACACTATACAGCCCCTTATTATTTCTCTGGACTAAAAAGACTATAGCTCATTTGACTACTCGAAACTTGATGACTAAAATTTTCCGAAGATTTTTTAAAATAATAATGTTAATTACAATTTGTCTACTTTCATATTATTCTTACTTCTAAGTGTTGATCTATATTTGAAATCAATTACCACAACCAATATTATGGTTAATCAATTTTACTCCAACCAAGTATTGGTTTTAAGCTATAAAGAAAACCTCTGGAGAATTATAATAGTAATAATTAAAATTGTGGGAGATAAGAATTAAGTAATTTACTAAAAAGTTCACGAAGAAACATTATAAATGTATCAGAACAGGTTAGTAATGTCACGTTTTATTGGGACACTGCAATAGAGTGAAATTGAACTACTAGACTTGGAGTTAACCAGAAAACAATGAGATAACTTATTGATCTAAGCCCGATATATTTATTCTGAGAGTTTACTAAATTTTCCTCAAAAAGTTTTATATGAAATAGTTATTAGCTTTTCGATATGTTATCAAACAGATACAGGAGACACTTTTAAATGCAACATTTAAAAAAAAAAACATGTATTTCAAGGGCGACATTATTGGAAAAACCGCATCTTTCAATTCATAAGGTATCTCGCGAGAGTATTGAAAAATGGATGCCTTCTACACCGGGATACCAAGTTTCGAAAACTGTGGAGAACACTCAAAAATAGGCCTAACTATTGGTATAAATTTATTCATATATTTATTTGAAAAACAAGTCTCTATTACACAACTACTTAAAATTCTATTTTTATGGGCTGTTTTTTGGTGTCCAGTTTATGAAAATGCCTAATCAGCATGAGCATGCGCTCATGTAAGTGGAGGGGCTCAGTTGGTCTGCGGCAGCACAGCTTACCAGTAATATTATATTGACAACAAAACTGATGAGCCGCATATTTTATTTTCTCACAGTCTACACGATCCGATCGAATGGGAGTTGGTAGCGTGGTCAATACTCTACGTCATTAAATGCATATTAGTTCAAAACCGCGTGTCGGCGTCGCTCAAATGCCATGAATTAACGAGGTTATTTGCTATTCCCGGTGGAGTTTCAATCTACCCGTGCAATTTCGCATCTGTAAATTAATTGCCCATTTTTTAGAATGTAATGGGAAATTAGAAACGCATTGCGTTATTACCTTACCGAAGTTTTAATTTTAGTATACAAGGTGTATGACATAAAATCCTCTCCCTACAAATAGTACTTTCCAATTTGAACCATCCTTCCAAAATGTCATTTTTTTAAACGGCATTTAGACAATTTTTCTACTCCCTCATGAAGCTCGCAGAAAGTATCACTTTAGAAGGATTTTACGCAATATCCGTAAACGCAATAGGTTGCCTTACACACCGAGTGGGTATGGGGTATGGGACGTGCGAACAGAAGTAACAGGATTGCTTTCGAAAAATGGTCGGTGGGCGGGGTAAGTTCGTTCCAAGTAGCGCGAATCCGCTTTTTATTTTAAAAAGAAGGCGCTTCGCTTATTATTGTCCTAGAGGGACGCATTGTTTTTCTATCGTGGTACTGCGGACCACTATGGAACTTTCGCAAAATCGATATCATTTTATTGTGAATACACCCTGTATAAAGTATTTTTCACATCTCTTCGAAATTCAAAGTTACGCCGAACTTCAATAAATATTAAAATTTGTACTGGTAATTTTTTACGCACAAACGACGTACCCTATAGAGTATATAGCCCTGGATCCCCTTAGTTAACTGGTATACGAATTTTTCCAATAGAGTAAATAGTTTTCAAGAAAGTACTTGTTTATTGATTATTTCGATTTACGGTTAATAATTTACTCTCTATATATAACTGAAATAATGCGTGAAATAAAAGTTATAGCGCCGGGTCTCCCACATATTAGGGTTGCAAAAAATTCAAAAATTAAAAAAATACTTCGCGTTATCTTATGGATCCCAGTTTAAAGAGTCTAAATGCGGGTCCAGACTTTCATTTCTCTCCCAAGTCTGAAGTCAGTAGCTGCACATTTGGGGCACTTATTATGTTTTTTAATATTGCACGAAATATTGCGAACATCCTATACAATACTGAAAAACCTTAAATACAAAAGTTTTAGCTGTTTATATAGCCTATATCATTATGTAAAAGAAACTGACATCTAAAAAACAGATTTTAAATTATTGCCAATTTTCAATAATAGAGTGACAGACTTTTCAGTTTTTTTGAATTTACGACGGACCCTGTATATTTTTGAAAAATTGCCAGGAATAAAAGTTTTTGGAGCCGTATCCTCTGCGTCTTCTGGTTTAAGAATTTTTTCGGTATTGTAAACAGTTTTTGAAAAATGGTCTCTTTTGTAGACCCTTGCACACGCGATTTTGAAGTTTTTTAAAATACTTTCCAAGCCCCCAGCCCCCCATTTTCAATAGGTTCCGTTACAGGGCAAAACTGCATATGTGTACCAAATATGAAGTCGATTACTTCAAATTTCGGACACTTATCGTGTTTCAATGTTCAACAGAGGAAAATCGCGAAAAAAAGATGGATGCCAGCGTCGGATCGAAGCCATTTCTTACAAGCTTATGTATCTCGTGGAGGGTTAAAAAGGACGGTTCGAAAGTTATTTAGGAAGAACCAAAAGACGAGAACGGAGAACGAACGTAAAACCGTGCGCGTTTACATTTAGAGAAATCGTTTGAGGTGAACATGTGTTTGTCAAGCAATAATTCTTGAAAATTGTGATGATTTCAACTTCTTCATATGTCATATGTTGGGTGTTTTGTGGTAAAAGCAAAATAAAGGCATTATAATCTGTGAAAAAATCATTGTATCGATTTCCTACAGATAATCAACTTCAATAAATCTAGATTCAGGGATGTAAGAGAAATATTGGTGTTTGTTCTCATTTTAGAGAACAATATTTTCATGTGGAGGAGGCCTCACGTGACATTTCACTAAAATTGTCCAATCAAAAAAGGACCCAAATCTTATTGAACATTTTTAAGAAAAGATACCCTTGTATTTAAATGGAACCAGCAAGACGTTTTTTGTGACAAAATTTGTTTATAAGCACTAAGTATTTAAACAATAACCTATAAAAAGAAATCTGCAAGAAAAATTGTTTAAATTTTCATTTAAAAATGTGTTATATTAAATTGATATTTTTACTTGTATTTTTTCATTATCTTGTGAATAAAATAGAATATATATGTAGGATGGGCGTTTTGGTTAGGAAAATTTGGTACCTACTACAAACTGGTGTTTTGAATCTGAATGTACTTACTGCTTATTTCTGCAATGAAGAACAAACTGAATACCATATTTTTAGAGTTCAAATACCTCTTACGTTCAAAATAATTTATACAATCAAATTTTTGTAGCTATCTCATCGAAAGCATTGACACGAACCACTATTATGTTAAACTGTATAGCCTATACCGATAATACGGAAACTTAAGAAGCAAAAAATTTTGAGAAAGTCCATTCAACATGTTCATGCGCGAGATTTAAGACCGCGATTTTAACCATTGACCTTGCGATATTCAACAACCAACATGACCGCTGACAGATCGTCACTAAGTTTGGATGCGGCATTTCTACAGCCATATCCTCTCAAAATAAAAGCGAGTATGTGAAAATCGCTGTTTAGAAAGAAAATGGCACAAAGTGCGGGTTAGTGAGTCAAATGTAGAGGCTTTCGTGGAAAATTTTTACCACAGTAGGGCTATTTTATTAACTAATATGTTAAACGTTGGTTGTTGATAAATCGAACTTGCTTTGAGGGAGGTGGAGCTAAAATTGGGATATGAACATAGTCTCGGATTACTTATTCCCATTTGTTCCCTCAGATGCGGTGAAGATTATTTGGTTGTTTAGAGATTTTCATTGATTTTCGGATTTTTCTTTGATAGTGATTCGGATTTTGAGAGAGTATTACGACTCTGTTAACGAGAGAGTTAATTAATGTATTGTAACATCACCGTAGAGGCGTGAGACTATCTCAACCCGAATCACTGGACCGAGAATTAAAACACCTAACATCTGCTCTTTTCTCAAATAAATTCCATATTAAGTTCCATTAAGCGTTCTATTGTAAAATCACTTCACCACAACCTCCCAAAGGAAATGAGTCATTCAGAACATTACTGCCCGCATATAAAAAGTTTTTACTAAATATAATGTTTAAACCAGATTTACCAACTGTCCAAAAATAACTCAACATCTTCGAAGACAGAGATAAAATTGCGATTGAGACACCAGTATTCGCAGCATATTCGTCAGAAGAGGCTGGAAAGACAGGACGAAAAATATCAACTTGCCTAAAAGAACATAAACAGTACGTCAAATAAACTCATGAGCAGTTACCGAACATAATTATGAAACCAGACGTCAAATATTATTCGATGAAACCGAAATTGCAAAACAGTGTTCTACCAAAGAAGAATGCGAGAATCCATAGAAATCTCTCACCAATATGGCATTCAGTCATCCAAGACAATGTTCATGTTACTCTTCTAGTTCCGTATATTCAGTTAAGCTCTGAAGAATCCAACAGAATTATTGGCGAAACGTCAGTAAGTTCGACTCGACAACAACCCACTCAGGAGAAATCCAGACGATTTGTAAATATTATGACAGTATTAACTTGGGAAGTTTCTTCGAAAAAAAAAAGTATAATCAATTATCAAGAACTGAAATTTGAGGTGGACAAATTAACATCTGCCTTTAATCAGGAGGAAACGAAAAGAATTGCAAACAATTTGTCTATTACTGGACTCATTGCTAAAGAAGAATACCAGGAACAAGCAATTGAAAAAAACCTAGCCCTGTGCTCTTTTTTGGACACGCCTATTTCCTCAAGTGAAATGTCAAACTTTAAACAAGTTCCTACTAAAAACGGTAAAAAGGCGATCGTCTCCTAATAATGTGAACACAAGCAGCAAATTCTTAAATCCCGCTCTAGGAAGGGAAAATTAACCCTTAAAAACACAATTATTATAACAACTGGCAAACATAATTAAGGCTGCATATAAATGTTCTTTTGCAGCCCAGGTTTTTAATTAAAATAGAGTATTGAACGTACTACTTTGTGAACAAGAATAGGACATGCATAAAAGAAGTTAAAAATTATAAGTCATTTTTACACATTTATTATTTTTCGATTTATGCCACTGCATCATTCAACAAGCGACATTTATAGTACTATAATTTCTAATATTGAAATATGTAGCTATTAAATATGAAAAATGCTTATTTTTTTTTTAATATTTGCCTTATGGTCGGATTATATTTTTGCTCCCTACAGGAAAGAATTTTTAATTTCCACATTTTTGGGATTCTTGATAAATTACATGATATTTGCTCTTATGTAAGAGAACCATTTTTAAGAATAAACTGGATTTGACAGTGCAATTCAATTTTTTACATGCTTCTCAAAAAAATATTATAGACTGGATGTGACAGCACCGGATTTTATTTTTTTGTGGTTTTCTATTTTTAATTTTTCAAAATTTGCAAAATTGTGCCTGGATATCTATTAGAAATGCTTAGCAAAGATGAATTTGTAATATTGCAGATTTACTAAAATAGCAAACGCGAAATGACCTTTGGTGAATGGCTTGATGGTTTAATATTAATTGAGATATACCGCAACACTGTCGAAAACCGGACATCCTGTACAACTTAATTGTGTCCGTCAACTGAATAATTTGGCGGACAATAAATCCTTTTGAGCAATTCGGATTTGCTGACAACCTCTCGAAAACGTTTGGTGCGGTCATTCTGTTCTGATAGACATAAATCCGTTGTCCATTTTGCTTCCAGCAATCAGTACGAACTGGCCAATGCGCCAAACCGTGATCATCTTCCGATGCACCTTTCCTAGTAACTAGTAAGCATCATTGTATTCATAATATACCATTTTCACATTTCAAAATATAGTTGAAAATCTTTGCTTGGATAATAGAAACAAATGAACTCGAGATTCTAAAATCGACAAAACTATATAGAAACTTAAACCGTCAAATAATAGAATACTTTATAATAAGTTTGATTTTTGCCTATGCGTTTGATTTGTGCGATGTGAAAAGAAAAAATTTATCAAAGTGTTTCTTTCTATGTATTTTCTACGGCCCTGAGTTATAAACTTAATACTAATTGAAATATTTATGGACATCATTGCATTGAGAACTCTCCTTTTTTATTTATCCATATCATAGTTCCTAACGAAGATGAATAGTATTTTTCACATTTTACCAGATACATTATAGTATTCTTACGATTAGAGTAAATTGGCGTTCACACGTGGTCCACATAAACCAACTTAAAAGCTTTTGGTAAAAATTCTATAATAGTTTGCGCACTTAAAATTTATCATTGTAACTGATTGGTTACTGTTATTTTTTTGTATTTTGTGTTTATTTTCTTCCGATATAAAAAATTCACTGTCAGCCTGGAATTTTATAAAATCAATATTACCTAAAATCTAGAACATAGGCAACCTAATATTCAATTTCGGTTGTAAAAATGTTAAACTTACCTGCAATGAACAAAATAAAACCGGACATGATTCCACCATCGTGATCTGTGCGTGTAGTTTTCATGGTTTTCGCTTCTGAAAAACAAATAAATGTTCTCGAGATTATAAATTTTAAATGTAATACATATTACCCTTTGTTAATAATTAAACTACAATGGATAACATTTGCAACCTATGAATTTGCTGAGCAACTGCTCCAAATTTAAATTGGGTTAACTTTTTCATTTTAAATTCATAATTAGTAAAAGTTGACACTAAAATGCGGCGATTTATAAAAAATATAAATTTCCGGTCCTGCTTTCTGGAACTGGATTTTATAAAATACTCACTGGCTCAAATCAAAGTTGACTATTTGCAACTCTGTTCGATGTAAATCAAAACCATGTTGTGTAACTTTGCTGTTAAATTAGTTTATTAGTTTATTTATTGTTACAACTTAGCTTTACTACCAAGCAGCAATAACAATGATAATCAAAATTTGATAAAATAAATTTGACAATTAAAAGTTTTAAACTCTTTATTGTTAATTCAAGTAGACAATACTATTTATAAATCCCTGGCTTGCTCAGAGCTTTACTGCTCTTCTACGCTCATCTGCTTATATATTGTTTGAGGGGGTCGGAGCTCTATTTCTAGCCAAACAATTTTAACCGCGACTCAGATCTTTACTTTGTTGATACCCCTCTTTTAGTTAGCTCTGCCCCCTCCAACAGTATATAAACAGGTACAGCACAGTATGCAAGCCAGTTTTAGCTAAGCTCTGAAGAAGCGAAAAGGATGATTAGCGAAACGTTAGCAAGTTCGATTTAGCAACAACCGACATAGGGGTGGAAGTTTCTTTGAAAAATCAAATAGATAATGTTGCATCAACCACAAAAGCCCTGCAACCTCAGAGTTTCGTAGCAACATTATATCAGGAATAAAGTACATTTTAGTGAGTCGTAATGTACTTTTTCTAAACGAAATGAAATAAATTTTAAAGATTAATTTTACATACAATTAAATAGCTATATAAATTATAAGGTTCCAAATTTTGAATTGCGCATTTTAGGACTCGAATTTATGATAGAGATTATCAAAATATTTTTCCGAAAGAATAAGTGGAGATGACGTGAGAGACACATATCTCAATTGACAAAAGTTCCTACCTAATATGAGTATATATTGTAAATAATCATAATAATAAATCAGGTTCCCAATTCCAAAAGCTAAGTCCATTTGATGATTGTAACAACCACATGAAACATAATACAATAACAAAAATGATAATTTTTTTCTAGTATGAAATATATTACAATAAACCTGGCTTTTTATTAGTTCAAGAATTTTTCAGTACTTCATTTTTGTTGTTTGTTCAACTATTTGCTTGAATTTCATTTATCTCATTGTGTGGTAAACAACGTCCCTTTAATGAAACTGATGTGAAGCCGTTGCCCTTATTGTCCCTTTTGAATACACTCTTTGACTAATTAATTCATCCCATAGCTCTGTACATTGGCGCGCTCCTAATTAGCCACCATTAGCGTTCATTTTAAAATGATTCTTTCTGAATAATCAATAATTATTTCTGCATCGAAAAAACCAGTTCCGGTCATTACTTAAAACCCTTTGGATTAGACTAAAGGTTTTATTTCTGCTACTTTTCTTAAAGAGTGAAGTGCATCCGCCGTTATACGTATATACCGGAATTGATTAAATTCTGATCCCTGCCATTATTCCGGAAAATTACTTAGGTTCCACAATTTTTTTAAACATCAGTTGAACTAAAATAATGTTTTAGTAACAGCGAAATGCTGAAGTTGTCGTCGTCGATGTCGTCCTTAGGGAATTATAGTATGTTTGATCTTGTATAGCTCATATAGGGACCCTTTTTTGCTATGCGCTGACTTCGTCTTATATTATGAAATTAAAACCAGTGAAAAGTTACAGCAAACTTCCAAAAGTGATGGCTAATGCGAAACAGTGGCTAGTCTGAAAAATCCAAAGAAATTGTTGAAGTGAAATAAGAAGAGGAATAACATTTTGCAGAAATTCGTGAAAGAAAATTGATGATTTTTATTTTTTTTTGGGCAATTTAAAAACTTCGATATCAACTTTTAAACTTTATTTACCAATGCCAACATGCAAATTCCAAGTTAGATCGGAAAACAGCTGGTGCCAAAATTATTGAGCAAACTCTTCAATGAAATTTCCTTCAGAATTGTTCGAACTGGTTCCGAATAAATCAAAATATTAATCTCCTAATGCACAAGTGCAACTCTCAGAACTATTCTCAAATGAAATCAAAACAAGGCAAATATTTGGTTTCTGTGCTTGTCCTTTGTTAATAATTCTATAAAATACAGGTGGTGGTAATAAAGTGTTTAAATTTTTTTTTTATAAGAATTATATTAATTTTGTTGAATATGAATAATTCAAGTTTAGCTCTAAGAACATTCTCAAACTGAAAATGTGCCTAAATATATCTAGTAATTAGTTGCAATATAGTGATTGTTTGAGTATTAAAACTAGCTTAAATACTCAAATTGTGTATTATTTCTGTATGTTATGTTACAACCGCCCCTGGCATGGGGTCGATTGTCGCACACACTTTACAAAATGATTAATTACTATAAAACTATTTTACATATGTACCTTGTATTGATTTTGGTTTCAAGGTAAATGACAAGGCTTCCATCTAAAATTGTTGAATCGTAGTTTAATTTGTATTAAGGGCTATTATGTGAAAATTGTTACAACCATACCAGTCTACCCATCGACATGATAACAAATATATACGTTCTCGAAGATTCCAAATCAATAATGATAAAATATTCTACCTTCTTCCAATTTCCAATTTGGATTTGGATTTTCAAATATCTCTATCCAGTAGATAATATCCGCCACCAATTAATCACAAATGTTTCCAAAAGGTTTTGAAAAATAATAAATAATAAAAAAAAATAAATAAATAATATAAAGCGGTTAACGTGGTATTTAGTTTTTGTGATCAGAAAAATTGAAAATGTAAATAACAGAATGGGTTATTATATTGTTTATGTAGATTAATTATTTCTTAAACTAATAACAAATCACAACCAAATCAGACTGAGATAGATGTAGAAAATTCTGATGTGCTTTCATAAAGGGTTAAATTTAGCTCTTTACGGAGCTTAGAGTAACGCCCACTTAAAATTTAATTAATAATATTCTCGGATTAATATTCCATTACAAGAGGTTCCAAAATCCAACCGCAATCACTTGCACTTCCACTAATGTAGTAACCGTATTCATAATGCACATTTTTAGTTTTCTGCAAATTCAGAATGACCACTAAAATTCAGAGAAAAATTTGACGAAGCGTAATTTAAGAATTTTTGAGTTTAAGAATTGCACATTTCCTAATACAACTTAAAAAAGAGAAGAAGAATGAAAAGAATAAATAGAATAAAAATATTGAACTGAGGTGGCTTTTACCTGATGAAAATCCATTTATCAAAATAAATAAGAACAAAAAGTTCAGATTTTCACGAAATTATATATTTTGACATGAAAATTGTTTCGACAACACCGTGTCTTTATCAAATCAAAACATTTGATAAAGACACGGTGTTGTCGAAACAATTGCCATGTAAAAATATATAATTTCATGAAAATCTGAACTTTTAGTTCTTATTTATTTTTTAGAATAAAAATAAAATCGACTATAAATTTTGACTGGAATAACAATAAAAAGTGTCTTACAATGTATTCTTAGAGTTGCATTGGATCTCGTGCAACATCCCTTCCTAGTTTGTGAAATGTTGCATTCGGGCAGAAGCAGCTTGAGGCAAATTTTGAAGTCTTTACATAATTAAGTAAAGCCGAATGGCTTCACCCGTTTTTTTGTGTTCGTAATATCCGATGCAATATTTATTATTACCTGTTTTGAGTGTATCTTGCACCAAAACACAATTTCATCTGTCTAAGTAAAACAAACAGGCCTGTAAATTTCAAGTTGTTTTAAGTCAATAATGTATTCCAAAACAGATCCTTGCAAGACGCCGAATGTTGCAAGCTATTAGCCAGTTTCGAAACCATTTTCCTATAGAAATTACTGTAACTATACACAGGAAAATTGATTGGTTTTATAACATTTTGGAACTTCGTGATATGTAGGTACTATGTTACTAATTTTAGTTTAAGTCCGTTAATGGAGAGTTAGAAGATATTTTTGATATTTTATTTTGAAATTATGCAATGATATGTCAAGAAACTGGTTGGGAATTAAGTTGAAATACTTTACGGCGTTGTATGAAAATGAGCGCTGAAAGATTGCAGTGTTATGATGTGGCATCGTTAGTTTGGCATTATTTCTAATATTAATATTGTGGACAGTGTTGGGAAATATTTAGCGATTTTTGATGGAAACTGGCGAATTAGGGTTATTTATAAAAATATCGAGAAATGTAGGATTTTTGCTCATTCATTATGAGCCATTTTATATCATTGTATAAGTATGATAATTGATCAAATTTCCTCCTATTCCTCATTCCTCATTCTGTACTATATGAACACGCTTCTTAATTTCCGGATGCCAACAACAACCATAGACAAAGTCACAATAATTGAAGTTAGAGAAGAGCAGGGATTCATACAGACGTCGCCAGAGTTATTTACTTAAAATATGTCTATTATTATATGGAGGCAAAAGATTTTAGAAATATTTTTTTAGGTGTTCTTTGAATCTAAGTTTGGTGTCTAAGATAACTCCCAGATTCTTGGCACAATTTCTAAAATGTAATTATAGAAAGCAGTAAGACTTTTTTCTGGTCGGACAAATGCAAATATATTTGAAAATTGATAACAGGGCACTCACGAAAACCGAAAAAAAAGTCACCCTACTGATAAGAGATTAATTAAATTTAAACTGATTATATCTGGTTACTAGGCTTCATAAATGGAACGTTGTGTGTGGGAATTTTAGCGGCGCGTAATTTGTATAATTTACGTACGCCCTCAACTATTTGTTCGGCAAATGTGATGACCGGTGGTTAGGTACATAATTTTGCTGCGATACGCGGTTTATAACGACACCGGTGCAGTAACTAACGATTTCAATTTCATCGAATTAATTTGGTTATTCGTCATTTAGTTCAAAAAACACATTTGCACTAAATACGAGGTATTCTATTTCAAACTTCTGCAAAATCCAACATTCACGTCTTAACCCTAAAATCAAATGATTATATTTTTCTTTTGCTGAATGTGTTTACCAAATTTATTGAAACGCTTTTATACCATGAAAATTAATCGGTGAATTTTTAGCGATTATCGCATTTATAATAATAATAACACATTTTTATACCACTGAAAACCTCGTCAGGAAATATTCATTCCCAGTTTCATTTCACTTTCAATACTGCTCCCCTTTGCATATTCCCAACTAAAAGCTTCTCAGAACGAGAAGTAGCAACCAGCATTTGGAAAATTGCACAATTATTTGAAAAATGAAAACAAACTTATTAAATAGTACGATTGATTAAACGACGCTTGTAAAAAAAATTCAAATTTTTTCAGTTTGTTTCGAATTGATCTGTTGTTTCTAGTCCTCGTGCCTTTTCCCCAATTTAACCTTATTCTTCTTTTTATTTCGGGAAGTAGCGCAAGATCCTTATTAGCATTAGCAGATAAGGAAATATTTTCTAGAAAAACTTCACACAAACAAGATTGACTTGCAAAATCTCCTTAAAATGTCTTGCGCGCGATGCAAATCCCTATGTAGGCATAACGGAAAAAAAATTAATTGATTATTATTCTGCAGAAATGTCTTCGATTTTCAGATCGCACAACTTATCCCTTATTATTATTTACATATCGTGAAATTCTCGTGAATGCAATGAAGACCATTTCGTCTGAAGACAGTCTATAGCGGATACATTTTATTGCTGATTTTCTTTTAGTTTTATACCGAATAGTTCATACATTAAGTATTAATTATTCAAAATTTCATTCAGCTCTTATTTTCAGGAGTGAAAACCTCCATAGATTTAAATGAGGCACCGCATTTTTCACAATTGTTGATATATATGTTTCACAAATCATGAATTCATGTATACCTACTGGTTTCAAATTTAATGTCTAAAATCGTTCTATTCGTCAATACGGCTTTCCCTAAATGGCCTCTTGTTTTAATGCACCACGCATTTTAAACGAAAGCTTTTAGGTGGTTCATTTCGACACCTAGTATCTCCAATTGGTTTAAGATGTGACGTCAGTTACGGAACTTTTTTATGTAGCAATTCATTGTCAAACGGAAAAATGCCTGTCCCAATTTAAATTTAAATAATACGATCACTATAACTAATTCTATTTAGAAAACGCCATAAATTATACCACTGACTAACTTGCAAAGAAGTTTTGCACGTTAACTCCCAACCAATTTTTGCTTATAGACACAAACTTTCATTTATTTTTTTTATTTTTAAACCTACGCCAGCTTCAGTGCTGACGCAGCCAGTTATTTGTTTCGTACTCACAGGGTTCCAAAACAAAATGAAAGTTTTTCGAAACTTTACGTAACAATGTAATAGATCGCTTTGAAAAATGGTTAACAGATTTTTTTCTCCATTATAACATGACATTTTTAGAAAAATGAGTAAAGTTTAAAAAGTCGAAGCGACAAGCCTGTTGTATCGAAATGCGAGTACAGTCATGTTAATATTATGCACTATAAAAAATATGCTGTGGCCTAATGTTAACTGCAGCAGATGGATTTGATATAAACTAATTTTACAAATATTATTTCAAATGTGTACTTTCTAGTATTTCTAGATACTTTTAATTTAAAAGAAAACATAATATACCGGATGTTCCAGTAAGGGTAACGAGGTACGGCATTAGAGAAGTGACCGATTTTAGATTTTTTGCAGTTTAATGCAATAAATATTTAAGAAACTTAAAGCAATTGAAACGGTGGTAATCAAGAGACTTTGACAATCAGTAAACAACAGCATGAAAGACGCTTAGCTTTGGTCAGATAAAAACTAAATGTATTTTCATGGCAATCTTGATAATTAAAGAGAAATGTTTTAGCCCCTTTTTAAATGGTCTTTCACATTTTACCAGTTAAATATGTCAATACTTAATAAAATTAATCGCCCACAATTGATAAGCGACTAAGTTAAGGATTAAAAGTAATTTTTCAAGAAATATTTAATATTTGAAAACGACTAATAAATAATTAAGTAATAAATAATAATAAATGTATTAAAGAAAATATTTTGTTTTAATTTTGAATATAATTTGGCATTTTAAATAATGAATTAGAGTGTTATTTGGTAAAGTCGGGATGAAAAAACATTTTTTTGGAGCGTTTAGTTCTTTTATTTATATTTCAGGTTAGGCTCAAAATATTAAAGTGCGCTTTTCACTGGGTGGTTGGGACCTTATTGGACTATATTTTGTGATTATGTCAGAAAACTCTACTTGCTGGCAAGGTAAGCAATCGCGTCACACAGCAACAAAATCGGTCTAGGAGAAGCCCTTTTTGAACGACAAGTTTATTAAAATGCATTTAGCCTTAGCAAAAAAAAAAACTTTCTCTATGGGCACCGATACGCATAGGATAAACAGATTTAAATAGAAAAGCAAAAGACAAATATCAAAATATTTATTATGACATATGAAAAAGCAGTTTTTGCCTTTGGCTATATGTAAAACTTGTTACAGCAATTCTATAGCAATCATTTTATAAGTTTAACGCGAAGTTTACTTTGTATTTATGTTCCAAATACAATAATAGTATGTTATGCAACAAGCACCCTTACCAATTAAACTCGTGACTCAAATTCCTTTTATCAAACGTGTTGCATACTATACTTTTTGTACGATCGTTAGTTTATGGGTACATTTTTGCAAAATAACAATAATACATGCACTGCCATGACTGTCAGGATGGTCAAACGTCAAATTTCAAGTTGTGAGGTAAAATCTACGAAAACATCCGTAATATCCCGAAAATGTCCGAAGTGTCTCGCAGTCGTAGGAAACAATACTGACCTGGTAAAATGACACCTGCCGCATGCTAGATCGGTTTATAATTTGGTATTTTAGAGTACGGAGTAGAAAAACTTACTAACGTTTCTTAGACAAGTATAGTATAGATAGTATAGATAAGTACATTAACATGAAACATGAGGAATACAATTACTGAAGCACAAATGTGTTCGACTTTTGATTCCAATATTATAACAAGAGAAGTATAATATAGAATCAATGCGTAGTATAGTAAATTACAGGAAAATTAACTAAGAAAACTATTTACTTAGGAGACCTACAATGGCCAGCCTTCTTATTTAAAAAAAATGCCAATATTATAATGAATGTAGTAAAATTTTCATCGCAAATATTTGGAGAACCGTAAAAGATTATATGATTGATATCTTTGCAAGAATACTTTTTCTAACCGAGAAGGTCTGTTCTTAAAATTTCTTTATTTGACTGTGATCTAATTTTGCAATTAAAATATACTTTTATAATTAATTTTATTAATGCAATTGACTACTTTTAATATTACATTAAAATAAGTTACCTATTCCGACATCTTACTTGAAAACCTTGTCAATGTCAATTTTATGTTGCTGCTGCCAAAATTATTATAATTATTATAGTAATTTTTCATTTTTTCTTTAAAGCATGGTGTGTAAGGTAGAAACATTTTCATATATAGTTTTTATTTGTTAGGTAGTTAGTACATAAGTTTCGAATAATCGACATATAATTACATGGAGTGTCGCCAGTTTCCGGATTTCCCTTCCGTTTTGAACCACCCTGTATATTGTTTTGTCTTGTCTTCCCGCAAAAAAAATTCTCCGCATTAACCAAAAAATCGTTCGTGCTTTGTTAAATGTGTGAAAATGTTCTTACGTTGTGCTCCTACGATGCTTAGCCGAAATTAATACAGAGAACATTAATCTCCATTTTGCAATTTTCTTCTCCCTCTGACCCGCTGCCGTTCCGCCCCCCCACAGGTAATTCGACCGCGCTTGAAGGATTTACCTCATCACTCACTCCACCTAGCTCTTGTTTGACTTCTCTTCCGCTACCCCCTTAATTAGGGTGATTAGACGCGCCTTTAAAAGGGTTACAAAGGACCGGTTGGGCAACGTCGCGGCTTTTATGATATCCAGATAAATTACCTTTGATTATTCACTTTGGAAAATTGCAGTAGTTTAAAAAAGTCTGACCATATATTCGTTAGAATTTTTGAAGTCAAGCTATTTGTGCCTTTTCAAAAAAATTAGTCCATTTTTCTGATAGTTGGAATAAAAGGTGATGCATGTTTTTCATGTTTGAAGCAATAATAGGGCATAATGTAGGAAAACAATATCAATTATTTGAAGGATTTCATCTGGTACTCTTGCGCTTTGTTGACGAATAATAACTTTAAGTTCCTGTATAGTACTGCGTTTGTTTGCGTATACGGCACTTAAGGTAGATCAACCAAAAAAAATAGCAAAATGACTTTACCTTAAATGTAAAACAGGTTAGAAATGTACCACTACCAGAATGAAAAGTGCAAAATTATTGCTTCATTTAAATGTGATTTTGAAAAATATTCGTTTCTTCTTTCGTCTCCTTGTATTTTCTTCACGTTCTTGCGTTTCACCAATTAAAATGAAAGCGGGACAACTACCGTACCTCAGCAGCAGTTGTAAACGTATTTTTTCTAGTTCCGTCTGTAAAATACCTGATTACTCACCGATCTCGTGTGCGGGAACCGTCACTTTACCACGTTAGTTTCGCTTCCCATGATTGCGGGCTACCTCGGTCATTTCCGGAATTTTACCGCACGGATTTGGGAGCAATCGGATGTTTTCGGATATATTTGAATTTTGTTTGTTGAATTCATGTTGTTTTGCGAAAATTGATCCAAAACCTAACGGTCGTAGAAAAAGTATAGTATGCAACACGTTCGATAAACTTTTTAACTCACTCGTTTATTAAAAACTCACTCCTGTGCACTCCGCTCGTGTCAAATAAACTCGTGAGTCAAATGCCGTTTACCGCACTTGTTGCCCCGTCTCCCCGTCTGTAAAATACCTAATTACTCACCGATCTAGCGTGCGGGAAGCGTCACTTTACCACGTCAATTTCGTTTCCCACGGATCCGAGCGACTTCGGACATTTCCGGGATATTACCGTACGGGTTTGGGAGCAATCGCATGTTATCGGAGATTTATCCCACGCCTTGAATGTTGACGTTTGTTAATTCAGACATTCATGTCAGTGAATGTATTCGTGTAAAATTTTTAAGTAAATGTTTTGAGTCAAATGCTGCTTACCGCAGTTGTTGCATAATATACTATTTTTCTAGTCCGTTCTGTGAAATACCTTCACTTTACCACGTGATCCGAGACACTTCGGACATTTCCGAGATATTACGACTTGAATTTTGGCCTTTGTGTGAATTCTAATTATCATGTCATGTTATGTATTCGTGTTGTTTTGCAAAAATGTACCCAAAAACTAACGGTCGTAGAAAAAGTATAATATTCAGTAGGTTTGGTAAACTTCTTAAGTCACTCCTTTATTAAACACTAGCTCCGCTGCGCTCCGCTCGTGCCAAGTAAACCTGTAACTCAAATGACGTTTACCGCACTTGTATAATATACTATTTCGTTTGTTTTATTGTTTGTCACGTGCAACTAATTAAAATATTTAAAATTTAATTAAATTACTCTTGCAAATATGGATTAAAAGAGTTGCGTAAGTAAGAATTTCAGGTACAATTATAAATTTGAAACTACTCTCGTGCCGCTTAATAATTAATAAATAAATCACTGTGGTAGTCAGTATGATGACAGATATTTCAAGTCGAATGCTTGCTTATGGTTTAACTTAGTTGATTCTAATAGTTCTACTTTCCTCAGATGAAGACATTTTCTATTTCATTTCAAATTTATGGAAGTTGCAAGCGCATGTTCAAAAATGTGAACATTTTTAAATAACAAAATAATTTAACATTTAAAGTGTCTGTTTTCTATTTACTACATTTAAATACTCAACTATTTATTGATCACGTTGTTTTTCAGTTCTGATGATCACGCCATATATCACTCAGTGAATGCATTAGTACTGTTTTGCAAAAATGTACCCAAAAATTTGAATTGGTTGATAAATTCCCTTGGTCGATCGTTTATTAAACACTTGCTCCGATCGCGTCAAATCAAGCTTGTGACTAAAGTGGCGTTCAAAGAACTTCTTGTCCCAAAAATGTGAACATTTTTAAATAACAAAATAATTTAACATATAAACTGCCTGTTTTATATTTCTTACATTAAAATACTCAAAGTTGATAAAGTTGTTTATCAGTTCTGATGGTCACGTCATACGTCACTCAGTGAATTCATTTGTGCTGTTTTGTAAAAATGTACTCAAAAATTTTATTGGTTGATGAATTCCTTTAGTCGCTCGTTTATTAAACGCTTGCTCCACTATCGTCAAATAAAACTTGTGACTAAAGTGGCGTTTAACAAACTCTTGTCTCAAAAATGTGAACATTTTGAAATAGCAAAATAATGTAACATTTAAACTGCCTGTTTTCTCTTTCATACACTAAAATACTCAACTATTCACTGATCAAGTTGTTTGTCAATTCCGATGGTCACGTCATACGTCACTCAGTGAATTCATTTATGCTGCTTTGTAAAAATGTACCCAAAAATTTAATTTGTTGATGAACTCTTTTAGTCGCTCGTTTATTAAACAATTGCTCCACTCTCGTCAAATCAAGCTTGTGACTACATAGGCATTTAACAAACTTCTAGTCCAATATATTGCGAAATTTAATAAAATTTGTGGGATATTCTATTTAATAGAACGATGTCGAAGTCGCATCCTACAAAATGTTTTTATTTGATAGAGCTGACTCCAAAACCTAGGTTCCAAATCTCAGACCATGAAATGGAAATAAGTAATAAACAAAGTAATAATAGAGTATAAAAATTTTTTACCAATCTAAAAGTGGTCTTTGAATAAATAATGATTTTGTTCTGATTTTCTTCAGTGAGATCTGGGAAGCAGCATGAATTTGAGATGTATATGCGTTACAAGTATCGAATTTGCCACAATAATCCGCATTTCTGCATGATTAAATTCGGTGCCCATAGTCTCGAACCCTAAAATTAAAATAATAAATTTTTCGGAACGGGGAAATGAAAGGAAGTAAGTTTAATTTGGCGCGTAATGATCAACGTTTTGGTTTTCAAGAAACCGGGGTTGTTTGCCGAGCTAATTTATTATGACGTAATTAACTATGTTCGGCGGTAAAGTAATGCCGAGCGTTTCATATTTGCGGTATTCTAAACGAAAGCGATGTGCACGCAAAACGTTGAAGTTTAAGAAATAATTTCCTCGAAACCGTAAGAACTTAGAAGCATTACAATGGTTCGGGGCATTAAAATTTTAATAAATTACACAAACGAAAAGCAACGAAATTCGTAGGGAGCTTTGCATCAGAGTTTCGTGCCTTTCTCAAACTAAGTATTCTAGCTTAACAAAGAAGACCAGAAAAAAGGAATAAAAATTACCCAAATATTTTTAAATTAAAAACTCTGTGGGAATAAAATTATTATAAGATTAGTTTCTTTCACGTTTAGAAAGTGTATTGTAATTTACAAGACAATGCTTTATGATTTTTTAAAATAATAATAATAATAATGATAATAATAGAACCTTCATAATTCATTAAACGAGCACCAACATTTAAGAAAAAAGAAAAACAAGGAAAAAATTGGTGGGTAGATTAATTATCGAATCAAAGTATCGAAATTCAATGGAAACGATAAATACAGCTTAGAATTTATTAATGTTATCGTTATACGTCAGGCGTCGAAACTATTAATTTTATGTCGTGTCGGAAGGTATGATTTAATAACGATCCCATTTGCTTGTCCCCGGACGTTTTGCTTATAAATTAAGGAAATTGCTGTGCGCTGGATCACTTATTAACGTTAACGCCAGCTAAATACCCAAGGCAACAATAGGTAGTTTTTGCGACTTGATAAATCTAGCTCAATATTGTAATTTTTCAATTCAGAAATGTCACACTGTAGATTATTTTTATTGATCCGGGTTTAAGCTGAAAACATAGTTATTCATTGTCTTTAATAGAAATTATTTTCAACTGCCTGAAATGTCATCAAACATTTTATACTTCAATTAGGTGATTCAATTTTTATAATCGCATCGGCTCAGAATCGTCCGAGACGCTCCGAAAATACTTGATTACACACCGATATAGCGTGCGGGAAGTGTTACTTTTCCATGTCAGTTTCGTTTCCCACGGATCCGAGCCACTTCGGACATTTCCGGGATTTTACCGCACGGGTTTGGGAGCAATCGGATCTTTCGGAGATATTTCCCACGCCTTGAATTTTGATGTTTTTCAATTTTGACGGTCATGTCAGTGAATGTATTCGTGTTGTTTTGCAAAACTGTACAGAAAAACTAACGTCGTAGAAAAAGTGTAGTATGCAACACGTTCGGTAAACTTTTTAAGTCACTCGTTTATTAGACACTCGTTCCGCTGCGCTAAGCTCCTGCCAAGTAAACTCGTGAGTAAAATACCGTTTACAGCACTTGTTGCATAATATATTGTTTACTAGAGAATTTGAGGATCAACAAAATAATAAAATAAGAAATAAATAAATAAACAATTTTTTATGATACATAATCAGCAATGAGGGGTCTAATGGAAAAAACATGATTCAGTAGCATTTTTAGAATGTTAACATATTTTAGGCTGTGAAGTGTCCTTCCGTTTTAGTTCTGTTGCTAAAATGACCAACAGGTATGTCAATTATGAATTTACAATATGTATTGTGGTAATTTACTCTAGTTATCCATTCCAAAATTTTTGAGTTCAAAGTATGACTTTCTTTCCATTATGTTTCACAAAACGTTATGGTATACCAATAAAATAATCAATCAAAATAATTTTATTCAAATTCAAAAAGAAAATTGTGGCGATGACACTGACTACATGAGAATAAAGTAGCATTTAAATTACGCTAGGCATGCAAAAGATTATAGGGTCCCCACAAAATTAGAAAATATTTTTTCGATGGTAACTTAAATTCTGAGATATATTTAAACCTTGTATAAACACACGTAAGAAAAGATGTTATGGACCTTCCATTAGCGGCGCTCCAACAAATATAAATAATTTCTCGATAGATGGATAGGCAACTTGGGACCAGTCAGATGGCCTGCGAGATCTCCGGACATAACACCCCCAATTTCATTGTAAAATTCTGTGTATTTTCTTCGTTTTCTTATGTATTAAAGAAGTAAAAAATCTTTAAAGGTATGTATGAAAATATTACTGACTTCATTTCTCGATCCTCTCTCTTCATTTTTATTGATTCCTTTCTTGTCCACTCATTATTTAAATATGTTTTAAAATTGAATAGCAATAGCAAAGCCTACTATCCTGAAATCGTATTTTTATTATTTTTTCGGATTTATCTTGACTAAACATAAATGTGTTGCACATGGTTGAAAAGCATTTTGAAAAATAAACTGAAGTTGACTACTACCGTACGCAACATAGTAGATCTAATTTTTTAACATCGCCGTATCCTTCAGCTCCTATAATAAGGCAAATATTGTATTTTTTCTAAAATGGACATTTTCCTTTTTCACCGTGTATCTATATAAGGGTATCGATTTAAAATAAAACAAAGCTGGATTATTTTTTGGCATATACATACGCATACTTTTTTCTATTTAAGCGACGCTGTATCTCTTACAGTTTCCAATATTTCCATCTACATTATTTTATACTGGGTACCTGTATAGTCCCCAGTTTTCGCATACGAAAATTGATTTCTACTTTCAACTTTTTTCCATACTCGTTTTTCTGCTGACCAGCCAAAAAATAATCCACTTCGTTACAGCTGTACTTAATATTGTATTTTTGTGCTTGCATGTGACGCCAGCCAACCACAAGATATGGCGTCAACTATCATTCCGGGTCGAATTTTGCCCACATGTTCATTACTTTCAAAGTTAGTAATAGCATTTTCGACAAAATTGGTTCTCCCGCAAAAACATCTCACTTTGCAACGTCGATCGTCATGGTCTGAACTTTCTTCTTATGGCAATCGCGAACGCAAAACTCTATTTTTACAAGCGAAAACAGGACGACATTGTTAGAGGGAAAGGGTCGTTTTGCATTAAAAATTTATCATTGTAAAAAGTTTTGAGTGACTGCTTGAAGTTCCGATGTCTCGCTCAGTTCTAATTTAAATATGTAATACATTAGGCAAGAATACAAAATTCGGACATATGCACGCCAACATTCTTGAAAATATAAATACAAAACAAAAAAGAAAGTAGTGTTTAAAATGTTTCACAGGTTATGAGATGATCAAATTTTGTCTACGGCAGAACAACCCCATTGTAAATCAAGTTCCAAATTAGGAGTCAACTCAACTATGTAGGTTAAATTTCAGAAAAAAATTGTACATTAATTCCCTAAGTTGTTCTCTACTTGATTGAGGTCCAGAATAATGTAAAAAAAAAGTTTCATTTAAAGTTATGAAATCGAAAGCAAAAGATAAAAACCGGAAAAAAGAAATGATTTTAATCTATATAACGAATTCAAGTATCAAATTTTCTAGTTAGAAATATTATTTTAAAACGTTTAAACCCATAAACCACAATTGCATTTTTGGAATGGCTTTTCTTCGAAGTTCTTCTCTGGGTCAACAACGTTTTTATAGTCAACATTAGCTGAGGAGTACTGCCAATACGTATAGTCGATCAGTAGAAAACTGTGGCATTGAAATTAATGCAACTAACATTTGGCGGACGGAGGAGTTTAAATATATTTACAAGTTAACTTAGGTTCTTTTTGATACATTAAATTTCTTCTTCAATATTTCTTTTCAATTTGGTATCATTTTTTTCACTATTAATTGAATTTCATTCATTATTTATTTGTTTAATTTCTTAATTATCTCAATTCTATTCACTATATTCTTTGTACTAAAATTTGTTATTATTAAATAAATAGATCTAGAATATCTGATTAGAATTCATACTGGGTGACACAAGAAACACTCCATAATTTTTAAACGGCTTGAGATAGCGATTCGAAATTTGGATTAATATAAGCTGAATGTCCAATTTTTTGGCAATATATACTAGTGAAGAGTTGTACTTCCAGCTTGTTGTTCTGAGTTTCCGGTAAAAAGTGTTGTAGCTTATGACGTACGTATACATACAACACTTACGTTAGTTTTTGACTGTATCGCCGTATTCCAAAAGCATATCAACTTTTTACCATAATAAAACCCTCCCTTGAATTTTATTTTTTTTTAAATATTAATCTGTTTTTTCTTTTCACTGCATGAGCTTGTCGAGAGTTCCTTCTGCATTTTTAATCTTACCGACTTGACAATTAATAATGAATAGAAGCAAAGCCATCTAAGTAATATTTTGTTTTTATAAAAATGTATTTACTTATCTGGTTTTTTCCTACCTGTGAGCTTATTTTTTGACGGATTTTGAAAATTTTTGTGTCAAAATGTCGCAAAAAAACTATCGGTTTTAAAAAGTTTTTGTTCTCACTGGGGTGCTATTTGAAAAAACTAGGTTGTCCTAAAAAATTAATAGTTCATTACATTAAATGCTATTTGCCATTCGACAAGTAATTAAAAGTTTCATTTACAATTTTCTACATGATAAAGTGACCCGGTCAATAGTATTAATGAGGGTCACAGCCTCCTAGACACATTTTCCAAAATTAAATAAAAATTTATAAGAACAAAAAAAAAGTGAGAAAAACTTATTCTATCCTACGTATTAATCCAAAAATGCAAAAAAATGTAGGATGTGCCAATTAAAATTCGGAAGTTACTGTCGTTTCTGCTCAAATCAAACCATTCAGTACGTATTGTAAAAAAAATTGGACATTCAGCGTATATTAACCCTTCCAAATTTCAAAGTCATAGAATGTTCCCACTTTCTTGTGTCACCCGGTATATTCTGGACTACTAAAAATATAGAATATGGAATAAATATACGATAAGAGTAAATTTAAATATTCATTTAATTTTATTGATATTTTTGTACACATTTTAACAATTTCGTAATTTACGCTAAAATTTGCTTTACATAAAACTTTATGGCCAATGAATAATACATCGCAGTTTTTACTCACCCTTTTCGGTAAATTTCATGCACGAATAAAATATACGAGCAAAATAACTTTTGCGGAAATTGATATTTCCTAATTGGCATTTATCGCCGCGTTTTGTGCTGGTCATATTCTATTCAGCTTTATTTATTTTTTTGTGAAAATATGGTTAAAAAGCAATGTGCACTAAAAAAATAATAATACCTGAAAGATAAATTATAATGGTATTTTAAAATTTGTTTTTATTTTTGCTTAAATTCTAAACATGCTGGTAATCATCTAATAAATATCAGCATTACCCCTTATAATATTTTTCACTTTTTTTCACTCATTTAGCCAACAAAGATCCAGTAACCTTACTTGAAATTTTCGCGAATATATGTTTATAGCAATTCTTATTATAAAATTTCAGAAACTATTTCTTCTTTAGGTTACAAGTTTCGTGAGAGGGACACAAATATCATAACATAAAAAACCTCCGAAGTTAATTAATATAAATTTTTAAATTTATTGTTTTATTGTTAAATTTATTATTCACAGTTTTATAAATATTTATGAAAATATTGTCTATTCGATGGCGTAATAAAAGGTACAGTGTTGCATTTAAAAAGAAGACTTTCGCTTTGCTTCTACATTCCATTTTCTAACCTAAAATAATATTTCTAGACCATAGAAAATTTAACATTTTTTTATACCAAGTGATTTTTTTAATTTTTTTAATGTTTAATACAATGTTTGTCATTTCGAATACATCTTGAAATTGGCTTAGGGAAGATCTGCCATTTAGAAAAACTATTGTTCCCTTAATAACGTGGAAAAATGTATAATTTTCAGTCCGGTAATACCTTTTTGAAATCGGTTCTATAATAGTCTAATTCCGCTAAAACTTCTAGTTTTTTCCTATGATTTACCATGGGATGGGACATGCAAAATAATAAATCAAATTCCTAAATATAAGCGAATTTCATAATTTTCAAGCGAAGTTTAAGCACGGCTGAACTTGGGTAATCTACAGGCTGCTTTTATAAAAATTCGGCAATTTTCCCTCTCATAAAAACCAACTGCTCCTCTCTCTAACTTTTATTATAGGGTTTGGGCGACACCGCAATTGCCTCCCACGGATAGAAGACCGGAGAAAATGTAAGAAAGAGACCGAAAAAGGAAGGAAGCTACCCAAAATGACGGGATAATAGCATCCAACGCGTCGCCAGACTAACATTTGCGACATACATAGTCACAAATTCAATGTTTTATAAAAAAAATTGTATTATATTCGGCAACGACATTTCTATTGTTCTTTTAATACTGTTTCTTGCATGCTTTTGTCCATCTGGATATATTTCAGTAAATTTCAAAATGTTTTTGATAAAATTTGTTCCATTCTTAGACATAAAACATACTGAAAATACTTTTTAATAATAAAAAATTGTCAAACGACAGCAAACGCAATGTTTCGTTGCCATCTTCTAGGCTAATTAATATCCTCATAGCATTTTTGCAATGGAAAACTCTTTTTTCGCTAGTATTTCAAAATCTACAATTTTTGAAATCGACAACCTTAAAGAAACTAACCTTTGAAAAAAATACTTTCGACTAATTATTCATTTAAGTTTTTAATGTTAGGTTTTTATCATATTTTAATAATATCAATAATATCACTATCACTTCTATAAGAAAACCAGCATGAAAGATATAACAAAGGCGGAACATCGGTAGATATATTTAGACCTGCGCACTTTTTGTGTATAGAGTTAACGGCTAAAATATGGAACAGATTCATTTAAAAATCAATTATTGGATTTCAAGGACAAAAAGTTCGCACACATTCAGAAAGGACCATTCCAAAATCCATAATGAATAAAATTAAGAGAAAACTTATAGAAACTAATGAGAACAGAAGACTAAACATTTTATTAGAAGTTGAGGATAATCTCGATGTGCATCTTCTGAAGTAGCTTCGAATAATCTTGTTAGTCAACGAACAGCCTTGCGTATATTAAAAGAAGAAAAGTATCACCTGTACAAGATTACATTACTATAGAAGCCGAAGATGATCCCGGCCGCAGACTACAGTTTTGTGACGCTATGATGGAAATGTGCAGCTTAATTTCATATTTTCATCGCGGTTTCTTTCTAAAATCCAAATCAGCTATTAGCATATTATCATGAAGTTAATGGTTGGTATTTTCAACATCTACTTAAACAATTTCTTTGGTATGCCCTGTTTAAGCTGAAGAATAGAACTCCTACTTACGACGGGCGTAGTTTAGGTATAGTAGTCTCCAATTTCAATAGATTGGGATTAATTTATTAAGTCACAGACATATTTGAACTGCTTTAAAAATATTTTATGCACTGAGATTTTTACAGCGTTGATGAATTTGAGGAAAGAGAAACTATTTTAATAGTTTTATTGTTTATGTTTTCATGTTTTATGTTTTACGTTTTATGTGTATATTTTCATTACGCGTTACCAATGAATAAAAAAAATGTTTTGAATAACCCCCTTCATATTAATTGTAAGAAATAACGAACCACGCAATAAAATTAAAGTTCCTTTGATAGTAATTAAGGTTTTAGTTAGTTAGCATTTTTAGGTTGGTATTATTTACGTCACTATGAGTTATGTAAAGGACGTAGAAATGTATTAGCATTGTTGTATATTCTTTTCTAATCAATAAGTATTTAGAGTCTTAACAACATTTAATATTTCACCATAACTACAATATAGTTATTTTAAGCGCAAATTTCTTAGGGCTATTCCCGAAACTCAAACTTTGTTACCGGTGAAACGTGAAAACGCAGTTTTGAGTTGTCAGGAACATGCAATGTTGAGAAAGTCAAGTAAGTTCAAATTCATCAGAATAGGTTCGGAAAAGTAAAATTCCTATATAACATTTAAACGTCATAAAATAAATAAAATGAAAAGTATAATGAATTAATAAAACCAAAAACTACATTATTTGCTTTCCAGAAAGGAGCTATGTTGCGCATTAATTTTTTATTTTGTAAAAGTTTATAATGTTATAAATGTTATGGAATGTTGTACACTAGCCAGTAAACCAAGATATATCAAATATATGAGTAACTATGAACTGCATAATATACAAGAAGATTTGGGCAATAACCCTTAGTAACAATTTATTTAAGTATTATAACCATACAGTTTTATTTTACGTATACATAAATTATTATCACAATAGTTCAATAACTATTATACTAAATCAACTATATCCTTAGTTTTATGCAACTAATATTTTCTAGTTATTTATACACATACGTATCGTAATTCAAAAAGCAAAAAATGTGAATAAGTTAGTCTGAAGGTAATCATTCCCTTGGTCCAAGAATCTTAATGTACATTAACTTTGTACTTTGATTTAAGAGTTTTAAATTGTCACTTCAAACATAAACATAAACATGCAAGAGTGACCACGAGACTTCCACAACATTGTTAGAACAATACGTTTTTGTTGGACAAAAACTTCACTAGCTCTGGAAAAGTTTCCCCAGCATATAATAGCGTAAGATAAGCAAGACTGAACATATCCGAAATAATACAATAGTAAAAGCGGAAGATCCACACACAAATAACAAAAGTAAGCATAGCCATTTTGTTTAATACCTAGTCAATTTGGCCGGTCCAGGACAAATTACTGTCTATGAACAAACCCAAATACTTGACAACGTTAGTCTGATTAATCGATTTATCCTGCATTCTAACCAATAAGCTCTTGTTTAAATCGCTAAGCGAAAACATCATCTCAGTCTTTGTTCCGTTCAAACAAATACCGTTACGCTCACAATATCAGGTCATACTACTTACTGCCCTAGTGGCCAAGAAAGTGAGATCTTCCAGACTCCTAGAATCATCATTAATAAATATTAAAAGTAATAAAGGTCCCAGTGTGGGACACTGCTGGTGAGTTCTTTAGATGAGGATCTAATCACAGAAGTATCACTTCGAAGCACAACTCTTTGGTCACGACCCTTCAAAAACGACTCAATCCAAGCGTAACTGTTCCCCCATATACAGCAATTATTTAACTTATTCAACAACAAATTAATATCAAGCACATCAAACGCTCGCTTGAAGTCAAAGAACATACATAATGTTTTATTATTCTGATCCAGGTTCGTGACTATTTCATTATATAAGGAAACTAAACAGTCTCGAGTAGATAATCCATTGCAAAAACCAAACTGAGAATTCGAGAAAAATTGCTATTTCTTTAGAAATGCATCGAGCCGCACGTAAAATATTTTCGGAAAAAAAACGAGTGATATTCCATGGTAATTAGAAATTAAATGGGTATTGTTCTTCTTGTGTACAGGCAGAACAATCCAGTGTTTTAAGGCTGAGGGAAATAGACCTTCTAAAAAAGACAGATTAATAAAAAAAGTAAGATGTTCAACTATAAAATCTGTAACCCGTTTTATTAATGAACAGGGTATTTCATCGCATCCAGCTGAATCTTTTTTTGTAACTCACGAAATAACACCCGTAAAAGGTGTTAAGAATAGAGTTCGACTTGAAATTTTTTTATTATTTCCCTAATGAAATTCACAAAGTTGTTAAATTTTTCAGGGGTCGCCTGTAAATCAACATACTCGCTACCTTCATCATCAATGAAGTAATCTGGAAACTTTTTGTGTTTAGATAGGTTACTTTCATTTTTTATAATCATCCACGCCGTTTGAGATTTGTTAACAGAGGTTGTAAGAAGTTTATTGTAAAACCTTTTTTTAGCATTCTTCATTTTTTTCCCATTTTATTTTTTATAATTCTATATTTGGTTAAAATTACATTACTGTTGGTATATTTAAAATATTTGTGCAAGTCTCCAAGTAATTCGCCCCGTTCCCTAATTTTTGGCTCTGTTGGCCCTGTGCATGCATCTTTAATATGGAAAAGACGAGTCAAACTATTCCTCAATTTTTTTATAGAATAAGTCAAATTTCTTTTCAGCTGTACCAACACCGTTAAACAAAAACTAACAGTCCACCCTAGATACTTCAACCTGAAATTCATTTATGTTGCTTTCACTTTTAAAACTTTTGAAAACAGCTTTTAAAACAAGGTATCGGATGATTCTTGCGTTTTTATTTATTAAAATAGTATACATTTTTCGACTCTAATCAATATGAAATATGTTAAAGGATATCCTTTTAGCTAAACGTGTTGAATAAAAATTGAGCGAGAAACGAAAAGTTTGTTAAAGTTACAAATATTTGAGTTTAATATATTGCAAAATTATGTGACTGATTATAGCAATTACGTTGTTATCGTTTTGATTATTTTCGTTATGTGACATACTGCACTTTGGCAAGGCTCTCGACTTTAATTTCAACACGCAAAAAAAATATTCGATGCTTTCCGTCGTTGAATGGAAATTGTCACTTTTAATATCATGTTTCCAGCGGGTTCAATTTCATAAAATCGAAATGAGAGAAATACAAAGGACAGTTAAAATAGAACGCCGCGTCAGTGTTCGATAAAATGAAGCCTCGTTTGACCATGACCAGCTAAAATGTCGTAAAAAGATTGGCCTTTTGTTATCAAAACATCGTTAGAGAAGCTCTGTTGTCAGTTTGTAGACTTCTTTTAAGCTATATTGTTGCTGACTGTGGTTAAGTCATAGAAATTTTCTAAAATATTACCAGTGGTTCGGGCAACTAATAATTTTCTTGGTTAACTAATTTTCCTACTTATATGCTTGATGGCCGGTCTACTTCCACAAAGATTAGTATTAGAAGTTTTGAATAATGGTCCCGATGATCGTGTAGATTCGCCTACATTGGTTCAATATCAAGCACATTCTCAGTGGATGGGAAAACATATTAAAGTTGATAATGTATATTTTAATCCGAAAATCAATCTCTTCATCCAACATTTCCCTAGGCATCAACGAGGGTGTATTATGCAAATGTAACTTCGCGCCTGACATCAGCTCATGTCGTAACCGAGATTGATGTGTAGCAGATAAAAGGCGGTTACATTAAATTGAAAATGAGTAACAACGTGAGTTACAAACGAGAAATGTGGTAGAATACGTAATATCGTGTGTGACCTGTGTCCATTATTATATTCCACTACAAGTCGGCGAAAATAATTATTAGTGTCGAAAACAAGCAGGCTATAACTTTGTGCGCTATCAAATAGACGCGCTCAAAGTCAAAGAGAAAATACATCGTAGCAAAATATACAAAAAAAAAATCTATATAGAAGCTGAGAAGCAAATGAAGCTGATATTAAATACCTAGCGGGAAATTAATATTAATTACTAGATTATACTGGAAATCCAGTTTCGCTGAAAATAGAAAACAGAGGCTAGATATAGAATATACATACATCTATAATAGGGTATTTTCGAAAGGTCTCGACTCGACTGATAAAACCTTATTAAGTATGCAAATAACGACGACTTAAGCGGCATTTTCATTGTTTGACATTGCTTCTTTCAAAAATTATTTCTTGTTATCAAGTGTTGGTGCGGGCTTGGGTCAATTATTGTTATCCACTCTTCAACCTGAAAATGGTGTGCTAAAGATGCCAAAAAGGTAGAGCTTTGCAGTTTTCTTGTCAATCTTAGCTTTGTTATTGAGATACAGGGCAAACCCGAAAATTGAGTAAATTTACTTGCCCTTTAGATTTTAAACACCTTCTATTCTAATGTGATGATGAAAACGGAATCTTTTAGATCTCGTTACGTAGAATTGAATGGTTTACTCATAAATTTTTAAAGATACGAGCTAAAAATGTATATTTTAACATTTTTGGAAATATACTTCTTTTCTATGCTAATTTTATTCCAGACAACAATATTAATATTATGGCCGCTGACATTTCAATTAGATTTTCTACTCCCTTTTGCTGTTTGCTTTTTCTAAAGAAATGATTTATTAGCACTATATGTATATATAATATTAGAATGCTATGCTACATCTGTTCGGTAATAGTATACTATGCAACCAATGCGGTAAACGGCATTTGACTCATCAGTTTATTTAACACAAGCGGAGCGAGTGTTTAATAAACGAGTGACAGAAAGTTTACCGAGCGTGTTGCATATTATACTCTTTCTACGACTGTTAGTCTTTGGGTACATTTTCGCAAAACAACACGAATACATTCACTGGCATGACCAATTCTGACGGTCATGCCAAAATTCAAAACGTGGGAAATATTTTCGAAAACATCCCATTGATCCAAATGTCCGAAGTGGCTCGGATCCGTGGCAAACGCAACTGACGTGGTAAAGTGAAGCTTTCCGCAAGCTAGATCGGGTGTAATTAGGCATTTTACAGATGGGAGCAGAAAAAATATCTAATTTTACCAGATTAGTTTCGTTTCGCACGGATCTGAGCCATTTCGGACGGGTTTTGGAGCAATCGGATGTTTTCAGAGATATCACCGGACGGATCGAATTTTGACGTTTGTCAATTCTGACGATCATTACAGTGAATGTATTCGTATCGTTTTGCAAAAATGTACCCAAAAATTAACAGTCGTAGAAAAAGTATAGTATGCAAGATGTTTGGTAAACTTTTTAAGTCATTCCTTTATTATGCACTCGCTCCGTTGCGCTCCGCTCGTGTCAAATAAACTCATGAGTCAAATGCCGTTTACCGCACTTGTTGCATGGTATACTATTACCGAACAAATGTAGCTGCGCTCCGCTCCACTTGTTGCATAATATATTATTTCATGTTCATATATGTAAACCGCCGGATACGCATGCTCAAAATTTTTATAATGTGGATTGACTCTCCTTATAAGATTGCTGCATGTAGATACCAGAGAATCAAGGATTGAAGATGTGCCTCCAACTACAGAGAACACTTATTAACAATAATCTCTAGAAATGTGCCAGCCGGCCTTTGTAGCTGGTGGTTCAACAGACTGGAATTGGTTTAAACATAAAACCAATTTAAGCGAGTAACACGACATATAGACAAATGTTGCATTACACTCCCGAAAGCCATTAGATTTGCAAATTAAACAAATATTTGTCGATCGGTAGTAATGAACAATGTTTTAATTGAATGTGCCTTATACAAGGGAACCTGAATGACCTACATTCGCTCGATGCTCTCGGACTGTTGGTTGGATGATTTCAATTTTCAAAGAACATTCCACCAAGAGTCGATTCTCTGTGCAATATGGTCGGATGAAACTAGACACAGCCACACTGCACACGATCTCGTCGATTAGTACTATCAAACAACGTAGACATAATTATTTTGCGCCGATCATCGAGCCGTACACGAAATTCCTTATTCATTACGTTGTTGTGCGAGCGCTCACGGATAATAGTTTGCGGATTTTGTATTAAACAGCCAGGATCGAATCTACAGTATGTTTCCTAATTCCATTTAATTTTTTAACAGCTTACAGGACCCGTAAAAACGTATTATAGATCATTATTATTGTTAGAATATATAATTTGAACACTACAGTCGGATTTTTTTAAATAACGCTGTAGATACGAGGGCAGCGCCAAAATTTCCCGGCCTGAATATGAAAGAAACAAAGTAGAGTAACAATTTTTTATTATTTTTCAATATAATCCCCCTTAACTTCAATGCACTTATTACATCTCTTTATTAACAACTCAATCCCTTTAAAAAATATAACAGCTAAAACAACCTCTTTTAACTCAACTTCGTCGTTAAACCGCCGTCCACGTAAGTCCTTTTTCAAATATCCAAACAAATAATAGTCGCTGGGGACATATCTGGACTATAGGGAGGATGTTATATCTGTTAAAAATGGCCTGTGCAACACCAGCAGTATGGACAGGTGCATTATCGTGCAAAAGACGTACGCCTCTGGTCAGTTTTCCTCGACGTTTTACACGTATGCGGTCTCGCAATTTATGTAATAATGTTGCTTAATATTTACCATTGACAGTGGTATTAGTTTCTTTAAAATCTATCAAAGAATTCCTGAATTTTCTTGGAGGTGCTTCACCTTTACGACGCCACTCCACTGATTCTTTTTTCTATAGAGTGTCATAATAGAGAACCATAGTTTCATCTCCCGTCACAGGCTTCGGTTCCGACCCACAGTGTTCCAAAAAAGACCGCGCACACTCGACAAGGCGTTGGTTTTGAATTGCCGAAAGGTTTTTAGGAACCCATCTTGCATTAACCTTATGCATTCCTAAATGATCATGCGTATCAGAAAGCTTAGTAATTTCCGAGATTTCCTTGACCTTTAAACGTCGATCACTCAATACCACCTTTTCCACAATCGCAACAATATTTTCCGTTATGACCTCCACTGGTCGCCCATCTTCAAAGGACTCCTGCCCCATTCGAAAACGTTTTGACCATTCTTTCACTACAAAATACGAAGGAGAACTTTGGCCGTACACACCATCCAGCCTTTCTTTAATGATTTTAGGTGCTAACCCTTCTTTTGTCAAAAACTTTATGACTGCTCTATACTCAATTTGCATTATGTGCGACATTTTTTCGGGCACGTCTTGTTTAAAATGCCGTCAATAAAAAACTATTTCACGCAAAACTTCAATTTTTTTTCGCAGACTACTAAGATACATATTTAAAAGAAGACAAAGTTTTATCGCGATACTGGAGCTGCATCTATGTCAGGCCGGGAAATTTTGGCGCTAACCTCGTAGGTCGGGCTGGACCCGTTTATTGGCCATCAAGGTCACAACCCTATGATTTAATATTTGGCAATATTAAATGAACTTTTGCATACTTTGTTGAATTGAGGATTAGCAACTATTATTTGAAAATCACAATAATATAAAAGCAGAAAAAATGATGAATATGAAATGAAAATAAATAAAGTCTACTGATCATCATCGTCATAAATTTTTCAAACAATGAAATCAAAGAAACCAAAGGTATTTAACATTAAAATAACTTCGTCACCAAAATTCACCAAAAATAAAATGGCGTGTGCAACGTGTCACTTTTACACCTTCATTATACACTGTCATGGCCCAACCGGACATTTTCGTTAGTTTTGGTTAGTTTGGTTGGTTACATGTATGGGAGCGATAGGATTATCTCGATATAATTTAGCAACTGCTGTTATTGCGACATTTGTCAGTCAGAATATTCAGGACTTGTTAATATAATTGATACGCAGTCGAACAATTTCTTATTGCATAATATATTGTTTTGCAATAAAAAAATCCATACAGCAAATAAGGCCCATCACCAAAGCAATCGAACCAAACCGTTCACTGAAACACTGGTAAACAAAAAAAAATACAACGATAAGTGCTACCATTTTTAAAAAAATAGGACTGTTGTAAAGGCATCTGTGGTCAGGGCTGTTTAGTGCTCCTGTCGCAAGTATACATCTCGGTAATATTCTCCATTTTGAAATAAGTGACTTGCCTCTTTTTTTTCAAAGAAACTTCCACAGGCTACTGTTATAGCTTATATACAAAACAAAAACCGACGCAGAAGGAATCTGAAAAAGTTGCTTTGAAAACTGCCGCATTAGATTATTTTTAATTTATCAGATTCAGCATATACTTCTTTGATACATCTGTAAAATCTACTTTTAATAACGATTGGTTTCTAAACTTTGTAGAAAAATATCTTAAATATTATTTTTTTTTACTCCCGTCTGTAAAATGCTTAATTACACACCGATCTATCATGCAGGAAACATCACTTTACCACGTCAGTTTCCTTTCCCACGAATCCGAGCCACTTCGGACATTTCCGGGATTTTACCGCACGGATTTGGGAGCAATCGGATGTTTTCGGAGATATTTCCCACGCTTTGAATTTCGGCATTTGTCAATTCTGACGGTCATGTCAGTGAATGTATTCGTGTTGTTTTACAAAAATGTATAGCAGAAATATCGAAAAAGTATAGTATGCAACATGTTAGGTAAAGTTTTTAACTCACTCGTTTATTAAACACTAGCTAAACTTGTGACTCAAATCCCGTTTACTGCACTGGTTGCAGTGAAAAAGTGAAAAACTTCTTCAGTAAACATTATCTAAAAATAGTTTCAAAAAGCTTTAAAACAATTAATTAAAAAAAAGTTCAACAAATAAAAGCAAAATATCGGGGATATATACACTTTCTTGTAATGTTTTCCTCAAAACACACATAAGCCAAACAGGAAGATGTTTTAGCAAACGAATAAGAGAATATCACAGTTGATTCCTTAATGAAGCTTGACTCCAACCATACAATTTATTTAAAAGAATGTAATCATGGATTCAATCAAAATTTTCAACTTTTAGATTATGAAACTTAACGATACACACTCGAAGCTTGATCAAATAGATCTTCATGACTCACCCTTGTTAAACCTATTTTCAGCGTAATTACCTTGTTGCCTTGTAAAAGTGGTGCCTTATATTAGTTCTGAATTAGATTTTGTGAAAGTCCTAGTAAATAGTTTATTTTCTAAAAGCATTGTGGGTTTTAATATTGACCAAATATCGACTAGGAGCAAACTAATTATATTAATAATAAATATATTGCTTTCGTTTTTTTTGCAAAGAAACATTTTTACCAAAGTTCCTTCGTATTATAATACGATTACTTTCAACAAAAGGAATTAAATGATATTTATGTTATTCTACTGCAACGACACTGTGTTCAATATGTCATTTAATTTAATCACAAAATTTCAAACCGATCGAAGCTCTCGTAATCCTATTTCGAAAATCTTACTCACCTTCGATGTTATTTGTAAAGCTTTGAACTATTCAAAAGTTTGGAGTTAAAGAACAATAAAACACCAATCGAATCGCCACGGAGCGGGAAACTTCGCACTTCACAAGACTTGCTTTTACGCGTGCTGAACTCTAGACTCCCGCAGAGTTGGGAAATAAGGGATGGAAAACGGCGGTCACGAGATGATCAGAGTTCGAGCGCGCTGAAACGACTGGCGCCACATGGACCCTACCCGTCATACGGCGGGGGTTGATGATGCCAACGCGGAGACGATATCATCGATTCTCCATAAGCTGAAACGATAAAAGTAGTTTTCCCGTGCAACACCAATGGATTTTTGCTTTAAACTTAAATCGTCAAGGAAAGTTTTTCTATGGGAACGGGTCACAGATCACGTCAGACAAGTTTTTCCCTGACTGCGATGGCGCGTTCTCAAAATGTGACTTCAGTCCGTTTCCCGCCTTCTGTAGCTTGAAATGAAGTTCGTTTCAGAAGTTTTCGTTGATTTCTTATGTGCAATAAACTTTTAATAACACGGACAACCGTAAAATAATATTGACATTCCTTTTAGTTAACTTTTATTTTTTTATTATTCTCGCAATAAGATAGAAGAGTTCGGTTTTGGACAATTGTTTGCGCAAAAGTTAAGAGTTATATTTCTATTTTAATTATATCACACACTGCCAATGTATAATTTTTATAGAAAATTATTTAATGTACGACGTTAGCGCCAAAATTTCCCGGCCTGACACAGATGCAGCTCCAGTATCACGATAAAACTTTGTCTTCTTTTAAATATATATGTTAGTAGGCTGCGAAAAAAAATTGAAGTCTTGCGTCAAATAGTTTTTTATTAAAAGCATTTTAAACAAGACGTGTCCGAAAAAATGTCGCAAATAACTCAAATTGAGTATAGAGCAGTCATAAAGTTTTTGACAAAAGAAGGGTTAGCACCTAAAATTATTAAAGAAAGGATGGATGGTGTGTACGCCAAAGTTCTCTTTCGTATTCTGTAGTGAAAGAATGAGCAAAACGTTTTCGAATGGAACAGAAGTCCCTTGAAAATGATTCAAGAACTGGTCGGCCAGTGGAGGTCATAACTGAAGATATTGTTCCGATTGCGATTGTGCGTGAGTGATCGATGTTTAAAGGTCAAGGAAATCTCAGAAATTACTAAGCTTCCTGATACAAGTGTTCGTGGAATCCGGCATGATCGTTTAGGTATGCATAAGGTGAGTGCAAGATGGGTTCCTAAAAACTTTTCGGCTATTCAAAAACAACGCCGTGTCGAGTGTGCGCGGTCTTTTTTGGAACTCTGTGAGTCGGAACCGAAGCCTGTGATAGAAACTATTGTGACAGGAGATGAAACTATGGTTCTCTATTATGACCCTCTATCGAAAAAATAATCAATGGAGTGGCGTCGTAAGGGTGAAGCAGCAACAAGAAAATTCAGAGTCTGCCAGTCAACAAAAAAGGTGATAGCCACGATCTTTTGCGATTGTGAAGGAATTCTTTTGATAAATTTTAAACAAACTAATACCATTGTCAATGGTAAATATTACGCAACATTATTACATAGATTCCGAGACTGCATACGCCTAAAACGTCGAGGAAAACTGACCAGAGGCGTGCGTGTTCTGCACGATAATGCACCTGTCCATACTGCTGGTGTTGCACAAGCTGCCATTTTAGAGTGTGGGTTCCAACAGTTAGATCATCCTCCCTATAGTCCAGATATGACCTCCAGCGACTATTATTTGTTTGGATATTTGAAAGAGGACTTACGTGGACGGCGGTTTAACGACGAAGTTGAGTTAAAAGAGGCTGTATTAGCTCATTTTGCAGACAAACCAAAAGAATATTTTATTAAAAGAATTGAGTTGTTAATAAAGAGATGTAATAAGTGTGTTGAAGTTAAGGGCGATTATATTGAAAAATAATAAAAAATTGTTACTCTACTTTGTTTCTTTCGTATTCAGGCCAGGAAATTTTGGCGCTTCAACTTAGTCTATATGCTATCCGGTGAAACTAAGAATTTTTATAACGTAATAAATTACATCCTCTAACGCGAGTTAAATCCGGGTTTATAATCTCGATTCTTGGAAGCTTAACAAAAATGCAGAAATTCTTTAGTCTTCATCATCAATAAATTTACCTTTAGGAAAAATCAATTTTTCGAGCAACATTGTTACACAATTGCATCCATTAAGCGGATGCTCTGAAAACATCGATCTAAAGACGATGGATCCCAACGAATGACTTGATTTTTAATTTGAATTATAATTTTTTCTTTCAAATAATTTTTAATTTACAACGATGGGGGTTGGAAAGTTGCTCCGGGAATGAGGCAGGCGAGGCTTATGATGGATGGGCCCGCCGTTCCTCGGACCAGGGAGCTGCTTAGACTGACCAGAAGGGAGTGTAGAGCACTAACAGGGGCCTACACAGGACATTGCAGGCTTAGGAGGCATCTTTGCTTGCTAGGCATTGGAGACGACCTGGAGTGTAGGTGGTGCATGGAAGGGGAGGAGACCCCGTATCATCTGCTCACCGACCCTGATCGATCCGGACTCAGTGCACGGTATTGGGCTAAAGGAGTTGCTGACCTTCTATAGGAGGGGCGGCATTCTGGACGCCCTCTAGAGCGGCCTGGGGGCACAACGGGCCCATCTGGTGGCCTAAGTGCTTGGACGCCCGCGAGGGCGCCCCCCTTTAATACCAATACCAATAATACGATGTTAAATATCAAATTCAGTTATTCTTATTTAATGTCTTCCTTTTCATTTCAGCTTCTTAAGCTTGAAAAGATGTATTAGTTATGCTAACGGCTTAATACAAATCAAAATATAACACACTAAAAGACAATTTAAAAACAGTAAAATTGCAAACATCAAAAAACAACTACATATATAACTAATTATGACTTTTCTCCAAGAAAAACGAAAAAGAAAATATCAATTAAATTATACTACATATTTTTGAAAATACATGAAAACAAAGAATAACGGACAATAATATATACAAAAAGGAATATCAAGTACGGTTATTAGCTTTTGGATAGATTCTTTTTTCCATTTATAAATTACCCGTAAATGTGTGGAAAATGAGGTATTACGCGGCATGGTTGCTTTCTTAATAGTGAACACACTATAGGAAAATGTTGCTCGTATCCAGCGGTCGAATATATGGAAATTTTGAGTTTGTAACATTTGTTCCTTCTTGTCTCGAAGTTTATCGCGATTTCTGCCCCGGATTTCCAATTTTTCCAACAGAATTTCATCAATCATCAGGTTATGGCGTATATAGGCCGAAACGAAGTGTGTACGTGCTCGTTCGCCATATTACAGGCAGTTGGAAAAGCGCAAGTCTAGGGAATACATATCCGAAATAAGGTTTCACTGAACCTTTAGAAAGAAATGACATTTGCACAAAGGCGCTTTGTTCTTCTTTACACTTGATATAAATAAACGAAGTAGCCGATATCGATTAGGATGACGAAAATTTCATTACCACTTCAAAGCTGCAATGCAATACAAAAAAATGTTGCCACACAAAAATTTTAACAATAAATTTTAATGTGGTAAATAATAAAGTAGAATGTCGTCAGTTTTTTTTTTTTTTTAATTTTATTTATTTATTCTCAGAATTGTGAACTTTGTTGCTAACAAAATACAAATTGCAAATTGTTTATAAAAATTTCAACATTGTTGACATAACCCAATTTTTGACATTTCTACTAATATATGAATATATGGAATTGTTGCTTGTTTGAGAGAGATGGCTTTTTTAATGTAAGTAATGGCCATATTTGGGCAAATGAAGATCCTGATGCGATTTCACACAGTTTTTTGCTCATATTGTGTCCTAAATACACTATCGGTATATAAACGAACTTATGAATCAACCTGTATTATTTAAACTTTTTATAATACATTGAGGCAGCTCTCTGGTTGACAACTTATATATTAAGTACTTACAGAATATCTTTGACAAAAGTCATGGACGTTCTACTCCTAATTTTTGATCCGTATAAAATATAAAATTTTAAAACTGGATCCTGAAAAATAATCACCAAATAATTTGAAACAAACGGTGCTGACAAATGTCAAGGAATATGTTCAATGAATTCTTGACTAATTTAATATTTTTCCCGTAGTGGTGCAGATTTTAACTGAAAAATATCTACTTGAAAAAAATGTTCTGAATTTTAAAGCAGGCTGTATACGAAGAGAAAATTTAAGTTCAATTTAAATTTAAATTGAGATAAATTATTGTTTTAAATGTTCTCAAACGTGTTTCGTAAATTAAATTAATGTGAGAACTTTGAACAGACTAAAATGACCCGTATTTACTCAAACGTCGAAAACATTCAATTGCAATTCGTATTATAACAAGTTCCAGAAAAGACATTTTTGTTAATAAAAGAGATCACCACTAAAAATAAAACTAAGTTGATGTAAGCAAAATTAAAATATTATATAAGTCAAAAAGCTGATATGTTCTATTATCTGACACAAAATTGCACAGAAGAGCAGTATTTCAATATGGCTTTCGATGCTACCCGGCGTAAACTTAACTTAGCCAGTGGCTCTATAAAGTAATTCAAAGGGAATATGCATATTTAGTTTTGCAAAAAGAGCAACATAAAATTACACCACTAAGCTTCAAATTTATTTCGAATTGTGGTGACAAAGTTGGGTGTTATTACATTACGACGTATAGTTTAAATTTCAAAGTTTAAATAAAGCTCTCTATGACTTGATATTTTGGTTTTCGTTTTCAGTTATTTAGATAGATACCTCTTGTATCCGCGGTAATACTGGAATATTGCAAATTAATATCCAAAAGCAATCGAACTCTAATTTAATTATATAAGTCTTCCGGTCGTTTGTTACTACTAATCTATATTTCTCAACATTGCTCATGAAATAATTTTTGATTCGAAGTTGCAACACATCTTTCATGTTGATATACAAGATATTTTCTCATCTCGTTCGTAAAACGAAAGGAGCAAATGAAATATAAAATAATTTAAAATAGTTGTTATTTCAAATGATTTTAAATTTTTAAGGAGGAGAAAATAAATTAATTAGTAAATTATCAGAAATCAAAAAACGTCTGCGGTCTTTTTTTTTCAATTATATAAGATAAAATTATTTTTGTTTGCTCTAAATATGAAGTAACTCCAAACGTAATGAGATAAAGGGCATTTAAGAAAGTACTGTGGGTTCAATTTGTCTTGATAACATTTTAATTGGTTCTAACTTTTTGGTTTTAGAGATATCAAGATAAACAAAAAAAACAAAATGTAGGGTTAGTTTTTTTCCAGGTCACGTATAAAACAAAACACTATCAAACACAACACCCCGTATATTATATATGTGTTTAATCGAATATTTCATTCCGATTACAATGATGTAACACACTTTACATTTTACTGCACTGGTTTTTGACAAATCGGCAAAAATAGAAAATTTTTATGTAATTTCAAAAAGGGCCGTGACTGACTGCAACAACTATAATTATTTACAAATTAAATTAGAACAAAAACACTAAAACACACACTAAAGCAAAAAATTCTTTAATTATTCTAAATACCGCTGTAAGTAACCACTATTTTTATGAATACATTTCTCATACATCCTAATTGTATGTCTTATATGTAGTAACGTTTGTCAATGTTCCATGGCATTATTACAAGTAGTTCTGTGTTCAGTATTATGTAAAGTATGTAAAGTGTGTTACATCATTGTAATCGGAATGAGATATTGTATTAAACACATATATAATATACGGGGTGTTCCATTTAAAAATATAAAATGTGGGATTACATGTCAGAAAATTGATAGTGTTTTGTTTTATACGTCACTTGGAAATAAACCTGGCTACAAACACTTAACACTACATTTTGTTTTTTTACCTTACCTTAATATCTTTAAAAACAAAAAACTTACAGCCAATTAAAATATTATCAAGATAAATTGAACGCACCATACATATTCGACCTAAAATTGGGTAAGGCTTCATCCCTGTCATTTATTTAAAGCGCCTTAACCGGCATCGATACCGATTTAAGACCAATAACACAGTTTCCGATATTGTAAAGAGAATGCTGGAAATTTGAAATCTAATTGGATTTGTATTTGACTTTGAAACGACTTTCTGGACTTTTTTTAGGCACAATTATCGAAACGAGCGGGAATCTTAATCCAATTCCCCGAATAAGTTTGTCGAAGGAGTTCATCATTGAATTTAAATTAGTATAATGGAAACTAACTATGGCGTTTCTCGAGTCAAATAAAAATGGGTATTGCTTGAGCTAGAAACAAAGCGACATTTACTTTGCCATTAATTTGATTTGGCTAGGCATACATTACAATTGCAATTAGATGAATTTGTTGCATATTGATATGATATGGTAACAAGTTCAGTCTCTATTAACAATAGATGAAAAATGATTTTCTAAATGTTACATTTTTTTGTAATATAATTCCTACAAATTTGGGTGCATTTACTACGTGAGATTAAGATGAGTATGCAGCAAAGCGACTCATCAAGAAAGAACTTTATTAACAGTTATAAAAATATACAAAGTTACCAAAGGCTTTGGCAATGGGTTACTAAAAACAAAAGAAATTGTATAAACAAAAAAGAAGAAACGATAATGTACATATTTAGGGTTTATGTGGCTTAGAAAATCTATAAGAAAATATTTCTTCAAACTCAATTTGTCCACAAAATAACATGGCAGTTACTCAATTATTAAACTGAACTCCTTTATGTAATCAACACATTAGGGTTGACACATCTATCTTGACAGTTGGCATAATATTCCTTTGTTGCAGGAAATTAGGAAACACACCGCTGCGTTGTTCCACTTCCAGATTTAATCCCGCCGACGATGATGCGACGGTAACAGCAGAAGCAGGACGACGCAGTGGCGTCTAGAGGACGCCAGGACGGCTGGCGTCGCGTTTGCCTCCTTCTTCCGCTGCAAAACAGATCAATCGTAATGGCTAAAAGCTTTCTCTGCATATATGGGCATAGTAAAAAAATGTGTTTTGATTTAGCTAAGCTAATTATTTTAGATGTTTGTGGGGATGTGTTTTCAGCTTGACTGTAACATTTAAATTAAAAGAATCCTGAAAATAACTTACATACTACAGAACGAAGCCAAACCTACGAGAAAATATTTTAGAAGGAAAGACATTAAATTTCAGATTTCCTTCTTGACACTTTTTCACCAATTTTCTATTCCTGGTTTGTCAGTGGGCACCCGGTTAATCTAAGATGGAGTCGGAAAGTCATACGAAGCATTTTAAGACCTCAGATTACTACCAAATTTGAAATTGGAGACTTTGTCAGGATAAGTAAATACCGAGGTATTTTTGATAAAGGCTATGCTCGAATGAAATTTTTACTATCAAGAAAGTCAAGCTTACAAATCCAACAACATATTTGCTACATGATGACAAAGGTGAAGATATTTCAGGTGGTTTTTATGAATTTGAAATACAGAGGTAAGTATATTAAGTTGAAAAAGTCTTGAGAAAAAAAGGAAACAAACTTTACGTTAAGTGGTTAGGTTTCAGTAATGCCGACAGTTGGATAGATAAACAAAATGTGACTAAGATATTATATGAGCCTAGAATTATTTATTGTATTTCTAATTGACTTCAGACAGAGTTAGGATGAAGTTGTGTTGTGTAGATTTGGAAGGTTATAATATCTCAGAGTTTATTGTCAGAAAATTAACAATAGCGCATGCTAACGAATGGAGACATTATTTTTTCAAACCTCCTAAACATTTCACCGATTTCGGAATAGTGTTACAGAAAACAAACACGATATTTGGAGAAGCATCATCATCATCATCATCTACAACATAGTGATGTAAAAAATGAACAGGAAGATGTCCAGCATAAACTAAAGAAGAATATTGTTGATGAAGAAGTGGATATTATTTAAGTTAGAAATATTAAAGAAATTTTCCTGCGCAAGGTTTTAAAAACTGATTGCTCAAGAATTGTAAATGTTGATTAGTTGAAACTATGTACATATCACAATGTATGTGTTCCTTAAATAGCGCTCAATCTATATATTTTTGGTTGTATGCCTCTTCCTAAATAAAACAATTTGATATATAACAATTTTTTATTTCCATTGTACCTTATAGATTTAGTTATATAAGACAAACATTTTCTCTGTCGCCGGGATTTAAATAATAGGCACAATATTAAAAACGATTTAATTAATTTATCGTTTACATCATGTAAAGAAAGATCAATTTACTACTTGAATAAGTAGTCTTGTTCGCCATTACTATAGATTTAGAATCGCCTTGAAAATTAGAATGATTGTTGTAATATCCCATTTTTTGGTTTTCATTGTACTTTCTTCTTCTATCCGAATAAAGACATCAGATGGTTTCCAATAACATTTTCGAATATGAAGGTGTAAGCGTGACCTAAGCACCCGATGATCTGATATGAATAGACAGGGAACGAAATCTAAAATAAGGCTAGTATTAAGGTCAATCAACTAGAAATAATTCATTATTATTATTTGGTTAAACAGGTCAACTTCGATTCAAACTTAAGAGGTTGCTGTTTACACACTAGTATTTATTAAACTTACCCCTTCACAAAACTTCCTCCTTCCTTCTGCAAATCCGATAAGTCCGAACAGAGCCGAATGCGATTTATACTGCGCATGTGGAGCCCGAACATTTTCCGCAAACACACCCGAACATACCCGAATATTCAAAATTTTCACGCGTCAACTCCAACACACCCGAACATTCACGCAAATTCAAATTTTCCCGTCAAAAGTGGTTTAGAACCGGCACTACTATAGTACTGTGACCTGGTAAATTCTTTAATTGTTTCCATTGATCCTTTTAACTTATTTCTGTTGAAAACTTTCATTGCGTCGTTTTTACTTCACAAATAAATATCACAAAAAACCTAAAAGATAGCACAATATCCCAAGTAACATATCTTCAACATCTAGATGATTTAGTTTGCCAGCAGTTCAAATTGCCTAAAGAGAAGTCTAAGATCCTGTGACCTATATAACCCATAAATTATATAAACCAGATATGCATTAATACGTAAAGCAATAGCAAGAGAATTAACAAACGATTTAATTTTGTTGTGCTAAATAAGCCTATTTTAATTTTGGAATGGAAAAGTGACGAAGTTGTGTTAAAACCTTTTGTTTTACAATTTATCTTAAAATAGTTGAAACAACAATAAGACGAATTAAGAGAATGGAGTTTAAACTTCCAAGTTCAAAATTATATTTATTTATATATTTATAAGATCTGCGATCCCCAGCAAGGCGATAGCAATAATATTTTATTGATTTATTTTGTTCAATAAAGGTATTAAATGTTTCCAAGCAATCAATGACATTAAATCCAAACCAGACACGAGAAATCAACATCAAACCGACATTTTAAGAGCTTTTGAATATTGTTATTACATTTAAGAGGCAATAGAAACGTTAGAGCTCTTATTTCATTTGACAAGACTGGACATTAAGAATTTCTTTGTTATAATTCTTATTAATTAGACGAAATTGTCAATGTTTATTTTGGTCTACGATTCAATTTAAAAGTATTAAGAATTAAACTTCTAAAACAATGCAATTCCTCTTTTCCGCTGGCAATTTTTTAAATCGAAAGGACCTTTATCACCAAATTGGTTTATTTTACCACCTCTTATTATCATTAACTTGTGCTCCATATATTTCCTTGTTTATATAGGCCACAAAAATTTTATGACTTAGGACAGAACGGAATTCTAATATTGGCGTCACGAAATGGCCTTTTTATTAGCAGTGCAGAATTAACGGAAATGGCAAATAAGAATTTATGCTATATGAAATGATATTTTCTGTAAGACCAAACATCTATCGGAGTTTGTGTACAATGAAAAATATTTCACTTGTTTTTAATTTGTTTTTTGCTTTCTCTAAATTATAACAAAAAATTGAACTGCGGCTTTTAATTGATGAAAATCCATTTAACACAATTAGACAAAAAATTTTGAGATTTTAGCAGTTATTTATTACTTTATGACAGCGGTTTCAACAACACCGTGCTTTTATCAAATGTTTATATTTGTGTTGTCATAACAGCTGACATAAAGTAATAAATAACTGTGAAAATCTGCACACAGTTTCTTCTAATTTAATTGAAAAAAAAAACCTTTTTGCCTTCCACATATTGGTAGAAATTTAACTAGATGTCATATTTACCTAACGCAAACATTGAAAATAAATGTGCTTGTAGTGTATGACGATTGGGATAACCAGCTTTAGGCTGCACAAAAGCGTCACATAATTCCGAATTCGTCTGGTATATTACGATCGATGCTGTGTTGAGTGCAACTCACACGATCTTATTCGTTAATTCACTAGGTTTCTTGTTTACGTACTGACTTACGAGCACATCTTGACCTATCCCGCGGTTTCATTTGGTTAATTTGTAGGTTAATGCTATATAAAGTGATAGATACACTTTAGTGCAGTTCGTCGTCCAAAGTGGGTTGTACTCAGGATTCATCCAAGTCTTGAACATTAAAAGAAAATTAAAAGATTAATTTGTTATTTTCCACAAACAGAACTAAAACTGGTGCAGCTAAAATTATGGCATTGGTAGCTCAAATCGGAGTTATTCAAAAGACTCGAGGTTGGAATTTTGATCGGCATTAAAATTCTATAAACTGCTGACCTGCAGGTTTTCCTTTGTGGTATGATTAACCGTATTAGTGAAACGTGTTAGTGAAAATTAGTAAATACGCCATCTTTGGGATGCACGACCTGAGGTGACACCACTACCATTAGACAAATTTCCATTTTTTTTTTCAGATTGTTATAATTATTTGCCATCAATTAACAACTTTTTAAAGATTTTATGGTTATGTTTTCACTTGAATTAAAATTGATCCAAATACTAATTTATTCAAAATGAATAAAAATCGCCATTTTTAGATTGTTTTTAAAACCCATGCAAATTTGCCTTCTACCCTTACCGCCAAAAATTCCTATAATTCACTCAGGAATATGTTTGAAATGTTTTTTAATTCATATTGGTGCCTTATATTAATAAGAAATTATTACAGATTAAGTTGATTTGCTAACTATCGTTTGGTGTGTCAAAATATGATACATGTTTTCCAACATTTTTGATTTACATGGGTCGAAATTCAAGTTTGGTTAAAAGCAGTAGTCGACATTGTGGCGATCAAAATTCATTCACTCTGTTTAAGTCGGCTTGCGACGTCGACGCGGCTATGACGCGCCTAAACACCAGACATTTTGCAAGCATTTTGAAACTTTTATTTAACGCTCTCATTAATACAGAGTTTTCTAAAGGCATCTGTTGTTTAAAAAATATGGAATCTACCTGGTCAAGGACCATAACATCCTCTTACAGAGATTCGATGAATTGCCTCTTAACGTGAAGGGCGGTTCGTTTAGCAAATTCATGTATCTTTCCGGATGTAATGAGATTGGTTGTCCACATATACTGGGATCGAGCTTCCATGTATTCCACATAGGTATATCACTACCTTCTTTCTTCTGCGACTTCAGTGCATATGCAGTTGATAAAATATCTACCTAAGTTACCTATAGTTAATTTACGGTTAATAATAATTATAAGAACAATACTAATAATAAGGTATATTCGCAGAAAATAAAATAAATTGTTACATATCAACTAAACGAGTCTTAATCATATCTGCAAAACGGGGCTAAATTTAATCAAAATTCAACTGAAACCATTCAGATATTATTTTAAGATTACATGAAACATTTTTTGATAAAACAGCGGATATAGAGTGCATAACGAAAACATAAAAGCAGAGATAACGGGTAAAGGGTCAGGAATACAGAGTAAGAGTACAAGTAACTAAGAACATAAGAATTATGAACATCAGTTCTAAATTAAATCTTATTCACTAAGGCAGTGGCTAAGTAACCAAAACCAAAATAACGAAACAGAAAATATAACTCACTGTAGCATTGCTATAGATTTTTTGCTATAAATTTTCAACTCAGATCTATACTTCGTACTGATTCTGTGCCTGCTCCGGATCTATTTGAAGGGGCCTATATATAAAGAACATCCTGGGATTAGATCGGACTTGACGCGCAAAGAATTGATGTAAGAGGATGACTTGGCAAGCAGGGATAATTTTGCTCAAAATAAGACCTATTGGGGGAACGTACATTGATGACTACAAAACGCATGGACTAGAGGACAGAAATGTTGATTGCATATTTTGGTAAGGTTTTTAAGCTAAAGTAATTTAGCTATTGAAGAATATGGTAATTAATTATGTAATAACGTTTAGGAATTAACCATACAGAAAAGCATAGCACCAATTATTAACGACATCAAAACTACTTCTAATAAAAAGTTGCAAGCGAACACTTAGGCTTTTATTTTCCCATATCGCATATTGTAGTATAGCGATCGTATTTTTGGCACATTATGGCGAAATTCCGCCTGAAATTTGCCTCTGGAATAGGAAGCATTTTTGTAACAAGTTACTTTTATATTTTTATGGTGGTTTGTAAACCCGTGTCTCGCTAGTAGAATTGTTGAAGAACAATCGCGGAGCGAATTTAATACATGGATGGATTTTTAATAGAACTCGTATAGCTTACTAATTCGTAAACAATCTTTTACAAAATTACTCACACAAATATAAATATTTTATCGCTTTGACCTTTTATATGTCTTGTTAACGGTGAAATTATCTGAAGTTGAAGAAAATGTGTTATTTTATTCTGATTTTTTTTATTTTTACCATTCTCGAAAACTTAAAATATTAAACAACGTAGAACAAGGAATCGATCGCAATCACGTCCATTTCAACTGTAACAGCAAAAAAAAAGCTTTCAAAGTGTTCGATCCCGCCCTGGGGGCATTGTCACACCCGGATCCTTGTGTCAAAACGGCGCCGCGACGGTTGTTCATTTTTGCTCTTTGAATAAAAAATGGGTAGCGATTTGTTAGGAGACTTCTCCGAGACGTTACATACATATTTCACTCCCAACGAGTGACTGTTCCTGAAAATATTGGTCCTTTGTCGTATGATCTATCGCCACTCGTTGGAAACGATGAATATGGATGACGATGGTTTAACAGATTGAGTGGGAAGATATCTAAATATTTTTGTGGTTGCTTTAAGCAGTACGATGCAACATATTTTTTCTACGACTGGTAACGGTTGCTTCGTAATATCTCAGTTTTTGAATGAAATTTGATATGTATAATTACCGTGGCGGATATAGTCTTCTTGCCGTACTACGCCCTGTCTGATGTGCCGCCCTTTTTATTATTATTTATTATATTTATTTTTATTATTATTCAGTGTTAACGAAATAAATAATAATAATTTTTCTTAATATAATGTATCTTGTTTCTGGCTTTTGTACGTGCAGAAACATCAACTATGTTGTCGTGAACAATTTCTTAAAATAGTTTAGCTTCAATACACAGTAGGTCTAAAACATTAAGTCTGTCTTGGCCCATACTTTCGAGTTAATATGGTTTTACCCTATTCAAGGTGGAAAAAGATCTTTCTCCTCAACACTTTGTAGCGCGAATATTCAAAAAAATCCGTAGTGCAATGCCTACATGCCGTGTTTAATAGCGAATCTTCGAGCTGATAGTGTTAATGAATACAATAATTCCCTAAAGTTTCTTCCAAATAATCAAGATACTTAGTAAATAACTCATCTGCACGAATTTTCAATTCATTAGTCTCTATATCAGACAAAAAAGTTAAAATTTTCGTAAAGTTTATCCTAAGCACTTCCACGTCCTGCCAATTGCACATTTTAAGTATCTAAAATTCAATTATAAACGTTGTTTGGAATATTTTCTTCTACATATAAAGGTGTTCTTTCATAATAATTTTGAACTGCATATAGTGCTTTGGCATTTTCTTGTAAAAATAATGACAAATAAGTATACATTTGTATCACAGATAACAAAGCATCAAAATCTGTGACAATGCATTAAAACGATCCAAAATGGCATTGCAAACAATGACTTGAATTGCCGCTTATAGATGTTGTAATTTTTGATGCAGCCCCCAAGTTTTAGATCGCGTTGTGGGTCTTTCATCCTTGTTTTCAGCTATAAATTCTAGTGCGACAATTACTCCAAGCCGCTTCTTTTCTAATGCGTAGCATGCATCATATCGAGCAGCCAACGAGTTTGGGAAGGGCTTCTAAGTCTTAAATTTGTCTGCTATAACAAGCAATGTAAAGAAAATAATAAAGTTCCAGCAAAGATTCTGCTCCACAAGTTCCTATTAAATTTAACGAATGAGCAGCACAAGGAAAATATTCTGCTAATGGATTAAATATTTTTATCTACAACCATTTAATAATAGACGCATAATACTTCTGACAGTGAGAGTATTATGCTACGCATAATACAACAAGTGTAATTATATCATAAAAAAACAAGTGTAATTATATCATAAAACAACAAGTGTAATAAAATATTCTGGAATTCTTATTAATCCGGGCTTCAATTAATCGGCGCAGAATTCACACATTTCATTTATTATTTTTATGAAAATTTACTATAAAGTTACCCATATTAAAGTCATACACACGTTACCAATTCAATTCTATTATTCAAAAACAGTTCAAAAAATACAAACCAATATGACAATAATTAAAAAGAATTAGTAGGCCGTGCAGGCTAAATCTGACAGCGCGCAGCGGGTATCCATAGCGACAGCTTACCCGACGCGACGCTCATCGTGAATACAAACATTTTCTTTCATGAAATAATAATTGTAAAGTAAATAATATTCATATAGAGAAGCTTTAAAATTTCGCCTTGCAATTAAAACATAAGATTTAATAAAAATGGATTCTGAAAACGAAGTACTAACACCCCCGGAAATTCGAGCGGCAGCGGAAGCTGCGTCTCTGGATTTACTTCCCAAGAAATCAAGAAACAATTATGAAATTGCCTACAACAATTTCATGGATTGGCGATCAAGAAACAAGGCCACCTCCTTCTCTGAAGATACATTATTAGTGTATTTCAAAGAATTGGCTAAAAAGTATAAGTCGTCCTCCTTGTGGACGTTTTATTCCATGCTGAAAAGCACACTTTATATTAAACACAATGTCAAGATCGACCACTACGCGAAGCTACATGCTTTATTAAAAAGACAATCAGAAGGCTATCAACCCAAAAAATCTAAGGCATTTACCGGACAGGAAATAAATAAATTTATTTATGAAGCTCCTGATACAAAATATTTGGCTACAAAGGTAAGGAATGATAAGACGTTACATACCTACGGTATTTACCAAGAGGTGTTAATTTTTTAGGTTGCATTAATTATGGGAGTGATGGGTGCATGCCGCTCAAATGAACTACATGCAATGAAAATACAACACGTTACATTTTATGAAGGTTGCACTAGAGTAATAGTTCCCGTTACGAAGACCAAGATCCCTAGGAATTTTACTATTACTGAGAAGTTCCATGATATTGTTAAAAAATATGCAAATCTGAGACTGCCAAATGCATCAGATTCTTTTTTTATGAATTTTCAAAATGGAAAATGCACAAAACAAGTTATCGGCATTAACAAGTTTGCCAAAATGGGCAGAGAAATTGCAAGTTTCTTACAAATCAAAAACCCAGAAAGATATACCGGGCACTGTCTACGACGATCTTCAGCCACATTGTATGTCGACGCAGGGGCAAGTATGACAGCTCTGAAGCGCCACGGAGGCTGGAAGTCGGCTTCTGTAGCTGAAGGCTATATTGCAGACTCGCAGAAGAACAAGACCGATGCAGCTACTAAAATATTAAGTCAAATCAACCCTAATTGTAATATTAATAACAGTACTTTTGTTTCTACCCCCTCACAATATCCAGGTATGTCTACTATTACGAGCGAATCTTCTCATAACACTTTTTCGATTAGTAAAGACACCACGGACATTAGTATTGGTACTACACCAACTACGATGAATTTCAATAACTGCCCTAATATAACAATCAATTTTATGAAATAGACAGAGTAATACATAATGATCCTATTAAGCGTCAATTTAAAAATAATTGTGTGCTGAAGTGTAAATGTTAATTAAATATTATTAAACTTATTAAATGTTCAATCCAGGACTTTCATTGAATTTATTCCTTATTACATCACAACTCATAACACATAAACATATAACATAAACAGCATACATAAACAGTAACCAGTGTTGATATTGAGTGAATGGTAGAATCTAAAAATGTATGATATTATGTTCCATTTCATATAAAGCAAGTTAACATCCACTTCCGGCCTAACCGGAAGTGCCACCATCTTGAGAATATTCTAGCTGAATTGCTCTGCCATCAGCATTAGCTTCCTACCGAATTTTCAGGTTTCTCCCATGTATAGTTTTTTTTCACAATAAAATAACACATTTCAATTCCGGTGAGGTACCCTATATAAGTGGATGGTTGTAGATAAAGTATAGTATTTGACTCGAGTATTATGGACCATAATAAACTCAGATGATTATAACACTCGCCGCAAGCGGCTCGTTTTATAAATCATCCTCGTTTATTATGGCCTTCATAATACGCTCGTTAAATAATATACTATTATTGGTGCCTGCACATATTACTTGCATTATCATAAGATTGGCCAAGACAATTCATTATATTCAAAGCATTATTCTCAAGAGATTTTAACAGAGCATCTTCAAAATCTTTAGCCATTTGGAATAAAATCTAGAAATCTTTCGACAATTTCAGCATTGTCACGTACATAACTAATAATTATTATCTTGATAATTTTTATAAAACTTCTAGATTCCTCCCGCGGAGCAAGTGTTTAATAAACGAGATACTTAAAAAGTTTACCGAACATGATGCACAATATACTTTTTCTACGACCGTTGGTTTTTGGATACATTTTTTCAAAACAACATGAATACATTCACTGACATAACCGTCAGGCTTGAGAAAAGTCAAAATGGAAGCTGTGGGTAATATTTCCGAAAACATCCTGTTGCTGCCAAACCCGTGCGGTAATATCCCCAAAAAGGCCGAAATGTCCGAAGTGGCTTGGATCAGTGGGAAATGAAACTGACGTAGTAAAGTGATGCTTTCCGCACGCTAGATCGGTGTGCAATAAGGCATTTTACAGACGGGAGTAGAAAAACTAAATTTACTAATAAAGAAATATCCGATAAGTAGACCCCCCTGTTCCGCCCCCGGGGGTGAAATATCATAGAGGTACCGCTCGATTTTTCCAAACCTTCTTCCTTTCATGGATTTCTTAGGAGTTTTGGGAACAGGAAAAAGTCGGAGGGGGCCCTATCCGGTGAATATGGTGGCTGAAGCATGATTGTGGTTTTGTTTTTGGGCACAAAGTTAAACACAAGCAACGATGAGTTTGCATGATTGATGTACTACGCAACGGTAATCAAAGAAAACAGTAGGCAAAACCTTGACATTTGATAACCATATACCCATGATTCGTCAGCAGTCATGACCTTTTTGAGCATATCAGGATCATAAATGACGTTGTTTAACAGCTCTGCAGCGATGCTTCTTTGACGGTCCTTTTGTTCAAAATTAAGCAATTCCGGAACAAATTTTGCTTCTTCAAGTTTCTGAACTCCAAGAAATCTGCCCCATCTGTCATTATGCGAAAAGTTATGAGTTCAAATCATAAATAAAGTAATTATTGAAAATTGTTTGCATTTATACATATAAGGCAACCAACGTAACGAAATTACTTTAGAAGACAAATTTTCAGTGAACTCGACATTACTTCTTTAACTTGATAAAAATTCGAAAAAACTTCCGAAAGTTATTACTTAGAGAAATATTTGCACCACATTCAGTACTTGTCGCGCCAATTTGTCAAAACGGAAAGACGAGTAATTTTTCCTTTGAAACAGAAAATTCACGCGACTTTTATTATTCTTCAAACAAAATTTTCTCTCCAAACGTTTGTAGCAATTTCTCGTATACATTCGCCTAACCTATGAATATTTATTATGCAATCAAAAAACCTTTATAGCTGTCACTCGCATAGTGTCTATATATCAGTTTTATTGGGCGAATTGCGAGCAAGAAACAGAAACTGTGGAAAACGCGATAAGAATAGCTAAAGAAAAGTGCTGTGCTATTCTGGGGTTTCCTTTTTAAAGATAAATCACTAAAATCTACATTTTCCTGTTCCTTGCTTTGAACCCCGATATAATTTATATCGACTCTGATATATTTCTCGATTGAGCAATAGGAAAAGGGCTGCGTGGTAACGCAGAGCGATTTAGAAACAATAAAATATCGTCCGTTTTTAAATATAGAATTACGACAATCACGGCACAGCCATAATTTTGGATTTGAAGACATTTTAATAATAACAGCGAATTTCCACATTGCTAATCATGTCATGCTATTTGTTTTCACTTCCTCCTTGAGTAAAATGAATGCAGTGCAAAGCAAGTTTATTTAAACATTTGAATTTTTACACAAAGATACGAATTTAAGGAAACATTTATATCAATTTAATTTATATATTAATAATATTTAATTTAAAACTAAACTTGCAAGGAACCGTCAAGTGATACCATAGCACAGCGATACTAAATTAGCAAACAATATGGCTTAATTGGATTGTTTTATTCTCTTTTCTAAAGAGAGTTGGTACTTTTACTGTTAAGATCTGAGTTTATCTGAACTGATTATGGGTTCTTAAATGTTTGTATGCAGTTTTCCATAACAAATTATCTGGAACAACCGTCAATTGTATTTCTTCCGATTGGTCCTTTTCTTTCCCTTCAAAATGTAAATCATAGGAGACATTGTGTAATTATTGTGTTCAAGATAAAAGTACCTCTTTAGTTTAGAATTGGAGTTGGAGGTGATGAGAATAAACAAAAAATTGAAGTTAAGGAATATATTTCTAACTAAAAATATGATTAGAAGGATCGCAAAAAATATCAAAACTGGTAGAAAAATCGGCCAATTTCAATTCGGTGCTACATCAAAAAAATTACTTGAAATTTATCAGTGATATCTCATTAACTCCAGTACACTTCTTCATAACCTATAACTAGAGAAAATTGATCCAGTGAACTATCCCCTACTCTGAAATAACCAATTAGGCACTTATCAAGCGTCCGCAAAGTTTCACTTTTTTAAATGCTATCGCAAGACACTATGGACATTTCCGGTATTTTAGTCACAGACTGAGACCGATCAGAGGTTTTTTGATGCTATCGAGCGCTTAATCAAGCTGATGCTTCAAAGTGGCAAGCATGATTGGTGAATAATTGGTATTTTACATCAAAAATTTCCCAAAATTGTGTTGAAATTTTAATTAATTAATTAATTATCCTTTAAAACAAGGTCGACAATATTGCGTTGCACTAATTACTAATGATATGTCAATGCTTTATCAACACACATTGATGTTCCAAACTTCTTGCATATGTGGTACATTAGACCGCCAAGTGAAGCTTATTATGAAATGACTTTAGTTACCTCCCGAAATTAATGTAGAGAACTTTATGGAAACTTTCCCAAGAACGGCCCTTTGACACCGAAGGTTTGTCGTAGTTAATGGGAACAGTAATTGCAATATATACACTTAGACTTACTTTGGGGATTTTCGGAATTTATATGGTTAACCATACCGACGGACTGTTGGAAATTCCCCACTTGCGTCCAGTAAGTAGTTAAAATATTTTTTCTACTCCCTTCTGTAAAATATGAAATTATACACCAATCTAGTACGCTGAAAGCGTCACTTTACTACGTCAGTTTCGTTTCCCACGAATCCGAGCCACTTCGAACATTTCCGGGATTTTACCGCACGGGTTTGGCAGCAATCGGATGTTTTCAGAGATATTTCCCACGCCTTGAATTTTGGCGTTTGTACCCAAAAATTAACTGTCATAGAAAAAGTACAATATGCAACACGTTCGATAATAATATATTATGCAACAAGTGCGGTAAACGGCATTTGACTCACGAGTTTATTTGACACAAGCGGAGCGAGTTTTTAATAAATGAGTGAGTTAAAAAGATTACCGAACGTGTTGCTTACTATACTTTTTCTACCACCGTTAGTTTTTGGATACATTTTCGCAAAACAACACGAATACATTCACTGACATGACCGTCATAATTGACAAACGTCAAAATTCAAAGCGTGGGAAATATCTTCGAAAATATCCGATTGCTCCCAAATCAGTGCGGTAAAATCCCGGAAATGTCCGAAGTGGCTCGGATTCGTGGGAAACGAAACCGACGTGGTAAAATGACACTTCCCGCACGCTAGAGCGGAGGGTAATTAGATATTTTACAGACGGGAGTAGAAAAACTTTTTAAGTCACTCGTTTATTAAACACCCGCTCCGCTCGTGAGTCAAATGCCGCTTGCCGCACTTGTATAATATGCTATTTACACACAGTGATAAACATATGGCAATTTTTCTCTTCTGATATAAGTAGTTGCAATAAAGCGCAGACAACTAATACAAAACGGCGAGTCTATAAGGTTACTAACAAGGTTATTTACAAAAGGAGTATCAGCGATATTTGATAATTTTCAGTTTATAGAATACCAAGTTAGAATAATAAGAAAATTAACGTTCTGTAATGGGCTGTTAAACCTATAAATGACTGTTTTGGTAAATCTTTTTTGAACTCTTCCAATTCTAGCCTCATATTTCGCGTATTGAGGACTGCACACCGAAGAATATTCAAGAACCAGTCTCACAATAGAGTTATATAGTTAATTTTTGGGCATTTCATTTATGAGAGTGTCAAGGTAGTTGAGCAATACATCATTTTGAAGCTCTAGTAAGCTATCTGGGAGAAAGTCAGATTTTTTTTAGATTCCAAAATAAATATAACAAACTCTTGGGTATTTCATTATGGGGGTAGTTTTATATCTTCCCGACGGTTTTTTAATGGTCTGATTGAATCTCTGGGACAACCTCAGATTTCTTCGAGATTGCGAAATAGTAATTAAATTAATTTATTTTTTATGGCGATCCAAGTATAAAAGGGGATATGGTTTTTGGGAGTTCCCTTACAAAATTTCCGTGCTTACTTATCCAGCATATCCACAGGAATATGTTGTTTTAATTAAGATAAGTCACTGTAACTGTCACTGGTCCACTGTAATATGTGCTAATCCGAATCCAAATCCAATTCTAACTACAGCCACATTCTTGACAAAGAAGTCCAACGTTGCCAACTTATCACGAGGTGCTGCTGACCTATTAAAGCGAATCCCGGTTTGACAGAGAGAGCAGATGATATAGGGGTTTTAATCAGACAATCTTGGGGCGAGAAACAAATAGTCGACAGATGTAGTTGTACAATTTATATCATTTGGTGGCAGTTTCTTCCAAAAATTGTTTACAAATTTGTTTACTTCTAATATTAAAAACTCCGTAATTGCATAATTACAATTACTTTAATTTTAAAAAATGCACTGTTTAAATTGTTTTAATTATTTCATTAACGTCAAGGGAATATTTATTATGCTCCAATAAATATTAGGTACGCCCTTTCACGAAAAGGATAAAAACTTTAAAAAGTTATATTATATTACTATACTATTATAACTTGGATCAGTTAAACTTTTATTGCATTAATAATTCATGTGTTATAGTCCAGTCAAAAATATTTTTATTTACTACGAGCCAACTCCTCTTTGTCATCTTTTGTACTTCCATTTATTGTTTCTTCGACTCGTCTTAAAACATGCGACAACTCTTTCGACCATTATTTTCTAAAATTTTAAGCTTTGATTTAATAATTGTAATTGGTTTAGTTATAGTGCAATAATATTCGAAGCTTTGCAGAAAATAAAATTTAGACACACGTAAATTGTCATGTACGAAAATAACATATTTTAAACGAATGCATATAAACCTTGCATTCAATTAATGTAATGGTAATGAGAATAGCCATCTAAAATTCCAACTACGAAAATACCAACAGCTGCGACCAGATAGAAACTGGGGCATTATTTTTGCCTGAAATTTGCATATAACAATCGGTAGAAGTTACGCCGTCGTTAGTACTTTAGCAGATCGTTTGCGCCAAACGAAAACGATTCAGATTCAGATCATCAATTTTTCCTATTTCATCGGAGAAACTTTATTGGCAAGCAAGTTCAAAATTAAAACCATACCTAAAAATACAAATGTACGGGGTGGCCAATATAACGTAACCCTATACATTATCTCAGAATATACAGGATGTACGAAGAAATCTTAAATACAAAAGTTTGAAACGAAGTTATATTTTATTGTATTTTTGCATATACATCCCTCAGTGTTGCTTGGGTAAACACAACTTCATTTTTTTTTAATGGAACATTCTGTATATTATTAAATTTTTGGATTCTACTCTAATGTTCTATACCTTTGTCTAATGGTTTAAGTTTATTAAAAATGTCATTTGCAGGCCTTAAGAAAAATACCAATTATTCGTAAAAGGAAACTTTATTTTTTAATTTGGGTTTAATACCTTGTTGACAAGAACCTGCTTTAATAGAGTTTTTATAATATTTTGATAACTAACAATACAGGGTGTTCAAAAAGTAAGATTCAATACCAAATTTCATAATTTTATCTTATTTACCATTAAAAATAAAGGTAAGTTTTTCTAAGGATGTGGTTGCTGAAAATGTTTAGTTTTCGAAGGATTGACAAATTAATATTCTTATAAGACGATTTTGCTGCGGGTTTCAAGTTTTATTGTATCTATTCTTAGTTGAAAATGACAGCGTTTAAAATCAATCATATTCCAAACAAATGTATGACGCTCGCAGTTATAATTTTTTTTTACCTAAATTTTATAAAATACGCCACATTTTTCGTTAAAAAAACTATAATATATCAAGTTTCGTCAAAATTAAAAAATTTAAACTAAAAATAATAGCACTTGAAGAACAACTAACTTGGATTTGGATTGGAAGAATAGGTATTATAATAAATTTTCAACATGTCCTCCATGAACCGCCAAACACGCCCTATATATAGTTTCCATTTTATTTATAGCATCACTAACCATGTTAGATCCGTTGATATCAAGTATTTCCTTCCTAAAAACTTGAGTTGAAGCAAAAAATGTAATAATATTCAGGATCTTCCATTTAAAAAAAATTAATTTGTTTTTATGCCCTGGCAGCACTGAGTGTCCTGTACATGTAAAAAATATAATAAAATAAAACTTCGTTTCAAACCAGATGACTTCTGTATTTAAGATTTTTTTCGTACACTCTCTATATTCTGAGAAAAGGTTACGTTACGTTACGTTACGTTATATTGACCACTCCGTACATAATACGTAGTAGAAACAAAAACTCCTTTTTCCTGGATGTCAACCTTACAAACGAGATTTTGCGCCACCCTAGTTTGTGCTTACAAAATGAAACCAGAGGCTTTGTCAATTTGTATCACAAATTCAAGAATTTAGCAAAATAATAACAATAATTATTGAAAAATTAGATATATATTTGATAAGGTTTCATTTTCTTATAAGGGGTTCTCTCCTGTTATGACCTTTTGTCCAATATCCTGGACTCATGTGCAAACTATTTGAATGATCGCTGAGTCCCTCACTTTCTTTTTGGTTTTATCTCATTTATTTGTTATTATCTAGATATAAGCATTAAGAACAGGAATGGACTGGAGTGACCCATCAATCATCAAATTAATCGTGATCGTATATTTACCTGGTTATCTTGTATTTAAGTAAGAGTTTAAAAATATACCATCGCAAACTGCCCAGACTGGAGTTCATTGTGCATATTATTGTAATTGTAATACATTTATGCGCTGTGGAAATATTTTTTAGTCTTAATAAAGTTTTCATTAAAGTCGCTCTGCCATAAAATGAGGGAGCATTTTTCAAAATATATTATATAGGCCTAGCAACAAAGCATTAATATTTTAGATTAAAATCATTTGCTTAAAAATTAATTTCTCAATTTCTCAACTCTATCATAATTAAATAGTTTATAGTCATTACGTTAGATACAATATTTATTAGGTTCGACTGACTGACTGACTGACAAATTACCAATCAATATGAAAAAATTAAAGCGTGCCAAAAACAGGAACGTAGGTTAAATATTTTGTGTTGCGACGAAAAACCGGGATTATGGTTGAATAAACACATTTGCGACATCCGCTTAACACATTTCGTTCTATTTTTTTGCGCCCTATACCAACGGTGAAAATCCGTCGATAATCCCTGCAGATGCAAAAAATATTTTTCTACTTCCATTTCATAAGAATATCTACAAATTGAAGAGGCATATTTGAGCAGTCAATTTTTAATAAGGTTAATTTTGAAAATGCAGAACTTCCGCACAGATTTTAGTCATGGAATTTTGTTTTTCAATAGTGACGATCACAATTCCCTCAGTGAATTAATAGGTTAAGCTCAATTTGAGCATAAGTAAGCTTTACATGTACTCAAGACTATTAAAATTAGAATGGCAAAGTCTCAATATCTGAAGTTTCTTTTACCAAAATAAAATGCTTCCTTCGTCATTCGATTAAAATATATAAAGTTACTCTATTTAAACGAGGATAATTTTATATTAAATTTTTGGTAGTTTTAAATTCATTAGTTGGTTAAAATATTCATATAGTTGCTCTAAATCAATCTAGCATTGTGTCAATTCCATCCAAAAAATCATACTTTTATTCTAAAAAAAAAAAAAATTACAATAAACGTGGAGATATTGTTAAAGTAAATTTTTGTATAATTCTACTAATTGAAAACTTTTATTACACATGCAAAAAATATAAATAGCTTTTCGGCTTATCTTTATACTAAAACATGTTATTTATTATTGTTATTGATAATTTTCAGCAAATATAGGTGGGTAAGAAATACTTTTAAAAATGGGCTTGCTTTTAAAGAGGCCTTAGTAGAAATACAATCATAATTATAATATCATAATAATATATAATAATTATAACGTAATAATAATAATAATAATTCTACCATTGTTAAAGACCAGTGATATTTGCATTAATTTTATTCATCTAAAACTAGTATTTCTATTATTATTTACAGAGAAAGTCTGAAATCCGGAATGCAGATTTAATCTAACGTGTAAATAGTTACTTTAATACTATTTCTGGGCGAATAAAAATTGCATTACCAACTTTTTCCTTTAATCTCAAAAATGGAAAAGCAAGGAAGGGCTTTAGAAAAGATTTTTACCATTTTTATAGTCAATTTTTCGTATTGTAGATTTTCTGTTAGTGTTTCGTTGTCTGCCTCTGCTAATAGTAAATCTGACAAAAAAAGAACCCTTTTAATTAGCAAATTATCCAAATATCTTAAACATTTGTTCAACTCAAAAAGTGCATGAACATGTTAATTGCTGCTACCTAAAATAAGGAACTACACTTAATCTAAACAAAATACATTAAAAGTATAAACAAAAGCACCTACTTCAACACCATATAACACATACCAAATTTTGGTACTGTATCCAAAAACCCATATATATTACATATAAATGATTTTCATTATTATTGATCAGCTCCCGGGCTTATAGCCAGCACAAGTACTTGTCACCAGTGGGCGTAAATTTTTCAAAAATTTGAATGTTGCCCCGATCATTCTGAAACACATAGCTACATTCAGATTTATGTATTTGTATTTATAACTTTGGAAGTCCCTAACTATTCAAAATCTTCTGCAGTACTGTAAGATTATATTCTATAATGGACAGCATATTTTAAAAGCATTTTCAAATTGAGGATATCATAATTTTGGGACAATTATTTTATAGACATATCTTCTACCATTTAGAATACGACACAACCATTTCTCAAATCGAAAGTATGTTACGTTTTGTCCTTTTTTTAGGATTAAAAATTTGAAACATTTGAAAACAAAACTATCTACTACAATGAAAAAGATATCTTAAAAATATATATTTTTTAAGCATATTTAAATTCTGAATTAAAATTGCTGTGCTTAATTTAAAAATACTTAAATTTAAATCGAGTAGAAAATATTGAAGTTATACGTAATCTACAATTGAGAATTTGTTTTTTACTGTGACTGCAATGTGTTGATAGACTTCTTCAATGACTCCTCTATTAAGCTGCCGCTATGTTCCTACTCAATGAAACTAGTGTTTTAGATGTATTGTATCGAGCTTGTTGCATGATGCTATATTGTCCTTCAAACAACTTTAAATTTGACTCTAAGTTATGGAATTGTCATTTGAGGACAAATACAAATGCAAATATAAAAAAACATTTGATAATATTTGGTTAATAAAAAGATGTAAAAATAGATCTTGACAAAAGAATTTCTTGAACTTAAGACATAGCCTATTTATCAATATTTAGCAATTTTGTTAGTTTTATAAAAAACGTAGTGGAGTGGTTCCTAAAAGTTTTTTCTCATGAGGAAATTATTGCTTTTGTCAATCATACGCAAAGTAGATATAATTACGCAAAAGCGCAAATTTGCATATCGAAATGAATTGAAAAAATGCCACTGAAACAAACACCCAGTTTTGGTGCTATTTTTGCGTAAGTCACCAGGCTTATTGTGAATTGATAAGTTCCCAGATTTTCTCTTTTAACGTTTTCTTTTATCTATTACAAATAAACGTCGATATTGTTGTTCTCCCAGATTTACAATCCTGATTATATTTATATATTAATTTAAATGAGTTAAGATTGAAAAATATATAGTAGGTATGATAAAAGTAAAACGTACAAAGCGAAGAAAGAAAAAAATAGTATAATATTAATAATATTAATAATAATAATAACAATAATAATACCTTATTGTTATGTCAATGGAAGGAGTTATGACAAAACGTTTCAAAAATTGGCAACAAGCGATTATTTTAAACACTTGCAGAATAATATGGAAAAAGATAAATTTATTCTCCACAGATTAGCCCAACCAGAGCTTGAATAATAATAATAATAATAATAATAATAATAATAATAATAATAATAATAATAATAATAATAATAATAATAATAGTAACAATACATTGCGAAAATCTTGATAATTGGATAGAAAAGCTTAAAAACAGTATAAAAAATATGTAAAATATGTTTTTTGTAATTTATTATTAGCATAAAATTTTGAGAATTTTAATGTAAAACATTAATTATTAACATGTCCGAAATAATTTAATTGATTCTTTTCTCCAAAAGGATATTTACTACAAATTAACATTCTAATAATTGTGACGTCAGTATCCTGCTAGTGTTTTTATTAAAATAAATGATCTATTGATTTATATGTGTGATATATAATAATTATAATAATAATAGTAATAATAACAAATAGTTCTTATTAAAATACAACAGAAAGAACAGCGCTACTGAATCCGACTACGGATACAACGTAGTAGAATTAGATAGTTAGTAGTTATCGTTTAAGAAAATTCATGAGTTTTTATGGTTTGATGTAGTGGCGGTTTATTCTCTCGCCGTCCATTTATGCGCCAATTCTAAGTAAGAAATATGTACAGCTCGGCCATGTATTTAATATTGCCCTCGGAAAAATCGTTTAGCATTTCGTCAAATATTCAAGATTTCTCGTAATATTCGGTATTCTCGGGATTCAGATATTATTTATTTGGGGTCCTTTTCTACAAAATGTCATAATTGGAAGTAACGAAGACGTTAAATAACTTCTGCAAAACAAATTAACTCCGACAAAGGGGGATCGCCTTGTTTAATTTTTATCGCGCCGTCGCGTCGGTGTATTTATTCAGAAAATCAAGTAAATGGCATCCCCACGGCTCGAGAATCGAAAATAAGTACATAATTAAATGAAGATGCTATCAAACATTCCCAAAAGAAAAGCGGAATCTCATAAATATTTAAGATGCTTTTCAGTAGCGAAGACATCGCATTTTATTTCATGCTCGAAAATTTAAAGGTTACATCTGTATCAAACAGTAATAGTGTAGCATATCAAATTTAAATAAAAATTGAAAATGTTAGTAGGTATTATATCAGGCTCCTTAGCTCAAATAACGACCTTTGTTTCAAGATGTATCGAAAGGTTCGTTATTTGGAGTAATGATCTCTTTTACCAAGGCCTGCATTATTTTGTAGTCATTGAATTCTTCTGTTATGGATATATTTTTTGTGTAAGAATTCCTAGATTGGTTCTCAATTATTCAGATGTAATTAAAACAAACCACAAACTAAGTTGTTTGCCTCAGGGTTTGCTAGAATTAATTTTTATTATGATGTATAGCATCAGGCGTAAACTGCATTTCCTCAAATTTCTTGCTCGATTGTTGAAAATATAACTATTTACTGATGGGCGTAGTGATCACTAAAAATTTCGTGTTCTCTATTCTCTGAAGAGCGTGGTGACATCTAGTAATGGTACCTGCAAACCGATGATACACCCCTAGCGTTAACAATCAATACCGTCGGACTTTTTGGAGGAGTCTATAAAATCCACTCAAAAAAAATATATATATATAGCTTGTTAGGGGTATTGTGTAAAATATTTGAAAAAAAAAATTTGAAAGGCTACTCTTTGGGCAAAAAGAATTACTTACCTGCAATCCACCAATCATGCTTCATCTAAATTATTTTACTGAAAAATCATTTTACAAAGATAGAATTAACGAAGCAGTTCACGAAAAATGATTAAACTACCTAAAATTGATATCAATTACTAGGATGACGCAATTGTTACTGCTAAATAAAATTAAAAAAATGTCGAAAAATACAAATTGTAACAAATGATAGTTTTGTTAGCCAATTTAAGTACTTCAGACTACGCGTCGCCGTCTTCATTTGACATGCGCAGCCGCTCTTTCGGTATGGAAACAGTTTGAATTGATATAGTTAATCTCAACGGTGCCAAAAATTCTGTTTTAGGAAATTATTGAAATTGCTAAAAATCAAGTGTGTTTGAATGGGAAAAATGTGCCGAAAAGTATCATTAGTAGATTTTTTTTTGTGCGGATTAATAGTTTTAAGTTTAGAGGAAACAGCGGGTTTCTCTAACGGTGCCGATCCGAGGGGAATTGAAAAAATTATAAGGAGCATTCAACGAGAAACTTTAGAACTGTGAGTGTGTATTTAATTAGTAGCTTAGGAATATAGTTTTCATGTTGATTTGTTTTTCTTTTCTTTTGTTATGAACCTGTCATGAATATGTTTTATCTAAAATTTGTTCTGCCTAACACCAACATTAATATTTTGCCTCTTATTTTTTTATTGATCACACCAATATCATGACATAAAATGTGGCCCAACTTGAGTTCGGAAGCAGCGGTGTTTCTTGGCGCCATCCAGTCCCATTTCTATTGATTTTTAACTGTAAGATATAATTTGGGATGTATTTTCGCATCATCTTCGTAAACAAAGTCATTTAACTTTATTACTAGGATGAAAAGTTTTTGAAACAAAATTTTGTCAAATTTGTTTTGCACACGGCAAAGTTTTAAATAAAATGGCCACAGATATTTATTTCCCATACCTTTCGATGGCCATTTTAAATAAAACCTAGCTAATAAATAAAAGTTTAAAGTCAATTAAAATTAGCATATCGAAGACGACGATATTTAAAACAAAATTTTTGGAAACTTTTGGTTCATTCCGACACATTTTGTAACGAAATTCTACCACCTTCCCCATAAATTGAAAATCAATCTTAAAACTTAAAATACGTTAGTTTTGCATCAGTTTTGATACTGCTATCAGTAATGAAGATACATTCGTTTCAGAGTAGATATTTGGTCAGTAGAAATCGGAAAAAGGCTGACAGATTTAAGCGAAACCATAACAAGACAAGAACAGGTGAAACATGTAAGTTACTGCTTATAGAATTCTTGATCGCTTTGAACTAACCACTTAATATTTATATGTTTTAGAGCTTTAAGAATTTGGAAAATCATTTGGTTAAAATTACGGGACACGATTTGATAGAGGAAGTTGCGGGTTCCATAACAGAATTGATGGCAAAAAAGGCAGAAGGAGTACAGGTGAAAATGTGGCGCCAGAATTGTACCGCAATTAAAAATTATTCCCAGTTTTATTAAGATCAAAATAATTTTAATTTTTATTAAATATATATTAAGTCGAACTGTTGATATTACGGGATAAAATTCTTTATCTCGTCCATATGTAGATAGAAAGAAAAGCAGAACTCGAAATTTTAAAACTAGATGCGCAAAATTTTTCTAAATAAACCGTTAGTATCAGTTTTGAAAACTTGTGATAATGTCCGTGTCTTTTTTGCTACGTTAAATTTTGTGTTTCCATTTTTAAAAAAATTACAATTTAAATATTATACTTTCAACTTTTAAAACGAATAGTTCAATAGTTCTTAACAGAATCATCGCGAAAGCAAATAAGTGCTGGTAATTTTCAAATTATGATTTTGACTGTTTTGACTATCTTGCCATTTTCTGTTACGGGCTGGTTCTGTATTTTCAGTACGGTTTTTGTATTATCCTTCGTGTTTATTACATAAGATACAAATTACTTATGAGACACCGAAAGCATTTTCGTCTATCTCCTCTAGAAAGGGGAGTTTCCCTTTTGAAATCGACCAATTCGGCCCACCCTGTACATCCTGTCAATAACTTATAATTTTAAATTGAAGAGAATAGCAGAATATGCAGAATTTCTGTCCTACTACCGAAACAATGACTCAATGAGACCCATAGATAAATATTTTTTCTACGATTCGGATGAAATTAAATTCACCGAAGAAAACGAAACCAGGTCTATCGAAATTGAAGATGAAATCTTTACGGTAAGCCTTAATGCGGATTAAACGATAACGGCACATTGAACCGTTCTATATAGTTTAAGAATGTTGTTCTTTCCAGAGAGAGTGTCACTGGATGTGTTACCAAATTCATTTGAAGAATCTCGATCAAAACATATACGACAATAAAACAAGGTACGAACTGTTTCGGTCTCGATCGTTATTTGAAAATAATGGAAGAGCGTGCAACTGCAGCAATCCTCCAGTTATGTTTCCATTGGAGAACTGGGAAATTTTGCCTATGAAACACGATCTGAGATTTAATGAGAAGATCAATTTGGACGTTAGCGCTGTTAAAGTGGCCGCAAACGTTTACGAAAGGGGTACGTTGTGGAGTTTTGGCCAATTTCGGTACAAATTAAACATTTTGGGCTTACGTTCTAATTTTTTTCAGTTTCGATTACGATTTTGAATATCTGCTGCGCATCAGGAAATTTTTGGTTATTGAATGTGTTGTTAACCTAGCAACAACTAAAATTTTACTGTCCTAATAACTTTGCAAGTCAGATAGTTCTTTATATACAGGGTGTTTTAAAACAAATGCGAAAAACTGGTTTAACACAAAGTGTAGTTTTATGAAAAAATTGCAGCAGCCAAAAAAATGTATAATAAGCGCGTTTAACGCAATGTATTTTTTCCATGTTATTATGCAAATTTATTTAGTTAAGGAGAGTGATAGGGATAGCCAAATTCAATCCCTTCCACTCATTAAAAAAAAAGTATATTCAGGAAATTTGTTTTTATAATAGTATTACTTCGATAAGATTTTACAATTCTATTTTTAATATAAAAAAAAACATATTTTTCAGCTATATTTGTAGCGTTAATGTTTGGCAAGCACCTTTTATTTTAAACAATTAATCACCCCCTTAAATTTTTCGCATTTGTTTTGAAACACCCTACCCTACCTAGAATTTTGTTTTTGAAAAAACGAAAATCGTTGACAATGAATTTTTCCAAAGTAAGTGTCTAAAATTTAGTTCATAAGTTATGGATTTGAAATAGGGAACAGGTAAAGTTTGGTACTCTGAGAGAACCTACTAAAACTGGGTTCATGGATGTATAGAAATGATTCAAACTATTTTCGGGCAATTGTTTCTCACAGAAATTAAAAAAACACTTTATATGAATCATGGGCCAAGGATGTGCCAGTAAATTATCAACAAAAAAATCTGACGAAAACGACAATGTAATTAAAATATTCTGCTTAAATTGACAGTTAATTTTTAGTAGTGTAGATTGTTACGAAGATGACATTTTTTGTTTTTGACTTTTATACAAAAAATTCTATTGGAAAGCACCAATTTACTCATAAATTTGTATATTTTCTAAAGTTAAGTATGAGTACTTACTTCAAAGACACAATTTAAATCCACACAAAAATTAATTCATTTGGGGAATTAAAAAGTGGACTTAATAAGCATTAACTTTGATATTCTCTAACAAAAACATAGAACGAAAGTCAATTGACAAATTAATATTCTTTACATCTTCCCTCTGTAAATAATTATGTTATAGATCCCGTTGTAATGGAAGCAATACACTGGTCAGAGCCCTTAGATATGATCTTTAAACAGAATTTTATTGACGATCCAGAATTGACATGGCAATATTTTGCCAGTCCGTTAGGATTGATGAGGCATTATCCTGGTATAGTATACACATCTATCTCAGAATACACTAGCTAACAATTTAGCATTAATCAATAATTCACAAAATTAAATTTCTGCTTAATTTATTACTTTACCGTTTTGAAATATACGTTCATTTCATTTTTAGCTGTGAAATGGTCAGACGAACAATACCTGCAAACGTATGATTTTAGAACGAGATCCTGGTATACGGAAGCGATGACTTCCCCGAAAGATATTATAATTTTGCTCGATAAATCGGGATCTATGAAGGGCACGAAACGAGCTTTGTCTATGCAGATAGTAAATAATATTCTGGATACTCTAAACGATAACGACTTCGTCAATATTTATACTTTTACCAACTACACCAGACCGCTCGTCAATTGTTTTAATGATACTCTGTTTCAAGTGAGCCGATACATTAACGATAGCGTCTGATAAACAGTTATTTTATGAGATTTTTAGTAATGTTTATCGAAAATTCTTGTTTAAATTATTATTGTATTTATTTTTACGATTATTTCCTTAAACATATTAAAACAACTTATTTACATAAAATTTTATTGGAGTATGCTAGTAGAGATGTTTTTAGGCTAATGAAGAGAATCTGAGACTGTTAAGAGAAAATCTGCCTGTGTACGATCTCGAATTTGTTGCGGATTTGTCTGTGGGTCTTCAAAAAGGCTTCGAAATATTGAAAAATTTCAGACTGATGGGAACCAGTAAGTAACATTAGCTGGACACGCATAATTAATTTGTCATTTTAATGATATAAGATGTAAAATGTACAGAGTTTTCCGTATATCCTACTTACAGGTTTAAAATTTGCTAAATTTTCACACTTTGCATTCTGCTAAGAAATAGTATTAAGAATTCTGATTTAACCGTCACAAATAATAAGATTGTTAAGTTGTTTGTAGTATTTTTAAAAAAGATAACCAAAAGCCAGTGGTCGTAGAAAAAGTCTATTATTTCTCGGATCTTTTATAAAACTTTACCTAAACTTTTAATAACATTAATTAATCTAAAGCAATGAATTAATAAGCAATTAAATATAGGTACCTGAACTATGTGAATATTTTAGCTTTTTCTGCTGTGCCTCCTAGGTATTTGAGACCACAGAAGCAGCACTAAAATCGTACACTGTTTTAAATAAAATCGAATAATAGTTTTATACAAGTCGCTATTATTATACAAACCACCTAAACCTGATCATTCATGTATTTCTAGGTTCAAAATGCAATCAGGCGATTATGCTCATTACAGAAGGGATTGATTACTACTATGACATCTCAATTTTTAATTATTCGAACTGGGCTCAAGATTTTCCAGTCCGCATATTTACCTATCAAATCGGAGCGGAGGAAACAGACGAAAAACACATGGAGTTCATCGCCTGTTCTAATATGGGTAACTAATGACCCTCGCATGTATATAAAATTAAAATATAAGCCATCCTGAAAATATCGATTTCAAATTTTTGACTAGTTAGTGCACACAGGCATTCTTCTAATTAAGATGTTTCGCCTTATGAACTAGAACCATAGCGCCTCCACAGTGCTTTGAAAGGTCCATGGATTCTACTATTAGTCACAGCTAACTTCAATTTTTGTGATATCTATTTTAGTGAATAAATCAAAAATGTTCCATTTAGTAACAGATAAAAATTAAATTTCAAATTTTACCCTGTGTAGCAAAACCTAAATGTCACATTGAAAACGACGCAAAAAACCTTATAACAGCCGAATATGAAAGAGTGGACACCCTTACTTTAATATTGTTCCGAATCTGCCCTACCATCAATAGCTGTCTCGAATGGGACTTTTCCTGCCCCAAGAGTTTTCTGCCTTCTTGCTCAGTTTGACCCATAATTACTGCTAATTTATTGTTGCTTCTATTTTTATTTCAATTCAAATGTCATATAACCAAGCTTAATAAAACTTGCAATTTTAGGGTATTATGTTAACATTTCTGTCATGTCAGATATTAGAGAAAAAATTTTAAATTATTTGAACGTGATGTCCAGACCTATAAATTTAAATTATCAAAAAAGGCAAGTTCCAATTTGGAGCTATCTCTACGTCGATCTGGCCGATAGGAGATTGTCTAACTGGTTATGGAGAAAATACGAAGGAATAAGACAGAGGGAAGTGTTTTTGGATCACGTACAAAGGCGCGTCGAAAGACTTCAATTACAGTTTTCTACGCTCAATCACATGCTTTTAACCGAATCCCACGTAAATAAGTTTTTCATAATCATTGTGATTTTGAGTACTTTAATTATAATTTCAGGAATTTGAAAAATACGAAAAAAGGCAAGACTATAAATATATGACTACAGTTTCCTTACCAGTGTACGGCCGAAGAAATAACGAGGTAACTGTCATGGTTGGTTTATCGATTTTCGAAAATTATGTACAATTGTTTATACTAGATGGCAGTCATGTCTTCGAATTTCTTGTTACAGTTTGATCTAATTGGGGTCGCTGGTATCGATGTTCCAATTAAACTTCTAAAATCAAGGATCGCTCAAGACAAAGTATGTAAATAATCATTTTAACTCTAAATATACTTTTTTGACGAAAGACATCAAATTAAATTTAAAAAAAAGCACTCCGCCAGAAAATATGTTTCAAAAAGTGTAAAATATAGTAAAATACTACATAGATAGAATATTTTTTAAATTAGTTTGCTTGTTTATTCCATTCGTGAAATTCGCATGATTTAAAGTTAATTAGCTTTGTTTGTTTGTGAGAGAAATGTCCCCGCCCTTGAATAATCGCTTTGCTTTTACGCATGAATACGCACCAATTGCGTTAATAATTACTGATTGTCTGGTTTGAGATTGGAGTTAATGGCTACGCGTTTATAATCACGAATAATGGGTATATCTTGATGCATCCGGAGCATAGAACCGAGGTAAGATTATGAAAATCCTTTTGAACGAAATTGTCTTCTGAATGAATCGCATTTCAATTTTAGTTCGAAGGTATCTTAAAACCTACATTCAACAGAGCAGATTTCCTGGAAACCGAAATTTTGGATGACGAACGGGAACCCAGACTGTTCGGTGAAGAAATAGTCAAAGTGCGTAACATTTCTTTTCATGGTTACAAGTTTATTTGTACTATAAGTAATTTGGGAGCTCATTCATTCTCATGAACAATTTTCATTAATATCTAAAGCTGCTGACATGAATCATCGCGGCATACAATATGCAATACAATATTATTGATTTCAAATTTCGATGACTTTAATATACAGTTTTCAATTAACAACACACTCTTATATCCAAATATTTATCAAACGAGTGACTCTCACAATTCATTTAAGTATAAGTATTAATTTATGTATAGGGTGGTCCGTTTATCTTGGATCAGTTAAATACAAAAGTGTTTCATTTTTCGTGTGCGAGTCTCAACTTTCTTATTTTAAATGGACCACCTAGTATACTACTTCATTTTTAAATTCTATACAAAATTCTAGACATACTTTGTGCATAATGCCGTATACCGTTTTTGACGTTTTTAATTTTTTGTGCAAAAAATGACTTTTGCAAAACTTAAAATATCTGCCAATTTCTTCAATCGAAAGCATTTATTGTTTCACTTGAGTAAGTCCTGTTGTTGACGAAGGACAGGAATAACGGATTTGTATATGTATATATATATATATATATATATATATATATATATATATATATATATATATATATATATATATATATATATATATATATATATATATATATATATATATATATATATATATATATATATATATATATATATATATATATATATATATATATATATATATATATATATATATATATATATATATATATATATATATATATATATATATATATATATATATATATATATATATATATATAATCATATCATATATAAACACGCAGTTATATGAAATTTGCTGTTTATACATTACTGAAAATGAATGTGCGCTTAAATGTTATTCAATAATTTTGCATTGCTTTCAGTTACGGGAGCAAATGCTGAATCGACAAGGAAAAGAAGCGACGCTTAAAATTAAATACACCCTGGATGACATGGTGAGAAATAAAATGTGTAATAATTTCGATTAATTCCAGTTGCTAGTTTTCTGTTTTTTTTTCATTTCTATTTTATTTTATCAATTAAATTCACTTTTCCTACTTTAGTTAAATCGACACTTGGACTAACTGACTTTAAATCTTCGCAAATTATTGGTGTCAGATGTGGGGTTAAATGTCCCCAATGGCAGATGTTGGCTTCGCTTTTGCTTTGCTTCACTAATTTTATTTAATATCAGCATTAAAATTTTTCAAAATTGGTCGTGAAAGTTATAGTAGGAATGAACAACATTGCATAACTTAAACATATTACATATTACAAATCACTTTTCAGAGGCGAATTGTAAGAGCAACGACACACTACTATTTTAGAGAAGTTGGCCCTTTTACATTATGTATAGTGTTACCAAATGGTTACGGATTCGTCAAGGTTAACAGACAGCGTGCAAATCCAAAATTGCCCGATCCCACTCCTGAATTCATCGTTGATAATAAAAATTGGGTAGTACATCCTGACTGGTAGTTTTTTAACAGATCCGGATACTGACTTAATAAATAATTTCTTTGATTCCAGGATATATTGCAAAAACTGTCCGCACACAATAACTGATCCAATCAGGAAAGTGGAATATGCGTACTTTAATCCATCACACAGTGAGTGATTTTTTTATACTTCATCATTTGAAAAAATGCGGAGTTAAAGGGCGTTAAATTGAGGAACACCTATAACCATAATTTTATCATGAAATTGTAGAGTTATTGTATTTAAAAAAAAAATAATATAATTTTTATATAAAAACATTCTTTAGGCAGCTTCTAGAGATTTTAGCAAGTATTTTGCAAACACATTATGTCATTTCCGTAGAACTTCACGAAAAACAAATTCACTTACTTACGTCAAAAATGATATACCTATCATAAATCTACTAGAAGCAATATATTATGAAATCAACATTCTAAAGTAATCTTTTAAGTAGCGACATTCATTTTTGTTACTTCGATTTAAACTTTAGCGTTGAACATGGATAATAATACCTAAAGAAATAACAATACAGAGTGCATAAAGACTGTTTTATTTATCAAAATTGATATTATCATTAAAATACATTGTACATAATGGGCTCGGTTTGGCCCTGGTCAGCCTTGTCTGCGTTTCTTATTTGTAATTCATGGTTAGCAGAGATAACAAATTGTTTGTTTGTTTACGTTCTGACGAATTGCGGATGGGAGATGTGTGACATGCCTTTGTGAACTTGAAATTATTGAACTTATATACAATTTAATTATATTATATAAGTAATTATTGAGTTTAATATCAAAAATAAATAAATATTAAAATAGGCAGAGTAGCTACGGTACCTTAAAATAAAAGGCATTTTAAAATCCTACAGAAAACGTGAAACTAAAGTCAACAATAAATACTATGAATAGTCTCTATATGGAAGCAGTGCAGGGTATTTTCTATCTTGCCGTCAAGTGATGATCTTCATTTATCCCATCGAAAATTCTCAATCAGTTTTGTTCACACGTTCAAGTAACTGTCCCCAAAATTTTTTGATAGAAACTGTCAATTTAGTTTAAAAAACCATCAGTAAAATTTAATTATTTAAGTATGGAAAGAAACAAAAAACATATACATGGTCTTTTCTAATTGGATGTCAATAATTAAGGGGGCGATTTTTGGGTTCATTTTATAAAGAAAACTTCATATGAACATTGTCCTAAACATCTTAACTTTTGAGAGATAATGTGGTGAAGATTTCGAAAATATAATTTTTCGAAATATATTTGAATGAGATTTGATGCACATGTACCATGTATCAAGAGGCATTATTTATACCACAATATTTTTAAAATACACCAGTGGCGGGCATACGGAATTTCACCTGTCTGTTTTGGCAGACATTGATGGTACGCCATTGATTTCTCTTAAAATAAAAATTATTCTTACAATCTCCAATCATTTCTAAAGAATTTGAATTTCTTGATTTTTTTTAACCCGATGTACGGTTGTCGCTTAAAATAAATATCGTTAATATGACAGTATGCAGAGAAATTAGTTTTTATTTTTAAGTGAAAACCATGCGACGGACTAAAAAAAATAAGAAATTGAATTTGCCCATAAATTAATGCCAATCTGGCGTGCTATGAACAAACAATATTTTGGTTAATTAGGTCGTCACTGCACTGGTTAAATCGAGCACTTTTCTTTGTGAAAAATAAAATATATATCTATAACAAAATATCTAGCTTTTAGTTCAATATTGGAAGACTGTTCTTTTTACTTTTACAATTTTATGGAAATAACACAACGTCCTAACATTAATAATAATATTAATAATTTTTAACAAAATTGTCTGTTACTAAATTAATAACAACCTTCTTGTAAAAAACTAGAACATTGAAAATAGATAAGTTGTTAAAAGTGTCGTCCACTTTGCATGGATACACGCTGCAGGTCTTTACCTCATATTGCCGCGCACCCGTTGATGTATACCTCCAATGTTTTTTATTACATCGCACTAAGCTTTTATACGATTCTTCAGCTCTTCTACAGATAGACGATTACTTAAGTAAAAAAAATAATGATAATAATTATTTGCATGTTGTCACATTAACGATATTGTTATGACTATGCAGAGAAGGGATTTTTAATTTTTTAAAGATTGTAACAATAATGGTTTTTTAAAAGAAGTGGTATTACAGATATTAAAAAAAAATAAATTTTGAAAACTTTACCACTGCATCTCAAAAGTTAAGATGTTTGCGATATATGTGCATATGAAGTTTTCTTTTTAAAATGGATCCAAAAATAGTATCGGATCTAAAGGATATAAACTATTTGGAAACTAAAATAAATTTAGTAGACCAAAGGGACAACTTTCATATTTACTGGGTGGTCGTAAAAAACTAATTCATTTGTAAGTCTCACCACACACTTGATAAAAAATAAAAACTTGAGCAAACAGAAACTTCTCTATATAAATTCAGAATTTACCACGAATCGAATCAAAAAAAGAATCTGCCATCATTGCAGTTAATTTGTTAATTTAATATTTCTGTAAAATAAATCGCTGTCTTGAACATAGCATTAAAAAGGAACAGTTTTTTTTTCAAATTTGCTTAATAATTTTAGGAACGAGTTTGTACCATGATGTCATGTACGACATAGATGTTACTCAGTGGTTTGACGATCCCATTCCAGATGAGGACAAGTGAGTTATAAATTACTAATATATTAGTGGCGACCGAAGATCATTCGTTATTAATAGCGCAGGCAGAACTCCCTTAGCATAGCGGCATCCCTGTATTTCCATATGTTTATTTGCCCAACAGATTTTATTTAAAGATGCTCCATGATCCGTTGGACACTAAATTAAATTTAAATTAAATTATCATTGGTCCAGCTAAATCCAATTATTAAAAAGTATGCATGCATTTAGGTTTAAAAATTATCAGATTTTCGTAGTGTAGTTTGAAATTTATCAGATTGTTATTCTGTAGTTACAAAAATCAACTAAACTAAACCAAATTCAAATTTCAACATTGTTGAAAGAGGATATCAATATAAAGACAAAAATTTCAGATTTGTGGATCCTTATCTTGTCCACAAAGTATTCATATCTACGGCATCAGGATTGACAAGGTTTAAATTTTTCAACAGTGATATTTTTCAAAATGTTTACGACGAGGCGGAACCTGCGTACGACAAATCTGTGGACGAAGATTGGTACCAGCGATCCGTTGAAGAAAACACCAAAAACGGAAATATGTTTCTTTACTCGGTGCCCTTTGAGATTTCAGGTACCGTTATAGCCATTTAGTAAAAGTTTAAGTCATTTAGTCTGTGAAAACCCAGCTAACAGGATTTAAACAACTTATTTTATTTTATTATATTTACTTTATCAAATATATTATTAGGTATACTGATTTTAGGATACGAAAATAATACTATGATAAGAGGCACCAAGGCAATTTTTGTTGAAAAAGGCGGACTAAAAACCCCTGTTGCGGTTGTAGGACTACAGTTTAACCATCAAGCGATGTTCAAGCTGTATGAAACAATAACACGAAAGGTCAGTTCTATCTACAAATCTGCTAGATTTTTCAAGTGTCGGTTTTTGCTGATTCGAACTTGCTGACGTTTAGCCAATCACCCCGTTGGCTTCTTCGGAGCTTAACTGATACTGTTTCGTGAACAACCGATGGAGGAGAATCCAGAAGATTTGCAACTATTACAGTGGTACGTGCAAGTTTCATAGAAAAATTTGCAAAAGGTCAGTCGTTAATGTCATTGGAAAATGTAAACTTCATCTTAACTACAAGAGAATTTCTTTAGCAAAGAACAATACCACGAATAAACAAAAAATGACTGTTGTCATTTAATATCGATTCTTGCTAAGTATTGTCTCCAGCTTGAACTGTGGGATTTTTAAGTCATATCCAAGATAATTAAAAATTAAAAAATACCGAGACACCCTGTACGACAGATTAGTATAATATTCATATTTTTTACAAAACTTCTGGATTCCTGCTGTATGGGCTTCTTCAGAGATTGACTGAAACTGGCTCGCATTTTACTCCGTACCTGCTTATAAATTGTTTCACGGGGGCGGAGCTAAATGAGGGGCATAAACACCGTCTCGGATGACTGATTCCCATATTCCCCCATATTCCCATTAGACCTGAGTCGCGGTTAAGATTGTTAGGTTGTATATAGATTTCTACAGACTCGGATTTAGAAGAGTAGAAGAATTGATTACATACAAGAATTTTAGTTTTATCAAATAAAATTTTTATGTCCGGTTTCGTGATTGTGTTCAGCAACAGCTGATGAGTTGATTTGTCTTACTCGTAAGGCTCTTTCGTGTCCTTTGAGCCTAGTTGATATTTTTCGTCCGGTTTCTCCAATGTATTCTTTGCCGCATATGTATGGAATGCTGTAAACTCCTGGCATCTCAAATGGAATTTTATCTTTGATATACCGAAGATGTTGAGAGATTTTTCGACAAGTGGTAAATCTGGTTTTGATGTTATACTTCTTTAGAACTTTTGATATGTGGTCAGTGATATTTTGAATGTAAGGAAGCAAGGATTGCTTTCGGCATCATTTAGCTCCGCCCCCCTCAAACAATATATAAGCAGTTTCAGTCAAGTTCTGAAGAAGCCAACAGGATGATTGGCGAAACGTCAACAAGTTTCTTTGAACAATTAGTAAAATGTTATAAAACATTTACATTATTTTCTCAATAATTACAAAACTTACAAAATTTTAATAGCACATTATGAAAGACTACCCTCAAATCAGTTAATACTTGAAAATTCAAACCCCAATAAGACATACACCTATGAGGTGCTGTACTTTTTACCCTACAGATTACCATGCAGACTGCAGTCCCTGACTGACGATTTAAACTTTATCCAGCAGCACACTATTCAGTGTACTTAAATAATGCAGTCATCATGTGTTGAACAGTCAGATATTGAACTGCGGGCAAACTGAAGTATTTAAACTTCAATAGATAAGGGATTTGTTTGCAGAGTTTAATAATTTCCGTGAGAAAAACAGCAATGATATTGAATTGGCTTAAATGCGCCCTGTCACTGAGTGTAGCTATATTGAAGTTCTTGTAGTCCAACAAAAGAAGAGGCGAGAGGATAATTACGTGCGTCTCTGAATTCTTGGAATGCTTCATTCTTGATAACAACGCCTACATAGTACTCAGCGATGAAATAGAATACACCGGTAGATTTCTGGGCGACATAAAGCCAGGAATCATGAACTATCTTGTTCAAGAAAAGGTTTACGAAGCTACAAGGTAAAGACGACGACGCGACGATAGAATTTTTGATTTGTTTCCATCGTTTCAGAATGTTCGATTACCAGGCGATCTGTCAACTTGAACCTCCGGAAGCCCCTGCCCCTGATAAATGTAATAAACCGAAAAGTAATTCAGTGAAAATTACGTCGTTGTTTCAGCTGGTAATTAATATGAGCAATTTGATTTTCTTCAGTTGATATTTCTTTCATTCAGCTAATTAACAACGTCGTACATTTGTTATCCTGGCTACTATCGACCGTTCTATTTCTGATTAAATCTGTCACCTGCGCCACCGACGAAGTGATTAAAGCGGAAACGAAAGCATTCGAAACACTTATGATTAAAAAGACTTTTCCGACACCATGCGACAGACAGATGTGGCTCTACACCCTGAAAGATAACTTCAGACCTACGTTTTTCGATAACGATACGGCAAAATTCAGTTGCAACTGGTAAGATATCAAAAATTGCTGTGACATTTTTTTTGGTATTTATTGGTATTCATAAATTTGTTAAGATTGAGAAATTTTGTTTACGCAGTTACCAACCGTTTCGCGTCTTTTCATTCAAGTGCGACACCTGAGAAACTAAACATAAATTTGGCATTACTGTACTGTACTCTGTCTATAAACTTTGTTCCAAAATACACAAGGTTGTTTAGTGTGGGGAACAAACTATTATTATCATAGTTTAGCAGCTCGAAACAGTCTGGGAAGGTCGGGAGGTTTGGTTCGATTTTCAATGTTGAATTTTTATTTTATTTTATGGAAATAATTTGAAATAGAACACTATTAGTTTGATAAAATTATTTGAGAAAATATGAAGCTATTTATTTAATTTGACCCATACGTTTTACAGGCGGGACATTTGGGTAGGTAGTGTCGGATGTTTGGGTGTGAATGAAAAATTTATTTTAGGTAATAATGGTAACATCAAAAGAAGGAAGATTTGCAAGTAACTAACAAAACGAATATAAAAATTATTGTAATAAATGCATAAATTAACGCAAATTCTTAATACAAATTAGCTCAACTTCAAAAGAATTATGTTGCACAGACCGGTTAGTAACTCCGACTGAAATTTGAGGTGGTAGTTGCAGCCCAATATTTTTATATCGAATGTCATCCAATTTATTTTCATTTTCCAGGAAAAAGAATGTGGGGGTATTTCTTCTTCTTCTCATAAAATTGACAGAACATGTTTCATTGCTGTGTATGACTTCGACTAGACCTACATAGTCGACACTTTTCAATCGCTTTCAGTTAAAAATCTGACTACAGTGTAGTCCCCAGTTCTCAATTCATTGACAGATGGGTCAAAATCTTTTTCCAACTCTTCAGGGACGAAATTGCATTCTCCCGAACTCACGCTTGAGCAGCTAATGTCGCTATCTTCACTCTCAGATCGTTTTCTTCTTTTAGTTAAAGTTTTCGTCAATTGTTGATTTTGCTGTTTTGAGATCTTCAGCATTCTCTCACGTTCAAGTTATTCAAGTTCTTCTTTATCGGAGTTTTAGATAATATCTCAGTCTTACCTGGTGTGCGTCCTTTGCTTTTGAGAAGTGCCTAATTATTTCCGGAGTTAATTTGATGTCGCTTATTATAACAATTTTTGGTGTGTGATTCGACAGTGCTTTATCGAAAGCGGTCTTGATCAGCTCCAGTAGATGATAAATGATCAACGTCTTACCAGGATTAGAGTAGTATGTCTTTAACGATCCGTATACAGAAACATCCAAAAGCTGGAGTCGATGGCTACAGTGAGGTGGGAATGTGAGCAGATGGACACCATTTAATTTTGCCATAAAAACGACATCAAGATTGACTTGATTTTCATGTAGCCCCCGAGTATTTTATGAAATGTTCCATTACCAAGACAAAATTGTCTTTAGTCATCCATCCACTTGGATAGGCTAAGCTTAAAGTGTTTTCAAAGGCATTGTTTCTGTTCTTACGTAATAATAACTCTTGAAGTTTTATTTATGATGCTGCAGACCGTGTTGTCCTAACAACCAATCTCGTCCTCCAGATTTGTGTGATTCCATTCCGGTGGTATTAGTATCTAGACTCTAATGCATTTTAATGCACATTTGTAAGTATTCGCAAAGAAGTTTCTCTTGTTTTGGAGTGAAAAATCGTCTAGATGAAACATTAGCTTCATATTCGTAATTGTCATGTCGTTGCATGAAAAACTGAAGCCTAAATTGTCAGCCGCTCGCCTAATTTTCATTCCATTTTTAAGAACACAACTAACTGCAAATTTAATTTTCTCCTTGGTTTTTCGAGATCTTTCAGTCTTTTTAGTGTATTTCCGGAATATTATTCAGCCTACAATGTAAAAAGAAACAATTGGTAAATGGCTGTTATATCGCTATACAACTAGTGATTTTAAATCTAAAAAATGTGCTCGAATATCAAGCTCAAAATGATGTTAGGTTATGTTTTGGTATTGGATTGTTTACTAAAAGAACCTCATACAAAATACCTCTTGTGCTATATTGAATGATAAAATGAAAAAGTGATGAAAGATATATTTTTTTTAAATAAATTACCTGGTCAAAAAATCGATTTTAACACCAAAAACCACTCACAGTGGCACAGCGGTTGCAACGGAAGTCAGTTTTGATATTGTACAGTGAAGGCAGACAGACACACACACACACACACACACACACACACACACACACACACACACACACATATATATATATATATATATATATATATATATATATATATATATATATATATATATATATATATATATATATATATATATATATATATATATATATATATATAATATTTTTGGAAAGTAATTTTGCTATTGACCCACACTTTCGTCGACCCAAACCTCCCGATTCTACCCTAGCAGAATCAAAATACTAAGTCTTAAGCGCTATGTACAGGGCGGGCCAAATTTAAGGAAAACTCCCATTACTAAAAGAAATAGATGAGATTGAGATATCTGTTTCCATTCCAGGTTCCAGAGTGTTCTTGAACAGTGTTTTTCAAAAATGTGAATTTTTAAAAGATTGTTGAAAATTTGGTATTTATGTGAAAGTATTTGCAGAAATTAATGGCTCAAATTAAATATTTGTAACTCTAATATTTTATTAGGAAACAACAGAAAAATCAATTTTCTATATGGGCCCGTTAATTTTTGGATCAATGAATAGACCTTCCAAATTGCCTTTCCAAAACTATAGCTTACTTGATATTTCAGATATTGAGTTTGCAGGTTTTAGTTTAACCGATATAGGTACTAGAAGAATGCTGCTGATAATATAGGAACTTATGAAGGGTTTGTGAAAAAAAATGTTGAGGTCTTTCCATGCGCGAGATATACAATCTCATTTTTAATCAATGACCTTAAGGCATTCACTAACCAACGTGGTTGACAGATCGTCAATTAATTTAAATGCGACAATTTTGAGGAAGTATTTTGCTCGAAATATGCCTACATCTAGTAAAATGTTCTGGGACCAAGGGTTAAGTTTGCTCAAATCGCTGTTTAGTAGTAGGATAACTGTATTATATGACAGCTATATAATTTAACCTAAAAGCCATAAGCAATAGGTTATATTTTTCTAGAATCCAGTTGTACCATAGCATTTTCATGGTACTGTCTTCCAAGTTTATCTAACGTTAGTACCTGCTAGTTTTGTTTCAATCTTTATTCCTCATAGAGAGTTCATGTATTGTTTAGCTTTTAGACCACGTCGTTTCAAAGTGAAAATGTCTTTAAGAGGTTGTTTTCTTTCGGAGTATTAATCGTTATTCAGATTGCTTACTATCTCTGTATTTTTCTCGGCTTCCATAAAACTAACCCAAACTACCAGTACAAATCCAAAGCCTACTTGTTCAAAACTCTATAGGAAAATACCAAGCGTGCTATATCGAGAAAGTGTCCAATTTGGCGCAGCCTGTATATTTTTTCCATTCTTTGAAGAAAAATGAAAAACTTACGCTCATAAAATAACGACGTTTCTAGTAAATAAATTTGTGGAATTCACTATTTTTAGACTTTTTTTTTAGATTTAGACAAAGTTCCATTACATAATCGAAAGTTAAATTGCGTTATTTCAAATACAGTAGTTTTAAAATCATTTAGGAAGGAACACAAAAGGGCACAAAAGCTATTTTTAACTGAATTCGTTCCGTTGTAGACACTTTGATGAATTACCTGCGAATATTGGAGTTAAAATGCTACCTAGGATTTTTCGATTAAATCGCAATGAAAACGCCATTATGAGCTGGTTGTCGCAGTAATCACAAAATACGGACAGTAGCATAAATGCAACTATGCTCTAATACAGCCTAAAAAACTCAAAATGTTCTTACTAATTTTTAGCAAGCAGTTAAAGTTTTTCTTGCCATTTGCGAATTAACTTGTATAACTTGAAAAGGCCTAGCTTACATAGAATAGTGAAACTTGGTAACTAAATTGATCCGAGTTGTGTTCAAAAAGTAAGGCGGCTTTTAAGTTTTATCAAAAGGTATTTATTTATTTAACGGGAGGTGAATATGGTGGCTGAGACATAATTCTGGTTTTGTTTTTGGCGAAAAAATTAGACACAAACAAAGATGAGTGAGCAGGTGCATCATTGTGATGCAGAATCCATTCCCACAATTCCGGACGTTTTCTTAATATTGCTTCTCGCAAACGGCGCATAACTTCAAGGTAATACTCTATGTTGACCATACGACTTTGTAGTAAACGGTATGCAAAACCTTGACAGTTGATCGAACTTGCCGTGCTTTTCTCGGTCCTGGTGATTCTGGGCTTACATTCGGTCGACTGTGCTTTGGTTTTGGTTTCGACGTCATAACCATATACCCATGATTACCTTTATGACCTTTTCCAGCATATCAGGATCATAATTGACATTGTTGAGCGATGCTCCTTCGACGCTGCTTATGCCGAGTCTATAATTATACCGATCTCTTCAGCAACTTGTCTAATAGTGATCCGACGATTTTTCAACACTATTTGTTTCATTTTTTCAGCGCTGTCATCAGTTAGTGATGTTCTGGGGGATCCAGAGCGAGGTTCGTCATCGGCGTTTTCTCATTCAACTTGGAACAGCTTGTACCACTCATAAACATTTTTTTTTTGCTCAAAGTAGATCCAACATATGCCGTTGTCAATATTTCAAGTGTTTTGCAGCACCGTACTCCATTTTTTAATACAAAATTTTATGCAAATTCTCTGTTCCACTTTTTTTAACAGCAGAAAATCGACGAGCACACAAAACACGTCACGTCTAACGTGCCCGTCTCGCAATAAAAATAAAAGTTAAAGTGCAAACTGGCTGAAACTGTAAACATATGTTAGGGACATTTGTTCCAACATAACAAAAAATATATATCGAAGATCGAATGTACGCAGCCCACCCAATTACATATGCCAACTTACTTTTTGAACGCACCTCGTATTCTCTGAAAGTTAGTAGAACAGGAAGTTGGCAATTTAGTTCTTTCGATTTTTTTAGGCCTTATGTAGCAAGAAAAATTCCCAACACGAATTTGTTATTTTTGGCGATCAATGGCAAATGTGGAACTGAGAATTCGTTTACTAACACCCCAGAACCAACGCCCATCATTTACAATGTTTCCCTGCCTTGCTACATAGCCACAATGAACAATTACACGCGGAAGCCCTACATGAACTGCTACAAAAAACACGAAGGGGTAGGTAAATCACAAATCCTCGTGAGTCATTTGCGTGTCGAATAAGTGTACAACAACCTTTTTTTTAACATCTGGTTTAGTTTAAATACATTCTAAACATATTTTAATTTTAAATGCCTGCAATGCGAAATCAATAATCAGCCGCGTTGCACGCCGAATTGGGTTTGACAATTTGTTTTTTTTTTTTAGGAAGCTATGTTAAATAAGAAAACCTACTATTGCGGCCATACGTGGAATTAATTCAGCAGAAACGCCAGCTTGAATAATTAGTAAAAATAAGAATGCAATTTGCCGAAATTTAAATAAATTTGTCTTCCTTAATGTATTTCCCTTTATTCTGAGTCAGATTTAACATCACTAAATTTTGCTTAATGGAATGCGATGGTGTTTAAGTTTCCCGCCTCGCAACATTTTATCGCTCACACAGAGTAAATATTGCAGGTCTAGCGCGATTTCGTCTCGCAATTCAACATCAAAAATAATTTTAAAGCAAAACGGCGCGATCGATTGTGTACAATATTATTTTTATGATTTGATAAAAAAATACATTTTAATATTGCGGTGGTTGTTTTCATTAAAATATAATTTTTATTCAATAATTCTAAGTTTAAAATATCTGAAACTTTTTACACTAAAAATTGATAATAAAAAATCTTATATTTTATTTAAAAATCAGTTGTTCTCGATTCAATGAATTTTTATTGCGTTTACTAAATATTTAAATAACTAAACCACAAAAAAAGGAAAAATAAGCTCAAAATATTAGTGTGCATAGTATTTTCAGTCGTTGCTTGACTCTAGCCAAGGCCTTAAAACAGGTTTTAAAAACCTTCGAAAATGGCTTGGTTCGCTCTTTTTTATTTTTATTTTGCTGGTATCTTTAAACGTGATGGTGTAAACCAATGTTGGCTTTAAGACTCGTCTTTTTTATGTATTTATGTATTTATGTATTGTAATCATATCATGTCAGATAACATATATATCATAATATTATAGAATAATTTTGGTTTAATTTTTTTTTTCGCCTTAAATTAAATGCACAAACCATCTTTATCAGGTTGTTCAACTGATCCCCGGTATTTTTCTGCCATAGTTGGTGTAACATGTTTGTTTTTTTTCTTTTTTTATTATTGCTGGAAAAGATCTTAATTGTTATTATAATTAAGATTTGACTGACAGACCACTAACAATCTGGAGTATGCAGCATTTGAGTCACTGGTTTATTTGGCACGAGCGGAGCGAGTGTTTAATAAACGGGTGACTTAAAATGTTTGCCAAACGTGTTGCATACTATACTTTTTCTACGACCTTTAGTTTTTGGGGAAATTCCTGCAAAACAAAATGAATACATTCACTGACATTAGCGCCAAAATTAACAAACGTCAAGCCGTTCGGAAAATCTCTGAAAACATCCGAAAATGTCCGCAGGGGCTTGAATCCGTGGAACAAGAAAATCACGTGGTAAAGTGACGCTTTCCGCACGTTAGATTGGTGTATATTATGCAACACGTGCTGTAAACGGCATTTCACTCACGAGTTTATTTGACACGAGCGGAGCGACTTTTTAATAAACGAGTGAGTTAAAAAGTTTACCGAACGCGTTGCATACTATACTATTTCTACGACCGTAAATCACGCGAACCTACACCAAGGATTATAATAAATGGAAAAAAAATTGAAGTGCAACAACCAGCACATGGAAATAAGAGCTACGATGGATAATGGAATAACATGAAGCATCTTCTGTTCGATCCTACACCGAGTTTCGAAACAAGGTATCGGTTTATAAAATGCTATATACACTTTGTTTTGCTTTACGGGTATGGGGTATGGACGCTTAAAGCGAATACCAAAAATAAAATGGAAGATTTCGACATGTGGACCTTACGGCGATTCCTCAACCTACCAACTAAATAATTTTAAAGAAAAGAAAGGACACATATCTAAGCCACATAGGGCGGAATAGTAAATGCGACCTTCTTAAAGTGATAATAGAAGGTGAGACTGAGGGTCGACGTGATAATGAGAGAAGAAAATACTCCTGGCTTGATATCCGAGACTGGCTTAAACGCCCGAATGAGATTTGCTGAAATTATTAGATTAAGATTTTCAGGAAAAACAAAGCAATCAAAGCCAGCGTGCCTGGTTTCTGAATCTGATATGAGCTTACCGATTTGACGAAAAACAAAGTCACAACCAGCGCCTTGCCCCTGGAACGTTCGTACTGAGAAAGATTGGATGTCTGATTTGAAATTAAAATTAATTCTGTAGACAACATTTTTATTAGGCAAATAGGAGTTATCTACATTAAACATTCCATTTAAGAAACACCATTGAAAACCAGTATGTAAAAAATTATATCAGTCTTACCGCTTATCAGATCACATATAACAAATATAAAAAATTCATGTGTGTTTTTAAGATTGGACGAAACATCCCCTTAGTATTGGGCACTATTTAGTCCTTCAGCCGCCGCTAAAACTTGTGCAGCAATCTGATGTTGCCTCACCCACGATATTTTATATCTAAATGATTCGTCGTCTGGATTTATTTCGATGACGGCAACGGGTTGGTTTGAAGACGACGAACTCTTGCGAAATTCTGAACCGCTGCTAAACACGATCCTCGGCTTCTGGACCGATCAGTTCTATAAGAAATACGTGTTAAAATATTTTCACAGCTTATCTACTTGGACACAACGGGGTCACGGGAAAAGCTATGGATTAGATCGAGAGAAAGTGCTGGTAACTATTTACGAGTTTCTAAAGTCGCCACCAAGAGGCTTAATTGTAATATTGAATTTTAAAGGTAGGTTTCTATCAAAATATCTAATTTTAATCATAGTTAAAGGGAGTATTGTGTTGCAACTAAGAAAAGTTGAAATCTTTTCTATTTAATGCTGTTTTTCCTATCTTGCAAGGAAAGTGTACTATATCTCCAAAAACGCTTAACGCATTTTAATAAACTTGAAACTGTTAAAAAGAGCTAGGCTATCAATAGCACTCTAAGCGACGCGATTGCGATTGCTCTAGGCTCTAGGTTCTAGGCAACCAGGTGGCGTATTCTGACATAATCGCAAAAAAAACTGGAAAAAACATTAATGCAACCATATGACGTTTTATACATAATTAGATATGCAAACTACCCTAAAATATAAATAAAACAAAGCTCAAAAGTTGGATTTTGGGAAAAATGTTATTCAGAATTTTCCAAATGAAACGCTTATTTATTATTTAGTTTTTGTCTTTCAGCTTTTTCCAATACCATTAGTGGGCACAAAATTCTCCAGTAGCTGACGTTACCGCGTTTTGATATGCTGCGACAATTTTCAGTCAATTCATTACTAGTAATATTTTCTCATTAATTAGCTTTAGTCAACTAAGTCATACCAATCAATTGTTGAAAACTAAGCAATTGTATTAATTGTTAATTTATTTCAAGTAGAAAAATGTATATTGAGATAATCTGTATTATTCTTCGTAGGTAGGCAGCGTCATAAAGACGCGTAATGTTTGGTCAGACAAGAACCAAATTTGTTTTCATGCCAATTTTAGCAGAAATGAATTATTTCTGTATTCCACATTTTACCACTACGTCAATAATTAATAAAATTAGTGTGTCTCCAAGAATTGATCGACTTAATGATTAAAATTCATTCTTAATGAAAAATTAATTGGTAATACCAAATATCTGAAAACGTAAAATGTAAGTTACGGAATTTGTAAAAAAGTAATAAAGATAAATAATAGCATTTTATTTTGATTTTAAATATCACTTCGCATCCTAGAGATAAATTTGTTTTTATTTATAAAATTCTGAACAATTAAACATTAATGACACCCTGTTAGGTGAAAATTTTTCTAAAATCCAACTTTTTTTAACGTTAACATTTTTTATTAATATTTTAAGCTTTAATTGTAGCATTAACTTTTTTTACGGAAAAATATTTTTTGTGATTGTGCACACACACTAACACAATCAGTATATATCAGATATTTCTATATGTGCATCTTTCAGCCTCCCTCTCATTGTCTTTTAAATTTATTTATTTATAAAATTATTGGTTCGGGCTTTTTTCAAATAACTGACTATTTTTTGTCATTTTTGTAGATCTAAACGCACAAATGAAACCTGTATAGTAAAATTTTGCCAACGGGGTCAACGAAATTCTTCTTTATCCGTCCCTATATTTTCCGACTAACGTTCTTAAAAGGTTTCCCAACCTTTTACTGACATATATACACATCAGCAACATATGTTTCAAATAAGCCTTACCAGAACGGGGGTTGCTGAATCGCAGTACGGACTCGTTTCCAGAGTTTGAATTGTTTCCGTTACTTTTGATGATGACCTTTTTGTATTTACCACTTCTTGTTTCCTTTATCGTGTTCTCCTTGCAGCACACCCTTCAATAAATGAAATTCCGTTTAACATCCTATTCGTGTCGTTATTTACTTTCATTCCTTCGGGACGAAATTGCCACGCAATAATTGACTGTAGCCGTAAAGTTTATCACATCGATATCGCTGCCTATTACAGTATTGCTATTCCAAATGGACGTAATGTTTACCAATCATAATCATTTGTTGTGGTTTCATTATAGCGTTTTTGTTAACGTTTCTCAAATGCTTTATTGATGTATGTAAAATGAGCCTTTTATAAATCTTAACATTGATAGACATGAATAATAAAATATATTTCAAGATTTAAAATTAAGCAGATAATTTTTTATTAAACGGCCATTCCAAACCTTTACTAGAATTTAAGTAAAAATGGAATATGGCAAAGAGCTATACACATAATTTAAAATAGAAGAAATTGAAGTTGAAATATTGCTACTTTGCTTGCTAATCTTATCGGATTGTATACAAAATTTTTTATAACTTTTACGATTTTTGAAGAACATTAGTGCTTTAAAAAATCACTGAAAACGTAGAAACGCCTATTTTTTTAAATACCTACATGTTATATTCGCCATGCATCGTACTCTTTGGAAGATGTAGAAGTTTTACATTTGTGCTTTGTATAACCTAAGAATAAAAAATGTAATTCTGTCTTATGCGGCTGAGTTTAGAATGACCCTTCTTATCGGTTTTATGTTTGGTGATAGCAGTAACTCTATCGTGGGATGTTAACTAGTTAGGTTATAACGGAAGATCACAATAAATCCTAGGCCTAAGTCCTATACAGTAAGCTACACCACACTACGTCACTTAGCTAAGAACCTCCTTCCCTTATTGTCTTAGGTACCAATGTTTTATAGTATCAATTACAATTACATTACAACGTCTGACCCGATACGATACAGTATACAGTAAAATTAACTATTCCTATTTAACGACCTTTTAAAGTTTGCTCATTGTTGCAAATGGATACCCTTCACAACACCTCAATCACGAACTTACTTGCATCCAAATGCCACCAGGAATGCATGGCGGTACTTTTTGTTCATAAAACAATAAATGATGGGATTCGAACATGCACTGGTATACGCCAGCAGTTGAATTAAGGCGATTCCCGTGGATCCTATATTCTCATATACCTCCTCGGGGTAGAACAAATAGAAAGTGTTGAGAACATGGAGTGGTGCCCAACAGATGAAAAAATCGGCGACGATTACAAAGAGCATTCGGATGACCTATAGAGATGGTTTATTAGTAAAATGACAAAAACCGCGGAATAGTATTAAAAACATAAAACATTTTTGTATTTTTCGTAACACTACAGCAAATACTCAGATTAACACGAATCCTATTTTATAAATATGGAGGGTATTTCAACAAAGGAATTACTTCACCACCTGGGGAAATCCGACAAAAAATGAAAACATTCAAAAGATAAATACGTGGTGTGTTCAAAAATTAAGATAACTTTTGTAATTGGGAGGGCTACGTACATTCGATCTTCAATATATATATTTTGTTATATTGGTACACATGTCCCTAATGAATGTTCACAGTTTCAGTCAGTTAGCAAGTTTACTTGGAAGAGAGAATTTGCATAAATTTTTTTGTAAAAAATGAAATAAAGTGCTGCAAAACACTTGGAATATTGCCACGGCATATGGTGAATCTACTTTGAGCAAAAAAAAAAACGTTTATAAGTGATACAAGCTGTTCCAAGATGGCCGAGAAGACGCCGATGACGAACCTCGCTATGGTCGTACCAGCACGTCAATAACTGATGAAAGCGTTGAAGAATTGAAACAAATGGTGTTGAAAACGTCGAATCACTGTTAGAGAAATGGCTGCAATGGAATTTTTTCCGAAGTTTTGGGCATGAAACATGTAGCAGCAAAATATGCTGCTAAGCTGATATGCTCAAAAAGGTTGTAACTGATGACGAATCATGGGTATACGGTTAGGACGTTAAAACCAAAGTCCAATCCTCCCAATAGAAGAACCGAGAATCGCCAAGACCGAAAAAAACGCATCAAATTCGATCAAATATCAAGAACAATTTTCTTTGATAATCGTTGCATGTTCTCCTTTAGCTCCGCCACCCTCAAACAGATAAGGATGTACAGAGCAGATTTCAAACCAATTTTAGTTAATATCTCGGATAATTGGCTCAAATTTGATTCGTCAATAATCGACTGAAGAGGAATCTGTCAGATTAGTAAACTGTTTAGGAAATGTTTATAATTACCATGGCTGCTAGTGTATCGGAAAGTACTTACAGGTTATTTCCGTCATAAAAAGCAAAATGAACACTATATTTTTAGAGTTTATAAATCTCTATAGATTTTTGACTCACAAAACAATTTGTACAACAACATTTAGTATCAAGGGTGCTACTACATGAACAAAAAATGAACAGTTCTATAAGCATAAAAAGAGGAGGGAAAGAGTAAGGATATCGTATTTATGGATCTCGGTGTTGAGTACAATAAAATAATTCATGACAGCGGAGATTTAAATTGTTTAGTACATCATTTTAATAAGAATTTTAAATGCAAACATAAAATACTATTTTTGCGCGAAAGTTACACCCCGCATTCAAGAGTGAAAACTTTTCAATTAACTCTATGTATGTAGCTTGAAACCATCTTCAAAATCGAAACTGGCAAATGTGGGGACAGTTTTTTCTCTTGGTTAATATACCCAATCCCTCATTAAAAACATATAATATGTATAAAGGTTTCATCCGATATTGAAAATTGAAATTTTAATATGACATCATGGTTACCTCTCATAATATAAGAAAGGTTCGTTATTACCTTAAGAATCCTTCTATTTTGGGAATAACAAACCTTTTCAAAATAAGATACGAGAATATTGAAAATATATTTTTCTTAAAAAAAAACTCTGAATTTCAATATATACCAAAAATTTTTTTCTCTAAAAAAGATTTAATAAAAGGATGTTATTTAAATCCAGTGCTCCCTGCGGTTTTTTATCTGTATTTCTTTTTCTTCTAAGGATTATTTGTGTAAATTTTTTATTTCGATCCCAAAGTCGGCTAAACGCATCAGCGAGTATATTGGATTTCACATTGAGAGGCCTTATGTTATTCAGGTCCGTTACATGGCAAGTTTTTAATAATCTAAAATTCTAAAATTATGTTAGCAGCAAAATAAAAAAATATTTTTTTTCAATTCAAGGCGTATCTCGCAGCTAAAAATAACTAAAAAAGTTCATATAAAATTAGATCCAAAAATACTCCGTTTTGGAAATAAATTCAAAATACATTCAATATACATTCAAATTTTGCGAAAAAGTCATTTTGCTTATTTTTAAAAAACGTTTCTAGAATTCGTTTTCAAACAACAACCAAGTAAATTTATAGGGTAGACAAAACTTGTTTTTGCTTACCCAGTGCCATTCCAGAAACCATTTTAACTATTTTAAATAATAAATAAAGTTGTACGCCAGTGGTTCATCGTAATTTTATTACTACCCTAACCAATAAAGGTTTCTTTTAATTAAATTAAGATTATTGGCAGTTAAATTCGCTTTCATCTATACATCAATTCCAGAAATTATAATAAAAAATAATTTAATTATAATTATTATAATACTTATCAAATTTAAAACCAAAAAATGAGGTTCTTTAAAAATATGACAAAATTTTTTCGCAATTCGCGGACTATTAAATTTGTACAATATTATATCAAGGCGAAATCTATACAAATTTTTCATATAAATATCCAGCATAAAATTCCTTATCAGTATGCTCCTATGTCCCTGATTACTTATGATCGTGCTCATATTTATGATTTTAAAAGAACATAACACTGATTTCATCGCAAACACAAAGTGCACATGCATGAACCTTTTTCTTAGCTTCTATGCTTTTGTCCATGAAATTGGACCTGATTCTCTGTGTCGCTCGCATTTTTGAAAATTTTGAACTCTCTCCACTATTCCCTGGAGAAGAAACCTCTCGTTCATGGAAAATATTACTTTCCGTCTGATGCTTCTGAACCTGAAATGGTTCTCATTAGAATGGTCAGTGAGATAGATAAGAGTCACACACAAAAGTGTTTTGTCGTTTCCATTCAAATTATACGTGTTATCCATAATTACCTCAAGATAATATTAATAGGTGACATCCTTTGCCCGTATTAAGTTTAGATCAGATAAGTATTCGTATACAATTAATAAAGAAATTGAAGATATTTTCACATATATGGGGAAAAAAAGCTGCAGACAAACAGATTTTTCAACATTCTCAAAGTAAATTACCTCTATTTAATTAGAATAGAAAATTTTTTATATTGTACATACCGCAACAAAAATCTTGCTAGGACCACACCTTTTTTCTGTGAATTCTTATTTATTTTTGTTTACATTATATTGGTTAAATATCAATTCAATTAACTGCAACGGCATCTTAGCTTCTACATTGTCACTGAGAAATACCCTCTCAAGCAAAGAAACTTACAATCTTTCATTATTTTGTCAAAAAACCTGAACACTTATTCATAGGTTATCTTTGCTCAACAAACAGTATTAAAAATTAATATTTTATTCCTATTAAATTTTAAGCTAAAAAAAAACTTGAACTGAGGTGGCTTTTACTTGATGAAAATCCATTTATCAAAATAAATAAGAACTAAAAGATCAGATTTTCACGAAATTATATATTATGACATGACAATTGTTTCGACAACACCGTGTCTTTATCAAATTCAATTTTTGAAAGAAGCTGAAATTGGTTTCTTGACTATTTGGTATTTTAAATTACTTCTACGTTGCCGAATATGTTCCCAAAACATTTGGTTTTTTACAAAAAAACTAACTCTCTAATTTTTTTTTAACAGAAATTGTACAAGTTATCTTTTAAAATGCTAAGGTTTTGAGAACAAAAAAAGGTTGACGCTCTGTACTTTGTAAGATATCATTTGGGTATTTGAGTGTCAGCGTGTGCAAAAGAGGCTCTTAGTGACAAAAGATAGATAATTAATTTATGTCCCCTAATTCTCCCTTCACCGTACAGTATTCGCCCAGGAAGATTAGAGAGGCTTGAGGCATTAAGGGACGGACTTATAATCCCGTTGAAAGAAATTCATGTAGAATTACGATATAGCCGTAGTGGTACCTCCGAAACCACAATTTGTGGAGATTTGCGGTAAAAAAATATACATAGCTAAAGTGAACAAAACAAAGAGGGCGTTATAGCTATGGTCCGGCAAGCAATCAATTTGGCTTCCTAAAAGTAAGCGTGTTTTTGGCAAATTTCTAATAACTAGTCATATCTGAATCGTTTTGCAAAAATTAGATGGGCTTCCTAAATTGGTTTAAAATTTCAAATCATACGCAACTAGTTAATTGTACCAGACGCTAGCGGGAGGGCCAATCGAAGTGTGTATACAGTGTAGATGTTTTAACGACTTTATGAAGCCCGTGTTGTTTTTCGCACTTAAGGAAGTGATATAATTTGGCTAAATTCCATTAATATCAATATTTTTGGCTATACCGAATTCACAAAATTCACAATAATTCATTTGAACAGTCACATGATAAAAGGTGTTGCTATTTTCATCATAATTATCCACTACTAGCTTGAAGCTATAACATCTATGTTTTGGAAATATTAAAATTTAAGTAAGGTTGAATTAACTTTTGTGCTTTTAAAAATAAAGTCCATTATTACATTGGCCTAACTAGTAAACATGTAATAAACATGTAAACAGGTAAATTCAACTTAATAAAAAACTTTTATTTTTTAATTTTGGGAAAAAAGTTATTTTTGACAGATAACAAGCGCCATTTAAAGAATGTTTCGAATTCTTTATCGATATTCAAGCATATGTTTATATGGACACCAACATACATATTAAAATTTAAGACTCAAAAACCTCCAAAAATAAACTCAGGAATATTTAGGAATATTTTGAATACTATGACTTTTGTTTTAGACTGTAGGAAACTGTGTTTTTTTTCCAAGGATATTGTATCTTTTCACATTAATAAACTATCAGCTTTATCGCGTAAGGAATTTGTTTATAAATTATTTTTCTTTTTTTTCAACAAAATAACATAAAACGATATTAGCATACATACATAAATCCGTTGGAACTTAAAAATATATAGACGTGTAAAATCGTAATGCAAATAAAAATGTAAGTTCAGTTATAAATAATGTTATACCGTTCGTTATAAAATTAATGCACAATCGACGTCGAAAGTCGTGGTTTAATATATAAACATATGCACGGAAAGGCACTACTACTAAAACTATTTGTATCATAATTTGCAAACCACTCTATATATTTCATTTACATTTTGCACATTGCTTTCAAGTAGCGAAATATCGGCATGGAATATATGCTGCTGTTTCCTAAAATAAACGTTGCACCGTTATGATATATTAAATAAAATGAGTCATGATAAAAATTGTAAAAAATAAATAAATTGTTTTTTTGTCGTTTTCAATTATAAAATTAATACAGGTCAATTCTCTAAAACTTGTTCAAAATGTTAATCATTTTCTTCAAAACAAAATATAGTCATATTTCTACTTTAGGAATTTGTGTTAAAAAAAATCTTTTGGAAATTCAACACCCTGAATCTCGGAAAGAAATTGTTTACGGATATATGTTTATGTGAGAAATTAGGGTTTATTTTCGATGCCACAAAAAATTGGTGCATTGATTTCTGAACATCCTATATTGAACATCACATATGTGTTTCTACTCCCTTCTGTAAAATACCTAATTATACGTCACTTTACCACATGATATTACCGCACTTTTTAAGTCACTCGTTTATTAAGCATTCCCATTTACCACAATTGTTGAATAGTATTAAGTTAATATTTTACACAGAATGAAAGCAAATTTGAAAACTACCATGCGAAATATACGAGTTTCTATTAAAGCAAAGTTGTTTAAGAAAAATCAGATTTAAAGCTCCTGAAGCATATGATACGATGACTTACCCCTACAAAACTCTTGAGACAAAGTAAATTACACCAGGGTTTCTTGCCTGCCAATACAGTAGTAATGGATGTAAATTTCTTTGGTGATTTGGTTTGCTTGGTTGCGATTCCACTCTCTGAACAAATAAGTATTTCATCATTAATAGGCGTCACATCTCGTACATTTGGTCAACTGCACGGCTCCTGAAGTACTAAAAAAACATAATTAACTTAACTACTAAAGAAACGTAATGACAATAAATTTCATTAAAAAAATAAAAATTGAGTAATACAATGTTGAGCACGCATAAGTAAGCAATAAATTCTCTGAGCAAGAAATGTTAATAAATGATCTTTGGCAATAAAAAACATTGAAGAACATTAAAGCAGCCCAATCGAAAGTATATAATTTCCAAATAGACTTAAATAGCAAAAAACACATTCTGCCACAAATTCTCATAGTTTCAGTTTTAATACTGAATATTTTGATTAAAGCCAAGTTTCTGTTTTGATACAAAATTGCCTAATATACTTTGGATTTTTCAATCTAAATGAAACCCTATATATTTTTAACTCCATGTACTGAGCTGAAAAATATAAATTTATCACTAAAAATGATTCTTGCCATTGAATGAATGTGTTCAGGGACCTAAAAAAAATATAGGAGTCCATTAACATCGAAAACCAAGATGGCGTCGCATCTAAGACTTTTGACAGATACAGTTCTGAATGACAAATTTGGCTTTCTCACAAAGTTGAAAAATGTCTATTAAAATTTGAAAACAGCAAATAAGGAAGATTGTATTTTGAGTGAGACAATTAGAATGAAGTCCCTGACCTATATAAATATATTTTGAAAAGGCTGGGTGCATTTGTCGGAAGAAATATTTTTAGTGCAAACCCCATTAACTAAAAATAATTGCTAGCTTCATCACTCTTGAAAAACATGAGACGCGTTGTAATTTAAATCACGCCGATAAAGCCCTCTTGAAGCAAATTTATGGCAACGGCGTTTAAAACCGGTATTGCTGAGCCTCTGTTTTCAGTTACTGGCGTGTTTCAATGATTTATCTTCTTAACACATTTATCAGTACAAATTTGCCTACGATGTTGGCATAACAAATGTGTTTCGGGGTAACCGAAAATAACGCCGGAGCTTTCGATTAAATCAAAACATTAACAGTTCAAACAGGCTGAGAATTAACTTTTATATTATATATTATATTGTATTTTACAAAAAATAAATAATAAACTAACAAAATATTAAATTTTTATATGAGTCCGGGCTCTGATCATTAAAATCCACTTTTGGAAATGTCACGTTATTTTTGACTTTCTTGTGACTCGGTACGCGGTATCCTATTTTTTGATGCACTCTTTACAATGGAAAATATGTTTAAAGTATAGACATCCAAAGTTTTATACTATTTATATATGTACTATATAATATTATATTATATAGTTATATAATAATAGATAGTTAACACGTGTCCTTATTTTCATATAAAAATAGAATTAGCATTAGAGAGACCAAAACTCTTTTTTAGTGAGTAGTGGACATGGACTAGGAGTTGCAAGGTGGTCCGTAATGAATGCGCCAAAAAGTAATCCTAGATTAAAATCGTGAAAATAATGTCATTGAGATAAATATGCCTTCATAAAATGTATAATACATTCAAATAATCTGGCTATTTCATGCCACATCTTTCTTGTTAAGAAAAATCGATGAAATCGATTCTTTTCGAAAGTATAGGCGCTCCTTATTACTCTCTAGATCTCGATAACGGTGCATCGTAAGCGTAGCCGTTGGTACAGATGGAATCAGCATCGACAAAAAATTTTTTTTTTGTCTGTTCGTTCTCCGTCTCTCCGTTCTCTATTCCAAGGTTTTTCGACGATAACTTCCGAATGGTTTGAGCTACACGCTTCAAATTTTGCTCCTTTTTAACCGTCCACTAGGTGTATAAGATATGTAAAAATGGCTCCGTCCAAGCTTCGGCGTTTTTTTTTTATTTTCGACTGTTTTTTGAAAATTGCTATGAAACACGATAAGTGTCCGAAATTTGAAGCTATCGACTTTGGCAGAAAAATAGCGTTAGGTCCCATAAATTAACCTATTGAAATTGTGGGAGTTGGGAGTCGGGAAGTATTTTAAAAAAATTAAAAACTGCGGTTGCAAGAGTCTCGAAAACTGTTTCTGGAACCGAAAAAATTCTTGAAGAAGAACACGTAGAAGATTTAGCTGCATAAAATTTAATTATTGACAATTTTTTAAAAATGTACAGGATGCGACGTAAATTTAAAAAAAAAACTGAAAAATGAGTCCCCCTATTATTGAAAATTGGCGATAACTAAAAGACCGTGTTTCAGATATCATTTTTTTTACAGGGCAATAAAGCTCGCATACTTCGCAGTGCTATAACATTTATTTCAGGCATTTTTTCAATTACATACAGGGTTTTTAAATTATAGGCACAAACCTAAAAGGCATTGAAAATTGTTCTTTTTCAGAGCAAATTATTAACCGCAAATCAAAAATCTTTTTTTGTCGAAAACCATTTTCGGAATTTTTTCAAATATGTACAATGTGTGTCGATTATGGTTAAAAAAATCTAAAAGACCCTGAAAATTGACGTTTTCGTGGATAAATTATTAGCCGTAATTGAAAAACTATAAAACATGGGATAATTTTGGTTAAGCAGAGAGTTTCAAGTTTTCTGTATCATGCAGGGTGCGCGAGATACTTGGAATAATATGGAAATGGATGTAAATCGTTAATACTTGTACAATTTTTTATATTTATGAAAATTTGTTCTGACTTTGAACTTCGGCGATAGGTAAAAAACGCAATAAAATTACATTGATTTTGCGAAAGTTCGATGGTAGGAGGACGATAGAAAAACGATGCGTCCCTTTACCACAAGAAACCGCGAAGCTCTTTCTTTTGAAAATAAAAAGATGCTACGCGCTACGAACTTGTCCAGCCCAGCGACTATTTTTCGAAAGTAATTTTGTTAGTACCGTTCCGTTACATTATGCTAAAGAATATGGTAGGCTGACGATTTCTATGTAAAACAGATATCCTACATTTATTTCAATAAAACACACATATTTAGACGCACTCGCCTCGATAAAAAAATTGATTTCCGAGAAAATCGTTTGACTTTGATGATCTCTTTTTCATTGATCCTTCAACAACTATGTCACAAACATCCAGTATATGAATGAGCGAAATTTATTTCAGCATTATGTGGGCATTCAATTATTTATTTATTTATTTGGTTTTTCTGAGATAAACAGGTTAAACCCACAACAGTGTCATGTTAACAATTACAATAAAGTACATAATAACATGCAAAGCTGCTTTTACAACAATAAAAAAAACAAAGAGAACAAGAATAAACAAACAAAAGCGGTGAATAGAGTCCGGCATAGAAAGTAAAAGTAAACAATTAAAATAATTTTTGAAATGTAAAAAGCAACAAATCCAGCAATGTTATACATAGAGAGGGCAAAGAAGAAAATTTTGTGTAATATAAAAAGATTACGAATTTACGAATTAGATAACGATTGTTTTAATCATGTGAGACTGTGAACAAGGTAACGGTTTGCAGCTCAGCACACGCATCAGGGGAGAATTTGGAGTAATTGGTCTTACTAAAGGGAATAATAAATCGTCCAATGTTAAGAGCTTATAATGCTTGCGACCTTTAAGCCTTGGGCTATTAAGTTAAGAAATTCTGTAAGAGAAGCATTTCAAAACTTTCAATACAATTTTTGTATACGTTATACCTAGAGCTCCAAACGACAGATGCAAAATTTATTCTACTAACAACATACGCTTGATATTGGCTAAGATAGCTCTGTTGACAACTTTTACTTGCCTACCAATAAAGTTTAGCATTTGATAACAGGTTATGACAGCTTCTCCTCCAATATTATTCCGAGATCCCGCACTTTTTTCCTGTGTGCTATTTTTGACAGAATAGTAGGGAACAGGAACCAGATTTCTAGTTAACATAACATTTTTCGATGTTTATAAAGAGACCAATATTTTAACAGTACGATTCAAAGCACTTAATAACTGCCTAATAACTTTACCCAGTCGGAAGTTGAATTAATTTGTCTGAAAATGTGAGGGGTCCGGAAATGGCAAAGTGTATGCCCGAGTTTTAACTATTAATAGGGACTTGAAAATTCCTGTAGCGTTGGTTCTGTGTATCCAGCACTCAAAAAGAAAAACACTTGTCACGGGTAGAAGTATAGAGAGAGACTAGTGCACACCAAATTGTAAATTAAGGATCTCAATCTTTACCTGTCGACATGCTATATATTCAAATAAATAAAAATAGAAAAAAACTAACCGCTTGAAGTTTATTTTTATTCATTTTTTGCTTATAAATCATCACTCTTAATAGTAATCACCATCTCTAAAAACCTCCGAATCTAAGTTTTCATGCCGATGTTTCAAAAACAGCTTGAGCTATAGAGAAATAACAATTTCCAAGACAGTCTGTATATAATTAATGCATTAATGTAATGCACGCCCGTATTTGCAAAATTTAAAAATTTAAAATGTGGCGAGTGTATTCGAATGCAATTATCTCGAAAACGGTGTATTTCATCGAAATAAATACGTCTGTTTTACTCAGAAATCACTACTACATTACATTCAGAAGAATACCGAAACGTTAATGACAAGTAAGTTATGGCAGGAAATAGAGAGACTAAGGGGTTCAACTAGCGCCCTCTATATATCATGTGAAAAAATTGAATATAATCCCCGAATCCAATTTCCGTTTTCGATATTTCAAAAATTGTTTCAACTATAGAGAAATAGCAATTTTAAAAACTACGCACAAAACGCATATTTGGCGGGATTAGTGCATATAAATCGAACTTTAAATATCCGTTAATGTTTTCTTTTGCTAACCAAAACTAACCATAAGTCGGAGCTGAGTTTCTTGTGTTCGACTGTTGTTTAATTTTGTTGTGGTGCAAAATTGAATTGTTCTGCGGATCCAGCTGAGACGACAGAACGCTTGCTAATAAGAAATGCTGACATTGGCAATTCTTAAAAGGCCCCTTCTTTTTTTTAAGTACCACTTTAAAGTTCAGCAGTTCTTCTCTTAATGTTTCTCTTTGGCAGAAACCCAACAGGCATTACTCATTTTATTTTCCACACATATTTTACAGTATTCCATAAAATAATATATTATCAGGTAGTTTTAATAAAAATATGAAAAACGCCACGTTAAATATTCCCAAAGTTTTATTTGTAGCAGAACTCTACAATTGAGAGAAATAGTAAATTAAATGTTTTATTACCTTTAGTGGCCTAATCATTTATATTAAATATACATATATACTTACAAAATTTATCAAAGGAGTTTTGTTCCATTTCTCTTTGTAGTCCTTTCCAGAGTTTTTCAATGATCATGAAATACGCGAGGCTCATAATAATTAGCGGAATTAATAACAAAATTGCGTCCAAAATCAAATTAAAGGCCACTTCGGTGTCATAGCTAGGCCAAAGCTCCCTACACTTGTAACCTAAAATTTATAGATGGCATTTTTTCGAGTATAGAGAATTAGGCCGATCTTTTTTATTCGAATTATTTGTGCCCTTCGCAACACTTGTTGCATATAGTTATTAGTGATTATATAGAGACGGGGAAGACAAATAATAATTAGTTATCCATTTAATAGTATTATTTAAAAGTAACATTGCATTTTTCAAAACTCTTTGTAGTTTGGGTGTTAATTTGGTTAACTCTAGTTGGAGTAGTCAGTAGTCTTGTGAAACTCACAAATTTTCAAATATACACTAAGCCTCTGTTTCACCTTGTATGTCCTGTAATTATTTAATTAGGCTTGTTATCATTTTTTCGAAAATATACAACATATAAGTGCTCTTTGAAATAAAAATCATGGATTTTTTTTATGAGCACTGGAAACTACAGATCTTTTTTACATGTAACCTGTCAAAATAAATATGTGTGTATTCAATATTAAGGCCGCCTTTTTAAGGTTAACATGAACGTTAGCAGAAAGGAGAGGAGGCAGAAATGAAAAGTAATAAATGTCATGCCTGTTTGGCAACTAAAGTATATTAGGAAGGAGAACACGTTTTTCCCATAGCCTTACCCACCGATCTAGCGTGCGGGCAGCGTCACTTTACCACGTCACTTTCGTTCGGACATTTCCGGAATTTTGCCGCACGGGTGTGCGAGCAATCGGATGTTTTCGAAGATATTTCCCACGCCTTGAATTTTGACGTTTGTCAATTCTGACGGTCATGTCAGTGAATGTATTCGTGTTGTTTTGAGCAAAGTACCCAAAAACTAACTGTCGTAGAAAAAGTATAGTATGCAACACGTTCGGTAAACTTTTTAAGTCACTCGTTTATTAAACACTCGCTCCGCTCGAGTCCAATACCGTTTACCACACTTGTTGCATAATTGTGTATTGAAAACACACACATACCTACAAATATGTTATGTATTCCATTAGAAGAAACAAAAGTTTAGTTAGTATATCAACATTAGGGACTTTCAGAAGAAAACTGACTAGGCCACTGCATTCGACGTAAAAAACCCTATCCAGGCCCGTTGTTGCCAATTAGATAAGTTAACACATAATCGAGCTATAAGACTGCCTAAAAATGCAACAAAATTACCCTGAATCTGAAAATCCAAAATAGTTGTGAGATTCCTGTTTATGCCACCAATCAATTCATGAAAAAGTAGTCATCGGTCACGACAGGCGATAGCTTTATTAATAAGAGAGATACGCTGCAAAAACCATTAAAATGGGATACAGATACACTGAAGCATTAATAAGCTCTTGTGAAGAAAATTAGCATTCGGATTTCTTAAAAACAAAATGGTGAAATTTATCCTACAAGCATCTTCTGGTAATATTTCCTTGTGATAAATAACACAAGGCTATAAGAGCACCAATTTTCCATTAAAGGTTTTTCAGATTCAAAATTCGTATCGTCTGCATTAACAATTAACAAAACGGAATTTAAAATTTGATAAAGAGGTTTTTAGTTGTAAATCATTCATGAATTAATATGAAATAGAATAATTCATTTGACTACCTCGTTTCGTAGCTTGCAAAGTAGAAAAAGCCAAAATTGGCAGGTTCCATGACAAACTGATGATCCAAAGAACGCAAATAATTTTTGAAGCACGCGATCTGGTTTGCCACCGTCTCGACTTGAGTGGTCGGCAAATAGCGAAGTATCTCTCCATAGAAATAGCTACCAATGTCCAAACGGCGACCGACACAGACACAGCTGTAACAAAAAACATTATCCTTGAAATTTTTCCCCGTTTTCAATAGATACGACAACAAAACAAAGTCCGATAGTTTGGTGAAAAGCAAATTCAAATTTAACACGAATAATATGCAGTTAAAATCGGCATTCCAGTTACCTAAATAACATGTAATCTGATGAGCCATGCGCAAATTAAAGAGTTCGATATTTTATTTACATTTTCATGAAATACGAGACATAATTCTCTTCTTAGGAGTTATACCAGTTCTCATACAAAGTTAAATGTAGGTTAGTATTTTAGGGGTAGTGCTAATATAAATTCAGCCATAATGTCACAAAAAGATACAAATCCAAAACAAAACCTTTTACTACAGAATGTCATATTTGTACAGGGTGAGTCAATGATATATAAAAAATATATATATAAAAGAAGCTGTCAAGATTGTTAGGATGCACAATTGAAAAATATTTGAAAGTATAAATTCAATATATATTGCGTGGAATGAAAAATGTTGGTGGGGGTGAACAACAAGAGTCTTCAAGGGTGCTTTTGCGATGGTTGGAAATAGAATACTGGACATTATCAATGCGTCATTTTCTAAAGGGCAGGTTCCAGAGGAATGGAAGTCATCTTTGGTGGTTCCGGTGCCGAAGGTTCCAGGTACTAAGCTGCGTTCTAATTTTAGACCGATCAACACCGTGCCAGTGTACGAGAAATTATTGGAACTCGTTGCAAAGAAGCAGCTGCATATATTTAAAATGTATATTTAAAATGTAATTATTGTGATGGAAGTAATTTCATTTTTTTTGTAGTCAATCGGGATTTCGAACGGGACATTCTTGCGAGACTGTGATGGTTAGTATCTGTAATGAATTTGTTGGGGCTGTCGATGACAAGAGTTTTGTTTTGGCTGTATTTTTGGACATTAGAAGAGCTTTTGAGACTGTCAATAGGGATATTTTAATAGCTAAGCTAGGAAATATGGGTATAAAGCACTTAGTCCGGGATTGGCTAAAATCTTATTTATCTGGCAAAACACAAAAAGTAAAGTATGAGACAATTGTGTCTGAGTCTATCTTGGTGGATCATGGGGTACCACAGGGGACTGTTTTGGGACCATTCCAGCAAAATTGTGTCGTTGGTAAAAATATCTAAGAAATGCAGCGAGATATCAATGATGACCTGTATCGAGTGTTTGTATGGCTGTGCAACAATAATCTTAGCATTAATGTCAAGAAGTAGAAGTTCTGTTTGTATGGCAAAAAACATAGATTGAGTGGCTTGGATCTGCAGAGTGTTAATATTAATATAAATGGCGTTAATTTGCAGTATGAGAAACATATAAAATCTTTGGGAATTATATTAGATTCACAATTAAATTTTGATGCACATTCTGATTATATAATGAGAAAGTTCTCAGAAAAGGTAGGTTTCATATCTAGAGCAGGCAAAAATTTAACAAGTGATACAAAATTGCCACTTTATAATAGCTTGGCGGCGCCACATCTACAATATTGTTCAACTTTATTGTTTAGTATACCTAACTATAGACTAAGCGAACTTCAGAAAATACAAAATAGATATACGCCTGTGATGACTATGTTAAATGTGTTGCAAATATTAACTATAAAGCAAAAAAGTAATGTTTGATGCCTTTATATTCATATTAAGACAAAAAATAAAATGATGCCGCCATACATTTGTAATAGAGTTAATTACTTTAAGAATGTTCATGACTATAACACTAGAAACCGTACTGATTTCATCTTAGTCAATCGATGTAAAGCTACACATATGTTGAATACCATTTTAAATAAAGGTTTGTTAGAGTTTAATAGGCTGCCAAAAAATATTAAGGAGTGTGAAAATTTAAATGCTTTTAAAAGATTAATTAAAACTTATGTATTGTATGAAATTTTAATCTGATTTTTCTTTTATAATTGTTTCTGCTATTATCGACCTCTGTTTTGTGTACTTTTGTACTTTTATACTTATTTAAATTTTCCTATTTTGCTACTGACTCGTATATTTAAAATGTAAATACGATTGTTTTCTGTTATAGCTTTATGCTAAATAAATACGATTATTATTATTATAAAGGATGGCTCAAAAGAGCGTAACCAATAAAACATACATTTTTAAAATTGGAACATCGTATGTTCAAATTTTGTTTTGAATTCCTTTTAAAATTCCTAAAAATGTTTATTACTAATAATAATATAAAGTAGTAGTTTTCCCGCTGGCAAAAAAATTACGATAGTGCCATTATTTTTGAAGCTAACGTTATTCGCAGATTACAGGGTGTTCAAAATTAACGAATATATTTGAATTATTTTAAATTGAAAAATCTCTATTTTCCTAAATGGTACGCCTACAATTGTTATTACGTATATCATATACCTATTTTTAATACTTCGCGATTTGTTTTAACTTTTGCAATATTTACCCTTCTTTCAAAATGACATTGCTAAATTTTTACCTGAGAGCTGAGTAAATAAATTTATTGAATATATTGTGGTGTCAGTGAATAAAAATAAACAAAGTATGGATTTTCCTATAGCTGAATTAATTAATGTGATTCACACACTGGGTGAGACAGGAAAAAATACTTTGGTGCCAGTAAGATTTTCAGGCGACGTACCCTAATAGACATATACTAACTAGACGTTCTCTTCAGTATTTAATGGAACGGTTTGATGAAAGACAAAAAGTGGTACACCGAAATGCGACCAATGACGAAAAAGAATTGAAAATTTTACTTTATATTAACAATACACTGCGCGTTATTTTTGTTAAAACACACTTTTAAAAATCCTAGTCCTCGCATCGCTTGCAGACTTTTTACCACTTACATTCGCCCCATACTGGAATTTGCTTCCCCAGTCTGCGTCATAGCGATGTTCTGGAAAGAATGCAACGAGCCGCTATGCGCTGACCACTTCAACTTAGACACACCTTACGATAACCGTCTCAAAATACCGCTAATAGTCTGCCAACATTAAGTCAGCGAGGAGATCTCATTCAAATATATATGTTTGTGGTCTTGGGCAATGATGAACGCCTCCATTTAAAATGAGAAAGGAACAATTCAGGGGTTCTCATCGTCTGCACTTTAACAGGACTTTCGATTATTGGAACAGTTTACCCCCATATGTTGTGTGTGCGCCGAACTTGTCTGTATTTAAACGTCGCTTGGACAGTGTATAGTTTCACAGCAATAAATAAATATTTATTATATGTGTATATCAATGTGCATAATAGGTTCTCCTCTGCATTTTATTCTTTGTAATAATAATAATAATCTCCAGGCCAGTAGCTGTCAAGTAGCTGGCTTATGTAATACATCCCAATCTACTAGAAAATGGAACTACACCAAAAACTTGCAATGAAGCAATAGAGGCCCATACAATTTTTTTTTCTGAAATAATATGTTCGGATGAAGCTACTTTTCGCCGTAATGGTGCAGTTAATCGTCGTAACATGAACAATTGTTCAAAAGTTCAACATTCTGGGTACGGGAAGTGCAAAACCAGAACCATTGGTCACTTAATGTGTGATGTAGGATTAAACACAGAGTAATTGAAATTACTTCAACTTCTTCAAGAAGGTGATTATATTGATGTCCAAGAAGTGCGGTTTCATCAATATGGACCTCCCCCGCATTACCATCGAGATTGGATGGCCTTCGAAATCATGTGACTTAACACCACTAGTTTTCTTTTTGTGGGAATATAAAATTGAGATTTTTCAATTCCAAATGAGCCAAATATAGTCGCTAATTTTGAACACTCTAAAACATCCAATTTAAATTCCGTTCCGTTGAATAACGCTAATATCAAATAATGACACAATTGTTTTTTTTTGCATCTAGAAAAATTAGAATATTGAAAAAACTATTAGGTTTCGTAAGTTATAATTATTAATAAAAAAAAGTTGCAGTTAGTACTTAACGTGATAAGAGATAATAAAAACCGGGAAGTAGTCTTTAATCCAATCTAGTTATCGTAGATTTAATGCCGCTATTAAACACAACACTAAAAAAGAGAACGGGATACAGTTTTTTTGCACCTATCGCTATTTACAATAAATTTATTGAGTGTATATATTTTATTGAAAGTTGTCTATCCAAACGCTTCTATAAACACTATCATTCATTGTTATACTATGATAATACGGTGTCTTGGCAGAAGTGCAAAATAGGCGATCTATTCCCAACTTCTCCCTACATTTTCTCTTTAAGTATGAGTACTGTATTTTCAGCATAAGCTATTCCACCAACCCGTATTTCTTGTATGTAATAGTTAAATCTTAAATAAGCAGTGAAGCAGTGAGACTTAATATACTTAATATACTAAAAATCAACAAAACTACCATTTACTTTTTCCCAATCAGTTAAGGAATCTAGTATTTCACTAGAGCATCAGTATTGATAATGCATTATATGCAGAATAATTTGTGCTCCCTAGTTACATTATCCAGAATAAATCCAGAAAAGCATTTACTTCAGGTGTTAGTTGATTGAGTAGCAGTCAGGAGTAAAAGTCTTAGTTAGTTAAATTGGCTCCAAAATTCCCTTTTGAAAATGACTAATTAAATAGCGCCCAATTTTCAACGCTGTTGCTACGATGAGTTTTCGAGCACGCGTTTTGACGTAGTGCCGGTAGTTTTTGCGATCTCGTGTTTAACTCATTTATTTGGCAATTATACATTCTCACAGCGTAATTCGTGGTATAAGTGAATAAAGCAATAAGTTTGTCAGGTTCTTTAGATCTTGGTTATAAAAAATTGAAAAAAAAACAATTGCTTGGACGTTCATATTGTTGAAGGGGGAAAGAAAATGAAGAATAAGAAAGGAATTTGTCATAAAAGAATATCAAAATAAATCAAATTGTATTTAATAAATGCGGAAATATGCGTACAAGCCACGAGAAAAATATTTCTTATTTAAATATGAAGCTAAGACGGCAGAAAGTGTGTGACGTGCCAAAATCTCAGGGGCGTATGGTAAATGGCACCACAATACCCGGCTAGGTTACCCGCAGATATTCAGGGTAGTTTAGCTGCTATCACCAAGCCCTAACAAAATGTTGAATTCTGGGCGCCACGTGAATTGTAAATCTACGGTCCGGCTTGGTTACCGCAGCTGAACCAGACTGAACAGCACAAGGTGAGCCCCCAAATCACGAAAAAGCTCTGCCTGCTCTGTACCTCGGCACCTTCGCAATGGGCTCAACTTCTTAAATGGGGCAAGGAAATGAAAATCTAAATTTAAGTGAATGAATTTAATTAAGCTGGAAATAATATAACCTAATTCGGTAAAACTTGCTAAACCAATATACAATGTTAAAGCTCGACCAACTAAGTTACGGGTGTATCAGGTGATTTACTGAAACTTAGTAAAGTGTGCACCAGGGGTATACAGAACGCCCGCGGAGAACAAGTTCTGCAACGTGCAATAGCAGAGGTTATTTTCGAATAAATCGGGCTAGTGCCACTCATACGGGTGCGTCACAACAGGGGAGGGTCACTTATAGCAGTAACAAAATCCCATATAACTAACGGTACCTCACAAGCTTCATAGTTTCGTGTCCCGTTGCATTACCGTCCTCGGCGTCCACCGCTCGCCACGTCCTAGCCCAAGTGTTTCTAGGCGGAATACGTATACAGTGCACGGGGCTCGGTCAATAAGTGGCTCACAGCTCACAATCCAACAAAAGCAAGTCCGGAGACAGTGCACGGGCAGACTCCGTACCAATCAGTGGGTCACAGCTCCACAAATCCAACAGAAGCAAGTCCGGAGACAGTGCACGGGCAGACTCCGTACCAATCAGTGGGTCACAGCTCCACAAATCCAACAGACCCAAACCCGGACAAGCAGAAAAACCAAGAAGATAAAAAAAAAACCCTAAAAACAAGCGTCTCTAGAAACACTACCTCCCTAACAGCGTAAAATTAGCAAACAGTGCCAGATTAGAGCAAGGTTAACCTACCTCGGCCACGAGGGTTTTCTTAATGGGGGACCAACGATGTCGGGTGCCCCTAGGAGTCTCTATCGGGAATTGGACGGCAGATAAATCCCCTCTCGGGAAACTTGTGCACCCAAGCAACAAGTCGCAGTAGCCGTGGCGGAAGGCTCGATCCCCAAACTCGGGAAATTTCCAACCAATATTGCAATGACCTTCACCAGGCTTCTGCCGCCATCAAATCCATCGAGGAAAAAAGGAGTCCCAAAACCCCGTCCACCACCTTAAATATAAGTCCTCAGCCACAAAAAAATTGGAGGGAATCGAGGCCTGAGAATAGGAACCGATCGAAAACTAACAAAACAAAATAACCCTAGGCACAATACCAACCTAACACTTCCAAACCAATACTTCGGAAATCCGGAACAGGACTACTACGGACTTCGATAGAAAAATCTACTGCTTCGCTGTAAAGCAGCTTTGTATAACGTTGAAAAAAAAATAAAACCCATTAGGAATCAAATCCGAATTTGTAATTTTCGGGAACTATGCAACCAGTATTTTACCAACCCACAGATGCCGCGCTAAACCTCCAATCGGCGTTAGCCACATTCACTAAGGACTCTCGCCCAAATAATACGACGGTCCTAATCTTTAATAAATTAATATATTAAATACGCCAATAAAGGGTAATAATAAAACGGAACCGTGACAAGTGTGTCAATGACGGGTGTCATTATCAAGCAAAAGCATATAGTTGTGCGTGTTATAGGCAACGTTCATATCATTCAAAGTTTTAAATTGTAAAGTTTAAATACTAAAATTTTCAATTCTCAAACTTAAAATTTTGATCTAATCTTTTATGTGCACCTCAGGGCTAGATTTATTTGCCTTTGTTGCTGATGACAAAACGGTGGTTTTGGTTGTGAACGTTAAAGACAGAATCAATACTTGCGTGGATTTTCTTCTTATTACAGACAAACCAAATAGTTGAGAAATATTACTATTACTATTTTGGTAGAATATTTGAATACGCGGGTTTTAGGGAAGGATAATTTTTCTTTGGGAAACTGTAAAAAAACAATAGGAAACTGTATAGAACCCATAGCGATGTTTATGTGATAAATTTAATATTTATATGAACCCGAGTGCCTGTTGAAACGCAAATTCTACAATTTCAATTCTACTTTTTAATACAGAACACACAAACAGATTATCATTGGTTTTACCTAAGCCACTGGTGCCGAAAAAACATTAAATGGGACACACTGAAACCAACAAATCTACGTGTTTCGCTTTCGCGAAATGATATCATAAAATTTAAAGCCAGTAAAGGACGAGCGTGTCCGAACTCCGAAAGTAACGACATTTTTACTCGTCAAATCTCGTTAAAAAGAAAAGTTAGCTACTAATAATAAATTACGGCATAAAAAACTGCACATAAACAGTATTACAAGTGCTATAACCTCAAAAAAATTTTTTTTGGGATAAGCATACTTTCCTTATTTTTATTACATATGATAAGAGGCATTAGAGACACGAAAAAAAATTGTAATATTTTATCTTCAGGAGAGTCTAAGAAACTTCTTTTCGTATCTCCGCGAAGAAAACCCAGTGAACCCAGGAATTTCAAGAAAAAATTAAATTACCTCAGCAGTATGTGTTGATATTTTAAGAACAAATAAATACAAGGTTGCCAATAACGAACTATAAAATTTGAATTAAAAAATCATTCGGAGCACCATTTCTATAATTTTATCGTATTTAGCATTTAAAAAATAAATGTTTTGTAAAACAGTTTTTGAATTTTTTTTAATGTCGAAAAATTGAACATTTGAACTTTATCAAAAACTACCTTTGCTGAAAAATACCTACAACAAACGCTATTTAAACTAATTATAGAAAAAGTTTAAAAATATATATTAAATTAGCATATTATTTGGCACACAGTATATACTTCGCCATTATACCCATACAGATAGAGACAACTTGCTTACTAGTCTTATTTAAAAATTTACTTTTTTATTCCGTTTTACAAAATTCCTAATTATACAACGCGCGGAAAGTGTCATTTTACCACGTCTGTTTCGTAACTCACGAAACCAAGCCACTTCGGACATTTACGGGAAGTCACTTGTATAAACTCGTGATTCAAATGCCGGTTACCGCTTTTGTTGGATATATAGTATTACATATGTTAAGCATGTTATGTATGTATATTAAGTATGGGAGACTTCAGAATAATGACTGCGTAATTATGTTTTCAAGTAATTAATGACAATTAACCCGCAATTTGTCGAAATAAATCAAAACTCAGCACACATAAGATTTGCAAAATAACATCAACATTTTTAAAGGGATATTAATATTACCTTGGAAATATGGTATCAACTTACACATCCTTTCACCGAATATAAAGTTTCTCAGCACTTGTCCGACTAAGGTAAAAGGCATGCAGAAAACTCCCAACAAAAGATCAGCTAGTGCCTGAAACAATAAAAAAAAAATTAATCTTGTGCCTAAAGCATTAAAAAATCAACCTTGAACATAAAGCTTTATTTGTCTTCCACAACTTAAGCCGAATAAATCTCAACTCGAACTCTATTGCTTATATAATGGTTGGCTTATGTTAGGGATTAATCACCTTTTCAAAGAATTTGCAAAATTTCTCAAAAACAAATTAAGTCAAAAGTTGTTGATTTACTTACATTTTCTAATTTTAAATAGAACACCCTGTATATTAAGGCATTAATCAATTCCCCGGAAATTTCTAGACCATGTTTAGTATATAATAATTATATAATTATAATTAAGTCTTGCGGTATCTGACGTATTTTCAACTTTATGTAAAAAATGACATTTGCGGGAATTATCGATGCGTGCTACTGAAAGCTTGATTTCCTTATAAAAGGGGATCGAGGGGAAAACCACAGGTGGACAATATGAACGAATTCCGCGAAGAAAACAAAAATAAAATAACCTCAGCCGTATGTGTTGATATTTTAAAAACAAATAAATACAGGGTGGCCAAAAACGAACTATAAAATTTGAATTAAAAAATCACTCGGCGATCCATTTTTATAATTTTTTCGTATTTAGCATTTTAAAAGAAGGCGATAAATGTTTTGTAAAACAGTTTCTGAATTTGTTTAATGTAGACAAATTTTACAAATTTTATCAAAAACTACCTTTGCCGAAAAATATCAAGATTGATAAAAACCTGCAACAAACACTGTTTTAAAATAATTATAGAAAAATTTCAAAAATTATATTAAATTAGAACATTACAACAATCTACGTTTTTTATAAAAATATATATCTTTATACAAAATCTCATTTTTACATATTTTTTTCAATTCTGCAAATAATTAACTGTTTTTTTTATTTGTTCCATTTACTGTTAGGGTTTTTTGCATTATTTACTTGTTTTTTTGAAAAACGGTTTGTAAACTTTATATTATTATATCGAAAAATTTCACCAATTGTATTAAATTAGAATATTATAACAATCTACGTTTTTTCTAAAAATATATATCTTTACATAAAATCTCATTTTTACATATTTTTTTCAATTCTGCAGATAATAAACTGTTGTTTTAATTTGTTTTATTTGCTGTTAGTGTTTTCTGCATTTTTTTTTTCGAAAAATGGTTTGTAGACTTTATATTATTTTTTTGTATATTTTTTGTACTGTACTGCTGAATTTTTCGTGATAGCATTTCTAAAATTAAAAAACCTTTTATTGCTTATATTTCGAAAACTACAATCTTTTCGAAGAGCAAATTTTACACAAACTCACTTTTTTGGATGCGAAATACGATTTAAATATAAAAAGGGCACATTTCCCTTAAGAAAATACTTTTAACTATTTTTTCATTTAAATTTTTAATGTCACTTTTCGCAAAGCTCTAAAACGTATGATAAAATCGACACCATATGTATAACAAACACTTTTGCCATTAAATTCAACATGTGTTAGAAACGGTAAATCTGAGGTGAATAGTGAGCAGTTGTCTAGAATTTTTGGAAGAAACCAAAAAGATTTAATATACTGGATGTTCCGGTTAAAATAAGAAAGTCACCTGTCCACAAAAATACAAACACAATGTCTATATAATAATATAACAATAACTTTTATCTACTTTTTTTTGATAAATTTTAGAAGTTTCTGAGTAAAGTTATCATCATTAATGAATGCTAAGATCACAGCTGTATCAGTAAGTATCAAAATTTTACCATTCATATTTTTCAAATCGAATTAATACTTTTCACAACACAAATTATATTGAGTTAATTTTGATGAGTTTATTTACTATTTGTTATTATTTAATACAATCCTGTTCTTTACCCATTATCTCATGGTAGTGTCAATTGATTATATGCGATTTAAAATATCCGCTTAATTCTACTGAGTTAAATTACATCGCTTTGCTTTCAAGTCGACCCTTATAATGTCATTAAATGGAGGAAGAGATCCTTTGAAAGGCCACTGAATGTAACATGACTGTTTCTTGTTTAAATTTTGTACTACTAATTTGATCGAATAATAGGTCCTTATTAAGGTGAAGAAATTTATATATAGAAATATTAAGGTGAGAAATTCTGTGCATGAAAAAATATAACTTCTACGTGTTTTATAAATAATTAATTAAAAAATACTTTGCTTTTCGACATTCGACTCATTTATCTTACTGCGGAAGAGTATAAGTCCTTCGGTAGGCAAATACGAACATGTCTATCAAATACAAGGCGGAAGAAGACATTAGAGATAGATCAGTCTTCTGGATAATGTATGGAGGGTCGGTCAATCAAATATCGATCTCCTTATACGCGTTCCCCAAAATTTGCGAAACAGATATATACATCCATAAATACAAGAACTTTTATCCGTCGTTTAGACAACTTTTTTATCTAGCTAAGGACAGCAATTTCGGAAATTCTAAAGTTTTGTGTGTTCTATTTTTTCTGAAAAGGAAACTGTTAATATGGAGGCAAACTTAAAAATCCTTTCCTTTACATTTTTTTCTTGTAATTTTCAACTAAAAGGATTACCATATTATTATCTAAATTACGCTAAAATACTATAAATCAAAATACAAAGTAGTCTTTTTTGTATTGTGACTTAATTTTTATATTGTTTATTGTAACTCTAATGATAATACCAGAACGTTCGAAGTAACTTCAAGTAAGACCAACCAATAAAGATAAATGATTGTACCACTTTATGAAATTAATAAAATTACTAATTATCGATTTCCCACATATTTATGAAAGGCCCTGTGCATTTGAAAATAATTTGAAATTGTTTCTTTTAGACCCATATATAGCTTGTGTATTTAACATTTTTCTCTAAAACAAATAATTAACGAGACATAAATGACATAAATGTCAACAATAATTAATACTCATTCCAATACAATTGAGATATGGAAAAACAATATATTACAATTAGGATACTCCATCGCATAAATTCGAATAGAAACAGTTTTAAATGTTTTGAAAATTGACACGAAACATATCAAACACTTCTACAAGTAAGACCACCACCACCAATATAATTTGCGCTAATTTGTTTTCCAATGCACACATTCACAATTTCACAATATCTTGTGGTGAACTCCTTACTGAACTTATATTTTAGGCTAAAATAGCATCCAGCGATCAAATGGTATCGGATGCCATTTGACAGTTCATAGATGTCCTATTTACTGTCTGAAACCATATTTCAGTTGGAGGTCAAATTGACCCATGCAATTTTTTCCAAGCAAGCGCTTATCGCTAAGTGGCGTGATAATCGAAGCAAAATATACATTTTGAATATTTTTGTGACCTTCTGCAGGCTCATTTGGCATCCATAGCCGTTACTGGGTTTGGCAACGTTGTCTGATGCCAAATGAGTCAAATGACTCGGTTCTGGCTAGTTCGTCGGATAGTTTTAAACCTGTAGTATGAGTATACCGGGCGTTTCAACGCAAAACAAAAAAAACTCAAAGGATTGATTACTTATTTAAAATTAAGGGTAATTTATTTGTTGCTTGTTGAAGAAGAATAAAATATGATAAAAGTATTATTATTATTATAAAAACACACTTTCTGCATATTTTTTATTTTTTTTAAATAATAGGAGGCAATTCAATTAGACTACCCCTTAACTAAATTTAAGGAAAACTTATAAAATGACATAATTTTTTTTACTTTATGCTTTATTTAGAAGCTTTTTTGTCTCCTGCATTTTTTCCACAATATTTACCGTTTCCAAATTTTAAAAAAATTAAATCAATGCGTAGCGTAATAATAGTATATTATGCACTAGATGTGGGAAACAGCATTTGAATCACTAGTTTATTTGGCAAAAGCAGAGTGAGCATTTACAAGAGGAAGTAGAAAAAAAATGATTAAAAAATCCGCTGCATTTCTTGTGCGGGCGCCGAAATAGAAATTCCTTAGAACCATAAGTGTATTTATTATATCGCAAGAAAGCATCATCAACACTTACTATAAAAATAATATTTTTCTTATGTCTTAGGGGCTCTTGCTAATTTGTTGTGTTTTATGTGAGTTGTGTTGTTTTTTATTTTCATTGTTCACGCATGAACAGATCAATTAGTTTCAGAAATGTTTATTAATATTTTTTTTCTAAAATGTATTTGTTTAGAACGTAATTGGTAAATATTAGTACAAAGTACATGTGTTTAAGGGCATCTAACTAAATTGCTTTTCTGAAATAACTTTTTTTCAACAAGCTATGCTGTATATTTCATTATTTTATTTGAAAAGTTTTATGAAAAACTCGCAGGAGACAAAAAAATTTCTGATTAAAAAATAACATTCAAAATGTATATTTTCTAATGTTAATGTTATTGGATAAGTTTCTCCTTCTTTCCTCCTTGAATTTAGTTAAGAAAAATGATAGACGTACAAAACAAACAAACAAACGGTATGTATCTATTTTCGTTTTTAAAAAACAAATTGAAACATTATTTTTCAACCATGTTTGTAGCATGATATCTCCCGAACGGTTGGCTTTTGACCCAATAAGAAACTACATTTCATTTTAAACCTTGTATTTCGTGCTGTCCAAAGGGCATATTAGTATAATATGGTTGTTTGCGAGTCACTCATATAGTTAGTGTCTTTTTAAAGTAAATTCCTTAGTAATATCCCAAAGAACTGGGTTTGAGAAACTAAGCTCAGAAATAAAGTTTTTTACTTACGTTTAGTTAAATATAGGGAGAATTGCTGTCTCTCTTGTTAATGATTTTCTGCTATCATTATTGGTACACAACCGCTAATAAACAAATAAATTTAAGGCCAAATCAGTTTTGAATAAACGCTATTGCCATTCAAAACTCACCAAAACATAGTCCGGGGTCAAACTTCGAAAATTAAATATATAATGATGATTTTATTTCTATGTAACTAATAAATGAACTTATTTTGAAATCATTTAATAAAGCATTAATATTTTCATGCCACTTTTGAACAAAAAAAATGTTTCTTGTTACAGAAATTAATTTTGTTAGTAGTTTAGTTTTTTAAAATTCTTCTTCTTTTCTTTACAACAGTCTTCTACTTCACTTAGCATGTTTATAAAGACAGTCTGAAATTATTCTAAGTACTTTGTAGAAACAATGAATTAATAAAAGCAACTTGCTTACTACACCTTGCTATTTTTCACGTAAGAGTTAATCATTACACATATCACTGTAGTTGTAGTTTGCATATATTTTGTTAAAAACTAACGTTCGTATGTAATAACGTTTTTGTTGTTGATGTTATAGGTTAGGCTCTTGTTAATTAGTTAGAATCTTATTTGGCTCTTTTGCTGCATTTCATTTTTTTAAACATTTAATTTTATTTATAGCTATGTCGCTAAATGCCCTCTAGCGGCGATACAAGCACTCTTAATCAATCCGTTTCTGTTTTCTGAAAAAAAAAAAAACATTTACAACGCTTTAAAACGGTGTCCATTTTAACTAATAGTAATATACGAAAAAAAACTGCATGTAAAATTGAAAAATGCGATTATTCTCGGCGTTCATTCTAGAAACTTAAAATTAATTTCCAGCATTCTCTTGGCCCCTTTACTTTTTGCGCCCCAAGTGCTTAAGACCTTTATCTTTCGAGATGGAGCAGAATACCCTTTTTAATTGGTCACTCCAATATGACCAGATTTTCCACTCCTCTGCGAGGCATTTAAGTAATTTTGGTTAGTTTTGTGGGTATGGTTTTCTTGTTATTTTTCGGTTCTTCTTGAATTTCTCAGTAATAAAAGAAAATTGGTGTCCCTGAACACTGCTAGAAAGTATAAATATGAATTTATTAATTTTAAATTTAATTAATCAAAACTATATTTTCGTTTCACAATAATGTTTTAAAGTAATACACTCTGAAAAACGTATTCAGCAAAAGGCAGGTAACTAAGGTATAATTGATACCTATGTTATTTTTCGGGTAAATTGGTTACTTTTTTCCTGACTTAAATGGCAATATTAAAACTTTGATGCTTCTCGAGACGGAAATTGTCGATTTAATGTTTAGTTAAAAAATCAGACGGAATTTCCTTCACCTCACGGTATAACTTTCTTTCATGATTCGTTGACGTGATAAATTCAAACCAGTTGTTAAGCTGTTCTTTGTACTTTTGTAATTTTCTGTTTTTATTGCCTGAACTTATGTCGCTACTTATTGATGTTAAATATGTTACTCTCTTGCATTGTTTTGGAAATTGATTTTGGCATGTTAATTTCATTTAACTTCTGAGTTGGTTTTCTAAATTTGCCGCTTATTCGCACACACAAATAATAAAATGTATAATTGTAACATTTTATATCAAGGTAGGTCAGCAACAGCTTTATTTGTGAAATTCAGGATGCTGACAATTAACAAAAAGCGGGGTTATCTCCTTATCATTGAAACTGCTTTAGATATTTCGCCATAATTATTTTTCTACTTTTCTACTTTTACCGGGGTTAGTATGATACTGAATATTTTTATCAATAAAAATGTTCTCTTTACTTCGTGTGGTCTGACGAAGGAATTTTTAAATAAAAGTTAAGTAATCGTAATTACTTATTACCATAAACATGGAATACTGGAAGCATGATTCCAGATCCGAAGTGAAACATTTTTTTTTAGATTTCATTTTAAATTCAAATTTAAAATCTAATATTTTTGATTATTTTTGGATTACCCTGTAGTTTAGAATGGAACCTTGTTTATAAAGCCCATTTGAGCTTGATGATTTTTTGTTTTTATAGAAGAAAACCCTTCGCGATTTTGAAAATTTAATTTATTTTTGAGGAAAAAAAATGCTTACCCCCACGCCCCACAAAAAAAACAGTTTCGTGCAGTGTGGAAAATGACGAAACCCCGCTTTCTAGGTATATTTTCAACAGCCTTTTTTTATATAAGGAATCACACCCTTAACGATCTGCATCTTCGAGAACAAAATTTGCATGGTCTATATGGATAAAAAGTTCACCTCTACAAATGCGAGTTCCAAAGAGAGAACTTACACCAGAAGACAACAAGCCAAACCGGAAAAGATCGAGCTCATTCAAAAATTCGCGATACCTCATACACAAAAAAAATTAAACAGTTCTTCGGCTTGCTCAGATATTACAAAACCGTTAACTCGATGCCTAAAAAGTGCGGAAAAATGATACACTAAAGAATTTGTGGACTCTTTTCAACATTGTAAAAATATTTTAACTTCCGAACCAGTACTTAAATATCCTGATTTTACTAAAGCCTTTGAATTAACACCTGACACATGAATCGGAGCAATATTATCATCAAACGGTCACCCAATTAGTCATGCGTCCAGAACTGTCCTCAAAGACCATAAACCGCTATTCTGATTTTCAAATAAAGTAGTAGTAGCAAAAACATAGACCCTAACGCTTGAGAACTCTATCTACGACTAATGAAAAAGTCGAAGAACTACCAGAATAAAATCCGGTAGGTAACAACAAACAACAAATGAAATAAATATTTTGCAAGATATTTTGCTGCGACCCGCTCAAAGTTCCTAAAATCAACCCTTATTACCACATACAACTTAAGTGCGGAAACGTAAAATTGACATGGAGGCGCGCGCAGCCTCTGAAGATAGCAAATGAAATTTTGGCGAAATGTCAGGCAACTGATCTCAATTTAGAATCAAACAACGAACGCATGAATACCAGGATAAGCACCTGGTGACCTGCAGACAATCTCTTGCAGAGCAAGAATCGCAAGAAAGAGTACTTGCTATTTGCCAAATGCAAAACCGTTAATTGAAATTCCAACTGCTTGCCAAATTACCTTAGGCAAGAAAAGTTACTACAACGATGCCAAAATTATGAAAGGAAAATATCACTTACATTAACCTGCAAGATCTATATCACTTAAAGGATATAGAAAGTCAACAGCAACCGATTGAAGAAAGCGACCAGCCTATGCGCATTCAATAACTAATATTATTTTTATAAATTTTTGTAGCGATCGTTACAGCTTTATTTATCGTTTATAGAAAGAAGCTTCTACCAGGATGTCTCCTAATCAATCAAAACTATCAACTCAACTCAACTCATTACATTATGTTTGCTTCATAAGCAAGGAGGAGTTATGTACTACGATTTCCATGACATACCTGTAAGGAACCGGAAGACATCAGTATTTTTCCCCGATGATACTAAGAAGAGACCGTAAGACCCACGTAGTCAGCTTTATATGCGAATTTATAAAACGTTACTTTAAAGTAACAACATTATTCATTTCACCTGTTGCTGCAGACACTTGAATTTTCAATTGGCATTTTCAAAATAAAGTTTTTAAAAAGCCACCTTCGTCGTCCACAATATCCAGTCCATTTTATCGGTGTCTATTGACTTTTAGCCATTTTATTCATACAAGCAATCAAAAAATATTGATTACGTTGTATTCACAGGACTGCGCCTTTTGAATCTGAATTAGATATTATATTCGGAAAATTGGCGAAGTTCTAAGATCTTATCTATTTGACTTTTTCAGTTCTTCTAAATCCGGATCATATATTAATATATCTTAAACTGAAAAATATTGGCTAGACTAAATATATTGTACGCTTAATGTAACGTCAAGTTCACTTTAGCTGCTTAGATTTTGAAATATGTCAGGCATAATTAAATTTCTGTGACCTCAACTAGTATGACTAATGAATGGAATAAGTTTCAGTAAATCAAAGAATGAAAATATACGGTTGGCCCATACCAGATTAACCTAGGATAACCCTGATTTCACATATTAAAGGGCTAAACACTATTTGCTAAGATGCTAATTATATAAATAACTCCAACAAAATGTGCAATAATTAATTGTTTTTCTGACATCAAGAACCTTAACAGAAAAAAAAACAAATCTACTTGCGTCTGCAGCGTCTCTAAGTTCCTGGGTTTTTTTCCTTATTCGTTGTAGTATAACAAACCTAACTGAATCACCCACTGCTTTTAATTAAAGAAATACCAATCCGAACATTCCTTCAAATTATTACATTACGTTTGGGTATAAAAATAAAAGAACTAGAATTTCTTTCGCAAAAAGAATATTGTATTACAAGTTTTTTCGTTAATCCTGGAAGCTAAATTAAACCTGCAAAAGAATATCATGAGGTAGAGAGCATTTTTCATTTAGCAAATAACGCGGTTCACTCTTATGGAAAAGACTTTATAAAGCATCTAATTAAAATATTTGAGCCCACTTAATTAATTGCTTTGTGGTTCGTTTCATTTGAGCAATACACAATCTAATGTTTTATTATTAGTACGAATTCTGTTACGTTGTGGCTGCTCCATCAAAACTAACTTTTCGGAACAAATTTTGCATTGTCAAAACTGGTATATTTATATTTTAAATACAACTCTTTCTCAAAATGGTTCAAATTAAATATCTTTTATGATTGAGCCATGTGTAATTATTCTTGGAAGACCTCTTCTCCAAGATACTGTTTCTCCCATTCCAAATAAAAATTACCTTGGAAAATTTTCATAATGAAAATAGATGGATTGTTGGTATTTGTAGCTGATTTTCATCGCACTTCATTCGTCATATCTTGGCTTTTCCGATTAAGACTTTAACAGAGTAATTCTTCCTATCCTATAGCTATTGTAACTGAACACGCTCTTAATATTATAGTGACCGTTTCTCAAAATCTTATTTTATTGTTCGTTATTCGGTACTGATTCGCTAGTCTTATTTCGAGTTGCCTCATATTTCCCAAAATATCGAAATTTTGATTATTTCATTTCGGCTATCAAGCGGATGAATTAAAACATCATAAACAGGCAAAAAATTCACTTACCAAATTAAGTAAATACACGTTGGTAACCGTTCTCATTCTGCGGTCTCTGATTAATGTTACTAGCACAAAAGTATTGCCAACCATAGATAGAACGAAAATGATTAAATATAAAGGGACCATTATTTGGCTTAGAAATTCGCTATCTGGCTTTGCTTCAGTACTCGCATTATTTCCCGAATATTCATTATATAGTGAATAATTGGAGGAGGTTGTTGTAGAATCGGCGGCAATGTCGGGAAAACCATAATCAAATTGTGATTCCACGGCTGACATGGTCAACGTAGTCCTGAAAAGAAAAGCATTTTAATATAAAGGAAACGAGAATTCATTTTATTACGCCCATATAGCAATAAGATAATATATTGGCCCTACTACGGTAAAAAATGGTGCACCGCAGGTGGCTATGATATTTTCGTGGAGAAGGTCTGGATCTTTTGCGCATGCGTCATCCCCAACTAACTGAGTTGTCACAATGCCGTAATTTTTCTGAAAAAATTGATTGATTTTCATAAGAACGCAAAATAATGTCTCTGAAATCCGAATATAATTGGCAACGCCGAGCTTGGAATTGCTATTTCCAGAGAATACCAACAGTCTGTGACATCGGTGTTAATATATGAATCCAAATTGCAATAAAATATAGGTAAATTATTGTGTGAATTGACACTAATATCTAAAGCCCGCTAGACACAATGCAATTTCTATATATATTTTTAGCATTTAACTATTTTTGTTAGCAAAATGTTTTATAAATTTTGAGACAATAAACTACACTTTTTAGTTAATTGTGTTACATTTTGGGCTAATTGTTTATTGACTTATTTTATTCTAGTTTTTAAGTTTCTTGGTTACATTTTCCAATACTTACAGTTTTTTAATGAAATTGTCAATTGGTACTTTTCATAATTATATATTTGGGAGGCGAAACTTCATGCAATTACTAGACTTGTGATGAAAGAATGGGCGTTCTGTCTATATCAGGTGCTTGTTGGACATTTTTTCTACTTAGATGTTTCCTATGCGATATCTAGTACCTCAAAGTTATATTTACACTCTTAGATTCACATTTCGTGAATTCGACTTTATTTATATTTTCAATGGACCAATAAGTTTATAAAAACAAACTGTTTGCGCTGATTTATGGGCACAAGTTCGGGAAAAAATAGCTGGTATCGTGTTTATAGGGTTTAAAGAACCAAAATGTCAAACTACTTACAGAATTATATTATATTATGCTGTAATTCAGCATAATATTAACCCTGTACTTGTCGCTAATTTTTTTAACAACGCTTTTCACATCTTAATTCTTTTTTGCCTGACAATTTAATAGGATTTCGACATAGTTTGAGAAAATACTGCCGTAAAACTGCAGCATCCAAACATTGACGACCTGCCAGCGGCCATGTTGGTTGTTGAAAGCCCCAAGGCTGCCATTGGTTAAAAACGAAATTTCAAATCTCGTGCATGCGCATATTGAACAGACCTTCTCAAAATTTTGTTACATAGCTGCACGAATTCCTGTACTATTAGCATAGACAGGGCCTCTATATGTCTAGTAGCTATATGATTACGCCCATTGCTCCATGAAGATATGTTTTCCATGCAAGTGAGATAAATTTTGAAATTGAAAAATCTACAAAATTACACCAGATATTTTTAAAAAACCATGGAGATAATATTTCCAAAAAATACATGTTTTCACATTTGGTCTAATAATGAACTAAACTGTGCCGCAAATATAAAGCATATCTTAAAAAATAAAGAAAATTATTATTTTTAAAGAATATACATGAATTTCATACCAAACATAATTATTATATTGAACATTTCAGATGCGCGGCAGGGTGTACTACAGACAACAAAAATGTTATGTTTTAATCTGTCAACAAACAAACAAACAAATATCTCGAAGTGCCACCCCTAGGTCCGATTATTGCTTCACACTTTCTTGACATTTCGTCTTGTTCAATTTTTATACCACAGTTAAGTTAGATTTCATGACAGTTCATTTAAGTCTCTAGGTGAAGGCTGTAAGACCCTTATCTGTAGAACCATGTTCCCCAATAAAATAACCAAGTTGCATTACATGAGGTTTTAAAATGTCTATTATGTATCGGTCGGATGTTAAACGTCCTCCCTGAACCAGAACTAAGTCCACGCGAGCCTCCGGACTAATTCCACCCCATACCATAACAGCCTAGCTGACAGTTCGACATCCGGGGATCATCGCTGAAAAGGAAAAATAGCATTCACGATTTCCCCAATTTTATGATTAGTAGGGAACCAATTGCAGCCCTATATTGAGTGATATTGTTTTCTGCTAATTTTCTCAACACTGCATCTTGGCTACTACGGTAATTGTACCGACGAGTAAATTTCTGCTGGAGTACGGTGCTTGTGGTAAATTGATTCCGTAATGTCCGCATTCGCAAAAATCGATAGTGATTATTTGTTCTCACCCCGTTTCGTATTGTCCAGGTCCTCTTTGGTTTCTTCTGAGGAATACCACCGAATTTATGGCATACCTGGTATGTTGTACTATCATAGCGGCACATTCTGTTGGTGAAAGATTTCTGATCTCAATCGCTTTCAAGCAATCTTGACTAGATTCACTTTTAGATAGGTATATCAAAGAATTTAGTTTTTTAGGAAATACACATAAATTTGATAGCATGATAGGATTGATCAAGTTAGAATATGTCATCAAAATCGTAACAAAAAACATATGCAATGACATTAAAAAAAAATATGATTTAATTAAAAACTTTTTTGTCACACGCAATTTTTTTCATGTTCGATAGAGGCCATTTTAACCACAAGTGACTGAAGGTTACCAAAGGGTTGCACAGTATAGTTTTCCTACGACTCTTAGGTTTTGGGTACATTTTTACAAAGCAAGAATCCATTTCGTGAGTTTTGAGTTCAGCCGTGCTCAAATATGAAGAAGGTCTGGATCTTTTGCGCATGCGTCATCCCCAACTAACTGAGTTGTCACAATGCCGTAATTTTTCTGAAAAAATTGACTGATTTTCATAAGAACGCAAAATAATGTCTCTGAAATCCGAATATAATTGGCAACGCCGAGCTAGGAATTGCTATTTCCAGAGAATACCAACAGTCTGTGACATCGGTGTTAATATATGAATCCAAATTGCAATAAAATATATGTAAATTATTGTGTGAATTGACACTAATATCTAAAGCCCACTAGACACAATGCAATTTCTATATATATTTTTAGCATTTAACAATTTTTGCTAGCAAAATGTTTTATAAATTTTGAGACAATAAACTACACTTTTTAGTTAATTGTGTTACATTTTGGGCTAATTGTTTATTGACTTATTTTATACTAGTTTTTAACTTTCTTGGTTACATTTTCCAATACTTACAGCTTTTTAATGAAATTGTCAATTGGTACTTTTCATAATTATATATTTGGGAGGCGAAACTTTATGCAATTACTAGACTTGTGATGAAAGAATGGGCGTTCTGTCTATATCAGGTGCTTGATGGACATTTTTTCTACTTAGATGTTTCCTATGCGATATCTAGTACCTCAAAGTTATATTTACACCCTTAGATTCACATTTCGTGAATTCGACTTTATTTATTTTCAATGGATGTTAAACCAATAAGTTTATAAAAACAAACAATTATGATTTAATTAAAAACTTTTTTATCACACGCAATTTTTTTCATGTTCGGCCATTTTAACCACGAGTGACTGAAGGTTACCAAAGGGTTGCACAGTATAGTTTTCCTACGACTCTTAGGTTTTGGGTACATTTTTACAAAGCAAGAATCCATTTCGTGAGTTTTGAGTTCAGCCGTGCTCAAATATGAAGAAGGTCTGGATCTTTTGCGCATGCGTCATCCCCAACTAACTGAGTTGTCACAATGCCGTAATTTTTCTGAAAAAATTGACTGATTTTCATAAGAACGCAAAATAATGTCTCTGAAATCCGAATATAATTGGCAACGCCGAGCTAGGAATTGCTATTTCCAGAGAATACCAACAGTCTGTGACATCGGTGTTAATATATGAATCCAAATTGCAATAAAATATATGTAAATTATTGTGTGAATTGACACTAATATCTAAAGCCCACTAGACACAATGCAATTTCTATATATATTTTTAGCATTTAACAATTTTTGCTAGCAAAATGTTTTATAAATTTTGAGACAATAAACTACACTTTTTAGTTAATTGTGTTACATTTTGGGCTAATTGTTTATTGACTTATTTTATACTAGTTTTTAACTTTCTTGGTTACATTTTCCAATACTTACAGCTTTTTAATGAAATTGTCAATTGGTACTTTTCATAATTATATATTTGGGAGGCGAAACTTTATGCAATTACTAGACTTGTGATGAAAGAATGGGCGTTCTGTCTATATCAGGTGCTTGATGGACATTTTTTCTACTTAGATGTTTCCTATGCGATATCTAGTACCTCAAAGTTATATTTACACCCTTAGATTCACATTTCGTGAATTCGACTTTATTTATTTTCAATGGATGTTAAACCAATAAGTTTATAAAAACAAACAATTATGATTTAATTAAAAACTTTTTTATCACACGCAATTTTTTTCATGTTCGGCCATTTTAACCACGAGTGACTGAAGGTTACCAAAGGGTTGCACAGTATAGTTTTCCTACGACTCTTAGGTTTTGGGTACATTTTTACAAAGCAAGAATCCATTTCGTGAGTTTTGAGTTCAGCCGTGCTCAAATATGGCGCAAAAAAAAATATTTGCTATTTATCTTAAAAACGAAAATAAAAAGATAGAGCAATAAAATATTACAGAAGTATTAATATGATAAAAAAAAGACTTTCTACACATTTTTGTTATTTTATTAATTGCATTGAATTAGAGTATTATTTTTAAATTATTTTTTTAAATAAAATTTAAGGAAAAACTTATGCAATGACATATAATATTTATGCAATGCTTAACAGATCACATTTTCATTTGGAAACTGTAAGCTTTGTGAAAAAATTACAAGGGACAAAAAGTTTTTAATAAACTAATTTATCGATATTTATTTTTCTACTCCCTTCTGACAAATACCTAATTATACACCGATCTAGCGTGCAGAAAGTGTCATTTTATCGCATCAGTTACGATTCCTGCAGATGCGAGTCACTTCGAACATTGCTGAGATATTACCGGGTTTGGGAACAATCGAATGTTTTCAGAGATATTCTGACAGTCATATGAATGTGAATGTATTCATGTTGTTTTGCAAAAATGTACCTAAAAACTAACGGTCCTAGAAAAAGTATATTATGCAACACATTTGGTAAATTTTTTGAGTCACTTGTTATAAAGCCGTGACTCATTTATTTAAGAAGAATGACAGGGGTAGTTTAATTCAATCCCTTCCACTTATTTAAAAAAATAGAAAAGAATAGTCAGAAATTGAGTTCTTATAAAATGTAGTAATATTTCATTATTCTGTCTTAGTTTTTGAAATAATAATTAAAAATAATTTTTTGCGCCATATTTGTAGTGCGATATTTCCCTAATGTTTGGCTTTTGATACAACATTTATATAACAAACAAACACATCGCCTCCTTAAGTTTTTCGCATTTATTTTGAAACACCTTGTATATCGAAAATTACAATTTCAACTTTTAATTGTTAGTTTAATGGATTCGATTATATATACTTCTGATTTTGGCGATGTAAAGGAAACACATATTAATATTTATAATGATTAAGTAAAGAACAATAAAAGATTTTAATTCACAGGCAAAAGACTTTGAACTAAGTATTCTCTGCCTATGTTATCCAGTGTCGATTCCAAAGTACTTTCTGCTTGTTTAAATAGAATGTGTAACTGATGTCAAAATTATTTTATTATTTATTATTATAATAAAGATCCATTTTCAATACTATAAAAGTCCTCAAACTACGCACTGAGAACAATAAACTAATGTTGCTTATTAAGTGCGAATAACTTTAGTCCAAGAAATATATTCGCCAAGCTGCCTGTCTATAAATGAAATATTGAAAGTTAATTCTGATTTTCTCTGCTCCATAGGCAAACATACCCATGAACATTTCAGAAAATGTATTTGAAAAAGGGCAAATTGGTTACTAAAATAAAAGCGAAACGATTATGAAATTTTATTGGTTTGAAAAACATTTGTTTGATGTTCGAATACACTTTTTGGTCTCAGTATCAAGTATATAAAACTCAAGTAAATAAAATGTTCTTTAAAAATAAATCGTAAAGGACGAAAGAACATTTCATTTACAAACCTATAGTTAAAATCGATATTTTTCGAATTTACCAACTCAGGCGTTTCTAATATTTACGATCTTTCTCACCATTTAAGTTAAATGAAAATGCGCCCATATGGTTACCAAGCCATTTTTGTTTATTGCGTTCTTATCTGTCGACCTGAAGGGCTGGTTTTATGTGCACGATTTATTATGTCAAGGAAAAAAATTGAACCTCTTTAGGGAAGCTCTCGCCTACGTAAATTTCGTGCCCGGATAAATCAAACATTATCAATCGCAAGTAAATATTTTTGGAAAGTTTAGTTTGTGGTTGCGTCCATTAAGAACCGGTTTTGTTAGAATTTTCTTAGAAATATTGTCATTTGTATTTGCCAACTTTTGTTAAAATTAAACTGTTAATGCCCATAATCGCAAATTATAAATATTTTTCTAATCCATTCTGTAAAATACCTAATTATACACCATCACATTTCCGGGATATAATCTCATGGGTTTGGGAGCAATCGGATATTTTGACGTTTGTCAATTCTGACGGTCATGTCAGTGAATGTATTCGTGTTGTTTTGCAAAAATTTACTCAAAAACTAACGGTCGTAGAAAAAGTATAGTATGTAAAATACCTAATTACCCACCGATCTAGCGTGTGGGAAGCGTCACTTTACGACGTCAGTTTCGTTTCCCATGAATCCAAGCCACTTCGACATTTCCGGGATTTTACCGCACGGATTTGGGAGCAATCGGATGTTTTCAGAGATATTTCCCACGCTTTGAATTTTGACGTTTGTCAATTCGGACGGTCATTTCAGTGAATGTATTCGTGTTGGTTTGCGAAAATGTAGCCAAAAACTAACGGTCGTAGAAAAAGTATAGTATGCAACACGTTCGGCAAATTTTTTAACTCACTCGTTTATTAAAAACTCGTTCCGCTGCGCTCCGCTCGTGTCAAATAAACTCGGGAGTCAAATGCCGTTTACCGCACTTGTTGCATAATATATTATTATGTAGTAAACGGCATTTAACTCACCAGTTTATTTGACACGAGCGGAGCGAATGTTTAATACACGAGTAATTTAAAAAGTTTACGGAACGTGTTGCATACTATACTTTTTCTACGACCGTTAGTTTTTGGGTACATTTTCGCAAAACAACACGGATACATTCACTGACATGACTGTCAGAATTGACAAACATCAAAATTTAAGCGTGGGAAATATCTCCCAAACCCATGCGGTACAATCTCGGAAATGTCCGAAGTGGGCCGGATTTGTGTGAAACGAAACTGACGTGGTAAAGTGACGCTTCCCGCACGCTAGATCGGTGCGTAATTTGGTATTTTACAGACGGCAGTAGAAAATAGTGTATTATGCAATTAGTTTTTGGGTACATTTTCGCGAATCAACACGAATACATTCATTGATATAACCATCAAAATTGACAAACGTCACACGTGTGTAATTAGGCACTTTACAAACGAGAGCAGAAAAATGCTGTTTACCTTACCTTGCCCTACTTTTTGCGTAATATACTATTATATTATTTTGATCATTGTTTTCGGTAACTATTCCATGTCAACTGACTTTTGCTTCTCTATTTTTTTTATTTTAACTGTTTTGTTTTAATCATATACCTACTATACATTAAATAAGTTCCAAATTTCCAAAGTTTTTCTCGAAACTCTAAATAGTCTTTTTTACATTTGTGCGCCTCTTTTCTGCTACCGATCCGATCCTCTTATTTTTCAAGATAGAACATAGTTCGGATGATTTTTCAAAAATTGTAGTTTTTCTCTGAAACTACTGGCAGTTTTCGATTAAAATATAATTCTAAAAATTTACGATATTATTGTTGAGCATAGAGATAAGGTTATAACACTAATACAGAATTGACAAATGTCAAAATTCAAGCCGTGCGTTAATATCTCCAAAAACATCCGAATGCTCCCAAACTCGAGAGGTGATATCTCGAAAATGTCCAAAGTGGCTCGAATCCGTGAGAAACGAAACTGACGTGGTAAAATGACACTTTCTGACCGCTAGATGGGTAGATAATTAGGTATTTTACAGAAGGAAAGCCTCTGAATTTTGCACACTTAACTCGTTTTGAGACAATACTGATATAAAAATGCCAGATCCAAACTGAAAACTATAGAATTGATGAACTATTAGCGACAATGTTATTTATTGAACGGCCCTCAGTGTCAGATGCAATAATAACATTAAATGACCGGATTCTAGGTATTATTGCTTGTGCACGACTTTGCACGCGTCTTTTAAAATGTCCACCGAAGAGCGCAATTTATTGCTCGTTGGGACAAAAATAATTCATTGAAGGAGCAATTAGGAACATTGCAAATAATCTCAGAACTAGTAAAAAAACACAAATAAACATTAGTGTTCCAAAGTATATTGATTTCCTTCAAGAATACCTAGTTCGCCAAAACCTTTATGCCCACTTTATCGGGATACTGATGGTGGTATTAAATATTCTACGCAACTGTGTGACATACTCTACGTCGTTTATTCAAATTGATTACCAGTCAACGGTCCTATGATATTAACATTTCAGTAGACACAACTTTACTAATTTTGGGTCCTACGAATATTACATGGGTTCAGATAGTCAAGTCATGTGAAAAATATCCACATAAAATAAAAAAAATTAAAAAAAAGTGTCCGCTGCATATAGTGGGTATAGTAAGAGTCTAATCAATGCTCCACCATTATTAGGTTAATTTTTTATCTTATATTTTCAGTGTGGAATTTTTGTGTGTTGACCCCGACCCTCGTGAATTTGATAGCAATTTAATAGTGTGCTGAGCCTAGACGAAGAGGATGTACAATGTATAAAGTTTGACCAGAGTTTTGCCGCTGAGTAAGCACAGACATTCACGAAGAAGAGCAGGTAACCCAAATCATAAACTGATATCGTTTAGATTAAAAAAAAAACGATTGATTATTATAAATAGCACTGCCGGGACAATTCTTCAAAATTTAATATTTGCGAGAAAGAAGGCGTAAATCGCCATCGATCCTTTGGAAATGAAATGTCAGCGTCAAGCGTCATTTATATTTACATTACAAAACGTTTTGTTTGTTTGTTGTTTGACTGCTTATTCACGAGAAAAGAGACAAGTCTCCTCCATACTAATTTAATGTAAAATTCCTTTTTTAAAAAAAGACGGAAATACGCCAGAACGCCTTTCGAGTACTCAAGTGCTCATCTTCAACTAACTCCTTACATATTTCGAGGTATCAAACTAACCAAAACTCGCTCACTTTTAATGTAGAACATAAAATTAGCATCCCACCCCGAGCAAACCGTAAACTAATTTGAAGTAAGGTTTATACCTTCTTGAGCCAGAAGCAATGGCTTGAACGGAAATTATAGTAAATTGGAAGGGGCTTCGTGTTTCCGTCATACTATATACTATATTACAAGTAAGTTTAACTTTTAGGATTCCGGTTTACCGCTTCGTTAGCTCCCTTGACAGTCGGGATATGTTACTTTAGGCGTCAGCTGAAGATGAGCACTTGAGTGCTCGAAACATGTATTGATGTAATGACGCATTTTCATAAAAAATAATTTTACATTAAATTAACTTAGTGCAAAAGAGGACCAAGGTGTTTTTTTTCTCTTGATAGATATACAGGGAGTCTCACCGGTGGGGGGCGGGGAGGTTTAAATCGCGCTAATTTAATTTTCAACATGGCGGCACATCGGGATATACTGGAAGTAGGCATCAAAATTCTTATTTTAAATGGAACATATTATATATCATTGCATTTTTGGATTACAATTAAAAAAAAAAATAACGGCATTATAACGAGAACTATAAATATTAGGAATATATAACCTAAATCGAAGTAGTTCGCATTTTTGATTCTAAATAAGACAGTATTATCAAAAAACGATTTTCGCAAGTTTTTTGAATTTATTCTTAATCGTTATTTTTTTTCAACATCGTGAATGAGTTTTAATCGAAATTAATAACTAAATTTGTTCAAGAGACCATTTTCTGCAGAGAAAGTTAAAGAGTTTAGTTTACTTCCAAATTTTTCAAATTTTTGCTGCTTTTTCCCGTAACAGACCGACAAAATTCCCCCTGTATAAAAATTTCGTTATTACTAAAAATTTGTACTACAGCGGTTGAATAAGCACTTCTATTTTTAAATAGGTATAGGGTTTGAAGGATGGGTTTTAATTGCTGTCAAAAATATTCAAATGTTTTTGTTTTTGTTGATAGTGTGGTGAACTTTCAATTCTAATCGTGAAACATTGCCCCAATGAACGAAATATTATTAACAACCAGAAAGAGGTCAGAAAATATGAATTTTCAAACTCAATTTTCCTTTCGCTAAAGTTTACACAAAAACTGTTTTTAATACTTTGTGATTTATTTTAACTTTTCCAATATTTACCCTTCTTTCTGTCTAAAACTATTGCTATAACTTTAGTTGGCTGTGGTAAAATGGCAATGTCAAACTTTTACCTGACCACTAAGTTAATAAATTCATAAAATTAGAACGTAATCTGCGTTTCGAAATTTTGTCCAAACTCTGTACCTTTTCCTAATTTGGCATTACAAAAATCGATGGATAGCAAAGGGAAATCGGCTCGAAACAGTCGGATTGATAGAAGAAATAGAAATAGAACAGTTGAGACTCTTTTCTTCTTTTAATTTACCCTCTATTGGTTTAAAGGACTCCAGCATGTAACTGAATTCCAGCCTAAAGAAACATTTGGAAACAAATACTTTTAAAAAATGTACTTAATAAATATTGTCTTGCTTAACTTGCATATGGTAGTGGTAGTTATACAAGTAAAATAGAAGTAGATCACGTTTTGGACAATGAAATGTGAGAAATGCATTACCGTTAATCCAAATGTCATAAAGGTTGTTTAATTTCTGGCACCGGTCGTAACCATGATACGTGTTTGTGGTATTTCATGGTATATTGCAAACAGCTCCCTTCCCTCTTTACAATAACTACTAAGATTCATTTTAGCATATAAACTCTCTATTCTAGCACAATAAATTTTCAGATAGTACGTTTATAACCTATAGAATATTACAGTGATTCATACCAAAATTATTTAAAAAAGCAAATCTCATAAAAAAACAAATTTCCTTGACTCACAGATCATCTTAAAGGCACCTAGATTTTTTATTAATAGTTATTAATCATTTATTAATGATACCGAATGCATTAATTGTTATAATATCAAAAACCTTAGTTTGGTAAGTGCAAATGCTATTGATCAAATTCGCGCCCATTTTTACATTAACTTATAAATCTTATAATTAATTTTATAAAGCAAAACGTAACGATTTTTTGATATGTTTCTGAATGTTTGGTTCCTACAAATATAATAGCAACTTGCTCTTTACCCTAAACAATTATAAATAACAAACTTTAACAATTGCACTGTAAACTTATCAGTCACATATTTGTTTGTTGTATCGTGACTCTGATGAAGAAGGGTAAATATTGGAAAAGTTAAAATAAATCGGTACTTAATAAAAGTTGTAGATTTTTGTAAGATCTTTCGGAAAAAAAAATCTATACGGTGTGCCATTTAAGAAAATCGAGATTTTCAATTTAAAATGATCCAAATATATTCGTTTATTTTGAACACCATTTAACATCTAATTCAAATTTCGTTGCCCATAACTTTTGCGTCATCTTCGCTAATAACGCTAAAACCAAATATGAGTGTCTAACCAACTGACCAAAACTATGTGGTGTAGATTTGTCTTATTATCAATAAAAAAGTTCAAGAATTTGAAATTGAAATCCAACATTTAGAAATTGGATGTTCCATTTAAAGAAATGTGTGATTTATTGATCGCGCTTTTTCGAGCCACCTTGTATATTATAAAATAATTTTAAATCGTACATGTTAACAATAATTACAACTTTTGTATTTCCTTATAACTTTACTAACTTTACTCTATCGTTGACTCATCCTGTATAGACAATTTATTCCATCTCTATTGCAAGAATTCTAATTTAAACGATGGAAAATGTTTGTTCTATTCTTGAAACCCAATAAATATTCCGGATGTGTCTATATTTTCATTATTTTCATTCATTTTTTTGTAATGCGTCTTGACAATCTACTTACTCTATACTTATTGTATATATATATATATATATATATATATATATATATATATATATATATATATATATATATATATATATATATATATATATATATATATATATATATATATATATATATATATATATATATATATATATATATATATATATATATATATATATATATATATATGTATATATACATATATATATGTATATATATATATATATATATATATATATATATATATATATATATATATATATATATATATATATATATATATATATATATATATATATATATATATATATATATATATATATATATATCCAATTAGGGAATGCACAACTTTTATTTTTATTTTTGTTTCAAAATCATGAAAAATAAAAAATATTTAGTTTCCGCAATACCCTTCAAAAACCATTTTTTAATTAGAAACTAGACTCCCGCCGAGTTAATAGTTTTGGAGTCATGCATAACTTTTTCCGACTTCTTTTTGTAAATCAGTGAATTTTAAATCTAGTTAATTAAGAAAATATTTTTAAAATTGCACATTCATTCACAACAACTTTTTGAAATGTCTAAACAAACAGTTTCTTACCTTTAATAAAATAATTCACAGCAAACCGCGGCGTTTAACGACAAAATTTGTGAAAGAAATTTCCCCGATACGAAAGGAAAGCTTTCGAAAAAACGCGAACTGCGAACTCCGCTACGCTTAGCCGTCTTCAAATTGGGGCGAAAGCGAAAACCAGAGTGAATGATGTAGAAGCAGTGCCCTTCCAATTTCAGTTAAGTTTAAAACGTTGCCAAATTCACCAAAACTTCCTACAGAGTTAATAATTCATTTTCTAAATTTATTATATTTATATATTAATGCGGTATTAAAAAGACTTCTTAAATAATTCATTTTGAATTTAATTTAGGCATTTCATTTAATTACAATTTTATGTTTCATTATTTTTCGAGACTTCCTTCGTTATCTTGGTTATTATTTGAGACACATGGTTGCAATCTTACTTCCTCGTGAAACAGACGAAACCACTAAAAAAATGGTTTTTTTTTAATGGGCGCTCCAAGAGTTCGCTCGAATTAGTGTAGTGTAACTGTCAGAAAAGAGTTGTCAATCAATATTTGTGATAAAAAAAGAAAAATCTTTTAGTATTGTTAATATAGGACTACAAATATAATTTAATAATAATTGTAATATCCGAATTATTCAAGGCAGCTTGTGGGGTTGTCAATAACTGGATAAAGTTAAACCTTTTTTTACAAAGTTCTATTTTGAATGCGACTTTATTTAAATATTATTATTTTGGTTTTATTAAAACGTGTACCTAGAGCAAGTTAGATAAAAAAAAACAAATCATTTCTACAAGGAATTTTAAAAGTTGCTGGCAAAACTTCACGAGTCAGAGTTTCCTAATTATCTACGTCTCCGTTCCCATTATACTGATTTATGAATAATAACGTTTTCATAAGCTTTGTCGATCTTGAGAACGATAATATTTGCACTATTTGGATGTTACCACTTGTGCAAAACAATAATCCCATTTATATGTATGTTATGCATTTTCCTCCAACTTATATGGCTTGCAAAGGATTGCAGTTTTACAAGTTCTATTCAAAACAATATTTAGTTTTCCAAGATTTATCGGCTGTCAAGATATTTAAAAATTTTTAAAATGCGCCTAGCTGCCTATACATTAACTGTTGCACAAACAAGTACAAAGTTACAAAAGTTTAAAAAAATTTTATTCTTTATAAAATGTTATAAAAATACTTTTTGTCAAATAAAGGCAACACCTTTTTTACGATTCTAAGTATATAGCACATATTAGGGTTATTTTTAAAAAATAAAGTTTTAATTGGCTTTTTTTTCTAATTTAAGTTTTAGCCTAACGGTGTTCAATTAGTTGGCTATGCGAAAAGATTTTTATATAAAATAAAACGTTGCCAGTTGCTCACCACGCTTACTTATTTCAAAATATTTTTTCTTGTTACAATAGGGTCTTCCAATTTAGAGAAACGCGATATTGAGGTTCAATAAAAATGCGGTAAGATCTGCTGACGATTACGTCAACAGATATTTTGACCGTCGTCGTCAGCCAATTTTCAACTAGTTAGAAACTAGCTAAATGAAATATTTCGCAATGGTTGGATAGGAAGAAACGTCCCTCTTTTATGGCCTCTGAGCTGGACGTAAGCTGCTGTAAATGAAGCACTTAATACTATTAGTGGGCGATCTGTAAAAAAGGCAAGGCAATGTTAAAAAGATATAGTGCTTGTAAAAACTATATAAATTATTGTCTTCAAATAACTACAATTTCTTTTTTAATATACGGATGTCAGCAAGTAGCTGCATTGTACACGTACATAGTATAAATAAACCAAGCCACAACCAAAACACAGCAATTCAAAAATCAAAAAAAAAAAATAGTGGAAAATTACTTTGACTAAAAGGAAGTGTATAAAGTAACATGAACAAACAAACAATTCTCTATTAAGGTCAAATCACTTCTGCTGGATGGGGCCTATTACTCATTTGATGACTTTTTACCAATTTTAATAATGTTTAGCGTTTTCTGTGTTGTGTGGCGGTGCCTTTGTTTTTTGCGGACTTGCGTAAAACCGAAGGGTTGTTAACATCAATAAATTATTATTATTATTATAACATACAAAAAAATATATTTGATGCACATGCATGTGTAGCTGTCAAAGTGAGACAATTTTTGCATATAATCTACCGGAAGTACAAAGAACAAGTACATCAAAAGATTTATAATTTTTTTTTATTCTTTGTTTTCAAAATTAAAATACACAATACAATAAAGGTAAATCGTTTTGTATTTATATTTGATTGTCAACAACGACATTATACATAAAAACTTAAAAAATGTCAAATTTGCCTTATTCCTTTAATAATCATGGTCTCCTTCTTTTTATATTACATAACTGTCTTCTTATGGAGTTCCTAAAAACGTCGGATAGTCAGAATATCTATTTATTTTTTTTATTATCTGTTGTTGTAAAGTTTGTTCAAAAATTAAAGATTCACGAAAAATTCAAAAACTTTCTAAAGCCTATCTCATCAGAAAATTTTAAATTGATAGGAGAGGTGCAGATGACCGCATTGCATTTGCTGAAAGCGAGAAGTTGTTATACTGCAAATGTTACAATTAGGCATTGAATTTTGAATTTGTTATCGATTATTTTGAAAGAAATGAATACTTTCGCTCGCAGTTCGGTTGAACAACTTTTGATAAGGAAATATAAAATCGACACAGAACAACGAAACGCTAAAGAAAATGTGAAAAAATGAAGAGAAACAAACTGATCCGAATAAAAAGCAAAAGTATTGAACATTTTACTACCTTTAAAATATCGCGTCGGTTATCGTTAAATCGAACTTGCTGACATTTCGCCAATCAGCCTGTGTTCGATTTCGTAATTGTGTCCGGCAACTGCTAATGAGTTTATTTGTCTTAGTCTTAAGGCTCTTTCATTTTCTTTGACCCTAATTGATATTTTTTGTCCAGTCTTTCCAGTGTATTCCTAGCCGCGTATGCATGGAATTCTGTAAACTCAAATGGAATTTTATAAATGGTATTACAGTAGCCTGTGCAAGCTTCGTTAGTTTGTTTTGTAGATCAGCTGATAAACTTTATTAAGGTCTTCGCTTTACTGGAGTATTTGGTAGTAATTAGACTAATAATAATGGTATTGTTAATAAAAATACATATTTTTATAACCTACCCTTTTTCTAACAATTCTGGTGAAAGATTGTCATATAGGAGCAGCAGATTGCTTTTGAAATATGAGTTTCAAAGTCAGGTATCGAATATAGTTACATCACCTGTGCCGTTAAGAATATCGTCATGGGGCTGCAAAATCTGGCTGAAGTGCAGCGAGAGTGAGGCAACTTCTGTAAAATTCTATATAAATGTCAACCAGTTCAAGATGGAAATAAGCCATGAAACCAATATTTTGTACAAATTAACCGTCCTTCCGATATAATTTTCTTGTTCTACGCATTCGAATGCTTTTAATATTTATTGAATTTTCCAATAAATTTTGCTCTCGATTGATCAATCAACTTTCCAGACGAGTAGTGACTGTCTATTTGTGATCTGCGATCTACTTGGCGGCGGTTATTCATTTCTGAATGTAGTATAGGTTTAGAATAAGAAATATTTTTTCTTTGACTATTTCCCCCGTAGCTATCAATTTTTTTACCAATCTCGATATCCGTGTTGAATATCGATATGTATTGCCTTAATAATGTCAAAAAATTCTTTTGAGGGAAGATAATATTTCTGGAACCGGTTTTTTTGATTCGTTAATCTCAATAATTGCAAATGTTCTATATTGTACGGTATTCTCTTGTCTGCCAATCTACCGTCATAATGGTTTAGTGACTTTCATTATTTTTGCCTTGTTCTATTTGTAATTTTCTGTCACTTCATCAATATCAGTTGTAATGATAATAACGACCATCCACCAACATCAACTGCTTTTGCCTTTAAAATTGTGTATTTGCTCCAACCCGCTTAACACCTTGAGTTTTCGGCAATATAACAGAACAGATAATTAAAAACTAGGAACGCCCAACGACATAACCGCAGCATTTACATATGCCTTTAGTGACTCTGCAAGTCACTATAGTGACTCGTCCTGACACATTACACCATTTAGATCAACGGGACATAGCAACTAGTATCCAAGATAACAATGACTGCAACAGTTACCCAGCAACAAGAAAAGAATAGGCATTTATTTTATTTTAAAAGTGACATCCTATCTCCAAACTTTCACTCTGATCTTAAAAACAATTTTTTGTTATCGCACACAAAATAAAACCATGTCTTAACGTTAGTAGGTTGTTCGCTAGCCTTATTGAAGCCTAACTATAGTTAGAGAAAGAAAACTAAAGAAGAGTAAGGAATACACAACAATCGTGTATAGGGATTGGTTATTAGGAAACCCTGGCCGCACACAGATATTTGAGAGATGTCATTCCATATTAGATATACCAAACGAAAGCTTATGAAAGTCTTTAATGTCAAGTATATTATTCAAAACTGGTACGCCTTAAGCGGAGCATACCACGAAATGTCGCCCATTTTTTTCACAAAAGTACATTGACTGACCTATTAAAAGTTGTATAAAAATAACAAGAAGGAACCTTTCTAAATTGGCTATATGGCCATAAAAGATGATAATCTGCCATAACCAATTCTGAGATATTTCGCAAATGTCTATGCATATTTGTTATAAATAAATACACAATAACAAAAAAGCTACAGCTTAGCTTATATTATCAAAAATAATGACTAAATCGAATAGCAAAACACTGCAAATGCTGCAACAAGAACATCATAGTCCACAGTCCCTTTTCAATTAAATAATGCGGAGAGAGAATAATACTAAAATAAATAACACCCTGTACATTTCGAGCCATTAATTTAATAAGTTCTGTCGCAGAATGCTAGGAGTCAAGCGCCTGTACCTAGAGGCAGGGGTGTATTTTGGTATCAAGAGGCCAAGACCATTTTAAACACTTTTATGTAATGTACAACAAGCTTCTCTCTGCTATTCGAAATATAAGAATGTTAACATTTAATTGAAGTTGTCTGAAAAAGGAAAATAAAGAAATTTTGGTTTCTCAAAGAACGCCATTATAGGTATTAGAAAATACATTGTATATTGCATTATAAAAGTAATCAGGAAGCAAAAGCGAACTCTCTAATCACTGAGAATATTGAAATAACCAAATTTTCTAAATCAAAAATTCTAATATTTTGCTTATCAGAAGCACCTAAATAGAGTCTACCCAACCTTCATTAACGGTTCAACTTTAACTTTAACATAGTTGTTCCAAAGCAAACCAGTAAAAATAAACTAAATTGTCTCATGATCTGTCCATCATCTGCATGTAATGTAATTATAATATAAGAATAATTTATTAATATTTATCTTTATTATGTAACATCACAATTTGCAAACAACGATCTCTTAACAGGCACTCTCCAATACTGCGATAAAACAATAATTAATTGTTTAATCTCCAACTCAATGGGTAAGAAACATAAGAAGAGAAACAGAGTTTCCGACCTTGCGATTTTTCTGACGTTGAATCTCATGGGTTAATTAATAATGGAAAATACATTGAAAATACGAGTTCGATAATGAAAAATGAGTCCCAAATTGTGTTTTTGGCATTATAAAATTATTTTCTATACTTAACGAAATCTCGCAGCGATGACATTTTATGTGGAAAATTTCTAGTATAGGCAGGCATTCTTATTTATATAAAACATTAATAGTTTTAAAAAAAAGTAGTATGAGAGCGCACAAAATTAACTTTAACGGTGTAATTTCTAGCTTAATTTTAATTTAATTAAAATTTGATTAATTGAGAACGTATAACCAAAATAAAATTGTACACATCAATATCAGTTGACTACATTAAATTAATATCTTCGTCGGCTCTTATTTAAGCACCCAATATCCAATTTTCCAATGTTTCTTTATTTTTGACACAATCCAAACAAAACTTTAATACTCAATCCAATCTATACACCTAGTCCAATTTAGTAAATAATCATTCTAGGTTACTTCGTATAACAAGTCACAAGACTTTATTCAATCTTTCTAATCCAGTAGTTCTATATCAATGAAAACTAAAATTAACCAAACCAAAAATAAAGGGAGACTTTACTCCCATTGACTCAAGAAGAGCGTGATATTAATGTATTTTTGCATATTGCACAACATATTTGGTTTTTACTCGCTGTTACTCTATGTCGTTGACCGCAATCAAAAATGTCACTGAGGTTGTTTAAAGGCGCAGAGGGGCATTTGGTGTGAATAACAAACATTATTTTGTAAGATATTTTTGATCCACCATCCACTGAAAGACACCTAACGTCTACCCAGCCTGTGTGAAATTTGTCTTTAGCATTGTACCAAAATCGAAACTAACCAACTCTAACCAAAAAAATCTAAGAATAATAAATTTAAATCGTTTATATTTACACCGTTACGAAAGCACACGAAGACACCGCGTGTAAAAATTTTGGAGACGAATCGCGATTAATTTCAAAATGGGACAGCACGTGGCGACTGGTATTGTTCGGCTGCGGTCGGCTGATGAAGTTGCCTAGGCAACCAGTCTTCGTCTCCCAGCAGTGGTGTGTTTCTATTTTGGGTTCTCATTTGTGCGTGTTTATTTTATAGGGTTCTGTTGGTGTGGAAAATGCTTCATTAAATGTTAATTATGCACAGTCACTGGCCCCCGCTGTAAGCGATTGACTAGCTACGAATTTGCGGGCGTCTTCAATCGATCACGTGTAAGTGTCCATTCTGAAATTAACGTAATATAATTGGCGATGCGAGGTTACCGCTTCAACATCAACTTGAATATTCTAAATAAGCCACCCTGTATATTCTTATTTTCCGTTGCGTTGATTTGTGTCTGATATCTCGCTATTACCTATCTATAGCGGTTTTGGAGAAATTATCACTTATTATTCATTAATAGCTACAATTAAATCTTTACCAAGGTTTAATGCAAACGTTTAAAATCTAGTTTAGTACATGAATTCATCGCGATTAGGAAAACTTTATTATTATTGCAATCAATTTATTGATCATCAGGAGCTTCAGGAGCAATTTATTTATTTTCTGTTAATTTTTGGTCCAGGTCTTTCTCTTTTGTTTCAGATTTGAGGAAATATGAATTCGAAAAAGTTTTTAACAGAAAAAACCTGATTAGGGAGATGGATAATATTTCGGATAATGTCTCAATCATTTCTGAAGATGAGCATACAGGATTATCAGACAATTCAATTGATGACCGAGACTTCCCAATGTTGTTGATCCCAATGTCAGGGCTAAACGTACAGGAAAGAGTCCTATAGAGATTTTTAACCATTTTATTGATGATCAAATCGTCGATCTACCCAAAGGAGAGGAATAAGGTTCCAAAATGGGTGAATACTAATCGTACAGAAATGCGAAGATTTTTGGGTATCATATTATGGATGGGGCTTCTTCCTCTGCCACAGACGAGAGACTATTGATTCACTAAATCGATTTATCAAAATTGTATACCTCAAATTATGTGCAGAAATAGATTCGAAAGTCTTTAAAGGATGTTCCACGTGAACGATAATGAAGCGGCAAGCCTCCAAAATGATCGTCTTTACAAAATCTCAAACCTTCTAAATCTGCTTGAAAATAAGTTCAAGTCAACTTACAGAGAAGACGTATGCCTCTCTGAAAGCAATGTTCCATTTCGGCAAAGAATCTACTTTCGACTGGTTTCTACACTTAGGCTATCAAGGTTTACATCTGGAAAGGAAAAAAATAGATGATAATTCCGTTTCTTAGAAGGTTGTAATGGAATTGATGGAAGGCCTTTTAGAAAGTGGCTGCACTCTGTATGCAAGTATATCATTATCTAAAAAACGTATTGACAGAGAAACCCACTTAGAAGCTCTAGGAAATCAGAATGAAGATAAACCTCTTGTCCTTAAGTGGACAGACAAGAGAGAAGTTATGATGTTAAGTACAAAGCAAGATGATACTTTAATAAGTTTCATGGAAAAAGGCAAAGAGATAACAAAACCCAATGTAAAATTCTGATCAGATGACTGCTTACGCTTCATTTCTAAGAAGGACTCTACAATGGTGTAAGCGTCTTCTGTTCCAATTAATAACTGCTACTACTATAGTTAATGCCCAACATGTTTTCCAAAAAATTAACAATAAAAAAGATTAATTTTACGAAATTTAATGAAGCAGTGGTCGTGGGCCTTACTGAAGCTCCCGAGTTGCTTGATACCTCTCGTTCATCGACCTCACGAGGACCAAAGCGGCGTTGCATCCTAAAAGAAGTAGAAGGTTTGAAAAGGGTAAGACGAAAACGCTGCAATAAATGCTACAGCACCATGTCAGTAACACTGTGCTGCACATCTAAGCAAAAATGCCAAAACAGTAAATAGGATAGGTGTCACATGCCCTTATGCATTGATTACTTCCAGAAGCATGTAGTTTTACTTCGATGTTAACTTTTTACCAAATTATTAACTTATTTTTTTACTTCCTATATAGAAAAGTTCTTACGTTTTTTGTAGTTAGGTCTATAAAAAGTTTCTGTAGATAGGTAGTTTTTGTTTATTGAAGAACAAAATTTTCTTTTGTTCAAATTGTTCAACCAAATGTTTATTATATTTTGCATCGTCTCGTAAATGACAATACCTGTAGTTACCCCATCCCAATGCCAATTGCCACAATTTTAACCTTGAATTACAAATATAATAGCCCAGCCCTATACGTTCCCGATCTTTCTTTATACTCTGAGAAGGTCATTGTCTCAGCCCCGAAACCAGACGGCTGTCATAGATTAATATTAAACTTTAAATCATTGAATAAAATAGACCACTTCAAACTGGATGACCAAAGAACAGTAGCACGTGTCCTTCAGAGAAACAGTTGGATGGCAACTGTAGATCTGAAGGATACATATTTTGTGCTGCCTGTTCACAGAGCACATAGGAAATATCTAAGCTTTTTGGTCTAAGGAGGATCAATTAATGCCTATAAACTGGTTAGAGCTGAAAGCAGCTTTCTTTGGTCTTAGATGCTTCGCCACTGATCTCAAACACATTTCTGTACTATTATGTATCGCAATTGCATATATAAATAAAATAGGTGGAATCCGTTTCAAAGAATTAAATTGAATTATGCCGCAGCATATAGGAACTTATATCTGTTTGCTTCCTATGTCAGATCTGCGGACAACAAAGAAGCTGATTGGGGGTCACGTCAACTAGGCATGGAAACGGAGTGGGAACTAAATGACAGATATTTTTAAAAAAATCGTTTGCTCTTTTCCAGCACCGGATATTGATTTATTTGCTAGTCGAATAAATCGCAAGTGTAAAACTTTCGAAGATTGGAGATGAGACCCAGAAGCCTTTGCCCTGAATACCTTTTGTTGGCGCAATATTAATTTTTACGCATTTCCCCATTTTTCTATGATATTAAACACCGTGCAGAAAATAATGCATGAGGAAGCCACAGGAATTGTTGTACCACTGTAGCCAACACAGCGGTGGTATCCAATTTTTAATTCATTACTTTCTAGAGATCCTTTATTTCAAGGCCCTAATTTAGACTTGCTTCTTTCTTTTGACAGGCCGACCCCCCACCCACTTTGGACACAGCATACCCTGGTGGTAGGAATATTATGCGGCAGGCCTTCCAAATAGGACGGATCCCAGAATCAGCCTTTCAAATTTGAATGTCATCAATAGCTCCGTCAACCTTTAGGCAATATGATGTGGCATTAAAAATGTGGTGGAAATTTTGTCTCGTCAATAATATCAACATGCTGATGGCCTCAGTTCCAGAAGTGTGGCGCTTCCTGACAGACTTGTTTGATAAGGGTGCAACATTTGGCACTTTAAATTCATACCCTTCCGCCTTAGCCCAGATCTTAGTCTCCACACTTTCCCAGGATTTTCAAAAAAAAAATTTTCAAAGGTGTCTGTCGGTTGAGGCCCAATAGACCCAGGTATATCAACACATGGGACCCGTCAATTGTTTTAGTATATGTGCGAAATCTTGATAACGAAGGAATGTCGCAAAAACTAATTACATATAAGTCATCCATTTTGTTAGCACTGGCTACGAGCCAGCGTGTGCAGACATTAGCTGCCATCAAACTTAAAAATATTATGAGAATTGAAAGGGGGGGTCGAAATTAGAATAATGCAACAACTAAAAATTTCTGGAAGAACTCGCCTTCAACCACTGTTAGTCCTTTCATTTTACAATCAGCACAAAGGCATCTGTGTAGCTTCGACACTACTTTCTTATCTAAGAAAGACTAAACATATCCATTCAGGTAATAGCGCTTGTGGCAGACTGTCGGTCACATTTAAGAGACCACATCATAACGCTACATTACAAACAATCTCAATATGGATTAAGAAAATGATGCATAAGTCGGGAATTGATATTTCTCGTTTCTCAGAGCAAAGTACTCATCACGCTGCACAACAGACCCCTTGTAGATCAGGGCACCTTTGCTCAAGCAATACTGGACACATAACTAGATATAATGATTTCCAATAATTATGAAATGTGTGCTGAATGTAGGTTTACTAGATAAGCAACATATAGAAATATTATGTTAATTCATAAGATATTAATAAATATTTTTGCATCAAAACAAAGGTATACTTTCTCTCTTAGGTGCAGGGAAGCGCTGTTTCCGAGCTTTCCTTTTCAAAATGTTGGAGGCAATAAACATCTACAGGTATTGTTATTTACGAGACGAGAATAAATATAATTAATAGATCAAACGAACTTACCTAAAGTGAAGTTCGATCCTAATTATATTGGGCCTCGTTGAAGTAAATAACTCCCGCCCAAATCCCAGACTCCCGCTAGCACATTTTGAAAAGTACTTTAAACAAATGACATTCCCATATACTTTTTACAGAACTTCTGGATTCCTCCTGCGTCGGTTTTTGCTGAGTCGAACTTGCTGACGTTTCGCCAATCATCAATCAGTCGATATTATTTGGCCTCGTGGTAGATCGGTAAGTGGTAGATAGATTTTCTTAGACATTTAAACTCTATACACCCTAACATACTTTTTACCATTGAGTTGGAAACTAATTATAACCTTCCATTCTGTTCCTTATTTCGGTGTAGATATTTCGGTTCTCCGGTGTTGGAGATTTCTTGTATTGTAAGTATTTTTCCTTCTTTTCCCTTGTGATGTTCTTGACTTCTAATGTAAACCAGGGTTTAATGTTCGGTCTCCTATTGTGTGAAACAGTGCGTGTTCCTAGAGCTTCCTTAGCACCTTTGCAAATGTTTTCTTTCAGTTTGTTCCAAGCTGTGTTAGGAGTATCAAACTGTACTATGGCATCTGTTTGAGTAAAGTTGTTTAGAGCTTTCGTGATTGAGGGATTCTATATTGAATTTTTCAGTTTTTATCGATGGTTTTTTTTTGGATAGCGGCGTACCTATTCGTATCTTTCCTAGCACAAGTTTGTGATCTGTTCCGAGGTTGGCTGAAGATAATACTCTTATTTGTTGACGTAAGAAACTTCGGTTGGTGATGATGTAATCGATTATTGATTTATTGTTTCTATTGTCATAGAAGGTGCATTTGTGTTGTTCTTTATGGGGAAAATATGTGTTATTTATTCTCAGTTCATTCTGTCCGCAGAATTCGGTCAAAATTTCGCCGTTTCTATTAGTTATATTCTCGTTATATTTTTGTTTTATTCCATCCACTACCTCGTTTCCAATTCTTGTATTTAAATTCCCTAACAGAATTATCTTTTCATATGTTGGTATTTTGTTTATCGCTGACTGTAGATTTTCGTAGAAGTCCATTGACATTTCTTCAGGTTTATTAATGTCGGGTGCATACACTGATATAATGTGAATGGGTTGGTCAAACATAATCTTTACTCTCAGGATTCTGTCGCACACGTACTGTATGCTTTCTATATTCGGTTCGTATTTATCATTTATAGCTACTCCAACGCCTGATGTTGCTCTTTGCTCTTTTGGCACGCCTGAGTATATTAAAATGTAGTTATTTAGTTTTGTTGTTCCTTTACCTTTCTTTTTTGTTTCGGAAAGTGCACATATGTCTATTTTATGTTCGTTGAGTTCGGGAATTAGTTCATGATCTTTCGAATCGAGTGTTTTTATATTCCAGCATGCAATTCTTATTTGTTGCTTCTTCATATACAGTTTGTTCCTTGTCCTTTTTCGCGCGTGGGTCGTTATCTGTGAAATCAATCCTGGTTCCGAGGCTGTATTACCGGTGCTTTGAGCATGTGAGTGTTTTACCTTATGCAGGTTGCTAGCCTTACCTAAGAACCCTCCTCCTTTATCCGGACTTGGGACCGGCAGTGGCAACTGTGAGCTACACACTCCACCCACAGCTGCCCCAGGCGGAGTTTAAAATATTTTACTAAAAAAATTACCTAATATTTTTTTATTTACTTTCTGGGACCAAGCAATCATTTTGTATACGCGATTCCAATATAATACGTGGTCATGGGTGGCCACAAACATTTGAATTTACTGCTGCTGTGTGCCCACCGGTGAGCACGGGGTCCCAAAAAGTAAAACAAATGGCCATCCGTGGGCACACGAGTCTAAACCACTTCTTCGCCAACCGTATCCGCAAATGTTGGCTCCATACTCGAAAGTCAAGTTGTCTGTAGTCTAATATGCCTGGTTTTGCCTCTCATCTGTTAAAGTTATGTTTTTAGTTTGATTTTAATTTAGGTTTCGTTTAAAATAGGAATAATTATTAATTTATTCATATTTAATGTTTGCATTGTTTTGGTTAGTTTTTAATATTTTCCTACTGCTGTATATTCTGTATTCTTATACTCGGAAAGATCTAATTGTTCGACAATAAAACGTTATTATAATTATTTCAGACCTCTAAACAGTTAACAATAAACTGGCCCCGAGACCTTACAAACCCAGTAACAGAAAATATATGTATAATATTCTAGTAAAATTAAATATAATAGTTTGTTAATATAAGTTCATATTCTATTTTTTCTTATAAAGTCTTTAATATTATGACACATTTTCTTGGTACTACTGCCCTTTAATAGAGTTTGATACACTTGAATGCTTCTGTATATTGGGGAGTCTTGTTTGTTTTTGGTCCTTGCTTATACATTTCTTAACTTATCATTGTTTCTTGTGCTGTAGTTGTAACACTGTCCATTTCCTGTCAGTTTCACATTTGTTTTGATCAGTTTCTTTTGAATTAAGTAAATTAATTTTGTTTGTTCTAGTATCTTAAGGTCACATATTTTTAGATAAAGTAGGTTTGTGTAGATTTCTTCACTAGACATATATACAAATATCAATCAATATCAAATATACATATAGACAAATATCCTATTTTTATTGCACCTAGCATAGGTCCAATTTTGTCAATTACAGTGTCAAAATGTTTATCCCAAGTTAGATTTTTTGAGAGATTGTTAGCCCTAGGTATTTATATTCACACACCCTTTTGAGTGTCGCTTCCTTTATTTTTATATTTTCAATATCATAGAAACTGTTTTTTGGGCGTTTAAGGAAAGTCTGTTATAGCACAGCCACTCAAGATACTGCTGTAAATGTTTATTAGCAAGCACCTTGCTTTTAAGTTTGCATATTTTAAGCTTTGTACATACAGCAAATACCAATCTCTGGGCAATGCCGACGTTGGAAATAAGTCGCTCACTGCTTTCACTATTTGTTATTATACAGTGCTCCTTGGCTGTAGAATAATATTTAATCAAGTTGTAGCACACCCCACGAAGTCCCATTTTATTTAATTTATTTTTATTACAAACATTGCATTATAATTACATATTTGTTCTTGTCCAATTCATTGGTCATAATATCAACAACCGCTAATTGTGTACTACTTTTAGTTTTGGAATCCATATTGATGATTGTCAAATTTAATATTAGCTTCGATAAATTTTATTAATTTTGCCTTAATAATTTTGTCCAGTACCTTGGACAAAGTGCTGAGTAGGGAGATTGGCCTGTAATTATTCATTTCGTCGTGTGCTCCTTTTTTGTATATCGGGATGATTTTAGCCACTTTCAGTAAGTTCTACCACTTTTTGTCGAATGATATTGATTAGTGCCCGCAGATCTTTTTTTGTACACCGTCGATGCCTGGGGCACAAACATTTTTTAATGAAATAATCGTTTCCTTTATTTCTAGGAACCAATCAAATGACACAATGATAGATTTGATAGTTATTACATTAACAGTATCTCGGCATTATGGCTTTATCAACACCTACACAGAATTTAACGGTGTTGTTTTCCATGTATAGCTTTTTTAACAAACTAATACTAACCAAAAAAGTGCGGCTCGTAACCAACACATACGCATTAGTATAACGATAAACTAATATCTCACTCACAAAATAGTTTAAATAATCAGCACTGTTAGAAATATAAAAATACGAACCACTCTTTTCAATATTTTTAAGCTTCCACACTTCCGTTCCAGCTAAAAGCGGATATATTCTAATTTCATTTAAATTTTTCAATTCCAAGTTATGATCTGAATATTGATAAAAAAATTTAAGACACTAGGAAAATTAAATGAAGGTTTATAATCCGACGAGATGAATGTCTATGTCGTTAAGACGCATTTAATGTTTTCTCTGAGAGTAATCGACGATAATTAAGTGTCTAGACCTTGTGATCCATCACGGACGAATGAATGAATTCACGGGTTAATATTAAGAACCTATAGCAGCAGCAGTAGACGACTTTTAATCATTAGATATGCAATAATTATCTTTTGTGTTATTAGTTAAGGAAAATAAAACAAAATCATGTTTTACTAGGAGAATTTTACCAACTAAAGGCCAAGTTTATAGTCGCATGAATTGTTAAGTCTTTTGCATGGTATAATAGTTTTGTTAGACAGCATTACAGAGATTAGCACTAATTTTTGATGTTAAATAAAATTGTTATTAAATTATTGTGTTTCTATTTGAAAAATCATAATTTTATTCAAATTTAGCAACCAAACAAATCTTAACCGCGACTCAGTTCTTTATCTGTCACCAATATGGAAAGCAGTTAAGCTCTGAAGAAGCTGATCGGCGAAACGTCAGCAAAAACGCAGGAATAATAATAAGAAGCTTTGTAACTAATATTACATGTTAAACTGTTATTTTCCAAAGAACTGAAAAAATTTATAGAAATACAAATATGCAGGTTGCTGGGCAATAAAGTTTCCACTCACACCATAATAATGGAAACGGTACGAGACATCGATTTTCTTCAAAATTGTATTGCCGGATTCAATCTGAAAAATAATGCTGTGCTTAATTTTCCACTTTGTACGAAAATGAAAAATATTTCGCTCCGCACTGCAGTAAGAAAACCGCTTTGTGCTGTTAAAAGAATAAATATAAGGTGAAACGGGAATAAATTGATGTAGGATCCAGAGAAGCAAAATAAATTTGGACTTTAGCGAAATGACTGTCCTGAAATTTCATTGAGTTGGACTGCTGTATTGGCTTTCCTCATATAAGAACACTTTTTTTTGTCAAATGATTTAAGTTAGGTTACTTCAAAAATCTGGAATATTAAAGACTATTTTATAGCATAGTAGGTTTCTGCACGTGAGTTAATAGAAATAAACTAATTAATTATTAAGAATATTTTTCAACATTTTTACAAATATCCTAAATACGGTGTCAGAGGAAACCCGAACATTAATCAATATCTGGTTTATTTGGATTTAGAAAATTATGTACAAACAATAAACGAAGAAAGTTTAAAAACCAACAATAAAAATACTTGATCGTACCGAAAAACTCACGTATTATGACAAAATATCAGTTAATCGGCAGTTCCAAAATAAAATTATCTATTCGCATATTTTAGTTTAGTAATTTATTCAAAGATGTTCAAAAATCACTTATTTTTTTACTGACTGGCATTTTTAAAAAATTATATCTGCAACGATGTGACTTTTTTAAAGCTATAATACGAGGTGTGTTCAAAAAGTAAGATGAGTTTTATAATTGGGCGGGCTACGTATATTCGATCAAATGTCAAGGATTTGCTTACTGTTTTCTTTGATCATCGTGGCGTAATAGATCAAGAGTTGTTATCACAAGGTCATATGGTAAATAAAGAGCTGAAGTTATGCGCAGTTTGCAAGGAAGCAATACGAAGAAAACATTGTTAGAGAATAATTCATGGATTTTGCATCACGATAATGCACCTGCTCACTCATTGGTGCTTGTGTCTAACTTTTTGACCAAAAACAAAACCACAATCATGCCTCAGCCACCATATTCACCGGATATGGCCCCCTGCGACTTTTCCTATTACCAAAACTCAAGAAACCCACGAAAGGAAGCAAGTTTGGAACGATTGACAACAGCGCAATCTTAAGTCGAAAAGCGGACATTGCAATCTATTTCCACTATAGTTAAAAAAATAGCAATATTTAACTATGGTCAAATTAAAGCCCTCTGTATCCCAGGTATAACCTGAGAAATCATTCCAAACAATAATTTACAAAACTTTTTGCAAAATATATAAAATAAAGAAACGAAATTTCGAATGATGACATTTTCTAGGCATATAATTGAAGCTATTAGTTTTCTGGTTAAGTTTGTCATCTAACACAAAAGTGGCGCAACCAGAATGATATATCAATGTATTCGACGCCTCTGATGCCGGTACAACAAAAAGCTTATCAATTTAAATAATGTTTTATCTTACATTAGGAACGTCGATTGCTATCCCCACGGCGCACGGTTGCGTCGTAGAGAAACATCTTAATCAACTACTTGCAATGACATATGAATAAAAAGCCAATAACTACGTCTACTAGTTATTAATTTTTTGATTCGATGAATTAAATTAAAGGGAAAAAAAAACTGGTCTTCTTCTTCTTTAAGTGCCGTCTTCGTTGCGAAGGTTGGCAATCATCAGTGCTATTCGTATTCGTGACACAGCCGACCGAAATAGTTGGTTTGTGGTGCACCCGAACCAGTCACGTATATATATATATATATATATATATATATATATATATATATATATATATATATATATATATATATATATATATATATATATATATATATATATATATATATATATATATATATATATATATATATATATATATATATATATATATATATATATATATATATATATATATATATTGCCATTCCAGTATTTTCGGAAAGACGCATTTAAATCAGTTTTTAGGTTTAGGTGCAAATCTTCAGCAGCGAAGAAGGTAATTAGATTTTTAGAATATTTATTTTCTGATGTACTGCCCGGAATCGAATTCCTATAATGGGCTTTTATTTGTGCTAGTTCTCCGGAATATGAGAGTTTTAGAGATTTTTACTATGAAGAGATATTGAGAAGGAATAAATATTTTCGGTTTGACAGTTTTATGTGGTCATCCATTAAATGTTATAAGCACATGAAAGTACAGGCAGGTTTCTTAATATACTTGTAGTTTTAGTTTTTAGAGAGATATATCTTATTCTCTTACAGATGAAATTAACGTTCGGCCAGTGTAGACAGATATTGCAACAAATATCATGAGACATGAGAAGGGACGATTTATTAAAAAAAAACAATATTTAAGATGATTATGCCTATATATGCTAAGGGTTAATGTAGAATTTGAAGATTGTGTTTCTAAAGATTTGTTTGGTTGCTTGGTTTCGAAAATGTGAATTAAAAACGATGTTTATCTTAAAAACATGTACCTTCAAAACGAAGTAAACCAGCAAACTACAGCATTAGAGGCTATTGAAGTCCTGCTACAATAAACCTATACTATATACTATAATCCTATTAAACCGACGATCGATATCATATCCACCAATTCACTTTTCTTTCGAAATAAAAAGAATACACGAAGCATATCATTTTAAAAATACAATTACGTAATAGTAATAGCCTTTGATATTTCGGGATTTTCTTAAACTAGTCCTGCCATCTGGCGACCAACGTTTTTATAGCGAAGTTTGACATTTTGGGGTTAGGTTTACTCAGGTTTTGGGGAAAGAGTGTTGTTTTTATTTTTTATGATAAATTAAAAAAACTGTGACGTAAAGCACCATCTAGGACTACTGTTTATCGCTAGTCGTAGTTTTCTTAAGGATGAATTTCGTGAAGGTCGTCTAAAATCGATGGTTGTCCGAGAAAACATGGATGCAGTGCGGAAATTGATTTTGCACGATCCTCATGTGACTTACCATGAGGTTGAGATATCTTTGAACATTAGTGGGATCAGCAAACATACAATTTTGCATGAACATTTGGCCGTTAAAAAAATGTTCGCGTTGGATTCCATACATTTAACATCAGCCCAAAAAAAGACTCGTGTTGATTGGTCGAAGGAAATGATAAAAAAATACGATCACGTCTACAGGTCTATGATATCGTGACAGGTGATGAATCATGGATCTATGCATATGAACCTGAAAGTAAGCAGCAGTCGACTGTGTGGATCTTTCAGAATGAGACCAAGTGCACAAAATTTGTTCGTGTGCGAAGCACCTCGAAACAAATGGTAGCCTGTTTTTTCAGGAAAACTCTCCACGTTGCAAGTGTTTCTTTGGTGAAAGGTAAAACAGTCAATTCTGACAAAACAAAACCATTTGCTTGCCGAAAGTCTTCGAAGAAATTAGAAAAACCAACCACGACGACAATGCAAACAAACTCCATTTTGAGCATTAAAAACGTGGATTTGATGAGCCATCCACCATATAGTCCTGATTTAGCACCTAATGATTTTTTTTTATTCTCATACATTAAGAATAAATTACGTGGGCAACGATTTTTAACACCAGATGCGTTTAAAAAGCATGTTTTGGAGGTGCCCGAATCGATGTGGAAAAAGTGCTTTTATGATTAGTTTTATCGAATGCAAAAGTGTAACATCGGGGTGAATATTTTGAGAAACAATAAAGTCATATTTATTCTGGAAATCTAAATATATAATAAATATAAAAATTAGTCCTCGTATATGCTAGCCCCAGGACGATATCTGTCCGGTGGCTATCCTTACTCCACTCTATCGAAACCACACTAATCGAAATATACTTCCAACATAAACTCTTGCCGCTTAGAGAATAGGAATCGTTATAGCACTGAATTATCCATGCGAAGGTCAATATGCGATGTGTTTAAACAGTGGAGTTCATTAACTTTATGAGACATTCTGTAATAACATTGTTAGTTCAAAAATGAGGCGACAACAAGTATTTTGTACGCGCATTAAATTCTGAATCGATGGCTCTTTTTCGTAATGAAAATATTGATTAACGTTTAATTAGAATGCCGATAGTGATGCAATTTAGTTAATTGCATCACCAATTTGATTACTTAGCTACTTATTACAGTTGAATTTGCTGAGCCCATAAAACCTCATGCACAACAAAACGTGTGTAAAATTTCTTAGTCCACTCGCCAAATATTTAAGATTTTTGGGAATCGTTCCCAACTACGACTGGAATAAAAACGATGTGATAAGTTCGAAACTATGTTTAGCATCTGCTACGGTTCTAGTGTTGATCCACATCGCACTGACGATATCTTCAACCTGGATAAAATTTTCTATCGACGACCCTTTCATATCAAACATACTTTTATTAATCACAGATATCAGTGGGTGTGTGGGTTGGATCTGTGCCATGAGTGACATATACAGGAAAAAGCAGTTGTGGGAACATTTCCTGCGGCAAATAGTTCATGTCGAAGAACGTTTGTCAATCAACTGCGTAGAATGTGAAAGGGGAAGATTTTATTCAAAACCTGTCATCCAATTTGTAATGCTGCATATATATGTTATATGGTATTTGGCATTCGATATATTTACTTACGGAATCAACATTGGTATTGAAAAATATTCGACATTTTTCCCAGAGTTGCTCGGGTATTACTACTACCTTCTAATATGGTTTCTCATTTGGAATTTAACATTGAATATTCGATACAAATATTCGAAAGTGAATCAAGCATTGCTCACTTTAAATATCACTAACGAAAGGGATAATGTGAAGAAGATTAGGATATCTAAAATTGTGGTCATGTCACTTGCTACTTTGGTGGATACGTTTAACGAATTGTTTGGCAAACAGGTTTTGATGATGTCGTTGTTTGTCAGTTCGGACGTATTAAATGCCTGCATTTCAGTATATCTTGATCTCTCTTTAGAGATTAGTTCAACGATTATCTACTTATGCTCGGTGTTGGTGAGTAGTCAATTTAAGCATCCATGCGTTGGCAGGGGAGTATTTCGAGATTTTTTTTATTGGGTCGTGAGTTGTTTTTATAGTACACTCGGTATAAGAATAATCAAATCTTCTTTTCAAGTATGTATAATATTCCACAGAATCAAATTGATTTATATAAAACAATAAGGGAATATTCGAACAAGTATGTTATTTTTGATTACTGAGTAAATTACTTTTGGCAACATTATCATTTAGGCCCCTCCTTTAGCTCCGCTCTCTTCAAACAAAATATATGGAGGTAAGCACTGGAACGTCAGCAACTTCGATTCACCAACAACTAGCTTTGTAAATATTATATTATTACAGTAGCTTGTGGAAGTTTTAGATATATGTTACGAAACTACGTTATTTTTATAAATAATACATATTTCTAGTATATTGCTAAAATATGTCCAAGACGGCAAGTTTCAGTAAAATCCAAAAATCGTTTTTATAGTTATAAACATTTTTGACATTTCAGGTTATGCTTTTTATGGTGATGCTTTGCTGCGATCTCGTAGTTAACGAATCAAAAAAAATTCTCGTAACTTGTGTAAACTATCAGGAAACGATTCCCGTGAGTTCCGAAGAATACTGTGAATTAAAAAAGCTGTGCGAAATACTCGAACTGAGGCCAATATCATTTACCGCCGCAAAATGCTTCGAAATTAACAGGTCCACGGTCTTCTCGCTAATGAGCCAGACTTTGATCTATTTTACTGCAATTATACAATTTATAGAACCAACGAACTAGATAAAGGAAGAAGCCGACGACAAGTCATTGTGAAGAAAACTAATGAAGAATGTATTAGTAAATATTTCGGTAGAATTTGTAATAAGACTAAACTATTAATATATTTACGTTTATGTTATTTACGGTTATGTTATGTGCTTGTATACCATCTTAGGGTGCTGAGGAAACAGGTTATGAATCAAGCAAAACGTAGAAGTGCTAGTGTACACAGGAATTTTTCTAAAGAGCTATCAAAAAATGCTAAACGTAAAACATTTATGGTTGGAATAATACAAAAATAATGGTGCTCGAAAAAATGGAACCACATAAAGTTATGTTTTTTAAGACAATTAATCAATATTTTTGAGTTTTTTTTTTTGTGTGATAAACTGTATAGACTTTACCTCATTCAATATTGACATTCCAAACTCGTAACCTGATAAACTGACAAATAAGATAACGTGAAATTAAACGGCAATAAAGGTTTTGTATGATATTTCGCTTGGTCCTGTATATCTGTATGTCCATAGTCCTAAAAAATAAAATTGATTACTTTATAAGAGTTTTATGTTATTGTTATATATGCTCATCATCCCTTAGTTTGTTGAACTCCGACTGGAATCGTGGGGACAAACCAACAGAAGGATTTCAGCCAGGCTCGAGGAATATCGATTAGCCACAAGAAATAGACAAATAACATCTGCTTTATTTCAGCACCATAAAATTGATTTCGGTACGTGCAAACAAATAGCTAATATTTCTAATTTTAGAACCAGAAAAAAATAATTTCGTGGCAACGCTGAAGCAGAATTTAAAAAGCGTAGCTCTACTGTAAATCTCTTCGGCACATAAGATACTAAATATTAAAAAAAAATACAGGGTATACCTAAAATTATTTTCGATAGATTTATATCATGCTTGCAACTTTGGTTAAAAGATTTTCTCTATTTCTTACCGTTTTTGAGCTATTAATGCCTTGTATTCTAATATGGATTAATTGCATTATAAAGAATACTTTTATTTTTATTTTTGATATTAAAAAAGTGAATATCATTGGCAAATTCCAATTTATGCTCCAGATTTATGGATATACAAAAAATTACCCAGGTGAAGCCGTTCTGTGTGACATGTGGCTCTTCTTCGTGACAAAAATATTGATTAATAATTAGTTAGAATTCCGGTAGTGATGCAATTCAACCATTAAATTGTTTACTTACCTACTCAGTGTGGTTGCCGTTACACAACTGTACAAGCGTCATGCACCATAAAACGTGTTTAAAAGATCTTAGTCCGCTAACCAAATATTTGAGATTTTTGGGAATCGTTCCCAATTACGACTGGGATAAAAACCAAGTGATCAGTTCGAAACTATGTTTAACATCTGCTACGATTCTAATCTTGGTCGATATCCTACTGACGATATCTTCAACCTGGACAAAATTTTCTTTTAATGACCCTTTTATAACAAACATACTTTTATTAATAACCTATATCACTGGATGTGCGGGCTTGATTTGTGCCACGAGTGACATATATAGGAAAAAGCAGTTGTGGGAACATTTCCTACGGCAAATAATTCATGTCGAAGAACGTTTGTCGATAAACTGCGTAGAATGTGAAAGGGGAAGATTTTATTCAAAAGCCGTCGTCCACTTCGTAATACTTCATCTATATATTATAGCGTTTTTGGCGTGCGATATATTTACATACGGCACCAAGATTGGTATAGAAATATATTCCACATTTTTCGCAGAGTTGGTCGGGTTTTACTACTACCTTTTAACATCGTTTGTACTTTGGAATTTAACAATGAATATGCGATACAAATACTCGAAAGTTAATCAAGCATTGCTCACTTTAAATATCGCCAACGAAAGGGCTAACATTAAAAAGATTAGGATGGCTAAAATTATGATCGTGTCACTTTCTAGTTTGGTGGACATGTTTAACGAATTGTTTGGCAAACAGGTTTTGATTATGTCGTTTTTCGTCAGTTCGGACGTATTAAATGCCTGCATCTCAGTATATCTAGATCTCTCTATAGAGATTATTTCAACAATTATCTACTTATGTTCGGTGTTGGTGAGTAGTTAATTTAGGTACACGTGCGTTGGCAGGATAGTATTTCAAGAAACCTTTGTCTTATACGGTTATTTAATTTTGGTTATTTTTTTTAATGGGACGCCCAATATAGAAATTAGAGAATCGCATCTCCCGGTCAAGTATAATAACGTACCAAATCCTTTTTTTTCTAAATACAACAATAAATGAAGTGCAAATCGAAAGCCAAGTCAAAAACAGACATATTTTCAGCAAATAACGACAACGAGATTTGTCGTTGTCTCTAACATTAATTTTTGTGTTTCTTTTATGGTTTCTGTTAACTAATGGATTGGGGATGTTACATACGTAATTAAGTTTTGTCAAATGAAGTCATTAATATTAAGAGGACATCCCGCCTTACTCTAGCAACAAGTAGTATATTTAAAAGAGAACAGAACAGTAAATCCGTTGGTACTTTAAATTATACATGGTGATGTAAGAGGCGATGCTCTATCACTCTAAAATATTTGCAAGTATGCAGTGTTGCCGTTTCTATATCTTGCTGAATTTAAATGGCATCCCCTATATAATATTTCATTTTGAGATTCTACTCAACAAAGTAGATTTTAGTCAAGTTGGGTTAGTCTCTCCTCTAGAATTCCAAATTGCTTAAAAATCTAGAAAATTATTTTTTATTTCGCTAACGGTAGGACATGGGTATAGAGAAACCTAAAAGATTCTATTTCTTGAGTATTATCTAATATGTTTATATAAAAGCGACAACTCTGCATACTTTAAAATATTTAAAAGCGATAAAGCACCTCTTCTTACATCTCTCTATATAATTTAAAAAATAAATGCGTTAGATAGTTCGCCAGATACTTCTAATAGACCAACCACTGTGGGCCATCCGTTAGAAAATAACAATCATTCTTAACTAGTGTGACTGTTTGCTATTGGCAACATTAGTATTTATCTAGCAGAATGTAATAATATGTGATGAATATACAGGGTTATTATTTTCGATGTATAGAACTTTAAGTTGGCATTACTGTTCAAGACTCACGCCTGAACAACGCTTGCAAATAGTGCAATTTTATTTCGAAAATAATGGTTCTCTGCGGAATACGTATCGCGCACTACGTCCATTTTATCGTCGACAAAATCGTCTATCAGAGCAGTTAATTCGATTAACCATGGAACGTTTTCGCACCACTTTGATAACTCGCATCCCCAGAGACGCCGTACGGTGCGTACAGAAGAAGCTGTTGCTGCTGTAGAGCGTAGCATTGAGGAAGACCCGAATGAGTCCATCCGCCATCGAGCACAGGAATTGGATCTGTGTCCATCCACTTTATGGAAGATTTTGCGGAAGGATCTTGGTTTACGTGCTTACAAAATCCAACTCGTACAAGAATTGAAGCCAAACGATCATCAAGTAAGGCGTAGATTCGTCGAATGGGCCCAAAACGAGATTGCCGTTGGTTCCCGATTTTCATAAGCGAATTTTGTTTAGCGATGAAGCGCACTTCTGGTTGAATGGCTACGTCAACAAACAAAACTGCCGCATTTGGAGCGAAGCTAATCGTCAAGTATATGTCGAAACACCGTTATATGACTGTTTGGTGCGCTTTATGGGCTGGTGGAATCATTGGTCCGCACTTCTTCAAAAACGATGATGGTCAGAACGTTACAGTCAATGGTGATCAGTATAGAGCTATGATTACTAACTCTTTCATTCCTGAATTTAATAACCATGATGTCCAGGAGATGTGGTTTCAACAAGACGGCGCAACATGTCACACAGCTCGTGCCATAATCGATTTATTGAAAGACACGTTTGGTGACCGCCTAATTTCACGTTTTGGACCTGTGAATTGGCCTCCAAGATCTTGTGATTTAACACCGCTAGACTACTTTCTGTGGGGCTATGTAAAGTCATTGGTCTATGCGGATAAGCCACAAACGCTTGACCATTTGGAAGACAACATTCGCCGTGTTATTGCCGATATACGGCCACAAATGTTGGAAAAAGTCATCGAAAATTGGACGTCCAGATTGGAATACATCCGCGGCAGCCGTGGCGGTCATATGCCTGAAATCATATTTAAAATATAATGCCGGATAAATAAAATTCATGTCAATCGAATAATCCATCGCTGTTTCATTGCAACTTAAAGTTCTATACATCGAAAAAAAACACCCCTTATAACAATCAACTTGAAATGTTGACATTGGCCAAAAGCAGGTTTTTATGTAGAAAAAATGACCCTTTTCTGAAACATGAAATTAAAACAGTCTTAGCATTGCAACACAATCATTCCCCATTAAATATGAGCGAGCCTTCTAACTGGCTTAAACTAAAAAACCAACATTTACCATCACATCATTTTTAGTACAGTTTAATAAAGTTTTGCTCACATAGCGGATTCAACAGTATTGTGCTCGCGAAGCTTGAGGAATTAAAAAAAAACTCATCTGGCTTTTAGATATACCTACTTAATTGTTAAGATAATTGGGAATCACACTGTGTTCGTGGGGAAACAGGATGACTATAATAACTGTAACTGAATTGTATTTTATTAAAAACAGTATTTAGAAAAATATTCCTAATGTTGCTATAATTTTTTTTGCGTTTCAGGGTATGCTGTTTATGGTGTTGCTCTACTGTGATCTCGTAGTTAACGAATCCAAAACAATTCTCGTAACTTGTGTGAACTACCTGGAAACGATACCCATGAATTCCGAAGAATATCGTGAATTAAAAAAGTTGTGCCAAATACTAGAACTAAGGCCAATTTCATTTACCGCCGCAAAATGCTTCGAGATTAACAGATCTACGATCTTTTCTCTAATCAGCAATACTTTGATTTACTTCACTGCGATTATACAGTTTATAGAACCGACGAACAATATAAGTTAAGAAGTTAATTACGATAGCGAGTACGAATCAAGTGATTCTGAATAAAAATAATTTTTCCTAAAATATCATATTCACTCTCCACCTTATGCGGGGAGAATATCAAAGAAATTTAAAAACAAAAGTTGGATTCACTTGTACTATTACATTGCAACACATTGCATTTTATAGGGATAATAATGGCACCTCGCCACAGACCTTTCTTTTTTGAGATATATACTATGCTGATAATACAGAAACTTATAAAGCAAGTATGTAAAAATTTTTGAGGTCGATTCAACATGTCCATGCGGGATATACCGTTTTTAATTTTTAACCTTGACCTTGCGATATTTTGGAAGCGGCGTTTTTAAGACAGAATTTTCTTAAAATATGCCTAGATCCCATTAAATGTTCTGGGAAACTAGTTCAGTGTGTGGAAATCGCTGTTTAGAAAGAAAATGTTGAAAAGTGCAGGTTAGTGGGTTACCTTCTCTACGAAAATATCAATGGCACCTCGAGGCAGTAGGGCCACTACATTACCAAATAGCTATATGCATACAAGACAGCAAAATTATACAACTCTCTTCCTGTCAAATTTAAACGTCACATTTGTCAATGTTGTTATAGCAAACAGTGCTTACATTACCTGTTATAAATTAAAAATTGGCAGAATTTATGCATACTATGCAGTTTTTTTTATTTTTGATATTCGCGGTTGAGTAGAGCAGAATAATAAATACCTGTGGCTGGCCCATCACTTCGTCTATATGTATATATAAATATTTTCATAGTACTGCTGTATCTTATTTTATAACAAAATGTATGATGTAGAAATAAAAACACTATTATTATTATATAAGTCATTCTCGTAGATCCATATTCCATATTCTGCTGATGAGTTCCAGCAGCCTTAAGCCATGTTCTTTAAGCCGAGATATTTTTCGTCCTGTTTCTTCAACTTTTGACACAAAATTTAAAATGTGTTGGAAACGGTAGGACTTACAGTGACTCGTAGCTTAAATAATGCAGTCGCTATAACAAAAACTAACTGGTTTGAACGTTTCTTTATTTGGCAAAAAACATCTTATTCAAATTAAGTTAATAAAGAGCCTTCTATATCAAAATATCAAAAAAACTTAAAACTAAAAGTTGTTTGGATTCGACAAGTAACAACTTTCTTATTTTAAATAGAACATCTTATATAACTACAGTGACTCACAGCTTAAATGATCGCTATAACAAGAAATAACTGGTCTGATTGTCTCTTTATTTATTAAAAAAACAAACAACTTATTGAAATTAAGTTAGTAAAGACCCTTCTAAAAAAGTGTGAATTACTTTTTGTCTTAAATATGCCTTACTTACTTAACGATATAGAATTAATTAAATTATATACAATATTAACGTCACAGCTTAAATGATGCAAAAATAATAACCGGGTTCAAAACTTATCAGTTTGAAATTTATCAAGGCTTTTATTTATTACTGCAATTGTTTTTTGTTTAGTTTGACATTTGAAAACACGTTTTCGTTCAGTAAAACACTTTCTTTTGAATGGGTAGCCAAACTACAATTTCTCAGAGAAATTTAATTATTACGCATCACAGAAATTAATACGGCGAAAAAGATATAGCCAAAATGGTAAATGTCCGTCCACTGTTCAGCATATCATTGACCGTTACTGTAACGAAAATAGGGTCGAGAATAAGTCAAGGTTAGCTTCCAATAAGATCTTCAATAAACGTGAGCAAAGGTGGATTGTAAGAGAGGTATCGAATTATCCAAAAAAAAGTGCTCCAAAAATGTGTGTCGAGGTGGAAAAACAATTTGAAAAAAAAAATTTACATGGTCAAACCGCAAGAAATAAGCCTCATTAGCCGAAGAAATAGACGCTTGAAATTGGCATTCGCTAGAGAGCATATCGATAAAGATTTATACTTCTGAAATTCAGTAACATTTGCCGATGAAAAATGTCAGTATGGAGAAAGCCTACGGAAGAATTAAAATCGAAAAACTTAAAAGCTACGGTAAAGCACAGTGAAGGTGAAGTGATGTTATGGGGCAGTCATCTGCAGGTAATATGATGCATTTCATTGAAGGAAATATGAACCAATATGTGTATTTGGAGATATTAAGACAGCATCTGGTTGCTAGTGTCCAAAAATTAAATATGGGTAACAATTATCGGTTCTTTCATTACAATGAACCAAAACACACGTCATTTCGGGTCCGCAATTGTTTGTTTTATAACTGCCCAAATGTTATTAAGACACCAGCCCAGTCAATAGACTTAAATGTAATTGAAAATTTGTGGTTGACATTAAAAAACAAAGTAAATAGTGTCCCAATATCTAACAAGAATGGATTAGAAGTAAAAATTACTGAAGTATGGAACGCAATTTCTACACTAGAAAATTAGTTCAATCAATAGCCAGAAGACTACAAGCCGTTATCGATAATGTCCTGATTAAATATTAGCATTAGCATTTCAAATTATGCAGTTTTTCTCTATTGATTTGGTTATGTTTTGTTTTGCATCATTTAAGCTGTGACGTTAATATTGTATATAATTTAATTAATTCCATGTTGTTAAGTAAGTAAGGCATATTTAAGACAAAAAGTCATTCACACTTTTTTAGAAGGCTCTTTAATAACTTAATTTCAATAAGTTGTTTCTTTTTAATAAATAAAGAGACAATCAGACCAGTTATTTCTTGTTATAGCGACTGCATCATTTAAGCTGTGAGTCACTGTAGTTATATAAGATGTTCTATTTAAAATAAGAATCCAATCCAAACAACTGTTAGTTTTAAGTTTTTTTGATATTTTTTCCAGATTCTGAAATAAAGTTAATCCCATAATAAACGGACCACCCTGTAATGATCCAAAGGCGCCAAACTAACGAGGTATGAAATCTCAAAAGCGAAATGTTCAAAAATATTCTCAACACCGCCGGTTCTTCGAAAAATATCTATAAATTGAGATACCTACTAGAGCTTGGGATGAATACATTTCGCAGAATCGTCCTACGTCTTAAGTACAGATTCTCGAAATTCCTTTTTAGATTTCGTTTCCTATTATACGAATTGCTTAAATTATTTCCAGGGATCGTAAGCGGGAATCCGGTAAACATGGGAACGGTCTAGAGAATACAAGTAACTTTATGAAAACGATCAATTATCCCCTAAAGTCAAAGAGTGTCCGAAAAAATATTACCACATAAAGTAACCTTCTTTTTTTCAAAATTCTGCAAATATGTTGTAACATCATAGACCACAATTTAATTGTTTTCGAGATATCATACACCGAATATTCAAAAAAATATTTGTAGTCTCCTATATGTAATAAACTGTGCAACCTTGCACTTTTTTTAGGGAAACCCTATATAATTTATTTTCTATAGATTTTTTAAAACTCTCATTTTATTTAGCATCATTTAACATCCATGTTTCACATTTGCTTTAATTAATATTTGATTAGTATTTTTTAATTTTTGAAAAATAATATTGTTCAGAATCAGGTGTTCTTTAAATATTCGTTCTTGATATATGATATATGTATTCGTGTCAACTAATGATATGTTGACATTACCTCAGCCTTTTGGTCTGTTGAGAGTTTTATTTCTCGTTTTGTTTATTGTTTTAATACTGTATCATCCCAGTACCATTGCCGACAAAGAGACAATTGTTAACAAATTCTTATTTATATTGTCACTTTATTCACACACCTTTGCAAGATAATGGAACTCATCAATTGGGGAATTAAGAGCACTGGACAGAATAAGATATTACAAAAAAAATAATTAAAAACAATACCATACATACATTTATTCCAACATCTCCTTTTTAAAATACATATATTCCAGGTAGCAAAGTCACTCTTATAGGTTTGACCTAATAATCTTCATTCTCAATAAAAAACCACAATTCATTACCACTTTTGCTACATTACTTGGATCAGTTTCAATGATTGCTGCCTGTATACCTTCATAAATGTTTCTAGTGCTCCCCAACACTGTCTCTATTTTTGTGTGGTTGTGTATTTATTTAAATTTTTATTCATTTACATCATCCTCTTTCATGGAGTTAGCAAGTCAAAAAAAAATTCTTGACTTTAACATTTGAATTCTATAACAATTTGAAAATCCAATACTGGGAGGACTAAATAAAAGTTATGTCCATGTCAAGCTGATTTATGACTAAAGCCACAATCCAAAAATAAACACTTCATTCATTAGACAGTTTTGCTTACCCACTAAATAAGTAGGTGGCATATTTTTTCAACCCACTATACTACCAATATCTTTCTCATTTCAGCATCTCTGTAAGCACCCCACTTTATTTCTGCTAGAGCATACACCGGCTTCTTGTTTTCCTTCTTGTGAATTTCGACGCTTAAACCAGCCAAATTAAGCAAGGGAGCACAATATTTTTCAAATTCTGTTACAGCTTTACATTTGCTGTTATCAGCACAGCCGCAAATGTAGTTTTTTTGTAATTCTCTTTTATTATTTTAAATGATCTGAAAATGAACATGTTTTAGTTAATATAAATCAAATTAAATCCACGACCACATCAAAACTTCCAACAATTCGTTAAAATGTCTTCTATATTTTAATAAACAAAACATAGTAACCTGTCCATGATTAGACAAAGATTTTCATTTGGATGTCAAAACGACAACAAAAACACTTCAGTATTGAAGGCCACCATTTAACATTTAGTGAAACGGCACATATCCTTGGTGCCCTGCTTGACTCCAATATACTCTTTACCGAACATATAAAAATTCTTACCCAACGGGCATATAACTTAACCAACTTTACTTCAGTTCTACGGTCCCTGTTTTCGGCAATTGAAGCAGTATCGCATTCAAAAGGTGCAGAATCGTTGCTGTTATTTGTTATTTAAACCATATAGCAGCTAGACCTATATGGTTCGAATCAATTCAAATATAAATAGAATGTGTAACAGGTAAAGAATCTGATAACAAACCAGTTGTTCACAAAAAAAAACAAAATCACAAATTACAACCCGAGTTATGATCCAAACCCTATCAAATTACCAGCAACCAATTTACCAGAATTTAATCGTCGGTGATTAAACGAATTATTTCATTCTCTAGTAGATTCAAACGTGGCTTTAAGAAATCTGGCCTAAAGCTTCACAATTATTATACTCCTTATAAGCGACTCCACACACACATTAAAGCAATTTTTGGTACTCAGCCAATCAAAATGAAATCGCACGCTCATCTCAGATCATTTTTGGACGTTAGAACAACCCGCGGATCATTTTTGTACTAGCCAATAAGCTCGATTCGATAGAGAGTAAACTTTATGCTCTACAACCATTTACTGACAGCAAAGGTGATTTCTTGCATGTAGGTAGTAGAATGTCATTCGGATTTAACTTCGGACGTAAAACTTCAAATAATACTACCCCCTTATCATAATTTCACTAAGTTATTAATAAAATATGTACACAAACGCAATTTTCATTTGGGTACGCAGTCACTATTATCAGTTTTATGGAATGTTATTAAAAATGGGTTACGACAATGTTTCATTTGTTCTCAGGCCAAACCCTCATATAATACCCCAATTATGGGAAATTTGCCTAAATCTAGATTAAAACTTTCGAGCCCATTTTTTACTATAGGTTGCGATTTTACAGGGCCACTGTCCATATATACAGGGGTCCTACAGCTTTCTGTGCCGCATCCCGCATTTCGTACGCCAAACTTTCCTATCCATCCACTTGTCTTCCTGGATAGCTCTGTCCTTCATTGTCTGTTCTAGACCTTCCTTCTAGGTCCTTAAGGGTCTTTCTCTTCTTCTTCAATTTAGCGGTGGGTAGTGCTTTTTTCAGCCACCTGTCCGACTCCATTCTCATCACATGTCCGTGCCATAGTAATTGTGTTGTCTGTATATGTTGTATTCTAGATATCCTGCAGGATCTTCTCAGGTAGTCCATTTCAATAGCATCAATTTGTTTTTCCTGTCTGTCGGTCAATTGCGAGCACTCACATCCATACGTTAGAATGGGCTCCACTATAACTTTGTAGGTTGTCAATTTTGTATTTAACCTAATTTTTTCTGACCAAAGCAATGAGTTTAAAATTCTTGTAGCTTTTTTCCTTGTTGCAGTCTATTTTTTTGTATTCTTTTATTATTCCGTCTTCTGAAATTATGCTTCCTAGATATTTATACTGTTCACATTTTTTTACTCTATTTATATGCAGTTCGGGGTTTTCATTTTTACTCCCAACCGGTAGGTATTCCATTTTTGTCATATTCATATTTAAATCCCATTTTGAATATTCGTCTTCAAGTTTTCTTAGCCCGCTATGAGCACTTGGTCGTCTGCAAAAAATAGAGTTGTTACGCACTTATCTTCTACCTAGATTCCTATTCTAGCAATATTTGTTCTCCAGTTGATGATAAGCTGCACCCTTGCCTCAACCCTTTTGTAGTCGTAAACGGCTTTAATATTGTACCTCTTATATTAACTACACTATTTGAGTTTATGTATATGTTTTGAATAGCTCAAATATATACACTACTAAAGTCAATATTTCAAATAGCATTTTCAGGGGTACTGTGTCGTAGGCCTTCTCAAGATTAATAAATACAAGGTGCGTGGCTAGGTTTCTGGCTTTACGTTTTTCTAGTATTTGTTCCAAAACAAAGGTGTTATCAATACAGAAGCGACCTGCACGAAATCCGCTCTGTTCTTCTATTTCTATAATATTTTTTTCGATTATATTTTTTATTATTCTGCCATACAACCTTCCCATTGCGCTAGTTACACTAATTCCACGATAATTATTACAGTTTTCCTTATCCCTTTTTTTGTATATCGGTGAAATATATGCCACATTCCAATTTTCTGGGATTGTGTCCCCATTTAATAAGCATTTATTAAATAGGTTTGTAATTGTTTTGTTCTGGCCTATTTTTCACTAGTTCAATAGGAATGTTTCCAGGCCCCGATGCTTTTCCATGTTTTGAATCTTGTAAAGCTTTTCCAATTTCGTCTATTTCTTGATTTTTAATTTGAATCTCCTTATATTGTAACTTGAATTGTGGTCTCTTTTCCGTTAGTAATCCTTTGTAGTGCTTTTCCCATTCGTTTTCAGCTATTAAATTGAACTAATTTTGTTGCTTTTCTTCATTTCTCATATTTCTTATTGTTGCGTTTGAAAATTGGTGGACTGTATTTTCGTTGGTTCAAAAACACTAACGTTATCACTACATAAAACTTTATTCCTCTTACTGCCAAATAGATAACAATACCAACAGACTAGACAAAAGAAAAAAAAAACATGGTCTCTATTCGTTCACCGCCGACATGCTTCTCCCTCTCCTTCACGGCCGGCGCCGGGAAAAAATCGAGTATGTTGGGTTGCATACCGCACAAAACTAAACACTTATAGTTTTCCAAGCCATTGTCACCTTCGTTCCTCCCATATACCTATCAATCTCTTCGCATTTCTTTTCCCATGTTATATTTTTACTTTTTACGATTTCTGTTTTTACTTTTCTATTCCAATACATATAGATTTTTCTGTCTTCTAGTTTGTGTGAGTTGAGGTGCATATTATATGCTTTTATTTCTTTTGTTCTAGGTCGTTTATTTCTTCTGACTACCATTCCGGTTTTTTAGTGTTCTTTGTCTCTTGGTATCCCAGAGCTTCTTTTGCCACTTCCTGTATGTTTTTCTTTATATGTTCATGTCCAGGTTCTGTAGCTAGGTAGATAATCTCAATTTATACAGGAATTGGGGTGATTCGTGGTTCAGACTTTCAAGGTTGTATTTTACTTAGATTATTTTGTCTTGTTGGTCTTGTGAATTTATTTTCTGTTCTTTCCTCCTATAGTTTGCCTGGTGATTTGACCCGCATTCTTGTCCGCGGTACACCCTGGCATCTGTGATCTTTAATTGAGAGTGCTGTGCTGAGATCAGTATGTATCTTTTTAAAATTAAACCGGTTGACTTACACACTCAACTGATTGATTGAAATATGGGACTATCACGCAGTGAAGTAGAAACGATGAGAATAGAAAAAATATGTACTATTTTTTAAATCTAATTTGAATTTCAAAGGGTACTTCTCAGAGTAATAATACAAGCAGAGATCATTAAAGATTCAGAAATAAGAATAGTTTACACGTAACATATTTTCTAAAGTTTATATCACAATGTGGTGGAGGGAGATACGAAAATTTGGTGAAAGGAAGCAATTTTGTAAAAGCAATACCGCCGTGACTTTAAATTTGGTATACAAGACATTAATTCGGATTGTTTTTAAAATAAATTCGTTAAGCAGAAAGGCCAGAGAAGACAACGGGAAACCACTCTGGTGTTTCTTTCCAAAGAAAATCACAATGGCAATACAACAAAATTTAATGGCTCCTAGTCCCCGGCAGGACTTAAATGTCCAAGGGGTGCGAAGAATCCCCGGGTTGGCTACGCTGAAAACCTTACATATGGAATTTAAGATAGGGACATGGAATGTGAGAACTCTGTTTGAAACAGGAAAATTTGCAAATGCATGTCACGAAATGGACAGACTGGGCATCCAAATACTCGGCTTGAACGACGTTAGATGGCGAGGCTCAGGAATAACCAGAGCAATGAATAAAATACTTTACTACTCCGGTAACAATGACTCCAAACACCACAATGGAGTAGGAGTAATTTTGGAGAAAGAATACAGTCAGGCGGTTACTAACTTTCTACCGGTCTCCGACAGAAACCTGCTAATTCAGCTTTCGGGAAAACCAATGAACATAAATATAATACAGACGTATGCTCCCACAGCCGATAAGTCCACAGATGAGCTTGAGGCGTGGTACACAGAATTGGAGGAGTTAATACAAGTTACTAAGAAACAAGATCTTACAGTCATCATGGGAGATTTTAATGCGAAGATAGGCCAAGGGCGAGTGTCGGATTTGGTTGGAGAGTTTGGTTTATAGCTAGAGTGAGACCAAAATGGAAAATCATTAAAAGGCCAATACTTCCAGGAAAACCAGATGTGGGACTTCTGAGGGACGTCACAATAAAACAAAAAGTAAGTCAAGAACTAAACGAGCACCTCGCAAATGTCTCTCGGGACCTTGCCCTTACCACTGATGTGGATAGCACGTGGAAAGCTATAAAAGACATCTTAAATGGGGCCGTTGAAGCAAATCTGAAACCAACTCCTAAAAGAAATAGGAGAGAGTGGATGACAGGGGAAATCTTAAATCTGATGGACTCACGGAGGGAATGTAAAGCCGCTAATGACATAAATAAGTACAGACATCTTAACAGAATAATCCGCTCCAAAATAAAAGGTGCTAAGGAACATTGGATAGAAGACAGATGCTCGGAAATATAGGAATTGCAAGGACGCCATGACAATTTCAGCCTACATAAGAAAGTGAAAGATTTTACAGCGACGAACAGAAAAACTGCAGTCCACAACATATTAAGCTCGGATGGAAAATTATTAGACTCCACAGAGGGAAAACTACAAGAATGGGAAAAATACATCAAGAATCTGTTCGAAGGCGCCAGAGCAGAGCCCTACCAGACGGACATAAACGCGGAAGAACCAAGTATTCTGAAAACCGAAGTAGAGTACGCGATAAAACAACTCAAGGCAAACAAGAGCCCAGGGCCAAACGAAATATTACCCGAAATCTTAAGGCTAATAAGCGAAGAAAACATCGACCTGCTTGTCGCTCTCTATAACCGCATTTATGAAACTGGCAAAATACCTCAAGAATGGTTAGAATCAATTTTCGTACCATTGCCAAAGACTGCGGAGACTTTCGCCTAATTAGTTTAATGAGTCATGCGTTAAAAGTCCTACTGAAAATAATTCATAACCGCATCTCTAGTAAATGCGAAGCGAACATTGGAGATGACCAATTTGGATTCAGGAGCGGAATGGGCACGAGAGAGGCTTTGTTTAGCCTAGTGGTGCTAGCGCAAAAATGCTATGATCAATAACGAGACATCTTCATCTGCTTCATAGACTTCGAAAAAGCGTTCGATAGAGTGAGACATGATCTGCTCATGGAGTCGCTTCGTGGCATGAAAAGGAAAATACTCTAATACAGAACCTATATTGGAACCAGAGCGCTAGAATCAGAATAGAGGGATCCAAGTCCGAGCAAATCCGGATTGGCAGGGGAGTTAGACAGGGTTGCGTCTTGTCCCCTTTGCTGTTCAACCTTGAACATAAACAGCATTAGATACGCTGACGATACTATTCTAATCGCCGACTCGGATGTGGGTTTGCAGCGACTCCTCGACCGCGTTTGCAATACCTGCGAAGAGTTCGATATGAAAATAAACGTTAAGAAAACTAAGGTAATGGTAATTAAAAAACCAAAGAATGTCCCACAACCAATACAAATAAATGGAAAGATACTAGAAGAAGTGCGCAGGTTTCAATACTTGGGATGCTGGATAGATAACAAATTAGATCCAGACACAGAAATAAGATCGAGAATAGAACAATCCATAAACTCTGTTGTACGACTCAGAAAGCTCCTATGCGACTCACGAATCAACCTCGAGCTGCGTTTAAGACTCTCAAAATGTTATGTGTGGTCTACTCTCTTGTACGGAGTCGAAACATGGATACTAAAAACACAAGCCATTAATAAACTAGAAGCTTTCGAGATGTGGACATATCGCAGAATACTTAAAATACCACGAACGAAGAAGTTTTGCGCAGGCTGGGAACTGAACGAGAACTATTCAAGCTTGTGAAAGTCCGTAAGACTGCATACCTGGGTCACATCCCGAGAAACGACAAATACCGATACGCACAGCTCATCGTCAAGGGAAAGATCGAAGGCAAGCGGGGGCTGGGTCGGAAGAAACTATCATGGCTGAGGAATATACGTCAGTGGACTGGCATGGACTTCCAAGAGCTCATAAGATCTGCTGAACACAGAGAGAGATTTGCCACTGTGATATCCAACCTCCACGTCAAGAAGAAGAAGAAGCAGAAAGGGGTGAAATGAAGGGTTGGTTGGAAAAAATTGCATTTTTTTTGTAAATAATCAACTAATTATGATAACTAGACAGTTGAAATTTCCACAAATAATGTACGCCGACATAACAAAAAATACTAAAAGCAAATTGAAATAAACATTTATAAATAAAAATACAAAATTGCTTTCACTAAAAATTATAATTTCAGTAACATGTCTATAGTTTTACATAATTTTTTTCCAATCCTGGTTTAGTGGTTCTAATCTTGCGATGAAGCCGTAACAGTTCAGGCTGGAAACCTGTTTAAACATTGTCAACATTTTAAAAAAATTATTGTGTTTTATTTTTTACATAGGTATTATTGATTAAAAATAAAAATAAATAATTAAATTACAACGAAATAAATATGTACGGGGAACTCTCATACGACATAATAATGATGTGGAAGTAATGATTCCATTAGCAGCAGTTTTTTTTTTTCTAAAAATCAATTAAATTAATTGTTTTTACGTCGTTTATACATGTGTATACCGGGTGACAACGAGATTACTACCCAAGGCGTTACTTTTTTACGATCATTACAAAATTCTATTATTTTGAAGTATTTCATTAGAGTTACTACTCAAAACGTATCCATAGACCTTTTTTAGTTTATCTTATCTAACCTATTTTGTCGTATAAATCCGTATGCACAAAATGAAATTCTTTAAAAGCCAAAAATAATTTTAGTAATTAAACCGATAATTGCCTTATTAATATGCAAATAGCAAAGTTTGTACCTAAATATGGAGACCGCATCGCCCTAAGACAGTTTTTTCAAATGTGATAAAGGAAACGCAACTAACAGAAAGCAGTCACTTTTGTAGAGTCTGCGTAAAAAGTTACAAAATATTAGCAATGGCGATGAAAAAAAGGTTAGGAAAGGGCCTAATTGTCAACTTAATAAACAAATAGAGTTAAGATGGTTAATGTTGCATGAATGATGAAAACGAAATACCGTCAAATGAGAGCCATTCAAGAAGGTGGTACGAGAAAAATTAAAGTTTTAAAATCCGCTTCCAAAGACACGATACAACAGAAGGCAATCGAATTATTTTTTCCTAATGGCACATCATCAAAGGGACAATTGAATAATTTTACAATTGATCTGTTTGATTTTAAAAACGATGCAATTGATTGATGGAAAAATCAGGAATAAACAAATTGAGATTTTATTTAGCTACAAAGGAAAAGGAAACTCCAGCAGCTTCTTTACGGACTGATAGCGATGAGGAAGACATAAGTGCTTCAAATAATGTAACAGTAAACTATAACTAACAATCTTTTTAGAGTAATGCCTGTTGGTATGGAAGAGCCTATGTCGCTGCTTACAGTTCCGAGACAGCCATTTACATTTTTGATTGCTTGAATGTAGTAACCAGCTATAGCTCGAGGATTATTGTTGGCACTTTCAGCTTTCGGAGTTAAAATTTTACGTGAAAATCCATCGATGTAACCGCTAATACATATTCCGTAAGGCTTCAGTTTGGCATAACCATCAACATGCTACAAATAGGACCTTTGTTGAAATACTGCCTTTTTTGGAGTCGTTTTTCTCTTTCTTATTGAGACACCTTGTGGGTCGATAGAATTCAACATATTACGAACAATATTCTGTCAAACATTTAGTCCTTATTCGCAGATCAAATCTACCATATTTCGTCGTGGAGCATAAATTTTTCTCCCATATAAATTCAAATACCGCGGACGTCGTTTAAACGCTGTAAAACTAATAGTGAAGTTCTGTTGTATAAGGAAAAACAATATTTCATGATTTTGTAAGCCTAAATAAAAGTAGTTTGAATGGCGTTATTCAAATGCGGTTGCTCCATGTTATCTTTCCAAATCAGCGTACACAACACTATAGGCTACAAATTTTGCAATGTGCAGTGCAATATAGGCGTTTTATTTTAGGACTTCACGAGAGGAGAGCGCGTGTATACATATGCGCAGAAGCGCTACACATGTGAGAGTGGAACAGAAATAGTCTGTAGAAATAATTTAAAATGCTTGAGAAACTCAACAATAATAATAAATAAAGTAAACTGGTTGAGTTTATTGAGTCAACCGGTTGAGTTTGAAAACTCAACTAGTTCAGTATTAAATCAATCAGTTGAGTGTGAAAATCAACCGGTTGAATTAAAAAAAATATATATACATACTGGTCGTCCAACGCTTCCGTAGAAAATATATTCGAATTAAGTTGTGTATGCTCTACGCATTTTGTTTTGACTTGCATTAGCCCCAGTTGTTTCATCAGCGCAAAATTATTTCGATTTTTTTATTTCAATTTAATATTCACGTATGCGAACATTGCTGAGGATTCTCTTTAACGCTGACCGAAATAGCGTCTGAAAAACTTTCACCATTCTGCAGTATTGTTTATGGTTTTCCACAAACAAGTGTTTCATCAGCAATTGTTAATAGGTAATCGAAACTGCCATTTTCAGGTTTTTTTTCTTTTTTCTTAGTAATCGTAGGTTATCATTTCAACAATAGGTCCTCATGAATCTTATATAAATACAGTGAGATAAATCTATTTGATTATGTGCTAAACAAATTCGTTTTTTTTTGCCATTCTTATTCATTTTTGCGCGCGTCTCTATCAAATGTTCTGATTTGATAAAGACACGGTGTTGCCGAAACAATTGTCATGTAAAAAATATATAATTTCGTGAAAATCTGAACTTTTAGTTCTTATTATTTTGATAAATGGATTTTCATCAAGCAAAAATCAGTTCAATTATCTCAATCTAAATGAAATATTTTTGACCCTTCTTTTTAAACGAAATAAAAAATACTTTCAAGTTTTATAAGCCATAGGCAAAATGAATGATGGCAAATAATAAAAATAAGTGTTAGCAAAATATCGCTCATTTTTGCACCCCGTATATGCCCAAATTAAATTGTAGAAATTACCGCTTTGGATTGTTTTTAGCATATTCATTAAGTGTAGTCTGTCACTGTATAGTAATATATGAATTTCAATATTTTTACACTATTTTGTAATTATTTTGAATTGTAGCTACCTATACAAACATCCTCTGTGGTTGAGCAATCCATGAGGCGCGTCCCCCGGGTGGCGGATGGGGGAGCCCAGGCCCTCACGGGCCTGGGTGGCTGGGAATAAGGAGGCTTGAGGAGGTAAAAATCCAATAGGGCTGACAAATAACCAGTCGTGGACCAGCTCACCCTGCCCAGCTGTCGTGTCGTGGCTAAGGGCCTGCACAGGGTATAACGGTGCCAACTGGCTTGTAGTCGGTTGATAAACCAGGCGTCGGGGCCGGCTCGACGAGTGGGCACGCGACGCGGGGGGTCTGAGCTTCACCACTTGGACCAAGAGGAGTAAACCTCAATAAAAATCCTAAATCCTACGGTGGGGGGGCGGGCCTAGGGGATGCATGGCTGAATAGAAGATCAGTCTCTACCGATTCCAACCCCGAGGCACCGGGCGCACCTCGGGGAAGGAAGCCTTACCTCTGCATGCGGGGCTCGGTTTCCCTAGCTACTCGTGGGACCTTTATGGAACCAAAAATGAAATGCGAAGTAATGAAGAAGGAGGAGGGGACCCAGGGGGGCTCCAGCAAGCAGGGGCGTCCTCAGGAAGGCCACCTCCAAGGGCGATCCGAACAGGATCCCCAGGTCGCCAGCGGGGTGGAGGGCTCGGTACAAACCGGGAACACCACCTCGATGACACACCGCCCCAGACATAGGAGTGGGGCGGAAAAAAGGAGGGCGAAGAAGAAGAGACTCGCGGTGACGGTTTCGGAACCGCAGACGGGCTCTCTTCCGGCGCCCAGGAATCCTGCCACGCCGTCAACGGAGGGCTCCATAGGGGGCACACCGGAAACGGCAGGCGGGAAGCGGAAAAGAAAATGGGAGAGACCACCCAGGTTGGGGCACCTGCCGGGGGTCGGCGGCCGACACGTGGCCCGGCGAAAGCAAGGCCCGGGAAAGGCGGGCCGTCCCGGGGGGGCTCTGAAAGGGAGGCTCGGTCCTATGCACAAGCGGCGGCGGGGGGGCCTGAACTGGTGGTGGGCCTCAGAGGACAGGAAACTGACCTGTCTTCCGAGGACCTGCTACGGTTCATAGGGTCTCTTAACCTCCGCATAAGCATGTATATCATGCAGGGGGGGCAATACACCCCTCCCCGGATACGCTCGGTTAGGCTGTGGAGGAGCCACATCCTGATCGAGATGATGGATGAAGAAACCAGGGAGTGGGTTCGCAGGGAGCTGATTAACGTCAGGCCCTGGGGGCTCGCAAACCTGGTGGAGGTCGATCCGGAAGGATTGAGACTGAGAAGGGCGGCGATATGGATTCCGGACCTGGGGGCGGGTGTCTCGAATGAGGCACTAGTCCGCTGCCTGGCAGCTCAGAATGGCCTAGATTGCCGTGCCTGGAGGGTCTGGCAGAGGACGGAGGATGTAAGTGGCACAAGGTTGGTGCCATCACGGCTAAGGGCTCACTTCTCTTCTGCCTGGCGACACAGGTAAAAGTGAACCTGGCGGCGCCGAGGCCGCAGGGGGATGAGGTGGCCGCGGGGGGCTCACGCGAGGACGGCTCGTCCATGGAGGTTGGCGGGCCTGTCGGAGAGGCGGCGCCCACGGCTTCTGTGGAGGAGACCTCCGGAGGGCTCTCCGAGGAAGCGAGAACCGAGGAGGTATCTCAGATGACCGGGGAATCCCATCAGGGTCCACCAGTCAGGAAGCGGAAGCGGAGGGAGGTGCTACCTCGGGCTCGGATTCGGGCTGAGGCTAGCATCGTGACCCGCAGGTGGTATTCCCGCAATAACATCTTCACGGGGATATTACAGATTAACCTGCAACACAGCAGGGCTGCAACGGCCCACTTATGCAGGAAAATTTCGGAGGGCGGTACATCTATTGTACTGATCCAAGAGCCCTGGATTGTAAAATCAAGGGTTAGGGGCTTATCTCTGGGAGGATCGATGCTGCATAGTGTCGACTCCTTAGAGGGCGGTCCCAGGGCCTGTATTCTAACCATGGGGCTGGAGGCCTTTTTCCTAAGGGATAAGGCGTCCAAGGACCTGGTTCCAATTCTGGTCAGATCCCCCACTCGGGACGGCGTGAGGGAGGTAGTGGTCGCCTCTGCGTACTTTCCAGGCGACCGCAGCTGTCCTCCGCAGGAGATCAGTGACTTGGTCTCCTACTGCGAGGAGGCGAATCTTCCTCTTTTGATTGGCTGCGACAGCAATGCTCACCACGTTTTGTGGGGCAGCGCGGCAACGAATAGAAGGGGGGAGACCTCGTGGAGTTCATGGCCTCGGCAGGGCTGCAGGTGGCCAACAGAGGGGTAGAACCCACGTTTTTCACAACGGGTCGGAGCTCGATCATAGATTTAACACTTTGTACCAGGGCTCTGCTCCCGGAAATAACTGGGTGGTGTGTCTGTGGGGAAGACTCTATGTCGGACCATAGATACATCACCTTTGGGTTGGAGATGGGTGTTCGGGAACCCGTTAGATTTAGGAACCCCCGGGCAACAAACTGGGAACTCTATAGAGAGGAACTTGCTTGGCGCCTAGGGGGCTTACCAAGGAAACACCGCACAATGGAGGAGATTGACGAGGCCGCCGACCGAGTCAGCTCCGCTATGATGCGGGCGTTCGAGAATAGTTGCCCTGAGACAGAGGAGCATAGGGCGGGAAGGACTCCTTGGTGGAGCTCTTCTCTGGAGCGTCTCAGGAGGAAAGTGGGGAGGCTGTTCAATACAGCGAGGAGCAGCAGCCAAGGTGCGGACTGGGATCTCTATAGGGAGGTCCGCAGACAGTACAAAAAAGAACTACGGGCATCACGGAGGAGGGCCTGGAGGGGCTACTGCGACGGAGTAATGAATACCCCGGACGCGGCTAGGCTCCTTAGGGTACTCAGAAGTGACCCTGCGGGAAGACTGGGGGTGGTCCGCAGGACCGGCGGTGGCTACACAGCGGGACCAGCGGACACACTACAACAGCTGCTGAACACGCACTTCCCAGGGTCCGCTGATCCGGACACAGGGGGGAATATTGAAGCCGGGGGTCGTCTTGGAGGCGACTACGCCACGGCAAGGAGGGTGGTTACCCATAGTAGGCTGAGGTGGGCTATTGACAGCTTTGGCCCCTTCAAGTCGGCGGGCGGGGATGGAGTATTTCCGGCTCTGCTGCAAAGGGACGGAGGTCTCCTGACCAGCCCGCTGATGGACCTGTTCAGGGCCTCCATTGCGAGGGGGTACGTGCCCGAGCTGTGGAGACACAACAGGGTAGTGTTCATTCCCAAGGGAAGAGTGACTACACAGACCCGAAGTCGTACCGGCCTGTTTGCCTCACCAGCTTCATTATGAAGACTCTGGAGAGGCTGGTGGACCGGTATCTGAGGGACTGGGTGGAGCTGGAGGCCCCTTTAGAGCCAGCTCAGCATGCGTACCGAAGTGGCGGGTCTGTGGGCTCAGCTCTTCACCATCTGACTTCCAGGTTGGAGGAGGGTATGGGCTCGGGACGGCTGTCGGTGTGCGTGTTCGCTGACATCGAAGGGGCTTTCAATAACACGGCCCTGTACTCGATCTGCAGGGCGGTGGAGAGTACTGGAGTGGGGACGGCCATTGTAAGGTGGATCCGCTCCATGCTAACCGACAGGAGGGTCGAGGCAAGACTGGGTGGGGAGCAGGTCTCCATCGGTTCATCACGGGGTTGTCCACAGGGCGGGGTCTTGTCCCCGTTCCTGTGGTGCCTGGTGGTGAACGAGATATTGCATATTCTGAAGGAAGAACACGGGGTCTATGCTCAGGCATATGCAGACGACCTTGTGATAATGACGCAGGGGACGGACGTGAGGAGGATGCAGGGGCTCCTGAACGGGGCATTGGCAAGATTCTCACAATGGTGCCTGGACAGCAAGTTGGCTGTCAATCCTAGCAAGGTGGAGATGGTCATCTAGGAAAAGGAAGATGGAGTGCAACCTCAACATTTCGATGGATGGGGTGCCTCTTTCTGTAAGCGGAAGTGTCAAGTACTTGGGCGTATGGTTGGACTCTAAGTTGACCTTCCAGGAACATATAAGATCAAGGACCAGGTCGGCCTTTGGAGCTCTGTGGGCGTGCCGGAGAGCGGTAGGGGGCACTTGGGGCCTGGGGCCGAAGATCATGCAGTGGATCTACGGTACCATGGTGGTCCCTATGCTCACGCATGGGGCAGTGGCATGGTGGCCGGGGACCAAAAGAGCGGGAGCAAGGCTAGTTCTTGACAGACTGCAGAGATTGGCTTGCCTCTGCATAACGGGCGCCATGAGAACGGCGCCCACGAGGGCCCTGGAGGCTCTGGTGGGGCTGCCCTCTCTGGCGGATCGGGTGCCGATGGAGGCGGCCAGGACAGCTGTGAGGCTGGCGAACTGCGGGCTCTGGAGGGAGGGAACCCTCAATCGGGGTCCGTACGACATTTTAGAGGGCTGTCGCGGGGATCGCGGGGTCATGGGCATGCCGAGTGACGTCATGATCCCCGAGATGACCTTCTTTGATAAATTGACCTTTCTCTTTCCATCAAGGGAAGATTGGAGAGAGGGCAGAGTCGGCTCCTGGGATGGACTTGTCTGGTACACGGACGGGTCCAGAATGGGAGATCTGGCCGGAGCTGGAGCGTACTGCGAGACAACGGGATCAAGCTTGTCGGTCCCTCTGGGTCAGTACTGCACTGTGTTTCAGGCGGAAATTTTCGCTTTATTGATGGCGACCAGAGAGGTGCTTCGGCTCAACTACGGAAGCAGGAGAGTCTTCTTCTGCTCGGATAGTAGGGCTGCACTCATGGCGCTGAAGTCAGTGCGTACGCGCTCCTTGTTGATAAAGGAGTGCAAAGGGGTACTGAGGAGGGTGGCTGAGGAGAGAAAGGTCACGTTGGTCTGGGTCCCGGGTCACACCGGTGTCCGGGGCAATGAGGCAGCGGACGCCTTAGCCAGGGAGGGCTCCTCGCATAGGCATATAGGGCCAGAGCCCCGCTTGGGGATCGCCCCGTGTGTGAGGCGGGGAGCTCTCGAAGCCTGGGCGAGAGACCGGGCCGCGGGGGGCTGGAGAGTTGCTCCGGGAATGAGGCAGGCGAGGCTTATGATGGATGGGCCCGCCCTTCCTCGGACCAGGGAGCTGCTTAGACTGACCAGGAGGGAGTGTAGAGCACTAACAGGGGCCTACACAGGACATTGCAGGCTTAGGAGGCATCTCTGCTTGCTAGGCATTGGAGACGACCCGGAGTGTCGGTGGTGCATGGAAGGGGAGGAGACCCCGTATCATCTGCTCACCGAGTGCCCTGCCTTGACATGGGCAAGATTGGGAGTCTTCGGAACGGCCCTGATCGATCCGGACTCAGTGCACGGTATTGGGCTAAAGGAGTTGCTGACCTTCTACAGGAGGGGCGGCATTCTAGACGCCCTCTAGAGCGGCCTGGGGGCACAACGGGCCCATCTGGTGGCCTAAATGCTTGGACGCCGGCGAGGGCGCCCCCCTTTAATACCAATACCAATACCAATACCTATACAAACATTGATTTTGTTTAGTAATGAATAGTGTTCAATGTTAAATAGCATATTTTGTTATAATAATAAATACGAGTATATATAACGGTATATGATATTCTAGGGCGAAGCCTCAACTCTTTCGGGACCACAGACAAATCAAAATAAACTCCTAAATAATTATTAATATAATAAAAATTATTTCTGTAAATAAGATAGCAAAAGAATAAAGAATTCAGCGATGAGATCATTATGAATTGGTAACCGGGCTTTTAGACTAACTTTAAACTCTGAAGAGTTATAGAATAAGAGTTGTCCTGGCACTATATATATATATATATTGGGTTGTTCGGAAAGTCATTTCGTTTTTTTTGGGGAACATGAAAGACAGTTTTCGTATAATGAATAAATATTTTATTAAATTATATATTGGCCATTCTGGTCCAACACCTTTTGCCATCTTTCTGGCAGTAACATAATTCCCCTGTCATAAAAGTTTTGGTCCTTGCTGGCAAAAAACTGGTTCAGGTGGTTTTTGACATCTTCATTTGAGGTAAAGGTTTTGCCCCCCAAAAAATTTTGCAGGGACCGGAACAAATAGTAGTCGGAAGGCGCCAGATCTGGAGAATATGGTGGATGTTGCAGTACGTCCCATTGAAGCTGTAAACGTTTTTTACGAGTGATCAAACTTGTGTGAGTTCTCGCATTATCCTGGTGGAATACTACACCCTTCCTGTTGTTGTCCGCTTTGAGCCGGTTCATCTTTTCTGCTCCATGACCTCTTTCGTTTAACATTGTTGTATACAACCTATTTTTCGTCCCCAGAAATAATCCGCTTCAAAAATTGATCATTTTCTTGACGTTTGAGGAGCGAATCACACACATCAACGCGACGACACAAATTTCGCTCCGTAAGGACATGGGGCACCCACACATCGAGCTTCGAGGTTAAGCCCATGCCTTTCAAATTGCCATAAACAGTCGAATTCGACAAATTTAATCTCTCACCGATCTCTCGTGTGGTTATTCGCCGATTTGCATCAACTAATGCCTTTATCGCATCTTTGTCAGCTTCGACCGGCCTTCCAGACCGTGGTGCATCTTCGACATCAAAATTGCCGGATCGAAATTTTGCAAACCAGTTCTGGCACCGGCGTACTGTTAACACGCCTTCTCCATACACATCCGTCAATTTTTTTCTCGCTTGGACAGCATTTTTACCTTTTCTGAAGTAAAAAAGTAAAATATGACGAAAATGCTGCTTATTGCTCTCCATATTTAAAAGGGCACCAACCAAAAACTACTGCGTAGAATTAATAGAACTTTTTCACACACAAGCCTTGCAATATCAGCTCTCAAGACATATAATGGTTATGCGGCTTAAGTGTGAAGTTGGTTTCGAAAAAACGTAATTAAGTCCTCTGACGGGAAAAAACGAAATGACTTTCCGAACAACCTTATATATATATATATATATATATATATATATATATATATATATATATATATATATATATATATATATATATATATATATATATATATAATGCTTTTATTTTTCTGATTTAAAAATAGCGAATATCATTAGCAAATTCAAATTTATTGTCGGAAAACGTACCATGCAAAATGAGGCGACAACATGTATTTTGTTTGCGCATGAAATAATTCTGAATCAACAACTCTTTTTCGGAACGAAAATATCGATTAACAACTAATTAGAATGCCGCAGTAGAGTTGCCGTTGCATAACGCATCAAACCTCATGCACAACAAAACGTGTTTAAAAGTTCTTAGTCCGCTGACCAAATATTTGAGATTTTTCGGAATCGTTCCCAATTATGACTGGGATAAAAACGAAGTGATCAGTTCGAAACTATGTTTAACATCTGCTACGATTCTAATCTTGGTCGATATCCTACTGACGATATCTTCAACCTGGACAAAATTTTCTATCAACGAAGCTTTCATAAGAAACATAATTTTATTAATCACCGATATCAGTGGGTGGGTAGGTTGGATCTGTGCCACGAGTGACATCTACAAGAAAAAGCAGCAGTGGGAAAAATTCCTGTGGCAAATAGTTCATCTCGAAGAACGTTTGTCGATAAACTGCGTCGAATGTGAAACGGGAAGATTTTATTCAAAACCCGTCATCCACTTCGTAATACTTCATCTATATATTATATCGTTTTTGGCGTGCGATATATTTACATACGACACCAAGATTGGTATCTAAATATATTCCACATTTTTTCCAGAGTTCATCGGGTATTATTATTACCTTTTAACATCGTTTGTAGTTTGGATTTTAACATTGAATATTCGATACAAATACTTGAAAGTAAATCAAGCATTGCTCACTTTAAATATCGCTAACGAAAGGGCTAACATGAAAAAAATTAGGATGTCTAAAATTGCCATCGTGTCACTTGCTAGCTTGGTGGACATGTTTAACGAATTGTTTGGCAAACAGGTTTTAATGATGTCGCTTTTTGTCAGTTCGGCCGTATTAAATGCTTGCATCTCAGTATATCTAGATCTCTCTATAGAGATTATTTCAACAATTATCTACTTATGTTCGATATTGGTGAGTAGTTAATATTTCTATAAACATTTTTTTATATGGTTAATTCGTTTTGGTTATTTTTTATTTTTTCAGCAAACAGGGACAACGAGATTTGCAATGTAAAAATTGTATTCAAAAATCAATCTCGATATAAAGTCATAAAATGAATTTAGAATGGCGAGTGAGCGTAAAATCTTTCATTGATCGACTTTTTTGGTGAATGTAGTAAATGTGTATTTCTGTGTAACGAATCACTTAATATTTCGTAACCCTATTCACAATGTTAATATTAAGGTAAAGGTAAAGTATCTCAACTTAATTCTGCATCATCTCCTTCATATGTCAGGTTTCAAAATGAAATATGAAAACTATCGTTCAAATCTCTACTAATGGACTCAAACTGGGCAATAATAAAAACTTGTTTTTATTTGTTATAAACCAATGAATTAAGGATGTTACATACGTAATTCAATTTTGTCAAATGAAGTCATTATTTAATTAAATGGGTATCCTGACTTATTCTAGCAACAATTATATTGTTCTGTATGGCCTATTCAAGGTATAACTCAAAGTAGATCTTAATCAGATTTCCCTATAACTATTTCTTAGCAATAAAGAATAATTTGGAGACTTGAAGAAAAATAGTTCCGTCCATAAATAAACGCAAAGCCGCACTTTTCCAAACAGTTTCTGGAAGGGCTCAGGCATTCTATCCTAGCATATCATTTTAAATGGAAAATACAAGGTGTTTCAACAATACGATTTGTTACGAGAGTACCAAAAACACGCTTTATTGATTGTTTTTAATATCACACTCTGTATATGTTTATTCTAGGAAAATGAACCCAATTTTGTTTCCATATACTTATTACTCTTACCGTCTTTGAAATAAAAATCATTTTTTTGTTTCAATTTATCATATTCGATCATTTTCAGAAAAGTTTCGCACATAGAACGAATTTCCTAAAACCTAATTTTAATTTAATTTTCGTCTTTTCAACTATTTAGTTTAATAAAGTTATAAAAGAATGACCTTTCAAAATGTTACCCTGTTCACAATGAAGTCTCTCGCATTGAGTTATAATACAAAAGTTATAATTACACAAATAGAGTAATTACGAACTTATTTATAATGTGCCAATCTAATAAGAACATTAGCAGGACATATAGGAGTTTTAAAGACGTAGAGAACGTCGCATTCAATTAGAAGAATTGAAATGATTTTTATAAATTTCGGATCTACAAGATCAAGAAATCAAGAAAAAGAAATTTATATTGAAGCTTATCCCGTAATAGGTATTCGCAATTTGGCTGCTTTTAATTTTTTTTTAATTATTTTTATGCTAGGATTTACAAAAACCCCGATGCTTTTAATGTAGACTCGTTTCGATGAAATTCATTTGAATTCTTCGAAGCATTTTGTTGTTCATAGAATGCGAAGCATGTATTTCTTGTTAAAATTTCTACCCGCTCTTTGTGAACAGCACAACCTAACAATTTTTTCAGGGTATTTCATACCTAATAGGATTATTATTTTCTGATTCCAAAAATAGGCGAAATAGTTGGAATGAACCTAAAAATAAAAATCTATGTGCGATACCTTTTTGGAAATGACGATGTTGTTAATATTACGTAAAAATCATGAAAATTAATTTCGAAGACGGTAAGGGAAACGTGAACAAAACTAGGGTAGTTTCTTTCCTAGAATTCCAAACTGCTTAAGAACCTGGAAAATTATTTTTTATTTAACTAACCTGAAACCTGAACGAAATTTCCTTCATTTCTTCAATATCATCAAAAAATGCGGAAACATTATACAATTTAAAAAATATATCCGTTGGATAGTAAGCCAGATACTTATAGTAGATCATACACTATGCGCCACCCGGTATAAAAATAACAATCATTTTTTACTCATGTGACTAATTACTTTTGGAAATTTTCCAAAAATCAAAATAATTATTTATTTAACAGATTGCTGACAGAGAATGAGTAATAATTTGGTCTTGCAATTAACTTAAGATGTAAGCATTAGTCAAAAGCAAAAGAGCCCTCTAAGTGGGTTAAGCTTACCAAACCAACATTTATCATCACATTTATAGTATAACAGAATAAAGTTTTGCTCACAACGCGGGTTTAACAGTAGGTATTATGCTCGCGGAGCCCGCTTGACTTGTAGATATACTTAATTATTATTATAATTGGGAACCATACTGTGGTCGTGGGGAAACAGTATGACTGTAACTTAATAATATCTTATCCGTTAATATCGGTTAATATTAAAGAATAACAATATCGTATTTTATTTAAATTACCTATAGAAAATAAACGGATAAAATAGCATTTTTGGAATGTATTGAGTGGTCCAAATTTTAAATCGGCACCTCAAAAAATTTCAGCATTATTTAGTGTTCCCGCTTTTTATTCTGTCGATTGTAAAGACATTCTAATAAAGTCCTCCACGTCCTGCATCATTATTTTTCTGTACTACCTGGAGTTTATGTTTGTGCATTTGGAATAATGAAGGTTATGCTTATACTGTTTATTAAATTTCTATTGAAAAATGTTTTACTATAGGTTACTGATAAATTTTTGTATATTTGAACTATTGTCTGATTCGGGTCCAAAGGCCGTCGTCGGTTGGAAGCGCCCCCCAATGGAGATGAAGCGAACTCTGCAGAAGCTTGCCACTAGTGCTGGAGATGCGTTGAGATGAGGCTCCATCAGACGACGACCTTTGAATCCAAACCAAGATAACAATATTGAATATATGTTTAAATAAAAGATGTCCAGAAGATTTGTTAAATTAAAGGTTTTAGATATGTGTTGTATGAACACTTGACGAACAGTTTTATAAAGCTACGTTATTTTAATAAACAATAAATATTTACGGTGTGGTGATATAATATAAGTCCACAACGGCAAGTGCAGTAAAAAACCAACAAACAAAAATATTGTCTTTGTTGCTATAAAAATTTTGCATTTCAGGGTATGCTGTTTGTGGTAATGCTCTGCTGCGATCTCGTAGTTAATGAATCCAAAAAAATTCTCGTAACTTGTATGAACTACCTGGAAACGATTCCTATCAATTCTGAAGAACACTGTGAAATAACAAATATCTGCGCAACACTCGAACTGAGGCCAGTTTCATTCACTGCCTCAAAATACTTCGAGATTAACAGATCTACGGTCTTCACTCTAATCAGCAAAACTTTGATTTACTTCACTGCGATTATACAGTTTATAGAACCGACGAACAAGATAAGTTAAGCGACAGCGAGGACGAATCAAGCAATTCTGAAGAAGAATAAAGGAGATATTTTGTAATAAGACTAAAGTAAAATACATGTTACGCATTGATGTGTGTATGTGCGCGTGTATAATATATTTTCCTTGAAATATAATATTCAAACGTTTTCTAGAAAAAATAAATTCATTATCACAATATCAAAACGGATTTAGATCAAGTTTTTCCACTGACTCAGGTCTTATGTCGGCAATAAGGAGCATACATAAAGCATTGAATCATAAAAATATGGCATTAAGCCTTTCATTTGACATGACACACGCCTTTGACGCTGTCGACTTCGATCTGCTGCTAAAAAAATTAACCTGTATTGGAGTGAGAAGACGAGCGATAAACTGGATAGACTCATATTTACGTAATCGCAACGAAGTTAGATCCAGCATTCTAAGAATATCGAGAGGAACTCTTTAGGGATCTTGTCTACCTCCAACACTCTTCAATATTAATATTAATGACCTGCCAGACTTTCTGGTAAATCTGGGCGATCCAGTAATGTACGCCGACAACAGCAATATCATAATTAGCGCTAAAAACACTAAAGAATTAGCCCCTAAGAGTAGCGCTGCGGTGGATATCATGTAACCGTGGTGCAGATCAAACGGGATACATTTATATACAAGCAAATGAAACGCAGTATAATTTGGAACAAAAAACCGGTCTATCGATTACAGTATCGTAATAAAAACAACACTTTTAGGACTGCATTTTAATCAAAAGCTGATAATATTCTATCGAAAATGAGCCCTTATTGTTACATAATAGAAATTATAAGACACAGCGTATCTGTTAGAGTGTTAAGGTTGTTCAATCAGCAAAGTCCTACGATTTAATTTTCTGGGGACAAGCATATAGCGCATATTAAGTTTTCATCGCACAAAAAAGGATGATCAGAGCAATAGCAAATGTTGACGCTGACGTATCTTTAAGTGTACTGCCTTATTATACACACTAAAAAAATGAGCCCGAATTGTTACAGGGCAATACCCGAACAAAAACTGAAATTAAGCCACATTTTCATAGGCTACCAATTTGTCAACAAAACCCGGATGACATTGCTATTAAATGTTTCCGGGATATCATCCGTTCGCTTGTTGAACTCCGACTGGAATCCTGCAGACGTTTCGCCAAAATCCCACTTGGCATCTTCAATGCTCGCGCTCCGAAAACACTTCGAACATTATATATATATATATATATATATATATATATATATATATATATATATATATATATATATATATATATATATATATATATATATATATATATATATATATATATAGCAATATAAAATTTTGAAAGTATAAATGAATCCAAACAACTTTTGTGTTAAAGTTTAATTTTTATTTTTTTAGGGTTGGAATAATACAAAAATTATAGTAAACGAAAAAATATGAAAGCATAAAAATTACCTTTTCAATGCCCTGCATATTATTCGATATTTCAGTTTTTTTCTCAAAATTCTGCAAATATTTTGTAACATCAAATACCAAATATTAACCGTTTCAAAGATACACCGAATATTTAAAAAAATATTTTTAGTCTTCTTTTTAACTGTGTAGCCTTTATCTCATTTAATATTGGCCTTTCGAATTCACTAAGGTCATATAATAACAATTTTATTGACAAGTTCGAAAGCTTGATAAAGTTTACTTAATTTCAAAGGAAACGATCCTAAAGGTTTTTATATATATTTTCTTTTCGATACTTTTTTTATGAGATTAGACAATATTGAAAGGAATTCAAATATTGAATAAAATACAGGGTTTCCGTATAAAAAAAGTGAATGTGTGTTCCCCTTTTTTTAGGGAAAACCTATATAATTTGTTCTCTATTATTTCGATTCATTTTTTAAAACCCTACATTGTTTGTCTTTAGGATTTTTATTGCTTTGGCCGATAATCAACAATTTGCACCACGTATGTAGGTATAGAATGAATGTTTGATTTTGTTATTTTTTATAAAAACATCCATATTTCGCATTTGCTTTAATTGATATTTGATTAGCATTGTTCAAAACCAGGTGTTCAAAATGTCGTGTTCTTTAAAAACTCTACTTTCAGTAAAATATTTGCTAATCCATATGTTGCCGTAATTTTAAAACGTCAGCTGGGTTATGCATAGTGGTGGGTTTCTTGTGGACTGTATTTTTCGAAAACTTTATTTCTAACTTTTACAACTTAAAAAGAAGGGAGAAACATATGAAGATGAATAATAAAGCTAGCGAACACATCACCCGCGTCACTCAGCGATTACATTCGTGTTGTTTTGCAGAACTGAGACGGCCCTTGAAATAGTGTAGAATGGTATATGTTTACCTTTGTTAAAATTTGGAACCTGACATAAAAGAATAGTTCAAAAGAGCAACTGAAATTTTCAAAAAATGATGATTTGATGAATGATGATTAAAGAATGAAAGAAAAGGATTATTAGTTTAGTTTATGGGGTCGTGGCAATGCTATTGAGTTATAAACTCCTTAACACTTGTGTTGCTAGTTGCAACAAACAAGGGAACATTTTGACATGTTTTTTATTTCAATGCTCTGCCTATCTTAGTACCCTTGCCTAAACAGAGAGAATTGTTAACAAATTCTTATTTATATTATTACTTTATCCACACACCCTTGCAAGATAACAAAAGTCATTAATTGAGTGTTTAAGAGCACTGGGCAGAATTACATATTAGGAAAATATAATAAAAGACAATACCATACATGTATTTATTTTAACATTTCCTTTTTGCAATACATATTAAGTATTCCAGGTAACAAAGTCACTCTTATAGGTTTGACCTCATAATCTTCATTGTCAATAGAAAACCACAATTCATTACCACTTTTTGCAACATTACTTGGATCAATTTCAATCGTTCTTGCCTCTATAGCTTCACAAATATTTCTAGTTTCTCCCAATTCTGATTTCCATCCTTGCTTCACAAATTCCAAATAGTCCACCTTCTCTGGACCAATGTTAACTTGTAACTTAGGAACTTCTGTACCTTTTATTTGGCTTGGAATAACATTCGAAGTAAACACTGTCAAGTCAGTTGTGGATATAGCTTTCTCTATTTTTTGAAGACACTGCGGATTGTGTATTTGTTTAAATTTTAGTTCATTTTCATCCTCTTTCATGTATCTATCTAAAGGAGTTAAGCAAGTCAAAAAAAAATCAAAGACTTAGCCATACCTCTGAAACCACTTTGACTTTAACTGTGACATTTGAATTCTATGACAATTTGAACATCCAGTACAAGGAGGACTAAACAAAAGCTGTGCTTGACATTCCCATGTCAAACTGCTTTTAAGCCTAAAGGCACAATCCAAAAATAAACACTTCAATCATTAGACAATATTGCTTACCCACTAAATAAATAGGTGGCATATTTTTTGAGCCCACCAAAATACCAATATCTCTCCTTTTTCATTTCAGCATCTCTGTATGCACCCCACTTTATTTCTGCTACAGCATAAACCGGCTTCTTGTTTTCCTCTTCATTTAATATTTCAATCTTCATAACATCCATAGGCTTCATAGTCTCTTCTATGACAGCCATTGTTGCATCTGCCAAGGATTTGATTTTACCTATTTTTTTTTCACCAGGAAATAAGGACCGACCAACTGTGTTATGCAGTCCCAAGGGTAGAACACCTTAACAGAAAAATGAAACTACCTATTATAAAGACTTAGTTACTTGAAATAAGAACTGATATATGACTTACCTAATGGAATTAAAGTTTTAGAATTTTCATTTGTTCTCCTTAATAATCCTGTGACAACTTCTGAAAGGGTACCATCACCCCCTGCAACAACAATTGAATCTACAGTGCCTAAAGTTTCCATAAGATTTTTGGCATGCCCTTCAGATTCAGTTTTAATAACTTCAACGCTTAGGCCAGCCAAATTAAGCAAGGGAGCGCAAAATTTTTCAAATTCCGTTGCAGCTTTACGTTTGTTGGCGTTAGGATTTAAAATCACAGTAATACTTCGTGGACTAGCTTGGACAGAAATCGTTCCTTTTCCGTAAAGTGCTGCTTTCTCACAATATGACTTCATAATTTCGTCTGTTCTATACATATTTTTAAATGGTTAAAATGTAAAAATGAATTTACTGAATTACCTACTTTAAATAATTCTTTGTATATGACACGCCCCATGTTATCACCACAACCGCAAATGTAGATTTTTTCCAATTCTCTCTTATTATTTTAAATGATCTGAAGATGGACATGTTTTAGTTAATATAAATCAAATTAAATCCACGACCACACAAAAACTTCTATTTGGGAATGTTGTAACAACCAACCAATTTCGATAAAATGTCTTCTTCTTTTTAAAAATCAAAACATAGTAACTTGTCCATGATCAAACAAAAATTTCCATTTGGGTGTCATTTCAAAAACGACAACAAAAACATTTTTTGACGTATGCAAATGTAGCACATTTGTAAATCTTGAATTGAAAAATTTAGAATTTCGAATAGAATAAATTATTTTAACATTCCATACCAATTTTCTGCTACCAAGTAACAATGGAAGGGATAACCCAGAAGTAAAACAAGGTTCTACAACAGTTTTTGTTTAATGTAACAATGAAATTGTTTTTAGATATATTTGCAATCTTAAGTGATTTTGAATATGGAATTAAAGGTTTGGGTTGAAGGTATACAAAGAATTGTATGTGGTGTTTCAGAAACTACTACTTGCCAGGTTTTGGATGCCCTATTTTATAGTTTAGTCAGATATTTAATAGAAAATAATTTGTAGGATGTGGTATTTGCTCTGGCTCACGCTACAGGCAAATCTGGTAGATTTACCCTTATTGAGAGATGGAGAAATAATGAACGACAACTTGCACCCCAGGAAAATCCAATGAAGGTATACAATCAAATTAAATAAAAACTTTTTTAACTTGTATGTTTTAGATTTTACTAAAATGGGGTGAATATTCTAATGATGTGCAATTCATTTTGCAAAGGAATGATGGTAGTAAAACTCCCATTCCAAACAATAAAACCAAACCACTTAATGTTAACCCGGTAACATCCCCAAACTCAAGTGATGTTTCCAAGGAATGTAACAGATCATTTCAGTTCAGGTAAATAGGGCAATCAATTTAAATTATAAAAAATACAGTTTGATTCTCTCAGCGGTTCACATAACCATAACTGTGGTTCTGAAAATGTTGGAGTTGTCAGAGGTGTTCAGCAACAAGTTAGAACAGTACAGTTGGAAGTTCGTGAGCCCTTGTATTGCAATTCAGTAAGCAATTCTCCCAAAAAAGGAAGTTTTTGTGGCTCTGATCATTCATCAGAATCTCCTAGTCATCGGGTGGCGCCTCCCTACAAAGACCCGCCTGCCCCTCCTCCATACAGAGATCCTCCACCTCCTACCTCAAATATTAACCAAGACAAATTCAAGAAAAATATATTTCAGGTAAAATGCAGAATTATTCAGACCTCTGGTATTCCAGGTAGTTAATTTTAGGATACAACCAGGCTCCAGAAAGATTGGCATGATAACAGAAACAAGTCTCCAGAAAATGGCATTTATTCTGCCCAATATCGAGAATTGATCTCTCTAATTAACTATCAAAGAGAAAAATTAAACAATCAACATACAGATCTTACCAAAGTAAGTTAATATATCTAAAGTTTCGTCGAAAAATTGGATCTTAAATGTGATTACAATTTTTGGGAATATCTATATTTTAGTATGATGCAGAAATTGTGTACTGGGAAAGTAAAGAAAAGGAAAAACAACATCAACTAGAATTGTTAACTCAGGAATATATAAAAATTTCAAATGTCACAAAAACCAATCAAGAACAAGTAAGACATGTATTTTATTGGTAATTGATATTGATTAATAAACTCAAAATAGTATAAAAAAATATTGGTAACAAAACTAACAATGATAGCAATGTTTTTAAATTAACTTTGTATTTTTAATAATAATGATAAATATCAAACATGAAATTTTTTAGATTCAGGCTTTGTCCTATGTTGAGGAAGAAGGAGAAATAGCAAAACAGCAAGAAAAAACTCTTAAATCGGAGTTAACTCTTTTAAGGTCTAAGTTGGCTAACTGTGAAACAGAATTGTTGCAGTGCAAAAATAAAATTAGGTTTGTGTATAAAGTAATTTTTGGAATAGGGTTAAAATTATTTTGTTAAGGTTACTTATGGATGAGTTACACTTAGAACAGAGGATGCAAAGCAAAAAATCTGAATCCCGGAAACAGGTAGAAAGGAGTCTGCTGCTTGAGATGGAGAGATTACAAAAAGACGTTGAACTGGCAAAACAAAGTGCTGATCTGCATCATTTGACAGCAGAAACACTTAAGAAGGAGGTATACCAATTGACAAACAAATTTAAAATAAGTTTTACAAGTTGAACTGTCATAGGTGGGAGCCCTGGAAATTGCCATAATAGAAAAAAAGAAGCAAGTAGAACAGTTAGTAACTGAAATGAAAGAGGCCAATTTACAAAGTCTGAGTATTTCTCCACCTGAAGATATCCGGCAAATAATAGAGGGACCAACAAAAGCTGGGACCACCCGGAAAATGATTGGGTCTCCAAGACAACTCGAAAATGCTGTACCAACAAGTAAAAACCCGCATGGGGTGTGGGTATAGGTATTTTAGCTCCATTAAATGGTTTATCTGAAGTTTACTACATACACTGTTTTTTGTGACTGACTTCCTAAGTAACATTTCAGCTTAATGTTATTTTTGCTAAAGTGAACATTACAATTTTTTAGCAATCCTTCATTCTACCCATGTTAAAAGTGAAGAAAGCCTCATACACTGGACAAAAAATAAATAAGTCTAAGAAAAAAAACTACTTGTTGTGCATATTAAGTTGTACTGTGTGGCAAAGGCCTGTAATTTAAGAATACTTTAATTTTCCAAAGTTTATCTGCTAATAATTTATATTGTTGGTATTTCAGTTTTGCCTTACTAATTTTTAGTTAATAATTAATTTAAATTAATAAATATTTTCGCGTGGTGAATAAGAACATCTATTACACTGCAAAATCTAAGAAATCAAAGAAAAGAATAAAAAATAAATTGAGTTCAAATCAATTCCACAACTGAAATTAATAATTGTAGGTGTTGCTGTTCTTTCTCTGCTTTAAGTATTCTGACGGATATCGACAATTTCTTTTCTGAACATGCTTGTGAAAGTACACTGCTTAATCTCCAGTTTGTAGTTTTTTTTATAAATTAATATTTTTCAATAATTTAACAAAATGAAGCTTAAAGTGGTGCATGTTTATAAGTGCAACAGCGGCAGAACCATTTTCGGTCTTCGAATTTGAGTATGAAGTTGTCCATGCCATTATATGTCAGCTTATTGGCTTCCAGCAGGAATAGCCAGAGTTAAAGCAGAAGTTGTATGGAACTGGAACCATATCGAATCACAACTAAACTAATTTTTTCCATAATAATTATAAATTTGCCTTTGTCGTCACAGATAACATCTATGTTTGAATCGGTCATAATTTGCTTTAAATCAAACACATATTATTATGTGTGTATCACATCTTGTTATACTGTTGAATAAGTCTGGTTAATTTTGTTTGGTAGATAATACTAAGCACTCTGCTTAAATCTGGGATAATAGAACATTTGAAATATAGCTGTAATATACACGTGTATTTATAATGATGGCTGTATATGTTACAATTAAAGTGATATAAGAAATTGTATTCTAGGTATGGATAAGTCAACAATTTATCACTTTATTAAATTGATTGTTCGGATATGTGTACAATAGCAAATAAGTAGGAAAAAAATGTGAGTTCAGATGCTGCTGACTTACAACTAGATGTTTTTAATCATAGGTATTGTAATTTCCATAGCCGGGTTTTATTGTAAAAGTGGGCGAAAATTGTAGTATAAACGATCATTTATTTATTGTTAAGTGATTGGATATTTTACACGTGAGTTGAAATGATCTGTTATCTTTAGTTTAAGAGATTTTATACATACACTTTATTTATGCACATTTATTTATATTTATTTGACACTGCCATATTTCACTAAATATCACAGTATGATCATTGTTTTCTTTTATTTTTTTATTGAAATAAATGTTACGTACATCACATTTATTATCAAATATTTTTGCTATCCATTGCTTCAAAAGTATCTTTTCCATTTTCCAAATTATTTTTTTTTCTCTACTCTGTACTCTAAAATATATATCAGCTTTTGGACAGACCATTTAGGCCCACAGCAGTTTAATTTTCGTCCATTCTATATCTTCTATATTTTGCTATATTTCTCCAATTAATAATCCTCCTCTCTCTTGAATCTTCCTCCACAGCTTCTCTCCATTCTTCTCCTTGGTCTAGCATGCTTCCTCCTCCCCTCTGGTTTTTTCTATGCCACTTCCTTTACTTCTCTATAATTTTCCATCCTGGTGAGGTGCCCTAGCCATTGTAGTCTCCTTACTTGAACAAATGTTTCGATTGGCTTATCTCGAAATAGTTTGTAGAGTTCATTTCCTTCCAAAGATTCGTCTTACTACTTCCCTTTCCTCTATACCTATTTTCTGTTGGTTTTTTTGATTGAGGGTCCAAGTCTCACAACAGTTGGTCGGGCCAGTGTCTTGTACAGTCTAATTTTTGTTGCCCTCGAGATATCCTTTGACATACTCCATAGTGTAATATATCTAATTATGTACTAGATCACTTTAAGAAGTCAGCTTGATTCAATAATGTTTATTTATTTATTTATGGTTTAACCAACTTACAAAACTTTTACATTCATTAAAGGCAAAAAGAGAAAGACAGCAGTATAACAACTAGAAACCAGAACAAAATGTAACAACAACAATTAACAGAATTAAGTGACAAAACTCAAACGGAACACATCAGAACGAAATGAGCGGAGGCTGCCAACAAAAGGATCAAGCTTTAAACAGATGCACGCTTTCGACATTCTAGTAAGGGGTAAATAAACTCCATAATTTGCGCGAGGGTAAAGTATGCGGAACATTGAGTTATCACAGCTTCTGTAATATGCGTTAAATTGTATGCTATGTAAAAGAACTGGACAATAATACCAACAATTCAGCATCTTAAAGAGAAAAACTTAAATCACTCTGAGATCTTCTGGTTGAAAGGCCTTAGCTATAATTCCGTAGTTGATCTGATACCAATTATAGATATTAATATGCGCCTTTGAAGCCAAAGATCCTAAAAATATTTTCTGAATGGCTTCGATGTTATCTATATGGCAGGCATAATATCAAGACCATACCACAGATGCATACTCCAGTCTAGAGCGAATCAAAGAGATATAAACGAGTTTAAGACAATGTACAAAATTTAGTTTAGAATTGAAGCACACACCCAAGTCTTTAGTACTAGTGACGGCCTCGATCTCGATTCCATCAATGCTATACTGGTTGTGAACCATACTCAACGAACGACTAAAGCTAATACTACAGCATTTCTTTACATTGAACGCGAGGCTTAGACCACATGCAAACACCATCCATGTCTCTCTGAAGCAGCAGAGCATCCTCGCGCGATCCAATGCTCCTTCCCTAAACAAAATACCAATGAAACATATAATTATAATATATTACAGTGTTGTAATTTTCTTCTTATCGTTCTTAAATTTTCATTCAATAGTACTGATCATCCGCAAACAAAAGACACTGCGATTCCAAAACTACACTAACAATATCATTTATAAACAAGTTAAGCCACTTCGAGCGCTGTCCAGACTTTATTCATGAATCGAATGGGAATGATCTGATGGTTTTGCGCAGATTTAAAACACATTAGTCACAGTTCTGATCGTCATTTGACACGCAGTTCAATGAGTATATTAGTGCTGTTTTGCAAACATTAATCCAGAACCTAATGGTTGCACAAAAAGCAAAGTATAGTACTTTATTAAATACTCGCAGCGCTCTGCCCTAAACAAGCTGATAACTAATGCGACTTCTAAACATTGTTGTACAATATAATATTAACACAATTTTATTATTGGGAATGTTTGTGTTACAATAGATTTTTTTTTTATGCCAAGATAAGAAAAAAAAGCAGCATTAATGGGGTTTCAATAATACTATATTGTTTGACAAACGTCATGAGTTTGATTTGGAGCGAACTATACTATACTTTTTTTATTTATTTTGTTTATTAGTTCTTGGGTACATTTTGCAAACCATTCAATGAATGACTTGTGAGGCGACCGTCAGAACTGACAAAGTCAAAATGGCATAGCTGAAATCTATCGAAAACATCCAATTGCTATCAAACACTTGACCAGCAGTAATGGAAATGTCTGAAGTTGGTCACAACCGTTGAAGAAGTTTGATCGTAAGGAAACATTTTTTCCACGCTTTATCCATACAAAATTAGGTATTTTAGAGTAGCAGTTGTAACCAAAATTTTAACTGGCCCTTGTCATGCTGATTGTCTAGAAATGAAACCAACACATAAGAAAATGGTCTCATTTGTCTCCTATTTTGGCAATTCTTGTGAGAAATAAAAAAAAATATATCTTTATTTTGCACATCAGTTAAAATATGGTATCCCGTAACTTTTCACACCAAAAATAAATGGAAAAATGTGTAGTTTTCATTCGAACATTAACTTTTGGTTTTCTTTTTTTCTGTAAACACTTGTTTGATTTATAGGTGGAAAGTGAGAAAGGGAACATAAAATTGTAGGTGTATATTTATGGCAAAAACACTTTTACAAACACAAATCAATTTACAATAAATAAAACCCTATGCTTTTTCTTCCTTTTCCTTGTTATATTTTTCAAGTTCTTTCAGAAATTGCGCCTTGGGTTTCATAACATTTGGTCTATCTCCTCTACATTTTGGACAGAACCATTTACCTTTTGGTTTGGTGGTCAAGGTAACGCATGAGAAATGGAACCACTCTATTGGACAAAGATCATTGTCACACATGATCATTTCTCCAAAAGAAATTTGATCACAGAGACAATAAGTTGGTTCATCTGGATCAATGGCAGGTTCCTCTGGTGGTGGAGATTCCTCTTTTTGAGTTTGAACAACTTGTCTTGATTTTCTTTTTTTCTTTTTCCCTAAACAAAATACCAATGAAATAATTATAATATATTACAGTGTTGTAATTTTCTTTTAATCATTCTTAAATTTTCATTCAATATTACTGATAGCTTCGACTCATTTACCTTTACCTGTTTTCTTTTGGTTGGAGCTAGACGTTGGATTTACTACAGACGCTTGGCTTCTCAGCACATGCTCGGCTGGTGCCATCTCATTCTGATGATTTTCTATCCCAGAGAAGTTTTCATTCCTTGATCTCCTAGCTCTTTTGATAGGCCTTTCATTAGTATTGTTTATTGTGCTACTTGGTGTCACATTTGCTATTGGGGGTTGTTCTTTGTTCTCTGTTTGAGGCTGTTCTTCTTTGCCATAATCTTAAAATAATCTTAACATTAAAATCAAAAGGGAGGATAACTTACCTAAAATACCTAAATTTTTAAAATCTTGGTCCAATAATCTGGTTTTCATTTCTATTTTGTCTAAAATTGTTTGTAGTAGACTCATTTTTTCATCGCCCAGTTCTTGGGCTGCTATCAAAGCTTGTTGCATTCGGGCGAAGCTTCTTGCCTTTTTTACTTGATCCTCATTGCTTATACCTTTAAAAATTTCTGTCTGAGTCGTTACTTCCCGAACACGAGCTTTAAAGAAATGAAACGTATTTAATATTCACAATTTAAGGATGAATAACACTGTGCTTACCCAAATAGTACACATCCAATTCACGCATACGAGAAATTAAACGTTGTAGTTCGTCAGGAAAATTTTCCACGCAGTCGAGATAATTTTCAACATAAGTTGCAGAATAAACTGCCTCCACAGATACTTGGTTCAACATTTTTTATTCCGCCATTTACAACTCATTATTTTCAAAACAGTTTCCCTCTAATTTTAAAATAATAGGAGATCGAAAACCACAGATCAATTGAAACAATTTTTAGATATATAAGAAAAAAAGAATTTTGTTCCAAAGAACAAGAATGAAAAATCTTGATTTGCGCATAACTAAGCCAAAGAACAGTAAGTGCTTTTTTTTTGAGTTAATTGACTAGGATATCTCTATATTTCGGCTTGTGCAGAGAAAAATCGAACTAATAATTATTTTTACGGCACCCAAAGCTCTTGGTGGCCTCGAACCCACAAGTGGCTGCAACTGGAGTTGACAGGTGTATGTCTATTGCGTTGCCAACCGAGCTGGTTGTCCTCCAAACAAGCTCCTTGAGTTGTATGGTCAAATAGTTTTCTTCTGCTATGTTTTGCTGGCAATGAAGTTTCCGAGGGAGGCAATACGATTACGGGTTAGCCCAAAGAGAATAAGATAGACTGGAAGGCTCCCATTAGTGGCGATGTTAAAAAGCGTACACGAGTTTCAATGTCTCTGGTGATTGTATTCAGTCATGAAAACGCGTGATAGACAACTATATTATATTGGTTGCGTACGGTTCAATTCAGTTTAAAGTTTGAAAGGTAAAATGTGAAAAAAACATTATGTCGAAATAGTTTTACTTTTTTTTTATTAAAATATAAATCAAGTGCTGTTATCCGTTACAATACTGTAGTATTTTCAGTGTGACGCATTACTTTAAACCGCCATGACAGTACTTTACTACTTGGGCACAAATAATAGATGGCATTCGTAACAGTATACGCGACCTTCCCAACTATCTTATACTCTTTGGGTTAGCCTTTGGTTATTATATCCAAGCGAACCGTTCTCTTAGGAACGGACTATATCTCTGGAACGACTTTATGTTTAGAGACTTCAAGTTACCCCTAAACCTAATAAAGAAGAAGCCTAATGTCAGTCAGAACTGCGGTTTCGGAATGAGAATGGTTCGGCTGGTAAGACGTTAGACCTGCCTACTGGATTTGCCGAAGGTTGTGGGTTCGATGCCCACTGGGTGCCATGGGTAATTGTTAAAAAAAAATTGTTTATAAGTTATAACTTGGTTGTATGCTGGCCGAATTGCCTAATGAGACACAGGCCAAGTAAAGCCTAATTTTAAAAAAATGCGGTTTTATCTGCCATTCAATTCCATTCCTTACCTACATCCACGTGTTTTAATTTAGTTTTATTTGTTAAGCTGTTTCGTCAGGGCGCAATATATACATGTATTTTGAACAGATACTATTAAAAATGTATGTATTTTTTACGGGCAATTTTTTGATAGTAGACACGATGACATTTTGGTGCAATTTAAAGTTTTTTTTTTTAAATTTTGATAGAGTAAACAGTACTTTTAAACTTTTATTAGCGTTAAATGATTAGTTTTGGGTTGTTAAATTAGTTAAATGGTTAAAAACATAACGTTGATGCGATTGAGGATAGTGGACGGGTTTGTTTTATATTTTTCAATTGTGCTGGCAAATTGCTTTGATATCAATGCCAAAAATTGAGAGTGTGTATGTGAGTGTTCTTGAATGTCTCCTGTTTCCACGTACTATATTCATAGAATGTATAAGTTTACTTGTCAACAAGGACGTTAACTCCCCATCCTCGGCTGGGCGTATGATCTTAGTATTATTGCCCACCTTAAGATAAAAGCATTTTCTGTTTTGTTTTTATATAATTTATATATCTATGATCGAGAGCATTGCACGCGGCGGTTTAACCTCCGTTCGCTCCCGACAGAATCCCCTGTATTCGTCCTCAAAAGTTTGATATCGGTTTCCACTGTGTGGACTTAGTGTTGTTAGTGTTCAGTGCATGTTTTAAAGTTATAATCGTCGTCGGGCCCGTCGTTTTTCCCCGTTCACGCCGGTATGGAGGCCGGATGGGCCCGGATGGTCCGCGGTGGAAGCGGGGGGTGTCGGTTTTTTTTGGTATCGGTCAAATTTGTTTTTTTGCTAGTTGAGCAAATATTGGTTATGTCTTCTTTGTACGTGTTGGTCAATGACCAAAAGCGAAGATCCTCGACGGAAGTCGGCAATGGGCGAATGATCCTAGCAGTCGAGCCCAACATTTTTTTGTGAAACGCATCATTGAATTGAATTATATCTATGATCGACTGTCGTTACTCATTTGTTAACCAATTTTCAAGAAAATCAGCAAAATATTGTTGGTAAGTTCAAAAATATTTAATTTCCGAATACTGGGACCTCCTAGATTAGTACAGAACTGTTTTCACATGAACTCTAAAAAATGATTGACCTCAAAGGCTTTTCATATAAACAATTTCTTTTGAAACTTGGTACTTGGTCACAATACAGGAGAACAATATCTCTTATGCCAAAATCGAGAAAAAAGATATTTGCCCCTAACCCAAATAAGCGAAAACTTGTTATAGAAAAAGCTCTGCCAAACGCCCCAACCTTTGTAAAAGAATTAGGGCCCAGGAAAAACAAACTCGGCATTCAAATGCTCTCAAAATTTATCTATGATCAGGTTTTCCTAGAAGATTATAGAGAGAAATGCAGTGACCAAGTTTTAAATGAAAGTAGGCAGGAATTACTCAAGCATAACATGTCTTGCAAAAATGTTGAAATCCAAGAAGATGTCAACTTTAAGATACCTCCCCTTTATGGCCGCAACATTGAAGAACATTTTTATAAAATAGGGGAACAACAGCTGAAGCCATATAGAGACCTTATGAATGATCTTGTGGAGACTATTCCTCAAATACCCAAGAAATGGTTGTTCTGTCAGGGTTGGACAAGATATGCCCCTAATTCTTTGCCAGAAAAAGTAGATTTTCCATTAGAAAGAGCATTAGTTTTTGATGTAGAAGTCTGCATGGTGGCAGGAAAACTCCCCACATTAGCTACTGCAGTTTCATCCAAAGCTTGGTACAGTTGGGTAAGCCCAGCACTTATTAATGGCTCTAGTAAAGCTGATGCTTTACACCATTATACTTTAAGTGAATTGATTTCTTTTGAAAGCACATCTCATGATGATGGCAGCATTTTAAATGATTTTCAGAAAGAGCCAAAGGTGATAATAGGACATAATATTTCCTATGACAGGGCCAGAATCAAAGAGCAGTATTGGTTAAATAAAACTGGCACTAGATTTGTGGATACAATGAGCTTACATGTTTGTGTTAGTGGTTTAACTAGCTATCAGAGAGCTGTTATTAAATCTGACAAATTTTTGGAAGAAGATGAAAGTTGGAAAAACTGTAGTTCTCTTAATAATTTGATTGATGTGTACAAACTATACTGTAATAAAAAACTAAATAAGGAAACAAGAGATATTTTTGTAACAGGAACATTAACAGACATAATGCAAGATTTTCAAAAGGTTATGAGATATTGTAGCACTGATGTGCTTGCTACCTATGAAATATTTCAGAAGCTTTACCCCTTATTTTTGGAAAGGTTTCCCCATCCTGTTACGCTAGCTGGTATGATGGAACTAGGTACTGCATATTTACCAGTAAATCAAAATTGGAATACCTATATTTCTGAATCGGAACAGACATTTCAAGATCTGGAAGCTGAAAGTAGAATACTTCTCGCTAGACATGCTGATAATGCATGTCAGTTACTGCACGACAACAAATACCAGGAGGATCTCTGGCTTTGGGATCAGGACTGGGACACCAAGAGTCTACGGTTGAAGAAGTTGCCTGAGCAAAAAAAAAATAAATGTGAATCAAAATCTATTAATTCAGAAACACATACCGATGAAGATGTGGATGAATTAGAGGAGAAATTCAAATATTTATGGAAAACTAAAGAAAGCTTGTCTAGTGTGCAAGTACTTTTACCTGGATATCCTAATTGGTAAGTAACATTTCTGAATCCAAGTAGCTATTATACAGCCTATAGTAGCAGTAATTAATTTTTCTAGAATGTAATGATACTTTCAGGTACAGAAAAATTTGCACAAAGTCTGGATCTACACCTGATTGGATTCCAGGTCCTCATTTAATAAGTACATCAATGAAAATAACACCCAAATTACTTCACTTAACTTGGGAGGGTTATCCGCTACATCATGTAAAGGAAAGAGGTTGGGGTTTTCTGGTCCCTTATTCCGACGACTGTGAAGTTAAACGCAGCCTGCCCCTGAAGCAGTTACTAGAAAAATGTCCATTGTTAACAGAAAAAAGCAAAACAGCTGATGGAGATGTTGTGTTATCAAATATAACAAAAGCAGTTGAAGACCATTTAATGAGCAAAGAATATTACTCGAAAGTAAAAAAGGATAAAACTGGAGGGCTTTATAAAGGTAGTATGCATATTTTTCAAAGTTGACTTTACTGACTCAATTAAATAATGGTAGGTGCTGGAGTATGGTGCAACATACAAGTAGAAGATTGTTGTTGGTTTTTTAAATTACCACATAAAGATGGAGCTTCGTATAATGTCGGTAATCCCTTGGCTAAAGACTTTCTAAATAAATTTTCAGAAAATGTGTTGGCAAGTGACTCAAAAAGTGCAGAAAATGTTTTGACTATAGCTAGAAAATTGTCATATTGGCGAAACAATCGCAACAGGATTTTAGATCAGATGGTTGTCTGGTTACCGGAAGATAGTTTTCAGAATCATTTGCAACATAAAGGTAAAAAGTCCATTTAAAAAGTAAAAAGTTACCCAAGTTGACATACATAGATTACTAGAAATTTTGTGTATGTATGCTTTGTTAACTTAACCTTTAACTTTTTTTTAATTTTGAAGGATTTACGTATGGAGCAATCATACCCCAAGTTGTGGTGTGTGGTACTTTAACTCGAAGAGCTATGGAACCAACCTGGATGACTGCATCAAATGCTCATTGTGAAAGAATCGGCAGCGAGTTGAGAGCAATGGTTCAAGCACCACCAGGTTATTATATTGTCGGAGCAGATGTTGACTCTCAAGAATTGTGGATCGCCAGTGTACTTGGTACTGATATTTTTTAATACGCTTGGCATAATATAAGAAAAAAATTTAATAAAATTTATATGTCGTTAGAGTATAATAAAACCTTTTTATTACCTACATTGGCTGAATAGTTCACCAAATTTGATGTTTTCCATGCTTAATAATCATATTAGATTTCTACTTTAAAATAGATTTTGTAACATACTTATACTTTTTTTTCAATTTATGAATCTAAGTTAGCTTACCTGTAATGTCACCCTGTTGGCCCATCATATTTAGTAATTATTTGCAATTTATATCAGTATTTTTTCTTAAACTACTTTTTTAAATGCTTGATATATTTTAAATGTTTGATATATTCATGTTCATTCCAGGAGACTCTCATCATGCTAAAATGCATGGCGCCACACCATTTGGTTGGATGACTCTTTCGGGGAATAAGTCCAATGAAACAGACATGCATAGTGTAACAGCGAAAGGGGTCGGTATTTCTCGGGACCACGCAAAAGTGATTAATTATGCCAGAATATACGGAGCAGGTCAAAATTTTGCAGAAAGATTACTAAAACAATTTAATCCGTCCATGTCAGAGACTGAAGCTCGCAGCAAAGCTCTAAAAATGTTCACCCTAACCAAAGGAAAAAAAATCTACTACCTTAAGCCTGAACATTTACTTGATTTTCCGGACAAACCTTACAACCAGTGGCAAGCCTTTGAAATAGCAAAATCTTGTCGTAAAACAATTGACGAAATGTTTTTGAAATCCAAATGGGTAGGAGGAACTGAATCAGCAATGTTCAATCGTTTGGAAGAAATTGCAAACAGTCCTAGTCCATGCACACCCTTTTTAGGGGGTCGCCTAACGCGGGCCCTAGAACCTAAAACCGCCGCAGAAGATAAATATTTACCGACCCGGGTCAACTGGGTAGTACAATCGGGAGCGGTTGACTTTTTGCATTTGATGCTGGTGTGCATGAAGTGGATAATGGGAGGCAAAGTTCGGTTTTGTATTAGTTTCCACGATGAGGTCCGCTATCTTGTGCCCGAACAATATAAATATCAAGCAGCTCTGGCATTACACGTCACCAATCTTCTCACGAGAAGTTTTTGCTGCTATCGATTGGGTCTGGCAGACGTACCACAGTCGGTTGCCTTTTTTTCCAGCGTCGAGGTGGACACAGTTTTAAGAAAAGAATGTGGTAATGACTGTCAGACTCCTAGCAACCCCCACGGGTTAGAGAAAGGGTACGGAATTAAAAGCGGAGAATCATTGGATATTTATCAAGCTATTAACAAGGCTGCCGGCGCTCATACCTGCTGGTATGATGATAAGAAAATTAAAGAGTTTGAGGAGGTGAATCATTTTTGAGAGTTCCTTTTGCTTCTTGTGCCTGTTACTGTTTTCAACTTTCACAGTTTACCGTTTCACTATATTTTAATACATTAACTTTTAGCAGAGTGTTATGTTTGTTGTTTCTCATTATGGAAGGTTTCAACCATATTCGAGAGTTGAAAATCATCACAGTTAATAGAAAACCACGAGAAAATTCTTCAATAATTTGTCATTATTTTGACTCTAAAAACTCTTATTTCGCTAGTTAAATTAAATTCACGAATAATTATGTTTCTTCCGTCACTAGGTAAATTTAATGTAGAGGCCATAATTATGATAAAAATGTTACCATCGCCATGCCATCTTTTTTTTTTCTGCAAAATTTAATACGTGTATGTTAACTTCTTGAAAAAATACCACAAATTTTTATTGTTACAAAAGTACAAAAGTATTATTAGCATAGGCAAAGATTCCATATTCAATATCTAATTGCCATGTGGAGCATCAAGCGTGTTATATTTTTCTATGTGGAACACCTTAAACAACCTAAATCGATAACCGTTTAATAATTTAAAATAAAATGACAAAAGCTCAAACGCGCCGAAATACAAACACCGACCTTCAACATCGGAAAAAACTTGATTAAAATCTCAAATTTAATTAATGGAAAATTAAGTTTTTACTTGTTCCATTGTTGTAACAGTATATATTTACTTGAACATCTGTAAAAGTGGCAACGGTATTATGAACTTTTAGAATGACGTATAAATTTTCTCATTGAACATTAAGGAGGTCAATTGGATTTGAGAATTCGCGGAAATATGAGAGTTATATTCATAACTCGAGGCTCTTTCTATTGAAATACGTTTTGTATTAGAAAAAACATGTGACTGTATACAATATTTTTCTCATTTTTAATTAAAAAAAGCTCTAATCATTAACATTTATATCTTACTAACATTGGTCTCTACTCCACTGTTGGGTAAAATTTTGGTCACCAAATGATCAGGTATCGCAAAAGTCTGATACAAACCGTCCTCAAATGGAAAGTTTACCTTAATATCACAGGATTTTGTTGTAGTAATTCGTGTGTCCAAAGATTTCTCTGACATATAGAGCCCAATTTTCTCACAAGATATTAAATCCAAACCAATTACTTTTTCAAAACAATGCAGATTGCATTCTTGACAGTCGGTAATCTCAATTCTTGTAACTGATCTCAGTAGCACAGTCACCTTATTGCACATGTCAAGATTTACCGATTCGATTGCATTTTCTATAACTACTGTACAGTCTTCACAGTTGTAAAGAAATATGCAGTCGCCTTTCTTTGCTGTGTTTATTATAACACCATGGTTGCCCCTCTGATGTTCTATTTTCCATTTATTTTCAAAGGATGTGATTTCATTAGAGGTTGTAGATCTATGTTTATTAAATACTTGTTGACCAGCATCATCTTTATTTATTTCCTTAAGGAGTGCTTGATGTTCCATCATTTTCTTTAAATTAGGATTGTCTCCCAATGGTTGAGAAGCTGGCAAGTTAAGCGTTCCCAACCATAATATACCATTTTTAAAAAAGCTTATTATAAACAGTGATAATTCTTCATAAGTTTGCATCCAACTTGTAAACCACTCCAAGTGGACTTTTCCTAAAGTTTCGATTTCAGTTTGAGCCTTCTGTTTATAAAACTCAATATAATTATTTAGTTTTGGAATAAATTTGTCCACTTCGTCTTCGCAAAACCATTCAAAGATTTTAATACTCTTGCTTACCAATGTAATTTGAAAAATGTGGTCGCTAGCTTTGGACTCTGCTGCAATTACTTTGTGTATTTCCCGAAGTATTGGTTCTGTCAGATATTGTTCATTTGAGGGGTTGAATGGCTTTTTGTATTTACAAAGGGTTTCCACCAAATTGATCGTCTGCCGAAATACATTGTCAACTGTAATACTTTGTTTGTAAATGAGACCATCAATTGACTCAGAATAGCTTTTGTATTTCTTGAAGGGATTTCTGTATATTTCTTTTAACGTGGTTACACTCATAATTTTGATATTACTGCTTGACATTTGAAGTGACTTATCGACAACTAAAAAAAGTGTCACTAAGAGCGGAGGCAGGGGGTAGGTGAATAACGCAATTAACGCAAAGAATGGCGACGAATTAGTTACTGTTGCCTAATAATTTGGGATCCTTACGGTATTTATTTCAGAAATGTCAAGGGCAACGAAAAGGAAGCACGTAATGTTGGAAGTTTTACATGATGACTTCTCACACCCATCAGAAAATCAACAAATTGTTCGAGTTTTGGTTAGTCGAGGGAACAATTTACTTGAGGTTGAAAGTACAAATGGCAACACATTTCTTGCGTCAATGCCAACTAAATATCGAAAAAACGTTTGGGTTAAACGAGGTGACTTTGTTCTTGTGGAACCTATAGAAGAAGGTGATAAAGTTAAGGCTGAAATTGTCAGAATTTTAACAAATCAACATGTGAAATACTTTAAAAAGGAAAAAGTGTGGCCAAAAGAATTTGATACTCAAGTCGAGAAGGAAAACAATGAGGATGATCTTTTCGTTAATACTAATAGACATTTTCCAAGTAATGAACCGAGCGATGAAAGTGATACTACCGAGTCAAGCCATGAAAGTAGAGACACTGAGGATGAACAAAACAGTGATAATGAAACCAGTGAAGAAAAGAAAAACTTAAATGCAAACTAAAGGTTTGTTTAACAACCAATTTTTTGCTTTTCATTTTAAGGGAATAAAAATCTTTTAATATGATTAACTTTGTTTTTACCTGTCATTGTCAATAAAACAATCCAAGTTACCCTAATCTAATAGGTATAGGTACTACTATTTATTAAATGGAAACTCTATTTATCATTTTCAAAGTCTGCTGGGTTTTTCCTCAACAATCGACGATGTTCCTTTTCTGTTTGGTCATATATTATGTAAGCCAGAGCAAGAGCTGAAAAATATCCTTTTGTAAGTAATGTAATTTAAAGAACATTGAAATTTTAGTAACATCGGGATAAAAAATACAAGATGTTCTGTAATAAATGTGTCATAGCATGAAATAGGTGATTATAAGGTGACTAGTGCCTTCTACATTTACATATTTTAAAAAGTTACATGTAAACTACCAAATTTCTTTTGTTACATAATTAAAAACCATCACAAGTGGTTTTTCAATAAAGTGGCAACACTCCAGATTTGGCAAACAGAATTTAGTCGGTTTCACTTTTTTTAACCATATTTAATTTTAATGATGCAATATTATTCTCACCAGTTTGAGCTTTGGCTCACTTATTACATTATTTTATAATATAATACATTCCATACGGTGTGCACACTAAATATAGAACTTCAAATCTGCAATAACTGGCAGACAACATACTCGAGTAGGGTGTTCTGTTCTTGGCAATTTTTTATCGAGCTGATGTTTAACTACTTACGTGGTACTACATATGGAGCTTGGTCCATAATTCTTCTAACCATATTGGGAACCCCTTTTGATATTATTCCCTTAAATGCTTTCTGTTCGAATGGAGACAGTCTGTAGTAAACAATTCCACGAATTTTAGCCAAATGTCCAAATCCGTGAGCCATTACCCTATAAGAAACATTACATAATCAATAGAATATTGATGCCATGTAATACGGCACTGTGTAAATGGACGTTACCTATGTATGCTTAAAACTGCGTTATTTGTTGTCGATTAATTTGAATTAATTAAAATACTAGACGCGTCTGGCTTAAAATTTGAGAATCTAAACCTTGATATAAACCGATTTACTATACAACACAGATTAATTTTGCTTGGTTAGGCTAAAGCATATGTCACATGTCACTCAGTAATTAGGACAGAGCAGCATGAGCTGCAATTTCCGACAGTTAGTGGAAGCGTGGTGACGTCACCTCGCCAACTCATGGAGAAGAATAACTTTACTTTGACTCCTAATGTATAAGATGTTGTATTGATTTTATTTTTTTTAAGGACCTTTAGGATTTTGTTTGGCAATTTAGAAATTAGTATTATACATTTTTCAATAGATTTCATCGGAAAAAAAACTAGGTACCTGTGTGTTTATAAAAAAAAACAATCAAATCTCTAGTTAAATTTATATATAATTTTTAAGGAAATAATGTCATAATTACACTTAAAAATTAACTTGTTGTCTAAAATGCTTCTGTAATTTGTTATTCTTAATCCCTAACTTGGTCATATATTTGGATTGCAATCGTTTCATATAGTGAATATCTCTGGCTTTCCTGAAATTAATTTTAGGTCTATGCATACTTTATTTGTAAGAAATATTATTACTTACCTCACAACAGATTCCTGTTCAGCAGCAGTCCATCCCAAAGCTCGATATTTGGCAAGAACTTTATGGAGTTTTTTATTATTATTATTGGAAACAGCTAATGCCTTGTTGGGGTTTAAACTTTGCTTATAATATCTCATGAGACTTCTGTGTCCAACTGTTATGCCTGATGGTAGAACTAGTTGATAATCTGAACCATCTAGTTCAGCCACATTAACCTAAATAACATATTTCTAAAGCATTTATACTTGATGATGTGAATATTGATGTAAAGAAATTTTAAACTTTTTAAGAAGATTTGAAGTAACACAAGAAATGTTTTACATACGTCTTCATCTGGATTAATATCTTCATTGTCTGCATCTTCATAAGACGAAGAGTAATCATAAAAATCTGCATATTCAGCTAATGCAATTCCCTCATATAACATTTTACAGTGCCCTTTGTCTATCATATGTTTTCTAGCAGCATCTGCAGAATGGAAGGTTCTACCTTTTTCATTGCACCATAAACACATGAATCCTTTAATAAATTAGAGAAACCAGTAGCAAGAATAATACTTCAAAAAGAGTATACCTACCACAAGTTACCTTTTCATATAAATAGCCCAAAAGACCCTCCATATTGATGCAGTACTCAATGTCTGGTATAAAAAATGAATGCACACTGGTGATGTGTTCCAAATTACTAATAAAATTTCGACTATGATGTGTGCAAAATAAACAATCATTGCTCTCAATAGCAGTATTTATATCTTCCCACTCATCAGAACTCAGTTCCTCAGAATCACTGTCTAATGCAGGATCAAGAACATTGTTTTCATTAAACGATTTGTTTTTATTAACAGAATTATGGTGGGTCACATTTTGCTCTGATGGATTAAAACTTTTCTCATTATCTTTGTGCTTTTTTGAATTCAGGTGATTATTGTATGCATTGCTATTTCCATAATTTTTTTTACATATGTGGCAGTAGACATTACTGTTTTGCTGAAGAGCTTCATTCAAGTTCCGTTGGTTTAACACCTTAAACTGAAAGTCTTCACTGTTAACTGGCGGCAATTCAGCAACTTTTCGTTTTAAATTATATCTGTCAAAATATATCGATTTGAAAAGTGAGTTTATTTTTATTATCATTGTACCCACCTGTGCCAATCTGATTTATAGTGTAATCTTTGAATTTCTGGATCTTTAAACCCAACTCTACAAGTTATACACGTGAAGGAAGAGTGTTTAACAAGGTCCATTTTATTTTATAAAAGAAATAAAATCAACTTGGAAACGTTGTAACTAGGCATCAGAGCGAATAGATATAAAACGTGGCTCCTTCGTACGTTCACTGATGTCAGATATCACTGATATGACTGATATAATAGAAAAACACTAAATATGATTATTCTTTTTGGACCCAACAAAACTTGGCCTAGATTGCTAGAATCATTGGCCCATTACCGATATCTGGCGAGAATTACTATTTACTGGTTAAAAATTAATAATAAAGTTTTTTGATTGATTTGATATTTACACGATGTCGATATTCAAAAATGGAATTTTGTCCAACTACTGTGTGGATGAAAAAAATGTGACAGCGCCGTACAAAGATGTTAGAATTGAAATATGCATTAAAACACAGCAACCTCGCTCTTAATCGAGTCTGTTACTAAAACACAATAAAGTATCTTTTTTTTTTAAATTAATTTACCAACTTACAGATCGTGTGGCTGACTGGGTTCAAAACAGCAAAATATGGAAACAACTTCAGCAACCGTTCTCTCAGATATATTTTTTAAAACAACATTAAGTTACTAAACGCATAAATATTTTATAAATTTAAATTTTAAAATTACAAAGCAGCAGTCGTTTTAATTTATATGCACATTCTAAGCTTCATAAAAAAATAATTCTTTTGTTTAATACGTAGATATGCATTCCATATCCAGTAGAGGTGCATTAATTTATTTCGTACTAATTACAAAAAGTACAACTTTAACTATAACTCAAGTATAATCTGCAATCACAAAAGTGAGTTGGAGTTGGTTTGGCTTTTTGCAGGTCGTCTTTTAAACACATTTTTTTCAATCGCAGTTTCTACCCTTTTGTAGCTGGTAGTCAAGTGTCGAGAATAGAAAGTGTCATAATCAAAACTCACCTAGGTATCTTAATAAACTTTTTATATCCGGAATTCTTGATTCTATTACAAATAATCATTACAAATTTGATTCTCTATTGGTTCTTTGATACAACATTATGTCATTGTCATTATGTCATAGCAAGGTAATCTTCGTTTTAGTTTTATGACTTTTAGTCTTTGTTTGATGGAAAACATACTTATATGACTATAGAAATATATTGTCCCATAATTTATATCTAAAAATTATTCTTTGGTGTTTTAAATTTTTAAATAATTTTAGGAAGAGGGTGTAGGTACGATTTTAGGATGGCAAACAATTCGGATAATAGTGTAAAAATATTTCCTGCAAAAGTTATTGGTGTTGCTGGGAATATTTGTATTGTGGTAGGTATCTGCTAAGAACATTAATTTTATATTTCAGAAAAGCGTTTTTACACCTACAAATTCTTGTTGGGCGAACTGATACAGCTGATTAAATGCCTAGTCATTTTTTCTAATTGCGCATTTTTAGTACGACCAAAATTTCATAAGCAATAAGCAACTATCTGAAAAATATAAGCAGTATTTATTTAAATATTACCTATATATATTCTTATAGGGAAAAATCATTTTTTCCCGCAACCTGCCGCCGCATATATAGGCAAATTATGTTGGTTTTAGGGTGCAAGACAAATATATCGAGGTTATATAGGTAGTTGATTTGATTCTCGACTAGACAAGTACACAAAAAAATAGAAATTGGCCATAAAATAGGTACTTTTCGCAGAAATCCATCCTTCACCATTTAATTTGCTTGTAGTTATTATTGTTCTGTTATGTTGAGAAAAGCACATTCGTAGATGATTTTTCATGAAGTTCCTACAGTTATAGCATCGATTTTGGATGCTACGGCTAGTCCAGGCCCATCTGAAATAGAGTCTACAGTGGGTGGTTTATTTAATTATCTTGTGATTGTCACTATGCCCGTACATTGAAAAAAAAAAATGAAAATTTGATCTTCTGGTGCTTAGTGAAAGTCTGGTAAACGGCATTTGAGTTACGAGTTTACCAAACTTATTGCATACTATGCTTTTTCTACGACCCTTAGTTTTTGGGAACATTTTTGCAAAAGACGGTCCATTCACCGGCATGACCGTCAGAATTGACAAATGTCAAAATTCAAGCCATAGGAAATATCTCCGAAAACATCCGATTGCTCCTAAACCCATGCGGTAAACCCCGGAAATATCCGAAGTGGCTCGGATCCGTAGGAAAAGAAACTGGCCTGGTAAAATGACACTTCCGCATGCTAGATCGGTGTGTAATTAGAAATTTTACAGAAGGGTGTAGAAAACATTTTTAATTCCTACTCTAAATGAAATACCCATTTACGGCTGTGCCCAAAGTGTCACTTTATAAACACTGTCGTGAGCCATACGTCCCTCAGTGTTGTTTTGAAAAATGTACTCATCTAATTGTCGTAGAAACAATACAATTTATAAACTCCTTCAGACACTGGTTTACTAAACAGTCGCTCTGCTGCACTCTGCTCGCTCCTAAACAGACCAAATTGTCGTTTATACAACTTGTTGCATAATATAGTATTTTGAACGTTCGTGTTTTCTAAACTATAGATGCTCTTTTGTAAGTAAATTGATTGAAACTTGAAAGACAAATTGCAGCTATTTATTACTTTAAATAAATATTTGCCTTTAATTTTTATATTTTATAGGTATTGGGGTTAGCAACATGTGTATTGTGCTATTTGCAAATAAAAACCGAAGAAAATGTTCTCAGAAATGCTAATTTTATTGCCAAATACAGCCACATCATTATTCATATTTCCTGTTTGACTATCATTTTATTAGATGTTTATACATTAACACGAAGCATATTTTTCGTGAGTATACCATTTATATTTAAAATAATTTCCTTAAAATGTTTGTGATCCTAAAGTAATCACATATTTACTTTTTTTTTTTCAGAAAAGAAGATTTCACCGTATTTTTGCTGGTATTGGTGTGTTTTTATATTTGCTATTTGAGACAATAATGGCTGTAAATGCTTTGACCTCAAAATTTTACAAAGCTCTTGTTTTTCGTATTCTGGTTTTGTTTATTTTCCGTAAGCAATCTAATTACTAATTACTGCATAATCGACTCTAATAGCTAATAGTTAAAATTATAAGGTAATAATCAGTAATACCCGGTAACATAAATATTTTTAAATACAGATTTAGAGTGTAAATTGTAATTTGGGCATTTTCAATTAAATCTTTGCATTAGTCATATTATTTACATTGTATTTATGGATTTAAAAAATTATTAATTGCGGTTAAATTTACAAACTAAGTGCTGCCGTGTTTCTAATGTGACCCCTATACCGACTTCAGTGTTGATTTTTAGTATTTTTATTTACCTTTACCCTGGCCATATCTAAATTTTACCAAGACGTGAAAGAACAAAGGAGGCGAATAAAGGAGCAGATTTTTGAAAGGCAAATAGCTAGACACCATAAATGTACGTTTTTTCCATCAAAACGTTTCCTTCTAGTATTTAATTGCATCCTTTGTTTTAGTTGAACGGGTTTATATACCACTAAGACCACCAGAACAATCCACATCTTCGGATCCCTAATTGAAAATAAAAGTCATTATTAATTTGTTATTTTGTCTTATGTACTTAAAACACGATTTTATTATTGTTATTTTCCCTGTCACGATCATTAACTCAATGCAAATCAATATACAATATAATATAAATAATAATTAATAATAAAATAAATATAATATAAATCAAAGTATACAATATGATCCCACTGAATTATACCAAAAACAAATTAAACTAATAATAATGAATCCTCGATCTCCAAAATTATATTCTTTAATTAAATTACGCAAACAAGAAATGCCAATTAGTTTCTTTTGCAACAGCACCATCAGTTAAACTTTCAACAAGATAAATAAAAATTTTAGAATATCATACTGCCCTTAAACCTAGATATGTTATAAAAAATTCGTTCGAAATAATCAACAAGCTTAAATACATTAAAATTCCTCCTAAGGCAATTCTAGTTTCCTTGGTCGTAAAAATCTATTTCTTAGTATTTCACCGATTGACGTAATAAACATAATAGAGAATATTCTTACTCAGAGACAAGTCAACCCTATCATGAAACAAGACTTGTTAGATAGTTTAATAGTTCATTTAGCCCAAAATTATTTTACATTTAACGGTCAATTTTTTATTGCTAAAGAAGGATTAATTATCAGAAACCCACTTAGTCCACTACTTGCAGAAATTTTTATTGAAAATTTGAAAAATATCATACTGAGTAAAAGATTTCTTTGGTGGTATAGATACGTAGATGATATTGTTGCTCATTTCACTGGAACGGAAACACACCTGCAGTCCTTGTTGAATCATATTAACTCAATCCATAAGCGTATAAAATTTACTATAGAGATGGAACTAAATAACTCATTAAACTTTCTGGGCTTAAATATAACTAAATTACAGATCAAATTAGATTTTTCCATTTACCATAAACCCTCACACACGGACACAGTAATTCATAATAACTCAAATCACCTTCACACACACAAAATGACTGCCTTTTATTCTTTGATTCACAGACTACTTAATATACCACTTTCCACAGAAAATTTTGAAAAAGAATGAAATATTATAAAACAAATAGCATTTAACAATGATATATAAGATTATAACTAAAAAGCAGTTTGAAATAACCGGGAACTCTATCTATCCCATATTAAATACCGAACCCAAAATTTATAAAACAATAAAATACATTGGAGAATAAAGCAAGAAAATTTATAAACACCTATCTAAATTTGATCTACTTTTAAAACTGAAAACATCATTTTAAAAATTTTTAAAAAACAATAAAACTAAATTACGAAAAACTCAATAGTCTGAAGAATAATTTTCAAATTTTACATAATGAAACAAAAATTAATAAAATGAGATATTGGAATCTATTACTTAATGACCAATTGGATTTAAATGCGTATCTGTTGTAAAAGGAAACTTTATAACCCTACACCGATAATTAAGAATCAATTACTACCTGATTGTATACATAGATGTCGGAATATTTCATATTTTGTATTTGATAAAGGTGTTGTCGAAACAGTTGTCATAAAGTAATAAATAACTGAAAATCTGAGCATTTTTTTGTTTTAATTTTATTGTGCAATGTAAATTTTATAAAGTATATAACTAAACAAACTCCTAAGTAAATCGGTATTGAGTGCACCCTATCGTTTCCTCTCATTTTTGGCGACGAGACGTCTGGCGTCGGTTTTTCGCTCGCCGAGAATCTGCACTCAATATCTGGTCTCCGTTCGAACCAAAACATCGAATCCTTTTCCTGTTATCTCTTTTCTATATAGAGTCTATTGTGTTTGACAACAATTTGGTTTGAAATGAGAGGTTTAAAATTGTGTTGTAGTTATAAGACGTGGGCAATGTTCAATGCGTTAACGAATTTGGTGAGTACAACATTTACCCTCAAAAACTGAATTTATAACAATTACCTTGATGTCTTTATTTATATTGTTATATATACTAGACGATTTTAATATGTCTACGTAATATACAAATGTGAAAATAATATATTTTTTAAATATTACAAATTTATTTTCTATTTCTCTTTTATTGTTAATAATTGTTTATCAAAATATTCAAAAATGTCTAAAATAAACCACAGAAAAGCTTAAAAAGTCATTTACGCCAGTAATGTCGATACGGTATGTATTTTACAAAATTGATTAACCTGACTGTCTATAAGATTTGCGAATATCATACAGGGTGTGCAAGATATCCGGCGCTATGCTAAATGTGTCAAAAATTGGCAGTTATCGACTTGAAATTTGGCAGGGTGGTGGAAGTTTACTTTCTGGGCGTCATCAAACTTTACGAAGCATTTTTTTTTTGGTTTATTTTCAATCCTAGATTATTTTTTCTCGAAAATGATTTGCCCGGTCAGAAAAACCCTTGAACCAGGAAACGCGGGAAATATGGGGCCATAACGTTTTTTTTTAGTTAACTTTTCGATTATGTACAGGGTGTGTCGGTTATAGGCTGAACTAAAAATTAGCCTGTCCGAGGGTAAATTATTAGCTCCAGGTGAAAAAAAAACGTGATCTGGCTTAGGCAGTGATATAGGCTATATCGAGGACAATAATTTTCTTATTTACAATTTTCCTCTATCTAAGCGAGATACAAAAGTATGGCACGAATTTCCAGCAAGTTCGACTCAGTAAACACTGAGGCAGGAAGGATCCAGTACCGAGACAAATTATTTTTTGAGGTTTGAATTTATTAGATTGGCAATGTTCGTGTTAAATATTTAGCGGGACCCTGTATAGTTTTAATAGGCAAAATTTTTCCTGATTTTTTATTTTTGTTTTTCAGAGTTTTATTTAAAAATGTTTGCCGATGGTACTGCGGATCACTTAAAACATAAGCGGCCCATAGCTTATTTCGGTAGATTTTTAAAACAAGGAACAAGTTTTATTCACTCAAATAGTTGATGGATATAAGGATTTGTACACTGATTTTGTTAATAAAAAATCTCAACGGTAATGTCAAATAAATTAGTTTTTACTGTTACAATTTCTCTTTCAGAGATGTGATGGTACGAATTAACGATAACCCCTGTAAAATTTAAAATAGTTAGTTCATTTAGGCAAAAATATATTAAGCTTTAATAAAGGCGTATTTTAGTTGTAAAATAAATATATATATTTTTTTCGAAGTAAGGAAATGTTAGCAACAGTTTAGGCGAAAAAACGTACTAGTAATATCCAGTTGAACTGGCAACGCTGGAGGTGAGTAATTATTTCCGAACGAGAGCACACCATGATCATAGTTGAAAGAAAAACGATTTCGGTCTCCAGCCCTTCTAACAGCCCTTCAACGAGAATCATCTTTTACAATACAGGTTGTTCTTTCAGAATTTGAAACCTATAGACTATATACTGCACCAAAAATATAACAAAATTAACATTCACAAAAAGTATTGTTATTTTTGAAGGAATTTTTATATTATAACCTGGCAGGTATACAGATTGCCCAAATTTCTATGAATAGTCTACTGCTTTTTTCCTGTTTGGAAATATGGTATTAATATAATACATATCAGGAAACAAATTATAGAGTGTGATCAGAAATTAATCCGATCGGGATTAAAATCATTTAAAAGTCGGTTATTTTAAACATATAACAATACTGTTTACCTTATTACTATTGAATAATATAGTGGCATTGATAGTTTTGTAGGGGAGGGAATAATGAACTGAACACTAGTGTAAGAGACTCAATGTTTCCTAGACTTCCTTTTAGAAGCCGCGTGTGGAATAATAGTATACAAGTTCATCGAAATAAATTCTTAATTTAAAATTTGATCACAAACAAAACAAAACTACGGATAAACCCTCGAATTATAAAATAAACGGCCTACCTTATGTGCACTCTAGTGTAAGACCCCCGAGGCCTCTCGGATTTTCTTTCTCCACACCATGTCCATTGCAGCAATGTAGTGGGGGTTACCAATCGCAAACACGCGAAAACTATGCGCGGTAATTCGGCCAAACAAAACCCGAGGGCTCATATTATCGCGGTGAAATGACACGCGTTTTTTACCATAAAGTATATAAAAAATTAAATTAAAATTAAAATTGATAAATGTATTCGATTAACCCCGAATCATAAAGAAATCAATATATAGAAAACCGAGGTAATGAATTAATATTTAGTGTCAATATACAAAATAAATAACCAAAACTGAACATACCGCCCACCAAATACAACGGTATTTCAAAAAACAACAAAAAAAAAAGAAAATAAACAAAATATGCTAATATTAAAGTTTATCAATTGTGATTAATTGGCCGGCAGAGGACATACCTTAATAACCGGTCGTTTGATTAAACCGTTTTGGGTTCTGACAGTGACTACTCGTGGAACACCGTCAGCACCAGGGTGAATGGAATCAATCCGTCCCAGTCTCCACTGGAGGGGAGGTAAATTATCCTCCTTCAGTACAACTAGAGTACCCGGCGTGATAAGAGTGGTATCTTTATCCCATTTAGCTCTCTGTTGTAAAGAATGAAGATATTCCATATGCCATCTTTTCCAAAATGATTGATGCATTTTGGTCAGTAACTGCCACCTATCAAGTCTATTCATAGGAACACAAGTGAGGTCGTGATCGGGAATAGCTGATAAAGGAGCTAAGGAGAGAAAATGACCTGGTGTTAAACTGGATAGATCGTTGGGATCACTACTCATAGCGCAAAGTGGTCTAGAGTTGAGTACGGCCTCAACTTGAGTGAGAACTGTGTAAAATTCTTCATAGGTAAGTAATTGTTCCCCTATGATTTTAGTAATGTGGGTTTTGACGCTTTTAATGCCAGCTTCGTGTAACCCACCAAAGTGAGGCGCTGAAGGAGGGAAAAATTGCCACTCGATTAATTCCTCAGCGGCTGCTTTAGCCATGCAATCTGCTAAGTATCGAGCTGCACCAACGTAGTTGGTACCGTTATCACTGTGCAGTTTGGAGCATCTACCACGTCGACTGATGAAGCGACGCAATGACGCAAGAAAGGCAGAAGTGGATAGGTCTGATACCAGTTCCAAATGCAGGCACTTTGTAGAACAACACACAAAGAGAGATAGATAAGCCTTTTGAGTACGGCAACCTCTATGTCTTGACATCAGTATCTGAAAAGGGCCACCGAAATCCAAAGAAGTACATTGAAAGGGCTTGGCTTGGGTAATGCGGAAACTAGGCAAATCGCCCATTTTTGGTTCTATTACCTGAGGATGTGTTCGAAAGCAGCGGAAACACTTATGGACAATACGTTTTATAGCTCCTTTAGCACCCAAAATCCAAAACCGTTGAGATATAAAATAGCGCAAGGCCTGCTGTCCACAGTGAAGGTATCTTTTATGAAAATCCTCTATTATAAGATCAGTCAACCTATGTTTGTTGGGAAGCAAAACGGGATGCTTCTGATCGTAATCAAGTTGAGAGTGAGTAAGGCGTCCGCCTACCCTGAGAAGTCCTTGTTCATCGATGAAAGGAGCAAGCTTTCTTAACGGCTTGGAACAAACACTCTTATTCGAAAGATTGGAAATGTCTTCATAAAAGGCTTCTGCTTGTACTTGCTTCACAATGCGGAGAAGACTCTGAAATAACTCGTACTCCGTGAAAGGACCCTTTTTAACCACTGAAACCACTTTAAAACGAATGCCAAGAAAACGACGCCAATAAGTAATAAGGCGAAGTATTTTCTGTAAGCATGAATACCTATTCAAAATATCACCAACAGGATTATAGCCTTTTATTACCGTGAGAATGGTCGCTCTTTCTTCTGGTAGTGGTTCGTCCAATTCACCAAGTTCGTGTTTGGGCCACTCTTCGGAGGGACGCGACAACCAAGCTGGTCCCGCCCACCATAAGGGACAGTCAACTAAATCAGACGGAAGGACAGGGCGACTCGCAAGGTCAGCTGGATTGTCTTCTGATTTGATGTGAAACCAACGTTCAGGTGCTACATTGTCTTGAATCTGACTCACCCTGTTTGAGACGAAAGTGCGCCAACGACAGGGCGGTGACCTTATCCAACCTAGGACTATAGTCGAGTCAGACCAAGCATAAATATTTTGTACGTCGGGAATGTTGTAGACATTTAAGGCATATTTAAGCAATTTGGAAGCCATTAATGCAGCACTTAATTCCAATTTAGGAAGACTCAATCTCTTCAATGGAGATACTTTACTCTTAGCATAGAGGAGATAAGTAGAAATTTGGCCATCTGGAGACACGAGGCGAGAATAGATACAACTTCCATAACCTAGCTCTGAAGCATCCCCAAAAGCATGGAATTCTAAACTAACATACTTTGAAATAAAACAATAACGGGGTATTTCTAATGCTGACAGACTTGGCAATTCATTTTTGTAGTCGGTCCACCTTTGGGCAATATCTGCGGGCACTTCACTGTCCCAGTCGATACCTCTCGCCCATAAAGATTGCATTAGCTGCTTAACTAATAGAGTTATGGGACAAAGTAATCCAATTGGATCAAAAATTCTGGAGATTTCAGAAAGTATAGATCTCTTAGTACACGTCGAGTTGAGAAATTGTATGTCGTATGAGAAGATATCCTTCTCTGGAGACCATCTGAGACCCAAAACCTTCAAGTAAGGATCGGATTTAGTGTCAAGTGCGAGAGGTTTCTGTAGAATATCTGAAGGTATAGTAGATAAGAAGTCAACACAATTGCTAGACCATTTTCTAAGGAAAAAACAACCCTCATCCAATAGAGCAATAAGTTGTTGTTTGATATCCACAGCATCCTCTAAAGATTTACAAGATACACATATATCATCAACATACACTTGGGACGCTAAAATTGCTGCGGCCCTAGGAAATCTATCTCTACCCTCGGTGGCTAATTGTAAAAGACATCTCAGAGCAAGGAAAGGAGCTGAATTTAATCCGTAGGTTACGGTTTTTAGGCGAAAATCTTGAACAGGTTCTCGAGGGGAGAATCTCCATAAAATACGTTGGTAGTCTTGGTGGCTGTCATTAACAAGTATTTGTCGATACATCATTTTGATATCGGCAGTAAATGCTACAGGAAACCTTCGAAAACTTAACAGAATACTTACAATTTCATTTTGTAGTTTGGGACCAATCAACAAAGTGTCATTCAACGATCGATCCCGCGGACTGCAAGATGCGTCAAAGACTACGCGCAATGCAGTAGTCGTACTATTCGAATTAGTAACCCCATGGTGAGGGATGTAGAAGTGGCGCTGGGCAACGTCAGAGACAGGAGCAGACACGGGTTCCATATGATCCAGCTCTAAGTATTCCTTCATAAATTTGGAATATATCTCAAATAATGGAGGATCCTTAAGAAGACGGCGCTCTAAGCTATAAAACCTTTTTAGGGCTATGGAGCGTGAGTCAGAAAATAATGGCTCACCACTGGAAAACGGTAGAGTAACGATAAAACGTCCTTCAGGAGTTCGAGAATGAGTCTCGTTAAAAGAAATTTCAGCGGGATCGTCAAGGGTTAATGAAGACTTGCTACTTGGAACTTCCTCCATTTCCCAAAACATTTGAAGAGTTTTATTAATATCCCGGTTTTCTTCCAATAGTGTGCAACAGGAATATGAGGACTTGCTTTTTATACGATCAATTTTACCCATCACTACCCAGCCAAATAATGTATTGAATGCGACAGGTTCCAACTCTTTACCGCACACCTTCTCAGGCAACAAAATTAAAGGGAATAACTCGCACCCGATGAGAGCATCTATAGGTCCAGGAGTATTGTAGGTGTCATCAGAAACGACTAAATTCTCCAAATGTGACCAGTTCTCGCGACTGAAAGATACAGAAGGCATGTAGGAGCAAATCTGCGGTAAAACGATACATTCTATGGGAAAAGAAGGTGTGTTCTTACCCACCGGGCGGACCGTACAACAAGTAACACCATTCGACGATACAGATGTCATATTACCTAACCCATTAATTGGAATGTTCAAACGAGAGCGGGAAAGTCCTAATTTCTTAAAGCATCTTTCGGATATAAAATTGCCTTGGCTTCCACTGTCCAGTAGTACTCTAACTGTGTGGGAATAACCTTGGCTGTCCAGAAAATCCACTTTTGCAGTCGCAAGGAGCGTAAATGCACTATTAGAATTTATGGAAGTGGTGCCACAATGTGGTTGATCTACGGAAGAGTCATTAGCACTGGGCAAAACATCGTCATTAGGTGGACTACGTTCATTACCATGTGCCGACTCGAAATGTAGTAAAGAATGATGGCGTTTCGTACAAGAAGAACAGGTCTTATTAGAACTGCATTTCGAAAATTTGTGAAACGAACTCAAACAATTCACACACAAACGGTTGCGTTTAACTAGTAAATAGCGCTCATGAGGAGTCTTACTTAAACCGACGGAGCAGTTTATAATGGAATGCTGGGTCCTACAGATACCACAATTCAATGTAGGAACGTTATTAGAAGGAGTATTAGTAAAAAATGCTTTGGAGTGATCACCATTATTCCTAGAACCTGACTTATGTTGACGGTTACTGGCAAAAGACTTACTATTATAAATGGTTCCGGCATTTTTTGATTTATTTTCTTCCTGAGTATAGGTCAACGTATCTAAAACCTTACACCTGTTATTCAGAAATAATTTCAACTGCGCAAAAGTGGGTATATCAAATTTTGCGTGCTCCATTTCAAATCGCTGTAAGGTATCAGAATCGATTTTCATTAAGAGTAAATTAAAAAGCAAAAAATCCCATTCCGCAGTAGGAAAGTTCAATAATTTTAATGCCTCCACATTTTCACAAAACTTATCAACAACATTACGCAGTGCTTGATTCGATGGATTTGAAATTTTGGAAATGTTCATTATTTCATTGAAGTAATGAGTCGATAAAAGCCGTTTATTGTCGTATCTTTTTATTAAAGTATCGTAGGCTACTGCGTAATTGTCATCAGTTATAGGAATATTTCTCAACAAACTGAGCGGTTCTCCGGTTACGAGAGTAAGCAGTAATTGAAATTTTTGTGAAGCGGAAAAGTTCATATTATGCACCGAACTCCTGTATAAATCAAAAAATGTCGGCCACTGTTTTAAATTGCCTGAGAAAACAGGTATATCTAAACGGGGAAGATTAAAATTTAGGTAAGGCGGCAAATTATGGCTCTGGCCTGGTGGCGAAGGTGGTACCATCATGGATATTTCAGATTTTATACAAAGTTCACTATAAATGCTTTTAATTGAAAAGTATTGATCATCAACTTCCGCTCGAATTAGCTCCTGCTGCTCAAGCATTACATCCGTTACTCTTTTATCAGAAATTATGTCCAAATGCAACCTATCAAACTCATTATATGTTGATTCTAACGCCGAATATCGTATTTTAAAATCATTAATTTTAGCTGGGTTCTGTGTAGCAGCAGTAGCTAAATCGTAGATTTCTTTCAATCTTTGTATAAAAACGCTTCTTCTATTTACTTTTGAATCTGCCATGGTTTAAAAATATTTTTAGAAATTTTCTATATCATAAAAAAATAGCAAGAAAGAAGAAATTAAATTCAATTATATTAAAATATGCGAACAACCTCGTAAAATCCACCAAAACCACAATTGATAACAAAAAACAATCAAAATATCGTACACAAAATCAAGACCGCAAAAAACTCTAAACGATTTAAATTCTTTACCTGTTTTCCGATACTTCGTCAAATTTATTCAAGGTCGTCTTATTTAAACGCCTTTATAGTGAATGAAATCAAATTTATTTTTACCAATTTAGTATTAGAAAATGAATTTAGAAAAGACAAAATAATTTTATTTTTGAATTACTGATTCTTTAAAAATCCGGGCTCGAAGACCATATGTAAGAGACTCAATGTTTCCTAGACTTCCTTTTAGAAGCCGCGTGTGGAATAATAGTATACAAGTTCATCGAAATAAATTCTTAATTTAAAATTTGATCACAAACAAAACAAAACTACGGATAAACCCTCGAATTATAACATAAACGGCCTACCTTATGTGCACTCTAGTGTAAGACCCCCGAGGCCTCTCGGATTTTCTTTCTCCACACCATGTCCATTGCAGCAATGTAGTGGGGGTTACCAATCGCAAACACGCGAAAACTATGCGCGGTAATTCGGCCAAACAAAACCCGAGGGCTCATATTATCGCGGTGAAATGACACGCGTTTTTTACCATAAAGTATATAAAAAATTAAATTAAAATAAAAATTGATAAATGTATTCGATTAACCCCGAATCATAAAGAAATCAATATATAGAAAACCCAGGTAATGAATTAATATTTAGTGTCAATATACAAAATAAATAACCAAAACTGAACAACTAGTTTTCCCAAAACATTAAACCAGACCTAGGTATATTTTGAGAAAATACTTCTATAAATGTGTCGCATCCGACCTTTTAATATAATTGTTTGTCATAGTTGCACCATTAGTTGTATCTCTAGTATCTATATGCTGATTACAATTGGTTGCAAAAAATGAAAGTCATTGAGTCTGAGCGATATTATACTGTTGATCGTGTCCCTCATATGTTTCTGTAAACTGCATTGTTTCAGGCCCTTGGAATTACGATAATAGTCGGAGGAAGCGTTTGGATGACTGGGAGATATGATATGGAATTCAAGGTTTATTTTATTTGTGGAGTTGTTCTAGGAACATTCAGTATTATCGCTGGTTGTCTCTTAGTTGCTGCCATTGTTCAGGTACATAAATTAAACAAATGGATAGCCTCAAATATTTCATAAAATTTTCAAAAGCAACAATAATGTATTATTATTTCAATGAAACAATATATATAGAATAGAATAGTTATCTGATTTTTTTTTAATTACAAATTTTTCGTCCTCTTTATTTTAAATAATAAATAAATATATTCAGATCGTTATTTTTCAAATCTATTTAACACTTACCAACTCAATTTTCTAATTAAGTAAATTAATACGAACATTGAAAAACATTTTTGGAAAGTGGTGATACCCGTATCTTCTCAGAGGTCTAGCAGTATTAAATTATTGTCCATTAATTAATGGTTAATTAATTATTGACACAACGGAGAAGGAAATCTGGATTCATACAACCAATGAGTTATGAGAGATAAGTTTGAGATAAGCGTAAAATTCCTGGAAAAATGGTGTAATTGGAACAATTTTTGAAATTTTTAACTTACGTGGATAACCCATCACCAATGATTTAAAAAAACGGGTAAAAATAAAATAACAAACTCTTTATCTTTATTTTAGGGCAAGGAGATTCTGGTCTTGAGGTACATTGTAATGGACTTTATCGTAAAATTTACGCTTACGATATTTTCAGCAATGAATGTTTACAAGCATTTCAGTATCGCAACTTTCGGAATACTGGCACTGTGCCGTAAGTCGAACACATTGCCGCATATACACTTCACACCAAAATTAATGCACCACTAAAACTTGGATCAGTTTCAAAGATGGATATAAATTTTCGGAAACTATGTTACAAAAAACATGTTTATTTAAATTTAAGATTTAGGCATGTGCAGAATGTTTACAGAAAAACGAGTTTTTTACTCAGAGTTTGTCACATTTTGTGGGTATTCCCGTCGACGTTAACTCTATTAAGTGTCTTGTGAACTTGATTATTGTCCTAATAGAAGCAGAAGTCAATGGACAACCTCTATATTTAGATGTTATAGTCAAATGTAGCAATAAGCAATCACCACATCAGTATATAGAAAGCCGACGTACGCTGGACAATACCTTAATGCTGCTTCAAACCATTCCCAAATGACCAAACGAAGAATAATTATGTCACTTCTGGAAAGGGCATACAACAGCTTCAAAGAAGAAAAGGAAACAATCAGCTGACCAAGAAGAGAAGATTATCAGAAGATACCCAACGCATCGGCCGCCATAATAAGATTAAAACAATCTTCAGATCTTGCGATAGATTCCGCTGCCCACTCGCTAACATAAAACTCTCTGAGCAGAAAGATACCAAAAACTGTATGTATAAAGTCCCAGGCCAATCTGGATAGTTGTCCACTGGCAGACCTATGAAAACTCGCATTAAGGAACACAGCAATAATGTACAGCGAGCCGAAACAACAAACTCCGGAAAAGCAGACCTCTGGTCAGAAGCAACAATAGTTCATAAAGAGCAACACTGGGAACAAAGGGAAATTAAATTTTTGTCCAGGAAAGCAAAGAGGCCTTTAGCAGTCCATCAGTTGAGGTAAAGAGGCTATGGATACCACAACTAACAAATTTCATTAGGTCTGGACTGAGTGGTCGAAAGTATGTTCACGTCATTTAAATAGAAATCGGCCCATTGTGAACTTTTTTAGCAACTCATCACTTATTTTTTAATAATTGGTATGACCCCCTCTTGCCCCAATAGCATCTCTTACTCCATTAGGCATAGATCTAATCAAGTTCGTTATTGGTTCTTGTGGAATGTTAAGCCACTCTTCTTCTACATCAACAATAAGCTATGGAATCGAGGTTGGGGTACGAAGTCTAGCTTGAATTCTCCATATTAACACATCCCATAAATGTTCGATCGGATTGTCATGAATAAAATGAATTCTTCTCCAATATAGTCGATATATGGTACGCATCAGTATTGTATGACGTTTTTATTAGTAAAGTAAAAATATAAAATATCAACTGACACATTTATTGTATGTGACTACGAGTTTATTTTTTATTTTATTTTCTTCAAAATTCTTATTTTGCTCTTTGTTCTTTTGTGAGAACTATAGGTGCTTTAATTAATGGGACCAAAATTGCCCTATCAGTTTTTCCGCTCGTTAAGTTGATAACTATGTACGGCGATCGTTTTTGCTTCCGCATTTTGTAAGTTTTTTTTTAGTCCCTTTCTTTAATTTGCCTTCCGTGCTCAATTACTTGACGTCGGCGTACTGTTTTCTTTTTATATTATATATATAAAAAAAATTGGCTCATTGAAAGAGAAATACCATACAAAAACTCTAACATTTGAAGACTTTCTCTTAACGTCTTTCGAAAATATTAATAAAAAACAATTTCTATACCCATTCGTTTTTTTGGGTCCGGTAGGGGTCGTTTCTCGACATATGTTTATATAGAAAACTAGAGCTTATGTTGGACATAACATATGCTAATACTCTTATAGTTTGGCTCACTAATTTCGGGACCATCTTATACATCCAAATCGAGTCAACAGTTGAAGTGGATTCAAATTTTAGTGGTGCGTTAATGTTGAAGTTTATTTAAATCATTTTAATCATTATATTATTTCAGCGTTTTTCTGGCTTGGCTTAATAAACGTATATTCCTTTTATAATGAACTACACGACTACAACAACAGCGCAGTACGTGTCGGAGTGGATGAGATTACATGCCACACTAATGCCAATCCGCTAGCAACGTTTCCCGAAAAATCCATTGAAAGTACGAGCGTCTAGGAACAGAATAATCTATTTGTTTTTCTTTACGTCATTATATTCGCGTTAATCTACAGGGCGATTTTTTATAAAATTATTTCGATGTATCTTCATTGATCAATCACAAATACTTGTAATTGATTTTGTTACTATAAAACTGCTTTCATTACGGTACGGCTCATTTGATATTGAAATTAAACAAGTCACTATATAAAAGCAAAACGTATTTATGTTCGCCTATCTATGCACATACTATTAATAATTTATCTAACGTCTGCGACTTAAATCAGTATGTTATTTATATTCCCTGCTCTCCTTAATGAGCGACTTGCGATGGGTATCGAATATTTCAAACGCCTCGTGCCCGGTCGGGACATCCTTTGTACATTTAAAGGTCCAGTGGAATATCTTAAAAGTATGCGTTACTAGAAGTCTGCAATATTGTCACAAGGATGAAACAATTTTTTTCTCAAAAAGAAAACATTTTTTTATTAAATGATATAATTAAATGGTTGAACTGAGGTAGGTGGCTTTTACTTGATGAAAATCCATTTAACAAAATAAATAAGAACTAAAAGTTCAGATTTTCACGAAATTATATATTTTGGCATGACAATTGTTTCGACAACACCGTGTCTTTATCACGTTTGATTGATAAAGACACGGTGTTGTCGAAATAATTGTCATGCCAAAATATATAATTTCGTGAAAATCTGAACTTTTAGTTCTTATTTATTTTAATTAAATGGTGTTATTTTCTAAACCTATGGCTTGAACCCTATAATTCTGTAAAAGCCATAGCCATATTTTTGCCTTGCTGAATTTTATTGAATTTCGAGTTAACCATAGTGGAAAAATATTTTTTATATACCTAAGCAATGACGTAATGAAAATTTTTTGTTACATAGTTATAATCTTTCCCTACTTAATGGTATGACTTATTGATAAAACGTAGCCGAAAATAGCAATGGCGCGTTTAATTGGATGTGTCACTTTTATTTATGTACAGCAGTTTAGTTATAAATATCAATCTATCTGTTTTAAAGATGATAGTTATGTCGCCATTCACTAAAATATTTTCATTATTGATTTGTAACTTTTTTATTATATTCATCTTAAAGTTCTTGAACTTGTTAAAATGTTAGCTGAAATGTAGGTTAAGGAATAAAAATACTTCATGAGTTCATATATAAAAATGCGCATCAGTATTGTATGACGTTTTTATTAATAAAGTAAAAATATAAAATATCACCTGACACATTTATTGTATGTGGCTAGGAGTTTATTTTTTATTTTATTTTCTTCAAAATTCTTATTTTGCTGTCTTTGTTCTTTTGTGAGAACTATAGGTGCTTTAATTAATGGGACCAAAGTTGCCCATGAGTTTTTCCGCTTGCTAAGTTGATAACTATGTACGACGATCGTTTTTGCTTCCGCATTTTGTAAGTTTTTTTAATCCCTTTCTTTAATGTGTAATTGTGTGCGTGAGATATTAAAATCACAGACAAAATAATTGTTATTTACAAGGTCAATATTTACTTTTTTAAAACAAAACTTTGCTCATTGGTCTAGTTATTTTTAGATAGTCCTAAATACAAACCTCCCAATTTTAAAAAATCCCTAAAAATGCTTCTACATTTTCGGATTCAAAAAACTGCGTCAACTAGCAATGGATTCAGTCGATTCTATATGAGAAAGACCAAAAACCAAAATGGAGCCGTAATCATTGTACAGCACCCTCTATTCGAGCTTCATGGAAATTAGTATAGTCAGGTTTTACGCAGTCTCGAATTCGTTGACAATTTCCTAAAGAAATCTCTAATAGCCCTTCTCGATATTTGGCATTAAAAAATAGTCCCAGTTGGCTATGACTTCAGGTTGATGTAACATAAATCCTAATAGTAGAGGAAACCAACCTAGGAAAGTATCATTAACAACAATATATTTTTAGTTATAAAGCGGTACGCGCTATGCTGACCTAATTAGTATATTATGCAACAAGTGCGGTAAACGGCATTTGACTCACGAGTTTATTTGACACGAGCGGAGCGCAGCGGAATGACTTAAAAAGTTTACCGAACGTGTTGCATACCCAAAACAACACGAATACAATCACTGACATGACCGTCAGAATTGACAAACGTCAAAATTCAAGGCGTGGAAAATATCTTCGAAAACATCCGATTGCTCCCAAACCCGTGCGGTAAAAAAAATCCCGGAAACGAAACTGACGTAGTAAAATAGGATCCCGGTAAAATGACTTTTCACGCGGTGTATAATTGGGCATTTTGGAGAAGGGAGTAGAAAAAAAAGTATAATTGTGGTAAACGGCATTTGAGTCACGAGTTTATTTGACACGAGAGGAGCTCAGCGAGTTTACCACACGAGATTCTTCTACGACCGTTTGTTTTTGGATACATTTTTGCAAAACAACACTGCGAAAACACCCGATTGCTCTCAAACCCGTGTGGTAATATCGGTGTATAACTGGGCATATTAGAGAAGAGAGTAGAAAAATATTTTTTCTACTCCCGTCTGTAAAATGCCTAATTACACACCGTCTAGGATGCGGGAAGCGCCACTTTACCACTTCAGTTTCCTTTCCCACGGATCCGAGCCACATCGGACATTTCCGGGATTTTACCGCACGGGTTTGGGAGCAATCGGATGTTTTCGGAGATATTTTCCACGCCTTGAATTTTGACGTTTGTCAATTCTGACGGTATTCGTGTTGTTCTTCGAAAATGTACCCTAAAACTAACGGTCGTAGAAAAAGTATAGTATGCAACACGTTCGGTAACTACATACACACACATACACACAATATACTATTTTTACTCCCTTCTGTCAAATACCGAATTATACACCGACCTAGCTCGCGGAACGTCTCGTTTTACATGTCAGTTTTGTTTCCCAACGGCGCTCAAATGCCGTTTACCACACGTGTTGCATAATATACTACTTTGCACTTACTATTTTTCGATTCGAATGAAATTTATGAATATTTAAAATAAATAGAAATAATTACCAAGGAAATAATGAATAGCAGTCTAACCCGCCACTGGTGGCAGTTGCATTCCGAGGTTTTAGCTGTGTGACTACGGCCGTAAGCCAATTCTCGCGAATCGGATTGCATCTGGCTGTAGCTTTCATAGATTGGTTCTACTCTACTTCTCTATTTTCTTAAATGTTCCCGGTTGATCATAACTATGTATGCATTACTGCATTTTTGAAAGCAAAAAAGGAAATCAAAATCGAACATTGTACAGTTGTATATATTTTTTTTTAATTTTGCCATACATTTACTTGGTGATTGTTTATTTAAGTTTTTCAATGTTGTTGTTGTTTTGGACAATAAACTATACTTCATTATCATCATTGCACAGAAAGTATGTCGTAAGTAAGATTCAACAGTGCCGTCTGCAGATAGGCAGGATGTCGTTTGTTTTGAGAAATTCATCTGGATGTTTCAACTGTATAAATAGCAGGCGGCTGTTACAAATATAAACAGTCCGAATATTTAATACCATTCAAATGGAGATATGAATTTTATCGCATTATTTATCACTTCTACGTTACGGCCATGATAGGTGTATGTAAATTAAATTGCGGTCGCTTATTTTTTTTAGCCAATCTGCGTTCAACGGCATGGTTTATTTATAAAAACCCATTGGCGGACCAGTTCTTTTGCTGATGATTTCGTTTGCTGACCTTTATATAATTTCTTTCCAAACACCGGCGGTGTAGTATTTAGCGGATTTTCTTCGGTAAGTTATAAAATTGTTGGTTCATATTTGGCTGCCCATGTAGGCATAAAATTTACTTTGGCATATTTTAGTTAGCTTTTCGAGATTAACGAAAATTGTCGGTCTGTAGGCATTCCGACTCCGATTGTAATTTATCACGATATATTTAGCATTTGCCAAGTACTAAAAATAATCATCTTCGATTTGAATCTTCTTTGGGGATAATATACTGGATGTCCCACTAATAATTGTTTTTGACTGACAGATAGGTCACTGTTTCCCTGTTTAACAATCCATACGGAATTATAGTATTTTTATTATCCTTTACTTGTCATATCTTCTTAGAATGATCATTATCGAAAACGCGACGGATACTTTCTTTTTAATAGTATATTATGCAACAAGTTAGTAACAAGAAAATGAAGTTATCAACGACCATTAGTTTTTCAGTACATTTTTCCAAAACCGCACAAATACGTCAGAACTGACAAACGTCAAATGCTGACTCCTTACGGTGGTACTTTCCACATGCTTGATCCGTGCATAATTGGCTTTTCATATTATGTGACCTTTTACCGACATATATATTTGCAAGTTTGAAGATTTAAGTGGAGCTTTAGATTTTTAATACAATTGTGTCTCCATAAAAATGTTGCAGATTGGACTTTTGCCATGAAACCAGGATTCAGCTTGATGAATAAGAGTGCCTATCTTGTCGGATTTGTGCATTTGGTAAGTTCAACCTTATGTCAAATAATTCACAAAGGGATGCTCCGTTCGGTAAATATTCGAAAGATGTGGCTAGTAAAAAAATCAATTTAATTTTATTAACGCAGAATATTTACAGGAACGTGCTAAGCATTTCATTTACTCATATAAAATGTCAACACCAAGACACACATCCCGTTCGTATTAAATCAAGCAAGTGACTAACGTGGTGTTAATCAAACTTGTTACATAATATTATTCATTATTATTCTTTCATTTAGGTAAGTACAGAGTGAATCAATGATAGAGTAAAGTTCATTTTATCATTGCTTTCAAAAGTTATGAAAAATATTGTAAAAAGAGATCAAGTTTGTTAGGATGCACAATTTAAAATTATTATAGAGTATACAGGGTGCTTCAAAACAGCGTGACGAACACCCTATTTTAAAATTTTGAATTTCTTTTTTATTAATAGAAGAAAGTTCTTCCTCCTGTTCATTTTTTAATCTTACCAGTTCTTACCTGTTGGCTAATAGTTTTGTCATGGCCAACTAATATTATAGCAGTATTCTTAGACAGGAAGAACGGGTAAATATTCGATAAATTAAAATAAATCGCAAACTATAAAAAATGGATATACGACCAACTTAATAAAAGTTGTAGGTTTTTGAAAGATCTTTCAGCATAAATAATAATTTATCTGGTGTGCCATTAAAAAAAATTAATTTTTTTTCTATTCTTTTATTTTGACCAACCTGTAGTATCTAATTCAAATTACGTTGCATATATCTTTTACGTCATCTTCGAATAACCTTTGGCAAGTGTGGAAACTAGCATTTTTTAATAAAAATTTAAATATTGGAAAAACTATTATATATGTATTATTATTAATAAAAAAGTTGAAGGATTGAATTTAAAACAAAAATTAAAAATGTACACACTAAAAATCTTTACAACATTTGTATTTACCATTTCCTCATAAGTTTTAGATTCATTGACTCATCCTGTACATTAGATAGAATATTTTTCTTTTAAATTCTAAACAATTACCCAGGTATCTTGCGTCAAACGGTGATCAAGTAACAGAGAATCACGATAATAATTTATTAAATTGATTTTAAAACGTCCCTTTTTCTTTGCGATTTTAGATATTGGTAGTTTACGGAATATACGTGACAATTGTTAACTTGGTTGAGGAACAATATCCAATAACTCTGGTTGAGATTTTAGGGCTTCTGGTTTTTTACTTGGGGCACTTTTTGCTAATATTTTGCTTATGGTTTGGCGCATACAAGGTATGGACAGATACATCATTTTAAGTGTGTCTCTTGAAATATGATTCTCTATTTGCTATTATTCGGTAAACTTTTCTCAAAGATAAATCAATGTATACTTAATTAAAAAAAATGAAAATCGATTTCTAGTATAAGACTTAAAATGATGTCCCGGTAGTTATTCGACAACACTTGACGATTTTCTATGTAATATTATTTTTAGGAACGCTACATATTTCACATACCCTGGTTGATCATCGCATTTGCCATTTTTGCCACCATTACGTATTTGGCAATAATTTTTTTTTTTAAGTTTCGAATCAAGTATGGAATTACGCATTTAACGAACTTCGTTTATATAGGTAAATACAAAAAAACCGTTCCCTTGATTTGCTTGCCTGTATTTTTCTACTAATCGATCGTAAATATATTAATATTATCGAATATTTTCTAGGTATCTGTTGGCTAGGTTGGTACGTCGTTTGCAGCAACGTTTTGACAAATACTCGCGTAAATTATAAGAAATAAATTAAGGTTCTTAATTTATTCAGTAAACAACTGAATGCAATGGAAACGTCATGAGAACCAAAAATGAAATGACCACAAAAGAATAAAAACCAAACACGATTGGTTGTTATAATATCTAAAATAAATCTGATTTTAGGAAATAGTTAATTCTTATTGAAACCCAGTAATATCATACCTAGAACAATTCTCATAAATACATTGGAAAATATCGTAAAATTTTAATTATTTTTGTAAAGCAAAAATGGATATTTTATTTTGCTGGATGCGCAGGGCAATTTTATTTTGCTGGATGCGCAGGGCAATCCTTCTCTCTAATAATTTATTGATTTTTTTACTTTTGCGCATGTAAATCAACCCCGTTTCTGAAAGGTCTCAATCAATGTCAGCAATAAATGTAATATCAATAATTTTCATGATAATATGATAATGTATTAGGCGTACATTATTTATTTTAGTTGTCACAAACATTTCGAAAGACAATTTAAAAATTTTGCCTTTTTCTGTTTTGGTTAAATCGATATATTTAAATGTGCATGTGTCCTTCAAATTCTTTTTTAAATAATGCTCCTGAAAAATACGAAATGATATTTCTGATCAATCATTTTTTTTCAAAGCTAGGCGAGAAAATATTTTCAATTTCTATGTGTTTTTTCTGAGATTTTTTTTAGAAGAGGGCAAACGAACGTGATGTGTGCCCCGGCTGTGTTTTGAAATCAGCAATTTATAATGTAGGCTACGCTCTACTCTCTATATTTGGCCCATACTCAATATTATTTAATCCCCAGACTCGCGAACATCATCGGGGGATACATAGGGGGCGATGAGATGCTGATGGTTCATATGAAGCAGTAATTTGCAGCTCGAGACAAAACATTTTTTTTTTTCATGTCAAGTTAAATAAGCTCTTCATCATCGTTATACCAAGTTCATCTAATTCGTTATCTTTAACTGTTTATATATTTCATATTTCTATAAATAATTAATATTTATTTAAATAATGAAAAAGGTGTTGATCGTTTTTTACGAAAATATGCAAACCTCTTCAAAAAATTATGAAAACATTAAACAAAATATTTGTTTTTACAGGGCAGCTGTGACAAAGAAAGGCGATGGTTTCTATATACACTACCATAAAGATCCTAATAATTTCAATAAATTTTCAATTGCTCATTGTCTCCGGGTAAATCCTAAAAAGAGTGTAGCTATATTGTTTTGATAGTAGATGCACAAATACACAATATACAAAATATTCGACGTTCGACATTAAAAATTGTAGAAAAACTTTCAACATAACAGTATATTCCACAATGCTTGCGAATTTTCAACAAAGTTGTATGTCGAACAGATGTCCATAATATAAATATAAAATTTACGAGCCCTTCGATATCTACCTTGAAAGGCCATTTTTCTATCAAATGTCAAATATTTATAATAAATAAATATTTATAATAAATAACGCTGTGGAGACGTCCTTAACGTGAACTCATTTTTTCGAAACTTTTGACTGATTTGAAAAAAGTTGCGAAAATAGTATATTATGCAACAAGTGCGATAAACGGATTCGACTTACGAGTTTATTTGACACGAGCAGAGCGAGTGTTTAATAAACGAGTGACTTAACAAGTTTACCGAACGTGATGCATTCTATACTTTTTCTACGACCCTTAGTTTTTACTGACATGACCGTCAGAACTGACAAACGTCAAAATTCAAGGAGGGGGAAATAGCTCCAAAAACATCCGATTGCTCTCAAACCCGTGCAGCAAAATCCCGGAAATGTCCGAATGGGGAAACGAAAGTGACGCTTCCCGCACGCTAGATCGTTGTGTAATTAGGTATTTTACAGGCGGGAGTAGAAGAAATAAGCTAATAGTAGTCATAATCAAAACTTAAGTCGGTTTGATTCCTTTAAGGGAAAATGCACAACATTTTATCCTAATCTGTGTCTTCTATTTATTAGAATTCTAGGAAATTTTTATCAAATTCTTATTAGTAGTTATAGTTTTGGGTTAAGTTGAAGAATACCTCATACAAGTGTGAATTGAGGTGGACTTTTTTTTTCATGGAATTTAATATATTAATTACACATTACATTATTGGAATAAATAACAATTATTATTATTAATTGTAAAGATCGTTCAATATTTTTCGTAACTGTTAACGGTATCAGTATCTTCCTCTGCGCAAATTTAATACTGTCTTACTCCCACATTAATTGAAGTGATTTTACTCTCGTGTGTTGGTTACGACATAATTTTTTGATTACTTCTCCGGGTTCTCCTAGTCCATTTCAGGTATATACAGGGTGCATACAACGAGATGGCAAAGATTTTCACGATTTTCTATTTAGTTCCAAAGAAACGTTTTTCCAACGGTTGCAAAATCCCAAAAAAAGGAAAGCTTCGGTGAACATATTACTATTTACAAAACTTCTGGATCAATCTTTCGTCAGTTTCATCACAACCTGCCAAAGACAATGAGTCCGAAAGCAACCCCACACTTGCCACTGTTGTCCTTCCTTACATTCAAAACATCATTGACCACACATCAAAAGTTCTCAAAGGACATGAAAGAGCCTTAACCTTAACCAATCCTTCTACTAAGGAAAAGTCCGAGAATCTATAGAAATCTATAAGCAACTAAACAATCTTAACCGCGACTCAGGTCTTTACCTGTCACCAAAATGGGATTCAATCGTCCAAAACAATGTTCATCCCCTTCTTTTAGCTCCTCTCCCCTGAAACAATATATAAGCAGTTACAGAGTAGAATGCGAACTAGTTTCAGTTAAGGTCTGAAGAAGCCAACAGGATTACTGGCGAAACGTCAGCAAGTTCAATTCAACAATTGACCTAGGAGAAATACAGAAGGTTTTTAATTATCATTACAGTAGTCTGTTTAAGTTACTTTGGAAAATATATTTCGTTAACTAATTAGCAAGAAACCGTTGGAATTACGTATGAATGTGAAACGTAAACTGTAAACAGAAAAAAGAAAATATAAACAGAAATAACTGAACTTTTTAATAAGAAATTTTTTGGATTGCTACAAAATATAGATGCTATATAAATAATATATAGCTACATACGCACTTTCTATCTAAAATTGCATAAAGTGATAAAACACACACTTAACAATTAAACCTTAATCCTATATTATGCAAGTCTGTTTGATAAACACCACTTTAGTTACTAGTTTGATTTGACACGAGAGCAGCGAATGAACGATGAGCGAATGAAGGATTTTCTCAATGTGTTGCATAATATACTTTTTGTAACACCATTAATCTTAGGATACATTTTGAGATTCGTCAAAATTGACAAAAGTTCTTACGAAATTCCAACTCAACCAGCACTCGCACTACCTTCCTCTGTATGCCAAAAATAAGAGCAACGTAAGCTGTTTTTAATTAAATGCATGAGACACAGCTTGACAAACTCTTTAACACACTATTGCTTTTACTTCCAATTTTTTTGAGTGAAAAAGCAAGTTTTTTTATTTCATTTCATTTAGCATTAAGTTATGATGGTTTAATTCTTCCGCACCTGATTGTGCTATCGCCAGTTGTTCAACAACTGTCCCGAGCTAGCCAGCAGGCACAGTTATTGTGCAAAGAAGTGTAATGAAATGTAATTCGAAACGATGTTTATGTTTACGCTTATGTAAAACCAATGTTAAGAAATTCATAAATGTTCGGTTCACCCTATATACACGTACAGGCTCTTAGCGTCCAATCTACTTCATCGAAACAAATTGTTAGAAACATTACAGTCATTGAATACATTAATAGGGAATCTAGATTTTTTGGTGTGCAACTTACATAGAAAGTCGTGCTGGCTAAATTACTTAATTTTTCTTGTGATTTTGATTATGGTAGTGACTTGTGTATTCGTCAGACAGGTACAGAGTGTTTAATTTTAATAACCTATAAAGCAGCGGTCGCCAACCTGTCGATAGTTCGCGGAAGCAATTCTGATAGCTCTCACAACGAATTTAATTTTGAAAATACAAACTGCAAAAGAAGTTTCAGAATTCCACAAAAAAATCTAATTGTCATAATATTCCTTGTGGGTAGCTTACTGTTTATTCCAAAATTAACAAAGTAGCTCAACACATTACAGATGTTGGCGACCACTGCTATAAAGTAACACCGATATTTTTTGGGGCCTCCCTCACAGAGCTTTTATTTATTTTATCTACCCTGAAAATTAGCCAAATATTTTTTGAAACACGTAGTATTAAATTTCATTTCAAACAAAGCATGCGCCAACGCTCATCTGGATACTCTTCATCCGAGCGGAAAAGTTCATATATACGTTGGTATCGAAATACTTCAATATATGGAGTGTTGAAAATTAAAAAAATATTAAATATTTTTCCTCTAATTTGTTGAAATTTGGCAACGTCATTTTTTGCAAATATTATTTATTTCGAATAAGTCACAATAGCATTTGAGTCTCGATTTTTTTATTACAGGGCATGTTTTATGATTTTAAATTTAAAATTTTACTATAAGGAAAACTTCTGCATGTTTTTGCCATCCGAATTTTACACCAAACGACAATACCTAATTACACACCGATCTAGCGTGCGTGAAGTATCACCTTACCACGTCAGTTTCGTTTCCTACGAATCCGAGCCATTTCGGACATTTCCGGGATTTCACCGCACGGATTTGGGACCAATCGGATGTTTTCGGAGATATTTCCCACGCTTTGAATTTTGACGTTTGTCAATTCTGACGGTCATGTCAGTGAATGCATTCGTGTTGTTTTGCGAAAATGTACCCAAAAACTAACGGTCGTAGAAACAGTATGGTACATAACACGTTCGTTAATTTTTTAACTCACTTCTTTATTAAAAACTCGCTCCGCTGAGCTCCGCTCGTGTCAAATAAACTCGTGAGTCAAATGCCTTTTACCACACGTGTTGCATAATATACTATTGTCAATGAGCCGACTATTGTCAATTTTTCATTAATACTACACAGGTTATTCCTTTGGAAAAATGTTCTGCGTCTGTAAAATACCTAATGATGCACCGATCTGACGTGCGGGAAGCGTGATTTTACCACCTTAGTTTCTTTTCCCGCGGATATTTCGGGGATTTTACTGCATCGGATGTTTTCGGAGATATTTCCTACGAATTCAATTTTAACGTTTGTCAGTTCTGACAGTCATGTCAGTGAATGTATTCGTCTTGTTTTGCGAAAAAGTACTCATTTGTTAAACACCCGCTCCGCTGAACTCTGCCCGTGCAAAGTAAACTTGTGAGTCAAATGCTGTTGTGACGTTAGTCAATTCTGACGGTCATGTCAGTGAATGTATTCGTGTTGTTTTGTGAAAATGCACCCAAAAACTAACGGTCTAGAAAACAGTGCATTATACAACAAGTGCAGTAAACGGCCTTCTACTCACGAGTTTGTTTGACACTAACGGAGCGAGTGTTTAATAAACGAGTGCCTTAAAAAATATACCGAACGTGTTGCATATTATACTTTTTTTTACGACCGTTAGTTTTTGGATAAATATTCAACTGGGAACTGTTTTAGCCGAAATATGGAAAATAATTAACAACTCAAAAACCCCTAGACACAGGTACAGGGAAATATTTAACGAAAATGGTAAAAAATTGCTACTTTTCGATACAAGGTGACACTGCGACAATGACAATATTTTAAGTCGATAGATGTAGAGTGTGTCTTAAAAACTTATGTGACCAAATTTTCAGCAAATTGCTACTTCCTACTTTCCCTAAACGATGAATATTCAACCGTAATAAAAGAAGTAGTAGACATCGTTCGGATATTTGAAAGTGAGTTCCAATCGTTTTCAGAGGATTGGAAATTGATAAAGTAAATTTAGAATGGAGCGGAATTCAAAGGAAACTACTACTTGGAAACATTTACAGTAATAACCTGTAAATATTGAAACGTATAAAGTATTTTTACTCACCTATAATAAAATCTCCGTGGAAGAACTAAAATAAGATATATTTTTTAAATTTTTAGTTATTTTGAGTTCTGGTTCTTCAACTTGTAAGCGAACACATTCAATAAACACATAACAAATCATGCAGCCCTAGTAGCTATGCAAGTAAATTGCCCAAAGAGCAATCAATTCATCAGTTCGTCTATTCGCCAGCCTTCAGTTCAAATGCGATATTTATAACTGTAGCATCTTGTTAAATTCCCTATTAAACTTCCAAAGAAAAAAAAGTTAAGTGCGTGGATCATTTATTTCAACTAGAAAACCTTTTTCCGTTAGGAATTTGTAAAAGTAACAGTTCCGTGATTCTTGGCGACAGATCGGCGGTTTCTGTTATTAAAACAATATAAACGCGAAATCGTCTAGAAGAGCTTCTTGCTGATAGGTTACTGATTTTCGCAATCGTATTATGGCGATGACGGCGGCGTTTACTTTCATGGATCGAAAAACACTGGCGAATTTTAGGCAATAAGGAAAAATGAAATGTAATCATTAAGCCAACGATCTTTGATCTTTACCACTGTTAGGCAAAAAATTGCTGATAAAACTCGAAACTATAGTCGAGCATATTATATAATAAATATTACAAACACGTGTATATTTAGATATTTGTAAGTATGGATAGTAAACACATGCGGAATATTTAACGGTTCTCTTGCCAAACCTTTGGATCTTTTGGGATAATTGGATAATTCTAATTTAGTTTGAAGTAAATTATTGATCAACCGTTAATTATACATTTTAGAATAGGGAGTAGAGGAAATGTTGGCCTCATAACTACGTCTTTTAATAACTATAGCCATTAGCTTTGTGACCAAAAAGCTTCAAAGGGCCGATAACGCTAATACCGAAGAATACAAAATGGGTAGAATAAGTGCGAAAATCAATGTCACCATGTATACATAGCAAATTTCATTTGAGTTATGAACATTTTTCCAAGGGCACCATTTCATTTTTTTGAAACTGTGAACAAGTGACGAGAACTGTATACTTACACCATGTGACAGTAATTATTGTTGAAGACGACCAGGTATACTTCAACCAGAAATATAGTGCTTTTACAACCGACCCCGCGATTAACTTTACCTACTGTTTATTACTCCAAAACCGCAGTCCCTTATAGAACACCCTTACCCGTAAGTATTTCAATACCGTCCGTGGAATTTATCTATCTACACTAACAAGCGGCAAATAAGTATGTTTTCACTATTTTTAGATCTGCGTGTTGCTCTTTAAAAAATCGCGAACTTTTAGCATCTTCTCTCACTTTCCTCTTGACTATCCCATCTGCAACAATTTTTCTTACAGTTCATTTCAGAACTGTAACACAAGACATAAATGATTATTTTCAAACTTACCTGTAAGATAAATACCATTTGAACTATCCAGTGAAAACACCATCGCAGGGTCAAAGATCGAGAATCAGGTACATAAATACCTACTTACTGGAAGGATCACAGTCAAAAATACCTTCGTAATATATACGAACATATTAGAATTTATATGTTAAAATAAACGCTTCTACCACGCAGTAGCAATGCTTAATCAAATTTAAAACGGTCCATTTACGTTTCAAATAAAAATTTCAAGTTTTTACAAACATTCGTTACGGTTCATGTCAGGCAAGACCTATTTAATGCGGAATAAAGGTCTGTCGGGATGGGTTTTACCACGGTCCTGCGAAGGTCTGCGATTAAGGTACTGTAAAATATTATATTATTTACTATACTATATTGTTTATACGTTCATTGGTTTTCCCCCACACTAAGAACACAAAGAGACCTACTGTGTGTTATGAAAATAATATGTGGCGCAAAAAAAGAACCAAAAAAGCATTCTCTTTTTAGAAAGTTGAAAAACAATTATAAAAAATCCTTGGAATCTGCCAAAGGAGCTGCGTATAAGGGCACCAGATTGTTCTTTTTAGTTGTTTGTTGAAACGAAGAATTTATTAGTGTCTAGTAGCAGTAGGTTCACATGTGGCAAGGGATGCAAGATTCTGGGCGTTACCTTGGATGACACTCTGAACTTGTCGTTGGCGAGCTAAGTAAAAATCTTTGAAATATTCATTTTCTTTTGCGTCAACTTCGCAGAATGGTGAGTTTTGATGTATTGAAGTCAACTTACTTTGGTGTATTTCACTCGCGTATAAGCTATGCCACCATACTGTGGGTAACTCCTCTTATGCCATTAAAATATTTAGGATGCAAAAAAGGTACTACGGATAATTACAAATTCAAATTTTAACGAACGCCCATTGTTAATTAAACATAAAATAATGACGGTTTCATGTATATTTATATTTCAAAGTGTTCTTGAGTTACACTCCACTGAGAGGGGTTCTGATTCTCATAGGTATGACACCTGGAGTGCAAATAATCTCGTGCTTCCGAGATGCAGGTTGCAGAAGTCAAAACAAAACTCTCCTTATATAGAACTTTATAACGCATTGCCACAATATTTTAAACTTTTAAAGGAAAAACATTTTAAATATAAAATTAAAAGTTTTCTTCTAGGTAAGGGCTATTATAGCGTTGGTGAATTTTTTGAAGAAAACATCGGTAATGACGTGTTGCTGGGCGTTGTGCATTGATTATATTTTAATGATTGTTCTGTGCTATATACATATAAACTTATTTTTTATTTGTTGTCCTGTTAGGTTTTATTGTGAAATTATATACATTGTATATCTAGATTTAGTATATTATGACGTTATATACAATTTTATGTTAGCATATACTTACATATAATTCAATTTAAAAAATTTTTTTTTACTTTGTATGACTTGCTACAAACAATGATATTCTAAAGTAGTCAATAAACCATCTACCTATCTATCTACATATCTACTAAAACGTCAAAGCAATAAATGCACGATATTTTTGGTCGTATTATACCTAGTTTCAACAATGCAAATTCTCGATAGTCTACATTACGTGATTGAATCTTGATCCAACCCAAGGACTTGTCCTCTCTTCACACAGCTGTCGCCTCCGTAAAATAGGGAGCTTTATCCAGTTCATTGTTTAATAGGGTATTGTCTGCGGACAGTCTGGCGCTATGCTAACGCATTTTTGTCTTTCTAAAAATAGTCGCTTGATACGATTTCTTGAGACGAGGTTCGAAAACAATGACCCTATGCACTCATTAAAATTGTTTGTAATGATTATAAAGTGTTGCACTTACATATATTTACATTGTATTGTCTCGACATAAACATTCCTATTTATCGTAATCTAGGTGCAATAATTCTTGGACAAAACCTGAATTGACTGCGTGGACAAGTTTCTCGGATTTTAAGCGAAACGTGAATTATTGCCAGTCGTCCGAAACCAAGCAGACTCAAATGCATCCAATTGTTATTTAGATGTAGAGTGTGTCTCAAAATATAACGTCTTTTCGGACTCTTCCAAAAAGCAATTATGACCTTCATACCTATGGCTAAACCCAACAAACAATAATTTATTCACATTTATGGGACAAAATAGGGGCAGGTCAACTAGATGTCGACCACGTGGCAGTGTTGCATAATCCGTTTTACCGTCCGTTTCGAAAAAGCTTCTTAGGAGTATATTACTAATTTTTCCGTTATGTCGCGTCGAAATCACTTGTTATGCAAAACAAATTGTGATGATTATCGCACCTTTCTTGATAACGCACCAGCATTGTACTTATATCTTGGTGAAAGCTTGCACCAAGCGGCAGTGCGACTAATATACACAACAAGCTCATCAATTGTCTGACTTATTAAACAACATTTTTAATACAAAGCTTGTCTTTATTATTATTAATACTAATAAATGGTCCTTATTGGTTAAAAAAGCAAATAAACATATAATTACAAAATGAAATAGAGAGTTAAAAAAAGGAAAATTCTAAAAGGAAAATAACATAAATAACAAATTGGCCAAGAGTAAAGTTTATCCTCTTCTTCAACGCGCTGAAGCAGCCATTCTTACACAATTTTTGTTTAAACTTGCTTCGTCTGTCGCACAGGTCTTCAAAATTAAACTTTTTGACAGATGTTTTTATTTTTAAAACTGATTTTATATAATTCTGGTAGTTTGATTTCAAAAATTTAATTCATTTATTTGTATCACGTAAGGTTTTTCTGCAAATATTAAAGAAAACATTTATTCAGTAAAAAAGTCAGACTCAGACCTTTTTGAGTGAAATCTTCGTCTTTTTGCCATAACGCTGCGTTGTCCTTACATTCGCCTCTGTGTTTTTAAGGCCATATCTCGTTTTAACATCCAGCAGTAGTCCGCCATTCCTTTAATGTCCTGGTGAAACCTCTCTCCTTGTTCTTCGCTAACTGCTCCAAGATTTTTAGGAAAATAGTTCTAGAATGAAACAGAAAATGCCCTTTCAAACTCATATTACAACCTGGACGATGAAAGTGCTGTAACATATTTTGAACAATACTTTGGTCGTTGTTGTCCTTAAAGTTCCCAAGAAACTTATCAATTACTTCTTTAAATGAAACCCAGTCATTTCGACATTGGTCATGATGTTTTGAACATTACATGAACAAAAATAACAATCATCACAGTGATTCCTATCCTAGGCTCGCGCCATACCACAGCAATCAAAACGTAAACATTTATTCCTACTTTTTTGTCAGTTTCTTAATGCTTCAACGCAAACGAAACAAACAGTATGAGGAATCCAGGACTTGTCTTGGTCCGCAATTTTTACACCAAAATAAGCGCGGTATACATACCTTCTTAGGTAGCATCCTCCTGTTAAGATTGCTACCAGCCTGCGACCGAGACTGAGAGCCCACTTCGATCCTGATCCTCTTATTCAGTTTTCGTGGGCACACACCAATATCGCATAGATCTTACTTGTTCGGATAAATCCCCAGAGGCACAGATATTTTTGCCCTAGAAGAGCTGCTATATATACCAGCTGTTCCGACTCAGTCCGTATACCAGACTAGTCCCTGAGGCACAACAATATTTTCTCTTATAGAAAGACAGTCGTCATTTGTAGGGAGCCCCGCTCTGGATGGTGTATGGCAGCATAAGATCCTGTCCCTTTTAATAGAGAGAAAATCTTGGTTCCAATTTGAGAGAGATGGCATAAGGGATCCATCCACGTAGTTTCAAAAGAGTTCCTCACCATTATGCAACGCATCCTGTGACTAAAGAAGCTTTTCAACCTGTTACATACAATATTTATTTTTTCTACTAATTTTTGCAAAACACCATGAACATATACTTTGATGTCTGACGTAACCGTCCTAACTAACAAACTTTAAAATCCCATTGCTAAAATCTACCGAAAACATGTTACGATTAAACCACATGATATTTTCTAAAATATTTTGTGCAATATAAGAACCATGTACTTGTAGTACTTGAGTTGTAATTTATTATGGTGCTGTAACAGGATTCTACCTAGGGAGATTGTTAAGTGCCCCGAGAGTGGCAGGTATGACTGAAGTGGGGCAGTCAACAATATACCGATAAACGTAGGCCCATCAGGTCACCAAAGAGGAAGAAAAGAAAATGTAATAAATGAACAAAATAATGTCTTAAATGATTGCATGATTACATTCCAGTCAGAAATTGTAGGAAATAAGTATTCGTTACTAAAAAACTCAAAACAGAAAATCCCTTTTAATAGAGGAAAACAAAATTACCTGCTGGCGATAGCGATAATTGAGAGCAGGGAGACAATTTCGAAGGAAAAACAGGAATATCTATTATCTGGACGAAACTTGCGTAAATGGCAGCATAAAAATTTAACAACCGCGAGGCCAGCTTGCGTGGAAATATGGTTCAAAACGGACTGGGGACTATCATGAATGCTACTTCCAGCAAATGCTGCTTCCTATTCCATCTGGGTCTTTCATAGTCATGGATACCATTACCACGTCTGCTTTGGAAAAATTGACATCTTTCATTGGCTTATTTTAATTAAGAAGCTATTTCAGTAAAATATGCGGAAAAAGGAGCTGCTGGAGAATGGTAATTTGAAAAAAATTCTGTGTTGTCTACGAAGATAAACACCACAGAATTGGCATGGCTTAAAAGGGCTTGTAGCAAGAAGTAGCACCACTTTTAAAATGAGTTAGTGATTGTGAAATAAACTAAAGAATGTGGGAAGCTGAAAACACGCTAGAGAATACTGTAAAATATCTTACTATTTACAGTACTGAAGGACTGTAGATTTTTTTAAATAAATATATTTATTGCAATTTATCTATTTTTATATTACTATTATTATTTAAAAACTATTTAAGATGTGCAGTTCTTAAAAACTGAAAGTCTAATGATCCCTGTCACTCAGATTTAAATTTAATTTCTCTCTCTCATTAATAAACATGGTATTCTCATAGTATATTTGAAGCCATTTCAAATGGGCAGGCATTTTAATGCCAAAAATAGTCCGTTTTTATAGTGGAGTGATCGAAAGAAGAGGAAAGCAAGCACTGCAGTCTTCTAAAAGATCTATTAACAATTTCAGAAATCATTAATAGATCTTGTGAAGGAAGACAAAGTTTTTTTTCTTTTAGACATTTAATGCCATATTGGTAGTTTAAGAGCCGATTAAATAAATATAAATGTATCCGGCTTGACTTTTCGTTAAAGTACTGAAAAAAAATTGGAACTCTGGATATTGTACTTTCAGGACACCCGCATTGGAAAATAATTCGTCATTATTTAAAAATATATTATTATAGGAATAAGCGCGCGTTACACCCCCTCCACTTTTATCTCGCCTAATTGATTTTACAATACGAAAACTAATCAACGTATCACAGCTTTTTCGATCGGCAACTGAAGACATCCGCGTTGTTCGTGAGTGCGGCTGGGCTGTCACCGTCCGTATTAAAACAATTGAAGACGCGGATTCGCAGACTGTAGTCGAAGACACAACCGATCGAACCGAACATTGCGACCGCAATAGCCACCAATTTTTCGAATATTGTTTTACAAATTTCCCGGCAACAGTTTTTGCGTTTTTATCTTTGAATAGTCTGCGATGTATGTATTTGCCCGAAATCGTTGTGGTGGAATGTTTTTACAAAGTGGAAATCAGAATTTCGGTGGTCTTCATTCTTCGACCGTCTACGTCAAGTTGAAGAACTGGTCGCTCAAAGAGTGGGTTCATTACTAAGGTACCTCTCAAATTAAATTTGTTGTTGTTTTTATTATTATTATATCATATCTAATTCCGTAGAGTAATTGAAAATGCCCCAAAAATTTTGTTTTTCGTGGAATTTCTGAGAAAATACTTCAAAGTCATTGAATCATATTTCTCGGAGGAATTTGTTAAGGCAGTTGCATGTAAAATTGGCTATGCCTTATCTGGGTGTTGATGATCACGGAATCTTTAGGTATTGAACTGAATTTCTTTTTTGTTATTAATGTGGTTCAGAACCAAAGAATAGCCTAGACATTGAAAATGGTCCTTGGATATTAACGTTATGTCCCTTAGAAATTGTTATAAATGATAGGAAACTATATTTTTCAACCAAATTGCTTTTTCGAAGATTTTTAGTTGAACTTTTGTAATAATACTGCAATAATGCAAAAATCTAGTAAGCCGGTTGGGAAAATAGAAGGTGTTTGCCGAAACTTTTTTAATTAAAGATATCTCAACATTTTTTGTTAATTTTTATTTTTTTTTCTCGTCTCTGAACTCTTGAGAATATTTCGTAATTGGAAAGCTTCACCTCATTTGACTAATTTAATTATGTCGAAAGGACGAAGAATTATGTCCAAAATTATAAACGTAAACAAGATAAGTACAAGGATGTAGTGGCATCAATATCAATTTGAAACCATGGTTTAATTTTATATCGTTTTGTTGAAGTAACTTTAGCTCCGTCGTGAATAAAGCGGATAGAGTTGTGTGACACTTCTTGTTCTCTCAGATTTAAATTTTTAGATTTTAAAGAAAATTTAAATTAAAGACATGTTTTTTAAGTCGCATTTAAGTTGAATTATGGAGGAATGGAACGAAACTACGTTTAAGTAGTGGAGTAAAGGCAAATGGTCGTTATTTATTATATACTCCTAAATAGAAAACAAATCCAGCTGATAATATAACTTAATTAGTGTAAGTTTTCAATGGTTAGCTTGATTGATGGCGACATGAGTGTCGTTGTAAGACCAAATAATAAATACCTCGCAAAACGAAAAGTTTCAGTTGCTATAAATAATTAATATGTATAAAATTCAGGACCTAATCTAATGGAAAATTTACTTCATTGCAGGTCATACGAATGTAACATGACAAAGTCCGTATTTCAAACTTGACAATGGAGACCGCAATCTTAACATTTTAAGATAATGTTAATTTTAATATTTTAAATGAAACACTCTGTACTCTATGTTTTAGAGTCGAAAATTGAGTAGTTTGTGAAAATTTATCAGTATGAAGTTATGAAATTTAGAAATTAATATACCATTACATATATTTGTTATATTATTTCATTGCATTTCTATAATTATAGTAATAATCAAGCGTTACTTTTTGATGTTTATTGTCAATGTTAAACAACTCAGCATTAAACTGCGAATTAAATCCAACACCATAAAATAGTAGAGCTATAGCAAGGATATTAGACAAGACTAGACAAACAAGTGAGAAAAATTAACTTTTTTACTATTATTCCTATTTTTTATTAATACGTTATTGTTATTTTTTGAATAAATTTTAGTAAACTTGATTAAAATTCAACTCAAAAGAGTAAGTAAAGTGATCTTTTCCTACACAAATGATCAAAAGTAAATCATATCGTTGTCCAACAATATCCGCTTCGCTTTATTGTTTGTTGTTGGAAATATTATGTTTTTCTATTCTCTTCTCTAAAATACTTAAAACATTTTAATGCGTCAACTTCAGTATATCATGGCGAGCTATTTTAAGCATTTTGAGAAGCGATCTGATGTTTTCGGTAGCTTTTACCCAAAAATTTATTAATTTATTGAGCACTACTAGTTGGATTTGCACTGTGCTCCGCTCCTGGCAAATAAAACTAGTAGTTAAAATGGTGTTCACAAAATTTTTTGATTCAGATATTGTTAGCATATGTGAGCAATACCTTTTATCACTCGTCCGCACATTGCAGATATTCTTTGCTCACTTGTACTAAAAATAGCTATTTTATATCATAAGGGTTAAGTCTTTGGGGTGAAAAGGTTTATTGATTGTTATTGATGGTTTAAAAAAGCCCAAAAATTGATATCCATTCTTCAATTTCAACTACTATAGTTTCCTCAGATGAATTGCATTAAAGAAGCCAGACACAAACACTACTCAAGACGCAAATGATTATATATATATATATATATATATATATATATATATATATATATATATATATATATATATATATATATATATATATATATATATATATATATATATATATATATATATATATATATATATATATATATTCTCACGTATTGATTCACGGATGGAAAAATGTGATGACACTATATTCCGGGATATCATCCGTTCGCTCGTTGAACTCCGACTGGAATCCTGCATCCGACAGTGTTCGAAGTGTTTTCGGAGCGCGAGCATTGAAGATGCCAAGTGAGATTTTGGCGAAACGTCTGCAGGATTCCAGTCGGATGCAGGATTCCAGTCGGAGTTCAACGAGCGAACGGATGATATCCCGGAATATAGTGTCATCATATATATATATATATATATATATATATATATATATATATATATATATATATATATATATATATATATATATATATATATATATATATATATATATTCAATAAACGTTTATTATGAACACGCGAATGGCCAGAAAATGCATCTTTGTCTAGTTTAGGTCAACAATATTATCTGCAAATTACTTGTTTTGGTATGCACGTGTTTGCTTATTTAAAGATCAACAAGAGATTATTGCGCAAAAAAACTGAAAGTTTTATTTGGAAGACAAATTTTTCGTTTTTAAACGATGCAAAATCGTGCACCGCCATTTTTGACGGTAATATTATTGAGACAAAATTCGTAATTCCATTTCTCCCAAAAAAAATGCTATGTACCGATAACAAATTTGCACTTTTGTTATTGGGTTTTCGAATAAAGGTCAGCAGCTATATAGTTGTTTTTGACCAAATTTTAGAGAAATATTATTATGCATAACATTCGTTGTGTAGAGATTAATCAACTTAGAATACACGTGAACTGCATTGCTTATCAAAAATATTGTGGTTTTATCACGCAGACAACAGAAATCGAAAGTAAATTTAGCTGGGCAACTGAACTCGTCGGAGCTTGATGGAATAGTGTTAAAATTCTTTAGTAATTAATCCATATGGGACGAAATACATTTAAAGTGGTCATGATCAGTAGGCAACCATTAATTCTAGACAACAATTCAATAAATAAATCATAACCTTGTATAATGACGAAAAAGCATTCAATAAAATTATTGGATCTGTATAGGATATGCGATGTAGGTGATGTTCGAGGTTTGTTCAAAAAGATTCGATCTTCAATATATTCTTTTGTTATGTTGGTACAAATGTACCTGACATATGTTCACAGTTTCAGCCAGTTTCCACGTTTACTTTTTTGTGAGACAGGAGCGTTAAACATGTTTTGTGTGTTTGGCGATTTTCTCGCCTTAAAAAAATAGAACAAAGAATTTGCATAAAATTTTGTGTAAAAAATGGAATACAGCGCTGCAAAATACTCGAAATATTGACAACGGCATATGGCGAATCTTCTTTGAGCAAAAAAAATGTTTATAACTGGTGCAAGCCGTTCCAAGATGGTCGAGAAGACGCCGATGACGAACATTGTTCTAGACGGCCAAGCACGTTAATGACAGATGCAAGTGTTGAAGAAGTGAAACAAATCGCATTGAGTAATCGTCCATTCACTATTAGAGAAGTGTCCGAAGACGTCGATATCTCTATTGGGCTCATGGGGCTCATTGGGCTCCGAAGTTTTTGGCATGAAAAGTGTAGCAGCAAAATTTGTTCCGAACTTGCCTCATTTTGAACAAAAGGAGCATCGTTCAAGAGTTGTAAAAGGACGTCAATGACGATCCTGATATGCTCAATAAGGTTCATGGTTATGATCTCGGAACCAAAGCCCAGTCGTCCCAATGGAAGAACCTAGAATCGCCAAGACGGGAAAAAGCATATCAAGTTCAATAAAATGTCAATGTCTTTGAATATTATGGCGTAGTACATCAAGAGTTCTTACCACAAGGTCGTACGGTCAATAAAATTACCTTGAAGTTATGCACCGTTTGCGACAAGCAATACGAAGAAAATTTGCAGAATTGTGAGAAAACAATTCATGGATTTTGGTTCACGATAATGCACCTACTCACTGATCGTTGCTTGTGTCTAACTTTTTGGCCAAAAACAAAACCACTATCATGTCCCAGCCAGCATATTCATCGAATATGCGACTGTTCCCAAAACTCAAGAAACCCATGAAGAAGAACGTTGGCACAAGTTATATGGAGGGGGGGGGTTACTTTGATGGAAGCAACCTTAATTTGGATATATAATTAAATACTTTTTGATAAAACGTAAAAGTCACCTTATTTTTTGAACACACCTCGTATGTAGTAATTTGATCGCATTTACATTGAATAATCCAATCTCCTGTGTGTTGATTTTGTGGTATAGTGGTAATTCGCATTTGTTGAAACTATCCACTTTAAGTTAAATTTCTTCCCAAAATAAATATTACAAATATGTTCATTTTTTTCTTAAAATATCTGAAGGCCAAGCCAAAATCAATAGACAAAATTAAGTGATGAATGTTTATAATTTTCGTAATAATTAACACTCTGGTAGTCTTGATGTGTCACGTCACAATTGCGATTTAACCAAAACTCTAACTTATATTCTTATATTCGACGTCCAAATAAAAATAAATGAAGTAAAACACATTTTCGATAAGATTCATCTTTTATGTGATCAAATTGAATCCAACAGTTCGTAAATTCGATAGTTTTCAGTTTGGATGTAGCATTTTTACGACAGTATATTCAGCGGAAAAACGAGTGAAGTGTGTGGAAATCGCTTTTTAGCGCAATGTGTCTAATTTTTCGATTAACGAACATCAACGATATTTTATTTCTAAATTTAGTTTCGTATAATGGTAGCACATTCATTTTTACTGTACCAAAACATCCTTATATATTATAAATAACCGATTGCATATCTTCGATTTTAATAATGTTTTTGACAAATGGATTTGAATTCGTTGTCGACCTGACACACACAATGACCATATCCTCTATAAAGGTTAACAATAATTTCACAATATTATTTACAATCGACGGGCAACGTTGAAACTCTTCCTATCGATAAAAATAAGTTTGTTTTGTTCTTATAAATAGAAATAGGTACATTAACTTTCGATATCGACACAATTCGAAAGCAATAATAAATTTCTGATAAAAAGTACATGTTTTTATTCCGTTACTACAGAATTTACTACTATTTTGGAAGAATCCCGTTTATGGGTTTAAAATTTTGAAATAACATCACTCAGTTGTTGAAACTTACAAGCAACTTGTAGAGAGTGAGTCAATGGTTTTCTATTAAATAAGAATCCAGGTAAAGGAAAAACTATTTATCATATTTTATCGTCTCGGATTATGTAGAACCTTTAACGGGTTTTTTTTCTATTAAATAAGAATCCAGGTAAAGGAAAAACTATTTATCATATTTTATCGTCTCGGATTATGTAGAACCTTTAACGGGGTTTTTTTCCAGTTGGTATTAGGTGGTCAACAGTATTACCAATTTAAAATACATTTTGTGAGCATTGGAGAACTATTGCTATAATTATTAATTTTAATAAAATTGATATAAAACTTTTGGCAATAGGACCCTTTTTTTCACTTCATTCAACAAATGTACTCGTTCTGCTTTCTAAAAATTTAATGAGCCTAGAAATAGTATAATATGCAGTTTATAAAGTTCTTCAGAAACTCGTTTACTAAGGACTCACTCAAACTTGTTGCTTAATGTACTATGTTCTACATCTAGTCTTTAAATTGATTGAGGAATTCATTTGTAGGAAATATTGGATTTTTATTAAATAACACATCATCATGACTAATTGACCGTCAACTGACCACTTCTTCATTGATTAGTCAAAATCAATCAAAACGTTTTAAATAACATCCTGCAATTGTAGAGTATTATCCATCTTATTTAATAATAATATGTATTTTATAATAAATTATTATGCAATTGTGATGTTCAGTTTAAATAAAATATCGACTAGATTTAGTTCTCAGAAAATGCAACGGAGATGCACAATATAAATAATTATAATTTAATAAACATAAATTTCATTGTATTTTAAAAATAATTTCGGTCAATTGACTGGTCAATTTTCAATTTCTTTTTATTAAAATTTGTGCGGATCGCAGTATATTTTCAGGAATAAACGCATTCACCTGTTTCAATATCGCAAAGTGCAGTGAGTATGTGAAATTTAGGAACATGTTAAAAGATCTACTTTCTATACAAAACAAAAATGTCTTAGCCACTTCCTCCTCCTGTGTGCCTTATCTCGCGAGGTTGGCGATCAATATGACAATGGAAATTGTGGGCTTGATGAAATAGTGTGTTACTATTTGTGTGGGTCCAGTCTCTGAAGTTTCTGGGCCACGATTTCTTATTTCTGCCTATTCTTCTCTTACCCTCAATTTTGCGTCCCTGCAATTGTTCATACTGTTTATGGCGCATTATGTGTCGTGTTAGAACTTCTTTATTGGTTGTCCTAGAGGTCCATCTGATTTGAAACATTCTTCTGTTTTAATGCCCAAAAGCAAGGGCCATATGTAACATTTCAGGGTTCTCATTCGAACTGGTGTGGAAAACTCGAGGTGGCATAAGAAGTCAAGAATACAGCTCTTGCGATCTCAATTCTTCTGATCTCTTTTGAGTGGTCTAGATGGCTTTTGACCATTGTTTTTGTTTTTGTGGTGTTTATCTCTAAACCCCGTCTAACCCTATCTTTGGTCAGTCTGTTCATCAATCTTTGTAGGTGGTCTTCCTATTCGGCTATAATGACAGTGTCATCCATGTACTTCTTAGATTTCTTAGTACCAGACCCTTTTCTAAAGCCATTCTGAGATCTGCTTAAGTATACTTCACATTTATTTTGGATATGATTAAAAATGATCCTCTTGAAGATTTTTGCAGCGTGGCTCATTAGACACATATTCCAATGATCTTCGTACTTGCGAGCTTTGTTTTTCTTTGGCAGCGCTACGTAAGTTGATTTAAGCCAGTCTTGTGGGATTTTACCACTTTCATATATGTTATTAAAGAAGGGTCATTCGTTTAAATGCGTTTTCACTAAGGGGTTGAAATGTTTAGCCGTCGTGGCGTCTTCACCTGGTGCCTTGTTGTCTTTAGTCTCTCTAATAGCCCGTTGTAATGAGTATAGGTATGTTGTCGCCTTTGTCGGTGTGTTGATATTCTTGTCATTCATTGTCGCCAAATAGCTGGTCCAGATATCTTTCAGAAATTTGCTGCTGTTTATCTGGATCCATCAATTTCGTTATTCTCGTTAGTCACTAGTGAAAGTTGTTTGGGCTGTCGCTGGCTAGTGACGTCTCTGATCTCTTGATGTAGTTAACGATCTCTGTGCTGGTGTCGCAATTTTTCTACTTCATTAATTTCAATTATCTTATTTAAGCGTCTATACTCTTTTTTGTTTTTGTTTTTATTTTTACGTCTTTCATCCATCAGTTGTAATATATGAACTGTATTTTTCTTCTATTTCTTCTTTAAAACTTCCATAGGCATAAATTCTTCTCCTCCCCTTATTACAGAATTCTTAATATTTGTCTTCGCCCTCTGTTTGTTTACTGTTTGTGTCCGACTCCCATTCCAAACGATTTTCTATTTCTTTTTGTTTTCGTCAGTTTTTCTAGTTTAATTCGACCGGCAACCGAAATATGATCTGAGCGGGTATGCTTTTGCATAGCAACTTGGGGTGCATCAATTTTTCCAAATTTCAAGCCCCTATGTTATCTATTAGCTGTATACGTAGGATACAGTTGAATTGTGAAAAACTAGGAAAAATATGGTTTATAATAAAAACAAACAGTTTCAATTAAGCCACATTTTTTTTCAATGTTAAACTCACAACCGAATGTGAAAAAACGCTCCGTATAACGAGCGCAACGAAACAAATATTTTCAAAACTAAATTTTGTTATCCCTACTGATACTCGAACCAAAACACGGCTATTGGCAATTGGATTCTGAACTTTATTACCACTGCGTGATCGGTGCGTGAAAATGCCTTCAGAATTTAATTTATCTAAGAGTGGAGCCAACATTTTCGGGAGGTCGAGGTACACGTAATCTCTTATCTACCAATCGTGAGAGTCCGGATATCGATTTCACTTTTAATGAACGCACTTAAAGAGGCAATTTATCCAAAAGTAGCGGCTTGGCTAAAACAAGAAGTGTTGAAACGCATTTTTTGTATCTATATAATAAAGAAATTACCTAGTTTCTTGCAAGGCGGGTTAACACCAAAGGAAATTTAAATTTTGTTTCAGTAACTTGTAAACGGAACGTCCGGTATAAAATTTCTTGCCGTTTTCGAATTACGCATAAAAATTCGCGAAGAAAATGTTATTTCAAACTTAAGTTAGTCATAAAAATAAAAAAGTTACATTGATCGAAAAAAATATTCCCTTAAGAAAGAGTATTGTTTGGCCCACCCTGTACAATACTCTGGTGCAATCTCCAATACATAGTATGCTCCACAAGTTTAATAAACGAGCGCCTGGAGACGTGTAGCAACAATACCTAGAATTAGAAACCAGAATTAAGTTTTGCACACTTTTTTGCTAAAGGGCACTAATAAAATAACTGAATGATGTTTTACATATCTATCAGAACTGGCAAATTTCCAAATACCATCAGTCATCCCTGACGTCTTAAATGAAACACTTTAAGCACGCTTCATCAAGGCATAACTGAATGTAAAGAGGGGAGTAAAAAATATATTTCCAGTACGCGTAATGTGTGTGTGTGTAATGTAACTCCCGTCTGTAAAATACCTAATTATCCACCGATCTAGCGTGCTGGAAGCCTCACTTTACCACGTCAGTTTCGTTTCCCACGGATCCGAGTCACTTCGGACATTTCCGGGATTTTACCGCACGGGTTCGCGAGCAATCGGATATTTTTGATGTTTGTCAATTCTGACGGTCATGTCAGTGAATGTATTTCTGTTGTTTTTTGCAAAAATGTACCCAAAAGCTAAGGATCGCAGAAAAAGTATAGCATGCAACACATTCTGTAAAATATACAATTACACACCGATCTAGTGTGCGGGAAGCGTCACTTTACTCACGGCTTGAATTTTGACATTTGCCAATTCTGGCGGTCATGTCAGGGAAGGTATTGGTGTTGTTTGGCAAACATTCACTCACAAACTAGTGGTCGTAGAAAAAGTATAGTATGCAACTCGTTTGGTAAAATTTTTGAGTCAGTCGTTTATTAAGCACTTAAATGCCGTTTACTACACTTGTTGCAAATAATAAAAAACACGAAATAACTAAAACCTGTTTTTTTTTTTGAGTAAATAGCTGTTATATAAAACACAAACTATTCATTATGCAGCTTCTTCATCCACGACTTCCCTTTCACATGACCTGTAATAGTCACTGCAAAAAATATTCAGACCCATCTAAATTGGGGTGAAATATAAAAACATAAATATAATTTCAGATGTTAGAAATTAAAATATTATTCTACACGTTCTGATGACCATAATATAGTTTTTCTTTTTATCTAGCTTCTTTTTAAGTTGCAAATAATTTAAGCAATTGCTGTTATATAAAACACAAAATATTCTTCTTTAACCACGATTGCCGTTTCAAATAATAGCCACTACAAAAAAGATATTTACACCCACCTAAATTCTGGTGGATTATAAAAATAAGTATAATATGTTTTAAATTTTAACCATTTTTTGTCTTTTAGATTTAAAAAATTAAGATATTATTCTAAACGTTCTGATGATCACCAGGATGTTCAAAGCAACGCGATAAAAAGTGATTAAGAACCTTTTATGGAAATCAGTAAAATGTTTTTAAATTTAGAACCTATGGTTTGGTATCACTATATAGAAAATTGACGTCATCGATGAACGAAATTATTTCCGAACTACCTGATTTAACATACTTAAAATGCCGTTCGATTAAGAATTCCATTCATGAATATGACGTAGGCGACATACCATTTTCGTACAAAGTAAGGTTGCTTCGCCTCATTTAATCTGGCATACTACCAATTCTAATTTTGTTATTTGATTTGATAAACACCTAATTTTATCTAGGTACAGACAAAAGCTAAACAACATCTTTATTTTATTTTAAAACTCCAAGCTTCCACTATAGCAATTATTTTCTATATTCTATTCTAATATGACATAAGATAAAGCTGAATTGCTTATAATTCTTATGTTATTCTTCAGTTTCTCACAAAAATTAATTGGACACAATTCCTCCAAAATGGCTATGGAACTCCATTTTTCCATTAACTGGCTAGAAACTGACATTGCCGAATATAGTAACTTAAGTATACAATCTTCTTCAAAAATATAAGTATCATTTGTCGGTATTTTTAAATTATGAAAAGTTTTCTGCACCGCAACTAATCACTCTACATAGAATATTCAGAAATAAACGGAAGACGAATTTTGAGCAAAACTGATTTAATACTAAAAACCATGATAAATTGTAACTTATATCCTGTAACTTTTTGTTTTCTTTGTTCCAGATGGAATACCACATTTTTGTTTTATTATTCGTGTTAATATATTTAGCTGGATGCAAGTGTCAGGTAGATGAGCATTTAGAGCAGGACATATCCATAAGAAATAAAAAGTATTGTGGAAGCCATCTGGCAGAAACACTGGCTACAATCTGTCAAGGGAAATACAACACCATGAAGCCTGGTAAGTTTCAAAAATATTGATGCAATTTAATTTGATCTCATGATGTCTTTGTTCGGTTATTTGTTTCGGTTCTAATTTTTTTAAGCTTGGTCAACTCGAACTTCCAGCAGTATTTAATTGATTTTATTTCGTTCTTAAATCAGAGGCCTCGTTTTACAAAAAAAAAAATTAGGCGGTCCAATTTCAGAATTCCAGTATTTACATGTTCAATTATGGAGCTTTTTCCGCTGCGCTCCGCTCGTGTCAAATAAACTCGATACTATTTCCTATACGAAGATGATTCTTGCGATGATCTTAAAAACAAAGTGGAAAATGACGTCAGCAAAACACTTGAGCTGGTTTAAAAAGATGTCATGGCAAATGAAGAAAAATCAGTTTTATGTCATTTTCGTGCAATAAACGGGAATTGCCAGATTTTAACACTTTAGATGTACAAACAATGAACAATGAAAACCATTCAATAAAGTCGACAGAAAAAATAAATTACTTATGAATAACAATGGATACACAATTAAATTGAATAAACATTTACCACTGAAACAACCTAAGGCCACAGAATAAATGACAAAAAAAGGCAAATGTCTAAAATAAAAAGACAAAGAATTAGATATAAGATTTGCTTGTTTTAAATTTAAAGTAGTATTTGTGTTTAAACTTTTTATATTATGTACTTTTTATAAATTATGTAGCAATTCCTTTAAACTAAACTAAACTAAGGGTTTTAGGGAGAATTTTCACTTGTTTATTTTATGGATACACAAAATGTTATGTATTATTTTTCATATAAATTTGTCGTCGTCTACAGGATATTCATATTATGATTAATATTATTATTATTATTATTATTTTTTTATTCTTTAGCTCGACGTTGTCGGTTTTTATTTTTAATAAGAAGGTACGGTCTGAGACAAATACTCTTCCTACTGTAAGAAATTTCTGACCAGGTGGCAAGTCTGTAGTATGCTGGCTTTTTGTAGTTCCATATAGAGATATTGTTGAAGGCCGAGAGATTGAAGTGAGTTATGAAGTTTTTTTGGGTATTAGGCCTGTAGAAGATAGGACCACTGGTATTGTATGAACCTCCCTTTGGCGCCAAACTCTTTTGATCTCGCTAGCAAGCTCAGAGTATTTTTGTATTTTACGGTTGTGAGTATTTGAAAGATTTCTGTTCCAAGGTACTGCGATATCGATTAAGTAGGTTATCATTTCATTTTTAATAGTGAGTATTATATCTGGCCTATTATGTTGAATTGCTTTGTCTGTTATGATAGATCTGTTCCACATCAGTTTATGGGTATTTGACTCCAGAACGGCTTCAGGTGGATATTTAAAGTAAGGACACTTTTGTTCAAGAAGGTGATGTTTAACTGCAAGGTTTTGGTGAACTATTTTTGCTACATTATCGTGCCTTATTGTGTATTCTGTGGGTGCTAAAGTTGAACAACCGTTTAGTATGTGTTCAATAGTTTCTCCATTTTGGCCACATCTTCTGCACTTATCTTCTGTGTGAGGGGTATTAAGGATATATTTTTTATAATTTCTTGTTGGTAGTACTCTATCCTGAATAGCCAGCAGGTAGCCTTCGGTCTCGGCGTACAAGTCTCCGTTGCTCAGCCATTTGTTTGACGCTTTAATGTCAACATCTTCCTGATGCAGGTCGGAAAAATGCCCGCCGTGGACCGCCTTCTGAGCCCATTGATGCAGGATCTCATCGTTTATTTCAATTTGAAATACTGCGTTTCTATCTGCCATGTTTAATGGAGTGTATTTTTTATCTGCCTCTATTACGGTTTTATGTAGTGCAGCATCTTTATTGTAGAAATACTCTCGTAGCTTGTTCACTTGTTTATTGTGCATATTGAGTAGGTGTATTACTCCTCTTCCCCCTTCACTTCTTGGAAGAGTCCATCTCTCACGGCACGAGTTGGGATGGAGGTGACCGTGTTTTTTATATATTGAACGCATTTTGCTTTCTATTAGCTTGATGCTGGTTTTTGACCATTTTATAATGCCGAAAGAGTAGGTCAGTACTGGAATAACAAAGGTATTAAGTGCCTTGCTCATATTTCGACCATTTATACAACTGTTGGCTATTTTGCGCGTTCTTTCGTACACTATCTTCTTGAGTTTTTCTCGAGTGCCAACATGATCAATATTTCGCGCCTGCTCAATTCCAAGATACTTGTAAAGATCCGTCTCTTGCATGTTTTGAATCTCTGATTCTTGTATGTTCACCACGTTAGAAAACTTTCCCTTGTTTATATGGATAGTTCTACATTTATCCAAACCAAACTTCATTCGGATATCCGTGCTAAACATTTCCACTGTCCGGATCATACTTGATAGTTGTTGTTTTGAAGATGCGTATAGTTTGAGATCATCCATATAGAGCAAGTGGCTTAACCTATGGGATCTATTAGGAGTCTTTAATTCGAAGCCGTATCGGCTGTTATTCAGAAGCAGGCTGAGAGGATTTATTGACATGACGAACCATAAAGCGCTCAGACTGTCGCCCTGGAAAATTCCTTTTTTAATCCTCATCCTCGGTACAATCAGCGACTTCCCTTGATGGTGGAGTGTTAGGTCAGTATTCCACTTTTTCATGCAAAGACCAAGAAACGTCCGTATTTGGGGGTGGATACCATAGAGTTTCAGTACATATTTCAACCAGGAATGTGGCACAGAGTCAAATGCTTTTTGATAGTCGATGTAAGCCATGTGAATATTTCTATTGCTTTTTATTGCCTGGTTTGATATGACTGAGTCGATGACTAGTTGTTCTTTACAGCCATACGCTTTTCTAATGCACCCTTTCTGTTCTTCAGCGATCAAACTATTCCTGTCTAGGTGGTTGTAGATTTTGTTAGAGATGCATGCCGTGAGTATTTTGTATATAGTGGGGAGGCATGCTATTGGTCTGTACTTGGACGGATCATTAATTTTCGTTGTGTCCTTAGGGATAAGATGAGTTATGGCTGTTGTAAAGAATGACGGTAGTAACTCTGGATCAGACACTATTTTGGAGAAATGCTCGGCTAGGTACGCATGTGTGACCCACAGTCGTTTCCACCAAAAGTTTTGTATTTTGTCTGGACCTGCAGATTTCCAGTTGGCTGTCCTAGATATTGCTGCTCTAACGTCTGTTTCTGTTATCCTGGAGTATTCCATTGGATTTGCAATTGTAGAAGAGATTTCAGATAGCCACGTTGCTTGTTGGTTATGTTCATCCTTGTTTGTGTATATTGGGGCCCAGAAATTTTCTAATTCTTGGGGTGTTATTTTGAGGTCTTCATTACACTCGTGTTTCTTTTTATCTAAGCTACGGTAAAAGGCTTTTTCACTTACATTAAATAGATGATTTTGGGTTTTCCGTTTATAGCTTTTATTATATCTTGCCAATCGGGCTGAGTAAACTGAAAGCTTCTGCTTCATAGTGTCCATGATTTGTTGGTCGTTAAGGTTAGGAACTTCTCCGTGGCGTCCGTACTTTTCCCTAATATTTTGAACTTGCTTAAGTAATTTAGGTGTGTTGTGGGATTTTTTCTGGAAGCTCGTTAGCCTTCCGATGTCTGTCCTAAGTGTGTCAATAAGTTGGCTTAATCGTTTCTTCCATGCCGGCTCGCCCTGTTTATTCAGCACTCTAGAGTCGGACGTAACTTTAAATCCCATCGCTCTAGCCGTTGCAACTGCGGAGCAATAGACTACGGCGTGAACTTGCGCAATATTTTTTGCGTCAAGTAGGGCAGATGGGAGAATTTCAGTATTTAATAATTCGACAATCTGAGATAGTTTCACAGAGGTATGTAGTGTTGGTATCTTAGGTCTATATTTCGGCTCTTCATCTTTATATTGGATCAGCGCAGTATGAAATTCTGTTTTATTATTATTATTATTATTATTATTATTATTATTATTATATTATTTACACTTAAAACAAATCGGAATATTCTATTGCTTATTTGTTGATGATGTTAGAGACTTCTTGTTCAACTAATAAGTAAATAGCACGGTTCCATAAATAAGCGATTCAGATAATATTGTTCAAACTCATCAATGTCCTTTTGATTGCAGCTCACCGGAGAAAGAACATACCGTCGCCAGAGAGGACATATTTCTCCGCGATGGCGACCACGTTACTGGAAAATCTTGGAAAGAATCGCAGGCGACGGGGAGTGTATAATGAGTGCTGTGAAAAATCGTGTTCAAGAGAAGAACTATCGTTGTACTGCGCAGCTAACAGATAGGCCCTTACACACTTTATCTTTGAAACTGTTTTTCTATAGTCGAGAAGGATATGGTATCGTTCAAAATGATTGGGCGCACCACGTGTTAAGTGTGACAGGTCTTTGAAGATTTTAGTGCAAATAGAAAACATCTGGATGTGATTATTATGTGATGTTACAAATTTGACTATTTAAATTCGACTGAAATAGAACGCAATCCAACAGTAGTTTTATTGAGTTAAACTGTATAGCTAGTAGATAATATAGTAGCCTAAAAATTGAGGCAGGAGAGACTTTGAGCCATTTTCTTTCTGAACAACTCGTTTTCCCAGAACATATAACGAAATCTTCATTTTTTGTGAAAACGACGAACTGCCATTGTTGTCTAGGTCTCATCGATTAGTTTGAAATGGCAAATGTTGAAAACGAGATTTCAAATGACCGCACCCTTCTTAAAATCCTTTTTCATGGTTGTTTCAAAGGTCCTATATTATCAGCATAGGCAGGACCTCTATATATCTAGTAGCTATGTGAGTTAAACGAAAGAGAAACGCAAAAATGTAGAATACGCTTTCGAATTAGTTTTCATAGACAAAAAATTACTTTTTTTTGTAAGAATAATACCATGCTTATAGTAGGAAATTTGAAAATAATGTGATATTGAAATCGGGTTTTCCACTATGTGGAGGTGATTAGGAAAAATGTAAATTTACTAGTTTTACTAAATTTGTAGTGTATTGTTTGGACTATCAAATTGTTAACGCGTTTACTAAATTAAAACAATAATGTGACGATTTAGATCTCATTAGTAATAAGTAAAACCATATTGACATCTATTCATTATCAAGCCTTACGGCACAAATAGTTGCTATTTCAAAACTGAACAAACCGCAGACCAAACTGTCATTGTAAATATTTTTTATTTATTTCATTTTCCGTCAATTAAACGCTCGTTGATTGTTTAATAACAATCTCTTAAAGGCCCAAATAGAGATAGTAATTCATAATTAACTTTTGCATAGTTTCCAGATCATCAAAATGGTATAAAATGCGTTGATTGGTGGATTGAACAAGCTAGTTGTATCAAAATACACTTGCGGTCGAAATCACGAAACATGACGAAAACCTAACAACGGCACCCAAATAAAGAAAGGGACGTACGATGATGAAATTTATGAAATAATTGATATCATTACTCAAAAATAATCCGATCACATAATCGTCAACTTTGGTGATCTCGACTGTCATTATTCTGATTTATTCTATTAAAAAATCAATTAGTTTGTTGTGAAACACATTGCCATTAATAGATTTTAGTTAAACTTTTGTGACATTTTGTGAACGCAAAAATTGTACATATAATATTCTCCTCAATGAACTCTCGTATGAAAAAATGAGCGGGTGCTCCTTGTGATATATCTCTAACTGAATTGGAAAATAAATTAACTACTCAATATAGCTGTTTATTTATCACAATACGCCTTTCCGGAAAAGAAAACAGTAAACAAAACTGCCTTTTTATTCTTTTAAGAAAAACAACCAACATTTGGATCTCAATAAAAATTGATCAAGCTGCTACAATCTGACAAGGGACATGTTTTGGTTAACTGCTTACTAATACATTAGGATGAAGAACAAAGTTAATTAATGAAAAGTAATTAACTTTCGTATACATGTACTACATTTGATATCCAAAATTTTTCCATTTAATATTTAGGTTCAATTATTTCCTGCCAAGAACATAATAGATCTAGTTTCATTAATAAAAAAACAACCCCTATCAGTATTTATATAAAAATATTTTATATTATTTATATAAAATTCGCGGTATCGGTTATACATTTCTAAACGATATTTCCTATTTTATTTTTTAATTATATTAACTTTCACTGGAGGAACGGTAAATTATTTTGTTAAACTTTCGTTTACTATAAGGGTCAAAGCAAATAAAAAAAAGCAAGCTATGAAATAAATATAATAAAATTCTTGATGGCGTTTCTAATAAATGTAGAGCACAGTTATTCAACGATATTCTTGACATTTTGGTGGTTGACGTTCAATTTATCCAAGTTGTTTTACTTCTCATTCAGATACTCAATAAGAACAACAAAACAATATGGCATCAGATTTCTAATTCTAACCATTTAACTAAAAACAGAGATCCGCTGACTTGTAAAATAAGTAATTACGTAACATCAACTTAAGCTCATTCAAATTATTTATTTAAAAAAAAATAATAAAAAAATTATTTATTTTTTTTTATGAAAAACATATCGATAAAATCATTCAGAATGACGAAAAAAATATCGACAAAGTTTGAGCACTCATAATTAATAGGAAGAGGTCTTGCATGTGTATTTTCTTGTTCTTTTGTCCTGATGTCATTATTGATTCGAAACAGCCAAACGATTGAAACAAAGCAAACAAATATTTTTTTATACCCTTATATAAAATGCCTAATTTAGTAAATATACAGCGATCTAGGGTGGCGAAAGTTTCATTTTACCGCGTCAGGTTCGTTTAACAAGGTTCCGAGGCACTTCGGGCATTTCCGGGATATTATCGTACGGGTTTGAGAGCAATCGGATGTTTTCGGGGATATTACAGCACGCTTGAATTGTGACAGTTCAGTGAATGTATTTGTGTTGTTTTGCAAAAGTGTACCCAAAAACTAACACGTTTGGTAAACTTTTTTAGCCACTCGTTTATTAAACACTCGCTCCACTGCTGTCCAAAAACTCGGGCCTCAACTGCCATTTTCTACAATTGTTGCATGGTATACTATTATTTGAATATATTTTTGTAGGCTATTGAATTCTCTTTGAGAAAGCTGATGAAAGTTTTAGTCATACGAGCCATTTTTTGATTTAATTTTTTTCGTTATGAAATTTGGTAACTAATAAACAACCCAATATTCAAAACAGAGCACTAGTGATTCTGAAAGGGAATCAAATTAATGCTTTGCAAAAAAGGTCTATTAATATTTTAGTGTAAAATATTTTTTTAAAAAGTACTAAAAATAATCTTCAAAATAACAATTATATTGTTTTACTCAATACTCAATAATATTTTTTTTACTCCCGTCTGTAAAATACCTAATTACACACCAATCTAGCGTGGGGGAAGCGCCACTTTACCACGTCAGTTTCGTTTCCCACGGATCCGAGCCACTTCAGACATTTCCGAGATTTTACCGTACGGGTTTGGGAGCATTCGAATGTTTTTCTAGATATTTCCCACGCTTTGAATTTTGACGTTTGTCAATTCTGACGATCATATCAGTGAATGTATTCGTGTTGGTTTGTACCCAAAAACAACGGTCGTAGAAAAAGCATAGTATGCAACACGTTCGAAGAACTTTTCAAGTCACTCGCTTATTAAACACTCGCTCCGCTGCTGTCCAAACACTCGGGCCTCAACTGCCATTTTCTACACTTGTTGCATGACATACTATTATTTGAATATATTTTTGTAGGCTATTGAATTCTCTTTGAGAAAGCTGATGAAAAATTTAGTCATACGAGCCATTTTTTGATTTAATTTTTTTCGTTATGAAATTTGGTAACTAATAAACAACCCAATATTCAAAAGAGAGCACTAGAGCGAATCAAATTAATGCTTTGCAAAAAAGGTCTATATTTTTTTAAAAAGTAACTCGTATGCTACATCATCGAAAATTCTTATATCATCAATAAAACCACTAAAAATAATCTTCAAAATAACAATTATATTGTTTTACTCAATACTCAATAATATTTTTTCTTACTCCCGTCTGTAAAATAAAAACGAGAAATTAAACTTACCTCACTATCAGTCACAATAAAGCATACGTTTGAACGAAAAAACATATGAACAGAAACAGTACAATATATTACATATTTTCTTTTTTATTATCATATAAAAAATGATATGGTCCGTTGGTCACGCCCCAGCGATACAAAGGTTTGATTCGAAGTTTTGAGTTCAAACAATAAGTTGGAGGAGTTGAATCTCACTTATCGATCAAAGTGAAGAGACCACTGCTCCACTTACTCCATGTAACTCTCATTATCCGACGCTGGATGCCATCTGCGACATCGTGTTCGTGTATCATTTTACAAATCGTCCTCGCATGGAAGAGTTAGATCTGGCAATGAAAATATATGCTAAGACCTACACCTTCCACCTAAGGCCAAATTGAACTTCTCCAATATTGTTTTCCATCCTTTTAACCGGTTGCAAGGGCTAAAAATTTTCAGGTGGGCGGATTTTGTATTTTTTGATATTTGATGAAATTAGAATTACAATATAGATCTCCAACAAACTCCAAATATACTCAGAATGTCAACTCATCCTAGTTAGTAAAAAATTTCGACCATAATTTGCAACAACGCTTTCATACCATTAAAAGAAGTGCGAATTTACAATTTAGTTGCTAAGAGAAAAAAGCGAGATCAAACAAGCAAGACAAAAAATGATAAGATAACATACATATTTCATACCCATATCCTTTTGCGAAAATATTGTATTCACTAATGAGTAAACATTTCCAACAAGCCCAAATGGCGTTTTTTTAAATTTTGGTGAAAACGCGCTTGTTTCATTCGAAATCACGTGTTTTAAGGCTCGTGATTAATTTTTAGGTCAAAGTGACGACAGTTGGAAATTGTTTTTCTGGTTTGAAGTGAGATAAAATAAACTCGACAAATGTACATTGTTTATCTTATCTTAAGATTTCGAAAATACGTTTTTACCTATTTTAATACAATAGCGACAAATAAAATCAGCAAATATTGGATTGATCATAAAGATGAGATAACTTGTAGTGTATAAAATAAAGTGCTTGTGACATTTATTCAAAACGAAGTACTCAATTTTGAACTAATTTTTTTACATATATAAATACACAGTACAATTTATCTTTTGTTTCATTGACTGCAAATTAATTTGAACCAATAGATTCAACAATTTTAAAATGAATAAAATTTAACTTTTCCAGCTTTTTCGAATACAGTATGTCCACGCCCTAGTAAAATAAAATAAATATAATATAACAAAAATAAATATTTTATCAATTTTGTGAATGTGGAATTTTCTATGAAATCACGTCCAACGCCAACCAATTTTATAAGTTAACCGAGAAAAAAATTGCAATTACTTTTTCCCCAATTTCATCATTTATTTACTACTAAAAAGAAATTGATATTTTTAACTCCCCAAAACTAACCCAACCGACACTACCTAGTTACCAAATATAAAGTTTAAGGAATCGTTTTAACTTATACATTTTCAAAAAAATAAACTTAACTCTTTATTGGCAAATTTTTGTTTTATTTATTTAAGTAAAATAAGACATTAACGATAAGAAAAAAATCTTGACGGAATTGGCGCGAATACACAAGATTTAACAGCATCAGCAATCAAAAATTATATTTTTGTATAATATTATCACACCAGAACATAACGAAATATCAAATTAATTAAATAGTTGCATAAACCCTATTTTTTATTGTTCCACAAAGCAAAAATCTAAGGTCGTAATGTCTGGAGATCTCCGCGATCAATGACTGAGAAGATTATTTCGTCTTAATCAACGAGTTGGTTAATTAAGTTGTAAATATAAATTATACAGATAATAAAGAGGGAGGTTTATTTGGTTTACTCTATGTGTTGTGTTTCCAATTCTTTCCTTACTCTCTGAATTTTACTTCTTTTAAATTGTTTAATACTGACACCCTTTTTTATTGACCAATAATAATAGCAGCATAGCACAATTTTGTCTTGATATTAAACAAATTAAACATGTACCTATTAAATTGCAAAAAAAGGAAAAATCATGCTTAAGTAATCATGTAATTCAACTTTGATTTAGTTTCATAATGGGATACAATAAAGGTACAAATAAAAAAAAATCCTACCCATAAAATAAAAAAATAATTTTTATTTTATGATTCTTTCTCGGACACCCTGTGCTTTATGACAACGACAATCGGTATAAGTATACTAAAAAGATTGAAGAAAAAAGTCTATCAAAATCGAAAAAAAATTACTTATATTACGTATAGATTAAAAGGTGTAGACAGATGTCCTGAAGATGGAGAATTTGTACGATGTCCGGTCTACAAAATTTGACTAGCGACTTATCCCTCCACTCCAAGTAAATTTTCTCAAATTCATTACAACGCTTACCTTTTAATCGCAACAATGAAATGTAAAAATTTCCAGTGGCATCGAATTTGGAACGAAATTACACTTAAATCACGCAGTCACACCCATGCGATATACTAAAAATGATAATATGGATCACAGCGGTAGTATTTATATCTTCACACCTCTCCCATGTTGATATTGAGATATCGATAACGGTTTTTTCGTTTCTGGAAAATCGATACCTTATTACTATAGGTGCCGGTTGCGTCAGAGCAGCAAATTTTGTATTTTATAAGACACTGCTCTCAAGATAAACGACATGAAAAAGGAACCAATAATCGAGCGACAAGTATATTTAATTCGACAATATAGATAAAGTTTTTATTTCTATAATCCCTTATCAGATGAAAAAATCGTTCGTTTAATCGACCTTATTCCCTCTCAGTAAAGTTATCATAAAACAAAGTTTTTTGGTACTATTAACATTTACCAGTAAACTTGGAAGGCACGAATATTTGCATAAAATCGATAATTGCGTTGTTTCTTTTTTTTTCTCACTGATTTCTAAATAAATAAAAATAAACAAATAATGTCAATTTTTAATTTTTGCATTCCAACATTTACAGCAAGTCCAAGAAATATTGCCATGTTTATCTCGGCGTTGTCCATTTAACTAACTAGCAAAGAAAACAAAGGTGTGTGAATAGATACTTGTTGTACCTCGTGACTAAAAATAGTTTACCAAATGTACAACAAACTCTAAAGTATGATAAATGTTCTACGAAATAAAGTGAGACTCGTTTTGGTTGTCCTTTTTGCGGCTCCATTTAATTTTGTGAGAATTCTTTGGTCCATGACTCGCGACTACCAACTTTATTTTTTATAGATAACACTGCAGCGCAAGTGCCAACGATTTTTTAACTTTTTTTGCATTTTCCGTTTAGTTTATTTCAATTGGAGAAAAAATCGTAAATCGCTAATTTAATAATTCAAAAGAAATCACATTATGGTGATCGCTTTTGTGACCACCACCAAAGAAGAATGTGAAATTTATTTTAAAAGTGAAAGTTTTCAAATAAAAAAAGAAAACAAATAAAGCAATTTTCAAAAATGTCGTTTTTTTTTCTTTTTAAACTACTAGAGATACTTTCACTTTAAAAAAAGATCAACCTTCCTATTATTTAGTCAACTGGGTAACTGGATTTCGAGATCTTGATGATAGCATTCTAATCGTGGGCACAATGTATATAACCAATTAATAAAAACGTTTATCAATTTTATTACATTGTTGCCCAAGGACTTTCGTTGACGGTCCAAAAAAATAAACGTACCGAGAAATCTAGATATGACAAATAAAATACAAGATTTGAAACTTCCTTAAACACCTCACTCTGCTGAAGATCAAATTAAACGTACTCCAAAGTATCGAGCTTAGACACAACACTAACAGAACAACGCCACGAGACGTGGCAGTATATCGATGAACATGTGAACAGCTTCGTTGATGTGTTGTAATATTTGCATACAGGTGCTGATAATTTCTTGTGAAAAGTAAATAAGTGCGCCTTTTATTTCGTTATCTTCATCTTTTAGTTATGCGTAAAAATAAAATCAGTTCAAACACTTTCGGGTGATAAATCGTGACCGACAATGGCACATGTTTTTCACTGCCGATTTCATTTTCTAATACTAATTGGTGTTGCAGTTATACCGGACGCTCTGAATTTCAATTAATTTATCGTATGATCCACTACGAATGATATTAAATAAACTCAGCTTCCTTGTTTGATCTAGTCTATAGATTTCGCAACAAATTTGAAATTGATAGGAACAAAAAGTATACTCACACAAAATCCATCATACAGATTAAGATAACGGCTTATATTTTCAAAATATTGAACTAGCAACTTACGTGATACAAATTCACGGGCAAATTCGAAATTCTATTTTAAAACATTTGTGGAAGGATTCGTCTGACGCGGCCTAAAATTATAGCGGATAGATTACGGAGATATTTGTTCTAGATAAGAGAAATTAGACATATAAAAGGATTACAAACTTTTTACCTTATCGAAATAAAATATTATACCGCCGAATAGTGCAAAAATATTTTTAAAACCACTAACAAACCAACCAACTCACCAAAACTAGAATGACACTCGCATGTTAGAATAGGAAATAAAAAAAAAACGCACTTTGAAGATGCTTAACGAAGTAGCAAATAAGTCGAACGAATCGATATACGTTTCACTTTGATTGATGGTAAGGGTAAGTAATGTAGCAGAGGTATTTTTGATATGCCATATATAATCTACCAAATTTTGAGTTTTCCAATTAGCTTCTGTGGATAGTAAGCTAGTTTAGTTAGTACAGATCCATCTCGCAGTTACAATATAATTTGAAATATAATAATTAAATAATATTTCTCAAACTTTGAAATCCGATCTCAAATATTTATAGAAAAATGATAAACATGCCACTTTAATCACGAGTTCGATTTGGCACGAGCGGAGCGAATGTTGTTTAATAAACGAGTGGCGGAAAACGTGTCTCAACCTGTTGCGTATACTATACTTCCGTTTTTCTATGATCATTAATTTTACCATCAGTAAAATCTACTGAAAATATCCGATCTGAGGATATTTGTGAAATTTCAATACGCTTAATACTTTTTGAATATAAAGTTTATCAGGACTTGGGACAGTGGGTAAAAGAAACTGAAGTCTGACCTTTACCCAAGCTTAGTAAATACGTGCATAATTAGGAATTTTGAAGCAGCGAGTAGAAGCATATATATATATATATATATATATATATATATATATATATATATATATATATATATATATATATATATATATATATATATATATATATATATATATATATATATATATATATATATATTGGTATTGGTATTGGTATTGGTATTAAAGGGGGGCGCCCTCGCGGGCGTCCAAGCACTTAGGCCACCAGATGGGCCCGTTGTGCCCCCAGGCCGCTCTAGAGGGCGTCCAGAATGCCGCCCCTCCTGTAGAAGGTCAGCAACTCCTTTAGCCCAATACCGTGCACTGAGTCCGGATCGATCAGGGCCGTTCCGAAGACTCCCAATCTTGCTCATGTCAAGGCAGGGCACTCGGTGAGCAGATGATACGGGGTCTCCTCCCCTTCCATGCACCACCTACACTCCGGGTCGTCTCCAATGCCTAGCAAGCAGAGATGCCTCCTAAGCCTGCAATGTCCTGTGTAGGCCCCTGTTAGTGCTCTACACTCCCTCCTGGTCAGTCTAAGCAGCTCCCTGGTGCGAGGAAGGGCGGGCCCATCCATCATAAGCCTCGCCTGCCTCATTCCCGGAGCAACTCTCCAGCCCCCCGCGGCCCGGTCTCTCGCCCAGGCTTCGAGAGCTCCCCGCCTCACACACGGGGCGATCCCCAAGCGGGGCTCTGGCCCTATATGCCTATGCGAGGAGCCCTCCCAGGCTAAGGCGTCCGCTGCCTCATTGCCCCGGACACCGGTGTGACCCGGGACCCAGACCAACGTGACCTTTCTCTCCTCAGCCACCCTCCTCAGTACCCCTTTGCACTCCTTTATCAACAAGGAGCGCGTACGCACTGACTTCAGCGCCATGAGTGCAGCCCTACTATCCGAGCAGAAGAAGACTCTCCTGCTTCCGTAGTTGAGCCGAAGCACCTCTCTGGCCGCCATCAATAAAGCGAAAATTTCCGCCTGAAACACAGTGCAGTACTGACCCAGAGGGACCGACAAGCTTGATCCCGTTGTCTCGCAGTACGCTCCAGCTCCGGCCAGATCTCCCATTCTGGACCCGTCCGTGTACCAGACAAGTCCATCCCAGGAGCCGACTCTGCCCTCTCTCCAATCTTCTCTTGATGGAAAGAGAAAGGTCAATTTATCAAAGAAGGTCATCTCGGGGATCATGACGTCACTCGGCATGCCCATGACCCCGCGATCCCCGCGACAGCCCTCTAAAATGTCGTACGGACCCCGATTGAGGGTTCCCTCCCTCCAGAGCCCGCAGCTCGCCAGCCTCACAGCTGTCCTGGCCGCCTCCATCTGCACCCGATCCGCCAGAGAGGGCAGCCCCACCAGAGCCTCCAGGGCCCTCGTGGGCGCCGTTCTCATGGCGCCCGTTATGCAGAGGCAAGCCAATCTCTGCAGTCTGTCAAGAACTAGCCTTGCTCCCGCTCTTCTGGTCCCCGGCCACCATGCCACTGCCCCATGCGTGAGCATAGGCACCACCATGGTACCGTAGATCCACTGCATGATCTTCGGCCCCAGGCCCCAAGTGCCCCCTACCGCTCTCCGGCACGCCCACAGAGCTCCAAAGGCCGACCTGGTCCTTGATCTTATATGTTCCTGGAAGGTCAACTTAGAGTCCAACCATACACCCAAGTACTTGACACTTCCGCTTGCAGAAAGAGGCACCCCATCCATGAAATGTTGAGGTTGCACTCCATCTTCCTTTTCCTAGTGAAGATGACCATCTCCACCTTGCTAGGATTGACAGCCAACTTGCTGTCCAGGCACCATTGTGAGAATCTTGCCAATGCCCCGTTCAGGAGCCCCTGCATCCTTCTCACGTCCGTCCCCTGCGTCATTATCACAAGGTCGTCTGCATATGCCTGAGCATAGACCCCTTGTTCTTCCCTCAGAATATGCAATATCTCGTTTACCACCAGGCACCACAGGAACGGGGACAAGACCCCGCCCTGTGCACAACCCCGTGATGAACCGATGGAGACCTGCTCCCCACCCAGTCTTGCCTCGACCCTCCTGTCGGTTAGCATGGAGCGGATCCACCTTACAATGGCCGTCCCCACTCCAGTACTCTCCACCGCCCTGCAGATCGAGTACAGGGCCGCGTTATTGAAAGCCCGTTCGATGTCAGCGAACACGCACACCGACAGCCGTCCCGAGCCCATACCCTCCTCCAACCTGGAAGTCAGATGGTGAAGAGCTGAGCCCACAGACCCGCCACTTCGGTACGCATGCTGAGCTGGCTCTAAAGGGGCCTCCAGCTCCACCCAGTCCCTCAGATACCGGTCCACCAGCCTCTCCAGAGTCTTCATAATGAAGCTGGTGAGGCAAACAGGCCGGTACGACTTCGGGTCTGTGTAGTCACTCTTCCCTACCTTGGGAATGAACACTACCCTGCTGTGTCTCCACAGCTCGGGCACGTACCCCCTCGCAATGGAGTCCCTGAACAGGTCCATCAGCGGGCTGGTCAGGAGACCTCCGTCCCTTTGCAACAGAGCCGGAAATACTCCATCCCCGCCCGCCGACTTGAAGGGGCCAAAGCTGTCAATAGCCCACCTCAGCCTACTATGGGTAACCACCCTCCTTGCCGTGGCGTAGTCGCCTCCAAGACGACCCCCGGCTTCAATATTCCCCCCTGTGTCCGGATCAGCGGACCCTGGGAAGTGCGTGTTCAGCAGCTGTTGTAGTGTGTCCGCTGGTCCCGCTGTGTAGCCACCGCCGGTCCTGCGGACCACCCCCAGTCTTCCCGCAGGGTCACTTCTGAGTACCCTAAGGAGCCTAGCCGCGTCCGGGGTATTCATTACTCCGTCGCAGTAGCCCCTCCAGGCCCTCCTCCGTGATGCCCGTAGTTTTTTGTACTGTCTGCGGACCTCCCTATAGAGATCCCAATCCGCACCTTGGCTGCTGCTCCTCGCTGTATTGAACAGCCTCCGCACTTTCCTCCTGAGACGCTCCAGGGAAGAGCTCCACCAAGGAGTCCTTCCCACCCTATGCTCCTCTGTCTCAGGGCAACTATTCTCGAACGCCCGCATCATAGCGGAGCTGACTCGGTCGGCGGCCTCGTCAATCTCCTCCATTGTGCGGTGTTTCCTTGGTAAGCCCCCTAGGCGCCAAGCAAGTTCCTCTCTATAGAGTTCCCAGTTTGTTGCCCGGGGGTTCCTAAATCTAACGGGTTCCCGAACACCCATCTCCAACCCAAAGGTGATGTATCTATGGTCCGACATAGAGTCTTCCCCACAGACACACCACCCAGTTATTTCCGGGAGCAGAGCCCTGGTACAAAGTGTTAAATCTATGACCGAGCTCCGACCCGTCGTGAAAAACGTGGGTTCTACCCCTCTGTTGGCCACCTGCAGCCCTGCAGAGGCCATGAACTCCACGAGGTCTCCCCCCCTTCTATTCGTTGCCGCGCTGCCCCACAAAACGTGGTGAGCATTGCTGTCGCAGCCAATCAAAAGAGGAAGATTCGCCTCCTCGCAGTAGGAGACCAAGTCACTGATCTCCTGCGGAGGACAGCTGCGGTCGCCCGGAAAGTACGCAGAGGCGACCACTACCTCCCTCACGCCGTCCCGAGTGGGGGATCTGACCAGAATTGGAACCAGGTCCCTGGACGCCTTATCCCTTAGGAAAAAGGCCTCCAGCCCCATGGTTAGAATACAGGCCCTGGGACCGCCCTCTATGGAGTCGACACTATGCAGCACCGATCCTCCCAGAGATAAGCCCCTAACCCTTGATTTTACAATCCAGGGCTCTTGGATCAGTACAATAGATGTACCGCCCTCCGAAATTTTCCTGCATAAGTGGGCCGTTGCAGCCCTGCTGTGTTGCAGGTTAATCTGTAATATCCCCGTGAAGATGTTATTGCGGGAATACCACCTGCGGGTCACGATGCTAGCCTCAGCCCGAATCCGAGCCCGAGGTAGCACCTCCCTCCGCTTCCGCTTCCTGACTGATGGACCCTGATGGGATTCCCCGGTCAACTTCCATCTGAGATACCTCCTCGGTTCTCGCTTCCTCGGAGGGCCCTTCGGAGGTCTCCTCCACAGAAGCCGTGGGCGCCGCCTCTCCGACAGGCCCGCCAACCTCCATGGACGAGCCCTCCTCGTGTGAGCCCCCCGCGGCCACCTGATCCCCCTGCGGCCTCGGCGCCGCCAGGTTCACTTTTACCTGTGTCGCCAGGCAGAAGAGAAGTGAGCCCTTAGCCGTGATGGCGCTTGCCGGTTTCTCGTCCACGCCCACCACCAACCTTGTGCCCCTTACATCCTCCGTCCTCTGCCAGACCCTCCAGGCACGGCAATCTAGGCCATTCTGAGCTGCCAGGCAGCGGACTAGTGCCTCATTCGAGACGCCCGCCCCCAGGCCCGGAATCCATATCGCCGCCCTTCTCAGTCTCAGTCCTTCTGGATCGACCTCCACCAGGTTTGCGAGCCCCCAGGGCCTGACATTAATCAGCTCCCTGCGAACCCACTCCCTGGTTTCTTCATCCATCATCTCGATCAGGATGTGGCTCCTCCACAGCCTAACCGAGCGTATCCGGGGAGGGGTGCATTGCCCCCCCTGCATGATATACATGCTTATGCGGAGGTTAAGAGACCCTATGAACCGCAGCAGGTCCTCGGAAGACAGGTCAGTTTCCTGTCCTCTGAGGCCCACCACCAGTTCAGGCCCCCCCGCCGCCGCTTGTGCATAGGACCGAGCCCCCCTCTCAGAGCCCCCCCGGGACGGCCCGCCTTTCCCGGGCCTAGCTTTCGCCAGGCCACGCGTCGGCCGCCGACCCCCGGCAGGTGCCCCAACCTGGGTGGTCTCTCCCATTTTTCTTTTCCGCTTCCCGCCTGCCGTCTCCGGTGTGCCCCCTATGGAGCCCTCCGTTGACGGCGTGGCAGGATTCCTGGGCGCCGGAAGAGAGCCCGTCTTCGGTTCCGAAACCGTCACCGCGAGTCTCTTCTTCTTCGCCCTCCTTTTTTCCGCCCCACTCCTATGTCTGGGGCGGTGTGTCATCGAGGTGGTGTCCCCGGTTTGTACCGAGCCCTCCACCCCGCTGGCGACCTGGGGATCCTGTTCGGATCGCCCTTGGAGGGGGCCTTCCTGAGGACGCCCCTGCTTGCTGGAGCCCCCCTGGGTCCCCTCCTCCTTCTTCATTACTTCGCATTTCATTTTTGGTTCCATAAAGGTCCCACGAGTAGCTAGGGAAACATAACGGTCCACCTCTGCAGAGCCCCGCATGCAGAGGTAAGGCTTCCTTCCCCGAGGTGCGCCCGGTGCCTCGGGGTTGGGATCGGTAGAGACTGATCTTCTATTCAGCCATGCATCCCCTAGGCCCGACCCCCCACCGTAGGATTTAGGATTTTTATTGAGGTTTACTCCTCTTGGTCCAAGTGGTGAAGCTCAGACCCCCCGCGTCGCGTGCCCACTCGTCGAGCCGGCCCCGACGCCTGGTTTATCAACCGACTACAAGCCAGTTGGCACCGTTATACCCTGTGCAGGCCCTTAGCCACGACACGACAGCTGGGCAGGGTGAGCTGGTCCACGACTGGTTATTTGTCAGCCCTATTGGATTTTTACCTCCTCAAGCCTCCTTATTCCCAGCCACCCAGGCCCGTGAGGGCCTGGGCTCCCCCATCCGCCACCCGGGGGACGCGCCTCATGGATTGCTCAACCACAGAGGATGTTTGTATAGGTAGCTACAATTCAAAATAATTACAAAATAGTGTAAAAATATTGAAATTCATATATTACTATACAGTGACAGACTACACTTAATGAATATGCTAAAAACAATCCAAAGCGGTAATTTCTACAATTTAATTTGGGCATATACGGGGTGCAAAAATGAGCGATATTTTGCTAACACTTATTTTTATTATTTGCCATCATTTATTTTGCCTATGGCTTATAAAACTTGAAAGTATTTTTTATTTCGTTTAAAAAGAAGGGTCAAAAATATTTCATTTAGATTGAGATAATTGAACTGATTTTTACTTGATGAAAATCCATTTATCAAAATAAATAAGAACTAAAAGTTCAGATTTTCACGAAATTATATATTTTTTACATGACAATTGTTTCGACAACACCGTGTCTTTATCAAATCAGAACATTTGATAGAGACGCGCGCAAAAATGAATAAGAATGGCAAAAAAAAAACGAATTTGTTTAGCACATAATCAAATAGATTTATCTTACTGTATTTATATAAGATTCATGAGGACCTATTGTTGAAATGATAACCTACGATTACTAAGAAAAAAGAAAAAAAACTGAAAATGGCAGTTTCGATTACCTATTAACAATTGCTGATGAAACACTTGTTTGTGGAAAACCATAAACAATACTGCAGAATGGTGAAAGTTTTTCAGACGCTATTTCGGTCAGCGTTAAAGAGAATCCTCAGCGGTTGATTTTCACACTCAACTGATTGATTTAATACTGAACTAGTTGAGTTTTCAAACTCAACCGGTTGACTCAATAAACTCAACCAGTTGACTTTATAAACTCAATCGGTTGAGTTTCTCAAGCATTTTAAATTATTTCCACAGACTATTTCTGTTCCACTCTCACATGTGTAGCGCTTCTGCGCATTTGTATACACGCGCTCTCCTCTCGTGAAGTCCTTAAATAAAACGCCTATATTGCACTGCACATTGCAAAATTTGTAGCGTATAGTGTTGTGTACGCTGATTTGGAAAGATAACATGGAGCAACCGCATTTGAATAACGCCATTCAAACTACTTTTATTTAGGCTTACAAAATCATGAAATATTGTTTTTCCTTATACAACAGAACTTCACTATTAGTTTTACAGCGTTTAAACGACGTCCGCGGTATTTGAATTTATATGGGAGAAAAATTTATGCTCCACGACGAAATATGGTAGATTTGATCTGCGAATAAGGACTAAATGTTTGACAGAATATTGTTCGTAATATTTTTGAATTCTATCGACCCACAAGGTGTCTCAATAAGAAAGAGAAAAACGACTCCAAAAAAGGCAGTATTTCAACAAAGGTCCTATTTGTAGCATGTTGATGGTTATGCCAAACTGAAGCCTTACGGAATATGTATTAGCGGTTACATCGGTGGATTTTCACGTAAAATATATATATATATATATATATATATATATATATATATATATATATATATATATATATATATATATATATATATATATATATATATATATATATATATATATATATATATATATTTTACGTGAAAATCCATCCAAATTTTGATACTGCTATAAGTTTCGATGCACAGATATATAATTGGACTATGCACAAGGTTGGAGCAAAAAAATGTGAAATTTAATAAGAGTAATTTTGAACAGTAGAGTCAAATACCATTGGGAGAAAAAGTACCTGTTTACGTTTATACACATTTTGAGAAGGTTTAAATGAATCCTATACATAAACATAAAACTTATTCATTGTTCGAATATAGCTTGACTTTCTTCTAGGCTAATTAAAATTAGTTCTAATCACCCTTTCTCAGTGTTATTTGCATTAGTTTTGCAAACTTTGCACTTTGAACCACGTTTTCTAAATCCTTACTATAAAATACGCAACTATAAACTCATGAGGCATGCGCAAAATGTCACGAAAGTAGCGCCAGATTCATTAAACACTGTGCTAATTTGCATTTTGATGAAAATTCATATATATAGTTTAAACAAGTCTTATTTACATCGTCCAAACAAGCACTCTTGAACTCTCAATGTGGCAATAGCAAATTTATTTTGGCTCGCCTTAAATACGTCGTAAAGTTTTCCCTGTTTATTCTTTTATTTTTCGATCGCTAATTCTACACTTGAACACTACTATCGCCCCTGTTTTTAATCAATCAAAATGTTGACTTTTTAATATCAAACCACAAAGGCACGTGCGGCGGTCTTTCGCGTCAAAGCGTGCGTATCAACTCCTTTGCTCTCCGCATTTATAAAGGGTTGCGGCTTTTCCCCCTTGTGTTTATTTTGATGTATGTAATAAACAGCGGCCATTCTTTTTCTTTTCATTAAATCACTACTTTTATTAATGACTTGACAGGTCCGTGCAATTTTAGAAACGCGTAGTTACTCAGCCGCCGTTTCTGATGTATCATTCGATTTTCAATGTTAGTTCTTGTTTCTCTTTGATATTCAAATCTTTTAAATGGTGTACAAAATGGTGAAATATTAACTCCAAAATAAAGAAATTAATAGAAAATAATACTTAATGTTATTGGGAACATCTTTATAGGGCTGTATTTTCTGATATGTGGAAGAGAAATAAGCGAAGTCTTATTCCTCTAATCCAACGCTTCACAATACAACGAGAGAAACGCGCATAGTATTAATTTACACATTTTAATATTTATAGGCTGCGTTAGTGTTATACCCCTCACATTCCACACATTGTAGGTACTTTAAGGATACATTACCTTGTCCATGCAAGTCGTTTATAATTAATGCAGCAGGAATAATAAAAAATCTTTCTAAAATGAAAAAGAACAAGTTCGACTTTTTCGTATTGCAAGATTTTTGCATTAACAGTTCTCTGAGTAGTTAACATTATCCAAATAATGTTGCTACACATATATGATTATTATTACTGATCAAAAATTAAAAGGTGTGTTAATTTTTTGGAGATGTTGGGCATGGCTAATGCAAATACCCCATGCAACAAATTGAATCACCCAAAGGGGATCTATAAACATGCAAGCAAAAGAATTATAATATGACACGTAGAAAATGAAAGAAACTATACGGAATCCTTTTAAGAATGAACGGTGGAGAATTTTAATAGATACTTGGCTCAGACACAACCGCCAACTAACGGGTATGGTCTGTTCATAGATTGCAGCAGGAATAATAAAAAATCTTTCAAAAATGAAAAAGAACAAGTTCGACTTTTTCGTATTGCAAGATTTTTGCATTAACAGTTCTCTGAGTAGTTAACATTATCCAAATAATGTTGCTACACATATATGATTATTATTACTGATCAAAAATTAAAAGGTGTGTTAATTTTTTGGAGATGTTGGGCATGGCTAATGCAAATACCCCATGCAACAAATTGAATCACCCAAAGGGGATCTATAAACATGCAAGCAAAAGAATTATAATATGACACGTAGAAAATGAAAGAAACTATACGGAATCCTTTTAAGAATGAACGGTGGAGAATTTTAATAGATACTTGGCTCAGACACAACCGCCAACTAACGGGTATGGTCTGTTCATAGATATAAGAAAGTGACCAATTGCTTTCGAGTGGGATTATCCAAGGGTGGTCATTAACATACAAGGCAACAAGATTATTACCTAAAGTTTCGGAAATTAAATTCAGGTAAAATTGTGGTCCGTAATAGAAAATAATTTTATACCTACCTGTGTTTAATATTCTTTGGTTTGGTGTACTACTTATTTTAAGTTTAATAGTAATCATTCTTATTTCGTGTGTAATACAGCATGTGTTGAATCCTGTGCGAATTATGCAAAATATCTCAGGAAATGCTCCCGCCCAAATGTAGAAAACACTATTCTATTAAGACTAAGGAAGTTATAAACAATGTTTATTTCACTCTCATTGAACGTGGTGCCAGCAAGCAAGCATCTTTAGAAGAAACGGCCACATTGACGAAAATTCCAACATCAACTGTATGGAAAAAGGAGGCTTCAAAAAGATGAAACCGGTATTAAATGTGGCAGAACTACCTTATGGAAGTGTATTCAACACATGGTTTTTTGATTTAAAAAAATGGACAAAAAGCAAGTTTTAATGGAATCTTTTAGAATTCGGAAATGGCGACTGGAATATTTAGAAAAAAATACGATTTACCGAGAACAACAAAGGTCAATTATTTATTTGGATGAAACCTGGTTCGACACTTATGATACCTCGGAAAAGGGTTGGGTTGACTCAACTGATAAGTGTAAAATAAACACGCCATCAAAAAGAGGTAAAAGAGTAAATATTTTGCATGCTGACTCTAAAGATGGTTGGATTCCAAATGGACTTTCTCTGTCTGCTTTCTCTATTAAAGCTTCTTCTCTGGATTACCATCAAGATACCACCGCTGATTTATTTGAAAGTTGGTTTAAAAACAACCTAGTTTCAAACATTCCTCCTAATAGCGCAATTGTAATGGCCAATGCAAGTTATCAGAGGTAAAAGAGTAAATATTTTGCATGCTGGCTCTAAAGATGGTTGGATTCCAAATGGACTTTCTCTGTTTGCGAAAAATATTAAAGATTCTTCTCTGGATTACCATCAAGATACCACCGCTGATTTATTTGAAAGTTGGTTTAAAAACAAACTAGTTTCAAACATTCCTCCTAATAGCGCAATTGTAATGGCCAATGCAAGTTATCAGATTAGCCTAAAATCCCTTCCTCATGTGACACAAAAGCAACAATCCAAAACTACATGTATAATAACGACATTAATTTTCACGAAGATTATACCAAAAAACAATTAACTGAGGTTCTACAAAGCTTGAACCTACAAAAGGAATACGTCTGTGATAATTACGCAAAAAATCTAGGGCATACAGTTTTAAGGCCTTACCAACTGAAATCTGCCATTCGTCGTAACAATGTTTTTCTCCGTGTTAACTCCAATGTCCTCAAACTTATAGAAACCGAAGTTTTTAACATGCCTCCACAAAGTTGGGCAAATTCTGTTAAACATATAGAAAAAGCAGAACAATCATATATCCATATTGCAAATAAGATAGAACAAATAATAATTATTATGTGAATAATTTTAAGTAATATAAGTAGGTAATAAAAATAATTTGTAATTTTATTTTAGATTTGAACATAAATACATAAATAAATAAATAAATATTATTTAGTATCTTTCCTAACAAAACCCCAAATAATTAAATTCTAAGCAAAGTACGGACCTGTTCGGCCATATTTCATTTTTGCAGCTTGCCCGGGTCTTTCCTTCCGTTCCTTTCTTGTATCTATGAACAGACTTTATAGTTCATTTCACGAAGGTGCATTTTAAGAGATGCAAGACTAATACACAATTATAATTCTATAAAGGCTTGTCGTATCAAAAATATAAAAATGGCATTCATTCAAAATGTATCCTTTTTGTTTAAATCTGAATATCTATTGAGTTTGAATAGTGCTTTGCGTGCGAATTGTGAATACATTAGGGAAAAAATGTACGTGATAGTAGATAGCATGATTCTATTTAATCGTAAAAGATTAATTATATTTGGTACACTTGTATAACCATACTTATTTTAGACATCCAGATATCGAAGGTTCACTTTTGTAGTTTTGAAAAAACTAACCAACCAATAAAAACAAACTTCTTTCAATTCAAACTGGAAATCACCATATTATGAGCAACCCAGTTATCACAAGTTTCTGTTAGTTAACGATTGGCGTAGGTTTTCTTTTTCAAGCTGTAGCTACACTGGAAAAAATATATTGGCAGATTGATTACTTTATGTCAACGAATATTCATTTAAATATCTATTTTAATAAGTACCGATCAATTTTTATAAAGGAACTTTTTCAAGAATACAACCAAGATGGCAGGAGTATGCTCGAATAGACCGAACAAATGTAAAATAAAACTTATCAGTTAAAATTTTTCCGATTGAAAAGGTAGTGCGCATTTGTTTTCCCAGCAAACCTTATCACCTAAAAACAAATATAGGCGAAAGTGCTTCACAAATTTAAGTTTCTAAGAATATTAATTGATTAAAACGAAATATTTATTGAAATTCTTATCGAAATTTCGTATATATCTTACATTATTTGCTCAAGAATTATCTTTGTAGACACTGTTTTTTTTTCTTGGCTGGTGTTCTAATTTTGTTGTGTATCTATAAAGTGTTATTTACTTTAGAATAACATAACTGCGATTAATTTTGTTCATAAGCAAACTAATATCGTTGATTGATGGGACTGAAAAGCTCATGCTTTTTCAGTATCTCCCAATTTTATTTGCATTTGAATACCGAGGAACTGTAATATAAAATAAGTACTCACAGGCAATCTCTAATTTTTGACATTATTGTTTTCATTTTTTGATGCCACAAATTAGAGGTCGCTTATTTTAGGACTTGCTAGGCGTTTTAATTAGTAGACTTCAATTTTAAATCATTTCAATTTTACAAGATTCTGAGTACCTAATAAGAATTCATTCCAAGCTGTCTAGAATTTTTCATTTTCAATTTTATTTTTAATATTCACAAAATTGCCATGTTTGTTCTGTATTCAAAATCTCTTTTTTATATTTAATTGTCTATCTATAAATGGAGATACAGGAATATTTTTTTACCCAAAAACATTTAGGTATAGGTATAATAAATTCAGGAATTACAGGAAAATCCCGCCTCCTTTCATAAAAATCACCCTTTCTAACAATGGAAAATATTGATCGGAGGCGTTGCCTTGATTTCCGTGTACTCTATTGGTCAAGGGGTGGATTCTGCTCATCAAGGGGTGCATAACACGTATTTGTCAGAATAGGTTTAGTCTCCTACCAACCCTTCAGTGATCGGTTCAATCGAGTGTCAAGTAGACACACTGGGAGTTATCGTTTGATTTGTTTGTTTTTTGTGGTAAGTAAACGTTAGCTTTGGGAAGTTAATTAGTTGGTTAATTTCACACTTATTTCTCTAAAAAGTTTCTTTCCAATTTTGATATTGTTTAAAGCATCGATAGACTGTAATTACTTTGAAGATACAATATAACACAATACAATATCAATTTCGTAATATATAGAGGGTAAAAAAATACGTTCAACGATTTTCAAAAATTTCCTTGAATTTTATCCAAATTAAATTGTACATAATATATTTCAAGCTCAAGTTCTGAAGAAACCAACAGGACGATTGGCAAAAAGGTCAGCAATTTCGATTAAGCAAAAACCGACGCAGGAGGAATCCAGAAGTTTTGTAGAAAGCATTACAATAGCTTGTGGAAGTTTCTTTGAAAAATTAATATATTTCATTTATTAAATATGTTACTAAAATTTGGGTCAACCAGAAGAAACCAACCACATTTGGCAAATTCAATGTACGTTTTTGTGCACCACTTTCCCAATAACAAGTCCGAGTGTATTTTCTTTTCTTTCCATTTTTTGTACTTTAGTATTCAAATATTTATAATTTTCAATTAGTAATCTTAATTTTGTATCTCTATAGATGTATTGGAAGGCAGTTTTTTATTTTCTAAAATTAAAATGTTTTCTTCCAGTTGTCTCATCTTTCTTTCTTTGTATTATAAAGATTTTTTTTCTTTTTTTTCAAGAGCTTTTTGGAAGCTCAATATGCATCTATTTTCCTCGAATTTGCAGTACTTTAGTCAAAGTGAGACTAGTCATAAAAGGAACTTCACTAACGACATACTCGCAATCGTGTGTTTTAATGCCATCTCTTACTAATACTAAACTAATACTTTTGCTAAAATGATAATTCAGAATAGATGCACCAAACGGATGACCGGACGAGTTGAAGTTAATCCATAATTTGTACACAGGCGGAGTTGAGCCTCTATGTCCCGTTGAGTAAAGACTGTTTAAAATTCTAAGGAAAACAAATTTGCGATAAATTTATTAGAATTGACATTCAAATAACTATTTAATAAATAATTCAGAGAGTTTGGAAAAGGGGAGAAACAAGAAAAATATCAACGTATCGGTCCGAAAAATAGAGCCACTTTCTCGGTATTACTCCGGGAATAGAGATATCTCTAGAGGGCAATGCATAACCTCGGGGAATCGATGGGACACGTGCCTCGCGTTAACACCCCCGAATTACTACCCCATCAATCAAAAAAACACAATTTCTAATTCGATTACAATCACACGGGTCGGTGGGAAAATAATATGATTAATATGTGCGAGATTATTCAAGAGGAGGCGATATAAACCGATTGCTGTTCACCATAGAGTTTCTAGATAAATAGAGGCTTTGCCTATATATGCTGAAAATACAGGAACTAACCAAAACGAACCAAGAATTTATATTAATACAAATAATCGAAATCGTTAAACATGACGACTATTTCACCGGATTATTTTTGAGACGGTCATACGATTAATCTAAACGTATTAAAATAAGGCAAATATTAATTTTATTATTCAAACAACAGCAAGGCAACTGATCTGAACTGGGCTGGTTCCGGTAATGCAGCCGATATCGATTTGGTGAGGCTTATTTTATTTAGAGGGAGACGGGTAGTGTAATAGTGAATATTTCATTATTTGTCAAACACGTTTACTAATGGCAGATAAGAGTAATAAGGTGGTATGGTCTATTCATAGATATAAGAAAGTGACCAATTGCTTTTGAATGGGTAGGTCATTCACATACAATGCATCATTTACCTAAAGTTTCGGAATCTAAATACAGGCAAAATTGTGGCCCGTAATAGAAAATAATTTTATACCTACCTGTGTTTAATAATTGGTTTGGTATACTACTTATACTAGTATACTAGTTTAAGTTTATTAGTAATAATTCTTATTTCGTGTATAATACAGTATTTGTTGAATCGTGTGCAAAATGTGCTAGAGTCTAGTGTATCTCAGGAGATGCTCCCGCCCAAATGTAGAAAACACTATTCTATTGAGATTAACGAAGTTATAAACAATGTTTATTTGACTCTCATTGAACGTGGTGCCAGCAAGCAAACATCTTTAGATGAAACGGCCACATTGACGAAAATTCCAACATCAACTGTGAAAATCAATCAATCAATTCTGAATAATCCCATTTCAGCGAGGAAAAAAAGAAGCGATACGGCGTAAAAATAACAGTTATACGAGGAACAAAGCGTGCCTACATTATATATATAATATATTATTATTATTATTATTATTATTATTATTATTATTATATTATATATATAATTAGGAGGTTTGAAAAAAATAAAACCGGCGCTAAATGTGGCAGAACTACCTTATAGAAGTGTATTCAACACATTTTTAGATTTAAAAAAATTGACAAAAGGCAAGTTTTAATGGAATATTATTAGAATTCGGAAATGACGACTATAATATCTAGAAAAAATTAGAATTTACAGAGAACAACAAAGGCAAATTGTTTACTTGGATGAAACCTGGTTCGACACTTATGATACTCCGGAAATGGGTTGGGTTGACTCAACGGATAAATGTACAACAAACACGCCATCAAAAAGAGGTAAAAGAGTAAATATTTTGCATGCTGGCTCTAAAGATGGTTGGATTCCAAATGGACTTTCTCTGATTGCGAAAAATATTAAAGATTCTTCTCTGGATTACCATCAAGATACCACCGCTGATTTATTTGAAAGTTGGTTTAAAAACAATCTAGTTTCAAACATTCCTCCTAATAGCGCAATTGTAATGGCCAATGCAAGTTATCAGAGGTAAAAGAGTAAATATTTTGCATGCTGGCTCTAAAGATGGTTGGATTCCAAATGGACTTTCTCTGTTTGCGAAAAATATTAAAGATTCTTCTCTGGATTACCATCAAGATACCACCGCTGATTTATTTGAAAGTTGGTTTAAAAACAACCTAGTTTCAAACATTCCTCCTAATAGCGCAATTGTAATGGCCAATGCAAGTTATCAGAGTAGCCTAAAATCCCTTCCCCATGTGACACAAAAGCAACAATCCAAAACTACATGTATAATAACGACATTTATTTTCACGAAGATTATACCAAAAAGCAATTAATTGAGGCTCTACAAAGCTTGAACCTACAAAAGGAATACGTCTGTGATAATTACGCAAAAAATCTAGGGCATACAGTTTTAAGGCTTCTTTCCACCTTACCACTGTATATACGAATGATGAACATGTTTGGCACCAACTGAAATCTGCCATTCGTCGTAACAATGTTTTTCCCCGTGTTAACTCCAATGTCCTCAAACTTATATAAACCGAAGTTTTTAACATCCCTCCACAAAGTTGGGCAAATTCTGTTAAACATATAGAAAAATCAGAACAATCGTATATCGATATTGCAAATAAGATAGAACAAATAATAATTAGAACAGGCAATGATAGCGATAGTGATACCGATATATTATGTGAATAATTCTAAGTAATTTAAGTAAGTAATAAGAATAATTTGTATTTTTATTTTAGATTTAAATATCTAATATAAAAATAATAAATAATAAACTAACAAAACCCCAAATAATTAAATTCTAAGCAAAGTAGGGACCTGTTCAGCCATATTTCATGCTTACAGCTTGCCCGGGTCTTTCCTTAATTCGTATCAGTTATCACTTTCTTATATCTATGAACAGACTTTAGAGAATGATTCAGCAAAAATACTAAGACATTATAAATGTTTCCTTGTTTTTGATGAACATAGCTTCCTTAAGCTTGCGGTTTTTTAGAAGCGGTTCCTTGTTAACAAGCTGAGCTTCAAACAATTTGATTTTTCACCCTCCATTGTATGTTTTCTATGTTCCTCTACTCTTATATTTAAATATCGCTTAATTACACATTACATAGTATATTATTTTATATTATTTCTCAGTTTTTCCACCTGTTTCGGTTTTTGGGGCAAAATTATTTGGTACTAATAATTACATGTTGGATTTAATTATTAAGTATTTAAAAAAAATAAGTCTCCTGTTGCAAATGGTTGCAGTAATGCATGTGTCCGACACAAGAAGTTTGTTTTATAATGAAATAATAACTCGTCTATTTATTATGTAATTACAATATATAAATATGTTGCTGTAAATAATATATGGCAATTGTTATTATAATTTAATCATTAAAAAAACAGTATTTTCTCATTGATTTAGTTATCACAAGAAAATCTAAAAAGAAAAAAACTATAAACAAATTTTTTTTTTTTAGTATATCAATATCGTAGTAGTATATCAATTTGTATGCGCTTTCCTCAGAGGTTTTTTGATATTGTTTAATCGTCAAATAATAATAACACCTAATCTCCCATATATATAAAAGCAAGAGAAAGACAAGTATCCCCATTACTTAGCCACCTTTTTCTAAGGTAAGATTCGTGTCATTTTTATAACTTACGGTTGTAATTCCAGTTTCTACTTCACTTCCACTCGCGAAAGTGACATATGCACATATGTCACCAAGTTGTCATTTTTTTTTCTGAAGCTGTCAAAAAATGGTGACATTTTATATTTTTTACAGGCAATGTCCGAAATATTTCTGGAATTGTTTGTATTAGGTCAGGTCTTTTCGTAACGGAATTTAGATTTTTTTAATATAAGAATGCTGCAGAATTCGCGACTTCTGCTATTTCAGGGGGTGTAGTACGACATTCTGCTTCACTATTGTCTGTTTTTATTTTAATTGTTTTCTAAATAATGACACTACTTCGATAAGACCGAAAATAATATCAACATGGTATTTCCATAGAAATAAAACAAAATATCGTATTCAACTTGGACGCGAAATTGCGTTTACCGCCCTAGTTGTATAAATTACTATTATTATAACTATAAGGTTATTATATGTGATTTAACTTATTCCCTAATGACAGGAGCTACAAAAATTAAAAAAATCACAAGCGCTAACATTTCCTCAATTATCAATATTATTCTCTTAATAATACCTACTTACATTTTTCGTCATCATACATTTGTCAGTTTGCTGTTACTTTTGTTTAGTTTTGGTTTTGATTAAATTAATGATAACGTTGCCATAAATCCTGCAAACATCGCTAAAAACGAAACATATAAACAAACGAAGATTATTCTGTGGCATTCAGTAGTTTTGGAAAACTATCAATTATTATAGAATTATAGAATGTATTCTAAATAATGGCGGCAAGAGTTTAAATTTGACTTATGATTTCTCATAATTGCCAACAATCCAACAATAATGAATCCTTTAAATTACACCACTAATAATTTATCAAAGACTCAAACAGCTAACAGGTGTCCACCAGAGACCAAACATTTTTGATATATTTTTTTATTTTTAACGAAATATCATCTTCATTAAATAATTAGGTCACTTGTACGCAAGGTGTAAAGATCTAGGAAATGAGTTCAGTCGGGTACAATGAGATTATTAACTTTACTTTGTAACATTGAAAATTAAACATCGGAGTTGAGTTGAGGCAGAGATTGATTGTACTTTTATTTTATTTAAATTTATCTGAATTCAGAAATTTGCATTTAAATTTGTACATGATATTGAAATGTTACCGTAATGGCGACCCATTTCAGCATCGAATTTTACAAATACTCTTAAAAGTAAATTGTGTAACCGTTTGCGACAAAGTTTGCACTGCATATTATTTTGTTTTAGTAAAAATTAAAGTATTAGAAGATTGGTGCTGTTCTCCCTTGGAAAAGAATGTTATGATGAACTGCGAAAATCGGGAAGTGCTTCAAACTATCCCGTCCTGCAATAACGTCGTCTCCAGAAAAAGGTAAAATTGGGAATTCATTAAAAATATTTCTGTAATATTAGTTAATCATCTGTATTTGTCTGCTTCTCCTTGCTTTGCTATCTAAAAAAAACTCGACTTTTCATTTTTTAAAATAACTGGGAAATAATTCGGCAGCGTATCGAAATAAAAACGTCCAATTTTGCTTGAAACCATAAAACTGCCGTGATCAATATACATCGGTCCCCCATGTTTATGGGCGCCTGGGACAATATTTCACTCCATATAAGCCGTGTTGTTTAGACATACTTCAATTTTATATATTCCAGAAACGCAGAAAGACGCTTATTCCTTACAGTAGTTTGAATATTTGCCACATATTTTTCCGCATCTTAAAAATGATCGAATCGACTTGTAGTCACCAGTGACATTAGATATTTTAATACAGATCGACAAATACGAGAAATGTCTAGGTTATTTTTAGCAATTGAATAATATGAAATATTAAAAAAAATAACAGTTTCAGAGATGCTTAATCGGATTAAAAGATTATATTGTGCATCAAGTTTGATAAACGTTCTTTTAGTTTCATTCGGCATGTTGCATACTATACTTTTACACTAGTTTTTGGGTAGTGAGCAACATGACCGTAAGAATTGACAAATCTCAAAGTACCATGGTAACTACCGAAAACAACCGATCTCTGCCAAAGCCGTGACTAAAATTAGCCGATGTGCAGGCAGGATAATTGGGTTTATAGTTTCATTTGTTGTTGCCAATTCAATACCAAATTATCCAAGGCTTGGGTAAACAGCACACTAGATCAGTACCTATTGAAAATTAATCTCATTCGTAAAGAGAAATAAACAATTGCAAAAAAACATATTATATATTGTATGTTCGAGGTGAGTTCAAAAAGTAAGGCGACTTTTGTATTTGCTACCTACATTCGATCTTCGATACATTTTTTTTGTGTTATGTTGATACACATATCCCTAACATATTTTCACAGTTTCAGCCAGTTTGCACGTTTACTTTTTTTGTGAGAAAGAAGAGTTAGACGTGTTTTGTATGCTCGGCGAAAACGGAACAAAGAATTTGTATAAAATTTTGTGTAAAAAATGGAATACAGCTGCACAACACTAAAAACGTGGCAAAATTGGATGTTTTTGGTGAATCTATTTTGAGCAAAAAAATATTAATAAGTGGTGCAAGCTCTTGCAACATGGCCGAGGAGACGCCGATGACGAACCTCGCTCTAAACGCCCCAGCGCGTCGATAACTGATGAAAGCTTTGAAGAAGTAAAACAAATGGTGTGAAGAATCGTGGAATGACTATTAGAGAAGTGACTTAAGACGTCGGCATCTCAAAAAGGTCATAACTGATGACGAATCATGAGTTTATGATTATGAAGTTGAAACCAAAGCCCAGTACAACCACAAGGTTGCACGGTCAATAAAGAGTATTGAAGTTAGGCGCCCTAACGTCCTAAATTGTGGGAAATCAATTCATGGATTTTGTATCACGATATCACTTGCTCACTCGTTACTTGTGTTTAACTTTTTGATCAAAACCAAAACCACAATTATGCTTCAGCCATCATATTGACCGGATAAGCCCCCGTGCGACTTTTTCCTGTCCCCAAAACTCAAGAAAGGAAGGAAGTTTGGAACGATTGAGGAGATAAAGAAAAAATCTATGGAAGAACTCAAGGTTATACCAGAAAGTGCTTCGAGGATTGGGGGGAAAATATGTCGAAAGGGACAACATTAATTTTGATAAATAAATAAATACTTTTTGATAAAACTTAAAAGTCGCCTTACTTTTTGAACACACCTCGTATATGCAGGTTTTTGAGAAAAATTGTACACTCTGAACTAAATTCTCCTCAATTTCCGGTGTTGTCGGGGGGATTCGGGGCAATCCCAACAACTGTTGTTTTTACTTTTTAAGTTGGGTGTCAAAAAAGTAGATTTTCTAGACTATAACATAACATTTTCAAGTAATACATCGGATTGTTATTACAGGGACAAAAGCAACGACATGTCAACACTAAGTCGAGAGGAAAGAAGAAGGAGAAGGAGAGCAACTCAAAAATATAGGACTGCGCATGCGACCAGGGAGCGCATTAGAGTGGAAGCTTTCAATGTTGCTTTTGCGGAACTGAGAAAGCTGTTACCGACATTACCACCCGATAAGAAACTGTCAAAGATTGAAATCCTTCGATTGGCAATTTGTTACATCGCATATCTGAATCACGTCCTTAAGGCGTAACTAAATAAACTAAAAATGAATAATATACCTAGTCATAGCTTGCATATCAATTCATTCAGAATCGATTTGAAAACGAACTGAAGCATGTAGAGCAAAACAATGTTTTGGAGTGTACGAGAGCAAGTCAGAAAGCAAGTGTTTTAAAATAATATGAAGTTAACTGACTTCTACCACATCCTGTAATATTTCTTTCGAGGAATATTTATTTCTGTGATTTTTTAGATTATTTTTGTGTTTATTACTTTCTTCAGTGACATATTAAAAACTGGAATATAATAAGTTTTTGTTGTTTTTTTAAATATTTTTTTCGTTTATTATATTCTGATTGCTTTTCACGAAATGTATGGATCAACTCGAATGTATCTTTTTTTGTTGCGAATTCATATTTTGCTCCTTAATTATACCTAATTTACTCTGTGATATAATATTAAATAAACTCATAAACCCTAGCATATCGTTTTATTGTACAATTTATAAAAATTTACATCTCTACAGGTAACTGTCCCCACAACCCCTGATTTATTATGGCAAATATTTGCCTTTAGTGATACGTTATTTGATAGATATTTGGATTTACTATTGGATCTTTTTTTAATTTTGAATATCCGTTCTATGAATGCGAAATTTAAATTGCAAATATTTTTATTTTATCTTCGACATACCAGTATCTTAATCTTCATCGGGATATTAAACCAGAAACTCTTGCTAGAAGAAGCAGTTGGATTATTTAATTCGGTTATTCAAAATATTTTTCTTAAAAACACCCAAAAGGGTTTTTTATTTTGCCTTTTATAATATCGCTAGCCATGAAGCTTGGACTTTGTCTTAATATCTGTAATAAATCGAATGTTTTTTTACCATAACCATAAGGTGTTAGCTCGTTGATGTTAAGCGATGGCAGAACAACGCAAGTAGAATTTTCAATCTGAGTCTGAGTTGAATTGAATTTGCCAAAACGCCTGCCATTTATTTCACTATTCTATTTCATCTAAGAAATAAATAGCTTCCGATAGAAAACACATTTCAACAGTCACTTTTATATAGGTATAGGCTAATACATATGTTTCCTATGTAGACACTGATATCAAATTTAATAATAGTAAGCAAGCATTATTCTAGATTAAAATTTTAATAGAGATTTACATATTTCTTTTCTAATTTCTAATTAGCATCCGCATTCAGACATGCATGAAGCTTGTTGTGTGTAAATACAGTTTTATTTTTCATTTTCGGGAAACTATGATTATTTATTTCCACCAGTAATAACCAAATGAACAAATCGCAATTAGTTTAGATTATTAGGTTTGTTAGAATTTTAGAGTATATTTGACAAATCTTTGAGTAATATATTTGATAAGATAATAATTTATTTACTTACCTTCACAAATCGCTATAACATACATTTTACAATTTTTGGAATTATTAGTCACAACCTTTATATATTAGCTGACTAGTAAAATTGATTAATGCGTTCAAAATGATTGAGACTGAATGAAACTCGACGAAACTTGAAGACAACTTCGCTTGATTAAGTACGTAATAATTCTATAGATACCAATGGGTAACTTCAGTTCGATATGAAGATATTTTGTCATACAAGCATGTTTTACAATTTTCTTTATTTTGGAGATAAAGGATGGGTGTCAAAATTGAAAAAAATGTTTTTTTTATCAATTAGAAAAAAAAAACATTATAGCTGACAAAACTAGCTTAATTATCGTCATTTTGTGTACTTCAAATAAAATTATTTATTTCAGTGGTAGTCGCGAGAAGGTGGCATATCTATGAGATATGTCCAGGTACGCCACTTTTGATTTGAACATTGAATAATATATTTAGATCAAGCAATTACAAACTATTTTGTTCTTTCCATTCTTTTTGTTATCTAGTTTCGTCTTCAAAATAAAAATAAAAAATCGTTCGCACGTATGTTCCTGGACGTTCCGAAGAAATCTATTTTTAGTCAAAAACTTTTTAAAAAAATTTCATAAAACTGCTAAAAGATTTTTGAGTAAATAATTTCAAATTAAAAATAATTCTCAGGTTTATATGCTTGCTTATATGAAACAATAGAATTATTTTTGGCTAATGCCCTTAAATTCTTTGCACTGAATTCTGAAACAAATTGTATTTATATATTTCTTGTTTGAGTGAATTTGGTTAGTCGACTACAAAATAATAATATAAGCGTAGTTACATATATTTGTGAACCGTGTGTCAAAGAAAACGATCCACTGTACGATATGGAAACTCATAGGAGATACGAAAAAAAGTTTCGTACAAAAGTTTCTTGGGCTCTACTGAAGAATTAAAATATTATAATTTTGACATCAACTTTGTTATTTTAAATGGAATGTGTCGTGTTGGAGGCTTTTTTGTAATAAAAGAGAACTCCACTAAAAGTCCTTTATTTAATCTGCGTCATGAGGTTCGCACATAAGCGCGCGAGATACCAGGCCGAGAGTCCCACATTCTAACCTCTCAAGACCATAGAATATGAACATCACAGACCACCGAAAACCCTGATGCAACAGAATGAACTATATATTTCAACATTTTTGGAATCATTGTTTAAATAAAAGTCAGTTTTTTAAGAAATTCCTATTCAAATTTTGAATATTTTAAGCAGAAATTGAGGTTATGTTTTTTTTTTATATTTTGATTGTCCCATATGAAATTGTGTTGTGACGCTACTGATTCAGGTATTGCGACGAAAATTTAACCACAGACTAAGGAGATGATGCGCTACTCGATCAGTTTGACAGATGCGCTTCAGGTTGTACAGGGCGTCCGAAATAGGTGGTGCCGTTTTGGCAAATTCAATTAACAAAATTTCAATATTTTTATTCAGATATCAATTCTAGGACAAAAAATAAGGAAAGTTTGTAATTTATCTTATATTACACCTGTGCAAATTCTTGTTGGCAATATTACGTTTAAATAGAACAGACATGAAACTACTTCTTTTAAAGATATAATGCTCCAGATAAAACGTATTCCTAATTCTACAGGGTGTCCATTAATACATGGAAATTTTTAAAAAAATCGACTATATACTACACATTATAACAGATTTAATAATTTAATTTAATTTAATAGTTAATTATCTAGCTTGATTTAAAATACCTAATAACAAAAATAAATAATTAAAGTTTATAGGCTAACTAAACAATAAATAAATAAAATAAAATAAATAACAATATAATAATAATAATAAAAATAAATAAATAAATAAATAAATCTATAAAACAAAAAAAACAGAAACAAGTAACTAAAAAAAAACTTAAACATGGTGATACTATAATAAATATATTTTCAATATATTGTCCATCCTCTGCAACGCACATTGTATAGCACGTCATAATGCTGATGACTGCATTTCTAACCGCATCACTATTATTTAATGCAAGAACCACTTGGCAAATTTTTTCCTTAGGGTCATCAACTGTATAGTTATTTCGCTATTTATACACACGAACACCAGCTAGAACAACCATAGTGGTGTATAATATCCAAATTTTTTCACGTCTCTTTGATATTTTGAAATTTCATCAATTTATCATTTTTTTGTCAGCAGACCAACAAATTTAATATAATTTTTGTATAGATTTAAAATCATAAACTAGCTATTTCTTTTAAACGTATATATAAAAGTGTATAGAAAATATTGGAGAAAAAGAAACTCACAGGTATGTAGCAAAATGCGATTGTCGGATAACACTTTTGCCAAAGCGTTTCCAGGCTTTTCCCAAGGGATACAGATTTGCGGATGAGGACTCAGATGTTCGGGAAAGCCTGTTATTTAATTTGCCCGTTAAACAGCTTTTCGCCAGAAGCGTTTCCGAAATACGTTTCCTTGCGAAGTGAGAAAAATATTTGCTTTATTGATCACAAAAACGTACATATATGTATCTCATACCTTTGAAAACAAGGTGTCTACGTAAAATCTGGAATACATTCTACCAAAAGAGAAACGTAATTTAAAGAATACTAGAATGATGTGGGTTCCAAAACAATATCTAAACAAAGTTTGTTTAAACAAAGATCAAAATTGTTGTTTTTTATTGTGACCCCCTCCCATGACTTGCTAAGTAGATGTAGTTTCCTCTAATACCTTATGAAAAATGACCGTGGATTATACAAACAAAATGTAAACATCCGCCGAAAAATATGCCCTCCAGTGAATGTCATTTAGCACAGGCCCGGATTAAGCTTTGGCAAAGTCCCATTTTGACAGATAAATAAAGCACCTACACTTCCAAATAAGTTAAAAACTATTGCGTTTTGTTTAAATAAATCCAGTTAAAGCGATTGAAAAGTTTTTTAATAGTAGATTTAATTACAATTTATTTTGTTTTGAATGAAATTGCTGCAACTTCCTGAAAATTTTGCTTAAATACTTTCAATATTCCTTGTGCGTGTAAGACTTTAAAATTAGGTTATATATTTTAACAATATCCTAATGGTTTAACAAACGTTAGAGTGAAAACCTTATTAAAAAATATAATTATTTTGCCAAGTACCTAAAAATCTTCAGAAATGAAGGGAATTCATAAAAAAATGACTTCTGGAACAACCGATCCAGAAATAATATAAAAAAGTAAGTATAATATAGTTCCGGAAGTGTGACAAAAGTGAAACTTCTTGTAAGCTTTGTATTCCTTCCCGTTATACAGGGTTCTTCAAAAACATGCCTCAACGTTCGGCTGAAGATTCATATAAATGTAGGTTTAGAAGCTTCCAAAAACGGAATTTTAGAAATGCGTTAAATATTTTTTGACGATTTTGACGAAATTTGAAAAGATTTTATTTGTAACGTTGCTCGACATTGATTTTTTTGCAATTTTTATTATTTGCTTTGAATAAGCCCCACACCACAACTTTTTTGACTCTTGATTAATTATTGCACGACATTATTTATACTGTTGCATAACCCTCTTGGTACTGGTCTCGACATTCTAATTCTATGCTAAATCTAAATATCTAGCAAAGGCAAAAATAAATATGCTGCTTCTAAAATAATACTATGAGTAACATAACACCGATTTTTACTTAAACCCTTTTAAAAAACTTTCATATAAGTGAGCATGCTTATTTGGGAGTTAATTTGCCGAAATCAGCTAAGAGGCTGGTGCCCTTAATATCTTTGTACTGAGTTATGAAACAGCATGTATTTATATATTTCATTTTTGAGAGAATTTGGTCAGTTGGTTACGCTACTATTATTCAGTAATTATTTTATAAAGCGTAATTACACGAATTAGAATATTCTATTTGCCACATGGTCAAACGATAATAATTATTTACGAATGGTTTGAATATTGGTATTAATCACACCGTAAACAGAAACTGCAACAAGGAATTTAGGAATATCCGTATATTTATGGATATAGAAATGCATTGCAATCACCCAACTGTATTATCAGAGTTGCACAAGAACGTTAATAATAACCCAAATTAATTAATTTAAATTAATAATTAATAAATTATTTACTTATTAACCCTTAATAGTTTTTTTTAATTTTATATATTTGTAAATATTTTTTGAAATAATTACATTTTAACAAACTTTCTATACGAAGATGCATTTTATATATTTTCTGATAATTCAGTAAACTCTAAAGAATCCTGGACAACTGGACTACTTATTAATTCTAACATATCAAAATTCAATAACAAAATCAAAATATCATATAACAATTTGCTCATATATATATATATATGAGGTAAAAAAATGCATTATTGATAATCATTCTAAATTCATTCAAATATTCAAATTCTCTTGTATTATTAACGCTAAAGATCTAATCTTATTGACCCGCTCAAGTTCTGTATTATTAATTTTCATTTTTATTGTTTTAATTTTTTTTTCTTTGAAAATCTCTCTTTACCGGGAGTTTAAGCTCCCTCCCGCTCTCACCATTGTAAAGCAGTACCAAATCGTCCGTATATGCAAAATATCGTCTCATCAAACCTGAATCCTTTAAATTAAGAACATACAGATAGTATAGCCAAGGTCCTAACACTGAGCCATGTGAAATTCAAACCTATTGCTTTATATTTCGATTGGGAATGAATTAATTTTAACATATTGTTGTTTCATAGGTATGACTTTATAAGATTATGTATAATACCTCTAAAGCCCATTTGGTTCAACTTGGGTAATAGATTGTCAATGCTTGCTATGTCAACTGCCTTCCCAAGATTTATGAAGACAGCGATATATTTACTTAATTCTGCTGATATTTAATTCACAAGGACTACAATTGCTCTTAAGATATAATTCTTTTTTTATAATCGTTTTATTTATTTTGGACAAAGCATACACTACACCGATAATTACTTACACATAAATCAGTTTTTAGGTTAGGTTTTAGGTTCTTGGAGAAAGATGCCAGTATTTAGAATATTATTTATTATACTAGCAAAGCCTCTAAGTTAAGGCTATCCTTAATAGCTATTTGATCTTTTTTTCACTCGTTTTTAAACATTTTACTGTAAAAATAGGTGCATCTCAGGCGACTATGATATCCTTGGCAATCATTTCCACGCCATGTCCCTAAATTTCTCTTTCTGCAGGTTCACATAGTTCCATTTTATTTCCCAGCACTCAACATGCTTAACTCGAAAAGTGTAGAATTGTCTATCAGCGACCATGTTGATTGTAAAACGCCGCAACGTTTTCTAGTTGAAAGTATTATCGGGATAGCCTACTATCCAGTACAGCTAGCTTGTATATGACTTGTCAATGACGTTATCGATGTTAGCGTGGATTTAAAAAAATCCGAATACCTCCCTGCAACAAGCAAATACGGGAACAATACGAAATGGGAACTTTATATATAGTCGTTTTTTACATGGTCCATCGAGCGGGTCTTATGGGGAGGGATGATAATAGCACGTGCGAAATTCAATTGTGTACGGGTGTCATTACACGCATTAAGGGTGACTACGGGGCGCTGTAACAAATTAGCTTTAAGTTGGATGGACCCTTAATATGATTATGCCGTCTATCTACCAAAAAAGTTAACAGTAGGAACGCCTATTGTTAGATGCCCTAAGGATTATGCGTGATCGAGTATAAGTTGCCCAATGCTGATTTCTGTATCGGCGGATACCCCAGGAGTCTGAGTCAAATCAAAATTATCGTGGAAATGCATTGCCGCTAATAAGCAAAATCCCTACAATCAAAATTCTGGCGGAGCATTGCGCATGGCGACTTAACCAACGCTCGCTTCCTGCAGAATCCATTTCATTCGTCCCAAAAACTAGATGAGAACAAATGCTGGTTATATTTATTTTTACGTGTTGGTCTGTGACTAAAAGAAAAATCTTCGTCGAATGACCACAGCAGTGTTGCCCAGCCGAGAGACGGAAATGCCCTGGTGTTACTAAATGTATCTACTAATTATTAAGCGCTCCTGCTGCTCTAGGAGTTTCAATTCAATATTTCCACATGACGTGCAAACCGCGAGAGCAAAGATTATTTCCCTCAAGAAGGAAATGTATATGATTGGCTGGTTCTTGCTTTTAAAACAAGCAATGACTAATTAAAAAGCTTCACTTTTGGACTATGTGGGGACCCATTGCTGTAAATTTTTAAAATACGAAAGAAGTATTAACGTTATGTAATTATTGCTTTATTTGACATTGCTCCAGTTAATTTGATTCACATAGTTGGTAGAGATATAGCGGCTCTGTCTATGCCGATAATACAGGAACTTATGAAGCACGAAAAACATTTTGAGAATGTCCATCTAGCCTATGAACCCTTGCTTTGTTCAAAAATTCTCTTGTCGGGCGAAACCAGGGACGCAATTCAAAATTTCCACAACAGATAATCCGATAATCAATATCAATTTAAGGTTTTGTTAGGAATAATCGATGATCATTTGGCCATTGGGACATTTTATATTTTTTTCTACTCCCGTTTGTAAAATGCCTAATTACACAACGATCTAGCGTGCGGGAAGCGTCACTTTAACACGTCAGTTTCGTTTCTCACGGATCCGAGCCACTTCGGACATTTCCGGGATTTTACCGCACGGGTTTGAGAGCAATCGGATGTTTTCGGAGATATTTCCCACGCCTTGAATTTTGACGTTTGTCAATTCTGACGGTCATGTCAGTGTGCCAAATAAACTCGTGACTCAAATGCCGTTTACCGCACTTGTTGCATAATATACTAATTTTTCTTTGCCTTGGGCGTCTTGCTTATTTGGTGGGTTTATACTTGAGTTACATTGTTTAAATAAAATGTTTTTAAAGAATATATTTATTTAAAATTTTCGCATGAATAGGTTAATTATAATTTCAGAAATGTTTATTAATAAATTATTTTTAAAATGTAATTGTATAGCAGACAATTGATAAATATTGGTACAAAGTACAACTGTAAGTTTAACGAAAAAGTTGACAAAATAGTACATTATGCAACAAATGTGGTAAACGACATTTGACGAGTCACTTGCATAATATACTATTTTGCGCTATATTTGTAGCACGCATTTGTTTCGAAACAAGCTACAGAACATAATTCAGGATGAGAAATTTTTAGGGAAACGGGAGAAATAACCAAAAATATTCCGCTTCCTTTCCAATGTTTAGAGAGGCTAACTATCTGAATTGCAAACAAAAGTGTTTTGCGTCGGGCATTTTATATTTTTTAGTTGTACGGGTCTAAACGTTGAGATTGATAAATTAGTGTAACAAGGGCAGCGTAACAACAAAGACTTAGAGGAAGGGGTCATTTTAATTGGTCATGTGACATCTTTGCATTGTTGGGGTGTCTAGTGCCGTTTAAGGGATTACTCTCGACATGATTTGTTACGGGTTTAACTCCCCTATAGATGCGGAGATAAAACAGGTGTCCCTATATTTAATAGTGGTGTTGATAAATAGTCTCCCTCGGTTAGGGTGTTCGTTACGCCCGTAAGTTTCATATTTTAAATCGTGTGTAGGTATATCATTTTCGCCAGGCACTCTAGAATACGAATTTTGCAGACAACACCTCATCCACAAGTATCGGGTTCGATCCTCACTACCCTGCGAAAAAAAAATGTTACTGATCCAGGGAGTGTCGAGACTAAATTTAAGGCTGTCTGATGACATCAATCGACAGGTTGGTACAATTTTGCACAACCCATTTGAAATTTTGGGCACCTTACTTTCATTGATGTAACTTATACTCTAAAAGGATTGTGGGTTATGCGCTATCAGATTTAAACTTAGACCATTTTATGGCATATTCGTCTATATGTTAGTCACAAATAAATGTAAAAAACGACCATAACTTTCTCTATGAAGTTACGTAAAATTCAGAGATTCTTATAAAACACGTTTGAATTTGGTGAGAAACGAGAGGGAAATTTTAAATTTTTGGAACGTCGTTGGAAGGTTCGAAGGTGATAACATTCACGGAGAAAGTGCACAACATTTCATATGGGATGCTCAAAATTAAAAGATTAAAGATTAAAGATTAAAAGATTGTAATGGTCTTGTGGAATTGACCAGTCAATTGACCGAAATAATTTTAAAAATCCAATGAAATTTATTTTTATTTATTTATATTGTGCGTTACGTCGCCGTCGCGTTGTTCTGAAACCTAAATGGAGCCGATATTTTTATTGGTATTTCCTGAATCGCTAAGTATCGTATTCTTGTATTCCGTAAAAATAGGGTTATAGATAAATTGGATTCACTGACATGGACGTCAGAATTGACAAACGTCAAAATTCAAAACCCGGGAAATATCTCCGAAAACATTCGATTGCTCCCAAATCCGTGCAGTAAAATCCCGGAAATCTCCGAAGTGGCTCGGATACGTGGGAAACGAAACTGACGTGGTAACCTGACGCTTCCCGCAACAAGTGCGGTAAACGGCATTTGACTCACGAGTTCATTTGACACGAACGGAGCGCAGCGAAGCGAGTGTTTAATTAACGAGTGCCTTAACAAGTTTACTAAATGTGTTGCATACTACACTTTTTCTACGACCAATACTTTTTGGTGACATTTTCGAAAAATAAAATGAATACATTCACTGACATGACCGTCAGAATTGACAAACAAAAATGACAGGTAAAGATATACCGGACCATTTTGCATTTTCACTGAACATTTGGTTGTAATTACATTTTTGACCCAAAAAAGAGAAATTCTACATACAAATAGAATGAAAACTTGTTTAGGTAAGTCTAATTATGACTTACCTAAACAAGTTTTTCAAGTATATATACCAGCATTTTACCCGGTAGTTAGCTGTTATCCTCGGATTCGAAGAAGAAAGTTGATGCCGTGTTTATTTTGTGCTTTTACTACAGGTTTTGGAATTTATATATTTCTAAAATTAATATCACCTTTGGATGTTAAGAATTGGTAATATTTGCAAAAAACAAGTTTAGAATTGTTGTAATTGCGCAAAATGTAATTGAAAGATGTGTCTTCAGCAATTTTTGATTAGATAAAATTGGAAATTCTGCAAATTATCTTAATTTAGTTAAAGCAGGGATCTATCAAATTGGAAGTAAAACCATTGTACAGTTTCTCAAATCGCAGAGTATTAAATCAAAAAGCGCTGTTAAAATTTTACGAAGCCGGTAGAGCTAATTAATAATTTAAGTGGATAGCATTTCTATATATATTTTAATTCATGAAAAACATTAAAAGATACATTGTTTCGAATGTGAAAACAAATGTCATAAGTCTTTTACGCAATGTAAAAAGACAGCACAGGATCAGAACAACGTTAACAAAAATGTTAATAAGAAATTTATTGCGGTTGATGACGAGCTTGTTTTAACAAACGCATACTAACGACAATAGTATGCTTAGGTATTAAAGATGCAACATAAGAGCTTCAACAATTTTTGTTATTGAAATAAAAAAGTATATATGCAGAAATTATAACGGTGCCGTCTCCTCAGTTCATGCCGGGATACACCCTCACTTTTTCTATTTACATTTATTTTTGGATGTTAAGTAGAAGAAAAAGTTAAAAATAACCATAGTTGATGAAAAGGAGTTAACCACGAATATCTGGCAGAAAATTCTGGTTGTCTTAATAAAGAAGATGAATTTAAAAACTTTAAGAAGAAGAATTTGGTAATCACTTGGCCAATAGAAGTAAAAGAAAAGAAGAAATTTAACACTTTTTGATTGCCACCGGGTACCTTCAATGTTATAATCGTTATAAAACTTTGTTTATAAGTTATAACATTGTTGTAAATTGGCCAAATTGCTTTTGAAGCAGTAGCCAAATAAAGCGTTATTAAAAAAAAAAAACGCTTTTTGTCAAATTAAAAAAAATGTCGAGAAAGACTCGAAATCAACACCAAGAAGCTTCCGATACGACAAGCGATTGGTCACAAATGAGTACTGATGATGCAGAAGAACCACAGCTGGTTGATGAAACAGTGAACAATATAGTACGATATATAATTTACAGAATTGCAGATCAATCAATGTTTGGAAAATCCGAGTTGGTCAAGAATGTGATTCACAAGTCAAACATGAAATTTGAAGATATACTAAATAAAGTAAAAGAGATTTTGAGAAAAGTATGATGAATCTTAGCTCTTAACTTCATTTTTAAAAGTGATTTCTAGACCTATGGCTTCAATTTATTGATTGTTGAAACCGCCAAAGGCAGAGACAAGAACTATATTGTCAGCAATGCGCTGCCTTATGTATCTGATCCGGATGATGATGTTAACAATGAGTATCCCCCAGATGCAAATAAAATTCTGCTCCTGCTTATTCTAACACATACTTTTATGATGAACAATAGCGTTTCAGAAGGTATGAAGTTTCCATGTACTATTTGGCAATATAATCAATTCGATAAATTTTTAGTGTCATTAGTTGGGTTTTTAAAAAAATTAGGGATAGATGTTGAAGCCAAGCACCCAATATTTGGTAATGTCAAAGATTACATTGCCAAAACATTGGTAAAGAAGCACTATCTGAATGTCACGGGCGATCCTATCACGAAAATTCAGACTTTTTCATGGGGACCCGCAGCAGAGACAGAAATTTCCATGCAGGCGATTCTAGAATTTGTTTGCAGGGTATTTTTTATCCTTTAATGTTTTTTAATTTTTAATTTTTTCCTCTTGAATATCAGGTATATAAAAACAGGCAACCAAAGGATTGGATCAATCAGTTTCAAATTGCAAGCAAACAGAACTTTCGGAATAAACCAGAGGAACGAAATTTTGATAGTCTGCAGTAACACTGAATAAAAATGGGTATATTTCATACAAAATATTACATCAGGTGTAATCTCTTTATCATTAAAGTTTCTGTAAAAATATCATGATTAAAATTTAATAAAAAATATGTTGGCATTTTCACATTCCGTTATAGGCGGGGCCACCTCCTCCTTCTGGAACAACCCAATTGATGTTTTGGCTGGGGTCCTTTATATCGCATGTTTTGCAGTGAATACAGTTTTGGGCATTAATTTGTAGGCGTTTGCCTTCGCCTGACTCCAGAGGTACAAATTCATATACCCCTGAAAAAAATATGGTTTTTATTAATTTATTTAGGAATAGCTAACCAAAGCAATTTGAAAAAATAAATCCGTCAATTTCCGCAATTTTTGAAAGAACAGAACAATTAGTAGGACATTTAAAGAAATTTAAGAAAAGTATAGCACACTATGTGGTGGTATTTATTGTATGCTATATACCTGCTGGACAAAATCGAGCTTCGGGACCATCAAAAATCTTTAAATTTCTATTGACAGGGACACTGTCGTCCTTTAAAGTTAAATGCGCAGGTTGATCCCCCTCGTGATTAGTTCCAGTCAAAGCGACAGAAGTTAGTAAGTCAAAACTTATTTTTCCATCAGGTTTCGGATACTCAATTTGTTTGCAGTCTTTTGCTGGTTTCAGTCTCTTATAATCAGGATCTGCAAAGACCGACCATCAAAAATCAGTATTATTAAATACTATAAATTAGCTGGAACTTGCCTCCATGTTTAAATGTCCATGGTTCACGTCCCCCAATTAATACAGAGAATCCACTGTAGAGTAAACCCCCATACAAACCCAAAGGAGTGTGAAAACTGGGCCTAATATTTCGGACAGCTTTAAGTTCCTTCCAAATCCAACTATTTTTGAATGATTCTTCATATGAATAAGGTTCAAAAGATTCTGTTTTTTGTTTCTCCCCAAATATAGCCCCATAAACACTCTCCGAAGCTAACATACCGCTTTTCATAGCATTGTGAGTACCTAAATGAACACAATTTTACATTGATCAAAGGTTTTTGTGAAACCAACCTTTAATTTTTGGTAAGTTAATAAATCCGGCAGCACATCCCACTAGGCAACCACCCGGAAAGGTCAACTTTGGTATGCTTTGAAAGCCACCTTCAACTAAAGCTCTCGCCCCATAGGATACCCTTGTGCCATCTTCAAAATAATGTTTAACTGAAGGGTGATGCTTGAATCGCTGAAATTCTTTGAATGGGCTTATATAAGGGTTGGTATAATCTAAACCAACAACGAAACCTACTGCTATCAGAGGAGTGGGCTCATTTAAATGGTAGAGAAAAGACCCTCCATATGTATTTTTGTCCAATGGCCAACCAATTGAATGCTCAACACGGCCAGGTTTGTGTTTTTCTGGATTTATTTCCCATAATTCCTTCAACCCTAGCAAACATAATTCAAATTTATCACTATAATTTTTTCGGAATGTGTTTAAAACCTGCTTATTGACAACATACATCTTTACCATAGGTTTAAATAAACAATGACAATGCCACAAAATAATATCAGCCCTTTTCCCTTACCAATTCCATAAGTTTGATGTTCAGAGCTTTTCCTCAAGTTAAATCTGTTAATCAACTGCTTTGAGAGATGTCCATGACATCCTTCAGCAAATATGGTGCATTTTGCGTGAAGTTCCATACCCCTTTCAAAATTAGCTTTTGGACTTCCATCTTTAGCAATACCCACATCATTGGTAGCAATACCTTTAACACTACCATCTGGATGATAAAGAATTTCAGAAGCTGCATATCCTGGATAGACTTCGACACCCATAGCCTCCGCTTGTTCACCAAGCCATTGAACAAAATGTCCTAACCTAACTATATAGTTTCCATGGTTGTACATTGGAGTGCCTAAAACATTAAGTATTAACATATTTCAATACAGCAAAAATCTAGCCGGACCTGGCAAAACAGGAATTGGTATTCGGGAATTAGCAGTCAAAAAACTAAATTTATCATCATTTACAGGAGTGTTAAGAGGAGCACCTCTTTCTTGCCAATCAGGAAATAATTCAGCTAGCGCTGTTGGTTGTATTACAGCACCTGATAAAATATGACCTCCAACTTGCGATGCTTTCTCTACCACACATACTCTAATGTCTTTGCCATCTTTTTCAGCCAGTTGTTTTGCTCTGATGGCAGCACTCATACCTGCAGGGCCTCCGCCCACAATCAGTATATCAGTTTCATCACCAAAACGTTCCATATTTATCTCTAAAAATTTGTCACAATTAAAGAAAATGTTAATCAAGGACTACAGAATCATCCAAAATTATTTCAAAACATGCCAAAATTCAAATATAAAATTACCTTTCCATCGTGGATCATTTTCCCTTGGATGTATTGTATAGTGAGTGGTAATTTTCTGAACACTGTTAGAATAACATCTTTGGAAAAGAAGTAGATGCTGAGCTAAAAGCAAAGGAAAATTCAGAGATGAAAGTAGAATCAAACCAATAAAACATTTGCATTTTCACAATAATGATTAGTCTGGCTATTACAAAAAAATAATACCCATGAATTTCCTTAAACGACTTGTTTACAAAATGGGTTACTTTTATCTACTCCTGCATAATCTAGCCCGCTGTGGAAAGGCTACAAATTTTAAGCGAAAAATCGAGTTTTCACTGCTTACCCAGTTTGGACCACCCAATTTTTTGGAAAGGCATTTTCGAAATTAATTCAAAATTCATTTAAAAAAAAACGTAAGTGGCGAAAAAAGTAAACCAATACTTGTTAAATTTCACCAACTACATATTAGAATGTTCCAAAGTCCAGTCAGTTGAGTTTTAATATGCGATAATGGATATTAAAAAAAAAAACAAAAATAATCCCAAACCACTGAATAAATATCGATGGAAAGAAACTAACCAATCTCTATATCTATGAAATCATACCACGGCATATCTTCTTTGTTGCTTTTAGCGAGCACTGGGCAATTGCTTAACCATGGCAACTAGAGACAAACTTTTTAACGAGTGGGCGCTACTAAATGAAATCTAAAGGTATCAAATCTGCCCGGGCATGGGATCGATTACGAGAAGTGATAAAAAACTAGTTTACACTTGTATTTAGGAAATGTTTTATTAACCAGACAGTTACAATCTTAAACCCGGTAGACACGATACAGTTTTTACGTGATTTTTATTTAAATATTGCAAAGGGTCTACCACCAAATTATAAGAAATTTTGGCAAATAAAATTGCAAGCTATATTTCCCGAATTTCTGGTGTGTATTAAAAATGTAAGTCAAAATCACGAAATAAGACTCTAAAAGGTCTAAATATAACTTTATGAGATACCAGATATCGTACAGGAAAAATATAAGTTAAAAAAAATAATCAAAAAGCAACTGAAGAACCTCCCATACAACGCTCATCCCTTCATCGCAACTCGAGTAGTTGCAGATGAAAGCTTGGCCTTCCAGTAAAAGATAACCAAAAAATCCCATTATAAAACAAGTCAATAAATTAATATTTTGTTCAAAAAGCGGTATTTCAGTACATAACCTAAATTAGCCCTAAATCGATATTAACTTGAAACAAACATCTCCATTTCTTTCGTTTCTAGTATTTGGCATTATGGATTTTTCTTATATACCCACAAGTTATATTCGTGGTAAAAACATTTATGCATCAAGTTTATCTATTCATCGTTTTCAAAGAGTTTGTTTGATTCAAGTTCCGCTAATGTGAAATGTCATTTTAATAGATATACCGGTTGCATTCAGATTTCACATAATTTCTGGAAAATCAAAGAAAATTATTAATGAAATTTTATTTGTTTTTTTTAATAGACAAAGATCATAAAATCTCACTGCTTGGAACTCTCTTGTTCTTCTTCTAAAACATGTAGCCACACATTCTGATATTCTTCTAAAGTATTGCTAAAATATTAATAATAGATTAGCTAGATTCTAAATCTATCAGGATTTGGAGAACTAAAAAGGTACATACTCATATATTCACTATATAAAGTGTAGATAAGAATTGTTTGGTTCAAAACTGACCATAAAAGAAACGTTGAATTACAAAATTTGTTTTAACTCATTCCAAATGCTACTTGATATTCTAGACAATTTCACCTACTTTGCTAAGTTGCTTATGATTTGAGTGAATTTAGTTCTCCAAAACTTTTAAATAGGACACTCAAAGTGAATCACTCTATTGTAGACATACCTTACTGAATCTTTTGGATTGTCCTTAAAATTATCCATTAGACCGAGTTTATATAAATATTTAATTCCGTGGGTAGCTGCCAAGTCCCTTGCATTTTTTGTAGAAACACCTTCTCCTAAACATATCTGCAAAAAATTAAACAGTATTTTACAATCTACTAATTCCTCCCCAATTTACTGCTTACAAAAGCAGGTTTGGTCCCCAAGTCAAGAATAGCATAAGTTTTGCCGCCATCTTGTACATCAGAAAATTGCATGTGCAAGTTTAATATATTGCCCAATTTCAGGATTTCATCAGAAGGAGAGTTCCCATGCTTTGGTTTTTGATTATTGGAATTTTCATCCAGCTACAATGACATAACTCAAAAAAAGGAATATTGGATTTCCTAAAGTAAGTTATCACCTTTTCAGTACCTAATTTATTAATTAAATTCCTACCAAATTCAACAAAGTCATTGGTCATTTTGTTAATTTTGTCTAATGTGGTCTTAACTACTTTACTCTTCTTCTTTCTTTTTTGTTTTGAAGAAGGTTTTTGAGTTTTTAGACTGTTCTCTAAAATTGGCAAGGTATTGATTTGTTCCAACATTTTTTCTGAGGCAACCCTTTTGGATTCTTTTTTTGATCTTCCTTCACCAATAGATTCCAAAGGCCCAACAACACATTTAGTGTAAAATGTTTTTTTATGAGAAGGGCCACTTTCATCAATTACATCAAATGAAATCTCCAAATTTCGTTTCTGAGCTGCTTCATACACAAGAGATATTGGGGATTTAATGCTTTGTTTTGCATTTTTACAAGATTCTGTGTCATCTGGAATTATAAACTATAAAACATTTTCTACATAAGTTTTGAAAAATGTACCTTCCCTCAAGCATACAAAATCACTTTGTTTTTTTATATCTTTTAAGCTCTGCAGTGCTTTAGCAGCAGCTTTATGCTTAGCATTTTTAATGGTGTAATCTTCCCCAATGAACTTTTCACCATTAACCACAACTCTAACTTTAAAAGGACCTTGTGTCTCAAATTCATACTTCCTTATCCTAATTGAGTCATTTAAATAGATTGTGTCATTTAGTTGCTGCGTGTAGGACCTTTTCTGTTTGACTTCCACCCCAGTTTGATGATTTTCATAATCGTCCTGCAAAAATTAAATGATCTAATTGCAAATGTACAGGGTGGCGGGTTTATTATTTTAAGAGCTATAAAAATATTAAAAACATTTAGAGACTAAAGTTGTGTGTAAAAACCATTATTAAAAAATTTAAAAAAGAGGAGAACTTTGGTTTTCTATGAAAAAAGTTATAGATTCGGAAATATTTGCAATGCAACTTTACTTTTTACAAAACTTCTTCAATTCAGTTTCAGTCAAGCTCTGAAGAAGCCAACAGGATGATTGGCGAAACTTCAGCAAGTTTGACTCAACAAAAATCGACGCAGGAGGAATCCAGAAGTTTTGTAAAAACTATTAAATAGCTTGTGGAAGTTTCTTTAAAAAAAAAGTTTTGTGAAAATCTTATAGGGCTTATGTTTTGCTGTTGGTTAGCTATGACAATGACAGTCAAATATAACGAAATGTCACTATTTTGACTCTGTGTTTTCCAAGTAATGTTTAACAGTTTTATGGAAATTAATATTTAATAGTTTTATTCTGCCTAACTAGATCAATTTTTAAATTAAAACAGAAACTATCTAAACTTGTTTTGAATTGAAGGGATAAAAGCCGTACACATTTTTCAAAAATTACAAACGATAGATTACAACAAAAGACTAGACTTTTGCTAGAACTAGTTTTCATTCAAATTCATTAAACGGATAAGTCAAGATATAACAAAAAAAAATTGTACCAATTAAGCAATAAAAATAAGGCCACTAGTTTATAATGAAAATTTAAATTCCGCAAGATATTTTCAACTCTTAAGTAACGACAACAGTTTATTGAAAACCAAGTGCTACAAACAGAACTGCAATATTTAAAATTTCTTTTTAAATGGATATTTTTTTTTCAGCTATATTAAAAAAAAATTGTTCACGTCTCGTCATTTTATTGGAAAATTAATAGGCATATAGCATTTTTAGAAAGGAAAAAAACATTTTACTGAAAACATTTTCAAATCTACAACTGTTTCTAATGTCCCGATCTTTTTTAATGGTAATTATGATATAAATATAATAAATAAACAAATAACATATATAATAAACAGAAAAAATAACATGGTGTTTCAACTCCCTGTATATACTTATTTCTAAAATTAGAACACAGACCACTAAAGTATATTTTCAAATATATAGCAGATTTGCAACTATAGAAAGTGATAGATTTATTTCGACATGGAAATATCACCTTTGATAAAATTCAAAATATGTCGAAAGCAGAAAGGCCTAGGAATAGGATATTATATATGAAATATGTCTGGAAAGTTCTGAGAAATTCAAAAATATACAGGGTGTTCTACTTAAAATAGTAAAGTTGTTGCTTGCCCACGAAAATACAAATAATCTGTATACATTACAATATAATATATTAAAGGTACAAGTGATTCCAAACAACTTTTATCTTTAAATGTTTTAGATATTTTTTAGAGATTCTGAGATAACCACCCTATACATTAAAATTCCTTCTTACCAAATCATTTGTCACTAATGAATAAGTGACAGGCAAACCAAGTTTTAATGCTAGATTATTCAAAATAGATGTTGGAGTCATAGACTTTTCATTTTTATTAATTTTCAATGGTGGATGTTCATATTCCGTACTTCTCAATGCCAAAGATGCAGCAGCATGCTTAGCTTTTTTTATACTTTTTCCCTCACCTAAGTATCCTTCATTACCAAGAAACAATTTTATAGTAAAAGTTGGATTGTGTGATGGACCCTATAATTGAAATTTGATAAATTATTTTTTAATTCTATAAACTATATTATAATTTCATCATCTCACCTCCTCCTTAATTAATTCATAAGAATAACTTATAGCATTAAATGCGGCCAATTCATACAGTTGACTCAGGATAGTCTTGTCCACATCTAATTGGCCTTGTGTAAACTCTAAAATTTAATATGAGATAACTACAGGGTACACAAATTTATAAAATATAACATGCCAGAGATTGATAAATCTTCACTTTGTATATGTTCATTTTGTCTAAACAGGGTTTGATCTTCTATGGATGCTAACGATCCTATGTAGTAATTATCAATATAAAACATAAAGATAAATAATTATAACATAACCATTCTACAACATTTCTAACAAACCTTACCGGCTATACAATAGTGAGTCCCAAAAAGGGCTTTTATTTTATCAGGTGACGAACAGAGGACAACTTTCCAGAAATAAATTAATATTAAAATCTTTACAAAATAGGGCATGGTAACGTTCAGAAACAATACTAAATAATTACTCTCAAAAAATTAGAAAATCAGCGGAAGTTTTGTTTGCACATGTGACTTCCATGAATACATCTCGTTTCGAAATTTCGAGGTTACCACACGCTACATGGATAGCAGTCCAGGTACTTCCCCTCTGTGCCTTAAAATTTGTTCTTTGGCAGAGTTATGATGATTTGTCAGAACATATATTCATTAAAGTGGACAAAATTAGTTATATTATCTGGAATGCCAATGTAACGTAATACTCCTTATTCGAATCATAGGAATATTTGCGTCGTCTGATTGAGCGATTCGCTAGTCACAAATATCATAATCAAATTCTTCTTTATTTAAGCATTATTAAGGCACTGCTGCAAAAGGCCAGCTTACAGCCATGTTTAAACTTTTAAACGAAAAAGTATTGTCGACTTTTATTGGTCACAGACTAACTGCACAATGTACTTTCGACCAATTCAAAAAACCGGCTTCCTCCCATTACCACTACGGACCATCGGAGCCCATCGAGCCTCCAACCGCCGTGAATAGCACAAACAACGGGGCTCGTACCACCTATATTTTAAAAACGTTCACAAAAGTCATAGAAACATAACACCATTTAAATGGTGCTGATAATAAAACTTGGGAAACAAATATTAATGTACAACTCTCACTTCAGAATCCCCGACCATCAGGTTAAATGGAGAATACCACTTCACTTTGTTCGTCACAAATGTTCAGCGACAAGACTAAGGATAACTTGCCCAATTGAAGCCAGGAACGCTCCTTTTTTGTTTGGGTTAAATATTCAAGTTGTGTGTGTCGCATGTGTTGTTAAGAAGAAATCATAGCTGGTAGCAGTTGCTGATTAGTAAGCAGTAGAATAAATATGAATCATATTACTGTGTAACATTTGTTACTTTTCATTTAAAAAAGTAAAGAACTCTGATCGTCCTTCTCTGCGCATCCGACCTGCAAATATATACTTATTTATTTAATAAAGAAATTTCCATTTAAAATAAGTTATAATCAATGAAGAGTGTATTAATGGTAGCGGAAAAACCGTCTCTGGCGGCTTCCCTTGCTAGTATTTTAAGTAACGGCAAAAGTTCCTCTAGAAAGGGTGGGACTACTAATATTCCGAATAACCTTTTGTAACTAATACAAGCTCGATTTTCTAGGTTTTAATGGAGCTTGTTCGATCCACGAATGGACTGGAACTTTTATTAATAGTCCAGCACGTTTTAAGATGACTTCTGTTTGTGGTCATGTATATGGTGTTGACTTTATTAGTAAATACAATAATTGGGATAGGGTGGATCCTGTAGAACTTTTTGCGTGCCCTATAGAGAAAAAGGAGGCAATGTCGAAACTTAAAATGCCTGCTTTTCTCGCCGCAGAAGCGCAGGGTAGTGATAATCTTGTGCTTTGGCTTGATTGTGATAAAGAGGGTGAGAATATTTGTTTTGAAGTTATGGCCTCAGTGGCAAAGAGTATGAACAGCAATGTCTATTCAGATAATGTTACGTATAGGGCGAAATTTTCAGCAATTACTGAAAAAGACATAAAGGCAGCTTTTAACAATTTAGGTAAAAGGTAGTAATTGATCATCAGATACAATTTATTTATATATATATAATATTATCAGGGCATCCAAATGAAAATGAAGCTAAAAGTGTGGATGCTAGACAGGAGATTGATTTAAGAATTGGATGTGCATTCACCCGATATCAGACTAAATATTTTCAGGGGAGATATGGTGATTTAGATGCTTCATTAATATCTTATGGCCCCTGCCAAACTCCCACCTTGGGTTTCTGTGTTCAGAGACATGACGAGATCCAATCATTTAAGCCAGAAACTTATTGGGTAGTTCAGACCTCTGTAAGAACAAAAGATGATATTGAAGTTTGTTTAGAGTGGGAAAGAGTTCGATGTTTTGATAAGGATGTTGCTACTATGTTCTTAAATTTAGTAAGGCAAGATAAGGAAGGCAGGTAGTTTCATTGGAAATTTTAGTGTAGCTAGTTTATCTGAGTCTTTAAATAATTTTTTAGAGTAATAAGTGTAACTTCCAAAGAAAAATCCAAACCTCGTCCAATTGCATTAAACACAGTTGAGTTAATGAGGGTGGCAAGTTCCGGATTGGGAATGGGACCTCACCATGCAATGCAGATTGCTGAAAAATTGTATACTCAAGGCTATATAAGCTATCCAAGAACAGAAACTACAAAATATCCAGAAAGCTTTGATCTAATGTAAGTACATTTTACTAATAATGAAACTAGGATTGATGTGCTGACATTCAACCTTAGTAAAGAAACATTCAAATTTAGTAAAAAAAAGTGAAATATAATAACATATATATTTTTTTAAATTGCTTTTTGGTCTTTTCTTTTAATAGAGGTACTCTAAAACAACAACAGGACCATCCAGAATGGGGAAATGAAGTAAGGGAAGTCTTATCCAATGGCATAAATAGACCAAAGCAAGGCCATGATGCAGGTAATTTTTAAATTTTCAATGAATTACTTAGAACTAAAAAAACATTCAATTTAAAGGTGATCATCCTCCTATTACTCCTATGAAGTCAGCAACCAGAAATGAATTAGATGGAGATGCATGGAAAATATATGATTACATAACAAGACATTTTATAGGAACTCTCTCTAGGGATTGTAAATATTTAAGCACCGCTATAAAAATTGACATCAATGGTGAAATCTTTTATAGTAATGGCAAGACCCTGTTGGATCCGGGATATACTACTGTTATGACATGGCAGGTAATTTAATACTTTTCGTTTGTTCAATCGTTTTTCTTAAAAATTACATTCATTATTAGGCATTTGGGAAGAATGAGATTGTTCCAAATATTAAAGAGAAGGAGATTGTTCCCTTAAATAGTGTTAAGTTGACAGAGCATCAAACTTCTCCGCCTGATTATTTAACAGAAGCTGAACTTATTAGTTTGATGGAAAAGCATGGGATCGGAACTGACGCCTCGATTCCTGTGCACATTAATAACATATGCCAACGTAATTATGTGACAGTGATCGCTGGACGAAAGTTGAAACCTACTACTTTAGGTATAGTTCTGGTGCACGGATATCAGAAGGTATTTATATAATCTGCAGTTATTATTTAAGGTTTGAGATAACAAATGATGGAAACTTCCCAGAACAACTAAAAACTCATCATAAAATTCATTTATATAGTAATAAGCTTGCAGTGCTAAGCAGTGTTTTTTTTTTTTATTTTCAAATAGTGATTTCATGCCAGCATATCACAAGATCAAAGATGCAATTACACCTTATAGCACAAACATTTTTAGAATTTTCACAAGGAAGATAGTTTTCTTTGTCACTGTTCACTGGTTCACTGTTTGCTTCATTATTGTGCCCAGTACTTTGTTTTATTAGAATTTGCGTTTTCCTCAATCAGATATTTAAAATTACACGGGTCTACAGTGATTTTGAGGTTTAAAAGCTGTTTGGTTATTTGTATATTTTTGAGGGCCATTTTTCCAAAAAACGCCATATTTTTGTTCCATCGCGTCACTTTTTTAATATCTTAGAAATGTTATTTTATTAATATACGTGCCTATGACATGAATATGTTTGTTCAATGTTAGGCATGATTTTATAATAATGGATAATATTAGATTTCTCTGCAAAGCAACAGAGTTGGCGCAGAAGCTTCGATACAGCAGTGTTGTAACCTGCTTACACGCAGTATGGTTGTATTGGTCGTCGTGGTATTGTGTTCGTGGCTGTGGTCTACATTGTTGCGTAGTATTTTAGAATGTATAACTATGAAAAGAAGACATTGTGTGAACAATCCAAACAACTTTTGTTATATCAGTGGTGGTTCTGTCATAGTAAAGTAAAGTGTAATAGTAAAAATTGGCGACCAACCAAGTCCTGGGTTCCTCATAATGTTTGTTCCATTTGCATTGAAGCATTAAGAAAGTGAACAGTTAGAAAGGAATGTTTAAGCTTTAGTGTTTCTATGGTATGGCGAGAGCCTAAGAATCACAGTGATGATTTTTCTTTTTGTTTATGTAATGTTCAAGGATTCAACAGAAAAAATAAGAAACAAATTGTGTATCCCAATCTGGACTCTGCTATTCGACCAGTACCTCATGGACCAGATCTACTGATACCTACCGGTCCAAAAAAACTAGAAAACGTCTTAACGTCAGAATCAGAGGAATCTAATTCCAGCCAGAGAGCCCGAAGTGTTTAACCAGAGCAAATTAAATGATTTAATTAGAGATTTGCACCTTCCAAAGGCTGCATCTGAATTGTTAGTGTACAGACTCCGCGACAAGCATTTTGGAATCCGAATACCTTATTAATGTTACGATCATAGATGATTTACATACGTCAAACAAAAAGGAATAAAATAACATATACTTAAAATGCACCAGGTAAATTATAAATTGAAATACAAATATTTATCAAAAGAATAAAAATGTTGATCAATTAAAAATCGTCTGACTGTTTATGCATATCAAATGGTAAATTATGAACAGCATTTGGAAGTGCATTAAAAAACCTAAGGGATCAATAATTTGGACCAGTACGACACCGACACCTCCCCAAGCGCAGTAGGTAAAAACCACATTGCCCCTGGTTTGATGGCCATGCAGTTCCTTATAAGTGGCAAATAGATGCGGATTTTTATTTGTAAATAATAGATTTTCTAAAATAAACAACGAAGGCAATGTAAGAATTTCCAAGTCTCGAAAGACACTTTTACAGGACTTCCAATAACCAAGTCCACTAATAATTCGAATTGCTTTGCTTCGTAATCTGTTCAAAAGGTGTTTGCCAGCAGCTTGGCCCCATATTAAGATCGCATATAGGAGGTGTGAATGAAAAAAAAAAGTCAATGTTTTACTCTGAAAGGAGCGCTAGAATGGTGCCTGTTTATTAACTGAAGTAAGCATAGTTTAAAAGACGTTTTATTGCACAATGGTAACGGACTGGGCTCGGTTCAGGTTGCACATTCGGTACATTTAAAAGAAACATATGCAAATTTAGAAATTATTTTGAAGAAAATTAACTACCAAGAATACCAGTGGATGCTTTGCATGCCCAAAGGATAACAGGACCGTTATACCAAATTTCCATGCTTTATTTGTGAGTGGGATAGTCGGGCAAGAGATAGACATTGGACTCAATTAGAATGGCCCTCTAGAAGAAGCCTTACACCTGGTAGCAAAAATGTTTTAAGAGATAGCTTAGTTGAGCCCAAAAAAGTTTTACTGCAGCCTCTTCATATCACTTCATTCTTCATTCAACTTGGCTTGATGAAGCAGTTTGTTAAAGTCCCAGACAAAAATGGACATTGTTTCAAATATTTTTGCGAGAAATTTCCAGCAATATCTGATGCCAAGATAAAAGAAGGTATTTTTGTTGGGCCGCAGATAAGAAAATTATGCAAATGCAAGGAACGAACAGGGAGAGAGGTTTCACCAGGACATTAAGGTGATGGAACGGCGATACTAAGGCAGATCAAGCATAACGATGAGGGCGGACTACTGCTTGATGTTAAAACGGGATATGCCCTTAAAAACCCACAGTCGAATGTTCAAACAACGCAGTTTTCTGGCAAAAAGACGAAGATTTCATTCAAAAAAGTCTGAGTAAAGTTTTTTTTTCACTTTTTTTAACTAGAATACCACTTTTTTACTAAATAAAAAATAAATTATTTTATAAATATCTTTTTTCCTTTAATATTTGTAAAAAAACTCTTACGTGATACAAATAAGTGCATGGAATTTTTGAAATCAGTCTATCAAAATTATATAAAATCATTTTTCAAAATAGAAACATCTGTTTAATTTTGTAGACCTGTGTTATGAAGCGCCAAAGAAGTACATAACTGCATGCATGTAGTTCATGTTTTCAGAGAGATTTGTTTAGAATTGATTGTGAATTATGCTATTATGTATGAAACCTTGTTTCAGATTGATATTGAGCTGGTATTACCCACAATGCGTTCAGCAGTTGAAAAGCAACTAAATCTTATTGCTTTGGGCAAGGCCAATTTCAATGCAGTTTTAAAACACACAATCGACATTTTTAAGTTGAAATTTCAGTACTTTGTAAAAAATATTGATGGCATGGATCAGTTATTCGAAGTGTCGTTCTCACCATTAAGTGCATCTGGTAAAGCTCATTCCAGGTACTTATGATTTATACCATTAGTATTTGCTCGTAACTTTGATTGCAATAATTTTATTGATAGGTGTGGAAAATGCAGACGATATTTGAAGTATATTCAGGCAAAACCCGCTAGATTACACTGTCCTCAGTGCGATGAGACTTACAATGTACCGCAAAATGGAACAATCAAGTTGTTTAGAGAGCTGAAATGTCCTCTTGATGATTTTGAACTTTTGTGTTGGACTACAGGCAATAAAGGGAAGAGTTTTGTGTTTTGTCCATATTGTTACAACAATCCACCATTCAAGTAAGCTGATTCTAAAATAATCAGGAAATCACAATAATAAATAAATAAAACAAAATTAACCAGCAAAGCAACAGCAGTCTCTTATATTTCTTTTAGAGAAATGAAAAAAGCCAATGGCTGCAATTCATGCACACATCCGACGTGTCCTTATGGCTTAAATTCTAACGGTCTGTGTCACTGTGCTGAATGTGAATTTGGAATATTAGTATTAGATCCATCGTCAGGACCAAAATGGAAGCTTGGCTGTAATAGGTGATTAAAATTTATTGTAAATTATAATTGTAATATATCATGACATTAAAGTTGTAGAAATATTTTTAATTACCCAAAAATAGGATTATTTAAAATTATAGAATTTTCTGAGCTACAGTTTGTTTAACGTTCCATATTTTACTAATATTGTTTAACCTTTTATAGGTGCGATACAATAATAAATATATTCGATGATGCTCAAAAAGTCGCCGTCCTTGAGGAAAACTGTTTGTGCGGAGCGCAATTTGTGAATGTGGAATACAAACCAGAAAAGTCAAGATTGCCAAATCAGACAACGGAGATGAAGGGATGTGTTTTCTGTTCTAGTGAATTTTCCAAATTGGTCGACAAACCGAAAGCGGCTGCTGCTAGTAGAGCACCAAGACCATTTCGTGGTGGTAGAGGGAGTGTAAGAGGTGGCAGAGGAAGTAGAGGCAGAGGGAAACCGAAAGATAAAATGGCCCAACTTGCTGCTTATTTTGTATAGCTGCTTAAATGTTACTCAAAGGAAAATATTTAATTTTGCTCTTAAAGCAAGTGAAAAAGACTTGTTTGATAAATATATATAATAAAATGGATTTGAATCTTTAAATTCCACCGTATTGCCACTTTTAGTCACTGTTATATATAAAACGAAATAAGTTTTAACTTGCTCCAAGTAAAGATTTCTAAAGCCTTTCTTCCAAATGAAAATGTGCTTTATAGTAAACAGGTCTTTCAAAATTCGCATGTGTAAAAAATATTAAATTAGACATTGGAAATATTAATTTAATAAAAACAAATTCCAATTACCTCATGGTGTTTTTAGTGGACAAAAAAATTACCATAGCCAACATTTGTAGCATAATAACTAATGCATTGATTACCGAATTTCTGATAATTGTATGGACGAACCTCATTTTCGTCACTTATATAGGTTTATTAATATTATTTGAAATTTATTAAAATAATATCCATATTTAATAAAAAGGCATATTAAAAAATGAAATTATTTGTTTAATTCCTGATTATTTGGACCTGCCTGCCATAATCGCATTTAAAGATATTCTGTCAACAGACTATGCTATAATATGATAAATGTATGATTTTTAAAAACTACTGAAAAGGTAAAACATTCATGAACTGGAATAAGAAAATAAATATATCTAAAAACAAAATTTTGAAATTAATAAATTCTCACATTACAATATTTTAGTAGAAAAATCTTATATAGGTATTTGCATTATTTCGAAAACTAAAAATTTTTTAAACTTACTTTAATGGCATATATAAAATCAAAAATTTGGGGGTCTCTCTATTTGAAAATTAATTTTTGTCAATATTCTCAATTTCACTCCTAATAAATAAAGTTGTCTTTGAGGGTGCCTATTTGCACTAAAATTTAAAATGTTTCCACCTAAGTATAAGACATTAAACATGGAATATGTCTGGAATCAAAATTTTGCATAAAAAATAATACAGAAATTGAAGTGAAAACACTTGTCTGCATATTCTACAAATCTCGTATATTTCCTGCGATTACCCTAGTGCCCTAAGAAAAACGTTCTATCCTATTGTACATGAATAATTAATTTTTAACGCGTCAATTGAGCGCAAAGAACTAATACATAAATGTATTTTTCCCCTCGAATTAATGAATGAATAAATAAATACAATCGGTTTACGCAAAAGGCTATAGTTTTATTTTTAACAATTACTTCATTCTTTATACCCGCTTGACCTACCATTTAGTGATAAACGTATTAAGTTATCAGACGGGAAAGATGTCAAAACAAATCTATCCAGTGTAAACACCATGGACAAGTTCTTTACAGTTACCAAAATAATTCTATTATTATCGGTCGTGAAGTTTTCAGTACCTTGTGAAGAGACTTTTTCAAACACGCATGTTACGCTAGTGGGTGCCAAAAATGTAAAAACAATTACGGGATGTTTTTCTCCCACAGAAGACTTAGTCAAAGTAACTTACATACAAATTATAAATGGGAGTGTCCCAATATTGAAGAAAGACGCAATAAACAGCCTTCCTAACTTAGTGGACGTGATATTGGATAACAATAACATAACTGATCTGCAAAGTGGATGTTTCTATAATTTAACCAAGCTGTATTTGATTAAATTAAGGTACAATAACTTTAAAACTATTAGAGAGGGCGTTTTCAACAATTTGCCTATAACAGAGCTATGTCTAACGAACAACAATATAGAAAGTATCCACCCAAAAGCATTCAACAATATTGAGAATTTGAAATTGCTATCCATAGATGAAAACAAAATAGGCTACTGGTCGGGAGAATGGTTCAAAGGTAGTCCAAAATTAGCGGTATTGGATTTTAAGGTAAATCACATCACCAGCATACCTTTCCGAGCATTTAGAAATGTCAAAGGTGTACATTATAGTCGGGACCTGAATCTCAACATTTCAACAAATATATTTTTGCACAACAACAGAATAAAATATATCAGTGATGGTGCATTTGATGGTATTCAGGCATTTGGTTGGTTGTTTTTGCATCGGAACGAATTGGAAGAAATTAGTGAAGCTAGCCTAGGCACATTGCAAACCATTGATTGGATACGACTTGAGCACAATTACTTAAAATGCATACCTGACAAACTAGTTCAAATATCGCCAAAAGTGCTTTACTACCTTACGAATAATCCGCTTACTGATGATTGCAAGAATAAATTTGATGCGTTGAAAAGTGATGGAAACAGTTCAAATATTTTTGAATAATTATTGTATATATTTTTAGGTTTGTAGCGTTTTAAAAAACATTTTTAATTATTAATAAATTTTTAATTATTTATTTCATCAAATGAATGTGGAACATTTGGGTGCTTCAAGTTTTCAATTCAATAATAATTCTGTGTTTCTATAATTAAGTGCAAGTGAATCAGAAAATGAAATAAACGTAATGTAACTACACGTGCCTAGGTGTTTATCTATCTATCTCTCTTTTTTTTTAATCCCTCGCCAAAATTATAATGGGGTGCTAATTCGTGTTTCAAATCAAAATTGTTACTGAGAATATGTATATATTAAAGCAAATAAAAATGTGACAATAAAATGATTGATGTAAAAAACTAACTTTCAAGAAAATAAAAAGATTTAAAAATTTATGAAAATGTAGTATATAAACAAGACACACATCTAAAGAGTTATACTGGCTGGAAATGTTGGTAATAGCTTCTGGTAAAATCTATCATCAAATCCGCTTGACATTCGGGTAAATCCCCAACTTGCTTACCAGGTGAACCACTATATCTAGTAAATGGTGGTACAACTGTTTCAGGAGCTAAAACAGTATTATCTTCAATTACGCAACAATCTTTTAAAATGCATCTTCGTCCCTAAAACTCAATCCTGATTAATTTTCTTGTAGATACCTACACAAAACTATCTTACAATAACACAATTCTTTCCAATATAAACATAACTTCCAACATGGGCAGCATTGATGAGGGATCTATCCCCAATAAATACATGATCACCTATATTTAACGGGAAGAATGCCACTCTAAAAAATATGAAGGGTTATGCTTCAAGGACCCAAGGAGCATTTGAAATTTCACTCACCCTTTACTAAACTTTTTATAGGGAGGTCGTAACACTGCTTCTTTACTAATCACGCAATATCTGCCTGTTTTGACGTTCGCTAAATCCCCTCTAATAATTGCTTCTGACTGCACTATTACTTTACCTTGTAAAATAATATTCTGAGACCCGCAGAGGACAGTCTGTCTACAGACTTTATTACCAGACGCCTAAAAAAATTCAATTTCAGATACAAATTCCGAGGCATTATTTGTTATGAACTAATAAACACAACACAGCTTACCGTTTCTACATATTCGTTTTTATTGTACTTGGTATCCCTAAGTTCCATTATAAGGATATTTGGTGATAAATTCCTTTATTACAAATTTTTGACAAGATATTTATTTAGGTTAGGACCACAGAATCCTTCTTCTTCTTTCCTATTCCTTATTTGGGCAACCACAGAATCCTAAAGTGAGTGTGGACCATGGAATTATATTGTTCACCATTATCAATACATTTCAGCTATTTTAATGTCTAATCTGTTGCATTTTATTTTTGTAACCTGTTTAATTATACTAGGCTAAGACGGTGATTTTTGCTCTTCATACAATTTTGTTGAAAATAAAGTGTTGTTATTAAGTTCAAGGGTATTTGTTTTTACAAGATACAATTTATTTTTCTTCCGTGGACGAAATATGCATTAACTAAAGGAACATTTTGTAATATGGTATCAAGTAACATTAAACAAACTTTACCAAAATATTATCTTTACATTATGAAGCATTTAGAAATTAGTAAATTTTGAGTTAGGAGTTTAGGTTTAGTTGGTTTTCTGAAATTCTCTTTAGGGCTATTCGATGGAGCTTCAAATAAAAAAAAGGGCTAAAAATACAATTTATTCCCAATTACTCCTGACTGGCGTCCACATTTTCTGTCTGAAGACCTTTAAATGTGGCAACTGGTACATAGGTTATAAGAGTATATAATTTATGAACAGAATCTTCATCATCATTTCGTCTTCTTGATAAACGAACTCTAACTCGGAAGGGAACATTCCTAAAAGCAAAATAGATATTATTTAGCACAGCTAATGAAAATATTTTAAAAAATTATCAGTTTATACATAGGGGTCAAAATCTAAACCCTGAAGTTGATGCACAAGGATGAAATACTACATACATACAAGAAAAATTATAATGGAAGTCTTAAAATAATTAGACAAAATTATATAAAAATCCTGTTCATATGCTTACCTAATTCCCTTGGACCATAATTGCTTATTCAATCTTGTATCAATTCTTACATCAGGGGTACCCATTTGCTTTTCTGCAAATTTTCGAATTTCCTTAATCGCCCTGGGTGCACGTTTTTTAAATCCCACACCATGGAGCCGTTTATGCAGATTAACTGTGTATTCCCTAGTTACGACCTCATTGATAGCGGATTTGCCTTTTTTCTCACCTTTCAGTTTTGCCATTTTTGAACTATAAGCTATGGATGGGGACTAAAATATAACCTCCTATGTAGAAAAGGACCGAACATATTAATTATGAAAATATAGACCACAATCCAAAGGAAATATGTAGTTTTGATCGGTATTAAAGAAAAATATCAGTTTGAAATTATAAAATCTTGGATGATCCCGGATTATGCATTTATAAGAAAATATTTACAAACCTTCCCTACCAAAATTCAACATAGAAGAACGACAGATGTCAACAGTGGTAGGTTATGCTCTCTGTTGATAAAACAGAACTTCAATAATCGTATTGAATATTTGCATACATGAAATCATACAATTTACAAATAAAACGAAGACGGAATTTTCATAAAAAATGCTTGTATTTCAGGAAAAATACATTCGAAAATTGATTTTTTGAAATCTGGAAATTATAGCCTATTGAGATTTCTATTCTATCCTTTTGCTATTCTCCACCAGATGGCAGCACCATTTTTAGTTCCTTATTTCCCTTTTCCCCAGTTTTATATTTAATTAATCAGAGGGCGCACTTTTAACACGTTTTTCTAAGTTTTTTTTTTCGTCCCTTTATATTAAAGATTTGTAAAAAAATGCTATGGAATCATTTTAGTATGCTAATGTACGCGTTTAAAATTTTTCATAAAATTGAAAATAACCATCTGCAAAACAATCTTTGAGAATTTTATGTATGACGTAGTGGACACGTAAACTTTTATTCGGAGGTCTCCGAGATCGAGAACTGAACGTCGAAGGTAAAGGTAGGAAAAGATATTAATCGTAAGATCAACCAAATAAGTTTTAAGAATGTACCTCCGCTTTGACTTGTTTCAAATCAGAAAGATTTAATTGATTTGCACATACGTAGGGATGCATAGTAGAGAATATTTGTTTGTATTTTGAAAAGTTAAATTCGAACTTTTTTGTAAAAATAACGTCAAAAAGAAGCTTCTTATTGTTCTGCAAGCGCGACTAGTAATTAAAGCGATTGCTTATCTAAATGTTAGTATACAGGATATATCAGCTTATTGCAGGCTTTGAATATATTACTTTTAAATTTAATAAAGAAATATGTATAAACTTAGGTGCTTTATTTTTCAACCAGAGGTTTTTGCGACTAAGCCCACAAAAGCTGCGACTCCATTATAACATTTAACCTGTTCAACCCTCGTGGGATAATGTGATGGTGGGAAAATTTCCTGATTCGACGGATTATTGTTAAATCACGGCTGAATAATAGGTTTAACTTTTATATAAAATTATATTCGCGCCTTTTATATAAAAAAAATCCAAACTCATGACGTTAGATTGATGTCATCGTCCAGTGGTGGAGAAGGTATCTTAAGTTTGACTGAAAAATGATAGATAATGGTATTTTGTGAAATTATTTCGAAAACTAGAGGCTTGTGAATGAATGAATGAATATTTTTAGGGAGTCACTTTTCAATACTATTCATTAATGTAGGTAAATCTTTGTGTTATATGATTAAGAGTGAAAATCTGCCAACAAACTAGTAGCTATTCTTGATTTTGGTTAAATTTTACACAAACGGTGTACTTCATCATTGTATATTATCTACCAATTATTGTCTTTCATTCTTTTTAATTGCATTAAAGATAAAAGATCAAAAATTGAACAATATTTTTATCAGAGGAGCGCGCTCAGTATGTTAAATGTATTGCAGACTTTTGTGATAAAATGAAGTCGAGTATAAGTAACAGTTTCATCTCCTATCATCAGATACACATATAGAGTTAATAGAACTTTTTCTTTATTGGAAATATTGTGATATATTAAAATTTTGTTTGGCTTATAGGTAATTAAAAAAATGTATTTTGATATAATTGTTTTATTTTATTCAAATAAATTAAGCTATTGTTATTCTGCATGTGTTAGATTACCAGAATACTCAAGGTTTTAATTATTAACTTTTACAAAATATATTAGATCTACGCCACTTCCTTTACGAATAATAAAGCATAAATTTGACAAAAATCCGCACAGGTGCTGTTGGCCCTTGGCCGTATAAAATGTCTCTTTTGTTAATCGGCGTCCGACTGCGTTCGAAAAACAGGTAGATATAAAATTTACTTGGGTCCGAGCAGTTTTGTCAACTTAATGTCAGACGATTCTAAAAGTAGAGTGTATTCTAATTGTTTTATTAACATGGGGTTTATAGAAAAATGCTTATGAGGTGGTTTCAACTTGTATGGTCTGTTCATAGATATAAAAAATCAGCAAATGCTTTTGAATGGGATTATCCAAGTCATTAAAAAAATAAATAGATTTAGGTAAAATTGTGGTCCTTAATAGAAAATAATTTTATACCTACCTGTGTTTAATATTTTTTGGTTTGGTATACTACTTAGTTTAAGTTTATTAGTAATCATTCTTATTTCGTGTGTAATACAGCGTGTGCTGAATCGTGTGCGAATTATGCAAAATATGTGTGAGTCTAGTGTATCTCAGGAGATGCTCCCGCCCAAATGTAGAAAACACTATTCTATTGAAGGAAGGAAGTTATAAACAATGTTTATTTGAAGAAATGAAGAAACGGCCACATTGACGAAAATTCCAACATCAACTGTATGGAAAATTGTGAATAATTCTATTTTAGTGAGGAAAAAAAGAAGCGATGCTGACATTTTCTCGAGTGTAGATGAAAGTGATCAAGATATAATACGGCGTAAAATTTACCAGTTATACGAGGAACAAAGGTTGCCTACGTTAGATATCTTAATTAGGAGGCTTGAAAAAGATGAAACCGGTGTTAAATGTGGCAGAACTATCTTATGGAAGTGTATTCAACACATGAGTTTTAGATTAAAAAAAATTGACAAAAGGCAAGTTTTAATGGAATCTTTATTTTGCATGCTGGCTCTAAAGATGGTTAGATTCCAAATAGACTTTCTCTGTCTGCGAAAAATATTAAAGATTCTTCTCTCGATTACCATGAAGACACCACCGCTGATTTATTTGAAAGTTGGTTTAAAAGCAAACTAGTTCCACACATTCCTCCTAATAGCCTAATTGTAATGGACAATGCAAGTTATCACAGTAAACAGTTGACTAAAATCCCTTTCTCGGGTGACACAAAAGCAACAATCCAAGGCTTCTTTCCACCTTACCACTGTATATTTAATCCCATTGAACATGTTTTGCACGAACTGAAATCTGCCATTGGTCGTAACAACGTTTTTCCCCGTGTTAACTCCAATGTCCTCAAACTTAGAGAAACCGAAGTTTTTAACGTCCCTCCACAAAGTTGGGCAAATTCTGTAAAACATATACAAAAAGCAGAACAATCGTATATGCATATTGCAAATAATATAGAACAAATAATAATTAGAACAGGCGATTTTTATTTTAGATTTAAACATAAATACAAACATAAATAAATAAATATTGTTTAGTATCTTTCCTAAGAAAACCCCAGATAATTAAATTCTAAGCAAAGTACGAACGAAGCTTGCCCGGGTCTTTCCTTAATTCGTATCAGTTAGTCACTTTCTTATATCTATGAACAGACTTTACCCTGGGTACTGGGCGTTTCATTATAAATTACTATTTATATTATACTATACTTTTCCTGAAATTTGTGATGTTGCAATCAAGAACTTTCGAATGTCTTCATATGAATTGAAATCAGAAAAAAATGCTAACGTTTTTATATCTAAATGGTATTTACACAAGTGGAAAACTTAGAAATTGTGTCGGTATTTTTAATAAAAACCAGGCTGCGATTGTGATTTAGTAGTTATATCCAATGAGTATAAGATAGAGGGGAAGGTCGCGTATACTGTTACGAATGCCATCTATTATTTGTGTCCAAGTGCTAAAATACTGTCATGGCGGTTTAAAGTAATGCGTCACACTGAAAATACTACAGTAGCTTGTAACGGATAACAGCACTTTATTTATATTTTAATAAAAATTGTTTTTAAAACTATTTAGACATATTTTTTTTTCACATTTTACCTTTCAAACTTTAAATTGAATTGAACCGTACGTCCCGCGCGTTTTCTGTCTTCATGACTGCACCCAATCACTAGAGGCGTTGAAACTCTATCTTATATTTTTCGGTTATATCATAACAAAACTTGTAGCGAAAAATGCTAATTCATCTAAATCACGAATTCAGTTATAATTAATTTTATATTAATTGAATCGAATATTAAATAAAACTAGGGACTGATTTGACAGATGAAATTTTTTTGCTAGATTTGTATTGCATATTCTCAAAGCCTTTAGGGAAATGTTCCATTCAAACTTCATCTTAGCAATAGCTAAATGTCGACATGTCCGATACTAACGCGAAGAACGGTGATATTTAGTTATAAGAAATAGCTCAGCAGGGGAAAATGAGAAAACGTCAAAGTCTCAAAAACACGCGCAAGGATATTTTTATCGTAATATATTTTTTTATCTGTCCCCGCTTTTAATTTATTTGCTCTGAACGTGCTCCCGTGGAATGTGTTTATTTTAAATTTGGACTCGCGAAAAGTTCAATGCACCCATTTAGACAAACAAGACACTCGCACTCGCGCACATCATATACGCACAAAACCGCGCATCATTTTCATACGAAACATTTTGTTTTCTGTGAAAGTTCTGCTTGGAAAATTTCGCATAGATTAAACCTGCCGGGTTCTCAATAATTTTAGGCGTAATTAATGAGAGATTTGGGCGCCGGATATTGCCCAATGACATTCCGCTTTTTCATAAGCGTTTTGGAGAAAAATGTATTTGCTTTTATTATTGCCCAAAACAGTTGAACTCCTTATCAAAAATGATGTATTGAAAGTATAATTTATAAGTGGAAATATTCACATTTTGATACCCATTTGAGCAATGATGTTCTTCTCTGGGTTATATAAAAAATAAAAATGCTAAACTTTGAGTCGACAGCTTACCCCATATTAATAATGGTAACAAAATAAATTCAATTTTCATTTTCTGCGTTTGTATTTAATAAAGCCATATTTCTTTATTTATTGTGTCAAGCGTGTGTGTGACCTATATTTTTTTGTACAATCTTAAAACGTGTACATAAGAGAAAAAAAAATCAAAAATAACACGTATGTGTTATAACATTGGACAATTTCTAATTTTAAACGTAAACATTTTAAATTTCAATTTTCTGTGGTTTCAATAAATGAAAAAACAACTAGCTTTGATTATTTTTATTTTTTATAGTAATTGCTGGAAGACAGGGTTACCAAAGAGAACATATTTTAATCAAATTAGCAACAACTACGCTCGGAATGGAAGCACTTTGTAATGAGGGTTGTGCGACGTAAAAGGAAAAAGGGACCATAGCGGCTTTCTTAATTCTATTGAAAACCGATAGAAACCGTTGCGAAAATGTAATGTCAATTGCCGAATTTCAGAGGAACGAAAATTAGGATTTTAAAGACTCGTAGATTAAGAACAGTTATCCTGGATTCCTGTTCTTGGTAGTATAAAGTAGTAGCAGCCATAAAAGGTAAATTTATTTGTGCGGTTGTTTTAAAGAAGTAGTTATACATAATGTATTGACAAAATAATATTTGCCCAGAGTAGTTATACATATAGGGTAAAGCCATATATTATCATCTGAAAAAATACAATTCAGCTATAATTTAGTTCAATAGCAATAACAAATATATACACAGGTTTTTTGATTATAATAAAATAAAAATTACACTAACCACAACTGTCATTTAAGATATTGCATAAAATAACTTATGGCACATTCTTTACCGGACGGGCTGTACTTCATTCCCTAGGGGTCTATGAGGTCCACGGGTAAGGATATATTTATTTTTCTACTCCCTTCGCGTCACTTTACCACGCGAGTTTTTTGTACAACGGATCCGACATTACCGCACGGGTTTGGGAGCAATCGGATGTTTTCGGAGATTTTACCGCAACGCTTTGACGTTTGTCAATTCTGACGGTCATGTCAGTGAATGTATTTGTGTTGTTGCGCAAAATGTTCCCAAAAACTAACGGTCGTAGAAAAAGTATAGTATGCAACACGTTTGGTAAACTTTTTCTACTCCCGTCTGTAAAATACCTAATTATCCACCGATCTAGCGTGCGGGAAGCGTCACTTTACCACGTCAGTTTCGTTTCCCATGAATCCGAGCCACTTCGGACATTTCCGGGATTTTACCGCACGGATTTGGAAGCAATCGGATGTTTTCGGAGATATTTCCCACTCTTTGAATTTTGACGTTTGTCAATTCTGACAGTCATGTTAGTGAATGTATTTGTAACCAAAACTAACGGTCGTAGAAAAAGTCGTAGTGGTAGTCGTAGAGAAAGTATAGTATGCAACACGTTCGGTAAACTTTTTAACTCACTCGTTTATTAAACACTCGCCCCACTGCGCTCCGCTCGTGTCAAATAAACTCGTGAGTCAAATGCCGTTTACCGCACTTGTTGCATAATATACTATAATATATGATATACTATATATCTAACAGTTAATAACCCCGAGTTTTTTAAATATCGAGACAACTGTCATTATCAGTTTTTATTAAGACGTTTTCCCACCTACTCCATACTATACCATATCAAATATAAAACATCAAAATCATTAAAGTAAAATTGTGTATTAATCAAATTGATATGCGAAAAATACAATGTGTCTAATAAAAAAAACATTTAGGTTGTCACGCTTTTTTAGGTCACACAGATTTTTATAAAAACTCTTATAACTTGAATGATAATGCAGTAACTGTGTTATATAATTTTACGTATTTTTGCGCTCTGACAAGCTATACTTGGTTCGTGTGATTGATTTTCATTACCACAGAACGGCATTGTCAACTTTTAGTTGAAAATATAAAATTTTATTGGTTGTATACATAACGCATCGCCGCAGATACGAAAAACAAACAGAAAATAATACGCCAATCGGTCGTCGACCCATTCGTGGAATAATCGCAACGCGTTGATGCTGTTGCTCGCTAATTGGCCAATCAAACTTCGTGAAGGCCGCGTCGACACGTAAACGCTTATGTAAAAAAAAAGGTTGCGAGCTCCTACTACTCAACCAAGGTTGCCAAATGGGACGGTAATTCGTTAAATTGACGTTTACAATGCATTTTTAACAACAACCTCACATTTAAATTGTTTTCCCACACACCTATTTAAAAGCAAAAATATCTTCTTATATGTAGTTTACAACTTTCTTTATTAATCCAAAGTTTTGGATAGTTAAAAGTCAAAAAATGCAAATGGACCATAAAACTCTGCTGGTGGACATCAATCTCCAAATAATCTTCTTTGGTTGGTTAACTGTCCTTCGCTTTTTTAGGAAGAGAAGGTTGTGGCGTGTATTGCTAGTAACTTGGATTCGCAGAGCAAATAAGTGTGAAACTATGGCGTTTCTCGTAATCTGGCAAACATATGGGGCGTCTTGTTAACGACAAAGAGATAACCTTTTTAGAGAGTATAATGGTGCAGCATCGACCATAATTTTCTTGATAAATAGAAGATATAAAAAAGCTTGGACGCCAAAAATGTGTTGAATTTACATTTTCATTTAGCGTCCATGTTCAATTATTCTTTCTTAAATATTTATTTAGTACTATATTACCTTGCATTCCTATTTGGAATATGTATCTCAGATAATATTAACAGCCGCTATTAATTTAACCACCCATGACAATATAAACTATGGCTCATAATAATCACGGTAGTGAATTGCAGCAATAGTTCTTATTGCTTGTTAATGCAATTTAAAAATGACAAGAAGAAGAAGAATTACCTCACGGTACTGCCCCGTAACTTAAATGAGAATGCAATAGAGCATGGTACACTATAATTAATAAGACATGAATCAACATTCTTAATCGCTGTAGAACGAAAAATGCAGTACTAAGTTTTGCTTTGAATTCAGCAATATGCTCCTACCAATTTAATCTGTAATCGATGACCACACACCACAGTCTACCTGAACTACCATTCGTCATAGCTTTATTAGTCGAAATCGTTGGGTCTTATCAGTGTTTCAGTTTTAAGACGTTATTTTGGAACTAACTGTTTGCTAAATAGTCAAGGGTATCCCTAATCAAGTTCAGTTCTATACGATCGTTAATATACAGGGTGTTCAAATAGTGTGTCAAAGTAACATGAAATATATCTCATTAATTTTTTTTTTAGAAAAAGGTGTTGAATATAAAAGTTATAGATACGATTAAAATATACGAGGAGATTTATAAATATGCGGTAAACCAAACTTACATATTTTTTAAAAGGAACACCTAGTATATTATTATATTAGTAGATACTGCCTTTTACACTCAGTCACCCAATGTTTTCGGACTTATAGCCATTTTTTCGTCAATAATGCCTTGCGTTTAACACTCTATATTTTTGACACCAATTTTATAAAGTAATACGGTGATTTATTCTATACTTGTCTTGATGTTAGTTCGATCGTTTATACAGAGTGAGTCAAAATAAAAAATATTAATTTTCCCGAAAAAATCAAAGGGAGCACCCATTATATATTACTCGTATTAATGAGCTTTCAATTTTATTAAGCATTCCGTATACCTAAACTTAGAAAGAAAAATAAAAATAAATGGGTAAATTTTTAATTTTGTGAAAAAATATTTCTTTTCTTTCCATTAGCATAGAAATTCTGCCTTCCTTAAAGCCCAAAATGTTATTGAAATTCAAATAATGTTTTCAGATCGCTCCGAGCGTGCATCGAAATCGGTGGGAGATATTTCTCGCAATAAATAAGGAGAAATTTATTTAAAAAATCTAAATTAATTAATTTAATTAATATTGCTTTCAGATATTATTTTTGTTTAAATCTAGGATTGAATAAATTATTTCCGCATTACATTTAGTAGTAACATCTAACCAATCTTTTGTGATATTTTCGCACGGTTTGAAAATTTTCAGTATTTTGTTCGTAATAGGTCAAGGTATAGAATGCTTAATGAAATTGAGAGAACATTATCAGAAATAATTAATAAAAGTATAATATATATTTGTGTTTTTTTCGACGAATAATAAAATTACAGCTATCGGAAACGGCGTCAAAAATAAAGGGCATTAACCACAGGGTGTTTTTGAAGAAGAAATCTCCATAAATCCGAAAACAGTCAGTATAGACCATAACAGCCCTGCATTGGTTGAGTATAAAAGGAAGTATCCATTAATGCCGCAACATACAGAGTGTTCCATTAAAAAAAGTTTGGTTTCAAACATATTAACTTAACTTTTAAATTTAACATTTTTCTCAAAAACAAATAATAAACACTATTTGAACACCCTGTATATGACGAACAGCAACTGCCTAAAATTGAGTCTGGCACTAGGCTTTTTAGACCTGATAATTCTGTTTAATACTCCACATACTTTAACTCATCTCTATTTGAAGGGATAAAATGCGTCGCTAAAATATTCTTATATTGGATTTAATTATTTTCTAGATAAATATGAGCAAATTTGACTAAAATCAAGGTTGATTTCGTCCTCTGATACATTTTGTAAGGGATCTCCTAAGGAATAATTGATTTTGGAATGGCGCGGCTGCCGTCACATCGCGAATAACAATCAAAGGTTGTTTTGCATCCTCAACGTGATTGGCCGCTGTAAAATGTGGGACACGCACGTGGACAATTTCAGCCAAGCCATTGACTGGGGTCGGCCATCGGTTCGTCACGTAGGTATTTCGATAAAATTCGAACGTTTTAGAAACAAATGGCGAAACGAGAAAATTATAATATATGTCTCCCTAATTAGAGATAGGTGTGTCACACGATGTTCGCGTGACACAGGCATATGTAATTTGAAAATTCACCGCAAAAAAACAATTTTTTCCAAAATTTTGTATTATTATTGTTAAGAGGGCCGTAACAGGAATACAATCAGTTAGTTAAGTATTGCCATCTATACGTTGTCCCAAGTTTTTGCATAATTATTATCAACTTTATATCCTCTTCTACTGCCCTCTATTTAATTAATTAAATAATAATTTAATTTTATTACTACAATTACATGGGCGGACATTTTGGGTTAGTGTTCGTTAGATGTCCTGGCGTTTTAAATAGGTAACTTGAACAATTTTTTTTTTGAAAAATACTGCTTATAAAAGTAAGTAAGTATTCAAAAAACCAGAGTCCACAAAAACATAGATTCGAATAATTGCAAAAATTTAAATCCATTTTAAAACGCGCTGTCATTGGCTGTGACCGGTTGTGACGTCAATTCACTCGTTAGAGTATGCGCCAGCCGGACGGTAGCATAGGGAAGGACCACAGGTTCGTCTTGATGGTTTTAATTTTAATTTTAGACTTAATCCTGTCGGTTGCTTTTATCTTGTGTTTAGTATCAAAAAGAAAGAAGAAAATGACCGAAGACGATTTTTTAAAAGGTCTTACATACAAAACACCAAAAGTTTTTCTTTTGCTGAGGTTACGGTGTTAAAGTTAATAGGTATGTTTATAGAAAATTTAGCTACTAGTTTTAAACCAATATAATACTGTAATCAACTTAAAGTTTTGTTAAAATTCAAATGGTATATCAAATAGAATGTAAATTATTCAACAAAAAAAAAGGATTTTTTTTAAACTAGTGGAGACCTAAATACTGATTTTAAAGTATATTGGCATTGATAACTTAAAGTGTTCTTTATTTTATATGTTCAATGTATCTCGAACTGCCTACATTGGTCTCTTTCAGTCAGGAATATCATATGGACATCTATTTTGGGGAGCTCTGCTGATTGGGAGCGGGTATTTAAAATGCAAAAGACCCCACTAAGGATTATCGCAAGGATAAACGCAAACCCTGGGATAGCTGTAGGGTCTGTTTGTCTATCAGTGTCTAATTTTCATTAAGTCGAGAACATGGGGCTACCTAACTGTCAAAGATAGGGATATCTATGATACACGGCATGGCGGAGATTTATTATTGCCTCAATATGGGTTATCCCTTAACCATAAAAGCAATATATTTGTAGCTCTAAAAATGTATAATTTACTTCCGTCCCCCATAAGAGACCTGCCAATTCAAATATTTAAAGCAGAAGTTAAGAGAATCTGGACCTCCCACCGTACACAGTGGACGAGTTAGTTGATGGATTGGCGGGACTAGTTTAAAAAATTTTAGTAATCATGTCTGTGTTTGTCACAAATTTTAAATGTAAACCTATTTAAATGTAAAACTATTGGATTAGTTAAATTTTATCTATTTGCATTTTACTTTATTTATTGTCATGTTTAATTGATCACTATTAAGTATTATGGGACCATGCTGAAAATTATATACTGTGCAAAAGCAAATAAAGCATATTATTATTATTATTATTATTGTTATTATTATTATTATTGTTCCATTATTATCAAGTAAAGCACACTAAGCACAAGTACAAATTGTCATAGGTTTATTACAAACCCACTTTGAACGAGCCAAAAATAAATGTAAATAATATAATTCTCGGCCTATAACATGTCGCGGTATCGATCGAAATGCAGCGGTGTGACGTCACGATCATTCCCGCGCCTTTAGTGTCGTTTAAAAGGAATAGGCGGGTGTTACAACTTGAATTATTGAATTGGTTAAATGTATTAAAGAAATAAAAAAAATCCCTATGCTCCGATAATAAAGATAAAAATATAAGTTTCATATAAATTTTGCTGTCATTTGGTTCGTTACGCTCTTCCATTCCGTAGTCGCAATTTTCTTCAACCCACGGTCTAAACATAACAAATAATGACTGTAATACCAGAAATGATTTTACAATTTCTAAGGTGTCGCCACTTCTAAAATAAAAATGCCTCCCTATATTGATAAACACTTGTAAATCGGCTTTTTATTGGTTTATAGTTCGGCTTATTGATGCCATTTTATCGACCATTTATCGTGTCCTGGACTATACATCAATTTTATTTCTAATTGATGTAACTAAAAAAAAAGAAAAATATTTTTTGGCATTGGTATTTCTCCCTTTTTATCGGTTTTAGGCCAATTTAGGTATATTTCCTCGGTTTAAAAAAATACAAATTGAAGAAAGGATTGTGCATGGTACGTAAAAACAATATTAATCGACTTAACCCTAACCAAATTAACAAACACAGGTTAATAAAGCTCTTCTCCTCTGAAATGATTGATAAAGGGACTGCCATTCGATCAACCACGTTACCTCACCTTGTTTGTTCATTATAGTGTTGGAACTGGCCAATTGACCACTTTTTAATTGATTAGTCAAAAAATGTTTTAAATAACATCTTGCAATGCAAGAGTGTTATCTATCATTATTTAATAATAATAATAATTTGTGTAATGGCTACCTAACGCACAATATAAATAAATGTAAATATATACAAAACAATGTGACCTATCAATTTCATAACCCAAATTCTTCGAGATGGATAGCTTTTTTGGCAGTTATGGTGACTTCCTTAATATGTTGGTCGAACAGTAACTTTACATCTTCCATTTTAGATGTCCTTCTAGCAACAAATCCGCTTTTGTCTATATTAGTTCTATTGGTAGAAATATTTTTTTTTCTGCTATACTTTCGCAGCATATTTCATATTTCCTGGTAAGCAAGTCGATATCTCTTCATCTCTAAAAAGACTTGTTATTTTTTAATTTAACAAATAAGTGTGGAACTGGTTAAAAAAATATTTTTTTCAAATCAAGTTATAATTGTAACTATGGAAATAAAATGGCAGTTAATTATTAATTATTGAATTTTTCTTTATGGTATCTGAGCATTTAAACGAAATTACATTTTCTTATGTATTGTATTAAAAAAACAGTAAAAACAATAGGCCATCTTCGGAGATCTTTTTACCGTGCGTTCAATTCATCTTCATTCATAAAACAAAACACTATCAATTATCTGACATATCTACATAATATTTTTGAAATGGAACACTCTGTATATTATATATGTGTTTAATAGAATATCTTATTCCGATTACAATGATGTAACACACTTTATATTTTAGTCCACAGTTTTTCTCAAATCGGTAAATAGTAAATTTCTATATAATTTCAAAGAGTGCCGTGACAATAATTATTTGCAAATTAAAGTAGAAACACTAAAAATGACAACACACAAAATCCATTAAAATTAAATCGGGGCTGTTGGCTGGCCAATCCATAATTTCCCTGTTCCCTATCCAACCCCTGGGATATTCCACTTTAAGAAAATTTTTAACTTGCACAACATTGAGGAGGGGCACCGTCTTGTGGGTAAATCTTCTATGACACCACACATACATTAATTGATTGGTACCCCTGGGTTTTTATTTAGTGTTTATGTCTAGGATTATTCAAAGTCCAATATCGCGTATTTTGTCTATTACAACCCTTTCTTGTAGTGAACGACCTTTCATCAGTCCATAAAATGTTTTTCAAAAAGTTATTATTCTCATTATCTAAATCTAATTATAATGTTATCAAGATAAATTGAACGCACGGTGCATAAAGGAACTTAGTTTAAAAATTAACTTGGTTTATGTACAATCTTATATAATAAACAAATATTAATCTGTATGTGTGGGTGATATATTAAATGTACACTTATTTATTTCTGAGATAAATCTTTTACACTACTCTTGACGCTTTTATATTCAATTGTATTGTCTTGTAGCGGTATACAATTTTTCCAATAAAATGGCGATATTTAAATAATTTCATTCATAAATTATATTAACCAATTGAAACTAATTTATTTCATTTATTTATTGTAATTGTAATAATTTATATATTATTAATTGTTTCTGTTGCGTTCCACAAACCAACAAACTGCTACCGCACCCCCTTTGTTTGAAAAATAATGCAAACACCCTTTTCGAAAGCGATATGTTTTTAAGGTGTCAATATCCATTTCTCCGGATGAATCAAACCGCCTAAATACCCTCCAGCGCCCGGACCAGTTTGGGACATTTTTCGTGGCATTAAGTACTTTAACACCCCATAAGAAAGGCGTTTCCAAAAGGGCCTTTAATCCCTTGAAATTGCACAAAATCTTTCCGTCTGGTTCTCGGCTGCAATAAGACGATTAGGGAGTGGGGCAGTCCTACAAAGGATGCGCGACAACGTATACCTGCTGAATATAAACAGGTTGAAAGGCATTTTGTTTCGAACTTTTGCTTTTTTTTGGTCCCGTTACCGCTAGAAAACTTCACGGGATATACGATACGCTACCGACAAACTAACATTTTTAAATTGTAAATTTGATATTACCGATTTGGCAATAAGTCTTAGAAATTATGTTTGATAGTCCTTTTTGTCGATTTTTGGTATCACGCTTTACTTTAACAAGATTGATTTCGAAAAATCGTGGCAAAGTTATTACGCAGCTTTGTATTTTAAAGGCTTTTTGTTCTAGAGGGACGGATTGTTTTTCTATCGTGGTCTTACGCAACGCTATGGAACTTTCGCAAAATCGATGTAATTTTATTGTGCATGCACCCTGTATAAAGTGACTTTCAAGTCTCTCCGAACTTCATAATTGCGACAAACTTTGGTAGGATATTAAAATTTATAATGTTAATTGCGACTTAAAATGATATTTTTTGAAATATCTCGCGTACCCTGTATAATAGACGAAAATTGAAACTCTCTCTCGACACTGATACTGTTCAAATTAAATCATCCCATCTTTAACAGTTTTTCATTTATCGCCAATAAATTACCCACGAAAACAGAAATTTCTAGAATCTTTTAGACCCATACCCTGTGTATAATTCAAACAATGTTCGAAATAGAGGTTATAGCCCTGGATCTCCTTTCCTGGTATATGAATTTTTCCAATAGAGCAGATGGTTTTCGAGAAAATACTGAAACCATGCAGTACGTCGAAATAGTAAATGACGTCATCGCGTCTAGATTGAGTGCGAGACATTTTCATTTGGATTTTTTCAAATATCTCGAAAAGTATATGTGTAAAGCAAATTAGCTCTCAATGTGGCCCGTAACACTGTTTAAACCAATATTTTTTACGAATTTTGATTTAGGGTCTTTTAGATTTTTGTCCATAACTGAAAAACCCTGTATATAATCGAAAAAATGCTTCAAATAAATGTTATTGTACTGGATCTTTAGCGTCTGCTAGTAAAGACTTTTGCCCCATAGGGTAAATATTTTTGGAGAAAATATTTTTTTTCTGGAAACCAAATTAGCCCCAAAAAATTTTTCAAAAATATTTTGCGCAGAACTGCGAATACCCTGTACAATAGGTAAAAACTTTAAATACAAAAGTATTAGCTGTCTATACGAGCTATATTTTAGTGTAAAACAAATTGACTTCGGAATCGCAGTCAGTTATCCTAAATTTTCATTAAAAAAGGAACTCTATTTTCAGTTTTTTGCGAATACCACATTCTGTACATTTTTAAAAAATGCCGGAAATCAAAGTCTATGGCATTGGGTCTTGTTGATCTTTTAGTACACGCTCCTACGACTCTCCCCCCCCCCCCCCCCCCCAACCCATTTCAATAGTTTCTGTTACCAAACGCTATTTACGAAATATGAAGTCGATAGCTTCAAATTTTGGACACTTATCATGTTTCATAGCGATGTTCAAAAAATAGTCGAAAATTTAAGAAAAAAAAAGATGTCCGCCGGCATTCGATCGCCGCCATTTTTATAAGCTTTGTGCAACTCGCGGATGGTTTAAAGGATGCAAAACTTGAATAGTCTATATCAAACCGTTCGGAAGTTATCGACGTAAAAGCCAAAAACAGAGAACGGAAAACGGAGAACAGACAAAAAAAAATTTTTTTGCCACCGATTCGTTCTGTAGGTCCTGTAGGACTACCGTTACCGAGATCCGAGTTTAGTGAGGAGTGCGAAAGTGATAAGGACAGTAATTATTATTTTTTGACAATAGGTAAAGCCAATTAAAGGCGGTTTAACTATGTAGCATGCTCACCTCACTCGGTGAGTGTATTCATGCTGTTTTACAAAATGTACCCAAAATTTAATTGTCATAGATAAAATATAGTAAGTATGCAATAACTGGATAAACTCTAATCATCGTTTATTAAACACTTGCTCCACTTGTGCCAAATAATACGCAACATTTTGCAAGTACATAATGGCACGCCATGTAGGTATAATATTTCATTTTGCAAAAGATAAAGTTCATTTTGTTTAGCTTTGCTTATTTCTTATTTTAAACTGTTTTTAGTTTAATTTTAATTTGTTTATGCAATTTAGTTTAGATTTAAGCACATTTTTAACGTGCGACATGCAACTAACAAAGTAAATTATGTCCTAAACGTTTCGTCTGGAATTGGAAAAAATTCGTTACCAGTGGCCTAAATAAATTACGTTCTATCTTGTGAAATAAACAATTATCGAAAGAAAACAAAAAAATATTGTTTAGATCATTATATATAATAATAATAATAATAATAATATAATTCGGTTTCGAAGGAGATATCTTACAAAATATATAACTGTATAAATATAGCAGATAAATTACGTAGACATTCATTCAAAATGGTAGAGTTAAATTGTGAAAAAAACATTTTTACTAATTTCAACACTGCTAGAGTGAATTCAAAAAAGAAATACATATATACAATTTGATAGTTACTAATTTTATGATCGGTCTCTATTATGATAAATGTATTGTTTAAGTGAGAATCGTCTAGACTAGTAGAAATGTGATCAAATTTACGAATGTTGTATGAGAATCTGAGACAGGCATTCTGAAGACGTTGAAGATTAACCTTGTCCTTTTGAAGTAGGGCAGGCCAGTAAACACCACACAGTAAGAAATTGAAGAGAGAATTAAGGAATCGGTAAGTTTTAATTTATATATGATTGTTGCTTTATATATAGGGCAACTGTAAATTTTAGACTTCAAAAGTAGAATATGTGTGGTACAAAGCGGATTTCGAAGATGTGAAATAAAAAAAAAGTTCTATACTGGAAAGTATACTTTTTATGGAGATAAATGTATATTCGCAAGAAATTTTCAATTGAGCGGCGCTTTATATTATGAGAATTTTCAAAAGAGAAATCTAAGCAAGGGATCGTAAATGGATGAAATAAGTGACTTTTATTTCGATAATAATTTAACAATAATGAAGTTTATTATTCCAAATTACGAAATATATATGGAAAAGCAAGTTTACCAATATGCAGAAAGAATAATAGGTCCTTAACTTCCTTCCAAGGGAACGTGCGGATACACTCTTAAAAAAATAATAATGGATTTTTTTGAATGATTTAACAATAATACTAATAATAATAATCACAAAAAGCTTATTATTCCAGATTACAAATTAGATATGCCAGAGCAAAGATAACAATATGCAGAAGGATTAATTGGTTCTTTAGCAACTTTCTTGCAAAGCAAGGAGCTTAAAACATTAACATTAATGGCTAAGGTCAAATCATTTAAATTCATTCATTCAAAAATCATTTTAAATGTAAAAGCTGCCTGGTAGAAAAAACACTTTTTTGTTCTTAGGAACCGTACGAATTTTGTCATATAAAATGCTTTAGTATAACAAATTATTTGAGTAATTTTAGAAACATTGTAATATCCCGAAATGAAGAGATCTTATCTATATAGATTTCATATCGATTTAATATGAAATTGTAAAAAAAATTACTGCGTATAGCATTGTCCCCGTTATTTGTGTAAAATATTTGTTCATTTGTTCTACATTTTTGTGGGTTATTTTTGCATATTTTATTCAGAATATGTAGTTTTGAAATTTGTAGTTAGTTTTCGGTATAGTATTTTAATTTTTGAGTTATTTATCGTAATTCAAGTGTTCCAAATTTTTAATGCTACGAGACCTATTTAGTGCTTGTTTTTTTTAACATTTTCATGTATTTGATACGACTTATTAGTTGTTATCCTAATTGGTTCATTCCCATTAAAAATTGTGTTACTGAGAAAAGCTTAGGTGTATCATAAACTTTATCCAGGGAGACTTTTTCCAAATCGTTCTGAAAACTTAGTGGTAGGAACTATCAAAATTATCTAGAACAAATCGGGCATAAATTTCACAAATCGATTAGTGACTGCTTATTGTTGGCTGTTTTATATTTACGTATCTTTCAATTATACTTTTATAGACGATTAACTGCATGCAGAGGACCTAACTAGGTACTATCAAATAAACAAAGCCGGCTAGAAATTTTGGGAAGTTGCGAAAAACATTTGTAATTGTGGGTCGCGGAACTGGTTTTCCAGTAAAAGTTGCAATTCGCCTTTCCTTTACGGAATCGCAAGATTCTGTTACGCACACGCGTTCGTGTGGGGGTCATTCGGCGAACAGATTTATTTTTTTCGCTGTCCGTATACGCGCGGTCCAAGACCGGGCGACCTACTTTTCTTTCGCGTTTCTATTGTGAAATTAATTTGCATGATGGGTGAAGGACTTGTAAATGCCATTTTTATGGCCCCCGTGGAGACCTCGAATTATCATTCGCACATTTCGACAACCATTTAAGCGACAATAAGGTCAAGAAAGGATTCGCTGTTGATACATACAAATCGACTGTTTGCGTTTTGCGGCATTGACATTTTCTCAAAATTTTACAACGCGTCGCAAGCGTTCTTACAAAGTTTCAAATAAAACATCGACAAACTGAAAGGGGAGACATGTTAATATGCAATAAAGGCTTACCGCAATAAAAGACGAACAGAATCCAGAGCCGCTCCCAAGGTTAACGAACCCGGCAAACTTTGCTTAAGTTAACCACCATCCAACTCTTTAAACGACTTTTATTTCGGAACTAAGCGCGAATAACGACACGCCCTGTTTCTCAAAATAAATGCGCCGCGGCGAGAACGAAAGTCCTGTGGAAGTAGATTAAGGTAAGTAACATTTTACCCTGCTCTAATACGAGGCAACTTTGAAAATTAGAAACGCTCATCTTATCCTTTTTGATATTTTAATCTGTGCCATCTAAGCATGTTTCGGTAATTTTGAAAAAGCAGTAAAAGTAAAATGAAGAATATAGAGAAAAAGAAGATGCTTTATAGAAAACTTCTGGATTCCTCCTGCGTCGGTTTTTGTTGACTCGAACTAGCTAACGTTTCGCCAATCATCCTGTTGGCTTCTTCAGAGCTTGACTGAAACTAGCTGGCATTTTACTCTGTACCAGCTTCTATATTGTTTGAGAGGATCATAAACACCGTCTCGGATAACTGATTCCCATATTGGTGACGGGTAGAGACCTGAGTCGCGGTTGAAATTATTAGGTTGCTTATAGATTTCTATAGGCTCTCGGATTTTCCGTTGGTAGAAGAATTGATTACATTGATTGATTAGTTTTATCGAATAAAATTTTATGTCCGGTTTCGTGATTGTGTTCGGAAACTGTTAGTCTTAAGGCTCTTTCATGTTCTTTGAGCATAGTTGATATTTTTCGTACGGTCTGCCCAATGCCGCATATGCATGGAATGCTGTAAACTCCTGGCATCTCAAATGGCATTTTGTCCTTGACTGACGAAGATGTTGAGAGATTTTGGGACAAGTGATTTTTGGACCGGATGGTGATATGACAATGCATTAAGGTATCGGTATTTGTGCGTAGGTTTTCTGTAAACACAATGCCCCAATGTTAGGTCTGATTTTCTATTGATAAGAATATCTAAGAATGGGAGGCTGTTATTAGTCTCTATTTCAATGGTAGAACGTATGTTAGGGTGTATAGAGTTTAAATGTCTAAGAAAATCTACTAGGGATTCCTGACCATGAGGCCAAATAACAAAAGTATCATCGACGTAGCGTTTCCATAATTTTTGTTTTAGATGGAAGGTGTAGCGAGGACTGGTGATAGTGGAGAGCCCATAGCTGTTCCCGGCGTTTGTTCAAAAATTTTACCGTTATAAGAAAAACATGTTCCAGACAAACATTTTTCAATTAAGGTGAGAAGGTTTAGTTCCAGATTCTAGGATTTTAATAAATCTGAAATGATGTTGTTTCAGGAATAGGAACCCTAGTAAAGAGTGGAAACTAACCAGAATATCTTGTGCATCTAATATAATGCAACTCAGGTCGCGTTTATGCCCCAACAATATAAAAGCAGGTACAGAGTAAAGTGCGAGCCAGTTTCAGTAAAGCTCTGAAGAAGCCAACAGGATGATTGGCGAAACGTTAGCTAGTTCGAGTCAACAAAAATCGAAGCAGGGGGAATCCAGAAGTTTTATAAAAAGTATTGCAGTAGCCTGTGGAAGTGTTTTGAAAAATTAAAATGAAAGATTTTTACATTGTGCAACAAGTTTGATAAACACCATTTTAGTCACGAGTATCGGAAATGTCTGAAGTTGCTCCCAGTTATGCCTTAAAGTGACACTTTCCAATGATATTTTCGTAGAAATGAAAATAATCTTCGTGAACTTTGCGCTGTTAACTTTCTAAACAGCGATCTCCACACACTTAAGTCATTTTCCCAGAACAGAGAAAATCCTACAGTAAAATGCTACATCAAACTGAAATCTGGCGAATTAACGAACTGTAAGCGACCAGGTTGGTTGTTGAACGCTTTGTCTAATTGGTTGAAAACGAGATTCTAAATGACTGCGTCTGCGTATACTAAACGAGCCATCTTAATATTTTTTCTCAGCCACTTCAAAAATTTTTTGTACTATCCGCATAAGCAGTATCTTTAAATATCCAGCACACTTTTAGAGCAGGGAGTAGAAAAAATTAATTTTTATAGATATTGTGTCATTGTATCAGATATAGTTCAGCACCGAAGTGTAAGTGATGACCTTAGAAGTGCGGCTTATTTTTCCTAACACTGCCAGCAACTCCTGCGATGTTCGAAGATAGCGAAAAAATTCATGAACCTATTTATTGTGGTCCTGATTCGGTTCTAAAAACCGTCGTCGGTTGGAGGTGTTTCCTTAGGTCTCGCTAGAAGGAGTGGCAACCTTCTTCAGAGGCCCTTCCATCTGCGATGGTGGACACAGACTCACGAATCCTCCTGAGCAATTTGTATTCATACCAATGCACAGGACTTGCTTCAGCTGACTCGTACCACTTCGCTTGGCTTCGAGGCTTGTTCTGGAAATAACTAACCGAAGTGGACAACATCATCGAGAGACCCCGAAACCCTTAACCATTATATTTATTGTTACGGAATTTATGAAATTTTTCAATTACTAAGAGATTCTGTGCAAAATCGCGTTCATGCAGAATAGATCCTTATTAATTATTTTTTCTACTCCCGTTTGTAAAATACCTAACTACACACCGATCTAGCGTGCGGAAAGCATGACTTTATCACTTCAGTTTCGTTTCCCACAGATTCGAACCACTTCGGACATTTCCGGGATTTTACCGTACGGGTTTGGGAGCAATCGAATATTTTCGGAGATATTTCCGTTGACGTTTCAGGCAGTTCTGACGGTCATGTCAGTGAATGTATGCGTGTTGTTTTGCGAAAATATACTTAAAAAGTAACGGTCGTAGAAAAAGTATAGTATGCAACACGTTTGGCAAAGTTTTTAATTCACTCGTTTATTAAACATTCGTGTCAAATAAACTCATCAGGCACTTGTTACATAATATACTATTATATTCAGAAAATAATGCTGAAACTTGCCGAAAATATTTCACGTAAGCCATTAATATTATAATAAATTATTAATTACTATAAAATTTCTAATATTATTGACGCTTTGGGTTTGTCTTGATAAAGAGATTGTTTGGAAATCCTATAAAACTAGCGTCAAAAATTTATAAAAATTGTTTATAGCATTAATTAGTAACTTACGTATTTGGTAATTTTTACAGTTTTCAATGACACTGCAAGAATATGCCAAGTCTATTTCTACTCTCTTCTAGATCTATGTAGTTTCTCGCTGCGTTCATGTTTTTCTATTTTGTTGTAATTTCGTGGTAACTTTAATCTTAGCACTCCTTTCAGTTCCAATAATTTTAATTTTAAAAATGAACGAAATATCTGAGATCATCAATGCCCTCGTTGAAAAGTTATAACGGCAAGATAAGTAAATGTGGGATAGGTCGGGTGCAGCTAATTTTCCTATGAAATAATTATCATACCCTGACCCTGAACAGTTTTCATCTCTTTGTCCCAAACAATCATTAATAATTTCTAAACGCGTTTAGTATAGTCCCGCATAGTGCCAAAATGACCTATTAAGCTTTTTAGCCCCTTTTTTTAATCCCGGCGATGAGGGTGTTTAGTCTCGCATTAGCATTATTTTGCCATTCTGCCGCTTACACGCAATATTTCACAATGAATGCTTTGAATTTAGTAGACGGTCCTATTAACGCTCATAATTTTCTGCAGCATTTGCTATGCAGTTGTTTACAATCAAATCTTCAGAAGTAACGCGATTTTGTTTTTATAGATTTTTCTCTTTGAAGCAGTCCCGAATTATTGTGCTTACAAAATTATAGCCACCACTCAAGTAACCACAACAAATTCAAAAGTGAAAATGTGTCATTGTGCGGGTTTAGAACCGCCCTTTTTATTTTACTTTGAATGGGAAAAATTATTTATAAGATATTCTATTCTCCTGTGTTATTTTTGTCCCTCATTTCATAATTATAATTGTGTTAAAGTTTTCAAATTTTGGCATATTTTACAAATTTTTACATAAGTTGTAGACTGCCACACTTTTAGGGTGCAAATACAGTGAAAGCAAGCAATTAATGAAAATGAACAACATCCAGGTGGATCTTGAAAACCACGTATTATTAAATACGATCCGAAAATTGAAACCTGTCGTAGAATACTGGTACAATGTTAGGCTGATGCTAGACGATGCCAAGTTGGTATGGGCAGCAGTCCAGAACCGTGAATTTAGTATTGTAGTATTAGTGCAACACTGAGAAAGTTGAATCCATATGGATCCGTCTTGTTCTGCAAACAATTATGTGAAGCACTTGCTTATAAACAACCAATCAGGTGAAAATAATGGATTATCTTATATGTACCTTCATCCCATTGCTCTTTTAAAATTATCGCGTAAGTTACCTTAAAGTTAGCTATTCCTAAAAACGTTAAATTATTCTGGACTGTGCTGCTGATTGGTGGAACCTTCTGTAAATTATCCTGTGATTATGCGTATCCCGCCATCATATAATAAGATCTACATAGGTGCCACGTTTAATGAACCAGAAAATCCACAATCCCCAAAAGCTAGACATGTAATTAATTGCATGAAAACGTATACAAAAACCCGTTTAAGCTAGAGTTTGTTATCCGATCGTTCTAAAACAAGATTTCTAAACATTTTTCTATTCGGTGCGGCGGCGCATACCTCTACCCACACGCTTGTATCTTTTCGGCCATCCTTGTTTGTATTTCGTGCAGCGCCGACGACATTCGCGCGCTTCACGCAACAAAACCAACGGAAGACAGTGTCTGGCCCGAGACGTTTTGTGAGTAAACAATCGCGCATCTAACCAGCCCGCATGCAACTTCCAACCAGCGTTGCCAATTGTCGGCCAAGAAACTTTTTTATCCTAAAATATTTCTAAGGATGGAATTCGTAGTACCTATAGACTGCAGGACAAAATTGCAGTAGGAAAGTGCGTATTAAATAATCTAGCAGAACAGTTTTTCAAAGCTCGGTAGATCGATTAGTAGGAAAGTGTTCCAAGCTATACCTATACTTAGCAATGGTCTAACGACTTTTACTCGGGTATCATCCAACTCTAGCTCTGTATCTGCTAAATTTCCTAAATCAAAATCAGATTCAGACTGATCTGTCATGAGACAATTCTCAATAAACGAGTCAATGCTATGGTTATAGACCCTTTGAATCCCCCTTTCCTAGAATGGTGCAAGATAGGCGTTTTCCGGTCATCTAGAATTTTTGATCTCATATAATGGTGGAAGTTTCAGCTCCAAAAGCAACTTTTTTCGTGGAAGCTTTTATCTCCCATAAGGTAAGATAACTCCTTTGGGACAGCTAGTGACAGGTGGAGCCGGTATTCTATCGGTGAGAAAGCGAAATGGAAAATCTACACCAGAGTTTGTCAGTGCTGATGTCACGGTTAAGTCTCTGTGGCTTCGTGTTCAATGGAATGAGTTCCGGAGCTGATAATAATCAATAGAAGCAAGGACTTCAGTCCATTCTTGTCCCCAGTTTAATTTTTCTTATAATAAGAGCCCATAGAAATATATGTTTTAACTGCAGTAGCGAAATACTGTCACGACCATTGTTATCATTGCCTGAAAAATGATTTAATAATTTAAGAGTCGAATGGTCAACCGCAGATATAATCATAATAAATATGTAGATACTTCTAGCTTTACTCAGTGGTTAGTTGGGTGTCTTATTTATGTTTTTTACTGGGAGATATGACATAAAAGAAAGTTGTTTTATGTGCTTGACATTTCGAACGTTATTGCGAAAGTTCTCGGAACGTTTACAAAATCCTGCGACTATTTAACAAAAATGCATCGACCGAAAGTGCAGTAGGAATGTGGGTATTAAATGTCTACCAGAACAGTTTTTCAAATCTCGGTCGATCGATTAGTAGCAAAGTGTTCCAAGCTATAACTATTCTTAGCAATGGTATCATCCAACTTTGGATATGTATCTGCCAAATTTCTTAAATCAAAATCAGATTCAGACTGAACCGTTATGAGACAATTCTCCATAAACGAGTCAATGCTATGTTCAGATTTGAATCCCCCTTTCCTCGAATGAATGGTGCAAGATAGGCGTTTTCTGGTCATCTTGAATTTTTGATCTGATATAATGGTGTATGTTTCAGCTTCAAAAGTAACTTTTCTCGTGGAAGATTTTATTTCCCGTAAGGTAAGATAACTCCTTTGGGACAGCTACTGGCGGGTGGAGCGATATTCTGAAGGTGAGAAACCGAAATAGAAAATCAACACCAGCGTGTCACTATTGATGTCACGGTTAAGTCTCTGATTGTTTCTTTGTGTCCAATGGAATCAGTTCCGGAGCTGGTGATAATCAATAGAAGTAAGGACTTCATTCAATCCTCCGTCCCCAGTTTGATGTAACTTTTCTTATAATAAGTTTTCATAGGAATAACTGAACCAGCGAAATGCTGTCACGATCATTGTTACCATTGCTTGATGACTTTTAATAATTCAAGAGTTGAAAAGTCTACTTACATCTTTAGTCAGTGGTTAGTTGGGTGTCTCATTTATGTTTTTTACTGGGTGATATGAAATAAAAGGAAGCTGTTTTACGAACTTGAAATTTAGGAAGTAATTGCGAAAATTCCAGAAACCTCTACAAAAACGTCGAATTGGCAACAGGGCCTGCGACTATTTAACAAAAACGCATCGCGCCAGCAAAGAGCCAAGGCCATTGCTCCTCCTTCATTGCCGCGGCACATCGCGACTCGCCGAAGGACAGGGGTCCACAAAATTCAATGACCCAACTTTTAGAGGTCCTTTGGAGGGCACGCATTGCGTACGCGAGGGGTGCGTGCGGTGCGGTAGCGGCACTTAAGCGAAGACGGCGGGATAGGCAGATCGGCGCGACCCTTTCTCGCTGAGACGGAATTTTTGATTAAAGGCAAGGAGTGCCTGCACCAATCGAATGCCTCGTATGACACACTACCTGAACGTTTTCGGTAGGTAACGCAATGCAATATGCACCTGTTTTGATTCGTATTCGAAAACGCCGATTGGTGGTTGGTATTTTTAATTGGGTTAAACTTTTGGTTTTCATTGAAGGGTAAAGCATTTCCTTCTTGATATTTCCACTGTTTTCAATGTAATCACACTCTGCTCTCCCCCTGGTATCTTTTGCAAGACTCAACACACACCTGCCACAAGGTGGAGTTACATGCTAAAACTTTTTCTACAGTCATTAGGTTTTGGGTACATTTTTGAAGAACACCACGAATACATTGACCGAACGGTGTCAGAACATCCGATCGTTCACAGCCTTTTGCGCATTTCTGGTCAGTGCTTGGATATGTTAGAGTAGGGAGTAGGAAAAAAATGGTTTAATTCCGAATTTAACGACTTAACTAACAATTATTTTAAACGTTTTCTGTAAAATTGTTTGTTTTAATGGATTTGGATTATGTTGTATTTAGTTTACTCGTTTGGTTAATATTTTTTATTTATCTTTATTTTTACTACATTTTATTTGAAAAAGCAAGAAAACGTATTATACTGGAAGCAAAAGTGTATTCTATTCTAGTTCATGAAACTGAACTAGATCACGATGCACAGAGGCAAAACCCATTTAGTACTTAATTACCTGGTTACCTAGTATTATGCTCTAGTTACCGGTTTATTCGGAATATTTTCAGAAATATGTCGGCTCAAAATTGACATTTCTTGTAGGTGGTGTTATTTTATTGTGACGTACGTTAAAAATATGTGGGTTTCAATATTTTTTCTGTTTCTTATAAAAATCTTCAAAGTTGCAATTAGGCCTCTAACAAAAGAGGGAAGGGTGGGGCAAGGAGGCCCACCTCAAAAATAAAATAAACATTTTTTTTCGTTTTTTCTTCTAATAATTATAAAGTATGGTTATTTATACATTTTTAGCCATTTGCGTAATACCAGGGGTAAAATGGACCGCTTAGAAGTTCTAAAAAAAAAGCTATTCCATATTATTATAACCGGTTTCGAAAATCTTATAAATACCAATAACAAATTTTTTAATCAATAGAAAAATAGTTACTAATCAGTAACGTTTTTCTTTTATTAAATATTTTTTAATAAATGATTATAATTATTACACATAACATTAAAAATACTGGAGAGTGGGGCACGACTGCCCTCCTGGGATACGAAATTTGGGTAAATTTAGTTAAAATTAATAAAAAATAAATCGACTTGATGGTTAAAAGTCACAAAAAAAATATCTTGAGTGCCCCACCCTCCTCTAGTTACAGGATTTAAAAAAATGTTTTCATTTTATCTTTAGAGAAAATGTTGTAAATTTCCTCGCATTTCCACATCCACACTGTGTTAATACTTTTATTCAATGAATCTCAAGAAAGGTTGGATTTAAAAATCCTCCCCATTTTTTGTTCTGCAATTTTTTTTGTACTTATTTTTTTTCCAACAGTAATTAATATTTTTACGATTCGAGTAAAAATTCGTCAACAATTATTTCATTTACGTAAATTCGCTAAGAAATAAAATTAAAGTAACTAGGAAAAAATGGCGCAAAATAAAAAAATAATCATTTATCGTTCGAAAACCTTAACTAGTTAAAAGATTTCGATTTGTTGGTCTGTACGCTGAAGATTCGATTTGGTTGCACAAAACGATGACGGTACGGTTGGAAAATTCGGATCTTTCATCAGGAATAACAGTTATTAAAAAAGTGTATTTTTTACAATGCAATGATATTTATTTGTATTGTGCGTTACGTCGCCTTCGCGTGGTTCTGAGCACTAAATGGAGTCGATATTTTTATTGGGATTTCCCGAATCTCCAAGTATCGTATTCGGGTATCCTTTGAAGAGGGCTATAGGTAACATGGACATCACAAACGCATAATCATTTAGTATAAAATACATATTATTATTAAATAATGATAGATAACACTCTTTAGAACATTTTGATCGTATTTGACTAGTCAATTATGAAGTGGTCAATTGACCAGCCTCAACACTACCTATTCGACCATTTTTTAAATTCAAATTTGGATCTACATTCACCACCGATCCCAAGCTTTCGCATAGCTATCTCATGAACACCATGATGTCTAGAGAAATAACAATTTCGATAAATCGTCATTAATTTATACGACAATTTATTAATTACTTTGATTTTCGGTGCATTCTCCGTTCGTCTTCGTCTGAATATGTTCTTTTTTGTTTCCAACAAGGTGTACACACACACAGTTGATGTTAAACCTTATTAAACGGCTATCGAAACCAGTGCGTGACTTTTGTCAAGGGAGGCGCGTTTCAGGTCCAAACATTCTTCATCAATTTATAACCCACCCTATGGGCAACACTACCTGAAAAAAAACTGCCATGCAAAAGATTAAATTTCACTCTAATGCACTTGTCTGCTCGTCTTTCTTGACATGGGGTTGTTTGCTTTTGCCTAAATTGGCCGAAAAAAAAACGCTTGATGAGGGAGAGATTGGCTTATCGACCGAATAACGGTACCCAAAAACGATCTCTGCCGTTAACTTATAGCGGTACCCTTTTGTCTGCCCATTACAAAAAATAGATACAGTTCGCAACTCTTTCTTAATGTGTTCCTGATTCCGTGGGAAAATCGCTTTCGAGGGACCCTCTACCTACGCCTTATGTTTCTACTTTGGTCCTTAATTATAAAGGTCTCGACGCAGATAATTTAGCCTCTGGGTATTGGAGATCATAGGGTTGCGAAAACGGTACTTTTTATCCTTTGGGTGGATTATACAGTTATCGTACTTTGTTATTGGGAACCAAACAAATAAAAGACATAAATAGTAACATAATGGATAACGACAACGATATAATCGACAGTTGGAAAACATATATCCAAAGTTTATTGAATAACAGCAATGAAGAATATGATGAAATTGAACAGTGCACTTGCGACACCAGCATCACTACATAAGGATGGACGATAATGCGCTTTAAGTAAGCTAAAAAAAGGTAAAGCTGTTGGACACGATGAAATCACGGGGGAGATGCTGAAAGATATCGGTGAAATGCGATGTCCAGTGCTAACAAGATTGCCTTCGAAAAATTGTAGCTGGACGGGGCAAGTTCGTAGCGCGTAGCGCGAACCAGCTTTTTATTTTAAAAAGAAGACACTTCGCGGTTTGTTGTCCTAGAGGGATGCAATTGTTTTTCTATCGTGCTCCTCCGGACGACTATGAAACTTTCGCAAAATCGATGTAATTTTATTATGTCGGAAAACTTTGATAAATTTAGTAATAATAGGTATTTCTAATGATATTTTTGGGAATATCTAGCGAAACCTGGAACCCTATCGATACAGTTTACGATTCCGTTTAAACCAAAATATCCCATTTTTTATAGTATTTCATTAACGGCTAATAATTTACCAACGAAAACGGCAATTTTTAGGGTCTTTTAAATTCTTTACCCATAATCGACACACCCTGTACATTATTGAAAAAATGTCCGTAATAGAGGTTATAGAACTGAATCTCCCACGTTTCCTGGTCCAAGAATTTTTCCAATGCAGTAAATGGCTTTCGAGAAAATAATTTCTTTCTGAAACTATGCAATACGCCGTTATAGTCAATGACGTCATCGCGTCTGAATTGGGCGCAAAAAACAGCAATTTTCATATGGATTTTTTTCAAATATCATGAAAACCGTAAATACAAAAATTGTTTCTTTTGACGAGGTCTATAACACTCTTTGAACCGATTGGCAATATTTTTTACGAATTTTGATTTGCGGATAATAATTTATTCCCGAAAAGTACAATTTTCATGGTCTTTTAGATTTTTGTCCATAATTAAAAAACCCTGTATATAATCGAAAAGATGCATAAAATAAAAGTCATAGCCCCGGATCTCCGGCGTTTTCTGGCTTTAAAATTTTAACAATCGGTTTAAGAGTTTTTGAGAAAATGATCAAGGAAAATTTTTCAAAATTATTAAAAAAATATTTCGTGACATTTGATTGTGATTTTTTTGTGCGCGATTTAGATGTGCGGACGGACTTTTACTTCCTTGGCAAATTTGAAGTCGATGGCTACATATTTGAGACACCAATGATGTTTTTGAATATAGCACAGCGTTCTAGTTATGCTACATTTTCCTTAAAAGAAGTACCTCATTTTCAGTTTTCTGTTAATACTGGCCACACCCTGTACATTTTCAAAAATTGTAGAGAATAGAAATTTAGAGCACTGGGTCTTGTAGATCTTTTCGCTTTCGAGAAGTGATTTTTTCTTAGACGCATGCATACGCGTCCACAATTTCAATAGTTTCCGTTACAATACCAAGCTTTATGTTTGTGCCAATTTTGTAATTGATAGCTGCAAATCTCGGACACTTATCGTGTTTCATAGCGACGTACGAAAAACATATGAAAATCCCGTTTTTATGGAGCGTCGACAGAGAACAGAGAACGGAGAACAGACAAAAAAATTAAAACGTTTATTTTTCGACGCGGATTCCATCGGTACCAACAGCGACGCTGTACGGCGCTCCGTTGCGACTTAGCGTGGCAAAAGAGTCGGAAAATAGGAGTCATTGTGCCAATATTTAAAAAAATGTATAAAAGGGATTGCAGCAACTATAGAGGGATAACATTATTAAGCATACCATCGAAAGTATATGAGTCTTACAAGAAAAATTTTCTAAAGTCCTGAAACCACAAGTAGAGCAATCTCAAAGCGGATTCAGGAAAGGAAGAAGTATACACGACCACATCTTCAGCATCGAGCAAATGATGGAAAAGGTACAAAACAGCAATAAGCAATACAGAAATCCATCTAGCTTTCCGAGACTTAGAGAAAGCTTTTGACAAACTTCCAAAATATGCGGTGAGGGAGAGTTTGATAGAGCGTTGAAGGAAGACTAATTTCATCCATAAAATCCACATGTAAGAACAGCAAAAAATGCTTCAAAACCGACGACATGCAATCAGCATACTTTACAATAAAGGAGGGCGTCAGGCACTTAGTTATGGACGATGTAATAAAAAAAAAAAACAAGAACCCGTACATCCGATTTCTTAGTAGGATATAAGGATCTGGAACCTGTTTGGATACGCGAATGTGCATTTGTAGATGATGTGGTTGTGTTTGCAAGAAACGAAAGGGAACTAAAGAAGAAGAAGAAGAATCTGAAGCAAAAGGCTAAATGAAAAAACCTTAAAATCAACGAAGAAAAAACGAAAATTATGGTTACGTCCAAAACAAATGGAATTCTGAACATCGAATTAAATAAGAAACAAATAGAGCAAGTTGACGTTTTTAAATATCTCGCATCAAAGCAAAGTGCCTACAAAAGGTTTCAGGTATCACAAGGAGGATTGAAAGTACGACCAGTTCTCAAACATCTTGAGAAATGCCAACTACGATGGTACGGACACCTAAAAAGAATGGACAAAAAGAGACCAACAAAACTGGTCTGGGATCTAACTAACATGGCGAATATACTAAGAGAAAGACTGGTGATAATGGAATCAGTTAAAATGGCACTAGATAAGAAAGGATGGGGAAATTTGTATACGAGTTGTAAACATTATTCAACCTTACACTTTATATATGTATATGTATTGGGATCCAATAACCAAGCAAGAATATATTCTGGGATAACACTTATTATAATATTGATTTAAAATACTGATGGTATTTTGACGTTTGACAGTTCTGAAGGTTACGTCACACGTCACCCGAAAAAAGCACCCAAAAACTACTGGTCCTAAGAAAAGTATTTTTTGTTTTACGCTACAATATGAAAACTCTGCAGCGGTAGTTTGTGATAATGATGAGAAACCCTGCACATTACTTTAAACTTGAAGATGAAAATTTAATTTTGGCGAAATTTAGTTCCCTTCTTCAAACGTTTTATCGGGGACTGTCAAAGCGACCTTTGTTGGGTTTTTTAGTGGCCCGGCCCTATTGACCTTAAAAACCACAATAAAAAGCGAAACCGAAAAAGGTGCATAAACTTTTAAAGGCAGAACTGTAAAAAATGTGCAATGTGGCGAAATAAAAGTTTATGTTTATTGCGGAAAGGTTTAAAAAAGGGTTAATTGTTGAACGCATCGCGACAATTGGAGGGTTGCAAAAGTGAAGGTAATACGAACGCAAATATTTCGAGAATTGGTGGGCCCTAAACCCATAAAGATTGATTCGATTTTTACAGCTTCGTAGAACCGTTTGCAGGAAAGGGTTGCAAAATTGTTAAGAGACGTTGCGTTGGACCTTTTCGGTTTTTTCCGACTTAAGCAAATATTGACTGCAATTTATATTTTTAAAATATTGTATCTCTATTATTAGATTTAAATAATAAGTTCAGAACTGCTTAAGTCCTGAGACTGAATGATTATAGTGGATTTTAGGAAAGTAGTCAATTGCTAGTTTTAAGATTTTTGATGTTTGAAATTATTTTTATATTATACGTTTATACTCAGGTGCACATAAACTACAGTTTCCAAATTTTGAGGAATGTTGGATTTAAATAGCCTTTTATTTTAAACGAGTTACGGGAACATTAACATTAGAATTTCAAATAATAAGGCTGTATTTACACTAGGAAAACAAAATCGTGCTTCTATCATCTAATTTTGAAATACAGCTTATGGATAAAACTCGACACTATCCCATATGCAAGCTTAATTCATTCTACATTCTGTGTTTTTTTAGTTTTTTAATTTTTAGTTTTAGTTTAGTTTAGTTCTTAGTTTTAGTTATCGATTGGTTAAAACACTAAAAAAAGGTGATTCCGTCAATAACTAATAACTTTGCAACCATTTGAGAAACAAAAAATAATGAATTAATAGAAAAACCTTAATTACATAGAAAGACAACAAGATCATTATATATAGGAGGTACGAAGTTTATTTTCAAACATTTAATTATGTGATGTCAAAATATGTCTTAAATATCCGAAGTTTCCAAAAATAAAGTTCTGAAAGTCGTCAAGAGGGAAACAGAGAAATTGTTTGGTTAGTCAAAAATGTTTACAAATTGCGGGTTATGGAAATATACGATACCGGTTCAAAATTTCAGATTAAATTAAAAAATGCACCGCGGCAAGCATTTAACCCTATATCTATGAAGTACGGCGGCACAATTTGATTTTATAGAGAAAAGAATCGAGCCGATACAACCTTGAACTTTCAAAGTCCTATTACGTTCTATTAAAAGCGTAGCACGTTAGTGCTCGTCTGCCACGTTAATTACATACGAGGAAATTTATTTAACGGCCAATTTATGAACCATTTTAGCCAAAAGGCATACGGGTTGGTCCTGGGATAGATCATAGCCGCGGTCTCTGTATGATAGTTTGTTCCATGTCGGTTTACCTTTATTTCTGGGCCAGACGAACAGATTGTCACAGCTGCCTAGTTATACATCCAAGAAATTAGGTAAACGTCGTTTCTCCAATTTAAAAAGGACTCCATATTATTCAATTTGTTTCGCAATGACTGCTCCAAAAAGCAATCCTGAATTAAATTCGTGAAAATAATGATATTGAGTCAAATATGGCTTAGTAAAATGTCTCTCATTAGTGAGATACAGGGTGTCCTCGAAATTGTTATTTATGCCTGTTCGGTTCGGTTTTTTTTGAGGTGACAAATACATTAATTTCGTCCTATTTTTCAAAAAATATATAGGAGGCGCAAGGTACACGCCAATAACGTCTCTCCTTCATGCTGTAATTTCGGTTTTAGTGATGATTTCGAAGTAATATATGTAAACTACATTTATTTGAATAAAACACACCGTTTCCGAGATTATAATGCGCATAAGATCGGCCACTAAGAACTAAGATCATCACTTCTATTCGTAATCTTCATCTCCCAAAACTGCTTGAGCTATAGATAAATAACAATTTCGAGAACGAAATTTTAATCTCTGCATCTCATTGACGAACGACATTTGGCTAACGCATATGCATATGCAGCTCGTATATCCTCAACATCCGAATTCGAGAATTTCGAGAACTAAAATTTATCAATCTGTATCTATCTCACTGACGGCTGACATTGTGCTAAGGCATATTGGAGACAATCATCATCATTTTCACGAGTTTACCCAATGATTGTTTCTTGGCACATTAATTACGGGCTACCCCGTATAACATTGAATAGTATAGAGCCTGTGAATACTAACTACACATTGAGCTAGTTTTTAAAACAGTGAGCTATAGACACTGAACTCGGTTTCTGAATGAAAATTGAAACTGATCGACACCGCAATTGGTGAAAACGTATCCCTCCTCAATATTGATGAGCATAGGTAATATATTTCATTTCAATTCAATTGAGAGCCAATTTGAAGATTTTTAACAATGAAGTTAGGTTATTTATTTCTGCAAAAGTAGGATTCGCGTTTATCAAAATGAACCCATTCTCTCTGTTTGTCTCGGTGGGCATGGTAGAGCATGGACAAACTAACAAAAAAAACTAGCAGAATACTAAAAATATCTTGGACACAGAGAGCTACGAAAGAAGAAGTGCTACAAGAAGGAATAAAGAACCAGAGTTGATAGGCAGCGGAAACGGACAAGAAATCCCTCCAGGTAAAATCTGTAGCAAGAGAAGACCGGGCCAGTTTGGCAAATCTAAGAATATGGTTCGGCAAGAACTCAGCAGAACTCTTTCGAATTGCCACCAATAACACAAAAAAAACTCATGTTGATAGCCAACATCCGAAACGGATAGGCACAGGAGAAGACCTCCTTGAACTAGAGTAGAATAGAATAGAATAGAATAGAATTTATTGACCATGTTTTGTTGATACTATTATGGCAAGTCATAATTGCAATATGTAGAAAAAAAACAGTGTATAATACATACATATATACGATGTTTTTTAAATTTTCTATTACTTAGAACTTTCACGTTAGCTGGTAGTTTATTGTACAATTTTTTTGACTTTTGGTATATTTGAATCTTCAAGCACGAAGTAGATTGTTATTTCTGGTTAAATAGTTATGGTAAGAGGAGTTCTGACTGCAGCTGCCGATGTTTTTGTGTATTTCTAATAATTGCTAATAAATATACAGAAAAGGAAGTGGCATCATTTCCAACTTCTTAAAAATTAGTTGACAGTGCTCCAGATAACCTGCACCGGCAATCAAACGAATAACTTTCTTTTGGAGTTTAAATGCCTGGTCTGCTGTGGCAAAATTACCCCAGAGGAATATGCCGTAAGTTAGATGAGAGTGAAAAAGAGAAAAATAAGTAACTCGCAATGTGCCCACGGTAACCAGTCCTTTAAGTTTACAGATTAAGCGTTACTCCCAAGAGCCTTACATTCTTGCCCTCCAGTAGATTATTATATTATATATATTATTAGTTGAGAAAACAAGACGTTGTGCCTCATCTATGTTTAGTTTAAGGTTATTGTTGGTAAACCAAAGTTTCGCCATCCGCTCAAGATTATCAACATTGTGCATAAGTTCATTGGAGTCTTTGCCATAAGTCACAAATGATTTATCGTCCGCATAAAGTGTACATTTATTGGGGAACAGAAAATGATAAAAGTCATTGATGTAAATAGTGAACAGTAGCGGACCCAAGACGGATCCCTGGTTCATGCCACTGCTCAGAACCCTCAATTCCCATATGTTATTGTTAAAGACGACTGTCTTCTGTCAGTTAAAATATGACCCGATAAGATCCTGAGGGTGACAACGGACATCATATCTGCTAAGCTTCTCCAGAAGCAGGTCATGAGAGACGCAGTCAAAAGCCTTAGTGAGGTCACATAGCGTGAGTGCAGCTTGCTCCCCCTTTTCCAGGCCCTCCACCACGTCTTCCACAACCCTGCGAACCGACTGTACAGTGGAGCAGCCGGTCTTAAAACCAAATTGGGAATCACAAATGCATTTTGTTTTTTGAAAAAATCGTGATAATTGATTTTTTAAAAGTGTCTAGACCTTAGCAAATATGGGAACTATTGATATGGGTCGGAAATCATTTATAGAGTTTGTGTCACCTTTTTTAAATATTGGAATTACCCTCGCCACCTTAAATCGTGCGGGAAAACTTCCACTATCAATACATTTGTTAAAAATGTGAGAGGTGTTACAATCTGATTGATAATCTACTTCAGCATAATACTATTAATGTCATACTAGTCATAAGAACCAGATTTTTTCAATGCAATTACTCAATCTAAAACATTGTCTTCTGCCATCCAGTGCAAGAAGAAAGATGAAGTTACATTTGGGATTTTAAAACTCATTCAATTCATGGGGTGAAAGAGAGCTTGAAGGGTCGATTTTTAAAAACAATTTCTTTCATAATTTATAATTTTCCACGTATCTCTGGCTTTATTATTAGACCGACTAATATAGTTATCAAACGTTTCTGCTTTTGATTTTACGGTTATTTTTTTGTAATTGCTGTGAAAAGATTTATAAATAAATTTATGTTCTGGCTTTTTAGTTGTATCAGCAATTTTTTTGGCGCTGTTAACTTATGTCTCATTTGCTTTTTGTCATTATTAAACCAATCCACTGGTGACCTTCTGCTCTCATATTTTTTTAGGAGAAAGTTTTGATTAATCAGTAACTGAAGTTTGTTTATTAAAAGAAAGGCAGTTGTAGTGGCTAGTTGAAAAATTGAATAGTGGTCATTCGAAAATAAATTCATGTGCCGCGAGTAAACAGCGATTTCCGCACATTTAACTCACTTTCCCAAAACTTTTAACTAGTAGGTCAAGGCTTATTTTGATACTGCCGCAAAAATGCCGCATCCAAACTTACCGACTGTCTCAGTTAAAAACGAGATTTTAAATCTCACACATGCGCATGTTGAATCGACCTTCTCAAAATTGTTTTTCTAATTGGTTTATAAGGTCCAGTGTTATCAGCATAGGCCGGGCCTTTGTATCTCTAGTAGCTCTATGGTACCATATAAAATGGGAAGCAAAGCGATGCAAAACAGACTAAGAATATTTACCTAACTTTGCTTTATAATTTCGTCCACGTTATCATGATGGCGGTGCTTGGGAGGGTGCAGAGACTCGGTGCATTGCTTGCAATAGAGGAGTAAACATAATGCAATCCAACACCGTTTCCGGTTGATTTTTATCGTTTAATTGATTCACAATATTTTTTGCTTTTTTATGCTGGTATATTAGCCACCCCCTCTGGAGCAAATTCACACAATTACTGGGATTGGTTATTGCATTTTTATTGCCACCGGCAGCAGTCGGAATAATTAACGCAATGCTCTATGCCAGAATTTGATATTGATTGCTCAGGGTTAATACTACTACAGTGAATCCACAAATCGAATCAACTTTTATGCTGCGTAGAGATAACTTATGATTACAATTGAATGAGGTGATTTTTTTTGCAAGTTTATTTCGAAAATCTTAATGAGAAACAAAGTTATTTAAATAAAAATTCAAGTGGGTGGTTTCTCGACAGTGGAATTCATACATTTATACTTATACATTTTCAAAGTCCCCCGTGTAGTTCCAATGAACAACCAACCAACCAAGTCTAGAGTATTTTTTTCTAGTGAAGGAATTGAATGTTGATATGCTTCAAAAAATGTACATTTTTAAATCTAACATAAAAACAAAATAATCATTGTCAGTTTTTAACGATGCTACTTTATTAGGTGTAAGTTTTATATTATTTATTAAAACCAGAGATACCCCAAACATTTTTCCAGAAAAATGCCCATGGATTTTTTTTGAAGGTTTTTAAAGACCAAATGTATAAAAATCACTGTTATAACATTGGGTATCTTCAGATAAGTATTACCAATATCATATTTAGTATTGATCTCATTGCCTGATTAGAGAAAAAGGGAAATATACCCACTTTCCGAACAACACTGGCAACTTAAATCATTCACGACCATTTCATAAAAACATCTACCTAAACCTGGATATGTAAACTGTTAGATTTAAAATGTAGCTTTTCCAAAAACAATGAAGTTTTTCAACCGTAAAGCTTATCATTGACAACAACAATTAACTAAGGTTACAACAATGTAGTTCATAATAATCTAAGTGGAATTTCTCACCCAATAGTATATTAAAGGACAATATACAATCTAATCGAATAGTAATTAGAGCATATTCGATACAGTGAGGGTCTGCTCAAAAAATTGATTCGAGGAATCCTTGAGCTGAGTATCAAAAATTGGTTTGTTTAAGTAACTTAATCGAAATCATGATTCGCAACATTTCACCATCAACACCTCTATCTGGGTAGACACCATCTACTACAAAAAACAAGATATTTTCCAAGTTGATGCCCAGACTATGGTAGTAGTAGTAGGAGGTTGAACCTGACCAACGAATAACACGGTTGAGTTGTTAAATAATAAATCCAATCCAACATTATCTTGCCGTACCAGTAAAAATTAGATAGACGATCTTGAACTGTAATAGAAGCTGCACAAGAACAAAACAATTTTTGAGTCGTCTGCAAACAGTAGGAAGTCGCACTTAATTTTGTCAAATAGGTTATGGATATAGATCGAAAACAATACTGGATCAAGACAAGAGACTTGTGCGGGTTTAAGAGTGCCTCGATATAGTCGAATTCTTTTGTCGAGAGACTGGGCAATATATTACGCGAGCTCTACTAAGTTAGAGGTAGAGGTAGAGGTAAAAGTTTTATCAATTGACCAATATGTTTATAAGCAAAACATAACCAATTATCCCAATAGGTTTTAATATGGCATCGGGAACCTTTTTCAGTATCAAAATCATTAAGCTTGAAGAATTTCGACGAAGAACTATCATCTTCCAAATCATATGCATCTGTCCGTCAACGAAATCTGTAAAATTACCTACAAAAAAATCATCTTAACCTTGGCACGACCCAGACTGAGGCGGGTCATATGACTCGCGATAAATTTCGGTTTTTATCTGCATCTGAGGGGTTAGGTAAAAAAAGGTCGACCAAAAGGGTTGCGCTATGCGCGGCAGGTTATTTAAAAAATCCAGACTGCTTTGCCGTCTGCGTTTTGTTTCTCCGAGCCTGGGAAAAAAGCAAATATGCCAACCACCCTCTTTTTTTTTCGTCTTTGATTATGCCTTTATCGCTCGATCCTAGAGTTCTTAGTCGTACAGGTCTGCACTTGCCGGATGGATTATATTTCGAAATTCGTTTTGTTAAATGAACCACAGAACCAAAGGCTTTTTAAATTGATTAAGCGAATTCAAGTTGTAACGAGGTGAAAATTGGTAAGATCGAAACAAAATTCACCACTGGTATTTATTTTTTATTTCTGTGAGGATATAAAATTTAACTTAGTCCACCTCTGAACTTCCACCCTTTCAGTCACTTGTCTTCTTCAAACGTTCAGGGTCAGGGTCTTTGCGAGACGTTTTTCATTTTATCCCCCACCGCACTTCAGTCAAGAGAACGTTAGCGTAAGTTTGATGGTATAGCATTTGTGAATGTTGACTTTTTCAAAATTTTAATTTCAATTATCACTTAAAAACTGCCCACATTTGATTTAAATTCATTTTATGAGCCATAAGGAAGCAGAAATTACAGAGAGCATCAAACGGTTTTATTTGCAAATCAACAAAGGGAACGGAAAAGACAAGCAATTTTCCTGCGCCATTGATTTGTTACTAAAAATACTATAGGTCGGTATCGATTTTCGATTACAGGAAATTAAGGATAATAAAATATTAATTTCACCCACCTATGGCAAAATTTATAAGTAAATATAAAAGGCATGCATTAGAGATTTTTTTACTGACCTAAATTGAACTAGTGAAAAATTGTCACACACATTAGTACTAATAATAAGCAACAATATTTTCTTTTATGACATTTCTTGGAAATTTCTATTCGCAAAGCATTTCAAAACAAATTCGAAAAAACTTAAGGGCGTGATTCCTTGTTTAAAATAAAGGATGTTTTGTTGCCAAAACTACCAAACATTATGGCGGAAAAAATGTTTTTATTTTTTACCTTAAAAACGAAAACAGATAGAACAAATAAATATTACGAAAATATTGCATTCTTCTTAATTAAATTTAGGGAAGAACTTACGGAATAATATAAAAAAAACATTTTTTTACTTAATACATTTTTTTATTTTTTCATATTTCCCGTTTTCTACCAAAAAATAAGCAATCTAATGCAATGCATAACGAGATAAGAAACATATTCAGCGGCCAGCCCAATCATTTAATTGTTCAAACATAATTGTTTTAATTTAATAATTATTGAATTACACTCATGCAGAAATAGCAGATATGCAAATGGAATTCCGTCGAGCTCACATCCTGTTTAGGCTTCAAATACGAAATGAATCTGGAAGTTTGGAAAAAAGGAATGATTTGATTTGACCGACACCGAAAATGTAAATGTAAAGAAGATAATTGTTAAATGTCGGTGCAAAATACAACTATTGACAGCACCGAACAAAATTATTTTCCTGGAATATAATTTTTTCAATTTATTTGTTTTTTTTTCCATATCATAGCGTTAGTTTTTATTTAAATTTAGTTAGGAATGTTATGGGTAGTCTAATCCCCTTCATTCATTTAAAAAAATAATAATACTTCCGTAATCTTTTTTGACGTAAAAAATAAAAATATTGTAATTGCTTTGGCAAACAACACTACCATTTTTGCATTTGTTTGAAAATAAAGAAAAAATTTAAGTAGTCTAAAAATTTAAAATAATTGTATTGTTTAATTATTTCCAACTAAATTTATTTTTGAAAGTCAAAATTTTTGGGGAATATTTTCGTTATTTACTTTTTATCCGTACGTATTTTAATTTATTTGGCGCTAATTGTTAATACTTTGTTCTGTAAGTTTCTAATAAAATCGATATTTTCGTACAGCGCCCTATTTCTTCGACAGCTTAAACATTTTATGGCTGCCATATTTACTCCTTTATCCGTGTTTCAGCTTAGTAATTTTTGATAATGGAGATACACGTTTGCCAATCTTATTATTAATATAACAATGACATGATAATTAATTCAATAAGTTAATGAAATTCTCCTCTGTTTTTCCTTCCGGGTGTCCCCGCCCCCGTCCCCGTCCCTGTTTATTCAATTCAATTCTTTTTTTTTTGTTTAAATAATATTACATAGCCATTGCCTAGGTGTTAATTATATTATTTTTGCCCTTAATTTTTCCTTTTCGTTATTTTTATTGACAAAATGGGACTTTATAGGATGATAGGTTTACATAGATACGCATATTAAAAATTATTGTAAAAACTCATTCATATTTATTAAGTTTGTTTCCAACATATTTTTCGCTTTCTTTTAAAAGGAGTTTTCATTACCAAATTCTATGCACTTTTGCACCATAATCTACTTACCTACAGCAACTTCAGTAGTCTCGCTTGATTTGCAAGGTATCGGTAAAGGTGACAAGTAAAACAGCATTGAATGTTCTGCCCACGACGCTGCTGTCTCCTTAATCAGCCTTATTTATACTCGTATGTGCGTGGACATGTCTTTTTGTATTCCAATGGCATTTTTATTTCTATCATGCGGAGTTGGCGGTTTGTTTGTATGTTTCTTTTCTCCGTCTATCGCCGTGCATCATAAATATTTAATTGCTAATGCGCATTGGCTTTTCCCTGGAAATTACTGTAATCCACAATCGATACCGCCATATAGGAACGGGAAAGTTGCCATTACCCGTGTTTTGCTATTTTTAAAAAACTTCATTGGCGGCGTTTATGTTATTTAATAAACCAGCGTCATATTTTAATGGTAGAATTCGCGGTATAAAGCAAAAAGAAAGCCCGGTTGCCGATTGACATGTGCTATAGTTATAGCTGTCCTGCGCCAAGGCAACTGTGACATATTTGGAATTATTTGATGATTAAATGGTGTCAAATTATTTCATATATTACAAATTGGTAAATAAATAATTTATTTTGGTTTAGCCGGGAAACTCGAAACCTTCCATTAAGTGTTTTTTTTTTTTAATATTTTTTAAAATCTCGAAAGAATTGAACAACTTCAATTGGCATTCAAGGTTCACAATTTTCATGCTGAACTTGAATGATTGTCGTTTAATAACAAAATAACAACTTTCACACGTCCAAGAAATGCAGTGCTCTATGGTTTTTTGCATTTAATCTAAAAAGAGTTTTACACAAAATGACGGGAAACGCGAAATGCACGCCTTTGGGTAAGTAGTGTTCGTGCAAACGGATATCCTGCTTAATGGAATATTCGATTGCGTAGAATTTTTTATTATCGTGACATTACTGCAATTTACGGTCTGCATTTTTGATAAAAGACAACATTTTGCGGTAAAATAATTTAGAATCCATTACACGGCCGCCATAACGATAGCGATGTTTAACTTAATCCGTATCTTTTTCGACATCTCGCTTTTTAAAAATACTGGTTGAAGTGCCTTCGATCGATGTGTAAAAATTTGAGCTTGCTTTTTTCCAGAAGCTTTTTGAATTTGCGTACTTTTTATGATACGATATCGGTAATCGCGAGAATTGCTTAAAGCGACTAAAAATAAGAATTTTGTTGAATATTAAATGTATTCAGTCGATCATACAAACGAAATAAATTAAAAAAAATAATGTACGTAACACGTCCCGAAAGTGCTTTTACTGACTTACTGCATATCTATTTTATTTAACGAATTTTTTTATTGCAACAGCGATTGGTCTTTGAAATAGATATGTAATTAAGGCGGATAGTATAGTTTTTTAATAATACTATATATATAAATAGAATATTTATATATATATATATATATATATATATATATATATATATATATATATATATATATATATATATATATATATATATATATATATATATATATATATATATATATATATATATATATATATATATATGTAACGGTAATTAAGAAATTCAATTTATTTTACGTTAACAAAATATATTTTTTATAATGTTGGTGCTTAAGGCTCTACATCGTTGTAAAAATGATTTTGATAATTTTTTTTGTTGGATTGCTCTTTCAAAAACGCACTAAAAACTTGTGTTTTTTATTATATCAACCTGAAGTCATGACCGATATCGAGGGATTAGTGATTTTTTTAAGAATATAGCGTCAACGAATTCTTATTCAGGACTACATAAGTTCGGATACAGGGTGTTCGAAATATTGCGGGCGCCTCGCTTAAGCATTAGTTCTATAAAATGTTTGTTTATGGCTCAATTTTGTTAATTCCTTTTGTGTTGTTAAGGTTTCACTGAAGACCTGAAAGACACTAACGATTTTCTTAAAATTAAATATAATTAGAGACGATAAGATATGAACTAAACAGACTTAACAACGCTGTATTTTTTTAATTAAAAATAATTTTTAATTCTCATCTAATAATGAAAATAACAGAAATATCAATATCCTTCGTAAAGCCAAGTTTGCCATGGAGAAGCGTATATTCGACTGTCAAATTCACTAACTAATTTATATTTTAATTTTGTTTACATTATATCTTTCGAATACTAAGATTTATTAATGCCGTTGTTTTAAGATGATATTATAAAATAAGTATCCTTTAAAATTGTTTTTTATCATTATTTTTGAAATTGTTATAATTAAAATATGTAATATCATAAAATAATATACAAAATAATGGTTTACCATTCGTCATTGGTGTCCTGAATACGAATCTGTTGTCATTTTTAATTTGAAGAAGCGTCTAAAAGTACTTCTCGATTTTCCGCTTCAAAAAGCTTTGTTAGTCGATGCTATGTGAAAAAAACGTTTCATTTCCCTTTAGTAAAAACTATTCAGCATCAATGAATTATCAACAAGCATTCTACAGGAGTAATGCTTAAGCGTAAATTAGTATAGTTATATTATAATATAGCGATATTTGACATCAAAAGTTAGTCCTATTTGGCCATGATTTTAGGTTGATGTAAAAAGGAACATAATGTTTTAGTGCGTTTTTGAGAGATCTATCCAACAAAAAGCAAATTATCAAAATCAAGCGGACTGAGGTGGCTTTTACTTGGTGAAAAATCACTTAACACAAATCAAATTAGAACAAAAAATGTTCAAATTTTCACAGTCTTTAATGCTTTATGACAGCTGTTTGGGCAACACCGCGCCTTTATAAAAAAAAAAGATAAAGGCAGGATAAAGGATTTTGTTGTGATTTTCACTGTCTCTAAACGCGTGCAATGTAATTATGAAAACTTAATATTATAATCATTACTATTTCACATTCCAATGCTTTATTGCCCTTCTCGGGAATTATTTAGCTTGGCCCTCTGTGGTCTTTGAAATTTTGAACTCTACCTCTTTCATATTAGTAGATATGTAAAAATATAAAAGCATAAAAATATAAAAAATATAAAACTGCCAATTTAATAGATTCAGATTTCTTATATTATAAAATAGAACAAGTTTAACAATACAATACTGATACATCGAAATTTTAAAAAAGATTTTACATCAATGTTCATTCACATTTTTAAAAATTGTCTGTATTTTATTACTGCATTTTAAATCCTTCATAACAACCCAAACTGGCTAGAAAATTCAAATTATTTGCACATCAATAACTCCCCGCATTTCGAAGAAGTGGATGCGGAGTAAAGACGACTTTGAATATTTTAGGAAGAAAAATTGAGTCGCGATTGAAAAGCGATAAATAATAAAATATAAATCGAAACAGTAGTAACGATTTTTTCATGTTTCAAGGACCGGAAACTTGCTTCATTACGCTGTTATATCGAAATTTTTCAGTTTGTTGTTAAAAAACGTTCATTTTGTTAGCTCTAAGAATTTAATGAAATAAAAGTAAGAATGGAAAAGGAAACGCTAATCGCCGACCTCGCCCATAATAAAATTCCTCTGCGGAGTTGTTAAGGAAGTTTTATGCCAAATAAATTTATTCTCGGAGAGGTGAAAAATTCCTACATAAAACTTGCCCATGCTATTAAGCAGGTAACCTGTCCTAGCCGCTCCGCCCATAAGAGTATTTTTAAAGTTTCGGGTTTAGCTTTGGTGCTTTATCAATTTTTTATTGCCTTAATATCATCATTTGCAATGCCGGCCGGTGAGTTTTTTAAAGGAATGATTAGCGATATTTACAATAGGTAGTAGGATTACTGATTTGTCATTTATTTTTCGGTATTCCATAGGAAATAATTACAATATCATCAAGTGGTGAAAATCTAATTTGCAAGGTACAAAATTTAAAATAAGCGACAAACTGAAATTTAGGAACTTCCCATCAAGGTATTATCTTTGCCCCTCTAACATCGTTGCTATTGTCCAGAAACGACTTACCCGATTATGTATATGGTACTGAGAATATTCTGGAGAAAAAAATGAAAATAGCGTTACTAAATTCTTAACTCTATCAGTTAGTCATAGTTTAAAGTTTCTGGGAATCATACTAGTTTCCAATCTGTAGAAGAGTCTGCACATCGAGGAAGTCTTCTGCTCATAACTCAGTAAATTTTATTCTCTGATGAAATACTTGAAAAACTCGCTGCAACTGTCTCCTACGGCAATGTATATTCTGTTGTCTGGTAGTATGGAGTAGTATGCGCAGAATTTACGAATATTTAATAATTTTTCAAAGAAACTTCCACAGGCTACTGTAATGCTTTTTACAAAAGTTCTGGATTCCTCCTGCGTCGGTTTTTGCTTAGTCAACAGGATGATTGGCGAAACGTCAGCAATTTCGACTAAGTAAAAACCGACGCAGGAGGAATCCAGAAGTTTTGTAAAAAGCAATATTTAATAATATTTCGAATATTTAGATTATTTAGATTGCGGGCTGTTTAATCTACTACCAAAAACTCTACTAAACAATTTTCTGAATCCCTTTAAAGTTATCAGCTAATTGGAACATTATTCCAATATAACATAAAGCTTTTTAAGTTTTTTTACGTTCTATGCGTTTTTTGCATTTTTATGTTATATTGAAATATACAGTGTGTCCCATTTAAGAACTGCACAACGTTGTGAAATTTTTGTTTATGGATCGATATTGATAATTTTTTGTTGTTGTATAGGTCTCTGAAAAATGCTCTCAAATCTTGTTTTGCTTATTGCTTCAAATTAAAATCATGCCAACTGGGACTATTTAATAAAAGAGAAACATGAGAGAAGTACTATTAGAGATTTAAAAGAAATAAATTGCCAACGAATTCTTATTCAGAGGTATTTAGAATCCAACTATACGAATTTTTATAATGCTTCAATACAGGGTGTTTGAAATATCGTTTGCGCCCCGCTTAAGGCTGTACATCGTTGTAAAATCTTTGATTACTTTTGAATAAACTCACTAAAACCTTATCTTTATTTTTACATCAACCTAAAGTCATGGCCAAATGGGGCTAATTTTTTATGTCAAATATCGAGGAGGGCTATTAGGGATTTCTTTAAGAATAACGTGTCAACGAATTTTTATTTAGGACTAGATAAAACCTAACTATACTAATTTATGCTTAAGCATTACTCCTGTAGGATGTTTGTCGATAATTCTTTTTTGCTGGATAGATTTTACTAAAGAGAAATGAAACGATTTTTTCATATAGCATCGACTAACGTCATAGCTCACTGACACAGCTTTTTGAAGCGGAAAATTGAGAAATACTTTTATAGATTTTTTCAAACTGAAAGTGATAACAGATTCATATTCACTAAAAGTAACTAGACGAATGACAAAAGCATTTAAAGTTTTAAAAAATAAATATTTTAAACCTTGTAAATAACGATTATAAGGTATGTGATTTTAAGATCCTAAAAATTATAATTATGCAAATTCCAAAGATAATGATGAAAATGATTTTTTAAGGGACATTTATTTATTAGTATCATCTTAAAACAACAACTAACAAAACAACAGCATTAATAAATCTTAGTATTCGAAAAGTATAATGTAAACAAAATTAAAATATAAATTACCGATTGAATTTGACAGTCAAATATTCGCTTCTCCATGGCAAACTTGGTTTTACAAAGAAAACAGTATGCCGACGTCAATCAGATTTGATATCTCTGTTATTTTCATTACTGGATGAGAATTAAAAATACTTTTTAATTAAGAAAGTACAGAGTTATAAAGTCTATTTAGTTCATATCTAAAATCTCTAAAATCGTTTGTGTCTTCCAGTGAAATCTATCCAACACAAAAAATTATCAAAACTGAGCTATAAAGAAACATTCTACAGGAGCACCCTGTAGTCGAACTTCATGGAAATTAGTACAGTCCTGATTAAATAAATCCCTAATATCCCTTCACGTTATTTGATAACAAAAATTAGTTCTAGTTAGCCATTACTTTGAGTTGATGTAATAAGAAACATAAGGTTTTAATGCGCTTTTGAGAGATCTATCCAACAAAAAATATATCAAAATCAAACAGTAATCAACGACCCTTAAGAGGGGCGCAAACGATATTTCAAACACCTTGTACTGAAATATTATAAAAATTGGTATAGTTTGGTTCTAAGTACTCCTGAATAAGAATTCGTTTCCAATTTATTTCTTTAAAAATCCCTAATAGCACTTCTCTCTTCTCTCTTCTTTGTTAAATAGTCTCAGTTGGCCATGACTTTAAGTTAAAGCAATAAGCAAAACAAAGATTTTACAGGGGTGTACAATTATTTGTTTGTTACTTCACTTAGAGCACATAGATCCAGTTTTCGGATTTCCTTTATTTTCCGCCCGCGTTTACTAAATCCAAAATCATTTATTACGTTACTACTTTTTTTAAAGTATAGGCAACATTTGTGATGCAGATTAAAGGAATAAATTGAATTGAAGACGTCATCGTAAAATATCATTTGAAATTCCATTTAAATATTAATTTTTCTTTTCAGAATTTTCGTTTTAATATATGTTGTATGATGATGATGATGCTCGTATTTAAAAATAAAAACCCAAAGGTTTTAACAATTTCCCCTAAAATCGAGAATTTGTGAGAAACGCAAATAATACTTAAATCAACACAATAATGCTTAAATTAATCCGCCGAAACGGAGGAAATGAACTGGCTTTATAGCCTCCACTTCCGTTCTTTACCAGAACGCTCGGTTTACCTATACTCTTATTATTTCTTTTCCGCTCATAAGGTGGTCGCGTGTTGTTCTCCAGGGTAGGTTCAAAATATTTGATCTTTAACAATATTCTACAAATTTCGCAACAGAGGTGGGATCTGAACCGTTTGTGCATTAAAAAATACGGAGAAATTGTTAATTCAAAAGGAATGAACGTAGTTAAAAATTTTGACAAAAATAAAGTTTTTCTACTCCTGTCTGTAAAATACCTATTTACACACCAATATAGCACGGATCCGAGTCACTTTGGACATTTTCGGGATTTTACCGCACGGGTTTGGGAACAATCGGATGTTTTCGGAGATTCTACCGCACGGTTTGAATTTTGACGTTTGTCAGTTTTGACGGTCATGTCAGTGAATGTATTCGTGTATTTTTTTGCAAAAATGTACCCTAAAACTAATACACAGAAGAATGTTATGCAATATATTAGACAATCTAAATACTACGTGCTATAAGTTACAATTAAAATCTAGTGGACTAGTCGGTAAGTAAAGTGACATTTATAATTTAAGTTTCCAACTGAAATTTTACATACCGTTCGCATGAACTTTAGTGGTTTTTACAGTTTTTATATTAATATCTTGCCAAGACCAAAGTATCCATGTATCATCAGTACAAACAAAACAAAAATGAAGGTTGGGACCTGCTTTTTCTTGCTTATACGATCCTAAGAATTTAATCCTCTTAAAAGCTCTATCCTTGGATGATTTTTTTCCAGTTACAGTCTTTTTCTTTAAATAAACTACTTAATGATCAATTGTAAAAGTTAAATAAACAACACAACGTTTTATTATTGTGTTTATTCTGATTTTTACATCACATATCCAATAAATACATCTGTCTTTGTCTAATATACACAGTTAAAAAGAGACAACAGTAGCAGAACCGATCGAAACGATAAACGAATAGGTTTAATGGCAATTAGTAAATATTTTGTTTGAATGGTATAAAATTTAGTATCCGATAATCTGTTATTATTTTTAATTTGTTAAAATGTGATTTTTTTGTGACGGTCGTAGACAAAGCATAGTATGCAACACGTTTGGTAAACTCTTTATCTCACTCGTTTATTAAGTACTCGCTCCGCTCGTGCCAAATCATCTCTTGAGTCAAATGCCCTTTACCGCACTTGTTGCATAATATACTATTGTGGCATAATATACTATTGTGGGTGGTTGTCTTGTGGCTGCAACATTAAATACTACGATGTTGTGTATTAACTATTTTTAACTTAACCAATTTAAGCAGAGCTACTCAGGATTAAAGGATACTTGATATAAATTCTGTTTCTCGTTAGCAATGTTATGGTAAATTCTCTCTTCCTCGTCAAATCAAGAGATGTGTTTTAAATATCAAGATACTGAAAAACTGGAAAACGAGATTTACAAACGAACTTGCAAAGAATACATTGATACGGATAAGTGTTTTCTTATGATCATTCTACGTATACCTATACGTCGCTCCCTTAGTTTCACGCGGTAGCACACATCTTCTGCGGTTGATTTTTTCCTTCCAATACTGGCATCACATCCTTCTTTAACCTTGAAGCTACACATACGACCAATTAACCCCATTATTTTTAATCTTAACTTACCTGCCAACCCCTATAAAGTAAACCCTTAAAATAGCAGCAGCAATCTGTGCGAACCCTTTTCTTTCTCGGCTCATTAGAGATCTAGGACGAAAGGGTTATGGGAAAAAAAGGCACCTGATGCGAACCGCGCCCTCTACCATGTATAGATTTACCATATGCCTTTGATTTTTTTTTGGTCTTACCTTTTCTGGATGTACGATGTGGGGGTTAAAAAATTATGTATGGCCAAAGGATATCCGCTATATTTCAGTCCACCTTTGTGTACTTTGTTTTGTCATAATATTGATTACGTTGTTTTCTTTCAAAAGAGAATTCCAAAAATTGTATCCGCAAGAATATTTTTTTTTATTTATTTATAATTAATTTATTTAATTTCTAGAAATTTGAAGTAGCTTTTTTATATACAGCGAATTTTAATTGGTGTTGACGTGAGAGGACAGTTACATCAAATACGCCAATGAATAACACAAATAAAAAGATTTTGAACTGTTTTTGGGGATCCGTGTCAGTGCAAATAGAAAAAAATAAAACTTCAGGAAACTTGAAAATAAAGATTTATTTCTGACGTTTGATGATTATTAATCAATTCAATCCAATAAGTTCAACATCAACAAAATTTGATACACATCTTCTGCTAATAGATCAATTCGTGATGAGTTAACAATGTCAGTCCGGCAATTTATGTAATTATCAAAACGATGGGAGACAAACCAATTTTTTTCCACAAAAAAAGTAGTAGTCGACATAAAAAGACCTTAATCGAAAAGGTTACATAATTATGCACCGCAGGTGTTCTCTATACTTTGCACCCTCCCGTAGGTACTCGAAGAGAACCTTGCGCCTGGTTTCTTTGTTTTTGACATTCACCTGTACGAAAAATCGTAAAAATAAAATATACTTGGCCTATAAAAAAATCTGTATGTGAAGGGAGGGTCAAAGCTTTTGTACCAATTTTTATAGTTTCCAAAAATACAAAAGGAAAGGAATTTTATGCCCAGGCCTAAATAAAAAATTAACGGTTTCAAAGGAAACCAATTTTTATAAATCACTAAATTTATAGCTCATTTTACGTTGGTTGATTTTACTTACGTTTGGCAACTTCACAATAGATGACCGCGAAGTATCTAAATTTCATAATTTTTATTTGCGCTTAACGTTATTTTTGTTTCTTTTCAAATGAATTTTATATGAAAACACATACATTTTCAAGCTGAGCATTAAATTTCTCTCTCAATTTCTCAAAGTAGGAACTGATATTATTTACGATTATTACACTGAGAAAAAGTTATGAGTTTAGTTGCACATTCACCGAACAAGTATTTTTTACGCCTATCTGAAAAATACCTAATTATACACCGATCTAGCGGGCGGAAAGCTTCACTCTACTACGCGAGTTCCGTGTTACCGACGTTTTTCAATTCTGACGTTCATGTCAGTGAATGAATTCGTGTTGTTTTGCGAAAATGTACCCAAAAACTAACGGTCGTAGAAAAAGTATAGTATGCAGCACGTAGTATGCTACGCTCCACTCGTGCCAAATAAATTGGTTGCATAATATACTATTCTTTTTGTTTTTATAGAATAAATAATTCGTACACGCCCCAACGATACTATCACAGTGCTAAAAAGCATGTAGTAAATAGTATTTCAATTTAGCACGCTTACATACATTGTATCCTAATTTAAAATTGTCACCAATAATAATAAAAATCATAAATAATATGTCAGCATACCAGAAATACAGAAGGTGGGTGTAATAAATAAAACTATATATTACACGTGAGACAGAATTTGGATTTTTCTGTTTTTTCAAAGTTTTTAGATAATTTACACATTGTTTAATTTTGTTGGCATTCTAAACCCTCCATATGTATTTATGTTATAATCATTTGAAATATGTTAGCAATTGTAAAGGCGGAACAGAAGCAGAAGGTGAATATAACGATATGTCTACTTCCATTGCTGGTAGCTGCTAGAAAGATAAATACATCTACAAACAAGGAATACATTTTTTACAAAAGTGTGTATTTTTCTAATTTTAAATATGCTATAGTTGTTAATTTATATGCTTTAAGCATGACAATGTATATGAATATATATATATATATATATATATATATATATATATATATATATATATATATATATATATATATATATATATATATATATATATATATATTGATAATATATATGATATATCAAATTTCAAAAAAAAAATTCAGCTTTATTAAAAAATATCCCTGTTACTTTTTTTTTCTTCTGGTGCTACATGGAACAAATTGTAGAAAAACTTGGTGCAACAAATATTTATATTTGTTCTTTTCTTCAAAATATTTTTCAGAGGGTTATTGTTTTTTACGTAACACATCGATTCTTTTGACCAATAAATTTTCTGTATCGCAGGCCATTACCCAGTCTTCAACTCTACAAGAAATATGAAGAGTTCAAAAAAACTTCACTATTTGACAAACTGAAGCCATATCTTATTAAAACCTTTTGCTTTTGTACTCTGAGACTTCGTCAGAAGTTATTGAGAAAGTAATTCGCAAAGCAAAGTAAATTAACTCCCGTATATTGAAATGAAAAGCATGTTTTCCAGTTTTGTCTGATCCGTCATTGGATTGGCCTATCAATGTAATTTGTTTTTATTGTGTTCAATGACTAGTTTTGGTTATTTGGAGTACTATGAAGTGCTTAAGGTTAGGGGGAAATGGAGAAGCAAAGTGGGGACCGACGCTTAAAGTAAACACAAAACAAGACACGAATTATTTTGTGTTATGTGGTGCTTAAAAATGGTATTATATGCTACTTATCCAGTAAAGACATCGGATACAATGGGTTTTTTCGAGTCATATTTAGCGTCTGCTTGAACAATTTCAGCAGACGAGTTGGGCAGCCAGGGGTCAAATCGTGGGACAAAAAAAATCGGGACAATGTCGCGAAGGCGGAAAAGGGCTCGGTAGGGTGGCGAGGGCAAGTCGCGACCGTTCCCTTCGTCCTTCACCGCTAAAGCTTCGTTCGGCCCCTCAAATGTTTTTCAGAAGATTAGTAATTCGGGGATTCGGCGGCCCCGAATAGTACAGTGACCTCGGCGCAAGTTGGAATATATTGAGCCGGTTCGCGCCTATGCTACTTGACTATCGCGTAGCCGACGTTGCCGTTATGAAACGAATTTCCCCGCATATCATGAAAATTTCATCATATCTTTGGAATCATTTATTATTATCATTATAACTGGTTCCTATTTTTGATATGAAATAATATACATATAATATTTAAGGTTCTAAATAATAATTGTACTGTGCTAATACTATTACTACTATACTAAGTCCTATTGGTATAAGCCAACCTCGAAGTGATGATTAGAAGAAGGAAAGAATGATTAGAAGTAAACAAATTCCGTGCAAAATTGTCCTGTCTGTAGAATAGGAAGGACTAAAAAACAACACAAACATTTTCTCAACACCGCAAAATACCTTGAAAAGGTCGGTAGTTACTGTTATTCCAGACCTTCATCAAGATCTGCAGACATTAGTAAGTAGTGTGAATTCTATAGAAAATTTCCGAATAAATAAATAAAGTCTATAAAATATGGCTTCTGAGATTTTTTCATAGTGTTGAGTTGCCTTATTAAACTTGACCTTTGATATGGTGTTTGAGCAAATAGTTAAATAGTTTTAAATAGGCAAAAAAGTTAATCAAAACATGTCTTATTTTGAAACAAACTCTAGTTGAAATAGATTTTTCTCAAATGTGAAAACCAAGGATTTTCGAAACATGCATTTCACCTACATGTTTAATTAGCGGATAAATGAAGTGAATACTCGTCACCTCACATGACAACACCGCCTAGATCGGATCGTCGCATTTTTGGTAGTCTGTGCAAGACAGGAACCAGCAGAAACAGCCAAGCTCCCAAGCTCAGTCTCTGCAAGGCTTTGCCATAAACCGAAGCCTGCTGAGTTAACAGGCTGAGAAACTTTACCTTAGCGAAATAGACTAGATTTGTGTTATTTTGACATTTGTTACTGCAAAAGAACTTTCAAGAGCATGTTTTGTTTTCAAAGTTTTCGACTGGCTTCTACGCGCAATCCAATAATTTTTTTGAGAACATACTCAACACTCCTGCTAGGTTTATGAATTAATTAATATTTAATTATTATTTAATTAATTTAAATAATTTAATATAATTAGGTAACAAGTTTAATAAGCCCCATCAGTCACGCGTTTGATCGGGCACTAGCAGAGTCCTTAATCAATAAGTGAGCGAATAAGTTTAACAAGATGTTGCATGCGTATACTATTTCTGTGGATATTACCTTTTGGCTACATTGCTCTTAAACCCGTTACTAAAGTATCGAAAATGTCCGAAGTGGCTTATGAAGGTGTATACAAAAAGCTGCCGTATTAAGGTGACACCATCCGAACGAAATTATTTATTATGTATGTTTTCCTTATCAAAGGCGATATCAAAGACCAATTTAGTCGGTCTGTATGAATTGTTTAGATCATTATAGGAGCTTTCAACGTCAGCCAAATGAAAAAATAACACAAAAATTTCGACTTTACATTTGCAGTAGTTTACATATATTTTTTTATTAGTGTGTCGCTTATTTCCGCCATTCATTTCATCGCATAAATGATACAATACGAAGGCGCAAAGCTGGTATAGACCAGAGATATTGCCAAGATTGTTAGATGGTTTGTGTACATATTAAAGATTCTTTTTTGTTTCTTTCAATGTGATAACAAACAGTGATATTTCTGGCTGAAATGTTGGGTAATTAATTCAAATTAACAGAATAGTTCGAGGTTCTTTTAGTTTCAGATCCTTTTTTTATTTAAATTCCTTTGAAATGCAGATGATTTTAAATTGGATTTGGGTTATTCATTTATTCGCTGAATATTTGGCAAATTGGAAACTAGTTTGCATCGGCATTTTGAATTATACTCTATGATACATGCTTGTTCTATCACATGACCGTATACTGTATTCATCATTTAATACTAACACTAAATTAACCTAGTTAAAACAAAAATTTATATGAAGATTATAAGGGTTCCTTTACCCTTAAATTAAGGTTTAGTAAATAATGAAATTCCAACTGGAACCAAGAATTTAACAAATAATTCTGAAACGAACTATCATTGTTATTTATTGTGGTATAAATCTTGGAACAAAATGTGCATTCTCGCAGACCTAACATCACCGCGGTTTATTGGGAGGATTAGGCCTGAAAAATAGTCGGTTTGTCTTTTTTAAAGTCTGCAGGCTTTTCGTTCAACGGTATGCGCCTGTCTCTGTGTTTTCTTCTGGCGTCTCTTTTTTGTGGCGACAAGTTCTATTTTATCCCGACACCGCCAGCAAATAAAAAAAAATGATTGAAGATTTTATGTTCTTGATCGTTTAAATGTATTTGAAAGTAAATGCAGTTGTCAAACAGTTTCTACATAAAAGCACACCACCTGGGTTCCGGTATTGTTATTAATCTTGAGTGGAGGCTAGGTCGTTATACCGTATAACCTTAATATCTAAATACCTATCTAAATATCTAAATACTTTAAACATTAAAGTGAATCCATAATGCCCTCAAATAAATGTTGCGTTTATATTTGTCAGCAGTATAAAATCAATGTAATTGCAGAAAGCTATGAATAAACTTACTTCAGATTTGGAAAATAAACAAAACTGAAAAAAGCACAGAAGAAGACAAAAATAAAAACCCACAAAGGAATTTCGTTTTGCATACGTCTAGTCTACATGCAAAAAGTTATTCTATTATTTTTCTAAGTCTCTTTAATAATCACTCGATGTGTGCAGCATATTCTATAAAAGTCTCTTGATGCGTTTGTCACGTTTCGGAAGTTTTTCTTTCATTCTAAGATCAGATATTAGGTTGATTTCAAATCCTCATTTTTATTTTAAAAAAAGACCCCAGAAAGGAGAATATTACTAATATGTATTTGTCATAAAAGGGTTATTGTTTTTGTATCCACTCTCAGTGCCAATTCTGATGCGTTTTCATGTGTCGTTTCTGATCGTTTTGAATTTGAGATTTCGACATTTGACAGTCCGCCACTGATAACCCCTTTTTGTCCAAATTTTGTATTTGTATTTTTGTCCAAAAATTTTAACAATGTTTATATTATTCGATCGATCGAATCGATTAGATTATTCGATCGAATATTTTCAATTCTTCGAAAGCCTTGAAAACTTTCAAAAATTCTGCCAGCGGCTATAAAGAAGTTAGGTGCCATGTCGATATTATCCTATTTCTATCCGAATGGAATTTTAATGAAATCGTATTGGACACCGCGTTTTCATGGGATTCAATTGCTACTTAAATCAATTTGAGTCACATGTATACCTAATTAAAATTCTCCACCAAAGAGTATAAGATAAAGGGGAAGGTCGCGTATACTGTTACGAATGCCATCTATTATTTTGTGTCCAAGTACTAAAGTACTGTCATGGCGGTTTAAAGTAATTCACACTGAAAATCCTAGAGCAGCTTGTAACGGATAACAGCACTTTATATTTTAATAAAACTAACCAAATCTATTTCGACATTTTTTTTTACACATTTTACCTTTCAAACTTTAAATTGAATTGAACCCTACGTCCCGCGCGTTTTCCGTTTTGAAAATTGTCACTAATGGGAGCCTTCCCCTCTATCTTATGCTCTTTGTTCTCCACCTTGGGCTATTATTACTTTATTGCTTAAACAGACGTCATATTTTTAGGAACAAGTGGTATTAGGCGATCTCTAATAACTGCAGCATCTAATTGCCGTTGTCTTCTTTAAAAATTAACCTCTTATGAAACTTTGGTAGTTCTAAATTCTAAAAGTAAGCTGCGTTGAATCTGGTAAACTAGCGTCCCACGTAAGCCCAAACCTATATGCAATCAACATCCCTATATATCGGCGAGAGAGAATTAAAACCATCAAGAGGTTTTTGACCGTCTTATAAGCCCGCGTGTGTGTGTGTGTGTGTGTGTGTGTGTGTGCGTCGACCTGTTTGGCTAGTTTTTTTCCTATAATTCCCTTCTTTTTTCACCGTGCATTGAAATTAAATTTCGTGGATTGGAAGGGCCATTGGGGATTGGCCAGCGTGGCTCGACTGTGGAATCTGATACCCGTTTGCCGGTCGGTTCAATGCGGGACACATTTCACGAATAATGTATGGGTTAGAAAGGAGGCGAGTCTACCGAACTATGCCGGGCCGATGCAATTATTTTACGCCCCGGTTCAAAAAAATTTGGCTAAAAACTCAACTGAGTATCGCGAATTTATTTTTGGGCTTACGTTAAATGTTTCCTTCACCAAAATGGCGTTTGCATTGGTTGCTAGGGCTGAATAATGCTGTTCTTAGAGGCCAAACTAAACAAAACATGTCGCCGTACTACTCTGGTTTTCTGTTCTAGCATCTGTCTTTTAAGTTTACTTTGTAAATAAACTAGCGTGCATTAAAATCAGCCCACTGTAAACTATAAATGCTATTTGGAAGACAATTTAATATGCTTGTACCGAAGTCCAGGAGAGCGATTTGCAGAATGTTGAAATAAAGAGCGGAGGCCTTATGGAGGCGGTTCTTGCATGATATGGGGTGCAATTTCTATGGATGCACGAGAGAGCCTGTTTTCATGCGTGGTTAAGGAACGGGATGTTTAACAGGTGAGGAGGTACATCGAGGATAGTTTATCAGATTACGTGGTACCATATGTCGATTACATTGAAAAAGAATTCATTTTTATGCATAACAATTCTAGGCCGCACACCGCAAGGATCGTGCAAGATTACATTACAGAAGTCGAGTTATGGAGTGGCCAGTCCCGACCTCAATCCGATCGAACATTTATGAGATGAGGTAAAACGGAGAATTCGAGTTAGACTTCGTACCCCAACCTCGATCCCGAAGCTTATTGTTGCAGTAGAGGAAGAGTGGCTTAACATTTCATTCATTCAGAAATAATAGCGAACTTGATTAGATCTATGCCTAATCGAGTAAGAGATGAGATAATAAGTGTTGACTTGCCAATTGTCAATAACCCTATTTGTTTTTAGTAATAGAAAGAGTTAATTTGACTTGTGCGGTTATTTTACTATGATAAATCTAAAAAGCAGAAATAAATTTTAATCAATTTAAACATGTATTAAAGCATATTAAATTGTCTTTCAAACAGCATATTTTTTCTTATCTAATTAGTAGTTTCCAAAAAAAAGGAATTGAAATGAAAAAGTTCACAATGGGCCGATTTCTATGCATGCAAATCTGCAGAGTTCAGCAAATGTTGACGATGTACATTACAAACCTTCATCACCAACCCATTAAGATAACACGCAATTGTCCTTATCCTCTGAAGATGATGAGAGTGGAAGCAGGGGAAAATATATTTAGCTATCAAGCGGAACCGGAATATGGAGCGGGAATAAAAAAAAAGCTGAGGAAATTCTAGTCTTGGTAGGGAGCATGTTGGATTCTCTTGATTCTCTTACGTTGTCATTTGTTTTACTACAATTATTTCATTTCATTCTAGTGTTAATGACACTACACTGTTGTTTAGCTGGTTGGCTCTAAATTTAGCTGTTCTATGTCCAGCGATTTCGTGAATTTTACAGTAATTAGTACGCTCGCAAGTTCCAAAAAAACATACTTGTGAATCGAAAATCATGTCAAAATGTTTGCGTACTTATTTAGAAAAATAATTTTGTCTCGTTTTTTCTAATCTGAAAAGTAAACATGTTTTCGATCGGAACCCATCACACAATTTAAAAAGTTCGTTATAGCTATAGTTTGTCGACCCCGATTTTTGGGTAAATAATTAATCACTATCGGTCTTATCTTTGCAACTAACAAAGCCGGGGCAATTCTAAAAATTACATGTGTGTATAAAATTTGTCAACGTGTTGCGACACTTAACAGCGCATGGCTTGGCAATTTAAATTTTTATCTGATATTTGTGGCCTACATTTCGCCAGTTATTGACGATTCTAGGTATTGTTCCCATAAATATTCGATTGACATTGCAATATAACGGCTCATATTGCCCATGCCAATGGCATGTTGAAATTGTGTGGTTCTGAATGTTTGATCGAAAAGAAACTGAATTACTAGACTTTTAGTTATTTTTCAGAAAAATGCTAATATGAAGTAGTAAAAAAGCAACTAATCAAAATTAACCATCATTTCATATATCATATATAAAATTTTATACCAGTACAGGTTAAGTTATGATGAGTTGGTGTTATTTGTGGACTATTATTTTTCAGCTATCGCCTAAATTATTTCGTTTTTCCACCATTTTATATTGCTTTTCGTTCTTTTTCACATAATTTCGAATAACTCTTATTTTGATGCAAAAGCGAAATATTTATTTAGAATAAGTATTACATACTTGAATGTAGTGTCAAATATGCAATAATATAAAGTATACAAAAAAAGATGTGTGTAAAAGTACAACAATTTCTGAAATACGTTTCAATGTTTGGACTTTTCGATTTTCTTGAAGAACTGATTGTTTTTTCCAATCAAAATTAAAATTTTGAGCAAACTGAATTTCATAATATTAAAAGAGGTTTGTATCTCCAAAGAAACATAAACTAATTATTCACTAATGAAGTTCTTTTGTTGTTAAAATTTGGATAACAATGTTTTCTTTTGGTAACGGGGATTGCCAATAAATACGGTTATTTTATTTTATAATTTAATAATATTAAAGGAACCAAACCAAAGGAACAAAATCTAATTATTCACTAATGAAGTTCTTTTGTTGTTAAAATCTAACAATGTTTTCTGCGACTTTGGTAACTAGGATTGCCAATAAATACAGTTATTTCTTTTATTATTTTATTTTTATTATACGTCAACATTATGTGCAGCTTAATATTGGCATTAGAAGATTGTTTGAACTTTCTACAAGATGTTGTACGAAAAAATATCATGTTATAGAATAAATAATGTTTAGTGTTAAATCATGCTGGAATAATTTATCATCAATACTTATATTGATTTGGATGGCCATAATTATAACACTGCGATGTATCCGTGGCATTTATCAATTAGAATTCATTACAGATTACATCATTTACTTACATTTTAGTTGGTCTCTATATAGATTTCATATTTTATCCAACAACTTCTTTATTATTACAAAGCAAAAAAAAAAAACGAATAAATGGCAATTGATAGTTACTCCAAGCAGATTAAATAACGGTAACGAGTGCTTCATCATTATTAATGAAAGTTGCGTGGGCATGCCCAAAAAGGTGACTAAAAATTCGAAGAAAATTAATCTTTTACCGTACTTGAGAGATTTGAGAAAAAAGGAAATATAATTTTTTTTCAGAGTTCTGTTAACTTTTTTATTATGACATCATAGTGAGTTTTTCTAGAAAAACTATTCTTCGCAAGGCAATTTTTCGTGTTTATAGTTTTCTGTTTAGCATTTTGGCACTTAACAGATGCCATATTAAAGTTGTTGTGTATAACCATGCCACAAAAACTTTTACGTTCAGATATAACCGCTTACGCTGGCGGTATAAATTACGATTAAGATTAAATTTCAATTATAAAGCGCATGTAAGGCTTCTAGACAGACTGAGCGATTGAATGTTTCGGTAGAATAGTCCATGCTGTGGTTTATTACTGTGATTTTCTAGAGGTATACGTTAATCCGGATCTTCAGTGCTCGGGAATCTAACCTGACAAGAAATCTAAAACCAAACTTCTCTGATGCCCGCTCAGCAGCCTTAAAGAGAAATGCTCCGACATTGGGGACCTCGTGATTTCTCAACAGCCGAAGCAATGGGTCAGCACTATTAACAACCATACATGCTATGCTCCGAACTAATCGGTCATGCATGCACTACTAACTCAAAAGGCCGCAACTCCCGGAGATACGTGCACTTGTGTCTAATTCGCGCAAATCTTCGCTCGTCCATTCTAGCACTCCAAAGGTCCCAAGTCACACAGGAAGAGCAAGCATATAGGTGGCAGCAACCTTGTATATTCCAGAGAGTTCGAAGTGGCAGTGCGATCACCTTTAAAGACTGGCCTAGGTCTCCTCCGATTTCCAGGCTGTCCACAAAAATAGTGAAACGTTTTTAGAAGAGAAACCTAAATAAGAAGCAGCGATATACAGCATAATATGGCGCTGGTGAATCACCTTAAAACACGCCCCTTCTAAATTTCCCTCTAAAAAAATTCATATTTTGAAAATTGCCAATGCGAAGTATAAAGTTCTTTGAACAAAAAAATCTTCAATGAAATTGAAAAAAGGAAAATATAACGCTTGTCGCGGGATGTGCATGTGCAAGACATTGTCATTGCAAAATTAACACCGAAGGTTTCGCCAGGTACGTGCGATTTACAAACGCAGGTACTCAAAAATTCACGCAAAGTAAAAAAAAATATGAGAAACTAGGACGCGAAAAGGTCCTGCCAAGGGGTTACTGACACGTCGAATGCTTAGAAAAAAGTTTTGCATTGTCTGAAGTCCGTTATAAAGTGCATACATAATAGAGAAACTTGTTGCTATCAATGCGAATAAAACGCAATAGGATTCCCAAACGGGACGTTAGAAGCGATTGTGTATTGTGAGTATAACTCGTCCTACCGGTATCCTGCGTACCGTTTTTTTGTCCATCTCGCCATTTGGACATAAGAAAACGCTGTAGATATAAGGGTTACAATGTCTGTACGGCTCTAATTTATGTGTATTTTTAAAATGCCAGCTGAAGAAACTTTAATGTACATTCACTGATGCGACGGGCTCAAACGTTAACAACATTCTTAATTTTGGAGATCCTTTTCGCACTATTTTCACATTATTGCTCGTTAGTTAAAATCATTTTGTATTTATATAGATAAAACTCCTGGAGACCAACTCTCTTTAATACAAATTTGATATATTTTGTATATTTGTAGGTATCCGTTGTGAGTACCATTTTGCAAAAGGTTGTTAAATTGATCATTTATGATATACACGGTGAATTATGTACCGCACTTTTGTCAATATTAAGCAGATAACGCCCTAAATACATTATTATTACTTTAACACGTTTCTAAAAAGCATTATTTTATTTTTATATATTTACCAGTATTTAAATTTTTAGTCATGGATTCCTAGAAAAAAATCATTGTTTATCTCTCTCAGATCTTGTGACTTCGTTATGCTCGTCTTTCACGGGCATAAACTAGCTTCATATTCGTTACAGACTACAAAACAAGGCCTGGGAAACGGAAATTGAGAATTTTTAAATGAATATTATTGCGATTTCACAAAATTTTTCTTCGATTTGGGAACTTAATTTACCCAACGTTCTTTATAAGCACTTCGTAGTTGGTGTTAAGTTCATGTTACTTATATAAAATACACATACTCTGAAAAAACTTAGACGTCCAATATGATTTAAGACTAAATCTTAACATCGAAATTTAAAAAGTTAAGAAACTCAAACGTATTCTTACAAAAAATTTCTGGATCTAGCGCATTGATTGTTTGTGTATCTCGATGTTTTTATATTTTTTGAAAACGTTTTTGTTCTTGTTACTTGTAAACTCGAGATCGCGATAACGGTGCATCGTACAGCGTAGCCGTTGGTACAGATGGAATCAGCATCGAAAAAAACGTTTTTATTTTTCTGTCCGTTCTCCGTTTCTCCGTTCTCTGTTCCAGGGTTTTTCGACGATAACTTCCCAACGGTTTGAGCTACACTTTTCAAATTTTGTTCCTTTTTAATCGGCCACGGGGTGCATAAGATATGTAAAAATGGTTGCGTTCAAACTTCGGCGTCTATCTTTTTTTTCGATTTTCGAGTGTTTTTTGGACGTTGCTATGAAACACGACAAGTGTCCGAAATTTGAAGCTACCGACTTCAAATTTGGCAGGCAAATAGCGTTTGCTCCCCTAACGGAACTTGTTGAAATTGGGGGCGTTGGGGGGTCAGGAAGTATTTTAAAAAAATTGAAAATCGCGTTTGCAAGGGTCTAACAAAAAAATCATCTCTTGAAAACCTTTTATGCAACCCAAAAAAATCTTGAACGAAAAGACGCACAAGATTTGGCTATGAAAAATTTTGTTCTTGATAATTTTTCAAGAATGTACAGGGTGAACAGGGTAAACTGAAAAATGGGTGCCCCTAATAATGAAAATTGGCAATAACTACAATACAATGTTTCAGATATTAGTTTCTTTTACATGACGATAGAGCCCGAGACAGCTAAGGTTTTAGTGTGAGTGTTTACTTGATGAAAATCCATTTAACAAAATAAAAAAGAACTAAAAGTTCACATTTTCACGAAATTATATATTTTCACATGACAATTGTTTCGACAACACGGTGCCTTTATCAAATGTAATATTTACAAGCTACCTGCTCCTATATATACCGAAAATGACATTAAAACCTTAATTAATGTTATTGTTTACTAATGGAGAGGTATTTAAATCTAATTGATCTATAAGCAATACTTCCAATAAATTTAATTTTCTACTTTTTGTGGATGTCTGTAAAATATCAAAATTGTCGTCAACAATGTGTTTTTCTGTGTTTAAGTTGTAGCATAATTAGAATCTAGACTATTGTTTAGAAACGCTCTTTTATGTTCGTTAATGCGTTTCTTGAAGGATCTACCTGTTTGTCCAATATAAATTTTGGGACAAGATCCGCATTTCAACCTGTAGACACCTGATTTTTGAGATTTTGGACATTTCGTTTTATTGTATTTTAAAAGTTTTCCTATTGTGTTGTTAGTTCTGAAAGCTATTTTAAAACCAGGTATTGATTTTGAAACTTTTTCACTGGGTTCTCTTATGTATGTAATTGTTTTAAATTATTCGTGTTTTGTATTAGGTTTCGGATAAATAGAGTTTACTGTTGTCCGGATTTGTTTTTTATTTATAATTTTATCGATAATGGACGGATTATCGCCGTTGTTCAGTGCAATTTATTTAATGATATTAAGTTCTTTGTTGTAATTTTCTGTTGAAAGTAGAGTATTCAGAAGTCTGTGAAAATATCATACTGGAACATCCTTTAAGTAAAAGTTTTCTATGGTGGTATAGATACGTGGATGATGTCTTTGCTTGTTTTGTTCGAACGGACAGACAATTGAATTTTTTTTAAAATTACATTAACTCATTACATAATCGTATAAAATTCACTATCGAGATTGAACAGGATAACTCTATTAATTTTTTAGTCTTAAGTATTACGAAAACGCAAAACAAATTAAATTTTTCCATTTATCATAAACCTTCACACAAAGACTCAGTCATACGTATCAGCTCAAATGACACTTATACACACAAAATGGCTGCATTTCACCTTTTATACACGGACTTCTTAATACGCCACTCTCAACAGAAAATTAGAGCAAAGAACTTAATATTATTAAACAAATTGCACTGAACAACGGCTACAATCCGTCCATTATAGATAAAATGAGAAATAAAAAACAAATCCAGACAACAGTAAACTCCATTTATCCGAAACTTAATACAGAACACGAACAATTTAAAACAATTACATACATAGGAGAACCCAGTGAAAAAGTTTCCAAACATTTGTCAAAATGTGGTTTAAAAATAGCTTTCAGAACTAATAACACAATAGGAAAATTTAAAAAACAAAACAATAAAACGAAATGTCCAAAGTCCCAAAAATCAGGTGTATACAGTTTGAAATGCGGATCTTGTCGCGGAGCGGCTTCTTTTTGAAATAGAAAGTTGCCTCGCCCTACGCGTTACGAACTTGCCCAACCTAGCGACCTTTTTTCGAAACCAATCTTGTTTGAATTGTATGTTGTTTTTCTCTTTTTTTACTCTTATATGTTTTCTTCCAGAAATGAGGGCAATTGGTCGGAAAGATTCAACTTAATTTTCACATGTCCTGGGAAAAAACGCACCTGTTCATAAGGACTACAACATCGTCTAAATCAAGGTTTAATTATAGCGTGCATATGCGTGCAGGTGAACTATATTTTAACAGTCTCAAATTGCCGATCATTCTCTTAAACGGCGGCACATTTTTTCGATGAGACGAATACCAGCCAGAGTTTATTTATATTTTTCAGAATCTCTGCACTTTCACTGGCCTTCCAAAATCACAAAATATCATAAAAACGCGATAAGTAAGTGTGTTAGCTAACAAACACTTTTAAATGAACCAATTAATTTTCAAAATACATAAACAGTATTTAAATACAATGGCCCCTTATCACGAAGTTTGCTATATTAACTACAAGCCAAGTAAACAAAAATTATCAAAAAATAATTTTTACAACCGCCAAGCACTTGAACTCGACTAGACGGGACATCAGTTTGAGAGACAGTGGCGTCCTCAAATTTGCTGGGATGTAAAAGCCACCTTCCTCGTTATAGTGTAGAACTTTAGTATGAACGTGTTGCTTACTATGCTTTTCCTTCGACCATTAGTTTCTGGATAAATTTTTGAAAAATAACATAAACACATTCGCTCAGTGATGTGTGGCGATACATCAGAACTGACAAACATTAATATAGTATAAAAAATCTACACGGAAAACATCAAAGAGGTTAAAGCATATTCTTAGACTACATAAAGTCGAAAAGTTGCATTTTACCTTTTACCAAGAAACTCAACTTCCAATTTGCAACTAGTTAAGAGTATATTATACAAGTACGGTAAACGGCATTTGACTCACGAGTTTATTTGACACGAGCGGAGCGCAGCGGAATGACTTAAAAAGTTTCCCGAACGTGTTGCATACTATACTTTTTCTACGACCGTTAGTTTTTGGGTACATTTTCGCAAATCAACAAGAATACATTCACTGAGATGACCGCCAGAATTGACAAACGTCAAAATTCAAAGCATGGTAAATATCTCCGAAAACATCCGATTGATCCCAAACCCTTGCGGTACATTCCCGGAAGTGTCCGAAGTGGCTCGCATTCGTGGGGAACGAAACTGACGTGGTAAAGTGACGCTTCCCACACGCCAGATCGGTGTGTAATTAGGTATTTTACAGACGGTAGTAGAACATTAGTATATTATACAACAAGTGCAGTAAACGGCATTTGACTCACGAGTTTAATAAATGAGTGAGATAAAGAGTTTACCCACCGCATACTATACTTTTTCTACGACCGTCACGAAAAAATCACAATTTAACAAATTAAAAATAATAACAGATTATCGGATTACTAAATTTCGTACCATTCAAACAAATCATTTACTAGTTGCCGTTAAATCTATTCGTTTATCGTTCCGATCGGTTCTGCTATTGTGGTCTCTTTTTAACTGTGTACGTTAGACAGAGAGAGAGATGCATTAGTGGATATGTCATATAAACAACGGAATAAACACAATTTTAAAACGTTATGTTGTTTATTTAACTTTTACAATTGATCATTAAGTAGTTTATTTAAAGAAAAAGACTGTAATTGGAAGAAAAATAATCCAAGGGTAGAGCTTTTAAGAGGATTAATTTTTTAGGATCGTATACGCAAGAAGAAGCAGGTCCTAACCTTCAATTTTGATTTGTTTGTCATAATGAGACATGGATATTTGACATTGCTTCAATTGGTCTTGGCAAGATATTACTATAAAAACTGTAAAAACCACTGAAGTTCTGTATCTAAAATTTCTGAGGAAAACTTATATTATGTTATGCAACAAGTGCAGTAATTGGCTTTTGACTTTCGAGTTTATTTGACATGAGCGGAGCACAGCGGAGAGAGCTTTTAATAAACGAGTGACTTAAAAAGTTTACCAAACGTGTTGCATACTATACTTTTTTGCAAAACAACACAAATATATTCACTGACATGCCCGTAAGAATTGACAAACGCCAAAATTGAAACGGTGCGGTAAAATTCCCGGAAACATCCGATTGCTCCCAAACCCGTGCGGTAAAATCCCGGAAATATCCGAAGTGGCTTGGATCCGTGGGAAATGAAACTAATCTAGTAAAGTGACACTTCCCGCATGCTAGTATTATACAAACGAGAGTAGAAAAAAATGATTAATTGTTCCCAATTTCTGGTTACCCTGTATAGAAGAAATGATTAGGATTGAAATATTCAAAATATTAATTATATAATTATTAATCAATATTATTTTGAACGAAGGCATGAGAAGAATATTTAAAAATTTTGCAAAATCAGAAATAATTCTCGCACATAAAAATATATTTTAATTTATAAAAAAATTGTCGCATTTGGAGCACAAGAAGGATCTTCTGCAAAAAAAAGTAATTGGGCGCATATTTTTTAGAAAGGCGATACGCCCCCAATCTTTGTTTTTTTTATATGTACTACATATGGCGTTTGTGCGATTTCGAAAAGTTAGACCCACGCATGGGTGGGACCGCATGTTGACACATTCGGCCTCTGTCGTGAAATATGTGGCGTTTTTTTGTGCGTGTGTGTGTACTTTGTGAAAATGATACTTCGTATAGGGATAACCAAAGCGTTCTCACGAAGGCAAATTGGGAATATTTTGTGAACATTTTTGGCTATAGTTAACTAGTTTTTTAGACGGCATTTACGTGAAAAATAAAAAAATGTAAGGTAGAAAATTTCAAATACATTCGCCGCTAAATATGCTAAAACTCCTTACTCCCAATCAATCGGCATTTGTATAAATTACGCCCAATGTTTTTTTAGTAATTCGGCATAAGGGCGGTTGTGACGGCCGTCATGTGGACTGCCAGAACGTATATAGGGTGACTTTTTAATAGGTTTCGCACGTCTGTCTGCACCGTTACCACAGAGCGACGTTTACATAAAAAGCACCAAGCAGCTGCAAAAATAGAAACGGAAACTACCAACGTAACGAAGTACAGAAACAAATTCGAATATCTTGCTTGTCGAAGTTGATAGCAGTTTATTCTGCGAAGTTTAAAAAAAATACTCAGAGAATTTTAAGTTAGTTGTTAGTAACCTATTCTGAGATAATTTTTGTTATTATTACTATTATAGGGCGTATTCAAATTGTGTATTACTAGAAATGGAAGCTTCCCTATTTGCTATTTTTAAATAATAGTTTAAAAGACCTCTTCTATGTAGCTTTTAAAGGACTTCTGTTATCTCAAAGATACGTCGCCGTCTTGTTTTTGAAGTAACCAAACCAATGTGGTAGACCTTTTAAAATAAAAGCTTTTAGCTTTTAAGCAAAAGTTTTTTATTGGTTTAGTTTTGGTTAACTAGTTTTCAAATTTGAATATGTAATTAGAAAAGTCTCTATCTCGAGTGAGACCGCCAATGAAAACAGACTTGTTCTGGTCTATTTAGTACCTACAAGTAACTAATAATTACCACAAATTGTAGTTCTTTTGATTTACGCTTATAAGTATCTTAAAATCTGAAAATATTATATATAAAAGTTATATAGGCAAGCTTCCATTTCTAGTAAGACACTTGTACAATGTACATTTCTTTAAACGTAATGTTAGAACACATACACAATTAGAACACCTCACTTTTACAGCGGTAATTTTCAAAGGCTCATTTACAAAAAGAATTTCAAACCCAGTTTTAAATTAATACATACATTACCTGTTTAATTTTTCCATTTATTTCTGAATACAACAAAATATTGAATCTCTAACTTCCGTGTAAGTGTAAATAAGATTCACTTAAATTTGGATGCACTTTTTCAATTCGGTGAACGCATGTGAACATTATTGCCAGAATTTCCATCAGTTTGGTTCGCCCGTTCAGTGATTTGTGATATCCTGTGTTCAATTGTCAAATGGCTGAAAAAACTTTACACATTTCACCCGAAGAGTAGCACCCAAACAAACGTGTGGTTCATGTATATACAGCGAAAAAACAACGTTTGTGTCTAAGATTTATCGATAAAACACACGATATGACGCATAAATGAGCTACCCTGTACAATTTCTCAAAAAATTATCAATCCGCATGCCTTTTCGTCTTATTGCACGGTTAGTACATACTGTATGGCAGATTCCATACGTATTACCTACCTAGTGATTTATGGCCGCCTCAAAATTGCGGTCGATAATTAAGGAAGCAATCAAACCAATATCAATAAAAAAACCGTCCCAAATGATGATGAAAATCCATTAAAATTGTACCCGGGGCAATGTGTCAGTGGTGTTACGCAACCACCTGCTATTATGTGGAACAGACAGGCGGTCCAACCGAAAAACCCTTTTCTGAAAAGGGTTGGCGGCCAAATTTGCCTTAATCTCGAACAGATCGGCGATGGGTTCCTGTTTCCTTTTATTTCTTGTGCATTTACGACGTATCTAGGTCAAATGTTAAACGGAAAATGCCATCATGCTTAAGGGACGTAACATTTGGAATCACATTAGGGGAACCAGTTAATTACGCGATCAAATGACGGCAGAGTGGCAGTATATTGATTTAGGTTTAATAAAAATATCGAGGGTTTGGCGTGCACGCAGTCCATGTTGAAAACAAATCATCAGCAACGTTTGGAAGGATCTTAAGCAAACAATTATTATTTAGATAAATATTACATACTCCAGGTGTCGATAACGCTACTGGAGTTGCTTGTTTAACTTATCGTCCATTTCTTTTGTTTCAGGCGGCCGAACTGCGACCGAAACTTATAGGATTTCGGATCCCTATTGTAATGTAATATGTCACGCATGACTCACAATCCGGGTTCCACCCAAACGTTGTGTCCGTGTGTGAAAATTCGTATACACACCTAAAAAGCTTCGAAGCTGACGTACTTTTTGCGCGTAGTCCACACAAAGCTTTTATTTCAACCAATATTGTAAGAACATATCTAATCGTAGTATTGATAATACTATCCCTCGGTGCGTCCTTGTCCTTGAGGCAGCCTCAAAACCCGAATTATTTTTTTTTATTATATGACAAAAATGATACTTGGACAAAATATTTCATTTCAAATTTCTGATTCAATCGTATACCTATTGTACATTGTTGTCACATTCAAATAACATTGTTGCTTGTTTAGCTTAATTATTGACAATCAAGTGGTAACTGACATCAGCAGCATGTTTTTGACACTTCCTTTTCCACATTTTGATTACTTCAGATTAATTAAATGTTAAAGTTATTAATTCGTAAGGAAATTTGTTTATAAAAAATTTAAAATAATTCATATATCTAGAGTTATAAATAAGTTATATTTAGTAGAAACATTGTTATTGTTTTCACGAATAAAACACGCGTTACCGTCTAATTCGAATGTAAAATTAATGTAATGAAAGGGAAAAGGTAGCCAGTCCGCGGTAATCTTCAGAAACCACCAGACGCGAAAGGCACAATACCCACCCCCCGTGACGTTTGCCAATATTATTACCCGACAGTTAAAAAAGGGCGTTTCCTTTAACAAAAGCTCCTTTGTGATGTTAATCTGTTTTTCATTAGACCCCAGTTTAATGCTCTCATTCGATTATCCATGGCTTTTTCGGAGTCTGTTTAGTATCCAGACGTGTGCACTTGAATTTATCAATGGCTTGTTGTGTTATTGTAGTTTCGGTGCTTTGGTAGTTTTGCGTCTATGTTAACCCCTTCCTTATGATAAAGACTTCAATGGAATGTATTTTATTTTACTTTCGTGACATCTATTTTTTATTTTATTTTTTTATTAAATAATTTTTACTAGCTGCGTACTAATGATTTAGTAGGAATTGTAAATATCGATCGAAAACTAAGCACTCATTAAATGTACAGGGTGGGCTAAACTGGACACTATTAAAGGAGATAGAGTTGAAGTTGTTCTCTGGGCTCAATTTTCATTAAAAAAACGTAATGGTAAAAACGGCACATTAGCCAGTGCTTTTCAATTATTTTTTTTAATAATCCCTGTAACTTTTTTGTTAGTGAAAATTGTCTATTTCTATAAAAACATTTCTGAAAAAACTTTTTAGGTATAACTTAATGGTTCAAGAATATTTTTTAAAAATATTTCAAAATAATTTTATATAATATTTTGCTGCAGCCCTCTTCGATATGGAGGGTTTAAAAAAGCTTGCTTTTTTTAACAAGCAGGCTTTGTTTGGGCGACGTGGTCATAATACAGGAAACAAATGCGCACACGTTAGTTGCTAAATTGTGAAATTTGATAATTTGTTTCATATAAACCGAGAAGAATATAGATACAGCAACTAAAATTATCCATAGGGAAGACAACCTTTTAAAGGCATTTTCACAGAATCTAATTAATAGCGGTTTATTCAAAATAACCCTGAAACATCATCGCGAAAGTTAAATTGACAACAACTAATATTAGACGAACGTTACAGAGATTTTTTATAGTGAACATTTTTGAAAGACGCCCTATAACTCTTAGAAGGTAACAGATATTCACGTAGACTTGCGCCTCAAACACCCACATTAGTTTTCGTTGTTTAGAAAGGCGACTTTCCTTTTAAAAGTATCCAAGTTGGCCCAAAGTGTACATACATAGACTGTATCACCGTTATGCTTCAAATAACACAGGCCTCAAAAGAGAGATGAAATAAAATTCTTTAGGTGACATTGTTTCCATTTTCCTTTTTAGACTGGTATATAGTTATCGGTATTTGATTTTGCAATACCTCAATATCTTGCCATGCACCGTTAATGCATTCATGTTTACGAAACATCTTATTATTAATTATTAACATAATAATTGACGCAAAATTAGTCATTAGACTAAAAATGAAGATCGGGTGATGTACGAAAAGAAGGTAGAGGTGAAATAAAATGTTTTCTACCAATAATTTACACATTTACATGTGCATTAACTTTTTTCGAGTATTTTTTATTGTTCCGTAAACTCAACGATATTTCAAAATTCCTTTTTTTTGACCGCGTTCTCGCCATCGAAGGCAAAACAAGCTTAATGTCCGCGCGGCTTTACTGTTTGTTTAGTCGAAAAAATATTTTCGGGGTCTGAACAAACCAAACCTACGGCGAGTGTCTACGTCGAAAACAAACAAAGATAAAAGTGATATCTGCCAAAAATGCACGTAAAAATTCTCGAGCGTCTGCGTTAGAAAGCTGTTGACGCACCTGATAAAAGGCAGGATATATTCGTCAAAGTGATTCATTCATCAGGGCCATTTTTGGTGTCCGCAGATTTAGGTAGGTACTCCTTGTGCGATAAAATATTTTTTAAAAATAAAATAAAAACAAAAAAAGAAATTCGAAATGTATCATCTATAGGTATAGGGAACGTTGCAGAAAATCTGAAATATAATGGACACATTTTTTTAGGTCAGTTTTCTTATTACGTTCTTTTTAATTTTGAAAAATATGAAATATTTTTCAGAAAAAATTAATGCCATCCAGCCACTTCAAATTCTTAAAAATACCGCTTTAGAAAACAGATGTCTAAACAAGTTTTGGTCACTCCAAACTAATGAAATGAAAAACGAGGATCGATAAATGGGGCTGTAGACTATTTTAGAAAAGTGTAGAGTACTAAAATGGGAAATTCCGCCCAGTTCCTCTTCAATTCTGTTGTCTGCCTTGGACGTGGGTAAACTTTGTGTAACAACATTATTTTGGATCGTTATCGTAAATCTGATACGGATATTTATTAATAAATAGGCTTTTTTTTGACATTTTTGACCACATACAATATTAAGTGATGTAGTGGAAGAACATAATGTAACTGTGCTGCGCACACCGCCATATCATTGAGCACTAAATGCTGTAAAACTTCTATGAACGCAAGTAAAACGATTTGTAGCAAGATGTAACACGCCATTCAGAATGAAAGACTTTAAGCTACTGTTTGATCAAACCATTGCTGAAGTGACACTAGAGCTCAAATGAATAATAATATATTTTTCTATAATGTACGTATAATGTAGTTTTTTATAATTTTTAATACAAAATAAGGATAAGCCCTAAAAAAGAAAGAATTTTGCAATGAAATCAATGGCAAACAGTGAAACTTGTTTAATTATTCGTTAGGTGACTCTGTAGTCCCTTTGTACATCGAAATCGGTTTTATTACGCTAGACCTTTCTGAAATACGCTATAATTTCACTACCGAGTAGTTTCGAAAATATTCTGAAAAACAGAAAATTGCCACTTTTTTTCAGCTACACGATGACGCCATTCGCCATTGCTACCTGTTGTTTTTTGGTTACCGTTATAAACTTTATTTTTTCTTATGCGTCAAGGTTATGAGATTTTTAAGCCTAAGCTATTTCGATTTTTTTTTCTGATTTTATTTATTTTCAAAAGTAATTATTATCAAATAACAGTAAATAATGATTTTCTGCAAACCAAATGCTAAAAATGTAGAACCTTTAAACTCTCTTTTAAACGTCTAGTAACAAATTAACTTGTTGACGAAAATGCTAATGTAATAATAGAAACCTTTACTTACCCATGTATATAAATTATTAAAATACACATAAAGTACATATCAAGTCTTTTTATAATATTTAAATTAATTGAAGCTAAATTAATTCAATTAATTATTTCAACTTTGCAATGATTTTTTTAAATTTTAAAAATGTATATAAAGTGTACAAACATATTTGACTCTCTGTAGAACACGTACTTGGGTGTAATGAGCAATGTAAAGTGATGTGCACCGAGTTTTAAATAAATTTAAATTTTAAAAAATTGAAGATTTCTGTCTGAAATAAAGAGAAACCATGAAGACACGATAAAACGCCAATGCCAAATTTCATATCCAATATGGCAAAAAATGAAGATCGTGATAGTAGCTGCAATGCGAAAAGCAATAAAAATGTGTGTTCCGGTTATGGTTATCTTGTGAAATAATGTTAGAAAAAATTTAATTTTTTCAATATTCAATATTGTTCAGCAATTCATTCTGTGTCATTCGAACCCGTTTGTCCTGTAGTTTCAGGGATGCTAATAGTGGGGTTCGAATTTCAATGGCCTTCATAAATACGTGGGTTATATTAGTAAAGTCAGTAAAATTGTTCAGTGTTTAATTAAGAAATTAGTATGTGAAACGTTTCAAATTTATCAGTAAGGTAAAAAAAAACCTTAACCCTGATCGGTGAATATTACGATTTCACTGCGGGTAGGTTTTACAGATTTCGGTTGGTATTTGAAGGAGCAAATCAAATTTTGTTTTTAAAAAAGGCTACTGTAATACGATTTGCAAAACCTCCTGCATCGGTTGTGGTTGTTGTTCAGTTAAGCTCTGAAGAAGCGAAGAGGACGATTGGCGAAACGTCAGCAAGTTCAATCAGCACTAAATTAAATATATTTTCAGTAGTTTTATGCTATGGAATAAGGTATAAAAGTGTAATTACAATTCCTATGACTGAAATAGATAATGAAAATTCGAAAAGAAGTGATTTTTATTTTTGTGATAAAAAGGAGAAATAAAACAATTTAAGGTGCACACAAATTGCCTTTTAGAATAAAGAAACATCACCTGTTTATTCGTTAATTCAGCAATATTTCTTTAGTGCATATCCAGATGTACACAACACAATTTTTTAATAGATTATAAAGTGAAAACGGAAATGGTTAAATAAAGCAAAGAAAAATTAAATCCATGATCGGAATATCAAAAAGAGATGTGAGGTGTGGTGTAACTGAGAACCAGGATCGTCCTTTACTTCTGTATTGGACGCATATTACCCATCTCCGATTTTTGATTCGAAAGTTGCACGAGCAACACCTGCGGATACGAATTTACCCCGAAACTACAACGTTAAAATACCACTTTGCACTAGCATTCGAAACCAACCAACGTCGAGGATACAAAAACACTGTAGAGAAACCAAGCACTGGACAGATCCGCGGCAAAACTCGACAAACATTAACAGGAGCAGCGCAACCAGCTCGAAGGACTCCGCGCTCTCATCTCCGTGTTGTCAGGACGACTGTCCGCGTCGTCTGATTCGCGATTCGCAATCGCCTCGACCAACCTCAACCAAGAACGAAATTGAGAGTCGCGAATTCACTTCGTCCGTACTCGTGTTTTTGCACACGGCGGCGCCGCCGCCCGCCGCGCACAATACATGTAAGTTTCACGTCGCACCTCCCCGTACCCCTCCCGCGTACCCTAACGCACTATATTCGCAACATACGATGTTGCGTATGGTCAGGAACGACAGCTCTGATGAACTATGATTGCTCGCCTGCCCCACGGCCAATGTCCTTAGGGTAGGTCGCTAAACTAGCGGTATTTCGCGTGCGATTTTCGCGGAAGGAAGCCGGTTTTGGCGCGTGTCTCTCATCGCGCCTGGGTCGTAGATTATGTTTCTTGACAGTTTGTGCTTTATCGGGATGATGTACGCCGAGACGGTTTGACGGTTCGCGGGAGCTTGTGTTTGGTTATCCGATCGACGGACACCGCTCGATGGACAGGATCGAGGTAAAAGCAGTTGTGAAAATCCAGAGTTTTTCCAGTCACCGATTGCCCGCAGTTGGCCTCGGAAAAATAAAAATTTGCAAAAATGTCAAACGATGTGAAATTTCCCTCGTTCAGAAATCCAAAGAAATAAACATTCAATTCATTTTCTAAAAAATGGTATTTTATTTAAAAAAAAATTACGAAATATAACCAAATGCTATGTAAATCAGGTAATACGTTTTTATATACCTACTTAGTTGCCAAAACAACACAAATAAAACACTTCAACGTGTTATACAGGTAGTTCGATCTGGAATAGTGCAGAAGATAAGCAGTTCCGTCAAGTTGCCCTCCATATACAGGGTTCGCGGTGAGTGTCCTATTAGATGTTTCTGGAGAGTGACTTACGGTAAAAACGTGAAATGTTGGTTACTTATGTAAGCAAATATGAGCTACCTATGTAAAATATTTTTGGCCATGCAGTGTTGCCAGATATACCATTAACGTATATCAACTTTTGTTTTTTAAACACCTTGTATATTATTACATTTTATATTCCGCGAGGCATTCTGAAGGTTTTTTTGTGTAACATGTACCATACACATCTTAAACACTTTTGAAGATAAAAATACTTCTAAAGAAATTTGGCAACCAATAACCTGACAACACTTGAATTTTTGGTTGCGGATCACTATTAAATTACTTATCGCGCAAAGGGCGTTCATAACATAAGGCCCAATTGGCAACATATTAAAAATTAATGTTACGTGGTAATGGAATACTCCGCAATTCCATGGACCTAGACACCTTATCCATCGGTTTTCAAACATGATTGTAAATTCTTGAAACAATTCTTTGACACTCACCATAAATGTAAAACAAATACAAAATATTTGCGTTTGCATAATTATGTGCCATCTTGCTTTCTCAAATAAATGCAACCTTTAACTATGGAAACGCGATAAAATGAGAAATCCGAATGAAATGCGATTACTTTAATTTTGTAGTACTTTTAGATGGAAAATTAGTTGCTCTTTTACGTGCCGATATAAAATATGGGGTGTTCCGTTTAAAATTGCCACGTAACATGAATTTTTATGTCTTGCGAACGCCCTGTGCGCGATAAGTTAACTATCAAACTATATTATGATAAACTAATTTAATAGGAAACCGCAGCCACATAAGAAAGTGCCAGAATGTTTCGCAGACTTTAAAAACGTAATAACATACAGGGTGTTCCATTTAAAAAATGAAAGTTGAGATAGGTTACGAATATATCTGTCAACATCGCATGGCTGCGTGTAATAGCCCATATTTGCTTACGTAAGTAATCAACATCTCAGATTTTTACAGTAAGTCATTCTCCATAAACGTCTAATAGGACACTCACTGTGAATCACCCTGTATATTCAATGTCTCCATAAACAATATCCAAATACACAAACGAGCACATGTTTTAACTTGATGTTTCCCCATATCGACAAACGACCATTACCATATTGGCTTCTTTGAATTTTGCACAACCAATTTGAAATTTTCGTTAATTTTGGGGAAAGTTATGACTTTCTAAAATTTGTAAATTCTTCCTCCGACCTCAACTTTTGCATCAATACCACCTCCGGATTTTATTAAATTTTGCGCATTCTCCTGGTGATAAATATCGCATTCCAAAAATTCAAATCTCCGCAATAAATATAAAATATTACGCGATATTTTTATCATCGCATTTTGTCCAGAGGAAACTGTAATAACAATATAATCTTCAAATACATTGTATAATATAATATAATATAATACATTAAAAAGTAAAAATACATACAGGAAAGGGCAAAATTCAGAAATTTTGATGGTACCTATACAAGAAAGATTTAATTTGGGTGAGGTCGGAGGGGAATTGTCACTTATAACATTTTTGAATTTTATCAAATTTTGCGCATTTTCCTGGTGATAAATATCGCATTCCAAAAATTAAAATCTCCGCAATAAATATAAAATATTACGCGATATTTCTATCATCGTATTTTGTCCAGAGGAAACTGTAATAACAATATAATCTTCAATTACATTATGTAATATAATATAATACATTCAAAAATATATACTTACAGGAAAGGCCAAAATTCAGAAATTTTAATGGTACCTCTACAAGAAAGATTTAATTTATGTGAGGTCGGGGGGGGGGGAATTGTCACTTATAACATCCCTAATTATTTTCGAAAATGTTTTCCAGTATTCGATCTTTTTGATTGGTTAAAAACTACTGGCGTGATATTTTTGAAAGGAAAGAAGGCTTTTTTTTATTCATGAGCAGGGAGAACAATCAAGTTTACCCCCCATTATTGTGCGCGCGCAATATTTGCATATTGTTTATGGTGGCGTCAAACATAAATGGGATATTGGAAACTTTACGGTGCCCAGATAAGCTGCAAGATAATTGACCCTGCCATATTCTTGAAGCAAAAAAACCTATCTGGAATATTATGGGATAGGTATTACAAAATTTGCAACTTTTGTTAACCTTTTTTTTTTTCATCAAAATCGCACTAAATCGCAATTCATGTGCATTGCGTAAAAATGATACAAAATGATATGTGCAAAAGTATATTTTGTATTTGTATTCTATATTTTGAATAATTCTGTATTCGCAACGTAACGGTGAAACCGGTTGTATTGTGGAAATATCTGGCGATAAATCGTCTCAAAATAGTTTAGTCTCGATTTAGATACATTTCCTGTCTTGGTCGAGTTCACACGAGCCTTCGATTATTTTCTAAAAGTATCCTTAAATACCTTTTTTATCCTCAAGTGCCATACGAAATAAACTGTTTTAAGTAGGAATACGACACTAAATGTTTATTATGCATAAAATAAAAAAAAAATCTAATAAAACGTTCAAAGATCGCAACCTATTAGCGAAAAAAGCTCGCTTCATGGCAAAGCGCTTGCTAATGTTAACCATTATTGCCGTCGCCTATAAACAAGCAAAAATGAAGGGTCAAAGATCGAGGAGGAAGTTGTTCATCTAGTAACAAAGTCTTTTGACCCTTGCTTGCTGTGACATAAAATCCATGGTTGTTAAGTCAATACGTATTTATATGTAAACAAGTTTGCATTGTGGGAACGGAATAGCAAATGCCGATAACACGCTCGATGATATGTGTGCAAATGTTTAAACCAATTAAAACGTCCCTTTATTTATTTATTTTTAATTTTTTTGGAGAGGTTATTGCATTTGTCGTGAAAGGCAAAAAATCGCATTCCTGCAATTGGAAATAATTTGGCCTTGGCCCAATTTTCGAAAACAAAATATTGCAATCAATTTAGGATTTCCGATTTGTTGGAGATAAGGTTTTTGTATCACGGGCACCTATAAATAAGTATAAGTAAAGTCTGTTTTTAATTATCGCAACCTCGTTGCTATACATCGGTAGTGTTTCAAAAGATTACAGCTCGTACATTTGGAATTGCATGCCGCTTAAAATTGTTAGCTTCACCTTACCAAAGCATTTCTTTAGCCTCATGAGAAAATTCGCAGGTGATTAAAACAATTTAGTAGTAGAGTTTAAATATTCAGTCTAATTCTGCCAATATCGCTAGGTTGAAAATTAAGCTTCGTAGGAAACAAACTGGTCATTTGATTAATTGATTTTAAAAACGTTTCAGTTCAAAATTTTTAACAGTTGTTTTTTGCGAAAACTACATAGACCATCAACATGTCCTACCAAATCCAAAAATCATTGATAGTTGTGGACTTTTCCTGGTTTTAACGATTACTGGGATTGGCCACTTTACTTAGTTGTCGGCAAATTACTGTTACTGTTGTCCATCTTCTCGCTCACTTAGATGATTAATTGGGAAGAATCTAAAACTAAATATCTAATTATAATAGCGGATATGGGGGAACATATACTATAATGAACTGTAGTTGTATCAGTAATGTGTAAACAGTTACTGCATATTTTGATTAAGTTTGGCATGTTTCCAGATTTTGCGTATCTGTCTTTCAAGAATCGAAAATTATTGCCCGGATTTTATTTTGCCCCATTTTTGACAGTTAAATAATATAAAAGAAAAAAAATCACGAGGTGTCCCATGGAGCACTACACTCAACTTTATATCTTGAAAGTAATAATATTTAAGAAGAAAATTGTATAAAAACCACTCTTTCTGGGGATAGTTCTTGAATAATTTTTTCTATTAATATTAGCAGCAGGTACAAATACAATTAGTCCTTACCAAACAGGATTGCTTTGAAAAATCGTCGGTGGGCGGGGCAAGTTCGCAGCTCGTAGCGCTTTTTATTTCAAAAAGAAGGCGCTTCGCGGATTTTTGTCCTATAGTGACGCAATGTTTTTCTATCGTGCTCCTGTGGACCACTATGGAACTTTCACAAAATCGATGTAATTTGATTGTGAATACATCCTGTATAAAGTGTCCTTCACATCTCTTCGAACTTCAAAGTTACGGCACACTTCGGTAAATATCAAAATTTGAACTGGTAATTAATTGCAATTTAAAATTATAGTTTTTCAAATCTTGCGTTCCCTGTATTATACACGAAACCTTAAACTCTCTCTCGACACAGTTTACGATACTGGTCATATCAAATTATCACATCTTTAAAAGTTTTTCATGTATGGCCATTAATTTACCCACAAAAGCGGACATTTCTAGGATCTATTAGAATTTTTTGCCGACAAACGACGTACCCTGTATATAATTCCAACAATGTTCGAAATAGAAGATATAGCCCTGGATCTCCTTAGTATCCTGGTATCCGAATTTTTCCAATGGAGTAAATGGCTTTCAAAAAACTACTTGTTTTCTGAAAATTAAAAAAAAATACTTTGCCTTATTTTATTGCTCCCAATTTAAAGAGTCTAAATGCGGGTTCAGACTTCTACTTCTCTCTAAAGTCTGAAGTCAGTAGCTGCAAATTTGGAGTACTTATTATGTTTTTTAATATTGCACGGAATATCGCGAACATCCTGTACAATACCGTAAATACAAAAGTTTAAGCTGTCTCTATGGGCTATATCGTCATGTAAAAGAAACTGACATCTAAAACACAGATTTGAAATTATTGCCAATTTTCAATAATAGGAGAACCCATTTTTCAGTTTTTTTGAATTTGTATAATTTTGAAAAATTGTCAAGAATAAAAGTTTATGGAGTCGTTTCCACTGCGTCTTCTGGTTCAAGAACTTTTTCGGTCTTGTAAACCGCTTTTGAAAAATGTTTTTTTTGTAGACCCTTGCACACGCGATTTTATTTTTTTTTTTTAAATAATTCCCGATCCCCCAGCCCCCCATTTTTAATGGTTTCTGTTACGGGGCAAAGCTGCATATATGTGCCAAATATGAAGTCGATTGCTTCAAATTTCGAACACATATCGTGTTTCATAGCAAGGTCCAAAAAACAGTCGAAAATCGCGAAAAAAAGATGGATACTGGCGTCGGATCAGGGCCATTTCTTATAAGCTTATGTGCCTCGTGGAGAGTTAAAAAGGAGGTAAATTTCAATTTTGTAGCTAAAACGGTTCGAAAGTTATTTAGGAAAAACCAAGAGACGAGAACGGAGAACGGACAGACAAAAAAATTTTTTTTTTTTCGACGGTGATCATTTCTGTACCAACATCAATCCTACAGGACCTACCGTTATCGAGATATAAAATTTTTATATGAGCGCAGATACTTTCGAAAAATTCGATTTCATCGATTTTCAAAAGGAACAAGATATACAAAGTGGGAAATGCAATTAATTTTTCTTCAAAAGCAGTATACAGGATGCATTAGTGTAGTAGGAAACGTTGTAGAATTTGGGTTGATGCAATTTAAAAAAATATTTTAAAATATACAGGGGGGTCGAAAAAAGTGTAACATCATAACTAACATATATTTTTTAAATGGCACGGCCTGTATTTTTTGGCACATTTAGGTTCTTTTTCGTGTTTTCTCTTATGTGCCAAAATATTTTTTATTTGCAGGAGCAATAAATAAATAAAAAAAAGATGAAAAGATCGTTTTGCGCGCTTGGAAAAATTAGAAAAAATCTTGTTACATCTGTCTTGTTTAGTTTTGATTAGTTTTGTTCCATCTACGCAGTGTAAAAAAAATATTAGAGGTCAAATAATATTCGGATAATAAACAGGGTTTTCTTATTTCATACAGGGTGGTCAAAATTTGGTTGCAAAAGTTGCAACTTTCGAATCAGCTTTTTTTCGTATTTTTAAATGGCACACATTTTATTTCATTATTTATTGTTGAATTTAACTACAAGTATATTGTTATTATGAATGTATTAAAATCCTCAATGGTTTTAGAGATATTCACCAAAAACCACTAATATCCTCATTAAACTAAAAAAGTACTGGGAAATATCATAGACAGACACAGAAAAATATCTAGATGTTTATTTATCACTTTACAGACTTTAATAGGTAGCTGTCAGTTGATCGTTCTTTATAAACTTGATCGGGCACATGAGAGAGAACACCAAAAGGTACAAAAATATGCCAATAAAAACAGGGTGTGTCTTTAAAAAAAAGTTTTATGGCGCCGCACTTTTTTGGGCCACCTTGTATTATTTAAAATATGCATCCACGCACTTAAACTTTTTCTATGCTATTGTAAATAATGAATGCCCGACGCACTAATGTATTGTATGGTGTATAGTATGTGCTTTTCTTTTGTTGTTATGACAGTGTTTCGCTCTACCCACTAAGAAGGAAAAAATTGACAAATTAAATCTGCAATTGCTTCCCCTAAAATCCAATATACAAAAATACAAAAATATTTATTTACATTGACATTAAACAAATGATGCCTATTTTTCTTAAAGAATAATTGCGTTATGTAGTAATCGAAATTATAAAACAATAATTAAATTAATAATTTCAAACTACTAAAGTCACTTGATATGAACTTATAATACCTGAAGAAAGCGCTGCCGGTATTCTTTCGATCCGAAAAATCCTTTGAATTTTTGAAAAAGTGGTTGTTCTTTCAGTAGAGTTAGAATCCTGCCAAAATTACCTGCAAATTCATTGGCAAATGTCCGTTTGTCTTACTAAACTTATAACGAAAATTAGTCTCTGTACGTGACTGAATCAGTACGCGATGCCGCAAATAATATTAGTTCTATCCTTCAAATTGTTTACAGTTTGATTAGTGCGATCCTTGAATGCACAGAGACAAACAAGCCTATCTAGTCGGCCTTTTTAAAAAATCCCAATGGCGCGTAACGCAAAATCAGCCATTTCGTAATTGCAAAAGCAGTTAGTGGCAAAATTCCGTGTCGATAATGCATTCCCGTCGCACACTATTAATTTATGGACGGTAATTTTGGGTGATTCGTCGAGGAAAAATTATAGGAAGGTACATTTTATGACTTTGTCGCTATGTCTTGAAAGCGCCTTTTACACAGAGATATTCCTCCTTTCAAGTAACATAATATAGGAAAAAAATAAAATAAATCGGTTTCTCTTCCTTAAGATGCTACTAAAATTTCATCGCTGGCAGTCTTAACCTCACTTTTTACTCATCGAGAGACTGAGAATTAATTGTAAGAACATATTTTATGAATGATTTCTTCGTATTTGTTATTTGATTTGTTAATGTAAAATAGTTAGTTTGGTTAAAGTTTTTGAGAATATTTCTATAAAATTCATTTTCTGTGAGTTCGCAAAGATATACATTTAAGAATGTGCAATTATTTTAATTGAATAATTTAAACACAAACATAGGTCAGTTATAGTTTTTAAAGCAATACTTTCTTATGTTGTCAAAAAATAAAATTAAAAAGAATCAGTATTTCAACACACTATAACAATCGAAAAATAAATATCAATTTATACAATACCCATTTTAGTTTTCAATTGGCTTCAGTTTCAATGCTTTTTAGACTTCTGCCTTTTAGAGCTTTGACAGGCTTTGTATTTTAATTTTACGAATTTTGTTAATTTTAATGAATCAGTGAATTTAGAATTGTTATTATTTAATTTTAACTTAAAATTCCTGTACGTTTATAGAAAAAATTTCCTCCTAATCGAACGATCTTTTCTTCAAGCGCCAGATAAAAAATGCTATCAAAATAAACAAACAACAATACCTTTGTAAGGAATTAAAATTCATTTCACATATTTACAGAACATAACGTATTCGCTTATCTATCATGTTGATACTAACGTTTATAGTGCCATTTGAGGTTTCATATCCATTTCCTTTTTGGAAAATACTCAAGACAACTTATCGGTTATTGAAACTTATGCCCGGTGACATGTGATACAACTTTAGCTTTCAACGCAGTGCGCTGTAACATGTGATTGAGCTTTTTCAGTCTACTGCAGTTAAAAACATAATTTTCTACATTATCTACACATCCCCTCTTTATTTTTACGAATTTTTCTGCCGTGCGTGTCCAATGCAGTTAAAAAAGGCAAAAAGAGGGTCTTGAAATTATAACTCACGGAAGTTGTCCTTCTTATCTTTATAATCCGCTGCCATTATAGCGGTCTTCTCTGGGAATTGCAGAGGGGGTCAAATGTGCGTAAAGCTAAACCAGGGATTCAGCCATTTTCCTTACTTTTTAATTAGCTATTTTCCGAACTAACCGATTTGGCACGCAATGCGTGCAACTTTAGCGGAGTTGTGTTGTGCGTTTAGTTTCGCTGAGTTCATTAATTAAAGTCTTAAGACCTTAAGACAGGGTGTTCATTGTTCTGCGTTTTCGGAGAAGCGACATCACAAGTATTTCTGAGCTAATTTTTAAATGATGAGAAAATTGTACTGCCGAATAGGTTACGGGTTATTTTAGTCTCTGATTTATATTCAAATTTTCAAAAATTTTAATACTTATAACCGCACCTCGAGAAAAGTTAATCAAACATTTACGCGAGGATCTGAGTTATGTAGTCAGTTTTTGCCAAGAATTCCTGAATCGGAGGTATAAAACAATTTGTTAACCTCCGCTCTATTCATACAAGAATAAATGTACTTTCATTCTTTTGAAATAAAAGTTTTGATTTAGTAGTATTTAGCTTATTGTGATGTTTTGGTTGTGTTCTATGGTAAAAAACAGACATTGTACCATTTTCTTTTTAATATTAACCGCATAACTTGTGTGAAATATATTAATTGGGTTGACTTTTCCATCGATATCAAACCTCTCCCCATCGCTTTTCATATAAGATATAAACCTAACTAATACTAATACACTAATAGTTATAATAATTTGCACTAAAATAATGAGGCGTAGCATTATAAAAAATTAGCAAAAAAATCACTTAGGAAGAGAGTTCAAACTTGATGTGGTTTAATTTTTAGAATATTTTTCGTGTTAGAGCAACACAATTCTGATTTAAAATATAGTTGGGTTTAGAAGTCAATTTTAACCGGTTTGCATTACTTCAGTTTCTTCTAGTCAAAACTATTTATGATAATATATATGCGAAAAGCAGAATAAGAGAAGTTTTTTAAGGTTGAAATAAAATTTAATTCAATCAATCATTTTGCGAACCCCGACACAATACTTACAACTATGAAAACAAGAAGATTGATAAAATTAATGTATTGGCTTCAATCGTAATAAATCCAAGTGGTTCTTGCATGAAAGTGGGAGGTTCTGTGGGAATTATCAAATAACGGCTTCTTGAAAAAACACAAATTCAAACAATATAAATTTCATCTGTTTCTAAACTTACATCCTGGATGTTGCGCCGAATAGAGTTTTGTAGTTTGTTATATAAAGTAAATTCTGAAAATGCCGTTATATCGGATGTTTTCGGAGATATTTCCCACGCCTTGAATTTGGACGTTTGTTAATTCTGACTGAATGTGTTCATGTTGTTTTGCCAAAATGTACCAAAAAACTAACGGTTGTAAATAAAGTATAGTATGCAACACGTTCGGTAAAATTGCCGTTTACCGCACTTGTTGCATAATATACTATTAAATTCAATAATACACGCATAAGAACCATGTGTGAAACATAATGGAGAACAATTTGAGCAACACTTGTTCCATATATACCAGATTCTTTTTTTTTGTAAATTTCTTTAATGACTAGTTTTATTATATTAGAAATCTAAAAATGTATATTTTTTTACGTTAAATAAAAATTTCCAAAAGTGTTCTTTGTTAAATTAAATAAAAACTCAAATAGAATAACGAAAAAATGTTTGAATATAGAAAAAAAAAGATTGTGCCACTTAATTCTGCGTAAAAAACACTATTTACTTTTCTGATAAGCTTCAAAAGAACCGAGATACGTGGGTTGTGTCAAAATACACAGCTTCCAAAAATGTCCCGTGTCTCTCTCTGTCAATACTAATGCCCCGCAACTCACAGACCAATATACTTAATACCTATATTTGTCATAAATTCTATCGATTTAACTTAAATATAGAGGAACAAAACACAATTTTTTCAACAATCTTGGTGCACCTTGTAAGCTGACTACGGCACTGGTATATTTTTGCTCGCAGCAAATCGATAAGCCAACGAGGTAATTTTTCTATGGCGATCCACACAAACATTGGCGATGTTTACGTTAAAAAAGAAAAAGTAATTGTTATTGATTGGCACATGGCAATTACGGTATACACGGAAAGAATGATGAAAATGGAAAACCACTACGGCCGGACGAATGGGCGGAAAGTTTGTATCGTCATTGTGGACGATGTCTAGAGAGACGGCAAGAAGTACATAAAAATTAATTATCTACGTTGTCTGAGGATTTTTGATATGGGGAGGGGTTTCCTTTTAATGGACGATTTTTTTAATGTCTTGTATCTTGTTCTCAGGTTTAGGATGGTTTTTTCAATTGCAAAGCAGAAAATTCAGTTTCCGATTTTTTGCCATGACAATATATTAACGAAAGTCGATGCACATTGGTTTTATATTTATGACTAAAAAATCAAAAACTTATAAGTGTTTTTATGGAAATGTTCAATGTTCAAGTATAAAATGTTAGTATAGCATTCAAGTCAAAACGGTTAACCGTACGTTTTTCACTGACGACGGTATATAGAATTTACCTTTACCTTTATTTTTGCAATTTTTCGAAAATAGATCAATATCTTAGTTTTAAAGTAATCTTTTCTAAATTCCTCAAAGAAATAGCGATCTTCACTCAGATGGAACTTGTTGGAACTGTTTTAAATTTTATATATAGTCCAGATGACACTTTCATTTTTGTTTCCTCTCTTATCATTGTAAAGTGTTTGTGGTAAAAGTCGGGCTATTTTCGAAAATTTTACCAGTTTTCATTTAGGTTTTTTTTCGACATATAAATATATATAAAATATACAAAATTTAAGCTTTGAATAATTTTATTTTTTTATGAAGCACCAGCAAGACTAAAAATTGTTTTTATCCCTATAAGATTTTTCAAAATTTGAAAAGACAGGTTTTTTGGGGTTTAATTTCAAGAGGGATGTATTTTTCAAAGTCGTCCCAATTTACTTTTTCTATTTTTTACACATGTGGCAGTGTAGGGAAAATGGGAAAAATTGTGTCATCGTGCTGAAATTTGCAAAGTATTAGTTGTTCATAGTATCCGTAGACTGAAACATTTTTTTTTCATTTTGAATATGTTTGAATTTAGTTAGACGTTAATTTCAGTATTTCTATTCCATCTGCGGTTAAACCAGTTAAGGATCTATGGGACTAGAACATTTAATTAGACTATTGCTTTAGTATTTCTGTTGTATCTGCGGTGTCCCTAAGAGCCCTGTAGTCTTGATGAAATACAGTACCTCTTCGATGGGGAGTTTGGATAGTTCCTCGGGCTCAAGGAATTGGGCTCCTAGTACTCTTAGTCGAATGTCTAAACTCGTAATGGTGCGCAACTGGTTAGGAGATAAATTGGGGTTTTCAATGGAGTTAAGACGCTCACATAAAAGCAAATGCCAAAAATCGATTCTTTTAAAATGTTTACCAAAGAAGAAATTTCGAAATTCATAATAAGAGCACAAACATAGCTCAGAACCACAAAAAAACTCGTTTGGGTTATCCGATGCTTGTTGGTGTGATTATTTGGAATGATTGCGCGGTTTCACGAAAATGGAGAAGGCTTTTGTAAGAACCACTACTGCAGAAATTTCAGTGAGTTAAGTAATGGAAAATACCTTCAGCTAAACGAACAATATGCAAATCTGTAAGAATTTCTGACCCCAGGCTCGTAAACGCTATGAAACAATGAACGTTTCCCATCCATATGTTAGTGTGAAGAGATATTTGCAGTGTATCTTAAATACTTCTTCACTTGAACTCTATGCAGGCTACAGTTTTTCATTATCCGTTATTATTTTTTTAGATAGTGGAGAAGGAATTACCAACATAAAAATATATTGCAAGGTTGGAAGTCAAGAGCTGTAGCACTGTAATGCACCGTTTCGAACTTATTAGCGATTATCTTCATAATTCGGGTCATGTTTAAGCCATCATTGTTGGGTTGCTTATGCGAAATTAATGCTTTTCTTTGGGCGATGATCAAATTAAAAATATTTTCTTAAAATGTGCGGTGTTGCCACATTTCGCCAAATGATACTTTTCTCAATTTTCTTATATGAGACAGCTGTATATTATTGGATTTTCGAATAGCCACTTTAATAGCAATGGTTCTGGTTTCTGACTTATCGTTATGGTCATTATGGTCATTATTTTACAATAATGCATAAATTCTTTTACATTCATAAATTAAGAATCCAGAATAAGGTCCTTAAATGTAAAAAAAATCTTAAAAAATGTTCATATTTTTAATAATATACCCCACATGTCTTTAAAAATTATATAGAAACCTAATCAATATTTACGTCTGCGATGTTTTCAATAGAAAAAACACCAATTTTTTGGTGTTCAGAAAATGAAAAATGCGTTTTTGGATTAAACAAACAGGGGCGAAGATCCGGGAAACTATGGTGGGCAATCTGGAGATCTAGAATTTTAGGACCCATATTAAGAAACGAATTTCGACTACTTATACATAATAATATTCCCCAAAGAGGGCATCCAAATTTAATTATGAAGCAAGATGGCGCTCCTTACCAGTGCTGCAATCATTCGTTTTTTAAACGAAAATTTCAGAGAGGGGATTGAACAAAACGGTACCATCTCCTGACCAGCGAGATGTCCAGATTTGACCCCGATGGACTCTTTTTGTGGGGCACATTGAAAGATATGGTTTACAAAGATAAACTGCCCACACTTTTGAAAGTACAGCAACGAGTTCGCGCTGCAATACACTATCTGAATGAAACGAATGCCCCATACCATTTAAAAATTGCATAGACTACTTGTATTCTTCAAAACGGCGGACATATTAAAAAACTAATTTAATCGATTTTACTTGTAAATAATAGGCATTAGTAGTTAGTGTTAATTTTTTGTAATCATTTCATTTAAACATTTAAGCATAAGTAATTTGCGATATTTGGCAACATTGTGCAAAGCTTAATATTGTTTTTAAGATGACTTCTTAACAATGCTCTAAAACGGTTGTGAACAAGTTCATAAGGACCTAATTCCCAAATCCATATCTTAATAATTTAAATCTTATACCCAGTTTTTTTTATCTGCTAATTAAGTCAAAACGGTAAGTCAGAGCCCCGTACTATGTTATATTTGAAATTGCTATTAAAGTGACTATTCGAAAATCCAACAATATACAGGGTGTCTCATTTAAGAAAATTGAGGAAACTATCATTTTGCGAAACGTGTCAACACCGCGTATTTGAAGAAAATATTTTCATTTTGATCATTGCCTAAAGAAAAGCATTGTTTTCGTAGAAATTATAGATTTAACATAGTTTAAAAAGTTAATAAGCAACCCAACAATGATGGTTTAAACAATACCCGAATTCTGAGGATTATCGCGAATAAGTTCGAAACGGTGCATCACAGATCCATACTCATATATATCGTTGAATTTGTCTTTGAATGGACTATCCCAGAATGCAATAAAATGTAGGGTGTTCTATTTTAAAAAATGCAACTTTGTTTTACCACCCTGTATATAAAAAAGTTACTATTAGGAAAATAAAAAAAATCAATTTAATAGAAACAACTTTTGTATTCAATTTTTTTTTGTAGGCCCCGCAGGTTTCGAGATAAGGTATGTGTGTTGCTTAGATCTCTAACTGAAGAGATAAAAGAAGCAATAGAATTAACACATTCCAGAATATTTTTTACAATTCCATATTTACTCTTTATATCAATAAGTAGTAGCTAGTAATTTTTATCAACATTATTAGAAGGTAATGAGACTATTATTTTTCTTTTTTTTTTGTAATATTTTTGCACGCATGTGAAGCACCTAACTAATAGTCTTACGCAATCTTACGAATCTTCTTCTCGTTAAATTTTCATTTTTTCTAATTAAAACATTAAATCCAAATCAAAAACCTAAAAATCATGCCCCGTATCGTCATTCTCTCGTTTATAAATTTGTTGATTTAAAATTAAAACACCACGTTTCAAAGTATTCATCATCATCATTTCTTCGATTATTAAATAAATAACGTGCGGCCCTTTTCCTTTTGCATTTTTGCCGGCAAAGTGACAAATAATTAAATGAAATCCAGCGTCGCCCGACTCCCTTCCGTAAAATATGTATATCGAGAGGGTATTTTAGAAAACGATGATCGTGAACCTTGGGGGAGTTAAAAAGGTATTGCAAGCATAGCGGGGGTGGTCTGTAAATAATAGATAGGGGTAGTTGCGTGGACTAAGGATCTAATCACGCATATATTTCACCCCCACGCGCCGATTTGCGTGTTCGATAGCGACCGTTCCGTTTTACGTCGGGGGTGGCCAACCAGTTGTGGCGTAATCCAAAGATGTGCGGCAGGAAATTTTCGTGCGAAATGCGAAATGTGTTCAAAATTTGCCACGTTCATTTTGTGTACATTTGTATTTTATTATTTTCTTACCTTTACCCACTTACGTCTTACGCAACAATCAACCAAGTTGTGAATCTAATTTTTTGAGAAATTATGTTGTATTACAGATAGCTAAAATGGACACGATTGTGAAGCTCGAATAAATTCGATTCGGTTTTTACTGTCTTTAACAGGAAAGTGGTGGAAACATTTTCGGAAACAAATAACAAAAACATCTGAATCTCTGCATGCATTTTATCAAACTTGAAGTCCTGGGAAAGGGTTCTTTTAGCTCAATATTTTCTCCATAACATAAAAGATAAAAAGATAGCCAAATAATACTCTCTCTCTCTCTCTCTCTCTCTCTCTCAGAATACTTGCAGTAAATAAAATAGTATTAAACTGTCAATAATAATAAATTCATACCCATTACCCATCTGTGCATACGAAGTTCAAAATTCTTAACATGCAATTGTGCTTTGGAGAACCATAGCAAAAATTATAATGGTTGTGTTTAAGTGTTAATAACATTAAGATTAAGATTAAGATTTACATAATTTTTGAAAATGCAACTGTGTTTACGAATCCATGCGATGGAGTATCCTGCTTTAAAACGCAAAGATCTTTTTCTTTTATCGGTGTTACTGTTTTCAATTAACTATTCTAATATTTTGTATTAAAATATTCAATCATATATATGGGGAATCAGTATTAAGTATTATTCATATTTTAAATATACCTTTATCGTTTTAATAGTAAATTTATTTATATTTTGCTAAAACAGCGAAAATTAGTGTTAAAAACGGTCGATATCCTGAAAATATTTCCAAAAATGGCGATATTATTTTGTTTTCATTTTTTAAACTAAGATCAGCGTGTTAGCGTGTTAGGCCCTTATTTGGCCTTATTCCTACAATGAAAGCAATATCGTTGTGTTCGTTTAAGTTATCTGTAGTGTAATGTAAGAATTTACGCTTTATTGAGAAATTTTGTAGTATTCGAGATAAGGCAGAGTGCTGTTCTTAAAAGGGCACCCGGTACATAGTATCTGATACCTTTATTTTTTATTAAACGTTATGCAGTAGTTAAATTATAAAAAATCCTATCTAGTTCTGAGGAACTGCTATGTTTCCCTGACGTTATAATTAACGTATCAACAGTATGTATGATACAACTAAAACATTAGTAAACCTTCTTTTACAAATCCCTCTTCGTTTCCGAAATGGTCGATGATGAGTACCGTAGATGGAAGCTTGGTGAGCACTGGTTATATTTCCTTCATTAATATTCGTCTCATTAAGAAATAAGATTTTCTTCTATTCTCTTCGGTACTGCTCTATACTTGTCAAGTATTTTCGCCGCCCACAAAAAATGTTTTTTAAAATCCATTACAGTTTTCTAGATATCAACGGAAACTAATTCAAATTAATCTTAATTTAATGTAGGTGTTTCCTTTTAAAATAAAAAAATGAACTTTTCTTAAAGTAAATGTGTTTTAATTACTCCGTCATTGCAGTGTCATTTCACTCCTTCACAAGTTTTATCGCGAATTATATCATATCCCTTTTTGTAGTGTTCTTACCGAATAATTTCGTTTAATTTGATTTGGGAAAAACGGTTTGCAAAGAACGACATATATGAGGCCCTTTAAAGTGCAAGTGATATCGGGCAAGTAACAAAACTTTTGACGAACAATTTCTAATTTGTTTTTTGCAGTTTGGCTTTTTTCCTTGCTTGACATCTTTAACGGATTATATATTTGTGTTACCCATTTAAATTGGAAGCCCTCTTGTAAAATGTACATTTCAACCCGTGCAGTATTCTAAATATTTTGGAGCTTAAGATGAACACTTATTAATTTCATATGAACAAGTTGAAAATGTGGCAACAATATTCACCCATTTTTCTAGACCGCGATCTTAATGTTGACTCTGCAAACGTTAAAGCTTTGAGTGTGATGTCATTGGCTGGAGTCAATTTAAATTATCAAAGGCACCGATCCTGTTTTTACTCAAAATTCAGGCAATAAAAATACCCCATTATGTCCATTTTTCATTGTTACGAGCAGTTATTCGATATGCAATATGATAGAAGGGGGTTTTAAGGCTTTAAAGGATCGATGTAGATAAAAAAGCAAGCACAAAGCTAACAACTGAGAAAAATGCAGGAGCCGCTATGTTAAAGAGGGTACGTACCTATAAAAATATAAATTGGTAGAAATTTAAATTTACTGTTTATTATTTATGTCTTGCACATTCAAATAACTATTTTTTTTGTATATTATTATATATATGTAGAAAATGCTAAAAATGATGACATTTTATTTCTCACAGAAACTTCCACACACTACTGTAATACCATTTACAAATCCTCTCTATTCCTCAAAAATCAAAATTAATGACGTTTCGCCAATTATCTTGTTGGGTTCCTCAGAGCTTTACTGAAAGAGTTTCACGCAGGACGCAGGAATAATCCAGACGATTTCTAAATAGTATAAATAATGACCTTAAAAACCACCCAGATAACCGTAACATTTTTATGTTCGACGATTTTTAAGGAGTACAGATAAACTTTCATTATACAAATGTCGCTGTGTGATTTTTTTTATAACAATAGAGAAACTGCTATAATCCTAAAATAATTTGGGAAGTAGCAACATAAAAGTTGACATCCGGAGACTTTAGGCCAGAAATGTAGTTCATGTAGTTCATTTTAATGTACCTCGTACAGCGGACTAGTTGTAGCCAATTATATGAACAAAACATTTTTGTATATGTAAATGTCAATAGAAAAAATCTCTATTAGAAAATGTTTTTTTTTTAATATTCAAATAATTATTTTGTCTGTTTGTCTTGGCTATAGAAATCTGTTATGAAAGATTTAAATATCGATACATTTTTTTTGCTTTCTTTTACTGAGAACATTGAGCATAATCATTCATTGTCAGTTTCCTTGCTTCTGGTTTAAATGTTAGAAGTCGTAATATAGAAGCAGAATTTTTAGAAAATGTTATAATTTGTGTTTGAATGCACTGAGGATTAAGATACTGTAGATTAGTCAGTTCTTAGCTGGAATAAGGGCTGATCTATCTGAAATCCACACCACAAAATATTGAACGAGTATTTTGAAAATTTTGTACTTGTAAATAGTATTTTGAACTTATTGTTCAAAGTTTCGATATTTTAAACTATTTGCGTTGGTCAAAATAAAGGCTCTTGATATTTGATATTTGATAGAAATATTAAATATTATCGCGGGTTCTCACTTACTTTGTCAAATAAAATTTGTTGTTCCAAAATAGTACATTATGCAACAAGTACAGTAAATGACATTTGAATCACGAGTGTATTTGGCACGACCGGAGCGAGTGTTTAATAAACGAGTGACCTAAAGAGTTTAGCAAACGTGTTGCATAATATACTTTTTCTCTGGGTACATTTTTGCAAACAACACAAATGCATTTACTGACATGACCGTCAGAATCGACAAACGTCAAAATTCAAACCGTGCGGTAAAATGTCCGAAAACATCCGATTGCTCCCAAACCCGTGCGGTAATATCCCGGAAATGTCCGAAGGGGCTCGGATCCATGAGACAAGAAACTCACGTGGTAAAGTGACGCTTTCCGTACGCTATATCGGTGTATAACTAGGTATTTTCCAGAAGGGAGTAGAAAAATATTTTTTTTGGTTTTCAATTGTGCTTTTCAGGGTTTTAAGAAAGTTTATTTGTTGTAATTTAATTAACTTTTTGATTTAATAGCAATAATGTAATTAAAATAATAAGTAAATGAAATAAACGCATAGAATAACTGGAACACAAAACATGCAATGCAGTATAATAGGTTAAAATAAACAATCTAAAAAATCAGTAAAATATTTTATAGCATCTTTCTTCCAAACTCACAGCGTAATTTTTGTAGTTTCTTATCCGTCATATAAACTTCTCATAAACTCAAATTGTTGTTGCTTAAATTGTTGTCTGTGTACTAAAGGTATATGTATATGTATGTATATTTCGAATATTATTTTGACAACAAATAAAATTAATTTTAAAATTGTTCCATTTATTAAAATTTCTCTAAAAATTTAAATTAATACAGCAATGTCTTATCAGTTAAAATATTATAAATATTCGTCATTGAAACTTACAATGTAAAGGACGGAGAAAACCGCTGCCGACTTGCGCAAAGTACGTTTCGGTATTATTGGCGAGAAAATCCTGCCGGGGGTTGAGCCTCGCAGGACGAAGTGTGCGAAGTTATTGCGCGATAACTATAGATTCACGTAAATATGTGTAAGAGACGTCGACGCCGGACCGTATTTGTAAAAATGTTGCAGCAATATTATACGTAATAGGAAGCCAAATTTTATTTTAGTATATTATATTTCATAAACCGTTTTGTTACAGTTTTTGCAAATTGATTAGACCCCAAATCGGTGTTTTAAAAGAAAAATAAAATAAAACCAATTAAGATACTCACAGTTTTGTTGGTCGCTTTAATGCTTTAACAATTAGGTTCATATTGATGGAAATATTATAACTAACTCAGGATAAATTAATAAAAACGACATTTGCCTCGTTGGTCACTTCCTAGATATCCTAAACGGTAAGAGATACAGTACCAGTTACATTGTAATATTTTGAAATAAAGTGTTTTGTTTATTGTAATTTATAATATTTTTATTTTCTTGCGAATTTTGCTCAAACTTATTACATACTAGCTTTGATTTATCATAGTTTTGGTTATTTTTTTGTTATTATTTATTATTAGAAAAAAATTCTTAATAGGTCACAGATTTAAGTAATTGCCTTCCAAGTGTAAGAAACACGGTTTGAATGCATCCAAGACTTACGTGCAACGTGATTGAAAACTGACGTCAGTGATGTAAGCTTGGTAGTTGGATATACATTAACGCAGAATTTCATTTCAGTTCAGTTTAGTTCCCGACAAAAATACAGAGACCATTTTTAAGAAGAATTATTTCATGTGTATGATTGCATCACAAAACATTTTGAACCGCTCTGCAATGCAATAAAACTTGAAGAGTTTTGTTACAAATTCATTAAATTAATTAATCAAATTCAATTTAACTTAGACGTTGTCGATATTCCAATTATTTCGCCATAATGACAAAAGCACATCCGAGTGGAGTCGATAGGGAGGGGGTGACTTTCCATAGGCCAGTTTGCAACAATATCGTCTGTAACCTATTTCCAGCGATTGCCACGTAAATATTTAATGGGGAAACGATGTATAGTGCTACACGAAATGCTGAAATTACTGCTACCGAGGACTTTAAATGATTCATTTTGATTGGTGGCCATTTGTACACTAAGAATCCATATTGCTCTTTTGTCCTCTCGATGCCAAATTTTAAACATATATTTCAAATATTATTTTTAAATAAACCATTGGTCATAATTTTCATAGCGTGTTTTGTTCTTGAGATACCTATGCGGGTCGTCGAAAATGTCATTTTTATTTAGATTTCAGTAGCAGTTTGCATGTTTCAAATGCAACCCACACATATTTTTTAAAAATTAAATGAAAATTTCATATGTTGACGTAATTTGAGCTGCTGAGATTGATCAAAACTAGTCCTAACATATATATTTTGACCTATGTGAATATTATAAATAATTTTTGCATCCACACTCAACTATCAACACTTCTACTATCAATTAAAAATAGTGTTGCGTTTAAAGCTATATCATATCACAGTTAAAGAAAGTTCGATAAAAGTTGTTTTTAAATTATTACAGGGATGGGCGAATAAATTTTATCGAAGACCGTGTATCGTAAATTACCGATCGGTGAGATCGTTGATTACCGGTCCAATTTGTCTTCTCTGCGACATTTTACACCCACAATAAACCAAGAAACAATCTAACGTTTTTTCTATAATTAGTTCTGAGTTCCCGCATCGAAAATTGCTTCAAATGTAGAAACTACCGACAGTGACGTAGAAGAAGGTAACTTGATAACTGAATAATAATACTAAATTCGTATTTCTCGAAAATATTGTTAGTTCAGTGCCAGTCAATTCTAAATACATTACATAAAATAAAAATACTCAAATATTAATTTTTCAAAGAAACTTCCACAGGCTACTTGTAATATTTTTTACAAAACTTCTGGATTCTTCCTGCGTCGGTTTTTGATGAGTCGAACTTGCTGACGTTTCGCTAATCATCTTATAACGGTCAAATTTTTGAACAAACGCTGCGAACAGCTATGGGTTCTCCACTATCACCAGTCATCGCGAATATATTTAGAGAAGAAAGCTGTCGACACCTTTCATCTAAAACCAAAATTATGGAAACGCTATGTCGATGATACTTTTGTCATTTGGTCTCAAGGTCCAGAAACCCTAAAAGATTTTCTTAGATATTTAAACGCTATACGCCCTAACATACGTTTTACCATTGAGTTGGATATTAATAATAACCTTCCATTCTTAGATATTCTTATCAATAGAATATCAGACCTAACATTAGGTCTGATTTTCTAGTGATTTTTTAGTGTTTACAGAAAACCTACGCACACAGACCGATACCTTAATGCATGGTCACACCACCATCCAACCCAAAAATAATCGGTTATCAACTCTCTTGTTTACAGAGTCGTAAAACTATCTCAGCCCGAGAATTATAGCACCTTACCTCTGTTCTTCTCTCTAACAATTTCCAAATTAAATGTATTAAGCATTCCATCAAAAAATACACTTCACCACAACCTTCCAATAGCAATGAGGCCGAAAGCAATCCTAGACTTGCCACTTCTTTACGTTCAAAACATATGCGGCAAAGAATACATTGGAGAGACCGGACGGAAAATATCAACTAGGCTCAAAGAACACGAAAGGGCCTTACGACTAAGACAAATAAACTCATCAGCTGTTGCCGACCACAATCATGAAACCGAACATACAATTTTTGCATGTAATCAATTCTTCTACCAACGAAAAATCGGAAAGTCTATAGAAATCTCTAAACAACAAACTCATACTTTTTATTTTATTTGCAATTTCGAAAATATCGTTAGTTTAGTTCTACAAAATTCTAAATCCGATACATAAAAAACACTACTAAAATATTGTGATAGCACTACACACAATTTGTCCGACAAATTTATTTTTATTAAATTATATTTATATTTAATGTATGTGTTTGATTCAAATCCAATTAAAAGAATTTGAATATATAAAATCGTTATCTAACAACTAATTATCCACAATAAATATCGCTTTTGTAGATACATTCAAAATTGTGAAGTTTTGGCGTTCTTAGCTGAATTCTTAATTATCGGTGATCGAACCTTCATTGTTAATTAAAAACAACAGTCCAAAGAAACTTTCACATTTTGCAAATGGATATGTAAGTATAAATAATTTTTGTCCTAATTCGGAATAAATAAATATTGACGCCACTGAGATCCTTCTTAGGATGTACCGCATCTTTTCTTTGCAACAACCTCATTATTATTCAAGACAAATTATTCTACTATCCTATTAGATCCTCATGTCTTATCCATTAAGAAAAATATATCGGCCCCCGAGGTGGTTATAATTTAAGAGTTTGATAGATCTTCCACACCAAGGCCTCTCCAGCGCTTTCACAAAAGAGTGACGCGCCTAAACGGTTTTAAATGCCGTACGGAGAAAAACTTTTCCTTTCTACGATTTTTTCGCCTTTGTACAATGTAAATTGTCGTTGTTATTAAATAGATCACTGGTGGGATAATGCTTTGGTTTGTTAGGTATAATGTTAGTAATGTGTTTTTGAACTAATTTCAAAGATGCTAAGTACCTACCATTTCAGATAACTACAGCATAAGAGAATTAATAAAGAAAAACTCATATTTCAGTTTTGGTTAATCGAAACCAAGAATTTAGTTTTTCTTTTCTAAATTTTCCCAATATTTGTTAGATAAAACAATTCTAGCAGGTTATGTGTTATGTGTTGATGTCTTGGTTAAACAAATAAGAAGAAATTAAAATCACGATTTAAAAAACTAGCAAGACATAGGAAGAGTAGCAACTCGGGAATTAAAGGGGCAACGATGAACACAAATCTTCAAACACGACACACACACACACACACACACACACACACACACACACACACACACACACACACACACACACACACACACACACACACACACACACACACACACACACACACACACACATTGTGGATCGAAAACACTGAAAATAATGTAAGCGGCTCTCAGCTACCCTGATATGTGGTAATCCTCAATAGTGTGGTAATTCCTCAGCTCATTTTAAGAAAATCATTTCACATTAAGCAAGACCCAAATGTCTTAATTTTGAAGACTAAAATATTCTGGAAAACTTATTCTTTTAATATCATCTAAGGAATTATTCTAAATATCTTATGGCGTCCCTTAACCGATCACAAATTTTTGAAGAAGAAAATGGTTACCTTTTATACAACTTCTGGACTCGTGCGTCGGGTTTTGATGGGGCGAACTTGCTAACGTTTCGCCAATCATCCTGTTGGCGTCTTCAGAGCTTGACTGAAACTTGTTTACAGAACCGTAAAACTTATCTGAGCCTGAGTCACTGAACCCGAAATTGAAACACATTACCTCTGCTCTTCTCTCTAATAATTTCCGCATTAAAGATATTAAACATTCCGTCACAAAATACACTTCACCAAAACTATCCAAATGAAGCGGAAAGCAATCCCACACTTCCCACTGTTGTCCTTCCTTACATTCAAAACATCACTGACCACATATCAAAAGTTTTAAAAAAATATAACATCAAAACCGTCCTCTTGTCCAAAACATCTTCGATCCGTCAAAGACAGCATTTTATTTGAGATGCCAGGAGTTTTCATTCCTGTCTTATGCGGCAAAGAATACATTGAAGAGACCGGACGAAAAATATCAACTAGGCTCAAAGAACATGAAAGAGCCTTAAGGCTAAGAAAAATAAACTCTTAAGCAGTTGCCGAAGACAATCACGAAATCGATCGTTTATTCGATAAAACTAAAAGTCTTGTAATCAATTCTTTTACCAACGAAAAATAGGAGAGTCTATAGAAATCCGTAAACAACCTAACAATCTTAACCGTGACTCAGGTCTTTATCTGCCACCAACATGGGAATCAGTCATCAGAGACGGTGTTTATGCCCCTCATTTAGCACCGCCCCCCTTAAACAATATAAAAGCAGGTACATGGTAAAATGCGAATCAGTTTCTGTCAAACTCTGATGAAGCCAAGTATAATTGGCTAAACGTTAGCTAGTTGTGGAAGTTTCTTTGAAAAATTAAAGATGTTTTAAAACAAAATGTTAATTCATTATGCAACAAGTTTGATAATCACCAGTCACGAGTAGCCTGTGGAAGTTTCTTTGACAAAAAAAATGGTTCCAAGCTAAAATTTGTTTTGAAAATTTTTCAAAAATTCACCGTTTTGATTAAAATAATTGAATTTTGCCGACTTAGATAATATATAATAAGAGAACATACGTCTATATGAACTTTTTTCTAAAAATTAGCTCTATAATTAACCCTTTTAATATTGACACACCATTTAGAGAAAGCCTGTATATTTGAAGTCCGGTATAAAAAAAAAACCTGCCAAAAGCGATAGAGCTGGCGAGGGGAAAGTAGAGAACACCTATTTCTGCTTAATATTTCCTTGCCTTATTTCCGCTACGCGCACTTCCGTTGTAAAAATAAAAGCGATGAATCAAAGAGCACGTGCCATCGGCTCTGCGAATAGGTCGCAATAGACCGACAAAAAATAGGCAATGTTGTTCCAATGTTCGCTTTGCATGCAAAAATTGTCGACACGCCCCTGAATCCTGAATACCGTGACCTCTGTATCCGCTCGCACTTTATTTCATGGGGCATTTGTTGTTAAGACAAATATCCCAATAAGACCTAAAATTGAAATTTATGAACTATTTTCAAGGCTAACGAAAACATATTTGATCAGGAATGCGTGTAATCCGCTACCTCTTTGGCAGATTTTTAAAATATTAATGATGGTATTTTTATTTATAAATACGTAATACATATAAAATAATAATAAAATTATATATAAACGATTTGGAGAAATCTATAATTGTCTTCTGCAGTAAATTATAAATTTTTCTTTTTAATATTTTTAAATAGCTAATTATTTTTATGCTAATACACTGGGCACTATTCTCATTCATAGTCAATGTGTGGGATTCACTTCTGGAGTCTTGTTATATTCGAAACGGTTGTTGGATGTTTTGTAAAAAAAAGATTAAACATATTTGGATTCCTTCCCATATATGTATCTCTAGATAGTCTATCCGCAGTATATTTTTTACATATCAAGTCTCTCTGTTTTCAGGAACATACCCAAAAACTTGGGGTAATTCCTCAAAACAACATCACAGTCTTAGCATTGTCGAATTTCTCAGAAACCTACAGAAATATCAAAAATTGAATTACTCAATTTGTTGTTTTGGTTTTAGCACCTAGCCATAATCAAAGTAGGTATAATAAAAAGAAAAAAAACACCTCTACAGAAACGTAGGGAGACAGCGGATAAAATGAGCCTTCCCACACCAATAGTAATATTAAAATATATTTTTTAATTATGGAGGTAATGAACCTCTGAAAACAGTCCGTAATTGTTGTTTGCCAGCTGCGGCAATTTAGTTATTTATCAAAAAATGTCGGAAATGAGAGAATAAAACAATTTTTCTGGTACGTTTTGTAAAATTGACTGCTCTATCGACTACTTCTTTTTATAGATTTAATCTGTTCTGCACGAATAAACGCAACGTCTGCGTACGGATCGTAGACAACAAAAATGTAACCGCTAGATGCACCAGCTTGAAAAACTAGACACGTTGCCCTAGTCAAACCTAGACCCGAAAACCTAACAACGACAGAGACAGGAAACGGCGCGATATCGCTAAAAAAAGACGAAATCATTTGGCGACGTTGCCGAACTTTCTCACCAAAAAATCTGTTATATTGCGGATGCGCGTGACAGAAAAGTTTTTGTTGGTCCCAAACCACAAGATTCGTTTTTATTAATCTACCATCTTAGCTGCCTTTTTATTTGAAGAATATCGAACTTCCAATGATTTTTTCGGTTTCTCTCACCTTGCAAATATTTCCCAAAAGTGTTAAGTAATGCTCTATGTTTCGGGAATAAAAGGCGGTTAGTGCTTTTTGTCGCCGGTTTTCAGATTTAGTGTAGTTCGCAGGAAAATCGGTGAATACAACTTCCTACTTGGAGCAATCGTAGTGCAACGAATAAGTATATGGAAGCAGTGAAACTTCGGCTCTGCACTGGCAACGTAATACGTTGTTACCACTAATGCCTGGTTAGCACCAGATGGCCAGAATGAAAACAAGTGCCCGAACAATTGTGTAGTTCGTAAAAACTACCTCGGTGTAAAAAACTCAACTCAAACAAAACAAATTGTTCGCAAACAGATCTAATTTTGTTTGGGAATTGTTAAAAAATGATCGAGTTCGTGTTTTGTTATTGTCCTGTTCTTTAAGTAAAAACGCGATGCAATAGGAATTACTATGAAAACATTGAAATATCGAACTAAAAATTTTAACCACTGTAAGTCATATTGAAACAGGATATGAAATTTGAAAATAAGATAAACGATGTTTTTCTACTCCCTTCTGTAAAATACTCAATTATTACCAATATAGTGTGCGGAAACTGTCATTGTACGATGTCAGTTTCGTGTCCCACGAATCCGAGCCACTTCGGACATTTTCGGGATATTACCGCACGGGTTTGGGAGCAATCGGATATTTTCAGAGATTTACCGCACGGTTGACGTTTGTCAATTCTGACCTGACGGTAATGTCAGTGAATGCATTCGTGTTGTTTTGCAAAAATTTACGCAAAAACTAATGGTCGTAGAAAAAGTATAGTATGCAAACTTTTTAACTCATTCATTTATTAAACACTCGTGCCAAATAAACTCGTGACTCAAATGCCGTTTACCGCACTTGTTGCATAATATACCATATTAACCAGTTGAAATTTTCACAATATTACAAAAAAATTAACATTTTTAAAATTTCATTGGGGCACCAAAAAGTCCAATTTTGATTAGCCACAACCCAAAAGCGGCCACCGTTTATTTCAGTTACTAAAGAGGATAAGAGACTGTTTCATTTTAGATAACTGAGTATTTAAAAATAAATAACTTGGCAAGTCGCGTTTAGTTTATAAGGTTCGACAAAAAACCACAAAGTTGATTCGAGCAAAGGACCGATAAATACAGTCATTGTTAAATATGACCAAACGGTCCGCCAATGTCATCATTAGAAATATCTATAGATACAGGTATTAGATGGTATGGTGGGCTCTACTACAGCAATGATTTTCTGCGCCTGCACTTTGTGCCATTTTCTTTTTAACCAGCGATTTTCACACTCTCAACTCATTTTCCAAACATCTAACAAGATCTATTCATATTTAGTGTAAATATTTCCGTAAAAATGCCGCACCCAAACTTATTGACGCCCTGTCAATCTGTCAATGCTGGTTGTTGAATGCTGCAAGGTCATTGGTTTAAAGCCAGATTTTAAATCTTCCTTAAACCTACTCAAAATTTTTTTCATAGTTGCTTCATAAGTTTCTGTATAGGCAGCATAGGCAGGGATTCTATATCAGACATGTTTTAATAAAAGTCGAATCCGGCCACAAATTGCCCTAGTAGCAGCATCAAAAATTGATTAAATGAATGAATGAAAGAATATCAAAATAATTGTTTTGCTGCATAAGCAAATAATTGTTTAAATTGTCAACGTGAAATAAGATGGTGCCAAAAACTATAGATGGCTGTATTTGAAATTTCGAGTGCCTGAAGAAATTTATACTAAATTTTTCTACAGTGACCTCTGAGGTGGCCACCAAAATTCACAAACGCCAAAATACCATGAGTGGCTTAAAATTTAGCGGAAAGTACTCACACCTGATCAGTGCATAATAAGGTATTTTAGCATTTCTGACAGCAGCATAATTTCAACCGATAAACCGATACTGATTGTGGCAACCTGGTTTGAATGGGCATACTGGCACCTTTGTGGAAACGTGCGGCCAACTGGGCAGATGATGGACCTTGGAATGCCAGTTAACTCCACCGTCCTCCCATGCCCTCTTGCGTTTTTAGAAGATCTGCAGACAAGTTTTGCATGAATATTATAGTAAAGGTTGACTAATGTCTTTTCCAGCGATTTTTTAAAATTTAAATATCTAGACACAGTATATGCAATTGTCCCGTAATAAATATAAATATATAAGTCCTGTATAAATGTTCACATACTCTTGTGGCACATGTTCAAATGTCACTTTTTTGGGATTCGTTACTCTCCTTCCAGTCTCTTGTAAATCGACGTTTTATTGGTTTAGTGCTCCGTTTGTTGAGGGTAAAGGTCAATTGTGATAGTCATTTAGGATAGGATTTATGCCAGGCGGAGTGTATGAAATAATTTGCGTAAATCGGCCTGCGCCGTCAGATTGTGCTAAAAAACTGGGTCGGTGGAGGCCTGAATATCTCGCGGTGTTCAACAATGAATATGAGACTTCATCAATTTTGACAGTTTCCAGTTTGTTGCTGTTTAAAAAAAAAGTGTTGTAAAAATGAGTGAAATTTAGGGGTGGCATGAGCGGAAGATCCTTATTTGGCTACAAGAATTGAAAGCAGGGATCGTAAAGAAAAAACAGAAAACAGATAATAGTGTAACTAAATGCTGTTCTATTGACAACAGACTTATGGCGAAGATCCGCTGGAATATCAAGACTCGAAAGAATAAGGAATGAACAACCAAGAAATCATGAACGCAGACATAACAATAATCGATGAAATACAAAGGAAACACTACTTACGAGACTTCTAGATCCCTCCTATCAGTTAAGCTCTGAAGAAGACAACAGGATGATTGGGGAAGCAGTTTCAATTAAGCTCTGAAGAAGCCAACAGGATGATTGGCGAAACCAGAAGTTGCGTAAATAGTATCACCGTAGCCTGTAGAAGTTTCTGAACGTAACCTGCAATCAGGATACTGGGAAAATCGAAGAGGATGGAAGCTAGGAATCGTAGGCCTAAGAATAAATTTTAGTAAGGCAATCTGCAGTTATTCAATTAAATATGATGGCGAAATTTAGTTTAGCTAATAAATCGAGCACCAGTAAAATACATTTGGACAATTAACCAAAATTCGTGCCAGTAACAATATTTTTATTTGTGTATAATTAACTGGTATTATGCAGGAAACAGTCTTAGAGCAGTGTCTAGAATGTTTTAAGTTTATTTTCCAGCTGAAGATGTCGATAATAAAGTGAAATAAAAGGGCAATAGAGAAAACAAAGTCATTAGTACCAAAATTCTTGGTCAAGCTGTAAATAAACACAAAACACAAAAAAAGAAAGAAGAGTAGCATTATGTTTTGAAATGATGGAAAAAACCAAATAATGGTAGGGATTTTTAAAAAAATATTTGTTTCACTGACTTAACCAGTTACGTAACGCCATTTTCTTAAAATGTGAACATTTACTTAAAAAATTATTTTTCTTTTAAATAATGTTTCTTTTTAGCAATGTTTTGTAGCCGTATTTTATTATAATTATTAATTATTTTTAATAAAAACTTGAGGGCCAAATTTATCGGCGTTGCTTGTTACTTAAAGAGCCCTTTAAAAGAAATTCATTAAGAACGCTTTAAGGGACAAGGAGGTCTTAAGGATCGAGTATGTGTTTAAGAAAAACATAATGATATACCTACATTCCTAGTATATTTTCAATATGTGAAACCAAACGTGCATGTCTTATTTCTAAAGCAACCTTTAGCTGATATGTCCCATTGTCCTGCTTGACGTCATTAAATTTAGGAAATAGCGTCATGGAACATATTCGCCATTGTTTTGTTGTATTAAGATTTTGCAATTTTGCCATCATATTTAATTCAATAACTGAAGATTTGTTTATTAAAATTTATTCAAACTCGGCACATGAATTTATCAAGTTATTAACTTTGCTATAAAATGTATAGCGGAGCCAATATTTGGGCCGTTAGGCAATGCATCACCCGGTATATAAACTTGCGTGCGTGGAAATCGGCTAACTGTAAATTTTTGACTTTATTATGTTTTTTTTTCTAGAAACTATTCATCTCACTCAAAAAAATTGCTATTTGGAAGACAATTATTACGAGTTTAAACTTGTTAAGAGTGCTGATCTTTTATATGCGTAGCTACGGATAAACAAATGAAACGTGTTATTGTGTCAACAAAAACAAAAAGTGCAAAAACAGCTCCATAAAGTTCGAAGAGTAGCTATTAGTTAGTGGACAATGAGAAGAAGACTGAAGGAAAATAACCGGACCCGAAAAACACCAGCAATTGGTCCAAAACTTACTTCAGCTCATCGACAAGGTACAAGGTAGTGACCGACGAAAAAAAAGATTGGCTTAACATTCCGCAAGAAACAATACAGAACTTTAGATCTAAGCCTAATCGAGTAAGAGATATTATTAGGCTAAGAGGGGGTCATATCCGCTATTAAAAAATAATTGTTGAGTTGCTAATTGTCAATAACCATTTGTTTTTAGTAATAAAAAAAAGTTAATTTGACGCGTGCAATTATTTTACTATGCTGAACCTAAAAAACAGAAATAAATGTTGAATAATTTAAAGTCGTTTTAAAGTACATCTACCATGATTGTCTTGGGGAAGTATTTAGCCAGGTAATTTTCCCTTACTTTCCTAGCTTTTATCCCAGCCACGGAACCTTCTTAGCTTCACCTTCATCACTTCGAGACCTTACCGTCATCGCTCCCTGGATAAAAGCTACTGAGCCCCTTCACCACGACAAGGTGATGATTCCCCTCGAAGAACAAGAAATGGGATCATACACGGGAGATCAAATACCGTATAAGAAAGGCCAGAACCGTTTTTAACCACATCAGAAAAGTCCTATATAACATGCACCTGAATATACTATAAGAACATGGGTCCTAAGATGTTATGGACGTTAACAGATGCAACATTTAAGCGCTTGGACGCCTTTGAAATATGGTGCTATTGCCGCATGATCAGGATCTGCCATCCAGCCTAACGCAAAAGCAACTGCAAGTCACACATAATGTGAAAGTGACGAAGATGGCGTACCTTGGACATGTGACGCGTAATGGAAATATTAATTTATCCAACTAATCTTGCATTTATTCGGGGCAGCTGTCAACAAGAATGTATGGACCAACAACAGAAGAAGAAGAAGATTAAAGCATATTAAATTGTCTTTCAAAGAGTTTTTTTTTTATGTGTTAGGTGTCCTAAATTGGCAGATATCAACTTCAAATTTAGCAGCGAAGTAAAAGTCCGTGTCCACATTTAAACGGTAGAATTTGGGCGCAATCCAATTTTACCAAGTATTTAAAAAAAAAAAGAAATTTTTTTTTGGTAATTTTAGCTTCCAGAAAAATATGTTTTCCTCCATAATCGTTCATCCGATTGGCAAAATTCTTTAACCGGCAGACGCAGAAGATCCAGTGCAATAACATTTATTTCAGTCATTTTTTCGATTATATACAGGGTTTTGAAATTATACGCAAAAATCTAAAAGACCTAGAAATTGTTTTTTTGCAGAGTAAATTATTAGCCGCAATTCAAAAATCGTAAAAAATATGGCTAATTGGTCAAACGGTGTCGCATCAAAGCCTACAATGTTTGTATTTGCAATTTTCGTCTATCACATACGCTGCTCGCGATATTTGAAAAAATCCATATTGAAATCGTTATTTCGGGCACTGTCAAGACGCGATAATATCATTGATTATTACGGCGCACTGCATGGTTCCAGAAAAAACTTATTTTCGCGAAAACCATTTACTATTTTCAAAAAATTCTTGAACCAGGAAGCGCGGAAAATCCAGGGCTATAACGTCTACTTCGAACAATGATTGTATCATTTTTATGGGTAAATTACTGGCGATAAATGAAAAACCGTTAAAGATGGGATAATTTTATTTGAACAGTATCGTAAAGCGTGTCGTGAGAGAGTTTCAGGTTTCGTCAATTATACGGGGCGCGAGATATTTGAAAAAATATCATTCGACAACGCTATTATTTGTGCAAATTTTAACATTTGCCGATGTTTGAAGTTTTTTTTGAAGTTCGACGAGATGTGAAGGACATTTTATACAGGGTGCATATACAATTAAATTACATCGATTCTCCGAAAGTTCCATAGTAGTCCGCAGGAGCACGATAGAAAAACAAAGTGTCTCTTTACCACACGAAACCGCGAAGTTCTTTTCTTTTATAATAAAAAGCTGTTTCGCGCTACGCGCTACGAACTTACCCCGCCCAGTTTCGAAAGCAATCTTGTTAAATTAGTAACCATTTTTAAGTAATTAGTACGCTCTGATCGCAAGGTCCACCAAAACATATTTGTGAATCAAAAATCATGTCAAAATGTCAATAACCCTATTTGTTTTCAGTAATAACAAAAGTTAATTTTACAATGCCAAACCAAAAAAACAGAAATAAATTGTAATCAATTTAAACTCGTATATAAACAGATTTTTTTTTAGTTTAGTTTAGTTTTAGTTTTTTAAGTTAACAATGGGCGGATTTCTATGCACTCAAGTTTATATATAGAAGCGAAAGATCAAAGTTTCGGGTGTCGGGTGTTTGTGCGGGAAAAAAAGTGCAAAGCGGCAACGTGGAAGCGATCCGCACCGAGCGTACGCACCGGCGGGCTACCCTCGCGCGCAGCGCACCAGCGGGACGACTCCCACCCCGCGACCACCCCCGTGCCTCCTCTGCGTCTCGCACCCCCTCCGCGTGGCGGTAACCGCGAACGGCGCGCTTTTTCAGAAACATTTCGGACGTTTTGACGAAAAGCGAGAGAGGAGAGCGCGGCGGCGGGTGCGTGAGGAAAACATTTTTCGGTCGTATGCGTACAGTGCATGCGACCGTGAGCTGCGGATAGTGCGTTCAGTTAGTCCGCGCAACCGAAACCCATTACTTTGGCTAATGGACTTGGCCGATTTTTTGTTGACGCGTGCGGAATTGTGCGAATGGATTGTAATCGCGTAATTGGAAAAAGTTTGCGAAAAATTTTAACCGTAAGTGATTTTGGGCGCAAAAAACGCCCTTATAGCGTTTCCGCATTAAGAATGTTTTTTAATATTGACGAATTCAATTGTAACTTTTACTGCGAATCGATGTTAAAGCTTAATTTCGATTTTTTTAAATTGTGAAATTTACGACGTTGCGGCTTTTAAATAATTCAGTTCGTGCGTATCGAAAGTGCAAAAATTTATATTTTTCAGGCAGTGAATGCCAATATTTTTTTGTTGATTTTGCATTTTTTAATTTTTATACTTTTAATTTTCTTAAAATATTTCTTCTTGCGGAAAATTCTTGCGCCCATGCGAATTTTCGTCCATTTAGTTCCCAAAATGTAAGAGGAAAATGGTGACGGCACAGTGCAATCAATTTATTGAGGGCACCGCCGCTCACTGGCTAGTATTTATCAATTTGTTTATCTTGAAAATATGCTAAATGTATGTACAATCGGGGAGTAATGTAAATAAAAATTTCTAATTCTATAAATTCATTAAAAATGTAACCAATATAATCACACACTTAATAAATTTAAAATTTTTTTCAACACTAAATAATCGGTACGTTTTTAATTCGCAACTTTTTGCACAACCGCTAAAATGCTTCATAAAAATTTTAACCGTAAGTGATTTTGGGCGCAAAAAACGCCCTTTTAGCGTTTCCGCATTAAGAATGTTTTTTAATATTGACGAATTTAATTGTAACTTTTACAGCGAAACGATGTTAAAGTTTCGAATGACATTTGCGCTGCCAATTTGACAACTTTTCTAGGCGGTGCAAAATTTTTGTTTTTGGCCCTTAATTTCCATTTTTTAAATTATGAAATCTACGACCTTGCGGCTATTAAATAATTCAGTTCCTACGTATCGAAAGTGCAAAAATTTATAATTTTCAAGCAGTGAATGCCAATATTTTTTTGTTGATTTTGCATTTTTTAGGTCTTATACTTTTAATTTTCTTAAAATATTTCTCCTTGCGGAAAATTCTTGCGCCCATGCGAATTTTTGTCCATTTAGTTCTCAAAATGGTGACGGCACAGTGCAATCAATTTATTGAGGGCACCGCCGCTCACTGGCTAGTATTTATCAATTTGTTTATCTTGAAAATATGCTAAATGTATGTACAATCGGGGAGTAATGTAAATAAACATTTCTAATTCTATAAATTCATTAAAAATGTAACCAATATAATCACACACTTAATAAATTTAAATTTTTTATCAACACTAAATAATCGGTATATTTTTAATTCGCAACTTTTTGCACAACCGCTAAAATGTTTCATACAAATTTTAACCGCAAGTGATTTTGGGCTCAAAAAACGCCCTGTCTTAAGAATGTTTTTTAATTTTGACGAATTGGAACTTTTACTGCGAAACGATGTTAAAGCTTCGAATGAGATTTGCGCTGCCAATTTGACAACTTTTCTAGGCGGTGCAAAATTTTTGTTTTTGGCCCTTAATTTACATTTTTTTAAATGATGAAATTTACGACGTTGCGGCTATTAAATAATTCAGTTCATACGTATCGAAAGTGCAAAAATTTATCATTTTCACGCAGTGAATGCCAATATTTTTTCTTGATTTTGCATTTTTTTTAGTTTTAGACTTTTAATTTTCTTAAAATATTTCTTCTCATTTACTTCCCAAAATGTAAGAGGAAAATAGTGACCGCACAGTGCAATCAATTTATTGAGGGCACCGCCGCTCACTGGCTAGTATTTATCAATTAGAGTAATGTAAATAAAAAATTTTACTTCTATAAATTCATTAAAACTAACCAATATACTCATATTATTAAAATTTCTATTCGATATTTTTCATATTAATACTTAATATATTAATAAATTTATTTTTTTTTTTAATTTTGCACAAGCATTAAAATCTTTCATAAAAATTTTTAACCGTAAATGATTTTAGGCTCAAAAAACGCCCTTTTGACGTTTCCGCACTAAGAAGGTTTTAATTTTTACGAATTTAATTATAAAATTTGCTGCGAAAAGATATTAAAGCTTCGAATGACATTTGGGCTGCGCCTTTATAATATCAATTTGACAACCTTTCTCGGCGGTGCAAAATTTTTGTTTTTGGCGCTTAATTTCCTTAATTTCCCTTTACGACGTTGCGGCTATTAAAAAATTCAGTTCATGCGAAAGTGCAATTTTTTTTTTATTTATAATGTCTAATTTTCACGCAATGAATGCCAATACTTTTTTTCTTGATTTTGCATTTTTTAAAGTTTTAGACTTTTAAGTTTCTTAAAATATTCCTCCATTTGGAAAATTCTTACGCCCATGCGAATTTTCGTTCATTTAGTTTCGATATTTTCATAGTAAATTTGAATTTTTTATCAACACTAAATAATCGGTATATTTTTAATTCTCAACTTTTTGCACGAGCACTAAAATCTTTCATAAAAATTTTAACCGTAAGCAATTTTAGGCGCAAAAAAACGTCCTTTTGGGGTTTCCGTATTAAGAATTTTTTTTAATTTTGAATTTAATTATAACTTTTGCTGGGAAACGATGTTAAAGCTTCGAATGACAGTTATACTGCCAATTTTGCAATTTTTCTTGGCGGTACAAATTTTTTTTTTTTGGTGCTTAATTTCGATTTTTTTAAATTGTCAAATTTACGACGTTGCGGCTATTACAAAATTTAATTCGTACGTTTCGAAAGTGCAAAAATTTATATATGTATAATTGCCAACGAATGCCAATATTTTTTGTTGATTTTTCATATTTTACAGTTTTAGACTTAATTTTCTTAAAATATTTCTCCTTGGGGAAAATTGTTGCGCCCATGTGAATTTTCGTCCATTTAGTTCCCAAAATGTAAGAGGAAATTGGCGACCACAGTGCAATCAATTTATTGAGGGCACTGTCGCCCACTGGATAGTATTTATTAATTTGTTTATCTTGAATATATGCTAAATGTACGTACAATCACATTATTCAAATTTCTATTCGATATTTTTCATATTAATACTTAATAAATTTAAATTTTTTATCAACACTAAATAATCGATATATGTTTAGCGACAAAATCTTTCACAAAAAACAATTAATGACTTTCGGTACCATTTAGCAAAAAGATCATATTAAAGTTAAATGTAAATGTTAAATGTGAAATGTAAATTTTCACACTCCAAATGCTAGGCACGGGCATGGGTTCCAGTTAGATTAAGTCAGTGGGTAGATTTCTCTTCACAGAAAAAGTAAATGTTTATTATTTCAAACATAACGAATGAATATACTTTAATCTTTTAGGTATTTAATTAAAGTTGATTTCTTGATTCTAAAATTATACTCGAAAAACTATAAAAACCAAGAAAATGTGTAGAATTAATGAATAAAAAACTATTAAAAAATTGAGAAATGAAACGTTTGTACACAGGTACCTTTTCACGCGAAACAAAACGGGCGAAAAACGTGAAACAAAAAACCGCCACCCTCGCCTATGAAACATACTTTCATGCATGTACACCCTCAATATCCACCCCTCCCGTAACAATGAAACATGTCGATAAAATCATCCGACCGCGAATTTTTGTTTTGTTCGACGCTAACAAAAAAGAAGACACAGGTAAACCGACGAATAGTGATAATAAACAAGGGTTGTAAAATATCTTGTGCAGTCTACGCGGGGCGGGAGGGACGAGCCGATTTGGCCCGTTGGAAGGGGCATCCTTTTACGGGACACTTTTTAAGGGTTGCTTATAAATTCATATAGCGAAATAGGGATCATAGTACAGAAACTAGTCGTAGAGCTATCGCCAACAAGTTTGGGTCGTGTTTTAGTATTACGGGGTGCGAATTTTTACGTTTAGTTTCGGTCGTTTGGCGTTTTTTTTTTTGCTCGACATTTCTAAAAGGACAAGTCAATGGTGCAAATTTGTTATCGATACCGTAAGTAGTTTTTAAACATTCGACCAGTTCACGCTATAATAATGGACATTTCCCATTTCGCATTAAAAAAAATAACTCGAGTTTTTATTATTTTTTTGGCAAATAATGGTTTTTGTTATATAACTAGAATAATTTATTATTTTTAAAATCTTTATTATTTTTTTCCAATTTTATTTTTAATTGGTTAGTTTTTATTTTAAAATATTTTACTATTTTTTCGGATTCAAAAATAATTTCGTTCAGTTTTGAAGGTTATAGAAAAACGTTCTCTATTTGAATGGACTGTCAAAGAAGTCGCAAAATCTACCAAAATTTCATACAATTTCTTATTAATTATAAATTACGAATTAACCCGTTGAATTAGTAGAATCGACAAATTATACTGACTGAACTTATTTCTTCTGATTTGATTGCCCTTGATTAAAACATTTAAAAAATGATATCTGTGTTTTTTTTTTTCATTTTCATTTTCATTAAAATTCATTTTATTGATTAAAATTAAAAAAAAAACTGTTTTAATAACATGAGATTTAGAACGATCTATTGCTTGATTGCTTACAAATAATAGGTGTCGATTTAATTGACAAAATTGATAAAATATAGCATTAAAAAAAACACCTATGTGCGAGTTAACAGCAATTTTTTTTGGACAACCGGTAGGGGAAGCGGAGTGAGAAACGGAGAGGGTTCCGCAATAATGAAATAAACTAGGCGAAAGTGTGCGTGATAACTGTTTATATTTACCTTTAGGGTTGCGTATTTGGGGCGTTTTAGAATTCGGTAGAGTTTTATCTGATGGTTGTGGAAATTGTATTTCTTGCGTATGACACAGAAAGCAAAGGCGTTTTTTGCGAAGCCCTTTCGTTCTGTTATTTAATTCCATTGAACTATTTAAAGTTGTCGGTTTTTAAAAACTTTATATATATGCAGAACTTATTTCCATCCGTTTTGGTTCCTTTCTATAGTTCCGCATTTTACTTTTTCCATGTTTTTAATTAAATATATTTTTGTTTATTTATTTATTTCTTTGTTTATTTATAAATAAGTCTTTTCCACAGACAGACGCATCGGTCCAATAAAAGAAAAGCACAAAATGTTATCGGTGGACTAGTTTATTTTTTACCAGCTCAATCTACTTAAGAACTAATTACCGCTTTTTATTACAGTATAGCGTCTTAAATGTCGTCAAAGGCTTCAAAGCTCAGAGCAAATAGGTCAAGATCCAGAAACACGTTCTCTACCCTGTAATAAGTACGGGTAGAGTCTGTTCATAGATATAAGAAAGTGACTAACTGATACGAATTAAGGAAAGACCCGGGCAAACTGTAAGCCCGTACTTTGCTTAGAATTTAATTATTTGGGGTTTTGTTAGGAAAGATACTAAACAATATTTATTTATTTATGTATGTATTTATGTTTAAATCTAAAATAAAATTACAAAATTATTTTTATTACCTACTTAAAATACTGAAAACTATTCACATAATATATCAGTATCACTATCGCTATCATCTCCTGTTCTAATTATTATTTGTTCTATATTATTTGCAATATGTTTAACAGAATTGGAGTTAACACAGGGAAAAACATTATTATGACGAGTGGCAGATTTCAGTTGGTACCAAACATGTTCAATGGGAATAAATATACAGTGGTAAGATTGTTTGCATAATTATCACAGACGTGTTTCTTTTGTAGGTTCAAGCTTTGTAGAACCTAAATTAATTGCTTTTTGGTATAATCTTCGTGAATATAGATGTTATTATACATGAAGTTTTGGATTGTTGCTTTTGTGTCACATGAGGATGGGGTTTTAGTCAACTGTCTACTATGATAACTTGCATTGTCAATTACAATTACGCTATTAGGAGGAATGTTTGGAACTAGTTTGTTTTTTAAACTAACTTTCAAATAAATCAGCGGTGGTGTCTTCATGGTAATCCAGAGAAGAATCTTTAATATTTTTCGCAGACAGAGAAAGTCCATTTGTAATCCAACCATCTTTAGAGCCAGCATGCAAAATAGTTATTCTTTTACCTCTTTTTGATTGCGCGTTTGTTTTACACTTATCAGTTGAGTCAACCCAACCCTTTTCAGGGGTATCATAAGTATCGAACCAGATTTCATATAAGTAAATAATTGGCCTTTGTTGTTCTCTGTAAATCCTAATTTTTTCTAGATATTCCAGTCGCCATTTCCGAATTCTAAAAGATTCCATTACTTGCCTTTTGTCAATTTTTTTAAATCTAAAACCCATGTGTTGAGTACACTTCCATAAGGTAGTTGTGCCACATTTAACAATGGTTTCATCTTTTTCAAGCCTCCTAATTAAGATATCTAATGTAGGCACGCTTTGTTCCTCGTATAACTGGTAAATTTTACGCCGTATCATATCTTGATGACTTTCATCTACACTCGAGAAAATATCAGCATCGCTTCTTTTTTTACTCGCTGAAATGGGATTATTGACAATTTTCCATACAGTTGATATTGGAATTTTCGTCAATGTGACCGTTTCTTCTAAAGATGCTTGCTTGCTGGGACCACGTTCAATGAGAGTCAAATAAACATTGTTTATAACTTCCTTAGTCTCAATAGAATAGTGTTTTCTACATTTGGGCAGAAGCATCTCCTGAGATACACTAGACTCGCACATATTTTGCATAATTCGCACACGATTCAACACACGCTGTATTAGACACGAAATAAGAATGATTACTAATAAACTTAAACTAAGTAGTACACCAAACCAAAGAATATTAAACACAGGTAGGTATAAAATTATTTTCTATTACAATTTGCGTTACCTATTTGCCACATTTTTTCGGACACGTCTTGTTTAAAATGCTGTCAATAAAAAACTATTTGACACAAGACTTCTTTTTTTTTTCGCAGCCTACTTAGATATATATTTAAAAGAAGACAAAGTTTTATTGCGATACTGGAGTTGCATCTATGTCAGGCCGGGAAATTTTGGCGCTAACCTCGTATAAAGGGCAAAAAATAATTAAATTAAATTTGAAAAAGGTTGTGCAATTCGACACCAAACAATATGCGGTTTAGAAATGTAAGAAATTCTTAGCGGTTAAGGGGAAAACAAATTTTCGAAAATCATTTTTCCTGTATTAGTGTAATTTTTCATTTCAAAATTGCACGACTACAATTTCAACTTTAGCCAATCAATGTTTTTTTTTGCTCAATATCGTTTCTATGTAACAACGTGTTCGGCGAAACATTCCAAAAAATAAAAAGAAAAAATATGTAAAATTGAAATCATCAATTTTATTATTGTTGTTATGTTGTTATTGTCCGGCTGTTGCGGACATCATCTCGTCCGAACACTGCCCCCCATAATCAATGAGATCCTAACCAAAACTATAGGTTATGCTTAATTTAGCTTCTTTAATTCTTAACTTAATTTTAATTTAATATTCTCGCGATTGTCATAGAAGAAACGTGGAAACAAATATTATTTGCGGCGTAAATTAATAAAGAATTTGAACTTTGTGCAAAAATCGGCGATAAGGAAATGTTTGCCCATACCGTTTCCTCTACGGTCTCTTTTCGTGGTTTTCGAATCTAGATAAAGAAGGTCTCGGCTGTTTCTACAGAAAAATATTTACTCGCAGATAGACCCGAAAACAGATTAGTGTAGCAAATAATTTGACAAACATGGCTGGTCTTATCTGTCGCGTCCGAAATTCCCTCGTCCCTAATGTGCGGGAAAATCGCTTTTTAATAACATAATTTTTTTCGAATTTACTCGGCCGAAAGACGCAGTAGATAGTTGCAAAAACAATTCCGTGGAACTATTAAAATGCAACGAAAGGTGACAAAATTATATTGCTTCGTCGATATTACAAAGAAAAAAACAGGTTGTGTTAGCATTTACTGCGGTTGGTAAGAAATGACCGATTGGCATCGCATTTTGAAAACATAAAACTGAGAACTCTTTGTATCGACAGAAGAAAGTTAATTTATCTTTTTATCTCGATCGAATCAGTCGATACTAATCAATTTGTTTCGCGATTCAGAAGAAAAGGAGTATCGGCCGTGAAAGTTTGATTGTTTTAAAATTTAATCATATTAAGCAAAACTAATAATAAATGAACACAAAAACGTACCGATAGTAAATAAGTATCCCTTAAACCCTTAAAATCAATTAAAAAAATTACATAAGAAGAACATGTGGTTTTATTGCAATTTTATTTATTAAAACTTTTTAGTAAAATGGAAAATTTATAAAAGGTTCTATGTGAACTTCCGTTTAATGCTTTTCAAGCGAAAACAGCAATACTTAACTTCAGAGCTTATCTGAAACCGTTTCGATGCAATAACAACCAAGTTTCAGTTAAGCTCTGAAGAAGCCAACAGGATGATTCTCGAAACGTCCTCAACTTTGATTCAAAAAATTACCGACGCAGGACGAGTCCAGAAGTTTTGTAAATAGTATTGGAAAATTAATTTTCTTTGTGGAATTAAAGATATTACTGATTAAATACGCATTATTCAAAGAGGACCAATGAGATATCCTTCGATTTTGATAGAAACCAGAAAATATTTGTTCATTTATTTGTTGTATGACAGATAAACTATTTTTTTTAATGTTTGTTGATTGCCTTTAATTTAATTGTAATCTCTTATATATCCTGCTGGAATACATCAATAAATATTTCCACAACTTTGGAAATTAAATCGCGAGTTTAAGGTAAATGCATTTAAAAAAAACAGAGACCTACTTCATTTCGATTGCATTCCTCAATTACGTTAATCAAAAATTAGATGTTAAATTTACTTCTACTGCTCTGTGGTGATAATAGTTGTCATAGTAGAAGAGATGATACAAATTTATGGTTTTTTTTTTTGTCAATAGCTGAGAAAAAATAATCTGTAATAATGTCAAAATTTGCATGTATGTACCTCAAAAGTTCATCATTCATGATTTATAAAACTCAAAATACAAAGTTTATTTCTAAATAAAGCACGAACAGGGCAAAACATAGCTAAATAAAGAAAATATAGACAAAAATCGCAAACTCTTTTTCTGCTTCAGAAGATTTCTCAGACATTCGACCATCCTGTCCTTGTATCATCCTTGAAGTGTCTATCGCAGAACATGCATACATCATCTTAATGTTCTGATTCATCAGTTTTTTTTTATTCGAATTACCATGAGTTGGCATAAGGGCTGGCCCATATTCAGATCCACAATCCAAACAGTCAAGATCTAACAAAATTAAAAGTTAAAATTTCACAGACATAAAATTCTAGCAGTAGGTCAAACGTTAACCGACATTTTGGGGTGGTGAGTGTATAGCACACTCCCAGTCAGTAATATACATTTAAGATACATTCAAAGGATAGGGTCACTGGCATGGAAAAGCCCAAGGTGACCTGGATTAACAGCAATGCCCACATTGGGATCCATTTCTCAAATAGCAAATAGACAGAACTTTTAATACACATTGTTAATGAAACACTCACACAAAAACAACAACAACAACTGAAATTTTAAAATATTTATATAAATACCGAAGCCAAAAATTTTAAAAATGTCTTTTAAAAATGGCATTCTCTTATTTAACTATTCTTTCCAGGTATAACTGATCAGGCTTAACCAACCATGACTACGTCGCAGCAACAGTATTGTCTCCGATGGAACAACCACCGTTCGAATTTGTTGACCGTTTTCGATGAACTGCTTCAAAGCGAATCGTTCACGGACGTTACTCTAGCGTGCGAAGGTGGCAGCCCTATAAAATGTCATAGGATGGTCCTCGCGGCTTGCTCACCGTATTTTCAAAATATTTTTACCGATCTGCCCTGTCACCATCCCGTCGTGGTGTTGAAAGATGTCAAGTATAGCGAAATCAAGGCTATTTTGGAGTACATGTACCGAGGAGAAGTAAACGTCGCTCAAGATCAGTTGGCAGCGCTGTTGAAAGTAGCAGAGGCATTAAAAGTCAAGGGATTGGTGGAAGAGAATAGGTAAAAAAATAAATCTCCACTGTTATACATTGACCTACATATTCGCCTAATTTTACAATAGAAAAAGATGAATAGTGATTTGAATACTTGTCTTTGTCATGCTCATTTACAATATTCAAATGGTGTTTTGCGCTAATTATTTGAATTAAATTAATAAATAATAATTAAATATGTATATAACAAAATCACATCATATAACATTATGGTAATATTCAATAGGTTGCTATACTGCAAGCATATACAATAAAATCATTAATCGATACTCAGATTCTTCAGAGCTACATATTTGACAGTAAAGTGACCTTTTTGGTCAACTGGAAGACATTGCTAACAAGGGAATAAGAAGTAATACTTTTTTCCCCGTAGTAGTACACTGCTCTTAGCTTTTATTGCATCTCATGTATAGGTAGTGTGGTCTACACGTTACACTATATGTCACATTGATACAATAAAAACTGTTGAAAGGGCATTTCTCAGATCACATTAATGATTATGATAGATGATCTGGACATTAGAAGAACCTACTAAAATATCTTGACGTTTTATAAAATTCTGATCGGTCTATATAACTGGTTTTAACATAATCGATGACGTCAGAACGCCTCAATGTTTTATATTCCATTTCATCAAATCAGTCATAGCATTTTTTCTCCTTTAACTCAAACCTTGAGATTATTAACAACCATTTAAGACAAAATGAAAAGAAGTGGTTGATTGTAAGTAACTGGTGTGATACTGCTTTTTACGGTTTTCTTTTTTGTTTTTATATTTTTTATATGTTTATTTATAAAAGATTTTTACCTAAGTTGGTGTTGCGCCATGTTGCTATTTTTATTTATATTTATGTTGTATCTCTTTTTGTATAATTGGCTCAGCCGTTGAAATAAATAAGTAACTGAAAATTTACCATTTAAAAAAATTGTTTAATAATTAAAGCAGAATGAAATTATCAGTCGCTGTATTGTGATACATACACTATATCAAGAAGAATAAACGAATGAAATAGTCTCTAGATTTAGCCTCAAGAACCCAAACAGTAGTATTAACGAGTATGACAGAGATTCTCTGATTTTTTTTATTTGGTTTTGTTATTTTTCCTTATGCTTCAATTTTCTGGATTTGCAGGTCCTGCAAAAGTCCGCCCCCCAGGGAAGAACCCGTGTTAGACAACTCCCCGTCGATCTCCACTTCAACACCAACCATCCAGAATCCCGTCCACAGCAGCAGCAACTCACCGCCACACTCCACCCCAAATATTCTGTATAAAAACCCTTACCACCTGTACGAAAGGAAACCTCCTGAGCATAACCCCAGAATGCCGAACCTGCCGATGTGGGCGGTACCCGGATTACCTCTTCCTCCCCACACGGCGTCGGTACCCAGTCAAAGCCACCCCCACGCGGCGGCTACGGCTGCCGCCGCAATGCTAAGCAGCGCTTACGAGGGTGTCAGCTCTGATATGTCGCCTCTGAAGAGGAAAAAGCTGAGCAGTTTGTTGATGCAGAGGGACACGCCTATTTTGCGGACCGTATTAGGTCAAGGTCAAGCAGATTCTTCGCAGCCCGTTAGTTTGGTGTGTCAAAGCGACAGCGGGGATCAACATTCGGGAGGCGAAGACATGATGACCAAGGTAGGCATCTATTAAAACTCTTACTTGCGCTACGCCGTTATGGAAAAGTTTACTGAATTAAAATAAAAGTTTTCGCACTCTCTGTCGGAACTTTGATGTGTCTGTCACCATGTGCGGTAGTTCGTTTTTCTACGGGGTTACGAGGGATCTCTGTATGTTTTTTTCTATCTATATACGCGTTGGTCTCGAAAAGTATGCTATAAATAACTAATACGACGCCCTTAATAAAGTTATTTTTATTAAATATTTAAAATATATTTTCATGAGATTTAATGAATCATGCTTTACCGCAAAGTTTACTAACTTCTTTAAAAAAGAAGGTATCAAAAAAAATTAACCAATAAAAAGAACAAGGCTTAAAGGGTTTGACAATAAAAAAAATCTATTCTTATCAGTAAATTGTAGTAGAAGTTTTTACAAAACTTTTGGATTCCTCGTGCGTCGGTTTTTGTTGTGTCGAACTGGCTAACGTTTCGCCAATCATCCTGTTGGCTTCTTCAGAGCTTGACTGAAACTGGCTCGCATTTTACTCTGTACCTGCTTATATATTGTTTGAGGGGGGCGGGCATAAACACTGTCTCTGATGACTGATTCCTATATTGGTGACAGGTAAAGACCTGAGTCGCGGTTAAGATTATTAGGTTGCCTATAAATTTCTATAGATTCTCGGATTTTTCGTTGGTAAAAGAATTTTAGTTTTATCGAATAAAATTTTACGTCCAATTTCGTGATTGTTCTTTGCGCCTAGTTGATATTTTTCGTCCGGTCTCTCCAATCCAATCTTAACCGCGACTCAGGTCTTTTCGTGTCACCAATATGGGAATCAGTCATCCGAGACGGTGTTTATGCTCCTCATTTAGCTCCGCCCTCCTCAAACAATATATAGGCAGGCACAGAGTAAAATGCGAGCCAGTTTCAGTCAAGCTCTGAAGAAGCCAACAGGATGATTGGCGAAACGTTAGCTAGTTCGACTCAACAAAAACCGACGCAAGAGGGATCCAGAAGTTTTATAAAAAGTATTACAAGTAGCCTGTAGAAGTTTCTGTGAAAAATTACATAGTAGTAAAGCATGATTAATAGTGGAAACCTTATCATTTTGACGTTGTCAATATTAATCTTGGAAGTGAATAAACAGAGCCATAAACAAATGAACAATTATAGCTATCTATTCGATTTGAACATTCTGACTGGCATCCGACGCTTGCAACCATAACTTCAGTTTCTTCTAAAACATATACTGTAGCAACTGTTAAATCCGGAAGTGTAATTAAACACGAAACCGAACAATTTACTCTTCAAATGAAGTGGGTACAAATGTCAAAAAAACGTAAAATAACATTTCACGCCTATCAACACTCGCCGACGGCCATCTTCTCGTCTCCGACTAGCCCATTCTTGTTACTTTTTTTTGGTACCCTGTGGCTCACTCTAGCGGGACCGTACGTATCTACTACAATGAGGCGCTCTGGTCGACGGCTAATTCGTGTATTGGCGGATAGATGGTGGTGACGGTGATCATTTGTTACAATACATATATTTATTACATAAATGTACTAGTCGGTAAGTAAATTCCACCGTTTGTTAATTTCCCAGTAGAATCTTGCCATGGAGAGTGAACTTGGCACCTAATTTCAAAGAAGGAATTGCAAATTTCTGAAGACGATTTCGAGCTTCATTTTCAATGCTGCCATCACTAAAATGTAAACTGCAAGTTCTTATTGGACTATGACTTTGTTCTAACGTTATATTAGCGTATCCAAAGAGTATGAGACAGAGGGGAAGGCTTCCATTAGTGGCAATGTTAAAAAGAGTACACGAGTTTCAACGCCTGTAGTGATTGTGTTCAGTCATGAAAACGGAAAACGCGCGGGGCATACGGTTCAATTCAATTTGAAGTTTCAAAGGTAAAATGTAAATCAAGTGGTATTATCCGTTACAAGCTGTAGTTATTTCAGCTGTAGTATTTTCAGTGTAACGCATTACTTTAAACCGCCATGACAGTGTTTTAGTACTTGGACTCAAATAATAGATGGCATTTGAGCGTATCGATGAGTGCCTATAAATCCAAGTATATTTTTCCAAGCGTGATACCTGCAAACAAAGATGAGATTGATTATACTATAAAATATAACAAACAGTAAGCAATAAAACCGATTGAGAAAGTGGACTACTGGACTTTCCCTGAAAAAAAGGAAACAAGCTTTTAAAATAGTATTACTTGGCCTTATCTAATGGACAACAAAAAAAAGACAGTCCCTAGTTTAATTAATGCCAAAACCTTCCACTACACGATACCGTGTACCTTGACGACGTCGACCCAAGTTCGCCTACTGCCAACCTACTGCGAGTTGAGTCGACCGCACACAGAGGAACGAACAGCTTAGTCTGACATAGACCAAAAAATTTTCTTTATATTTTTAGAATTAAATTCACACAATTATTAAGAAAGAACTCCATTTATTTTCATTTTTTTGTAAATTTGGGTGACAGATATCTTGATGCGTCAAATTTCGGTTAGAAGTGTGACTAATTACAAATTTTGCTACTATTGAATGAATGAATTGAATGAAATGTCAATGAAAAGCAAATATAAGAAAAAATCTGATATAAAATGTTGACTCTAGTAAATATTTTTGTTATATGATTACCTAATACTGATTAATGGTTTTTTGAAATTTTTTCACAAATAAGTAGTATTTTTTATCAAAAATATAATAAAAAATGAACAAATTACGTAAAAATATATCTATATCTAAGTTTTTGTATTTACTAAATTCCTTACTCGATGGGATTCGCTCAATATAATATTACGATCACGAAAATTTAACAGTTATCTGCTACGATCTGCTACCAAGGCGCTATGGAATTAACAAAAGTTCAACTTCAAAGCAAGTTTTTTTATTTTAGAAATTTTGCCAATTTTTTTTTTCTCAAAATTGTCTTAAAATAAACATAGTTGCCAAATGGTGCAAACTTTAACGCGTGCACTGTATTATATAGGGTGTCCCAATTGCCAAGCCATTGGCCACTATTGCTATCTCGGTAACTATAAGAACTACAAGGTTGGTCAATTGAGATAAAATGTACAGTTTTTAAGGGATATAAAAAATCTGGTTTCACATTAAGAAAAAAATATTTTGTACTGAGCTACGGGGGTTTTTTGAAATCTCAAAAAGTATAATTTTTACAACAAATTTTTAAGGAACATTTTTTTCTGTATTTTCTTCTTATTTTTCTTATTTTTTTAATTTGACCAACTTTGTAGTTCTTATAGTTACCAAGATAGCTTTAGTGGCCCATGGCAATTGGGACACCCTGTACAATTAGGCACAACTTTCGTTTAGCTGGGGTCAGTTATGGAAAAGATATTTATATATTTAGTATTATTATTTTATAGTAGTACATATTTACGATTTATTCTATTATAGTAGCATTTTGAAGCCTCGATTAACAGAAAATAATTAAGTTTTTCTCTGGAAATGCTTTTTAATAATTTGCATTAGTGCCAAAAATGGAGAAATACGAAATATTTCGGAAATATTCCAGCAGAACATATACGTTTTGCTGGAGGAAAACAATTATCTAGAGATGCTCAGTTTGTTGTAGACTTTTCAGGAAAACATCCACAACATGCTAATAGTATAAAAGGATTTTGTGAAAGCTTAGAGAAGCCCAAGCAACAGTGTGTTAGTAAGGAAGAAGCATTAAATATTCTAGTCACCGCAAAATTAACAAAATATCAATATAATTTTATTGGAGATGTAACTTTAGAATTTGTCAGGCATCTTAATTGTTTACGAAATGTAGGAGCTGACAATTTCTAATGTTGAAATACCTACTGGCTTTTTCAAAAATGACTATAATTAAGAACATTCTACAAAAATATTGAGTAAACAGCAATTGTCAGACTCATTTTTGTTGAACACCCTGTCTAGTTTTTACTATTTTATAAAAAAATATGTTTTTATAATAAAAATTCAAGACGAAAAATTTAGATGATATTTTAGCAAAATTATATGCATATAAAAAAATTGGTTGTTGTAATGTCGGAATTGACAATTTTTAATGTTGAAATACCTACTATCTTTTTCAAAAATGACTATAATTTTTAAATGACATTTAAGCAAAGTTATATGCATATAAAAACATAGGTTTTTGTAAAACGCACTATATTTTTGAGTTGCCCTGTATATGGTTGAAATCATGTAAGGTAACTATTTTTTATTATATTCAAGCCGTTGCTCTTTGTACAATATAACTGTGTATAAAACTCATTTCTAGCTTTTACAGATTAAAAATTTAAGTAAAAAAACTCATTTCCCTCTATTCCCAGAAGGTCCCATGTTCTGTTTTTTGTTTTTGCGATGAGTCGTCTCCAATAACTACGTCATTCGCATTCGCTGTCTTTACATAATAGTTTTGAGCGTCTGGCAAAGTAACATTCTGTGTACAACCTTTTGAAGCGAAATGTCGTTTAGGGAATTGTTTGAAAGGGAACAGTTTATTATTTAAATAATTCAACAATCCAGTCGGCAAAAGATGATGTTTAAAGATTTATGCTGAATTGACCGAGTTCAATTATAACGCCTTATTTCTCGTATAAGCTATAAAGTTTACAATAGAAAACTGAGTGTTCTTTCATAGAGAGGAATTATTTCAGGGATTGAAATTGTTTAAAAATGACGAAAATAATTTTGTGATTGGGAAAAAGCAAGAGATACACCTGTTTTTTTGTTTCAGTATTTAAAAAACGAACCATCGGAAGACGCTCAATCGCCTTATACCGACTTCACGGAACGCATGAACGACGAAGAGGATAAATCGAAACTAGCGATACCATCCTCGTCGCCTCAATCATTTTCCCACGATATGAGAACCTGCGTTGCGTCAGGCATAGCGACGTACGTCCCAGCCCAAAGGCAAGAGTACAAGAGGTACAAACAATACACGCGGGACGAGATAATGGCTGCCATAGACGCGGTACGTAATGGCATGTCAGCATTGCAAGCAGCTAGAAAATACAAGGTGCCCTCGAGGACACTTTATGACAAAGTGAAAAAATTGGGCATCACCACAAGCAGACCGTTCAAACGGGGAAGCAACGGTAGTTCCAACTGTTTTCCGTACGGCCATGGATCCCCTTACGGCGGACATATGTCGGAAGGGGAAGAGAACATAAATAACAACAGTGCCCTTCTCGAAGCCAGTACGTTTTTACAACACGCATTAGATAGCGGGGGAGGTGACGGACGCGAAGCCTTGGCGGCGATGGCTGCCGTAGCGGCTGCCCACGCCGCCAGTTCGGGACATTCGACGAGTCCCAACAACCACGGCCAAGCTCGCAGTCCGAGTCCAAGCCCGACTATGTTGAAGTACATGAGACATAGTAGCCTGACTCCATCGCCAGCACCCGGCAGTGATCATCACCACAGCGATCAAACAAACGGGAGTTCAGAGCGAGACAGGGATGACGAAGAAGATCACGTGGAAGATTTGTCCATCAACCGGAAACACGAGATGATCGAAACGCGGGTTATAATGCCGCCCATGAATGTATCTGCCATAATCAAAAAGGAAGAGATGCTTATTGACTCTATAAAAGAGGAAGTGCGGATGGAGATGCGCTTGGAAAGTGAAGCCGACTGAATTATCTGATTTAAGGTTTGAGCTTACCATAATGCTACTCGACCGGTGTTAAGTTTCATGCATATATATTTTATTAAATCCGTAACTGCAAGACAAAAAAAGCAATGGTGCAATATCGAATGTCTGTGGTTGACCACCCGTACTCACAACCTAGTTAAGGATTAACGTTTGTTTCTGTTTAGACTTAAGCTTAGGTTTAACTGAACTAAGAGTGCCTGTTCAAGTAGTATAACACAGTTTAGTTTAATTCGCACGGTATGAGGACCAACGCTCACCGATTTTGCTACAATAGTTCCTCTTAAAGGAATTGTAACTCATAAGACTGATAGATTTTATTATACGATTTTTTTATGAGACTGATGAATTGTAAAGAGAGAGAGCAAAGGGAAAATGTGGTCCTTTATACTTCGCGAAGCCGTAGGTTATAGGTGGACGACGAACGTTATAAGCCGGTGTTTTGTTGATCTTTAAAAGATGTAAATATATTTTATTTTCTGCCGACTACGAAGATAGTCGCAACTTTAAGAGTGTATCTTAGTTTATAAACTATTCGCGGAAATAACATAAAGGAATGCTTTAAGCTTGGATTTTAAAAGGCGCCGAATTAATTCAGCGAAATTGATTTATAAATTCTGGAGCCATATATCAGGTAACACAACAAAGTGGGAACACTATGTAATTTTTAAACAGTTTCAGATATTGAATATAAAATTTAAATAATGGTAAATTTTACTTTTTAAAAACATTTTAGTCCATTATATAAAAATAAATGATGACTAATTACATTCAAAAATTTCCATCACTTCGTTTCACGTTCACTGTACAAGGTAGTTTACGAGTTATAGAGTGTTCCCAATTTCTTGCGTCTCCTAATACACAGAATGATTCACGTCTAGTGTACTATTAACAGTTCCAGGGAATTAAAAAAACTTTTTAAACTTCCTACACAAAATGTAACACCTAACAAAAACTCCTAAAATAAAACCCTTCGGAACCTTTATAGGATATACTTCACTGGAATTTAAAATGGGTAGCAGATGGGTGTAGGGAAAAGTATGGAAATATTGTAGGTGGGTGGTTAATGGTCCATTTTAAGGCAAATAAGAAATCTCGTAGATATAAATAAAATACTTTAACCATTAAAATATAAGGCTCCTAGAATATACATTTTGACCTATTACTGCATAAATTAATAAATTTCGACAGTTCCCTTTTTTGGTTCTTGTTAATAAGACCACGTGAATCGTCTGATTTTTTTCTAAAATATCGACTCAATACTAGCCTTATAAAAAATATTTTGAAATATTTTCCCCCAAAATATTTAATTTTCTAAAATTCCAATGTGGAGTTGTAAACTCAAGAGAAAAGAAACAACTTAGTCCTCTACACCAATTGGTTGTTTTTCACCAGGATTTAATTTTTCTTTGTCGATTATGAAATGGATCCATAACCGTTGCAATATATTTCAATTTTTTTGAACAGAAGCGTTGCACTCGATGTCCTGCGGATTTAGATTTTTATTGTTCACTTAACACAACGATTTTTAAATTTTATGAGCTCTACGCGAACATATCTCCAATATTCCAGACAGCGAGACGTGTTAGGAGTTAAGTCGCTAAGTCTGTACTAACCGGGCATCCTTTTGTATTCGGAGGATAAACACATTCTTTTTTATTACTTACTTACTTAATCATAAACATCCCATTGAAATATTTTGTGCCTTCCCGTATATGTCAGCAGAGAATTTGTGCACCATTTCTTAAATAAAAATGTGCATATATGAATCTGAGTTACAAACGACATCAACGATAAGTGCCTGAGCTCGAGTAACCAATAATATGAAAGTTATAGCCATCATCGGAAATGGTTTTGGGTTGCCTAGAATTGTTTATTTTTAAGGTTAAGAGTTTAAGGCTTGTTAAAATATCCTACCACAATATAAGGAGTTCTGAATGCAGTAAAAGGCAAGCAAGAAAGCGTTTTGAACTTTAAAAATAAAAAACTTTGGTAAGCTGCCTCCCAAAAATTTGCTGTTTGTGTGCTGTAAAACATATACTGACAGTGTACGTGTGTTGCGTTTTGCACCATTTTGAGAAAAGCACTCGAATTACAAAACAAAACCGTTATGTTTATTTAAAAGCTATTAATATTTTTTAATGTCGCCTTTCAAAATTGCGTACTTGTTTAAAATTTTATTCTTTTCCTTTGTGTTGTATAATATATATTCAAGACTGAATTAAGTTCCATTTTATTGTTGTTAAATACATTAAAATATTTTAGCTGGAATCGTGGACCAATTTTTAAAAAATATATCGGTGCCTTCGTATTATAATGACAAAATTTTAACATTCCATATCTAATGTTTATTTATATAAATTGATATATCGCGTGCAACAATTTTTCAATTAAATTGATAATTTTTCGTTACTGAAACTGTAATGCAGTTGGAGCAAAGAAAACATAGACATTGCAGCACCTGATATGTCCAATCCAAATATTCAATGATAATGATATGTTTTTATTTTTCACTATTTCTAGAACATTAAATAGTATGAAGCCATTTCAATTACCCACGTACGTTTAATTTTTGCCATTTGTGTTTAAGACTGATGAATATTATTTGTTACATTGTTGTCGAGTATTTTAGAATTTGTTATAATTTTAATGTTGTATTAAGATCTCTCCGTTAGCTAAACTATGAAACTAATATAGGTACCATTTTATGGGATTTCTTTTGTTCCGATCAAATAATATCCCGTTTTTATCTACCTCATTATATTTTCATTAGAATATTATGACGCAAATTTTCTTGAATCCCAAAAAAAAATTACGCTATGTTGACGAAAATATAGATATTATATTATAACTAATATTTATTTTTGCAGAAATAAATTGACCCGACATTTTTTCTATACATAATATTCTAAAACTTCTCTATGTATATGTTTACCGTTAAGACATAGTTTATATATTATAATTAAGCACTATGCACAAGTATGTAAAGCATTATTAGTGGAAATATAAAAACCATTATTGTAACGTCTTTTTGTTATAACTGGGCTGGTGTTGATGAACAATCAGAAAAACAAAAATAGGCTAATCTCACTTTTTTTAAAACAAATTCTTCAATGACTTTAGATATGCCACACTATTGTGAGTTCACCAGTTTACGCGAAAAAACACGTTTTTTCTTTATTTTTTGACATGAACAATATTTTGAAGCAATAGTTTTTGATTTTTAAATTTGCATAAATTATAATTCTAACACACTAAACTCTCAGGATTATTTTATCGGTTCTTCAAAATTTTGTATATTTCATTTAATTATAACAGTTGCAAATTTGAACAAAAAAGCAAATTTTGATGATTAGTTGCAGGACATCGAAAGTTGTTACAGAAAACGTGCCTATTATTTTTTAACTTTGACCTCTTGTAACTCCGTTATTATTATGTTAGACAAAAATTTAGTTAAATCTTAGTTCAATCTTAGTTTGATCTGTTGTATCTGAGGTAAAGTACATTTTGGATACACCCAGTGTATTGTGCAATATATCTGTAATGACATATATATTTAGAAAGCAAAATTCGTAAACAACTTAATGAAGTTTTACTGTTTTAGTTGTTAATACGTTGTTTCAATGCATAGAATACTAAGCTTAGTTAATAAAAAATACGGACTAGAGACAACCTCAGATCTGATTTCTTCCGTCTTAATGCGAGTAGACTAGGTTCAAATTACTACTGCATCCATTTTTTTAATAAACTTAAGCCCGAGACAAAACAACTCAAAATAAACAATTTCAAAAACTTAGCCAAACATTTTTTAATAAAGCAATCATTTTACAGCTTGGAGGAGTTTATCCTTTTTCGAAATATCAATAACTGTACCTAGTCCGATGATTGCACCCTTCGACTCTCTGATTTCGGTGATAAGTTTCTGTGATAATCGGCGTTCAGCTTTCATTTATATCCAGATGCCCACAGAGCACTTTATATTTTATGTATTATGCTTTATGTTTTATGTGTATATTATGTTGTAAAATTGTTATTCTATTTTATATTTCGTTGCCGTGATTACATTTTCTATGCTAATAAATGAAATGAAATCAAATGAAATAATATCGGGATCTCTAAACATGCATAAGCATAGTTCAATATCCTTGTCTTTTAATGAATTGTTATCTATGTATCGGACCCATTGTTACTAATCCTAAATTTTCAACCAAAAATTAATTCTAACTGATTTTCCTATTCTATGGATCGTTAGATTGGCGAATGCCCCTAGTAGATACGCCTCATAGGACTTAAATTTGACTCGAAGACGAAAGTTTTCTATGCTTTGGCTATAACCTTATTTGCTTACTGATGACGTCAGACATCATACGATATTTTAAAGAAATTTGATTCGTTCAAATTTATGTTGTGACTGCATGGAAAAATAATTGTTATAATAAGAAGAAAAAAGGACGTGCGGAGGGATGGATGAAAACATCCCTAGTTTTCCCTCTTCAGGGGATTTAAACATACCGGATTTAGGCGTGCTCGATGGTGAGAATTAAAACACTAACATTTTGAGACCTAATGAACTTCTATTGCAGATATTTTAACCCAGTGTGATAGTGACTTTATAAAAAGTGACCTGTTCGAAGATGATGCCTTACTATCTCAACTTGATTTGCCTATGGAAGATTTATCTTTTGATTTAGGAGGCATTCCCAATAGTACATTCGTAGATCCACAGGCTTTAACACCTCAGCGAACTCCTCCTTTTAATACCACTCCAAATCAAAATAGCTATTCAGTTAAGACTCCAAATCAAATTTCTTATGCAGATAGTGGTCATCAAGTTTTGCCATCTCTGCAGATTAAAAGTGTCTCACCTGCTGTTCAGAATCCAGCAACTGTTATAATTTCTTCTGCCACTGTTCCCGAGAACACTTCACATGTTGTTTACAGTACTTTACCAGTACACACTAATCAGCCCATCATTTTGCAGCCTCAAAATCAGAATGTGGCCAAGCGAAAACATTCCAAGCATCAAAACAAGTCTCCAGTAATTGTACAGAATATTGGACAAATATCTTCAGATCAAATGCAACCAGTGGTGTTACAAGCAAAGCTTATAACAACAGAAAATCAAATTAGCAGACCCACTGTGATGTACACGACATCGGGCCCCACTCAACAGCTTCATACTTTATTGGGTACTCCTCAACTTTTAACTACTGCTAGCATACCAGTTATGCTTGACACTGAGAATAAAGTGGCAATTAATAGAATACCTCAAGTCAAGGAGGTTAAAGTAAAAGAGGTAAAAAGGAGTGCTCACAATGCAATTGAAAGGAAGTATCGAACTAGTATTAATGATAAAATTATTGAATTAAAAAACATTGTTGTTGGAGAAGAGGCAAAGGTATGTTAGACAGAAAATCATGAGCTTTCTTTTTCTGTGTATTGCTCTGGCAATAAAAGGTTTAAAAATTTTAATCATAGTGTGGATCTTATCACAGATTTTTAATTTCAAGGCACAAATTTGGACTTCATTTCTTAAAAAAAAAAATAGAACTGTAATATTGTAGTAAGGAGTCAGGAGAGCATATAACACTAAATGTTTTAGCGTCCTGTATCACTATTTTAAAATCTGACATATTTTGAATTTTCAAGGTGAACTACCACCATCAGCCAACCTGACAAATTGGCCGTCCATCACCAATATTAAAAAAAAATGTATTACATTATGAAATTTACCTTTGGTCAAAATATTTACATTATAAACATTATGATTATGCATTGTGTTATTAAGAATGTTAAAGTTATCATTCTTAAGTGTTACTCTTATTTAACCATTTCTTCTTTTTCTCCTGTTTTAAAATCCACAACACAATATTTTAAATTTTCGGCGCGAACTTTTACAATTTGACAGTTTTATTTCACTTTATATCATTCTACCGTTTTTTAGTTAAATAAATCTGCAATTTTAAGAAAAACCATCGAGTATATTCGATTTCTTCAAAACTCAAATTCACGGTTGAAGCAGGAAAATATGGCGCTAAAAATGGCAGCTACGCAAACAACGCTTAAAGGCATCCTTACTAATAATGTAAAATATGGTCCTGATGATACTCCTCCGCATTCTGATGTATCTTCTATGTCTCCGGAACATTCCCTGCCATCCAGTCCGGAGTATTCTACAAATATAAAGGATGAAAGTGATGAAGAAACAGTACCAATTGTCAGGGGAATGCTAGATCAGTCCCGGTTAACACTTTGTGTGTTTATGTTGGCATTTCTGGCATTCAATCCTTTTGGGTTCGCACTGAATAGAATTTCTAGTGGAAGCAGTAGTAATGTATCTGGTGGACGAACCATGTTGTCATGTAGGTATACCGATTGATCATAGTTTTTATGTTGCAGAAATAATTCCCAAAAAAAACTGCTGCATAACTTGCAATACATAGTTTGATCCCATTTTAGGGAATGAACAGAAGACTGTGTCATTTTCTCCATTTTCTTTATTAATGTGGTTGTTAAATATCGCTGTTTTAAGTTTTTGTTTCTTAAAAATGTTTGTGTATGGTGATCCAATTATTCCCAGCAAATCAAAGAAAACTGAAAAATATTGGATTCACAGAAAACAGGCAGACATTTATTTACTCGAGGTAAGATACTTTATTTTAGCCATTTAAATTTGATGGGTGGTTTCACTGTGATACTGTATGCTGTTTCTGTGCTGCCTAAGGCTAAATCAAAACAGTGGGGTTTTGTTTTTGAAGAAGTTGTTAAAATATTTTATTTTTATATTTGCTTCTTCATAAAATCAATAAAAAATCCAAAATTTTATTGTTTTAGGGCAATAAGTCAGGTGCTAAGCAAGAATTGCTTCGGTGTCTGCAAGTATATGGAATTGCTCTTCCAACAAGTCGTTTGGAATTAATGTTGTGTTTTTGTTGGCAAATTTTCAGACAAACCATGCATAGGCTGTGGATTGGTAGATACCTGTCCCAACATGCCGGTGGATTTTTTGTAGATAAGTGAGTTGATATATTTCTGTCGAACAAAATATAATGAATAACATATTGTACCCAGAAAAACTAGATTTGAAATCCAAACATCCTGTAAAGAACTTGCCCTAGTTTTCAATGATTTACACAAAATTCAGCTGGTCGAACAAGAGGAAATGGGCCATATTTTTGGTTTAACTACATCATTGAATGCCTTAAATTTGGCTGAAGCCGCCAAAGGCAGAATAAAGCCAGTTGATTTGATTGATATCTACATTGGTGTTGCATTAAGACTTAAAGCCAGCCTTCCCGCATTTTTTTACCTCTTTCAAAGGTAATGTTTCCTTATAGAAAATTTTGTAAAATACTATGAAAGTTTTAATTCCTTATTTTAAATACCATTTTTTCTCTAGATACTATTTGGGATTGGCAAAATTGGCCTCTACTTATTCATGCGATTCGATACCGGTTAGGTTAAAATGGATTTTTACTCCATATGGGTACAAGTACTTTTTGTCACACAAATTTGTGCAAGAGTACAAACCAAAAAGCTTACCTTTCACTGTTTTGGGAAAGATTATTGATCCATTAGTAGTTCAAATGAAGGTAAGGTTTCTTTATGTCTTACATTTTTATCCTCGATTAAAAGTAAATTCCTCCTCTCATTTCTAGATCTACCATGAACATCTTTTGGAAAAAGCGCTTTCAGTGCTCCTGGCACCTGGTCAGAAAAGTGAACTAAAACAAGACAAGAAAACTGACCTAAAAGATGTTCTAATATACATTGACCTTTTAAACGATAACATAACCATAGATCCTAAAATGCTGTTTTGCTCGGAAAATTACTATGATTATCAGGATCATGTGGCTCATTGGTGGGCCAATTTTATTGCTGTTGCATGTTACTGGTTGTTGAAAGAGGAATCTAAAACTGAGAAATTGTACTCGAAACTAGAAATATTACCAGATGTTTTAATTATGCAAGATGATCCATTGCCAAAATCCATATTAGCTGCCTACGTTGCCAGACGAAATTATTTAACGGCAAGCGGAAAAATCCCAAAAACGGAGATTCAGTTTCAGTGCAATTCCGCTAGCCATTTGCTTGCGGATAGCTTAACATATACTAGTTGCAAAAGGACAGATTCTTTAATCCTGGTAAGTGTTTTTGCACCTCATATAACTGTAATTGTCAAATGATATTGATTAAAGAAATAAAATATTTTTTTGACATCCTAACGCTAATCTTTCTTGTGAGGTGTTGAAGCAGGTTGATTTTTGTGTGTGTTTTTTTTAAATTCTATTATAGGCAAAGTAGGAATCCTTTTGGCAATGACAGTGCATTGTAGTTGCATTGCATGGGCTTTGGGAGTGCAGTGTTTCTTCAGTGCAACCGTTATTGCTAAATATTTCATCGGTCCCAAAAAAAGCAAAAGTAACAAGCTTCATTTTTGCTAAAACTTTTTTCCTTTGAAGTTGTCGCAGTTGCTTGTTTGCGATTGGCTACTAGAGACAAGAACTTCTCTATGGGAAGACACCTTGGACGAGAGTTCGAAACCACCAGCGTCCAGCAATTGTCTAACAGCTTTCAACAGGGATCTGACATCGCTGAGGACTTTGGCGGAACAGCTTCCGGTAAGTATTCAGTATATTTCTACCTGTTATTTTGCAAGTTATTTATTTTTGTTTGTTGTTTTTTTTTGTAGTTTACACTGTCCAGAGTTTTCCTGTATGATGCCACCTTGCGATTAATGGCTGGTGCGGCGCCCGGAAGAACACAACAACTGCTCGACCGAAGCGTCAGGCAGAGGCACGGAAAATCGTCCATAATTTGTGGGAAAGGTAAGCTCACAGCAGCCGGAACGCAAGTTTTGCAGTGAAACCTTTAATATATACGAACTATTTACAATAAAACTCTGGGTACTGTTTAGGCGACAGACATCAGCAGGACGTTGGTAATGAACGTCAACACGCAGCAGCCCTTTATATGGCATGCAAACATCTGCCTGGCCCTCTATTGTCTTCACCAGGCGAAAGGGCCGGTATGTTAGTGGAGGCTGCCAAAACTCTAGAACGGATAGGGGATCAAAAGTCATTGCAGGACTGTTACAAGTTAATGAAAACACTAGGTACAAATGCAGTTATAACAAATTGACGGACTTCTCTGTAAGCGAAAACTTTTTAATTTATTTGTTTAGTTGCTACATTGAAAAAAAAACTTTGTAGTGTGAAATGCTTTATTAATTTAAGTATATTTGTTATTTTTTGTGAAACAAAAATAAAACCAATAAGATTTCATTTAAAATTTCTTAATGATTTGCTTATAGAGCCCTGACAAATGAACTACTATTAATTATGTTTTATTTCTCTAGTATATTCTCCAGGAATTTTAAAATGTTGACCAGTGACCCTGTTGAAGACAATAACTTCTCAGCGTGGGTGGTAATTTTTGAATTATTAGTTATTCTAAATGTCGCCGCTTTTCCTCTTAGCACCTGGAAGAGATAGTAATTTATACACAATGTGGTTGTAGATCCCCAAATCCTTTTTTTGTACTTTCAATATATATATATATATATATATATATTTTTTTGGAAATAGCTGGTAGAAATAGGTCATAAATTTTGGCCAATTTCCTTACCTTCATTGCATCTTCATCTGTATTGTCATCGCCAGCAAAAATGACTTTAATATTGTCTTGCCATTCATCTTTTCCATATTCTTTATCGAGCAACATAGTCACCACTGTGCCCTTATTCCATTCAACCTTCGGTCGAGCTTCCAAGGCGCAATGCGCAATACTGACCTGAAATAACAGTTTCATGATGCTGCAAATGAAAGTATGATACAAAATATCAACTTTAAACCCTGCATGTTCCATAATTTCCTTTGCACTTTTTTCAATGTGAGGCCGGAGATGCTCCGGTGTGGCTCTAAAGTGAAATGTTAAGGTAGCACCTTTGTTCTCTATCCATGCTCCCTCCCGAACCACCGATTTTTCAAGACCAGCGATTAATGCTTTTACTTGCTCGTCAAATTCGGTTGGCAGTTGATGCGTATACCTTTCTCCTGTGGGAAATATCACTTCCAAACCATGATTGCCAGCATATGTTATATTATGGAGGCCCACCTAAAATGCTACTGCCTTCAACTTAAAATAAAAAAATTCATTATTTAATTATTTTGAAAAATCATTAAAAATCAGTAAAAAATAGTGACTCGCATCATTTACAATATCCTATGCCTAAAGGAAACTATTTAACTTGCATGGTTGTCTAATTTCGCAAATTTGAAGGGTAAAGATTGATATAATACATATTATAAGAAAACGTTCTCATTCATTTTAAAAAGTGCGCTAATAGTACTTGCCATATCCTTCACATTATCAACGTTTCTTCCGGAAACGATTGCAACAAATACATCCGGCAATTCAGAAAGCCTTTTTAGAATTGTTTTGGTTTGCGCGGGTATTTTGGCAAGGTCTGGGTGTGCGACTATTGGCGTAAGGGTTCCATCGTAATCCAATAACAGTGCAACTTTTTTTGACCCTCCCAAATAACTAAAACCGTGTTTTATAGCTGTAGAAAATGTTATATCAATGAAAATATAAAAATGTTTGTTGAGGTTAAGGCCTGTGATTTTATGAACGTTAACATGCATGCAATTAGATTTGTATTTTGTTTGTGTATTTTACGTTTTACTTACTTTAATAAATATTCTTCAAAATCATCGAACACGCGTTCGTTAGGGTTAGTATCTGCAAATTTACATATCATTAACAGAAAACAAAAGCAAACTCTATTGCTCATGGCACCTTTTGACATAGTTGCTACAACAGATACTAAACTTAATTATCTGAGCCTCGAATCTGCGACAAAAATTAATTATCAACACGTTTTTTGCCCCTCAAACTCTGCAGTTTCCACGAAACTAAAGCAATTTCTCGGTCATAAGTGCATTTTATTCGAATTTCCGTCAGCTTAACGCGCATGCGGTGACGAAAGAGGGGCGATCTAAATTCCAGCGGCGGATCAAGCGAACAATGAAACAAATTGCAAAATGATCGTTTTATTCTGAAATAAAACCTCAGCGGCATTAACATACAAAAACTAAAATTATACATATACTATTTATTTGGATATTAAATTTTATAAATCCACTTTGGTTTGAAATTATCATAATTGTACTGGATTTACGAAAAGCAAATTTGTTGTTACTTGCGCAAATTACTACTGAAAACTTTGTTCGGTATTGTTTCCTAAAACTTTATAAAAATAAATATTATGAGGTAACATTTATAAATAATCTATATAGATTAAATTTGTTTGTGCAAAATACGCTTTTATAATATCAGTCTAAAACGCTCAAGGAGTACATCGTGTTTAAAATAAAACAAACTCTTCTCGTATATTTGCAATGGCTACAAATCTTCAAAATCACTCGCGAGCGAATAATTTGATTAGATGGATTCAGTAGAAACAATGATAAAAACTAAAATCACAGAACATAAATCTAATGAGAGTTATTATTCGCGTGGGGCGAAAGAGTATTCGGAGTCTTTTTGGGAGGTAAATCATTTGTCGTAGGAACCATTGACATTTCTATTTGTACCCCTGATGTGGCCGCTTTGGCCAGTGAATTTCTTCGGTAAGTTGTAGGATCCAGGGAAGGCTTCCTTCTGTTTAGATGTCTCTCTATCCATCTTAACATTGTAAGTACAGAGTCAGTCGACGGCAAACGTCTCTCAGCGGAAGTTTTAATTATGTGAGACGAGGTCACGCGGAAAGTAGCGGCCATACCTTTCAGTGCCTAAAAGTATCAACAAAACGGTCAACGTCGCCATTTTTAAAAATTATTGTAAATACCAGTGTGTTTTGATAAATTTTAAAATACTTACGAGCATGGCATCTTCGTCTGTCGCATCATCACCGACGTAAATTATCCTAATTCTTTCGCTCCAGTCGACTCCAAAAGCGGTTCTCAAGATATAAATGGAGGCTCTCCCTTTGTTCCACTGCACAGGAGGTTTGGCCTCGATGGCGCAGTGGGCTTTACCCACCGTGAAACCTGCGTCCTGGATCATTTTCCGAGCCTGGACTTCTAGTCCTGCTCTCAAATGCACCGGAGTTTCGCGAAAGTGGAATGTGAGCAGAGCGCCTTTGTTCTCAACCCACGCACCGTCCCTGCAAACCGTTTCCTGAAGTTGCCGCATCAACTCGCCCACCTTATTGTGGAACTCTGTAGGCATGGGGTGAACGAATTTCGTCCCATCGGGGTGCAAAATTTCCAATCCGTGATTGCCGGCATATGTGATACCGTCAATACCCACCTGAAAAACAATAACCAAGGTAAATTTCAAGAGATCTAATAACCATACTAAATTTTTATACCATTGCCTTAACGTTATCGACGTTTCGTCCACTAACAATGGCAATATATACGTCGGACATGTTTGACAATCGTTGCAAAATATTTTTGGTTTCTGCAGGTATTATGGCCAGGTCCGGGTGGGGTGCAATAGGTGCAAGAGTACCATCGTAGTCCAACAAAAGCGCCAGCTTTAGTGTATTGCCAATGTATCTGGAAAAATATTCAGTTAATGATTAAAACGCATTACATTTTATCATATTCACTTTGAAAGATATTCGTCAAAATCGTCCAGAGTGACAGCTGGCATAGATATTGAACCAATGTCGTCGTGGTCCTCTTGTGTCATTAGAGAACCCATGGCACTCAAGAAACTCTTAGTCCAATAATTTACATCGTTCAGTTTCTCTCTCCTCCTCAAATAATTCATACGAAGAATCCGTTCATCCTCTGGCATCGTTAGAGCTCTATAAAATTATGTGATAAGTAAAATACTCGTACATTTTACAATGCATACTGAAAATGATAATTAAACATTTATTATCATATTTTACAATAAATTGGATTGAAATATCTAATTGGGAAAAAAGCACACATTTCAGACTTGTGCATATGTGCATGATGCAGCTGATTATACGACAATAAATTCCATGTATATCCGTCTGGTAAAAATGGTAAGACAATAAATAAGCAAAGATTGAGGAGAACAGAGAATAAAGCTGAGAATTATATATCTATTACATTAATAAGGAAAACAAAACAAGAGGAGCTTCAAGAATCAAAGATTTCATAATTATTTAATTGGGGACGTCATACAGTAAGAAAAGGCGGTTTGTGGACAGCTGGCTTTAAAAAGGTTTCGGGGGCATTTGAATTAGTATTTTATAAAAAAAATAGGCATATGCTATGTAGTATAGTCAATGGAACATAGTAAGACATTGCATAAGATACCAGTTCTAGAGGAAAAAGTAAACTTAAACAAAAAAGTTAATAATTCGAAATATTGATGGTTGTTTTTCTGTCTAAGCTCTTGGGCACATTTGTAAAGCAACTTCATACCTATGAATCACCTCAGAAGCGTCGTCAATTTCATACGGATTACAAATAAGCGCTTCGTGCATTGTCTCCCCGGCTCCGGCGAAAGGAGACACTATTAGTACACCTGGCGGGATATTGATTTGACAAGCAACAAATTCTTTGGCGACAAGGTTCATGCCATCTCTGAGTGGTGTCACCAGTCCTACAGCGGCATCTCTATAGAAGGCCGCCAAATCGTCTTGTGACACGCAACCATAAATGTACCTAACAAACAATATAGTCAGTCAATGGACGATTTATTTCAGTGCTATGCAGTTAGTCTACCTAATTGGCGACCAGTTAGCTGTGGTGAATCTTCCATTAATCCGTCCCACCAATTGGTCCATTTCCTCTTTCAAGTCTTGATATTCTTTAACGTCCGTCCTAGATGGTACCGATATTTGCAGAAGGGATACTTTTTCAATATGCTCCGGGTGCTTTTCTAATAACTTTTCGAAGGCCAACAGTCTGTGGACCAACCCCTTTGTGTAGTCCAGCCTGTCTACACCGAGGATGATTTTTTGATTGGTGGACAACACTTTGGGCGCTTTTTCCGCCAGTTCCACAAATCTCTCGAACGGAATTCCGATGGGTAACGGCCTCACTCTTACAGATCGTCCGCCGTGTTCTACCAAGATGTTTTTTCTGTCTACTCGACAGCCCAAATTCCTTTGACAACAGTCGACAAAGTTTAAGCAATAGTCGGTAATGTGAAAACCGACCATATCACAGGCCAACATACCCTGAAGAATTTCGTCAGACCATGGGAAAAGGCGGAATATGTCCCACGGGGGAAATGGAATATGGAGGAAAAATCCTAATTTACAGGGGATGCCTTCTTCTTCGGCGGCCTGAAACAAATGTAAGCGTAAAAAAGGTAGTAAAGACCACCATCATATAGGAAATATAGAGCCCCGAATGATGGGATGGGAATGATAATGGAATCTAGATTTTGATAAAAATGAAAAATAACCATTGGTGTAGGAGTCACGGCAAACATTATGTAAGTAAATTATTAAATTTACTGGAAACAGGCATAACACCCAAATTACCCCCACCATCTGAGTCACCGATTTTTATTTGTATTTTTTCGAAAACGGTTGGGTTTTCACAGATGTTTATGAAGAAAACTTTAGGACATCACAAGGTTCGGTGTTTTAAAACTAATTGTTGGCAGGATTACTTGATTTCATTCACTTTTTGCTGAATAAGAAAATAAATATTAATAAATCATTTTTATTCGACTCATATTTGTAAAAAGGAGCATTTTATGAGAACATATAAATTTATTATCAATACCATTATTATATATTTAAAATATAGGAATTTAGTTTGTTTGCTCTAAAAATTTGAAAATCTAGATGTGGCAAAATATTGATAATATTCATTTGTATATATCGATTTTTGTTTATGAAAATGAAAATTCATTTAGTATAATTTCTGAATTTGCCGAACAGTTAAAATTCTAACCGTTTTTCAGGCGAGATAGTACGATAGAAGCCTTTCAGATCTAATGTGTATACACGTATACGACGTAGGTTTAAAGATCTTCGTTTGAGAAAAAGTCCTTCAATGAACGAATTGTTGATGCAAAAAACTAGCCCACTTTGAGGCTAATTTCCAACCAACAATACCACGACACCGTGCTCTTGTAAGAAGAAAAAAATCTCATATGAACCACCAGGCCAACCAATCGAAAATTCCTCTTTTGCTTTACCATTGATCAAATACTAAATGCACTAGATACTAGATTTGCTCAACTTGGTCAACAAAGTCCACATTTTCCATTCTTATATAATATACATGATTTAAAAGCGATATATTAGCACACCATAAGGATTTCACTGATGGTGGTTCATGTGACAAAAATTTTTGCACAACTACAGAATCAGTTGCGAGGAAGGAGGCAGGCACGTTATTGTGTAAACTTTGTTAAAGCTGAGTAGGGCAAAACTAATATTTGTAGTCAATGTCCTTGTTTAAGTTTGAAAAAGCATGTGTAACTTTTCGAAAAATGCTTATTGGTACCTGTCGTATCCAGTTCGCCGCCAACATTAGATGATAATCGTGGACCCATACGAGGGGAACATCTTGCGATTTCGGCAATTGCCTTAGAGCTTTCATGGTACATTCGGCGAACTCTTTGTTCGCTATCACGTAGTTCTTCCAGTGTTCTCCCTTAAATTGTGCTCTATCGGGCATCGAATGAAACAATGGCCAAAATGTGGCGTTGCAACAACCGTTATAATAGGAATCGAATATTTGGGGATCCATTTGAACCGGCACCACCTTGTCCGATTTCAATCCGGCGGTGGGGGTGATATCGTCCGGATCACTCTCCGGAATGGGTTCGGTAGGATCTTCCAAATGTATTCCGGGCCAACCGACCCAAAATCCATTTCCGTTTATCACCACCGGTGCTACTGCGGTTACCAAACCACCAGCGCTGAAATGTACAAAAACGCCAAAGTTATTGGTATCGAATGGGTTAATATAAAAAAAGAAAAATCAATTCTGAATGCAGACGGGCAGAACCGACTCAGTATCTATACTAACTTGAATTTTTAAAATAATTTGTTTTTAGTATGAGTTGCACATATTCCAGAGTTTATAAAATTACTCTAAAAACTTTATTTTTCTCATTTTAATCTCCAATGTTTAAAAATGTATTTCAATTCAATTTCACGTGGAAAAAAATCACACTTTATTACGAAAAAACATTTCCCTTTAAATTATTTATTTACGCTCACTGCGGACTAAATTTCTTGTGATGACACAATCAGTATGTTCTATTATACCGGGTTAGTAAAAAGTACCCGAACAGTTAAATATCTCCAAAACTGCCAAAGCTGCAACGATAAAATTCAATACCTGACGGTTTTGGAATATGCAAAATTCAAAAATGCTAGTGCTAATGCTAAATGATTTTGTTAGTTACGGTGTGTGCCTTTAGAGTTTGTTAAATTTGTTAAAATTTCATTTTAATTGCTTATGCAGATTGTGGAGTTTTGTATGGATAAAATAAAAATAGATAGATGTCAGACGACAACATGAAAGATCTATTCACAAAAATGAAAATTATCTGCAGATAATAGTTTCAATTTCAAATTTTAAACAAAAAAAGGAGAGAGAATGTAACCCCGGGTGTTCGTTGATTGTTATTATTCGACGATAAAGTTAGGTTAGGTTGAAAATTATACAAGTTTCAATCAATTTACAATTAATCATAAACTATTGGAGTCAAAGTAATTGCCAAACGATTTGAAATTCTTGTCTACGAACAAACCTAATATTTTTGTTCGACAAAATCTATCGATTGGCCTATAGAATAGATGCGACTTCGGGGCCCCTCCAAACAGGCTTATCATTTTTGTTTTGTTTCGAGCTATTTATTTATTGGAATTAATAGAGGGTTCACTGCACTGCAGAATGAAAATATATTTTTATTGATAGATATCGATAATTTTAATGACCATTGACGTAAACTCGGAACGTTGCAAAAGCGACTTAAACGAGAAAATAACAGATTTGATGATAATAAAGTAGTCTAAATATCTAAGACATAATTGGTAATAATTAATAGAGACGGATCATAGTTATATTAGACACGTCTAGGGACGCCTTATCCTTATATCCCTAAAAGATGGGGATTACGGGTTGTTTTGGAATTCTATACTAACGACAAATTTTTAAAAAATGCATTCAGTTTATCGTACTTGGAAGAATATTATATTGTAAACGGGTGTAGGCGGTAAAGTGCAAGAAGAAATGTACGGGAGGACTTTTGCTGCCATGATTTACACATTATGTTCCTGCTGATACTACAACATAAATGTTTCTAAGTAAACATAATTTACCGCCTTTTTTTCAGCTATCCTTGGAAACTCTTACGTCTACCAGAAAAAGTTAAAAATAATTTTCTTGCCTAGGGATTTTCAAGTAGTGATAAGAATCAGTACTCGGGGCACCAAATTTATTAATTTAACAAAATTTCAGACTTTGCTTTGATGTCTTTTTTAACTGAGCTTTTCCCGTTTTTTACTTTTTTACCGGTTTATTGTGATTTTATGTCTATTATTTTGTACTATGTTTAATACGTGGGCATTTATTCTACTTTATAAATAACAACTCCCTTATTTTGATAGTTGAACAGGTAAATAAATGCTGTCAGGTAAACCAACATTCTTTATCCATTATTTTGAATCGATGATGTCTTGTTTGACCGACTGAAAACCGAGAACTTTTTGATAGGGGTCTAATAATAATAAACTTTTATGTGAGATATCGGTACTCCTACATCCACCACAATCCCTTTAGCATCGCCAATAAAGTGGAATTACTACATTTGCAATCGCAAAACGCCCCTACCAAGTTGCACAATATTTTTATGTAATAAGCTATATATTATTAATGTAAATACAATATCTTTCGCATATTTTTAATATGTTTTATAAAAAGTAGAGTTTCGTGAGTAAAACGTTGGGTTGTTTGAGATAAATGGTTGGTTTATCATGCAGATATTGTGACAAATAGTCTTTACATTCCAAGACGTTTGTTTATTTAATTAATTAATTTGTGACAATGCAGTTAGAGTTGCCGAATTACAAAAGGGTAAATGCACACAAACTATTAATAATTTTTTAAATTTCATCGATGTAATTGGAACACAACAATTAAAAAAAAAGTTGTTTGTACAAAAAAAAAATCCTACATTAAGCGCAAAAAAAATGGCACAAACCGGTTCATAAACTTTTGCCTATTTGCAATAATGATTGCAAGACTTCAACAATTGAGCGATTGACCCATCTCCAGAATTATTGTGCTTAACAGCTGCTGGGCTGATTGTAACGTTAATCCTTAAAGTCTAAAAAGGTTAACTCACCTAGCATTTCTGACTAGCTTCCCATCCTTGTTCCGTTTCAAGACGAAAGGTAGCCTGTTGGAGATGACGATCATGCTCCCCGATGAAGCGACCACATCTGTAGAATATTGAAATTTCGGTGGTAAAGGCGCCATTCGGAACAGTGAAAAATAAAATAATTGTTGCTCAAAGGAACGAAAATATTGTACGCAACAACGAGGTCAGTTCTCGTCAAAAAGTCATAATTGCTGACGACCGTACGCAAGCAGTGATTAAACTGGAAGTTATTAGTCCTGTATGTGCCTTTTATCACTATGATGTGTTGCAAAATACGGATAAGAGAGAAGAACAGATTCGGTAGTAGGATACTTTAGACTAGAAGCATGGCGCGAAGATGTGGCTGCTATAATGGACAAAGTCGACTCATAAGGGGTCATTCGAGTTATCAGCTTAAACGACTTTGGCCGATCTTTTATATTGATTTACAACTGTTAAGGATGTAAACACAAGACACCATCGGTAGCCATTACATCGTGATTTAAAAAACAGATGTAAACAAAAATGTGTTTTGCCTATCAACAATCAAAAGTAAACAACTATTATCATCAGAAATTCGGCTACATTTTTGTTTAAATTATACTTTTGGGTGATAATTTATTTAATATGTAGGCCGCTTAATAATCCCATCAAGCAAGTGTTCTCTTAAAGGTCCAAACACGCTAAATTTGGTATTAGTTGCTTCCGTTACCCTTGCTCCTGGATGATCGGTAAAAATGCCTACCCACAAATAGCAATTTTGGAATGCGTGCCGTAGCAGTACTAAGACGGTGTCAATATCCGTAAAATCTCTTGTTTGTTTTGCCACGTTCTAAGGAAATTCGGTGTATTATACCGCCAATGTCGTTCATCAAGTGTAAATCACGCTGGTACTTTGTGGTCCGTAAGCACGTTTTCAAGATCGCTCTGGAATGACGTCAATCGCCGACCTTCGTGTTATTTTTTGGCCCCTATGTTGAGATAAAAACATTTCTGGCAGCGACGCTCGCAGAACGTGATGCAAAAAATTTTTCCGAATTCCATCAGTTATAAGAAATTTTATATACCTGTAGGTGGAGGCATAATCATTGATCTATAATCCCGCTAAAACAGCAGAGCTTTATAAGGTCCATTCTAACAACTTACTGTATACCGGCGTTCATGTTCCGTTCATTATTTTATTTATCCACGTAAGATTTTAGTCAACAAGCACTTCAACGTTGACATTTAACTGACATCACGTATACTTTTAACGGTGTAACGATCAATGTCATAATATGGGGTAGAAGGTTAGGTAGGAAGGTAAGCCGCTGTGATATAGTTACTATGTTCAAAATAGTGTATTATGCAACAAGTGCGGTAAACGGCATTTGACTCACGAGTTTATTTGACACGAGCAGAGCGCAGCGGAACGAGTTTTTAATAAAAGAGTGAGTTAAAAAATTTGCCGAACGTGTTGCATACTATACTTTTTCTACGACCGTTAGTTTTCGGGTCCATTTTCGCAAAACACGAATACATTCACTGACATGACCGTCAGAATTGACAAACGTCAAAATTCAAGGCGTGGAAAATATCTCCGAAAACGTCCGATTACTCCAACAAGTGCGGTAAACGGCATTTGACTCACGAGTTTTTAATAAAAGAGTGAGTTAAAAAGTTTACCGAACGTGTTGCATACTATACTTTTTCTACGACCGTTAGTTTTTGGGTACATTTTCGCAAAACAACACGAATACAGTCACTGACATGACCGTCAGAATTGACAAACGTCAAAATTCATAGTGTCGGAAATATCTCCGAAAACATCCGGCTCGGATTCGTGGGAAACGAAACTGACGTGTTAAAGTGACGCTTCACACACGCTAGATCGGTGGGTAAGTAGGTATTTTACGGATGGGAGTAGAAAAAAGTTATTATCATACGCCATGGCAGTCACACAGTATAATTGTTGGTTTTCTAATCAGTGTTAATAATTGTATTGACTAATTTAAGTTTGAGGAATAATGAGCTAAAATGAATCAAATATATCCCAAAGAGTCTTAGTTAAGGAGAGTGTAATTTTTTACTAATGCATAGACGACGAGGCTGTTGCTTATAACTGTTACGCTATCGATAAATTCTATTAGGTTTGCTTTGCGAAAAGATTGCCTTATTTATTATTATTTGGACTAGTTTAATGTAGTCCGATCGGGTTTTGTTATTATTAATAAAACCCGAATGCCTGAGGACTGACTTCGAAGCCTAATTTATAAAAATGATTTAGGCATTATCGTCTGATTATCTTCGACCTTCTGATTTTAGTTTTTTAGATTTTTAGAATTTCGATGGTTATAAGTATAAGAAAATTATATTCCCTTTTTATTTATCGAAGGTTTTACTGAACTTTGATGATAATTATTAATTTCCTCATGGTAGACGTGATACTTATACCAAAATTTGGACAGTGATTTGTGTTTTTATCAATATCTGCATATCGATATCAAAATATCTCTAACTCTACTTACTACTATCATTAATTGCTATTTTTGGTAGATCACAAGTGCCGCGAAGAAATTTTTTAAAATTGATGGTATGGTTAGTTACAGCCAATACAGACGTTACCTAAATATCAAAATAAATTACAAATATACTACAAAAATATACAATATTTTTTTACATTCCCTGAGATAAAGCAATAATAAATACCACAGTTCAAGTTTTATAATTTTTTTATAAAAATATAATTAATCAGGTTTCAAAAATATTACGAAGGTTTTTGGCCACAAGCGTGACAAACGACATTTTAGTCACGAGTACATAAACGAGTGACTGAAGAAGTTTATCAATACGTGTTGTATTCTACACTTTTTCTACGACCATCAGATTTGGCGACATTTTTCTAATAGAGCTTATTCAAAGTAGCAACTGAGTTGCGATTTAGAGCTGAAAAAAACAATTTCTTTACCACGCAGTATTGTGAAAAAGAGTTGCAGATATTTTGCTTAGTTTATACATATGGAATGGATATAGTAATCGTGATTACAGTGATTATCAATTAAAACATGTCAGATATTTGGTTAGTTCCAAGTTAATAAAATTTAGCATTAGCTTATTAAATTAATTGTAACTGAAAAACATCTTCTTTACGATTGTGTTCAAATGGAACACTATTTAGCTTTTAATCGATTTTCAAAACAAACGATTATTAACATTATTTTCCCAAAATCCTATTCGATAACGAATAATAACCAAAGCTTCAAAGACAAGTTTCGGAGAAAACGATATCAGTACGACTGCTAGCGAAAAGCATACCAAACAAAATTTGAAAATGAGTAATTTGAAAGGATGTGTGAAAAGTTTATAGGAAGTTAAACAAAAATTATCATGATGGCTCAAGAAGCAAGTTTGCTAACATAAAATATAGATAGATACTAAATACCAAACTTGCGGGGGAAAATTTAAACATTATATTAATAAATTTTGGGTAGATGTGTATCAATTTATCCAAAAGTTGTTAGACGAGATCAATATACTGTATATTTTAGGATTTTCATAATACAACACCGAAAAAAAAACGACTTGAGTCGAACATCAAAATATCATACCAAATATTATGGATTCAAAAAACAATTGCGTTATGCCCAGAAATAATAATAATGAATAGGATAGTTATTGTCGCTTCTTTATTGCAGAAAACATATCGGTCCAAACTCTTGCGGAAAGTGTATTTTTCTCTTAATAAAAGTATCACTTTTCGCACTTGTTAAGAACTACACTATAATTAATAATCAAAACGGCACATAAACCAACATACTTGCTTCGAATGGTATATTATGCCACGTCATAGTTGATTATCGAGAGTGTCCATTAAAATCCACGATTAATTTTCTAGCGACGGCACTAAACTTGGAAATAACACCGCGCAGTTAACTTTTATATGTACATGCAGTTCCGTCTTTACGATCCTATATGCGAGATCGCACCGAATCACTCAACCCTTACATGATAACGTGCGTGTAAATTTAAACAATCACGCATTTTGTCAGTGAGAAAATTTGTCATCAAACAGTTTTATTTATAAACACTCTGGAATCGCGCAACACTTTCAGCTTCCCGCACGATGCCAATATGCGAGATATATAAACAGTGGGATATTTAATTTTTGGACCACGATTTTATCGATAAGATAGCTACGTCGCGATAAAAAATTCGTCGTGTTTAACCAAAATTTAAAAGTAAATTGAGTACGATTAGCTACTAACTACTTCAAAATGTCCTTCACGAGAGATAACCTTTCCAAATGTGATGTTATGGGTTCTACTTAGACTAATAAAATTGTTTCTGCCATTTGGTAAACCTAAACCCAATAAGTTTCCGGATATAGAAAAAGGGATTTACCAATAGCGGATAATGTGTAAGAAATGAACTATATACAGGGAGTCTCAGCAAGAAAATTCTCGATATCTTCGACTACAACATTTTTAATATGCACTTACACCAGACATGGGTTTCTTCTGACTTATTTTAAACACCATATACATATACAATTTCGTTTTTTAGTATTTATGAAAATTCAAGACATATATACCTAATCTTATAGATCTTTGCCATCTTTTAGGTAGGTAGGTCAAAAATAACCGCTTACAGAATAAATCTGCAAATTTTTTCCATATGCAATTATTTCAATTATTCTATGTAGAAAAACGCTCGTTTAACATAATTATACACACATAAACACTCCTATTATTAAGGAAAAACATTAAAGATATGTCTTTTAAGTCGATATAATACAAACATTTCAACATTCAGACTTTTGAACAGATCTAAGACTCCTCGACTTTGTGATTAATTAGCAAAAAACCGATATCGCGAAATGAGATTAATCATATTTTTCCATTCTCTTAAAATTATTCCGACACGTTATCTGCAAAAAAATAAATATTAATTAAATTAAAAATTCTGCTTCCCAAGCCGCAAAGAGTGATTGCAAAGTCGATCGGCAAATCCCCGTTAATTCAAAACTATCTCGTACGTCTGGAAGATTTTCTACTCGGATTTACAGTAACGCATAATAGTACCTAGGGGTGCGTGGGGCTGGACGGGCCACTTAAGCTTTTTATTATTTTTTGTGGCTTTCAACCACCAAGTCGATTTGACTGACTTTAACTAAATTTAGCCAAATTCTGGCGAAACTTCTTTATTAAAAAGTATTTAATAAAAAAAAAACATTACTAATTAGTAATTATTTTTCTATCGATTAAAAATTTGTTATTAGGATTTATAAGATTTTCGAAAGCTCTGGCTTTAGGCTAAAGCCATGGAATTATCCAAAAAATAAATAACATTTTCAATAAATTAATTATACTTCGGTTATAATAATATGAATTTTTTTTTCAGAATTTTTAAGCCCACTATTTTACCCCTTGTATTAAGCAAAGAGTTAAAAAAGCACAAATAACCAGAATTTATAATTATTAGAAGAAAAAACGAAAAAAAAAATTTAGTGAATTCATGAGGTGGGCCTCCTTGCTCCACCCTTGCCTATATTATGAAACAAGTTTTATCAACGAGACTTTAGCGAGGAGTTTGTTTAGGTATGAGCCGAGAGTGTTTAATAAACGCGTGGCTGAAGATTATAAAGCTATTGCATACCCTGCCCTAATGAGCGTGCTTTGTAGATTTAAAATCTACGAAAAATCGTATTCCCACGCAGTAATCTTAGTTTAAAATGTGGCACTTTAGACTGCCACGAATGCGGAGATTAAATCAAATTTTTCAAAGGCATGTTTTGCTCGCAGGCGCCGAATCAAAAATTGAATTGACTTTTCTCAAAATTGGCATGCTGATAATTCGTGATATCGCGTATATTCGTTTCGGTTATTCTGATTCAACGTAAACAAAATTTTTCCGCTATTATAGTGCTGATAATAGGATATGTTATACAGTTATTAGCACGAATCCTAAGGTAAACATCGTTTTAACGTTTTATGGAGACATATTTTTTTTATGTATTTAATAAAAACAATTATTTCTTGGAAGTCTGTACCACGTTAATTTTCTGGCTATGGGAACAAGTCTGATGAATAAATTACCAAAAAGTTACCATTTAAACCAAAATCAAAATTTTCTCGATTTTCTCTAGTTTCACTCATAATAATTATCATAATCATAATAAGAATAGATTTACATAGTTATTGGGTGAGAACCACCTCTCAAGAAGTCTTATTGCGGCGCACTTAATACAAAGACAGGACGATAGAAAAATTGAGTCACCTTGACATAAGATAAAAACAAATAAATATTTAATAAGGATTTTATTTGCTCATTTTAGTCTGTGAAAATTATAACCATAAGGAAAACCTTTCGTACATATATTTTCTCTGTTAGTATGCTGTAGTTACGTAGCTTCCGCAACATAACGCCAATGCGTTCAAACATCTAGTCTTGCCATAGTGGCGTACCGTGTATATTATAACCATACAGAACTGCTTTTTTGCATATTAAATTGGAACAATGTTAAATGTACGCTTTCGTAGTCTACTTCTCTAGAAATGTACAAAATTTTTAATGGTATATTAAGCCAAAAGTTTGATAAACGTAAATCTAATCTACCTAAATCTAAAATTATGGAGAAAAAAAAATTCTAGGCCTCAATTTCAAGACATTTAATTTGCCAGAACGCCAATCCGAAATATTTAGCAATAAGTATTTTTTGTTTACCGTAACTCACCATGGACAAATTACATCCAAAATCGTCATAAATGGGACATTGACCGAAAATTTCTTAAATCCAAAGGAATGAAAAATTCGACTTACCAGATACCAGATTATTTCTACTTATTGTTCATTGAATATCAAGCTCGTTAAATCCTAGAAGTCGTAATTCCATTAAAAGTCATAATTATATTCTAAACTTCTGTGATAAAAATTATGCGGTTTAAATGTACGACGCAGAAATCCAGTGTAGAATGAAACATATGAAGGTATCAAATGTATATGGACTGCAATAAATGCTGTTGTGTATTAGTCTGAAACTTTTACTGGCAATAAAATTAAGTAAATATTGCTACGAAAACAGATTCAGTATGTGCGTGAAATACTGTTTACACAAATAAAGAAATATTCAAAAATTTTCCGAAGTTTGCAATTATCTATTTTTGTGGCGCTTAACGCTTTTACATATCGATACAGAATTTGATGTTAAACAGTGTAGAAATTCCTTGAACATTCACAATATTAAATTCATCAGAATGAAAGAAAAAATTTTATGTCGCAGGTGTTCGCGTTCCTTATACTCGTATACGCTATTTTATAGAGAAAACTTTTAAATCATCCTGTTTCTGTTTGTTAGCTATTTTTCTGAGATTTATCTTCAAAAGACTTTTTGTGCAGAAAAAAACAAGTCGGCTTGGTGTGGCGTTTGTTTTTTTCTGAAACCTTCGACTTTTTGTAAATTATGGGTAAAAAAAATTAACTCGTGTATAGAGAACATTTAAAGTTGAAATAACTATTTGTTTATTAAAAACGTAATGTGACACATATCCAACAAACATAATTATCATGGATGTTTCAAAACAAATGCGAAAAATGGCGGATTTTTTTTAATAGAACAGCAAAATATTACGTAAGAAATACAATTATAAAAACACACCTTCTATATTTTTATTTTGTTTTTAGATTTTCTTTTCTTCTTTTCTTATATTTTTCCTTTTTGTTAAATTTAGAAACTTTGAATTTTTTTTAATTAAAATTTAATAGATAAAAAAATCTAATGGGCTGCTGTCACTTAAGACGTTTCCTATTATTGCTTTGTTTGACATTGCTCAGTTGGTCAATCAAAAATTGATTATATAATCATTTAATTATTTAATAAAAAGAGTTTTCAATAAAGGTGAATTACACTAATGCAGAAATAGAAGTTTTATGAAAAAATTCCAGTAGACCAAAAGTTTTTAATAAACCCGTCTATTATTATTTTTTTCAGGTCATTGCGTAAGTTTTTCTTTAAAATTAGTCAACAAGGTAGCGTAGGTAGTCTAATTTCATCCCCTTCACTCATTTAATATATATATATATATATATATATATATATATATATATATATATATATATATATATATATATATATATATATATATATATATATATATATATATATATATATATATATATATATATATACATAGATATATATATATATATATATATATATATATATATATATATATATATATATATATATATATATATATATATGCAGTGTGTTTTTATAGTAGTAATGCTTCCGTAATATGTTATTGTTCTATCTATCTTTGTTTTTAAGACAAAAATTAAAACATTTTTTTCCGCCACATCTGTAGCACGATATCGCTCTAATGGGTGACTTTTCACCCAACGTTTATATAAACCATCCTTTATTTTAAACAAGGAATCACCACTTTAAGTTTTTAGCATTTGCTTTGAAACACCCTGTAAATAGTTATATAATATATATAATATTCTTTTTTGGTGAAAATGGTAAGATGATTGGTATTTTGTTTTTTTGTTTATCACTCCCTCCAACATAAAATACCCACTAAACGAATAACTTAGCTAGGATGGGCTTCCCGCGAACCACCTTGTATAACAACGCAAAGCTGCTTAGGAATGTCGATTACAACCGATAAATGAATTGTAAGACGCCATCTTTAACACCTCAAGCACGAGAGGTTACTCTTACCTCATATAGCAGCCACTATTATCGTGATTATATTAAATTTCAGAAAAAAGTAGGTAAATAGAACTTTGACAATGCACCCAATTTTCGAGTAACGAGTTATATTGAATATTGCCGGTTTGTACATTTTAGTGACAGGTCTATATCTCTGCAGGGCACAAATAGTTGCTTAACTTATCAATTTTAAAATTTTACGACAACTAACGATTCGATAATATATTTGCTTATGATTACATATAATTCGGATTATAGATAAAAATGCATAACAGGAATGTTTGTTTAAATTTTTCACTTCAAAAGCGAACACGGCCGTAGTATTATTTTTATTGTTATCCCATTTCAAACATTCAGAAAAACAACTTGATTTATTTCCACTAAAGCCATTTTTTTTATATATTACATTACACGCATTCTTCTAAGCAGCTTTTTAACAAAGTCATCTCTATTACAACGGTGAAAGTGAATTTCGATATTTACAAATTCAACCCTAGTTATTTTAAGTTTGACTACAGCAGAAGCAATCACCAAGGTGATGGGTACCGATTAAAGCGACTTTATGTAACTATTTTCAGTATTTTAAGGCTGTCAACTTTCGAAGATTACATTAACAACCTCGATTCAGTTTTACGAATATAAATTATGAATAGGTACAACAAACAGACTGGAAAAAGCCTATTATTGAATTCAAGTACAAACAATTTCGGTATTTAATATCCTCGAATCAACGTGCGAAAAATAAAACTGCAAAAACTACTGATAACACACGGGAAAATTTCTAATTAAAATTTAACATCCCGTAATAGAGTTATTTACTTAAAACTATAGACTGACTTATTGATATACCCGATTTATTATCCTTAAATTAAATCTAAATAATAAACAACTATTTTTACATTGGCGTACTTCAACTCGATCTTGTAAACGGCGCCATTGAGGCGGTACCGTTTGGACTCTGACTTCAGCAGCTTGTGATCTCTTTATTGGACTCCTAGACTTAACAATTAAAAGTAAACATCGCGGGGGATCCGATCGAGACAAGAATACAGTGACATCCGATATCGAAAAATAAATATATCTGTCTACATACCGAATTGACTCCTCCTAACTTGCATTGGTATACTTGAAGAGTTAAGGTACCTTTGAGGTACTTACTAGGTTTTTCTTGAAACTCTATTGGAACTCTTTAGGGGTTCCAATTAACATCGGCCTAACGATTCAGGTATCAAAGAAATGTGCGGCAATAAACAAGCACAACGTGTCGTTATATCTTTTAAGCACCTAACTTTTATGACAACGTGAGTGGTACAATACAGGGTGTTGCTTATTGGTAGGCCGCAATTCCAGGGGCGCGAATAAATATCTGATTTTCAAATTACTCGGGGAGAAAAGACAATGATCTCAACGATACGTTCACGAATTTTGTTGAAATCTGAAAGTTAATTTAAAGAATACGCTTTAATCCTGCAAAAATTTGCCCACCTTTTGGTTTAAATAGGATGATATAGATTGGGGTCAGAAAATAAATAGTTTTTCTAATAAACATATTTATAAGTAACTAGTAAATACGTAGATTAAACGGTCAAAACGTAGTTATGTCTTTTTATTACTCATTTGGCTCTAAAACTTTGAAGTTTTCGTGGAACCATTGTTAAGCCTGCTTAAGATTATTAGGTTCCAATCCCAAGTGTTGGACTAATCTTGGAATGTGCGACGCTTAAATACATTGACTTAAATTAAAATACATATATCGGCTGTGTTAAGACCATTTCTCCAATTTTTGGCGGCGGAAAAACATAAGATATATTGTTTAAAGAAACTTCGACAGGCTACTGCAATACATTTTACAAAATTTATGGATTCCTCCTGCATCGGTGGTTGTTGAGTCGAACTTGCTAACGTTTCGCCAATCATCCTGTTGGCTTCTTCAGAGCTTAACCAAAACTCCCCATATTGGTAGACAGGTAATGACCTGAGTCGCGGTTAAGATTGTTAGGTTGCTTATAGATTTCTATAGACTCTTTGATTTTTCGTTGGTAGAAGAATTGATCACATTCAAGAATTTTAGCTTTATCGAATACAATTTTATGTCCGATTTCGTGATTGTGTTCGGCAACTGCTGGTGAGTTTATTTGACTCTCCAATGTATTCATCTCAAATGGAATTTTATCTTTAACGGATCGAAGATGTTGAGAAATTTTTGGACAATTGGTAAATCTGGTTTTGAAGTTATATTTCTTAAGAACTTCTGTCTTTAAAAGCATTAAACTTAAAAAAAAAGACAAGAAATGTTCAGCCAACAAGCAAATTGCAAGTGATTTTCAAGTAAGTTCAGTCCTACACGTACACATTTTCTTTTTTTTGCTATAGTTAACTCATGCGAACTAATTTTTAAAATAATATTATTTTATAAGGGTTGAGTTTGGAACAATTTTAATTGCTTTCATCTCCTTTTTTGCAGTTTATGTGGTTTATTGGTATTTTATTGTATTGTAAATTGAACATTGCAGAATAAATGTATTATTATTATTATTATTATTATTATTATTATTATATGTGGTCGGTGATATTGTGAATGTAAGGAAGTACAACAGTGGCAAGTGTGGGATTGCTTTCGGCCTCATTGTTATTGGAAGGCTATGGAAACGCTACGTCGATGATACTTTTGTTATTTGGCCTCATGGTCAAGAATCCCTAGTAGATTTTCTTAGACAAACTAACCAAAACTAACCAAAAATCATCGATTATAAAACTCCCTTGTTTACAGAGCCATAAAACTATCTCTGTTCTCTCTAATAATATCCATATTAAAAGTTCTAAAGAAATACAACGTCAAAACCAGATTTACCACTTGTCCAAAAATCTCTTAACATCTTCGATCCGTTAAAGACAAAATTCCATTTGAGATGCCAGGAGTTTACAGCATTCCATGCATATGCGGTAAAGAATACATAGGTGAGACCGGACGAAAAATATCAACTAGGCTCAAAGAACGTGAAAGAGCCTTAAGACTAAGACAAATAAACTCAGCAATTGCCGAACACAATCACGAAACCGAATATAAAATTTTATTCGATAAAACTAAAACTCTTGCATGTTATCAAGCCTTTAGCTGTCACCAATATGGGAATCAGTCATCCGAGACGGTGTTTATGCCCCTCATTTAGCTCCGCCCTCCTCAAACAATATATAGGCAGGTTCAGAGTAAAATGCGAGCCAGTTTCAGTCAAGCTCTGAAGAAGCCAACATGATGATTAGCGAAACGTTAGCAAGTTCGACTCAACAAAAACCGACGCAGGAAGAATCAAGAAGTTTTGTAAAAAGTACATTAAATATATCTTGCTGCAATATGTTTAATAAGTCTCTTATTTGTTAATTACAAGAATTGCACAGTTATATACTGCTGCTTAATGTTACCATATACAGAGACGTAAAGTGCATTTGCTGTAATAAAATCACAGGTATAGTAAACAAAAGCAAGGATTAGGTATACAGGAAATTTAATCTAATAAAAACATATCTTGAGGAATACAATATTGCTTATTTGAGGACAAAAAATGTCGTTTTTTGTAAACACGGGCGCCTTAAATTTCGCTAAATTTCTTACAATGCTTTATCTAACATCGAAAATTGGATTAATCAAGAATTCATTTACAATCTAAACACTGCATGCCATTCCGCGTGCAATATTTTATTTTACCTAAGCGAATTTTGACAAAACACTACTCGGCAGAGTAACGAGTTCATTTGGAGCCTATCCCATGGAAATTTTCCGCTGATCGATATTTCCGCAGATCAGGAAAAGTGAACGAAGATGGGGTAGAATTGTGACAGGTCACGAATTGTAGAGCGTTACGCAAGGAAAGCGATACCGACCACAAAAATTACTTTGGTACGATTTAACTTACCTCCAAAATCACTGATCGAAGGAACTCGCGGATACCTCCTCCAAAGTCCCATATCAATAAATCTTATGAAAAAAGTATAATTCGGCGAAATTTAAATACGTTTTGGTTACGTTTGAAATGTCAAAATTGTACGTGTTTCCAACGCACACGTCGCTAACTCAACAATTCGCGATCAGGACTTGACTGGCGGTTGCGCCATTAGATTTACCTGTGCGAAGCATGTGCTCGACGCGTGATCAGGATCGAACTTTATATATTTTTAAATGCCCTTACCAGCCCAAAGAGTACATACATGCTTTCGAGAACATTAAAATACGATTATTCAATTAATCAAATCTAATCTAATAATTAATATAGATGTGTGATTTTAACGAAAATGACCGTAATCTGGCTATAGCGGCTATTTTTTTTCACGATTTTCAAAAAGTACGGCTGTCGTCTTTAACTTCTGCTCCAATAACAAGTTGCTTAACTTTTCAATTTAAAATTTAAACTTAAATAGATGGTGTTTAATATAGCTCTTGGTTCTTCTAGTAGATAAACAACAAAATTATGAACAAAAAAATGCAAACCATTATTAAATTAAAAGACATTATTCTGCCATTAGAATACGGACGACATGTCTCTTAAATCCCCTTAACTAACACAAAAAAAGTCAAAAGTCAATTTTCTTCAAGGTAATGTTTTTATCGTTATCAACCTTTTTACTTTAAAAAAATCTTTATTTGCCACAAGACATCTTTTTTTTTAATTTTCAGTTTTTTATACTTCCTAAATGTTACTTTTTTGTAACCGGCGTTTAAATTATATTATTACCTGGATCCATATAAATCTTCAACAAAGCACGGAAAACTCATTAACAGATTAAATGGTTTTAAACTGCTTGTGCAGAGCTGATTTCATATCTTTACTTACTTACGCACGATATGAAATATTTTTACTCCGGCCCTGTTCGCAAACAGAGCACGTGGTTACAGAGTGATCGAGCCAGGATGTTCCCGAATTTTCTGTTGTGTCGGGTTACTTATTGATTTTTTCAGTTCCCCAGTCAGTCCGTCAGTCCTGCAAGTGGTATTCCATCTTTAAGGACTTGGCTGATCTAATGAAAAGCAAGCAAAACAATTGCATTATGCGCGACCTTTGGAGTAGTGTTGTAACGGACTTTCTAGGGTAGCCATCACTATTGTTTTTTAATTGTTTCCACGGATTTAATCAAAACATATCTAACCAAAACTAAATAAAACACATTTTGCTATCCTTTTTATTTCATGATTATATACAGAATATATTTTGAAATAAATAAAGTGTGAAATGCAGGTGAAAATTTTATTATTCCTTTTGCAGTATTTGCCACGGAAAAACGATTAGAACTAAGAAAACCTATATTAGTATCAATTATTTGTTATTAAACGTTTTTCTGTTATAAACAAAGCATAAAATTCGGAATTTATACGGCTAGCGACATCTTACGGATGTTACGACATATTAAACAAAGCAAACTTTACTGGTTTCAACTGTGCGCCATCGTCTGATAGACCTGGTAAATATAAAAATTTGCAAATTTTTGTCCAACTCTTCTGTCACAGAAAACTGTTTAATCTCCAACTCGCTTTCGTTAGAGTGCACTTGAACCCATAAAAAGGAAAGGCGCCTTCTGCTAAATAAAACGAGCCAAATTTTAATTCTTATAAATGAGAAATTTGATATTTTACGCTTACAATACGTCATATTTTGCTACCCAAATAAACGCTTTTTTTCAATAACAAAAAATACATATTTCCAAAGTAGATGCAAACATCATTGGTCGTCTTCTGGGGCTTGTCCGTTGGCAGCCAATGACTGCCAGTGAACGCTCCTATTTACTTTCAATCCCATTATAAAAATAGATGGTAACTGAAAACATTGTTTTATCGCACATAAAACGTCGTGGACTTTGAACTGTTATTATTGAAACAATAGATCTCAGACTTCAAGCTTTATAGACATATTTATATGAATGCCTTGTTCCTTATTATTATAGCCGTATTTAATATTATTAATAACAATAGGTTCAGGTAAACTTTGTACTCATAATTAATACTGAAATCTAACTTTAGCGAAGTTTGGCATGCCTTAAACTATTTGGGATATCACTGTGTTGTTCCGGATATTTTAAAACTATCTGCACGAGTCTGCTCGGTCGGCCAGTGGCGCAGATCATATAGATTTATTGGGCTAATATGAGTCTAATAATTTTTTTTGCTGGTTCTACTTAAGTTATCTTGCTATGTAGATAGTCTCCTAACGTTACATTCAAGAATGTGATAATTACCGAATTGATGCAAAATTGGTGTTCTACAGTTATAAAACATGTAAATGTTACTATTTTTCTTTTTAGTGAAATAAATTTGCCACTGTTTTAAAGATTAACAATAATAACAAAAATTATTTAATTTTCAGTTTCAAGTTTATTTTTTGTTCCCTTTGTTGATTTTTTTTTGCATTAACTTGTTACAATTGCACTGTGCCTTTTACATTTAAATACATGAAACAAATACAAGTTTGAGAACCCGATGAGATATGCTTGTGGTTGAGATGAAAGTAGTCGACCAAAAAATTAGGTAACAATAGTTGTATCTGCATTATGGACGTAAAAAAGTGGTCGTAAGCTAATAGATAAAAATATATATTTCATCATCAAACTTCAATAAAAAAGTTGTTTAAAATCGGTTCTAGAAAATTTAATTAACGGGAACGTAAAATGACTAAACGAACTTTCTTTAATGTCGCAAAAATAAAAACATTACTTTGAATAATATTATAAATATTAAATATTTTCAATTGCAATAGCAATCCAGGAGATTACTGTGACGCCTCACTGCTAACGAATTTTTCGAAACCCTTGTTTCTTAGTATTAAAGTGGTCGAAAACTGATGATTGGTTCTAAACTAGTGTATTGACTTTCTATCATAAAATTTAAAAAACCTAACGCTGTCGCTGGTTTCTTGACTGGCTACAGTTTTGAGTCAACATGAGCGTGTATTAAACCTTTTAACACATGAGGGACACACGAGATGATCGCTTATGTCTTCAAATTGGTATAAAAATACGTATTTCGTTTGGGGTACGTTTATTAAAAGTGTAAAACTATCTCTATTACCCAGCCGAGACTGTTACTTACTAAACAATTTAATAATTAATAAGAAAGTTACGCATTTGTTCCGCATTGTCTTTTAGTCAATCCATCCATTAAGGGAAATTTCTGTACGAAATGACGTCACTTGTTAAGTCTTCTTAAATAAATATATTTAGTTAATCATAATAAGCATATTGTGTTGGTTACTTTGGCGTGTGAAACACGCAAAGAACTTGCATTTGATTTGTAGATTGAAAGACTAAAATAGCAAGTAAGTTACGTATTTGTTCCACATTGTCTTTTAGCCTATCCATCCATAAAGGGAAATTTATGTACGAAATTACTTCAGTTGTTAAGTCTTCTAAAATAAATATATCTAGTTAACAATCGTAATAAATATATTGTTTTTGTTACTTTGGGGTGTAAAACATGGATAAAACTTGCATTTGATCTGCAGATTGAAAGACTAAAATTGCAAGCATTCTGTGTCGTAAATGAATACCTACATACAACCGTCCTAGTTCACATATTTACTTCTTGAAAAATTTATTTTTACCTCTACAATGATGATGAAATTGTTTATCTGGAACCGTGCACACCAACAGCTAGTCCCCAATGGATAAATGGATAAAACCATATATAGTAGATAATAGAAAGGGACAGTTCAAGGTAAATGATGGTTTAAATTCAAACGATACTGTCTGTATGTGTAAATCTATTGATATGTCCGAATGATGAAAATATGAAACATTAAGTTGGAATTGCTCGTTAGAGAGGATAATACGCAAAGCAAAATTTTCTTTTTCTACTTCCGTCTGTAAAATAGCTAATTACGCACCGATCTAGCGTGCGGGAAGCGTCACTTTACTACGTCAGTTTCGTTTCCCACGAATCCGAGCCACTTCGGACATTTCCGGAATTTTACCGCACGGGTTTGGGTACAATCGGATGTTTTCGGAGATATTTAACACGCTTTGAATTTTGACGATTGTAAATTCTGACAGTCATGTCAGTGAATGTATTCGTGTTGTATTTACGCAAATGAACCCAAAAACTAACGGTCATAGAAAAAGTATAGTATGCAACACGATCGGTAAACTTTTTAACTCGCTCGTTTATTAAACACCAGCTCCACTCGTATCAAATGAACTCGTGAGTCAAATGCCGTTTACTGCACTTGTTGCATAATATACTATTTGGGATATACGTTGGAAGATCTATTACGGCTTTCTCATATCTGGGCAGAGTAGGGGAGCAAAACTACTGCCCCATAGTGAATTCGCAAAGAACACAAATGGTTTCTGATTACGTGGGGAAACTCGGATTAACATGGTGCGAAACATTACACCGACCACAGCAAATTCCGACACTTCTTGCACAGACGCAAGCAGGAAGAACACGAGTTCCATCTGGGCAGGAAGGATGAGTTGGATGATCTTCATTCAGACACTTGACATGTTGTGGGAAACTTAATAACTTGTGGCGTAATAGATCTTACATAAATTTACCTAAACCAAAATTTAAACATCATCTTAGCTTATCGCAAAAAAAAAATTCTACTCCCGTCTGCAAAATATCTAATTACCCACCGATCTAGCGTGCGGGAAGCGTCACTTTACCACGTCAGTTTGTTCTCCCACGAATCCGATGCACTTCGGACATTTCCGGGATTTTACCGCACGGGTTTGGAAGCAATGGGATGTTTTCGGAGATATTTCCCACGCTTTGAATTTTGACGTTTGTCAATTCTGACAGTCATGTCAGTGAATGTATTCGTGTTTTGCGAAAATGTACCCAAATACTAACGGTCGTAGGAAAATAATATATAGTAAAATATAATGCAACACGTTCGGTAAACTTTTTAACTCACTCGTTTATTAAACACTCGCTCCGCTCGTGTCAAATAAACTCATGAGTCAAATGCCGTTTACCGCACTTGTTGCATAATATACTATTAAAATGCAACCGATTAAATTCTTAAAGTAACATTTAATGGATGTAGTAAATCTTGTAATCGTATAAACTTTTTGAAAGTTTTTGATTCTCGAACTTTTAAAGATGAATAAATAGACGAACAAAGTATTTTGCATGATGAGAGTATTGAGTGATGTCAAGCCTGCAGCGAACAATGGAACATGTCAGAACAATACGGTCGATACATATTCCAGTTCGGTTAGACGACACTCTCGTTTCACAGGTTGTACTTGACCTTTGAATAAACACAACAAGCGAGCGTAAAACGAGAAAATTGATTTACGCGTGCGACGCCAATGGCAACACCCGTTTTCGGAGAAAACTGGACTTTGGACTCCTGAATGAACCGAACCTTACGTTATATGCGCGGTTTATTACTATACATACACACAACAAACACTGTTGCCGTTTGAGCAGGTCGCTTTCAGTAATTCTGAAAAAATCAGTGACACTTTCCTGTTGTTTGTGAAAGTGGGACTAGTAATTCACGAAAGGAAATTCAGTTAGTGTTTTTATTGAATTTTGTTAACTTTTTCATACAAAATTTGAATAAATTGTGTTCCGCAACCGGTATAATACAGGTAAGTTTTCGTTGCGATTAGTATTTATTAATTTTGAAACTTATTTGTGAGAGAAATATACCTATAATATTCGCTTGACATATGTATGTTGTAGTTTTATTAACTAAGGTAATGAAATTCATTACATACCGGATTTCTAGTAATTAATATAGCTGCTAATATAATTTTTATTGCAAACTCTATATTTTAAGTACTTTATTATTTACTATTATAACGGTGGCATGTGGGAAAACATAACATTTTAAATGATAGAAAAGCATCAACAAACACAAGATGCAACGTTATGACAACAATGTATTTACTGTTACTATTCTTGCTGGCGGTGGTGTTGCGCATGTATACAATAAATTTATCTCAATACCGGCTTTTAATTACATGAATCGGTCAAATTGAAATACGACTGATTGCTGGACTATTTACGGCAAAGTCAATCGTAACGGTATCAGGCAGTAATATTCGCGAGTAAACTATATTAAATGCTGCTGGCTCATAGGGCAGAAACGTCAAGAAGTACATTGGTATCCATCCGGAGGAAGTAAGTGTATACGTCAAATTATTGTACGTTACATTCGAAGATTCTGGGCACGAAAAAGATTGTGGCAGCAGCTGTAGTTGATTTCACTTTTTCTTTGAAAATTGCCCTTGGTCGATGAAAAGGACGTTTGCCACGAAAAGACAGCTCTCGGGAAGCAGTACTATCATGTTAAATCGAAGTCACGAACTTAAAACCTGTATTTTATAATACATTTATTCATTTTGTAGAACTAGGTTATTATTGATTCAAGCTTTCGCGTGTTGTAGATTATCTCCTATCAGACGACAACAAAATTATCGGGCGTTTGGTGAATTGCGTTTATAATTCGCCAAGTGTAATATTAATGAGAATTTTCGATTTGGCTAATTTCGTTTAAAAATGCGAACTAACAATATATTATTTGCTGCCGGTAATATTGTTTTTCCGTGTGCGGTAATTTGCAGCGACTCTCAACATCTGTATATAACTAAATCACCTCTCCAAGGATGAAATTGGGAATAAATGGTCCAAAGGTTGTTTGCGCTCGAAAAACAAAATAACGCACGGCGTCGATAAAAACATGTTTTCGAGATTAAGTTGTTATATTTATGGGTTATTCACTCGTCAGTGTTCCATTATGAAAAAAACGCAATTTTAACACGTAATTCACGTAGTCAGGCAGAATCATATAATGATCATAATATTTTATGGATATATTTAAACAATGGTCGAAGGGAGGTTGCTAAAAGTGGTAGGCTAACTAGACATACGGTTGTTGTGGTTGATCATCATTTTAAAATTGCTATGGTCACTAGAGGTGGAATTCATAGTCGATACATGAAGACTTCCTCGGCATCATGCCCATTCTAATGTTTTTAAGACATTCTCACGGCCTGAGGAACGACAATGAATACCGTCCTTATTAATCTCTTAGCTTGTCAAAAGTTGTATGTTCCAATCGACTGTAGACGTCGAAATAGTTTAAGAAGCCATGAAAAATTGCTTGTTAGGAGTCAAAACAGCGAAGACGAAGAAAAATTTGGCTATACATTCTAGCCTGTGTGGTGCTACTTTGTGATTTGTTCAGTCGAAGTACTTAATTTGCCTTTGAAGGACTGTAGATTGTCGCGAAAAGTTCATAGCTGCTAAATTGTCAACGAAACGGATAATTAGACTTTGACAATTTTTAAGACGTTGTTATCAAACTAACAGTTTGACGTGGGTTTTACTGACTATGTAACGTCAACAGATGATAAACAGAAAACTAACCTAAATACGATAGTTTAATATATATATAATATATTACCAATGGTCTGTTAATTTTATTTTCGAGTTCTGTAAAGAACAGACACAATATAAGAACTGATAAGGTTTGCAAATTCGATGAATACAACTATAAAATATTCCACCAACCTTTTTATCAGCGTATTGCAGCTAAGGAAATAGAAAGGCTTTCTATTATGAACCTGGTAACTGTTTGAATTATTCCAATATCGATACGGATCGCAAGTGATACATGATATAATTTCGCAATAAAAAGTGAAATATTAATTTTAAAAAAAGCGACATGCATACTGGACGATGGTGGTAGCGTATCTACGTAATTTTCCGTGACCGTAAAATGTTAACAGCAAAGAAGATGCCTATACTTGCAAGGTAACAGAAGATTACACAAAATACTACGCTGGTCTGTTTCTAATGTAGAAAAACACTAGCTAAAACTATTGTACCTAACCATTAATATCGATAATATTTAAAAAAAAAATCTTTTGATTTGCGTGCCACAAATCGCGATGACCGAAAGGAACATACCATACTATTTGTTTTGGCCATATAGCTACCAAATATAGAGGCCTATACTGATAGTACATGAACTTTTGAAGCGACATCGAAGGAAAGTACTGAGGGATCATTTAGTGTGCGCTTGCGTAGTCGTTTGAAATCTCTGATAGCTGTCATTTCAAACCAACCAATAAGAGCTAAGCGCATTCAAAAACTAACTCGCGAACACCTTGTATAAACCGGCATGTACCTATTGCATCGATCGCGAAAAAGTAAAGCGACGTCACGTTTGGAGTACGCTTCGATCTAAATTTAAACTTTCCGCCACTTAAACACCTTTTTAATTCCATTTGCTAGCATATGTAATTGTATAGCTTGCGCAGAATTATTTTTTTACCAATCGTCAAACGTAATTTTGTGCGATTCAATTTTACTACTTTTCAATAGTTCTACTTGAGTTGGTAAATAAGAGAAAATCCCGCCCATTTTATCGAGATTAAAGTTGTTGAATGAGCCCGGGCCGTTCAAAAAGTAAGTTTAGAACTTAAATTTTTCTATGTTTCAATTTTACTAAATTTAGCATTGGGTATATATGTTTCCTTTTTTTTATTAACTAAAATCTACTTCGTCTAAAAAAAAATAAATTAATTTTTACTCTAGAACCGTAAAATAATAAGTAAATAATTTACTTAATATTAATTTCGTTAGATAAAAATATTCATGAATATTATTTTTATTAGTTATACTTGTACAGGTGCGTTTTTCTACATATTATTTATCCGATGGAACAAATTCAACATGCATTAAAAGGAGTAAGAACACTTACCCTAGAAGTACTCCTGTAATAGTATTCTATTAAAATTTGTGTGAATATTATTCATGTGCCACAAAAAATCCGATAATTAGGTATTGGATATTTCAACCATACATGGATTTAAAAAACAGTGATAGGGGAAGCGGAACTTAATATAAAGTAGGTTAGTTTTGGCATTAATTACTAAAATGATATATTTTTTTTTTAATTGTCCATAATAATTCGTGTGCAAACCTTTTTAGCATTGTATATCGAAAAACTTGAGTCTTGTTGCTTCTCATATTAAAGAACTTGCATCTACTGAAGAAAATATTTTCCTAGTTCTGAGTTTTAATCGATGTATTCTGACATTGATTTAAAACATTGTTTCGATAATATCCAGAGGGTAATTTCCTATGTTTATTCTTGTAAAATAAGTACAAGATATTGTAGATTACTTTCCAACAGCAATAAAAATGCTGCACAAACACGACGGCTAAACAAAAACCGCTCACTTAAAAACAAGATATCCTCTTGCTGCATATGTTCCTTTAATTGGCGGACTATTGGACTTTGGGTTTGACACAGCAGTGTTTGTTCGAACAATTATGATATTTTATGGGGAGAACCAATTAAACAAATATACGTTAATATTAAAAAAAATGCACACATTTTTTACTTATGTTTTTGAATGGAAAAATATTTGTGGAAAAGTTCTTTTACTCTTTTACTGTAACTTCCGAGATAAAAATTTTCGATTTTTTTAAATCAAAATTAAGCGCGATATAATGTAATTTTTGCTTCAAATCTATTAAAAATCTTTTTAGAGCACATTAGGCTTTTTGACTTTATTGACGAATGTGCTATTTGTTGAACAGCGACTGAGCAAGCAGAACTCGAAATAAGAGTCAAGTGGTAGGTACATGGATGGGATTCTTTTTAAGCTAGATAACTTTTAAAATATTCGAGATATGTTATTAAATGTGCTCGAAATAAAATTTGTGTATTATTATGAACGTGATGGTGTTTGGATCTTATTGATACTGTGCTGGAAATGGGGAGGGAATATTTTTTCTGGTCAACTGCTTGGCTAATAGAAAAAGTTCTTGACTTCAACGGATAAACGAGACTCTGCATTGTAGTATTTACAGGACGTTTCGAAAGCTATGACGCGTGAAATGTGTGGCGAAAGCGGTTTTCTTCCTATATCTCGTTAATATTATTAAACGCACTTTAACTCAATCGTCTGACGATCCTAAGATAACTCTCCGCACTCCTACCCAAAATGTTCTCCAAATCGATATAAAGCTCACTTGCATGATAAATATCTGCTATTGGCGACGATATAAAAGCAAACGCGAAAATACTATAATCGTTTATACGTACAATACTGCCTTGGAGAGGTAAGCAACGGAATTTAACCATTTTTTTAATAAGTAATACTGGAAGGTAAAAGTTTGCCATCGAAAATTGATTGAAACATATACATACATTGTTTTTAAATTATCCTGTAAACCTGTCGATTATTAAACGGTAATATTTTCTTATAGATTTAACCGAAAATGTCCAACATAATCTTAAAACAAGTTTCAAATGGGGTAATCCAACACAGTCAACGTGGAGCCGTAAGTCTTTTGGCCGTGGTTGGTTTTGGTGAAGACAAGCGAACGTTTTCCGTCTCCACGCCCAACACATCGCTAAAATTTTACGCAAAGAACAACACAAACAGAAGACGGCTTAATCAAATCAGACACTTGGGCACTGCCATATTAAAATCTCCTCTCGGTACCCACGGACCCATACCCAACGAGCACTTGGTGCAACATGTTTACCGGTCGATCGATAACTTCATGGAAGAACCAGCAGCGGTAAGTATATGAATTCAACAAATTATATAAGAACACAGTATACTACTTACTCTGAATAGGCAAAACCTTTAAAATACAAGCCTAGATAAAATTTCTATTATTTACTCATTTGTTGAGCCTGGAATTGAATAATTCATTAAAACATATCCATTGCGAAATGATCAATATTACTTACAGTTACTAATTGACACCGAAGACTGAACTTTTTCATGTTTAAGAGCAGATAACAGTCGCACTTAAATGTAGATCTTTCTAATGTTAGGTAAGCAGCCTACAAGCACGCATCGATCGAAACCTACAGCTTCTTAGAAGTAGGCGAAGCAGTTTGGCATTTAGAGACAGAAATATCGAATCTTTCTTAACTTTTTAAAGCAGATCTTAAAGTGTGAATTGATTCTAAAATTAATTAAAAAACTTTATACAAGATAATAGTTATATAGTTCACAAAATATACAAATATGTAATGTATATAACAATTTTCATTTGAAATGTATTCTCCTGGATACAAATAAAATCTAGTAACACAAAATACCGACAATTGTGACCAAGTTGCGTTAAGGTATTAAAATTTTAAATATTCGCCAACAAATTTTCTCTGTCGCATCTATGGCATTAACTGATAATTATTGTATTAACGCCGCTGTAGTGTCTAATGAATGAACAAACAAAAACATGTCCTCCTGGGAAACGCTTAATTTGATATTGCACTGATATCACATTATCACTGCAGACAGACAAATAATTGGAGCAACTCAATATCTAAATAATTCGATTTGAATTAGTTGTCACAGATTGTCGGTCTGTACAAATAAAAGAAAAGTTTGAACAGAAATGTAAATGTAAAGTTGGGCAGAACTATGTTATATAAATGCATCGGTTTTGCCTGCTAACAATTAACTACCACACACTTGCATTTCCATCTATATAAATTAAGATTATTGCACTCCATTTCAGTATTTTTAACTTTGGGTATGAGGTTATATTCATAAAAATGCAATGTACGTAATAATTTTAATAGTAACGTGCAATTTGCATCAATTAGTGGTGCTTTCCAGTTTAATAGTAAATTAATTAAAAAGTTTGCTAAATATTTATGGAAATATTTACAACAAAAGTTTTAGTTCTGATGGAAATTCTTTAATTTGTTTAAATTTTTTACGCCAATAGTAATTTATATACCTACATATTTATTGTTGTTTTACCACACTGCAATAGATAACTACTAGAAGATACAAAGAAATCGAAAAAGATCACGCAAGAAGAATTACTCGAATGGCCATACAGTTCTGGCATAATTTTTTTTTATAGGAACCTAGGACTTAACAATTTTTTGTTAATAATTGAATGTAATATAATAATAAAGCATATTAATTACCTGCTTTATAGACATGTGCAGCGTCTGGAAGGAGTTATACTTATGGAATGTTGCGAATGCTGATTAACAGGTGTGCGCAAGCTCTACTAGGACATTGCGGTTTAAAGCCTAAAGAGGTTGTCGGCTTACTTCTACCGAACATTCCAGAATATATCATAGTGTGTCACGGTGCGCTAGAAGCTGGCCTTGCCGTCACTTTTGTCAATCCTCTTTATACGCCAGGTAAAAACTTTTAACTCCGTTACAACCAGTAGACATTGTTATTGTTTTAGATGAAATAAAGAGGCAGTTTGAAAATGCTGGCGTAAAGATGATTATAACAATTCCATTACTTCTTGAAGTAGCCACAACAATAGCACCCAGTCTTCCTGGATACAAGTAAGGGGTAGATTATTTTTTTAGTTTACTCTACCTTTTGGAGATTTGCTCATTGTAATTGTTTTAGATCTACAATTTGTATTGGCGGCGATGATGATGCATCAAAAAACGTGCATGGTCTTATGAGTTTACTGACATCAGGACACGAGTCGGACTTACCCGAAATACACCCAGATAGCTTAGCGCTTTTACCGTATTCTAGTGGAACAACTGGTTTACCAAAAGGTGTTATGCTATCGCACAGGAATCTTGTCGCTAACTTGGTCCAAGGCGATCATCCAGCAATGGTAAACAATGAATTTACGAAAAGTAAGTACACATAAAGTTGAAAAATCTTTCTTTTAATCACTTAGAACCGGAAATAATATTCTCATTTTTAGGTGGAGAGAGACATAAAGTACTCACAGTCCTACCATTTTTCCATATTTATGGATTTAACGGGATTATGAATATCAGCTTACGTACGGGCTGCCATCTGATCACCATACCACGGTAACATTTATTGTGAAAATGTGAATTTTATTGCAGTGTGTTTAATTTTAGATTCACTCCTGAAGACTACATTAAAGCCCTGGAAGAACATCAACCATCATATCTTTTTGTGGTTCCATCACTGCTTCTTTTCTTGGCGACGCATCCCGCTGTGAAAACGGAACACTTGAGCTCTGTAGAGGGCATAACGTCCGGAGCAGCGCCTTTAACAGAAGGTTTATTGCAAAAATTCAGACAGAAACTAGATAATCCTAATGTCTCCATTAGACAGGGTAGGTTACATAAGTTTTAATCCAACTGTAGTTATTAGAAATTTATTTACTTAGGTTACGGTATGACAGAAACTTCTCCAGTTACATTCCTAATGCCCATATTAACTCCTCCATCGAAAATTGGCACCATAGGGTTGCTTTATCCTGGCACCGAAGCAAAAGTTATCAGCCTAAAGAATGGAGAGCCTCTCGGAACGCATCAGGCTGGCGAGCTGTTAGTACGTGGACCCCAAGTGAGTGTACCACATTTCTTTGAAATTTGTACAGCATACGCTATTGCTATCTCAGAAGCGGTAAAAAATACACTAATTTTTTTCGTTTCCTTTGGTTTTCGTTTTTCGTGATTATTAGTTCATTTTTTATGACAAAGATTGCATATATACAAGGTTATGTTCCTGTAAATTAACTATCAATGTCACAGAATAGATAAAAAACCAGAAGGTTTTTTTGGTAAATTCTGCCATACCTAAAATAAAGATGAGCGTTGGTCAAGATCAGTCGCTATTTCTATGTACCTAAATCCACAAAAAATGTTTATAACATTATGCAATTTTTGTAAAGTAATATCAATATAAGAGATATGAAACTTTGTTTCAATTTTTGCCGCCCTGTATCTTATATACCCTTTCCGAAATCCGGGAGAATCAAATTTAAAACACTCTGTATAAAATCTAATAGTATATAAACGCATTTTCACAGGTTATGATGGGATATATGAATAATGAAAAAGCAACCGCTGAAATAATTGATGAAGAAGGTTGGCTTCACACGGGTGACGTGGTTTATTACGATGAAGATGGTTATTTTTACATTGTGGACAGATGTAAAGAACTCATCAAAGTAAAAGGAAATCAGGTACGGACTTTTAGTGGCTTAGGGGAACAGGGGTAGCCATGGAGGTTGATGTGAATGTGGATATGTGTATATTGTGCTGTCAAATTGCAGAATGCATGAATGAAGGGAGAAAATAACCGCCTTATAATTAAAAAATATATAGTTTGTGGCAGTTCGGTGCATGGTGTACAAGACCTATAAGTCGGAGAATCCCGTAACATTGCCTTTTTACATTTACGTAGTTTTTTTAATTTAATCCCCAATGTGGCAACTTCTAAAGCTTCATTATGTTTATGTTTAGTTTAGTTCAAAAACTATATTAAATTAAAATGAGATGTTTATCTATACTTTTGGCAATGTTCAACAATATTTTTTTCCTCTTATAAAACCCAGGTGTACCAATAAAAAAGACAGATTTTCTTCCAAAAAATTCGCAGATAATGTATGGCCAATCTGAAAATATGGTGAACTTAAACGAGTTTTGTTTCACGCTTCTATAAGACGTAAAAAAAGATTCCATTTGAATTTATTATTATTATTTGTGTACGCAATGGTGGAAACAACCCTCTGAATGTGAGAAAAACAAATAAATTAGAATTGGGAAGAATGACAGGTAGGTGGATATGTGTCAAAAAAAGAAAAGTACACCCAAAAGGCGTAAACCTATTAAAAGTTTTATCTTAAAGTGATGTTATTAAAGGGCAAGGCTGGTATGGGCTGTTCATAGATATAAGAAAGTGATCAATTGCTTTTGAATCGGATTATCCCAGGGTGGTCATTAACATACAATGCAACAAAATTATTACCTAATGTTTCGGAATTTAAATTCAGGTAAAATTGTGGTCCATAATAGAAAACAATTTTACCTACTTGTGTTTAATATTCTTTGGTTTGGTATACTACTTAGTTTAAGTTTATTAGTAATCATTCTTATTTCGTGTGTAATACAGCGTGTGATGAATCGTGTGCGAATTATGCAAAATATCTACTCTAGTGTATCTCAGGAGATGCTCCCACCCAAATATAGAAAAAACACTATTCTATTGATACTAAGGGTTTATAAACAATGTTTATTTGACTTTCATTGAACGTAGTGCCAGCAAGCAAGCATCTTTAGTAGAAGCGGCCACATTGACGAAAATTCCAACATCAACTGTATGGAAAATTGTGAATAATCCCATTTCTGCGATGAAAAAAAGAAGCGATGCTGACATTTTCTCAAGTGTAGATGAAAGTGATCAAGATATAATACGGCTTAAAATTTACCAGTTTTACGAGGAACAAAGCGCGCCTACATTAGATATCTTAATTAGGAGGCTTGAAAAAGATGAAACCGGTGTTAGATGTGGTAGAACTACCTTATGGAAGTGTATTCAACACATGGGTTTTAGATTTAAAAAAATTGACAAAAGGCAAGTTTTAATGGAATCTTTTAGAATTTGGAAATGGCGACTGGAATATCTACAAAAAATTAGGATTTACAGAACACAACAAAGGCCAATTATTTACTTGGATGAAACCTGGTTCGACACTTATGATACCCCGGAAAAGGGTTGGGTTGACTTAACTGATAAGTATAAAATAAACGCGCCATGAAAAACAGGTAAAAGAATAACTATATTGCATGCTGGGTGTAAAAATGGTTGGATTCCAAATGGACTTTCTATGTCTGCGAAAAATATTAAAGATTCTTCTCTGGATTACTATGAAGACACCACCTCTGATGTATTTGAAAGTTGGTTTAAAAACAAACTAGTTCCAAACATTCCTCCTAATAGCGTCATTGTAATGGACAATGCAAGTTATCAAAGTAGACAGTTGACTAAAACCCCTTCCTCATGTGACACAAAAGCAACAATCCAAAAGTACATGTATAATAACGACATTTATTTTCGCGAAGTTTATACCAAAAAGCAATTAATTGAGGTTCTACAAAGCTTGAACCTACAAAAGGAATACGTCGGTGATAATTATGCAAAAAATCTAGGGCACACAGTTTTAAGGCTTCCTTACCACTGTATATTTAATCCCATTGAACATGTTTGGCACCAACTGAAATCTGGCATTCGCCGTAACAATGTTTTTCCCCGTGTTAACTCCGATGTTCTCAAACTAATACAAACCAAAGTTTTTAACATCCCTCCACAAAGTTGGGCAAATTCTGTTAAACATATAGAAAAAGCAGAACAATCGTATATCCACATTGCAAATAATATAGAACAAATAATATTTAAAACAGGCGATGATAGCGATAGTGCTACTGATATATTAACTAATCCGGATAATTACTGATATATTAATTGATTAAAATATTAATTATATATTAATTAATTAAATTTAAGTAGGTAATAAAAATAATTTGTAATTTTATTTTAGGTTTAAACATAAATACATACATAAATAAATAAATATTGTTTAGTATCTTTCCTAACAAAACCTCAAATAATTAAATTCCAAGCAAAGTACGGACCTGTTCGGCCATATTTCATTCTTACAGCTTGCCCGGGTCTTTCCTTAATTCGTATCAATTAGTCGCTTTCTTATATCTATGAACAGACTTTATCCTTCAATTCATATTTAAGTGGGTATAATAAACTTAAACTAAATAAAATAATGTGAGACATGCACTTAAGTATATCACAGATTGATATTTTTTCCACCAACCTTTTTGGGCTGTTGCTTTAATTAAATCGGGAAATAATATTTATTAATTTTTATATGAGATACTTTTGCATGGTTTACAGAGTAGAAACCACAGACTATCAGCTTTGATTAAACTCAAAACGCGCAAAATATTGTCATATAACAAACAATTTAATAAAATCCTATGTACACTAGATTTTTTTGACACTTCATAACAGGCAAGATTTTAACAAATCAAATCAAATAAACAAAAATGTCTTACTCACACTGTTTATTAATTAAAAATTGCGTCAATTCTCATAGTCCTTCACAACAGTGATAAAATGAGAATTTCAGTAAAATTAAAATCCCTTCTGCAATGTTTTCCCAAGTATAAACTAACCTCAACAGACTCATATTTACATATTCCAAAATTTTCTAAATTAAATGGAAATGTAGAAAAGACAAGTATTAATAAAAAAAACTTTACCACAAGAATTTTCACCAGTCCTAGGGAATTTATAAACAAATAGGATATTTAACATTAAACTGGGGGTTCGGAATTAGCTTCTCTCTCCTTCAATGGTGCACCTTCATCGAGTTTTGCGTCTGCAGGGTCAACTTCCATAGGAGTCTCTACCTTATTTTCCTCATCTTGAATTTCATCTTTGGAGTTGTTTTCAAGTTGCTCTTTACTTTTGTCTGCTTCATTATTTTCTTTTTTATCTTCATCTGAATTTTTGAAATTATCAATTTTTTCTGCATCTTTATTTTTGTCATCAACGGCTGTCACTACAGCATCTACCAAACCTTTTTTCTCATTTTCTTTCATAATACTATCTCCAGCCTCTGTTAGAGATGGTAGTTGTCCACATTCAGTACTTTCAGAGATATTTTCGAGTTTTTCCTCATGAAAATCTGACGGCTTGTTCTGTTTCAATTCTTCTGGTTTGGATTCAGGGGAAACGGCTTGATCTTTCAAAGTTTCTGGAGATGATGTGCTGGTTTCTGGTGAAATGTTTTCAATTCCCCCAGCTTCTGAAGGAGATGGTGGTGGCTCTTCTTGTTCAGGCAATTGTTCAGAACTCGTCTCTGATTGTATTGATGGAATTTCTTTGGAGACATCATCATCAGCACATTTAGGTTCATTCAAGCTTGGTTTTGCTTCTTCATTTAAAATTGGTATCTATAAAATACGCAGTATATCTTATATGCATGTATCTGCAAGTTTATATATATATATATATATATATATATATATATATATATATATATATATATATATATATATATATATATATATATATATATATATATATATATATATATATATATAATCTTATCTTATCTTATAGATCTTAGTTATATAAAAAATTGCTTTCAGGGACTCTAAAAGCATTTATTTACTAAAAGATTATTTTATTTATTATTTTACTAAGAAATAAACTTCTAATCAAATGTTTTATGGATAAAAGAGATAAAAACAAATATAACTTACAGTTTCTGCTACTTTCTTGAGGGCAGGTGATGTTTCTTGAGTATCTATGTGTTCTACAATATTAGTCTTGACATTCACGGCAGTTATTGTCACAGATAAATCTACTTCATTTTTATCTAAAGTGGTTTGAGAGTGAATTTCTTCAGTTACTGCCTCGATAGATACATACTGGTCTTCATCTAAGGTACAGCTAATAACACTTTCTTGGTTGGCAGTCACTGGTTCACTGCTCGCCTTCAAACTATCGAAAGCATCTGAATTAGGTGAACCTTGCATATCTATTGTCTGTTCTTCTATTCGCCCTTCGAATGAAACATGATTTGTGGTTATTGCTTGAGACCAGGTTGAAGAATCATCCATCTCTTCAATATTTATTTCATTACCTGGTTCAGGTACGTGTTCAGATTCTATTCCATTCATTATGCCTTCTCCATTTTCTGTTCCTTTTCGTCCTGGCTCTGTAGTGCTTACCACTAATATATTCTTCTCTAAAGCCCTCATAAATTTGTCTATCCGATTGTATTCCTTGCGAGGGGTTGTAAGCAGCTCACATATTCTCTGCAATGTAAATGGGGCGGCAGTAAAAGTCTCCAATCTCTCTAAGATAAAATTTTTCATGAGATCGTAGTTAAACATATCGACGTTGGGACACGGCGGAATATCCATCATCGGACAGGATTCGTAAAATTCTTGCACTACACTGATCAATTTTTCCCGAAAAAGACTTTTGATTGCCGACCATTGGTAAACTGGGTCTCCCGTCTTCGCAACAAAACATAAGTATTCCTCTAATTCCCTCGGTATATCTTTCGGCTTCATTTTGGAAAATTCCTCCAAACTGTGCAATATTTCTTCCGCGTTTTCCATATTTTCCAACGAAATTATTCTAAACTATATTCCATCAAAACACCAAACAAAAGGCAAATCGTCAAGCGTCAAAAACAAAGTTCTAAAACGTCAACCTCGTCTTTTGTACTTTGGCCTTTATCGAATCACTGTGCATGTTCAGTGCCAGTAGCCCGCGCAAAATGCGTCTGACGTGAACTTCACGCTCGTACATACAGAACCGGAGTCAGGAAAATTTATTTGTGTTTAACACTAAATAAAAAGAATACTTTATGCTATTTTTATTTAAACATATACATTAAACGTGTAATAAAAATATACAGGGTTAGTCAAAAGTGACCCAACGGCCTATATGTCTCGGGAATTATTAGACTTCAATACATAATTTTCGAAAATTTTTATTTAAGCTCGGTTCAATGGTGACGTGGTGACGGTGCCACATTCATGTTTTTTCCTTCAGCTACCAAATTTTCTTATCTTCGCCATTTACAGACCCCTTTAGGACATTAGAAGTAGCGGAAAGACGTCGGTTTAACCAATTATTAAAATAAGTACCTTTTTCCTTTGTTTTTAAATATTATTTATGTTTACAAATTTATGTTATGTATATTACATGACCATAAAGATTGTGATATCAGTGTGTGATGACGTCATTATTTTATCCTTTGGAGTCAATCGCAAAAATTCTTGTTTTTAAAAGCACCTCATGAAACTTGACATAAAATAAGCATTATCAGAGTTTGGTAAGTAATTTTCATATGAAGTCTAGTGCTAGGTTGGAACGAGATGAATTGTTTTCATGTTTTCTACGGTTAATAAAAAGCTGTAATTGTGAAACTATGAGGATCATACAGTTAGTGAATAATTTATATACACCCTAGAAAGCAATTACATGTAAAATTACAGAAACCTACCTAACCTTACAGCGATTATTTGTTCCATAAAATTTATTTTGTTCCAGCAACTACTAAGTAAATAATAATTTCCAGGTATCGCCTACAGAGCTAGAAAATCTAATCATGGAAATTGAAGGCATAATGGACGCAGCCGTGGTGGGTATCCCAGACGATTTAGCCGGAGAAGTACCAAGGGCGTACGTAGTAACTAAACCAGGACAAAATTTAAATGAAGAGGACATTCAGAGGTTTGTAAGTGCCAAAGTAACACACTACAAAAAGCTCGCCGGAGGAGTGAAGTTTATCAATTCCATCCCCAGAAACCCCAGCGGTAAAATACTGAGACAGGAACTAAAATTGCAATAATATCACGGCTTTTCCGATTCCGAATAATTAATAAGTATTTATGTATGGTCTAAATGTTTAGATTTTTGTTTTGTACATTTTTTAAATAATATTATTAGTATCTAGAATTATTTGTACAATTTATTTTTATGGTGAAAGTGTATCTATTTTATTTATAATTATACGTTTTATTTTAGATGTAAATTTGTAAATATTTGTTAGTTTTATGGACCGAGCATGTATATTTTTATAAATAAAATGTTTTAAAATTGATAATCTATATTTTAACAAACTTCTTCCATCGACCAAGCCGAAGAACAGTCTTTATAATTTCAATCTATTATTTTAAATTTAATAACTAGCAGCTGGTTTACTGAAATAAGCTTATAACCAACTTTTCTGTTTCATAGAATATAATATTGATAGGATATAAAAAGTTCTTAATTAGAGTCTTTGTAACGCTATTACCACATACTTAGGTATTTCATTTGGTTTGAATATACAGCTCAGCTCAGCTTGTTTGGGATTGGATTTTACGTTTAAGTGGATAGGCCTAAAAAAACAATTCACGTGTATGGAACATGCGACCGCTCTTATACGACATCCATAACCGAATGCGTCATGTTTATCTTTTTACCGTTAATCCTTTTAAACTAAAAAATGCGCGGCTTCAACAATAATTTAATAATCTACCTTTAGTCGTCAGTTTTTTTCGATTTAGGTAAAGAAGGAAAAATGAAAAAAATTGTAGTCTATAATTTTTATATAAAATTCAATATCGATGTTAGAGGAACCAGACAAATGAATATTTTTAACTTTTATTATTAATTTTTAATTTTAATATTTTTAATTTTCTAGTCTAAACAACTGTTTCGAATCTGCATGTAGGTATGTGATGAGCTGAAAATTATAGTTTGGAATATGCTATAACATAATATTATATTAAGCCGACCTCGCACACCGAGCGACAGTACATAGCATATTATGCAACAAGTGTGATAAACGGCATTTGACTTACGAGTTTATTTGGCTCGAGTGGAGCGAGTGCTTAATAAATGAGTGAGATAAAGAGTTTTTCTACCCCCGTCTGTACAATCTAATTACACACCGATCTAGCGTGTGAGAAGCGTCACTTTACTACGTCATTTTCGTTTCCCACGAATCCGAGCCACTTCGGACACTTTCGGGATTTTTCCGCACGGGTTTGGGAGCGATCGGATGTTTTCGGAGATTTTACCGCAGGGCTTCAAATTAACGTTTGTCAATTCTGGCAGTTATGTCAATGGATGTATTCGTGTTGTTTTGCGAAACTATACCCAAAAACTAACGGTCGTAGAAAAAGTATAGTATGCAATACGTTCGGTGAACTTTTTAACCCACTCGTGAGTCAAATGCCGTTTACCGCACTTGTTGCATAATATACTATTACCAAACGTGTTGCATACTATGCTTTCTCTACGACAGTCACGAAAAAATCACAATTTAAGAAATTAAAAATAACAACTGATCATCGGATTAGTAAATTTCGTAGCATTCAAAATATTTACTAGTTGCCATCAAACCTATTGGTTTATCGTTCCGATCGGCTCTTCAATAGTTGTCTCTTTTTAACATATAAACAACGCAATAAAAAATTTTAAAACGTTATGTTGTATATTTAACTTTTACAATTGATAGTTAAGTGGTTTATTTAAAGAAAAAGCCTGTAATTAGATTAAATTTTTGAGATCCTATTAGCAAGAAAAAGCAGGTCCTAACCTTCAATTTTGTTTTGCTTGTACTGATAGGATATAGATCTTTGAAAATGGTACAGTTGGTCTCGGCAAGATATTAATATAAAAACTGTAAAAACCACTAGAGTTCAAGCGAACGATATGTTAAACTTCTGTGGGAAACTAGGGGACTAGTCCACCAGATTTTAATTGTAGCTTATAGCACGCAGTATTTAAATTGTCTGATATATTGCATCATATTTTTTTCTGTATTAGTTTTTGGGTACATTTTTGCAAGCAACACACATTGATACCCAATTCACAGAATTGGCAAACATCAAAATTCAAACCGTGCGGTAAAATCTCAGAAAATATCCGATTGCACCTAAACCGGTGCGGTAAAATCCCGAAAATGTCCGAAGTGGCTCGGATCCGTGAGAAACGAAAATGACGTGGTAAAGTGGCGTTTTCCGCACTCTGGATCGGTGTGAAATTAGGTATTTTATAGACGGAAGTAAAAAAAACCAAACGTGTTACACACTATATTTTTCTACGACCGTTAGTTCCCCAAAAGTCAAGATGTGGAAATATTTCCGAAAACATCCGATTGCTGCCAAACCCATGAGGTAATATCCCGGAAATGACCGAAGTGGCTTAGATCATCCGTGGGAAACGAAAATAACGTGGTAAAATAACACTTTCCGCACGCTAGATCGGTGTATAATTCGGCATTTGGGAGATAGGAGTATAAAATTAGTATATGATGCAACAAGTGAGGTAATAGGCATTTGAGTCACGAGTTTATTTTGAAAAGGTTACCAAACGTGTTGCATACTATACTTTTTCTAGGACCGTTAGTTTTTGGGTACATTTTTGCAAAACAACACGAATACATTTCTGACATTACTCTATGAATTGGCAAACGTCAAAATTCAAGGCGTGTGGTAAAACCTCCGAAAACATCCGATTGTTCCCAAACCCGAGCGGTAATATCCCTGAAATGTCCGAAGGGGCTCGGATCCGTGGGACAAGGAACTGATCTGGTAAAGTGACGCTTCCCGCACGCTAGATCGGTATATGTAGTTAGGTATAATTATTTATCATAATTTGTCCTTCATCTAGCATTGTTCGCTGTCTATGAAATGTAGAAAAGGTGCTTCGTTTATGGCTGTCATGCCAGAAAAGGGTGAGATATCGCACAATATATTAATCAGGAAACATATCCAACATGAATATATTGTTGGGATAATAACTGATCCGGTTAGTAACGAATACCTAAATCTCTTTGATAGATTATTTAAAAAACCGTTAATTTTCAAGGAACAGTTTAATGTTAAAACTGTTATTGTTTTTTCAGTTCTAGCTTCGAATTTCGAATCGGTCGTCAACTTCATTTGTTAAATATGGGGGGTTTCGAATTTACTATTTTTTAGATTTTTTCTGAAAACTTTACCACCCTTTACCTGAACATTTAAGACGTTTTCAACATATATTCATATGAAGTTGTTGTGTATGTTTGTTCGTACTTGGATTCTGGCAATAATTTAAAACATGTTTTGCATAATTGTATTATAGTTTGAGTGCGTGGCGCTCTGTACTATTTAATTGTAAATCTTTCTGTTTAATTTGTAATGTACGTGGGGGTATTATAAATATTATAGCATTCGCTCGCAATGGGTGGAGCATTTAAATCTCCAAATGGGTGTTCGGAATAAATTGTTATTCCTGCTCTGTGCGGGCCATCAACTCCAAAGAAATCCAACGTTTCATTGAACGCTCTCCTGCACCGGCTGTGTGTGTGTGCTAACCGCAAAGCGGCACCGCGATTTCAGTCGACAGAAAGGCACCGCGTGGGGTGTATGGTTGACAAAGTCAGTGCGCGTTCAGTCTCACAGGAAAAGTGCAGTTTTCTGTTTAAAAAATAACTTTTCAGTGTGATGCTGAGAAAGGATAGGTCTGTTTTGACATTTTCTGCCTTCGCGACGCGCATTATCGGGTGATATGTGAATTTATTTGTTGTTTGGTGTTTTTTTTTTGGTTGGTCTTGAAAGAAGAAAGAAATATTTTAGAGGTTCGTATAGATGCAAGATAAAAAAATCGCTATTTTTCTATAGATTACAATTTTCTTTATATTATAACCAAGTGTGATATCTCCGCTGATTCAGCTATTGCTTAAGTAGACGAGTAGACTTACTCTAAAGCTACTCAGTAGTTCCTTCAAATTTCATGAGAATTCCGGTTGGTTCTTGTACATTACATAGGAGTTGTCATAAAATGTATTGACAGTTGTAGTCATAGAGTTTTTTATTTATATATCTGTTATTTTTTTTTAAACCGCCCAAAATTGTCGTGCTTTCCTTGCCAAGTCTCATTTACTCAAAACGTGTAAATAAAATTTGTGCCTGTAAGCGAAAGAGGTTGCTTGGCAGCCAGATTTGCATCAAGGCTCAAGTACCTCATCAGGTTCATTGTTCCACCTCTTAGACTAGAACGCTCAGTAGGAGGCGCAGCCCTTTGTGAATCTTAGTGATTCCACAAAATTTATTAGTATTGGTATATGCTAGTTTTGCAATTTTCTCCAATTTTAAGTCCTTTTGACCTTATACATCACCCGCAAAACTGTCTTCATTTTTTAAATAAAAATGGTAATAGTAATTATTAAATTAGGTAGGATATATTTTATTATCATATTATTGAAAAACAATATGCTTGGAGATGCTCTATTCGTCAGGTAAATCCTTTCGAAAATGAAATAATATATTTAACACCGTTTTCTGAAATATACTTTTTTGTTATTATACTGAATAACAAATTGGGCCTTTTTTATGCCATTAGCCTATAAAGAACGAATATAAAGTAAAATAAAGGCTCGAATAAATCTAAATTGAACCGTCTGCGACAAAGGCAGAAATTAGAAACTTTTTCAAGGGGCTAAAAGTGGAGTTATGCTTTCTAGAGAAATATTGAACTGCGTGTATTCAAGAATTCGAGAAGGTAGGATCCACTTATATACTTTTACTCGATTTCGGTAATTAACGAATGTATATAAACATAGGAAAACCAATCAAACTTTCAATTTTGCTTCACCAAAACATTTTAGTTAGCAACGGATTTTTAAGTAAGCATGGTATTATATCCATTGTACCACTTCGGTGACTACTATAATCTGCATCAAGTGGGAACATTTTTTTATCAATTAGATTTGGAGAATTTTGATCCTGGGGTTAAATAAAAAAATCGATTTACATCGCAATGTAAAGAAGGTTTTAAACCGAGAGGCACTTCACTGTCCAAAATTTAGTGTACCAGATTGCACACACTTTCATGCAATTTCACGGATTTCACGATAAATTCACGGATTCTATAAAGACTTTACAAATGTTTAAATTTTATTCCAGATTTCACCGATTTTGAAAAATGATTTGTATACGAGATATTAAAAGATTTTATTTTATTCCGTGATAATTGAAAAAAAAGTAAAAAATATATTTAAAACCTTTTTTTCAATGGGAAAGATTATTGTCAGTGTCAGTTATATATTAATAAATATAATATTTTTGTTTTTTTCTTCAAAATTTAATTTTTTCATTTTTTATATTCTTCAACTGTAATTCATAGAAAACGGCATGTTTGACTCATTTAGTTGGGATTTTTTTAGTTAGGAAAAATATAAGGCAAGTAGAAAAAAAAGCAGAGAAAATATTTTTGAAGATGTTATCTTATGTCTTATATCTTAACCTAAAAATTCAAGCTAGTTTGTTGAATTCAATAAACGAACGGAGGATGATATCCCCGAATAATTCTCCATGTATAAATCATTAGTTGAGTGAACACTCTAAGAAATCCAAATCGCATATGTCACGAATAAAGGTCGCTTAATTTTAGAATAATTAGCTCTCTTGTAGTTACCAACTGATGTTTCCCAAAATTTGTAAACGTGCAATCAAACGTTACACCCTTGGTTACACGTTAGAGGCAATCTACAAATAACGTAAAAATTGTTATTTAGTGACATATTGGAATTTTTCAAGTCACAAGTCAATTATTTAAAGATAATTTATCTAATGGAAAGTGCCCAAACCTAAAATTGTATGATTTTTCACGGATTTTACAGAGCTGGTGCACCAGATTACACATTGTTTAAAGAATTATCTTGGGATTAGTTTTTTATTTTTTAGTTTTTTTCAAATGTGCCAATTTTTAAAATAATTAGAAACTATTAAATTAAAATTATATCAAAAAATACGTTGGGACGCTAATGAGCTGTCTAACTGACAGTATTAAAATTTATTATTAAATAGATAAACAAACTAATAAATAAATTCATACATTTTCAAAATGGATATTCGGTCTCTTGATTTTTTTCCTTCTCTTCAGATTTGGAAAATTTGTTTACTTTAGAAGATAAATAAATAAAAGAAACCCTTATATACATCACACACAAATTATCGTATCGTATCGTATGGGAACCGGGAACATCGATTTGATATAACAACTATAAGTAACATAAATTTGAAAATTTGAGGTTATATTTTATTTTATATATTTATATATTGTCTTTATAGAATAGGGAATGTTTAAGACATTTAGTGAAGAATTTTGGTAATTATTAATATGTGTTGAGTAGAAAATTACAATCAAAGCCGGAAATAATTTTGTAAAATTGAGTTGAGCGAATACTCAAAAAAATCCAAATTAAGGATCCCACTAGTTTAGTTTATTTAAATTAACAATAGCAAAATTGGTTTAATAATTTCATATTCGCATTTTTTTATTTCATTTTGTTTTGCTTTTGTTATTGAAAACTGCTCAAAACTGCACGGAAATACATTATGATTTTAGAAAGATTTCTCAGATTTTTTGGATTTCACAGAGCTGGTATAGTCCGACACACGATCAATGGTGAATAATGCTATTGACGTTTTTATGTGCTCGTAGACATTTTTGGGCCAAAAAATCAAACCCGTCCAGGGTTGTATTAAGAAAATTGAAACACAAAATATATTAATATATTCTGTTGTAATACGTACTCTATAGTCGTAATTATGTGACCTATAAATACATATTAAATAAAATTAGTCGTCGGAATAGTTTGCAACTGTGTTACCATTATCACTAGTTTTTTGTTTTTCATTAATTCAGACGGACTTTTAATTACACCAATTACATGGGCGGATGTTTTTGGGTTTATATGATTGTGTCTAACTTTGTAGTTAATTCCGCCAATATCTTGTCTATATGTTTCAAATCGCACTCCGTTGTCCTCCCTATGGCAGCTTCCATGCCCTCTGAAGTTTTTCAAAGACCTGCAGACACTTTCTTTTTGGTTGACGCCAGTAATGGCAAAGCCCAGATGAGTTTAGAATTTCTAAGGTTGACACTACTAAAATAAAAATTCCTTGCTGTTCTGATAAGCGCTTGTACATCGACAATTTATTGGTTTATTGCTCCGTTTATTCAGGGTAAAGGGCTTTCCGTTTTTGATGAACCAGGCAAGTCAATGTGGTTTTTAAATTTTAAACCCAGACGAATTGTGTATACCTCGGCCAGAAATATAGTGCTTTTACAACCAACCCCGTGATTAACTTTGCGTAATGTTTATTACTTCAAAACCGCAGCCCCTTATAGAACACCCTGCCGACTCTTAACCGTAACCATTCCAGGAGCGTCCTAGGAATTTATCTATCTACACTAACAAGCGGGATATAAGTATGTTTTCAATCATTTTCGTCGAGAAATTCTTGAAACATAAAAAAATTAGTACAAAGTAAAAATTTATTACGCTTTATTTCATTACATTTTTATATAGTATCATTATATTATTATATAGAAAATATTAAATATAATAATAGTAAAGTATCAGTCATTTAAAAAATCGCGACCATCGCTACTGTCATCACCTAGTTCAATGATGAACTCCTCCACTAATTTCGATAAATATTTTCTTCTTTTATTACTCGTTTTTCTCCCAGTTAGACCAGCTTTGTACTGATATTTTAGGTACCTCTTGTCGAATCACGTTTATGGTAAAATAACTAAATTTTGGGTCAATGTTATTTCTTCTTATATGCGCTTTCAACTCAGACCAAATCTTCTCAATCGGGTTAAATATACAATGATTTCCGCACAGCAATTCTTTAATTTGTTCTTTATAATAATAGCACTTTATTTCCAACAGGTAACATGACCCAATTACAGGAAATGTTAAATATAAATCATCCAATATATATACTAGGGGACGTAGAAACTAATCTTAAATCTACTAATCTTATAACTAAAAAAAATGAAGAAGGATAGAATGAGAAACAGAAAGAAAAGGATAAGACTTATCGGTACGGATAATCCGACGCCAATCGAAGTTGCTGAAGTATGGCCTGGAGACCATCATAATATAATTCGCAGTACGATGATAGTTTGTTGAAGGTACCATACATATTGTAAATAGAGTTTTGAAAATGGATATTGGACCTGGGTAACTGCGGTAAGAAAGTTGATTGATGTCTCCCTTCCAGCCGCGGCACATGAAAGCGTAATTGTTCCAGAAGAAACGGACAATCGACTCCGTAATGAACTAACTTATAGAGAAATGAAACAGATTGCAAGTCTCTGCGCAAGCTCAGGGGCAGTATAGCGAACCTTCTTAGTAGAAGATCGTGATCAACTCCCCTCTCAGGATAGGAACCGTCCTCCCTGAACATTAGATACTTTAGTAACCTTCTCTGCACACTCTCAATGGACTGAGTGTGGCAGTTATAAATTGGTGACCATATCAGCGAGCCATAGTCAAGCTTGGACCTAACGTAACAGTTAAATAACAATTTAACAGTAGCTGAGCTACAAAAATGCCTGCAATTTCTTATTACCAATCCTAAAATTTGCATTGCACTGGAAACCATTTTAGTAATGTGAGGTACAAAAGAGAACGACTGGTCAAAATACACAGGACAGTACCATCCATATTGTAATTAAAGACTATAGGAGTTTTTGTGCGATGGTAAGAAACCACATTACACTTGCTGATGTTAAGATGCAATTTATATTAATCGTGTCCTGGAGAGTCATGCAGTCCATGCCACTTTCAATGCATTCGTATAGCTTTAGGTCATCCGCATAGGCAAGCTTGTTGCAGATGATCAAAGATATGAGTTAATTTATAAATATATTGAAAAGAAGAGGTCCAAGGTTAGAACCTTGAGGCACGCCAGAAGTTGGAACAAAAGGAATTGATCTAAACCCCTCAATCTCAACAAACTGTCAACCATTCACCAAATAGGACCTCAACACTGTAATCAGCGAATCAGAGAAATCAAATTTATGAGATGCTTTTTCAATCAGTAAGTGATGATCTATGTGGTCAAATGCTTTGTGGAAGTCAGTGCATATAACGTCAACTTGACCTTGCTTGTTCAGAGAGTCACAGACATACGAAGGCAGGGAGCATAAGTTGGTGATACATGATCTTTTCACATAAAAACCATGTTGTTGCGTAGATAGTTTATTTCTAATTTGAGCAAAAATAAAATTTATTTAATATAATCTCGAATATTTTAGAAAAATTAATTATTATTTGAAGTATTTAGAATCTTTCTAATTTGGGCTGAACGATACGAGGCATTATCCAACAAAATAACAGTATTTGGCGATGGTTTTGGCAATAGTTTATTTTCAAACCAGTCCTCAAATATTTTCGCGGTTATGTTTTCATGAAAATCCATAGTTGAATATTTGACGTTTTGGGCAGACAAAAATAAGGCATTTTCCACCCAACGATCTTTGGACCCAGCGCGAAGAATTATGCGTTTTCCACGTGAAAGCGGCACGTCTAGTACACACTTGCTACTCTTATCACACCACCCTTTTTTTTACTGTCATGAGTGTCAAACCACATTTCGTCTATTGGCCTATTTTGCTCTCGAAATTTTTCAATTGCATTTAATTAATCTACCCTCCATTGCAAAATTCTTTGAGATTCCATTAGTACTTCACGTTTACTAATTGTTGGAACTGAAAATCCATTTTCTTCAAAAAAGTACGCAACAACTCTTTGGCACAACTAATGTTTAAGTCTGTCAGTACATTTTTATGCAGTTCTTCTAGGGTTAAAACACTATTCACTGTATAAGCATAGATTATACGCCTAATTTGATCTGCGTGTTGCTCTTTCAAAACTCGCGAAGCATCTTCTCTCACTTTCCTCTTGACTATCCATTTGCAACAATTTTTGTTGCAGTTCACTTTGGAAGGTCATGTCACTTGTTTTTATTACTATTTCTACTTCCCCTCCTGAATTTCTTATGAAATTGTAAACATTGAAAACAAATTGCTGGATCCGTTTTTTTATTTGCTGAGGTAGTTCTTCTTCAAAATTGTCATTATGTTCGACTACCATCTCGACTCAAATTCTGCGTTGTTTTCCATATCTTCTTCTAACAGGGTAACATCTGCTGGTAAGCGTTAAAAAACAGGAACCTTCAAAAAAATGTTTAATTGTAAGATTCTAATAAACGTTTATCTGCAATCTTATAACGTCCCTTTATCTACCGTGAATATAATCTCTTGCCTTGAAAAATACTGTAAATATAAGAAGAAAAATGTTGTTAATCGACAAGCACACAAGACAAAAATGATTATTTTCAAACTTATCTGTAAGATCAATAGAGTACAGGTACTTACCCTTACCTTTGAGCTATCCTGTGAAAGCAGCCTCGCTTGCTTACTCGAAGGATCACATACGATACGAACGATACATATCAGCTGATGTTAAAATAACGCTTCTACTTATTCGAAAATGCCCCGCAGCATCAATGCTTAATCAAATTTGAAACGGTCCATTTAAGTTTCAAATAAAAATTTAAATTTTTTACAGATACTTGTTACGGTTAAGGTACTGTAAATTACTTAAAACGTCAAAGCAATAAATTTATTACAATTCAGTCAGGTTAAAAATGAATAAATTAATTAATTAATCACAGTTTGTATAGGCAGAATCTTAATTTGCAAACTCGCTTATATTTTTCTCCGGCATTTATGAATGTCTATATAATTGAGAATATTTCTAATGTGTATGTTTTGATTTTATGGAAAACTTATTAAAATATTTTTTTAATGGTGATGTATAGGAGGCTATACAGTACTTTGCTATATTAATGCGCCATGCTGTATACTTAATTTTAAAATTAACCAGAAGAGAAACCTCGAGAGAGATGTCGCCATTGAATCATGCACGTTCTTAAAGTAACCTAAAAAACTGGCATTCCTAAAATTTAAAGCCATTTCAAAAAATAACGGATGGGGATGGGCGAGCCATTGTTTAAGTGTGTATAAATTTAATTTTTTCTCGCTTAAGCGTACGCGAAAGCCACTGGCAAAATTGAACGATAAATTTTAATATTTCGCTCAATAAAGGCAGTAAAAGACTTTCTGTTATCTGTGAATAATGCGCGTCGGTTTATTGAATGAGATGAAGCTGGATAAAACCGTTGTAAATGTCATGTTGAAATCGTTTTTCGACGCGTTTCGCCAACATCAAATCGATGCCTTTGTGGATACGTGGGAGCAAAAGATTTTGAAAGACTTCGGAAATTACCTTAAATAATGAAATTGATTGGGGACAGAATATTTTCTACTGCGACAACAGCGGTATTTGCATTTATCGTTTTATATATCCGCCTCTGATAATTTGTACCGAAATTTGCCCTCTCAAAAATTTAGAACGGGTCAAACCTGGGCTAGTACAACGCTATCAAAGGTTGAACTGAGGTGGCTTTTACTTGATGAAAATCCATTTAACAAAATAAATAGGAACTAAAAGTTCAGATTTTCAGGAAATTTTAAAAATTAAAATTAAAAAAATCTGAACTTTTAGTTCTTATTTATTTTGTTAAATGGATTTTCATCAAGTAAAAGCCTCAGTTCAATTTTTGAAAGAAGCTGAAATTGGTTTCTTGGCTATTGGGTATTTCAAATTGCTTCTACGTTGCCGAATATGTTCCCAAAACATTTGGTTTTTTAACAAATGCCCAGATCCAAGGTCATACGAAATGGATGAAGGAAGAACGAAGATACGAGTACAGAAAACGGGATACAAACAACATTTATGCAAAGGTAATACATTCTAAATTGTCTCATGGACTTAATCCCCTAGAATTTGACACATTTGATTATACAGCTCTAACAGACATTTCATCTATTATCGATTGTGAATTAGCAATTAAGGACATTAACGATTCTAATAACAACAAACACCAAGAAATTTCTCAAATGTCACTAGTAGAAACTATCAAAAACAAAGCTTCTGAAAATAACATAATATTTACACGTGCAGATAAAGGGAAGATAGTCATAGCTATCGATCTCCCAGAATATATTTCAAAAACCAACAATTTTTTTACACCAGAACTTTTCCAATGTATCAAACACGATCCTACCGAGTCATATCAAAGACATTTAGTGACAAAGACAAGTATTTTTTAATAATTATGAATCCACAACCGCCGAAATTATATTCTTTAGTTAAATTATATAAACAATATATGCCCATTAGACCAGGCGTCTTATGTAACAGCTCCAGCAGTTAAACTCTCAACAAAATTAGTAAATATTTTAAAGTTCCACCCAGATTTTAAACCAAAATAAAATTTGCAATTAAAAATTCTTTTGAATTAATCAACAAAATTAAAGATATCAAAATCCCTTCTAACGCAACACTATTGTCTTTTGATGTACAAAACTTATTTCCCACCTATGGTTGTGATAGATTTAGTAGATTTCACCCTCACTCGGAAACAGGTCGACCCTTTGGTGAAACAAGATTTATTAGATTGCTTAATAGTATCTTTAGACCAAAATTATTTCGAATTTAATGGACAGATTTACATCTTTTAGGAAGGTTTGATTATGGGAAACCCACTTAGTCCTTTGTTAGCCGAGATTTTTATGGATAATTTGGAAAATATCATACTAGAACATCCTTTAAGTAAAAGTTTTCTATTCTGGTATAGATCGTGGATGATGTCTTTGCTTGCTTTGTTGAACGGACAGACAATTGAATTCTTTTTTAAACTGCATTAACTTATTATATAATCGTATAAAATTCACTGTCGAGATTGAACTGGATAAATCTATTCGTTTTTTAGACTTAACTATTACGAAAACGCAAAACAAATTAGATTTTTCCATTTACCATAAACCTTCACGCACGGACACAGTCATACATAACAGCTAAAATCACCCTTATATACACAGAATGGCTGCATTTCACTCTTTTATACACAGAATTCTTAATACGCCACTCTCAACAGAAAATTACAACAAAGAACTTCATATCATTAAACAAATTGCACTGAACAACGGCTACAATCCGTCCATTACCGATAAAATAATAAATAAAAAATTATAAAATAAAAAACAAATCCAGACAACAGTAAACTCTATTTATCCGAAACCTAATACAGAACCCGAACAATTTAAAACAATTATATGCATAAGAGAAGCCAGTGAAAAAGTTTCAAAACATTTTTCAAATTGTGGTTTAAACATAGCTTTCAGAACTAACAACACAATAGGAAAATGTTTAAACAACAATAAAACGAAATGTAAAAAATCTCAAAATTAGGTGTCTACAGGTTGAAATGCGGATCTAATTATTCTACACACTTAAAAACAGAAAAACATATTTTTCACGACAATTTTGATATTTTACATACAGCCACAAAAAGTATAAAATTATTAAACTTAAATTCTCACAACAACATTAATTAAGGTTTGATGGTCATTTTTCGGTATATATAGTAGCAGGTAGTTTGTAAATATTACATTTGATAAAGACACTGTCCAAACAATTGTCATGTGAAAATATATAATTTCGTGAAAATCTGGACTTTTAGTTCTTATTTATTTTGCTACCAAAGGTACCTACGATACTTGAACCTAGGAACTGTATCCAGTTCCTGGGTTCAAGTCTCGATTCAAGTACTCTGGCCTTGAGACATGCAAAAGCGATGCCCAAACTTAACAGATAATTATTTAAAATGTAAATAGCAAGGTTTCCTGTCCAATATCGACCTTCTATTAAATCTGTATTGAAGAACGGATACATACTTTAGCCAACAAAGAAAATAATCAGAGCTAGTGGAGAACTATCTTTTATTGATTGGACACTTTTCACCCACCCACCGATATTATTGCGTATGAGTTTTTAGAAATCTAATCTAAAGTAGCTGTAATTCCGACTAGATATATGAATAATAGAAATTAATTGCTGGTAATAGGAGCGTATTTTCCACAGAATTGAGGTGGTACTGATCTTTCCGACTTTGAAGAAAATTTCATCTATTTTTTTGTAAATTGTAAGAAAATTGGTCCCCGGCTTAAAAGGTATTAAACTTCTAATTAAGTACGTTACTTTTTTTGGGAACTTAGTACATCAATAAAACTGTTTTTCCTCAGGTGCTGTTTAGAAAGTATTAATTAAACAATAAATAAAACGATCGAATTTAATACCCTTATCAGTATTTTGGTAATATTTTAATTCATTTTTATAGATAATTATGATAAAAATAAATTGTTTAGAAACAAACAAGGAATACAGTCGCATTAAATTTGGTTCGATAACCGGCATATTTTATATGCGATGTATTCATATCACAGTCTCGATGGTTTTAATTATAAATGATTCATTCAAAAGTAGGAGTAGGAGTAGTATCACTATCATTAAATTGAGACAAAAGACGTTTACTGGGGTTTATTGTTCAGCAGCTTTAATTAACCGTTTGATGAAAGTATACCCGTACAAACCACTTCCTTTTTTTTTTTTTGAGGTACCTAAAAGCTAATAATTTATCACGATGCCGTGTGCGTTTTACTATCTCAGTGCCAAGATAAAAAAGTGTTCACCTTTACAGGAACAAAAATATTTTTGTATTCGTGGTGTGCAGTATCATTCAGTATTTCAATAGAACAGGGCGATTAAAGACATTTAAATGCCTTTGGCATTAGTGATGTGCAACCGATCATAAAGAATAAGTAGTGTAATACACGTTATATTATATGTAAAATTAATTTTTATTCATTTCTTCTTTACAAGGGTTTTGTTCGACCACTGCTTAATAAAGTAGGTAAGTTAAAACAGGTTCCTAGATAATATAGTATCAGGATATGTGGTCGACCTTTACTCGTGGAGTACGAGTCACAACTCAGATGACTCTCTGCATATCTATTTTCTAAATTTGTTTAAATATTCTCATTATTTGAAAAAAAAATTGCAAATGAGGGTTGTATACGGTTCGACGTCATTCTTGATAACCAACTTGACAGCTCTTAAATCTGAATTTGCCTTCTTTACTAGAAGTTTAAACAACTAGAGAACTTGATATAACGTCACGATACATAACGGAAAAATTTCAGAAGTTAGAATGTACCTACTTTTTTGTATATGTCGGGTTCTAATTGTGCATACAGGTACAAACGGACATTGTTATTCAGAATTGAAACATTTTTATTAAGTTGGGATATGAAATAATAAACGGTGTGACTTTACCATGTGACCTGTTTAAAATGTCCAAAAGTGATTTTCTCGGTTACTGACCTACATCTTGCAGAATATTTTATTATACATCAAAGTTACCGTAAACATTGCGGCTTTATTCGATATGTTTAATTAGGTCATGTGACTGGATCACGTGGTGTTAGCTGTTCAGATTTAAATTCAGATATCTTATGTATTCGTTTTTATTAAGAACACACTTGTTTTGAAAGAAGGAATTGCGGCAGGTTTTCTAAAAAAAAATCTAAAAACTTGAATAAAAATTAAGACTTCATTCTATGCAACTAAATAATGGTAAACATAAATTTGTAATTTGTAAATATCTAGCTGAACAATGAAACAGTAAATTTTAAAAAATCCTCCGGCCTATCTCGAATATTATTAATATTAATCCTTGGCTTATTGTCTTCCGGCTTTTAAAATTATGATAAGAAAAAGTAAGGCACAAAATACAGGGTGTCACACCACAATGCACGATAAGATTGTAGACGATAAGCAGCTTCATACAACATTTTTTAAACTTTATATATATTATTTAACTCTTGAAATTGTTTCAAGTAATTTCAATTGATTTCAATCATTTTTTAGATTTTTAAAATTTCATTATTGCAAATCTATACAATTTATTTTGATTTAAATGTCTGTCTTCTTCACCTTAACATAGACAAGTTTCTTATATACTCTTTTTTAGTTACAGCAAAAGCTGATATCGATGATTATCGATTCCTAGGCTAAAACATTCTTTATCTCTCTTAATAATTTTCGTGCGGGAAGCGCTAATGTCGCTGTACATATTTGTAATTCTAATTAAATCAACTACCGTTTTTTTTTTCAGAAATTCAAAATATAAAACCTCAGCTATGTGGTGTCTTTGGTCTTCCTTGAATACGATCCCGAAGCAGTTGGTGTTCATGTTTTCTGTGTTGGTACACTTTCTTGCACAATGCCATTCGGAGGCTTCCCCTGAGGACCACGTCTCGATTGGAGCGTTTAACTATAATGCAGAGGATAATAGTTTCGTATCTGCGTACTTAAATATATCGTTCAAGACTGACCACGGATGGAAGTGGGACAAAACGGAGGTCGGAAGATTCGGAGGGGGATACGTTGGTAAGTATTTTGTAGAATAGGTAGGACCCGGTATTTTAAGCTTGAGTAATTTTGTCCCTTAAATTTAAATAGGTAAATGAGTTACTGAACAATCGAGTGAAATGCAAACGCAATTTAATCTAGAGTCGTTTTTGAAATTGTTGGATTGGTTTGAAGTCCCAGAAAAGCCAAAGAAGTTTGCGGTTAGCGAAAGAAATTTTAAAAGAGAAAGAGATTAAATCGGCCAAGAGAAAGTTCTGGAAATATTTTTGAGTTTCTTTAGTGGCCACCACAAGGCGTAATTGTTATCTTAAATTGGAAAATGAGGTTTCTACTTCTACTTTCTAATGTTAACCATGGTTAAAGTGAGTACTGTTTTAAAGCAAGACAAATTTAAATCTTGTTTGTTTAATGCTGTTTCCTCTATCTCTAAAGAAATTTTCGAACAATTTCTAAAAAAAAATGTCATATTTTTACCATATGTGACGCGATTTTAATTGCTTACCTTGCCACCAGGTAGCGTTTGCTGTCATAATCGAAAAAAAAACATTGAAAAAAGGATAAATGCAACGTTATACAAAATGCAACTTATTATTATTCATATTTTAGGTTAAGGGAGAGATATTGAAGTTTTAACTGGGATGGTGATGACATAAACAAAGTCCTATTTTTGTATTTATTATTTTTCCGGAAAATATATTTTTTGCGATATTCAGGATAACAATTACGCCCCCTGGTGGCTAATTGAGGAATTCGAAAGTATCTCTAATTGACTACTATGTGTTGTGTTCACTAGCGTAAAAAGGTCCGAGCCCGCCGAATCTTTTAGTGCCTTTTAATTAAGATAGACCGCAGTGCAATTGCATAGCAAGCTTAGTTCCCAGCACAGAGCAATTTTCATTGCAGCGCGTTTTAATTGTTTTGTTGATTCATATAGGTTATTCATATATCTACTGCCCAATGCTGATAATACAGGAATTTATGAAGCAACTATAACAAAAAAAAAGAGAGGGTCATTCTCTCAGGGGTCATAAGATCTTGCGGCATTGAACGATTCAATAGCCACTCACAGGAAGTTTTGATGCAGCATTTTCACGGCAGTGTTTCCCAGATTTCAATCCAGTTTGTTAAATATAAAATAAATAAACATCACTCATTTGTTGAAAGAACAATTTATTGAAAGCAGAAATTATATAAGTTCGTGAGTGGGAGTCATATGTAAACCACCTGTAATACTTTTAAATTAACTTGTATGTAAGGCAACACTTACCCTTGTACCCTTGTATAGGCACGTTCTTTTACTTGCAGTTTTGACCGCAAACAAGTTTGATAGATGGTTTATTAATAACTGATACATGCTTATTTTTATTTATTCTGTATAATTTCCTAAATAATGGCGATTTCTGAACGAAATTTTGTTCTTAATTATCATTGTGGCAAAAAAATGAATTTTTGTCTTTACGAGCAACTGTTCTCGAAATATTTGGCATCATATAATGTTGACGTACAGCTCAGTAATAAAATTTACCATTAAAAAAATAGTCTTGCTAATATTGATACCTACCTCAGAAAAGTCCAAAAAATACAATTGGAGAAATAACCGCATGAAATAGGAAATATAGATAGATTTATAGGAAATCTACTATAAGGCATTTCAGAAAAGTGTAGAATGAAAAATGGAAAACTCCATGCGGTTTCGCTCAATTTCGGTGTGGGTAAACTTTGTGTAATAAAATTTTTTGAGCCCTATAATAGGCCAATAGGTTAAATAGGCTTTGTTGTCATTACGAATTCGGATGGTTTTGGTAAAATAATAAAATAGTTTGAATAACGCACGTCGGATAGAGAAAACTCCAACTTCATCTTGGAGGAATTACCAACTGGTTACCTAGCGAAAATATTGCTTTTGTATATATTTATTCAAATATATTTATATTATAAATATAATATTTATAAATTTATTCAAACATCGTTCTCTTTAGCATCTGTTTGATCGAGACATCGAGGAAGTGACACCAGAGAACTGGAAAAAAACAGTCCAGCATATCATCAAATGTGGGGCCCGTTAATTATAACCTCAAGATAAGATGATATTTCCTCAGATGATCGAGAAAATGGCGATATAATTTTTATTCTGTTATAATAAAATTATTCTCTTGTTACGTGGTAGGTAAGTAATTTCGCTCAATGCCAAATATCTCAACTCAACTCTCTAGGTCTAATAAGGCTTTATTACGCTACACCTTTCTGAAATGAATTTTAATTTTCATTTGCAGGGCCGTACCCGCGCCGCAATTTTTCGTGAGGTTAAAAGTTTAAAGTTTATGAATGTTCTTTGCATCTTCGTAGCTTACTCCCGACTATTACGGCTATATTTCTTGCAGGTCCGGCGTTCGGTGTTCTAGTCCACATCACATCACAGCATCGACGAGATGATCACAGCGGTTGTGTGCTTCCACTAGAGAGCTCAAGGTCGGACGGACGTCTCCCGAATCCGGGAACTCCGTGGATAGCGATGATAAAAAGGGGTCAGTGCAATTTTGACATAAAGATCGATAATGCGTTTCGGAGCCACGCTTCTGGAGTTATCGTGTACAATGACCGCGATTCATCGTCGCTGGAGAAAATGAAGCTGAGCAACGATCCCAGGCGTAAGTTTTGTTTTGAAATGGCTTTGTGCCCGTTGAGTTCTATTTTTAATGTGTTTATATTAAAAATATCCCGATTGTCACTATCATCGTCCGAAGAAGACTACTAAATGTGAATATGTACCGTGCGTTCAATTTATCTGGATAACATTTTAATTGGCTATAACTTTTTTGTTTTGAGAGATATCAAGGTAAACAAAAAAACAAAACACTATCAATGTTCTGACATATAAGCCTACATCATACTTTTTTAAACGAAACACCCTTATTCCGGTTACAATGATGTAACACACTTTATATTTGAGTCAACTCGTTTTTGACAAATCGGCAAAAATAGGAAATTTTTATATAATTAAAGAAGAACAAAAACACTAAAAATGTCAAGACACACTAAAGTAAAAAATTCTTTAACTATTCTAAATACTGTTGTATGTGACCACCATTTTCCTGAACACATTTCTGATACATTCCGAATTGTCTCTTAACTGATTGATTGCCTCTGAAATCCTTTGCCCAAGTTCCACGGCATTATTACAAGGAGTTCTGTGCTTTTGTGCACGTGATTTTTTATGTGTCCCCAAAAGAAAAAATCCCTTCAAAGTCGGGGCTGTTGGCTAGCCAATTCATAGTTCCGCCGTTTCCTATCCAACCTCTGGGATATTCCATGTTAAGAAAATTTTTAACTTGCACAACATTGTAATCAGCGCTGATCTATTTAGGGGTATATATTGTTCTATTTGGTTCTAAGAGTTGCAAATAATGATCTCCAAGTTAACTTTTGATCTATAAATATCGGACCTAAAATATGCTCATCTATGACACCACACCATATATCAATTGATTGGTACGCTTGGGTTTTTATTTCGTGTATTTGTCTAGGATTATTTAAAGACCAATATCCCGTATTTTTTCTATTACAACCTTTTCTTGTAGTGAACGAACTTTCATCAGTCCATAAAATGTTTTTCAAAAAATTATTATTGCTTCTTAGAATCCTAATACATTTACCTTATTTTCTTCGTTTAAAACATTGTGATTCCGGCATACCTTGCAAATGCAATGCAAATTTCTTTGCCAGCCTTGGAAATATCTGTTTTGAAGGAGCTCGGGCTCTGGATAAAGTCTAATATATTGACGGCCAGCTGCGGTTGCATTTTTATTATTCAGAAAGTAAACTTGAAGTGTATCACTCCTTCCACGGAAAAACCACTTTAACAATAATAACATGGACAATAATTCAATCATCAACGTTGCTTTCTAATATGTCAAACATACCTAAGCATATTTTTATTTGCCAGTCAGGGCACTTTTTGAAATTATATAAAAATTTCCTTTTGCCGATTTGTCAAAAATGATAGTGTTTTGGTTAGTTACGTCATGTGGAAAAAAAACTTTGGCACTAACTCTGCATTTTGTTTTTTTTTTACCTTGATATCTCTAAAAACAAAAAAGTTACAGCCAATTAAAATGTTATCAAGATAAATTGAACGCACGGTGCGTAAAAATTGCAAACTTGCCTTACTTCAAATAGGGACGCCGTTGTCAGTTCTACGTTTCTTGGAGTACTTCGGACAAATTAAACCTTACATGCACTCTCACCATTCTTCTATTACATTTTGCCTATATTATTTTTTTCAACTTTGTTCATTCTGTACTCATATGTATCTAATAATAAAAATATAATAATTAAAATATATATTTTTTTCAATGAATAACTAGTTCAATAGACAAAACGATAAGATTCAATCCTAAAAATACATTTTTGAAGCAATATATTTTACCATTTTGCTATCGAGTAAACTATCTATTTACTTCGACAAACCTATTTAGTTCGAATATATCAAAAGAATTTTTATTCTTATTATTTTTAACCAAATAATTTCTTTTTCTATGTAGAAACTCTTTTTTTTTACTTACTGCATCTAACTAATTACGAGCCAAATTATATTTGCCTGTTTGTCTAACCCCAGTTTTAACCTTTCGACACTTCCATATTTCCTTCTTCATCGTGTCGACTCGAGTCAAACTGGTAACTATCAATTTTGGTTTTCAGAATAATTTTTCGACTGCACGAGATTTTTTTTTTAATTCCTTTGTTAATAGTGAGGTTTAGGAGACTTTGAACCTTTGTAGAACAAAAGCCACCAGAAAAGAGAATAAATATGCCGCTAGTATTTTTACCGTTGCTTGTGTTTTAATTTTTGAGGATGTAGAAAAATGCTATTTTCAATGGCCTGCTTCATTATTATGTTTTTAATCAAAATAAATAATGGCATCGTTTCATTCCATTGTTCCAATAACTTTTTGATATTTAATAGTGATACTAAATTAAAAAAAAAGGTTATATGTGGAACGGTTATTAGGTTTTCGATAAGTTATCAGACAACATGTGTCTGGTAACAGCACAACGTTTTCAAAAGCGAATAGTGTCGATATCCTGTGCATCTGATGTCCAATGTATCGGAAAATTAATGTTTGCAGTTTATTGTGAGACGGTGTTTATGCCCCTCATTTAGCTCCGCCCCCCCTCAAACAATATAAATACAGAGTAAAATACGAGCCAGTTTCAGTCAAGTTCTGAAGAAGCCAACAGGATGATTCGCGAAACGTTAGCTAGTTCGACTCAGCAAAAACAGACGCAGGAGGAATCAACAACTTTTGTAAAGAGTATTACAGTAACCTGTAGAAGTTTATTTGAAAAATTACTTAAATATTGGCTGTGTTACCGCAGGATCATTGCAGTTCAGTAAATGGAGTTCACTGGGTATAAATACCGTTGCCATAGTTGCATTTGCGGTGTTGGCCATTTTCCATTATCATTTAAGTATAAAAGTAGTAGATTAGCGATGTGTATTAGTTCTGTTGTCTTGGCCGCGTCCACAAGACAAAAACAGATGATAATCCATATTTGATCCCTCGATACGTATTCAAAACATATTAAGTAAGTCTTTCGGGATACAAATAAAGGTCGTATATCATGATGGTTTGGCATCCGCAATATCCGGCGTCGCCGAATACGAATAAAAACCCCTGACGTCGCGACATACCGCCCCAAGTCTATAATGCATACAATCAATCAATTTTCAACGAAACGCAAGGTCAGGGGTTGAAAACTGACCGAATTTATTTACCGTTACGCAGTAACTGGAAACACGATAATACGGCATTAGGTCTCGCAGTGAATTGCAGTAGACTGTATGGTGACATGCCATTCACAATGTATTTTCTACATGGCCTCTATACACGCTTTACCGAACGCTTTAAAATTACTAGAGAGCCACAGAGTCAGAACATCGTTTCATAATTAGCCCTAATTCGATCCATTCCTTCCATTAGGATATTTAATATTCATGACATTTTTTTATTTCGCTTGTTGCTTACATGAATTTGTTCATAAGTCCAACAAAAATAACAGAAACATTGGACTAAAACCAACATATTTATAGATACGAAGAAGATTTAGTTAACACTAGATTTAGGCCATTTCAGCACAGAGGCAGTAACCGCGTAAAAGTCACTTAATAGGGAACTTGAACAAAATTTTAATTTGAAAATATAAAAGTAAGTTTATACGATTAAAAGAACCACAGTTCACAAAAAAATAATGTCCTAGTGCTATGTAAGAAATATAAGCAATTCAAAATTTAAATCCGCTTTGAAACGCGCTGTGATTGGCTATGACCGGTTGTGACGTCAATTCGCTCGTTAGACTACGCACCAGCCCGACGATAGCATAGAGAAGCCATTAGAAAACGACAATGCGTTCGCCTTGGTGGTTTTAATCTCAATTTTAGGCTTGATCCTGTCGCTTGCTTTTTTTATCTTTGTTACCTTTAGTGGATATGTTTATGGTCACATCATACAAAACACCGAACGTTCTTCTTTTGCTGAGGAGTCAAAGCTAAAAGGTGTGTTCATAGAAAATTTAGCCACTACTTTTAAACCAATTTAATATTGTAGTCAGCTTAAAGTATTACTTTTTATAAAACTTCTGGATTCCACCTGCGTCGGTTTTTGTTCAGTCGAACTAGCTAACGTTTCGCCAAACATAATGTTGGCTTCTACAGAGCTTGACTGAAACTGACTCGCATTTTACTCTGTCCCTGCTTTTTATATTTTTTGAGGGGGGCGGAGCTAAATTAGGTGCACACACACCGTCACGGATGACTGATTCCAATATTTGTGACCTGAGTCGCGGTTAAGATTGTTAGGTTGCTTATAAATTTCTATAGACCCTCGGATTTTTCGTTGGTTGGTTCGTTATCGAATAAAATGTTATGTCCGGTTTCGTGATTCTGTTTGGCAACTGCTGATGAGTTTGTCTTAGTCTTAAGGCTCTTTCATGTTTCTTGAGTCCAGTTGATAGTTTCCGTCCGGTCTCTCCAATGCCGCATATGACTGGTATCTCAAATGGAATTTTGTGTTTGACGGATCGAAGATGTTGAAAGATTTTTGGACAAGTGGTAAATCTGGTTTTCATTGCTATTGGAAGGTTGTGGTGAAGTGTATTTTGTGATGGAACGCTTAATATCTTTAATGTGGAAATTATTAGAGAGAAGAGCAGAGATAAGGTGTTTTAATTCTGGGTTCAGTGACTCGGGGTGAGACAGTTTTACAACTCTGTAAACAAAAGAGTTGATAACCGATGATTTTTGGGCCGCATGGTGATGTGGCAATGCATTAAGGCATCCCTAACTATTGAATATGAATTATATGATAATATGACATGATTCAAGTTTTGGCGATTAATGGACCAAAATCAAACCATGGGAGTGTCCAGACAGACTTTTATGTTTGTGTTAATGCTGATGCATTCCAAAACGTACATTCATACTAAAACGTTAGTGTATATACAGAAGAACTTCACATATTTGAGTGCAAATGCAAAAAGGACTCACAATTTTTTTTTCGTTGATAGATATATTATACGTTAATGCGCGGATTCGCTGTCAAGTCTCTACGTGTGGATGTAAATCGTGCGACGCTGGTTTAAATTTGAATCACTAATTTCTTGTTTTGTGGAATGTCTAATTGTAGATCATTGTCTAGTTAGTATGTTTTTCTAATACCCAATCATGCTTATAAAGGGGCACATCTTTGTAAAATAATGTATTATTATTAATTTAAAAATATCTTAGGGTTGTAGTTATTGTCAGGTTTATCGTCGTCAATAAAATAATTGATACAGTCATCAGTTTCCATCTCTTAGTTCTGTCAATTTATTTTTTGTTCTCTATTTTGAGCACATTAGTGCACGTCACTGTTGCTAATGCTAAGTCAACTACTTTCTTGGACATCGTTCAGACAATAAGCAAAACTGCGGACATAAATTTAGATCTGTACCGAATAAAATCTTTGGAAAGTTCATTTGGTTTGGGAAATATCGCCGAAAAACCAAACATGGCGGATTTCGTTTTTCACCAGTAAATCCGGAACGGTTAAATTGACAGCTGTCAAAAGGTAACATTATTCAGACATATTTTTAATACCATGTGTCAATAGTCTTTTGTTATTTAGCAGCCTGCCTTTTCTTATGGCGGCCATATTTATCGATTTTTGGAAAATTTCTAGTTCAGTGATGTCTCACAAGTTTATAAAAGGTTTATCACACTTCGAAAAGTTAGGTTTTAATTATTTTATAAGTGGACTATGATTTATTTAACATACACATAACAATAGAACATGAACAGATGTTTTGGGAAAATTACCTACTATGTGTTTTTTAAAAAGAAAAATTCAGAAAAGCAAATTTAATTAGCACTTGAACAACTTACAAGTTCGATACAAATTGAAAAAGAAAATCGCAATAGAAACAATTTACAAGTAGCGAATGAATTGGAAATACCCTGTTTGTCTAGGCTTTCATATGCAGTAATTGTTTTCTGCTCTATTTTTAAGGGTATTTATAAGTTTAGGCAGCAAAGTCGAGTTTTACAGTTTTTTTTTTGGTGTGATCTTGAAAAAATACGAAAAGTTAGCAGCTATTGGGCAAGCTAGCTAAATGAAAAATACACCAAAAATATACCAAATAAATTAAATTAACCTGAAAGTTTGACAACAAATTCTAGTATTTAAAGTTATTTTGCTTGGTTGAAACCAAAAATTCTACCTGAAAATCAAATTTAAAAAGCAAACACCACCTATATGAGCCTTTTGAATGTCCATTTTGGCAGTGCAGTAAAGCTTGAATAGCCCTGAATATGCAGTGTAATTACGGAAACGGTAAGAGGTAGAGAAAATAGTACGAGTAATTTTGGAAATATTCGGAGAAATCTAAAATTTGCTTTGGATTTATTTGAAAATCGGTCAGCTTACTAGCCTAGTCTACGTTTCTTATCTTAAGTGATCACCATTATTTTTTAAGTTGTGGAGTAAACTTATTTTAGAGATTGTTTTTTGCTTTTTTTTATTATTTATTTTGGATTTTTGTTTATTCCGTGGAATCCTCCAATATGTATTGAAAAAAAATAATCGGTTTTAAATTGAATTTAGATTGTAGCACTTTCACCCGAAATTGCGAACTTATAACACAAAACCACGTTGGCTTTAGGATTGGTGGTATGGATTATGTTACAGATTTATGCTTTCTTCAAGTTGGCCCCCACAGAAAGTTTTGTACCCAACGCGGGGCCAGCTGTTAGGCTTTTAACTTATTTTGGGATTTGGTTTTGAAATGTAATATTCAGCATAATTCAGAATCAAGGGTCCTTTCTCGTTTCGAAAAGGGGTAATAAGCCGGAAAACTAATCGATGATTTTTAATTTATGCCAACCTTAAATAGAGAAAATTATTTTATGTTTACAAAGAAGAACAAGAATTTTTCAACAATTAACCCAAAATACATCTACTAACCTTGCTTTTATGTAAACGGACAAGTAATTATTATCCGTATGTGGCATTTAAAAGATGCGTGTTTGTTTTCCATTGTTCATAAACAATTAAGGCCGCATTTAAAAAAGAACTGGTACAACAGCCGCATGTGCTGGTGTCTTGAAATTACTGAGATGATAACTCTTCCTACCGCGCCTTTCTGTTTAATTTGTCGTAACCCAATTAATTTTTTGGGCTATTAAGCTACTTTTGGCGACCCTAATCGTTCCTATAAGAGCATTCTCTAGAGTTATAATTAAAATGCATACAAACTATTATAATAAGTCATTTAAATTTAATATTATTGATTAAAAGTCAGACAGAAATTGGGAGCTTTTTGTGTCATCCGCTTACTTGCGTTTACAACTTTGTTTGAGCATTTGCGAATTTCTGCTTACGTTATCATTCAAGGTGGTGGATTATACATACATATAGCAGATATAGATCTAGATTCATTGAATGATTGAAATACCTACAAACAAACTGGGTTGCTCTCAAAACTTTTTTTGCCATACCGTTTTTTGTTACGGGTGTTATTTTTTTAAATTTATCTATAGGCTGTGATAACGTTTTATCGTCATTATCGTTAAATTTTTAACGCGATTTTTGAATATGTAAATATTAGTGTGCAAACTTTTAGCACTGTTAATTTTCGCCAATTTACACAATATAATATCGGCGTTTCACTAAATTTTTGTTGCATTAAGGATTTAGAGGAACGTGGATTAAATATCGCGTAGTATGTAATTGTGTAGTTGGAATTTTTTTAATTATTACTGTCGGATTTCTTATGACTCATGTAATCATCTACGTATGACGTTAACGTTATCGAAAATAATAATAATGGGTTGTTAGAAACCGAAAAAATATCTTGTTTCGTACTGTTTAAATATCCTGGTAACAACTGTATTTTTACCCCACACGTTATCAAAAGAAAATGATGTCTCGTACCTGGTGATCAAATGAAACTAAAGGTTTGTGAGGCCGCCCGCATTTCTCTTGACAACACTTGTAGTTTTTTATATTTTGCAACATTCAGCATTGGGAAAGAAAATAGTTCAGCTTCGATGAAGAGCATTCTAGAAAAATAACGTCTATGTGTAATATCTGTTTTAGATTTTGGCTCCAATACCACCAATCTATGTCCCAGAACATTATATGAATTTATCTAATAGTTTTCTAGGTTTGCGTGTAATATATATAGTCAAACTGTTTTTCATATTTTAAGCATTGGTCGAGTAGGATTCCTCCCGAGCCTCATACTGTTTATAGAAAATTATTTTATATTTTTTAGAAAAGAAGTTAGGTTTAATGTTTCTGTTAATTTTTGTATGATCATGATGGAAAAGGACATTTATTCGAAATTAAATTAACAAGATAAAGCATTGATCGCCCATTTTTAAAATTTTCAGTGAAATGTTCATTATTCGAAGCTGCAGACTTTAACGAATTTATTAGTATTCATTTCTAGCGATTTGCTCAAAGTCACAAGAAGTCACATGACTTAAACTGACGTTGCCTTCTGGCTGTAGAGGTGATACTGTTTGCAAGTTTCCTAACAATTGACCAAAAATATTATTTAATTCGAATATCAAACCTTTAGCACTGTATATCAGCCGACAATTTTCTGTCTATATTCTTTTTATTTGTACACAAGTTTTATTTTCAAAGTTTGTTAAGAGTCATTATTATTCTCTGTAATTTGACATTTTATAAAAGAAACTATACTATATTATTAGTGAGGAAGGTGAAAAATATTTTGTAATATGTAATATTTCTTTTCATTTGTTTTATGCACCACTCCTTAGAACTCGAAATTGGTTTTTGAAATAGGAAGATTGAGTTGTATTAATGTCATTTGTGTATATAGCTAATGAATAATGTATAAAAATATACGTGTTTTGTCGTTTCCTTATTATTTAAATCAAGGTCGTAACCAAAACATTGTTTGCGGACTTCGTAGGCTTGAATTTAAATTTTGCGCTGCGATAGGTATACATAGATTAGTTCCATAATATTTATATATAATTTTATAAAAAACAATATTCTATGATCAATGAATGAATTACAATTTTAATTTCATCGACTATTTAAATGTTCGACCACACTCAGACAAATATTTTTGATGTTGATTTTATACCCATTTAAAAATAAAAACATTTGTGCGAAACGTATCGAATTTTTTATTTGTATTATATATTTATTATTGAAATATATAATGGGTTACTAAAGTTCCTGAACGCCACTGTTATTAAAGAAAGTAAGAATTTTGGAGTTTTTGAAACTTTTGCAGAGTATCAGTGGATTATAAATAACACCGCGAAATCTTAGAATATTGCTGTTAGCATTTTTGAATTCTGCATATTGAATTTTAATAGACTGATGTATTCTTTAATAGTGTTAGATTTAAATAAATCGAGATTGTTTTAAAGACGACTTTTCCGATCTTGGCGTCAATGTCGAGCGGTGCATGCCAGAGCAGGGCATCAAACTGATGCCCGTCGCCACCCTCTGCGGCGTCCCGGCTCACGCGCGCGAATAGACCCGAAGATTTCCCGACGCATCCGAAATCGATAGATCGCGCCAATATTTAAATATTCGAACGTAATCTAACACGGCCAAACTGACAACATTCCGCTCTCGGAATGCATGACTCATTTGAAGTGTCACAGACATGAACACACAGAAAAAAAACAAAGTTTTATTTCTTTACAGCAACGTTAAAATATATAGATGTGTACATCGGTAAAAATTCGTAAACCTTTCATTCTGCAGATTTATCATCAGCCGTCCCAGAGTTCCCTGTAATGAACAAAAAACGAGAATTCATCAATCAAATGAATTTCACAAACAATTGGGACTAGATTTACGTAATAACTCACAAGCTGACAGACACGATGGAAATTCTGTAGTAAGCACGCATTTACAAATACAGAGTTGACTTGAGTAGCACGATGGAAATACTGCAATAAGCACGTATTTGCGATGGGCTCTCAAACAACAAAATCAAAACACAGAGTTGACTTGAGCAGCGCGATGGAAATACTGCAATAAGCACGTATTTGCGATGGGCTCTCAAACAACAAAATCAAAACACAGAGTTGACTTGAGCAGCGCGATGGAAATACTGCAATAAGCACGTATTTGCGATGGGCTCTCAAACAACAAAATCAAAACACAGAGTTGACTTGAGCAGCGCGATGGAAATACTGCAATAAGCACGTATTTGCGATGGGCTCTCAAACAACAAAATCAAAACACAGAGTTGACTTGAGCAGCGCGATGGAAATACTGCAATAAGCACGTATTTGCGATGGGCTCTCAAACAACAAAATCAAAACACAAAATACTCCAAAGACTATTTAAATTAGTTTTATATACACAACTCAAATCAATCTAACACGGCACAACAAGTCAAATTATGTACTTACAATTGTCTAGTTGTAATAATCTTTGGAAATCGTCAGGCGTCCAATCAGTAGGCCAATGCCGCAACTGATCCTTAGAACATTTAAAAGTTTTCGGAGTACCTAATTTCTTAATCAAATACCGATTATTGGTAAGTGATCTCTTGATTATGTAAGGACCAACAAATTCACAAGAAAACTTTTCAGGTCTTTGACCTCGGCTTAACAAAACAGTATCACCTACTTTATACAGCTGATTGTCTCTTCGCTTCTTATTTAGATAATTCAACTGCCTTTCTGAATTTTGCCGTAGTTTCTTTATAACTGCGGAATAATCCACTGGAGATTTAGTTTCATCAGGGATTGGCAAATCGGTTAAGACTGTACGAATTTGAGGCGTTTGACCCTCTCGACCAAATACTAACTTAAAAGGTGAGCAACCAGTCGTCTTTTGTTTCGTAGTATTGATTACTAACTGGATCTTCCATACTTTGTTCGGCCAATCTGTTACTTTATTGGATTCAACTCTTAACAAATTGGTAATAGTTCGCATATAGCGTTCTATTTGTCCGTTGGAGCGATGAACACCGGGGGTTGTCACGTGTAATTCGATGCCAAAATATTCGGTAAATGATTTAAATATTTTTGCTATGAAATTAGTTCCAGCGTCGTGAATTAGTTTGGAGGGCGTGCCAAATATGCTGAGGAATTTAGCAAAATTTTGTGTTGTTTCTTCTGTAGTAACGGTGGATTGAGGATATAGGAGACAGAATTTGGAGAAGGCGTCAATTATAACAAGGATATATTTATAGTTTTTTGGATTACCTGGTAAGGGGCCCAGACAGTCGACATGAACTGTATGGAATGGTTCATCGGGCTTTGGGATAGAAGTAAGGAAGCCTTGTTTAGGACCCGTCTGATTTTTTCGTACTGCACATATCAAACAGTGTTCAACATACTTTTTAACATACCTGGTCATATGGGGAAACCAAAAGTAAAGTCTGATTGAGGCAAGAGTTTTTTCCCAACCTATGTGACTTTGATCATCGTGAAATATTTTCAAAAGACTATAACGGTTATTAGATGGTACAAAAAGTAAAGACTGAGACGATTTGTTATTTTTATTGGTTGTAATACGAAATAAGGTCTCTTTTTCTAATTTATATTTTCGTTTGACATCGTCTTTAGCATCGTTCAAAGATTGAATGATTTGTTTACATTCCTCATCTTGACTTTGTGATACGGTAAGCCAATTTTTATGAAAATTGGGTTGTGAATCGATATGAGCTACAGTTTCAATTGGGTTCCTGCTAAGGAAGTCAACATGAGATATTTCAGAGCCCTTACGATAAACAATTTCGAAGTCGAAATCCTGCATATAAGCCCACCAGCGGGCGGTCCGCGGCTTAAGTTCTTTTTTGCTTGCAGATAATTTTAAGGAATTGCAATCAGTTACTAAAGTGAATCTTAATCCAAGCAAATATACACGAAAATTTTTTAAAGCTTTCACAACGGCCAGAGTCTCTAGTTCAAACGAATGATACATAGCTTCATCTGGATTGGTTTTTTGACTGAAATATTCAACTGGACGAAAGGTATCACTGTGTTTCTGCAATAAAATAGCACCGAAACCAATACTGCTCGCATCAGTATGCAATTGAGTCTCTAAATTTGAATCGAAAATTGACAATAGGGGTTTTTGAGTAAGGACATCAATAACATACTGCCTTGCTTTTTCACATTCAGTCGTCCAAACAAAGGGAACATCATTACGAGTCAAGTGAGTTATACAAGCTACTTTGGAAGAAAAAGCGGGAATAAATTTACGGAAGTAGCTCGCCAAACCGATGAATTGGCGCACTTGTTTCACGTTAGTGGGTGACAGACTTTCCTTGACTGCTTTAACTTTATTCGGATCAGGTCGGATACCATCAGCCGATATTTGACGACCTAAATAGGTGATGTTTTGCATAAAAAATCGACATTTACGAAGGTTAATTGAAAATCCGGCTTTAGACAAAGCATCAAGAACTAATTTTAGTTTACAAAATCCATCCTCAAGTGTGATGGAGGGTATTACTATGTCATCCATGTAAACAACCGCGGTGTCATATTTTAGGTTACCTAAAGCCATATTAATTGCTCTCTGAAAGACCGCAGGACCATTGGCCAGTCCAAAAGGCATTTTTAAATACTCATACTGACCATCCGGTGTCACGAAAGCGGTTTTTGGAATCGACTCGGGATTAATCGGGATTTGGTGAAAGCCCGAAGCCATATCAAGTGACGTGAAAAATTTATTTTTGCCTAAACGATCGAGCTGATCGTCAATACGTGGCAATGGATACCGATCTCTTAAAGTTATTTTATTCAAATGACGATAATCGACACACAATCGAAATGTCCCATCTTTTTTCTTAACGAGTATAATCGGGCTCCCAAATGGAGAATTGCTCTCCCGGACGATTTCGTTTTTAATTAGATCAGCAACGATGCCACGTACTTTCTGACGCTCAAACTCCGACATACGGTAGGGATGGTGATAAACAGTTTTGTTTTCTGTCAATGTGATGGTTAATTCCCCGGTATTGACAGGTTTAATGGTAAAATCAGTAGCAGTTGACAAATTCTGATAATTCCCCAGCAGTTTGATTAGTTCAGCCATTTCTGCATGCTCCAGATCACTTGTTATTTCCGAGTTATGAATGGTTCGAGTAGAATTTGTAAGCGCAAGCATGGGCATAATTTTTTGAACGTTTTTATTTTTTATTAAAACTACATTATTTTCGTAAACATTTTCACCAACGATAACGTCATATTTGGAATGACTATGCGGCACAATAACAAGATCAAGCGTTATTTTTATTTCGGGAAACTCTACCAATGCTTTGGTAAAAGAAAAAGAATTATGTATGGTACCGTCGAACCATCGTAAAGGAGTAACACGCGGAATTTTCTTTAGATTTAATTTGTCTACCAACGTTTCTTTTATTAGCGAACACGTGGAGCCGGTATCAATTAAACAATTTGTAGTGTAACCCGAAATAACGATAGGCACAGTTTTTAACTTGTTTTCATTAAAATTATGTGAATTGAGCAAAACGTGATGAGATTTAAATTTCTTTACGGTTGGGTCCTGTCCGGACTCTGAAACTTCACTTCCTCGACTTTGTTTATTTTGCCGACGAAAACAATTTTCAATGCCGTGACCAGGTCTTTTACAATATCGGCAAACATCAAACCCTTTATTATCCGAGTTATTGGTATTCTTAGTTTTAGATTTACAATCGCGAGAAAAGTGTCCCGATTGACCGCAAGAATAACAATTTGCCTGCGTCGTTTTTTTGTGTGAAAATACATTATTTTTCTTATTCAATTCGGATGCCGATTTTTCGACCAGAGGAATTTTTATGTAATTAGAGAGAAATGCAATTAAATCACTAACAGAGGCGGCACTACAATTATAGGCCGCAGTTCTGACCGCAAGATCGTCTATTGAATGAGCAATTATTTCGATCAAATCCGAATCAGACCAACTTGCCCGCGTGCGCTTTAATTTTTCTAATTTAATTCTCGCGTATTCAACATAACTGCGCGCATCGGAACTACGATAATTTACAGCATCGCTTAACAGTTTACCCAAATTCTTTTGTTTGGGAAAAGATACAGAAAAGTCAAATTTAAAATTTTCCCACGTTTCTTCCGTGGGTTGCCATGCCGAAAACCATCTTAGTGCAGATTTTTGCAAAAATGGACCAATTCTACTCACGGTTTCCCGATCTGACCAAGCAAATTCGTTCTTATACCCTTCAATTTTTTGTAACCAAATACCACTATCCATATTGTCGGGGTCAAAACTCGGCAAGGCCAACGAAATGGGAGTGGTTTGGGTGGCTGGCGATGTGGTTGATGTCGGCGACGGCTCCTTTGTACCGACACGCTGTTGCAAATTCTCAAGGATCGACGCTATGGCGCCCAAAGATCGATTCAGTTCTTCTTCGGCCATTATAGCACACTCCAAATTACGTTAAACGATTACACGTGTACCCCACACCTGATGTTAGATTTAAATAAATCGAGATTGTTTTAAAGACGACTTTTCCGATCTTGGCGTCAATGTCGAGCGGTGCATGCCAGAGCAGGGCATCAAACTGATGCCCGTCGCCACCCTCTGCGGCGTCCCGGCTCACGCGCGCGAATAGACCCGAAGATTTCCCGACGCATCCGAAATCGATAGATCGCGCCAATATTTAAATATTCGAACGTAATCTAACAATAGGGAAAATATATGACTAGGTTTTCATAAAATCCTAGTACCAGTAGAGTTTAGAGCGATGTGCAGCTTACCACGTAAAATGCGTCTTACAGCGACGATTACTTTGAACTGCTTTGGGATATATAGTAGTTTAACCTGATGGCTCAAAAACGGACGCTATACCATATTTATGTTAAATCGGGAACTTGTCTTGATTGATATTTAATTAAGGTTGAACAACCAGGCCTAGGAATATATACAGGACGTACTACTTAAGAAAGTAGGTACCATCCAATTATTTTCTAAATTAAAAGAAGCACTGCACTTTAATGTAAATGAAAATGAAAATGCGTCACCTAAGTACACACAAATGACATTACATTACATTAAAAAAATTATAAAACTTTTTTTCTCCTAAAATCAATCTATTTATAGATATTTCTGTTCTTCTGAAACTAACAGAAATACAAACTTTAAAATTGACAACTTTTTCCTAATTTAACCCTTGTCGTAACCTTAATGGTTGCCGAAATACCGATACTGCTCTTATGCATTAGTACGTGTCTATATCGTTAACCAATTATTGATTAAAAAATATATTAAGTTTATTAGATAATTGTTTCTAATTTTCATGAAAAAAAAATTATAACCGGTTCCTGCTTTTCAACTTCGACTTTGCGTGCAATTCAAACGTTGCAGTAAACCGACAAACTTAACGAGGCTGAACAACATGTGGATATCCGTGAAATCGTCAACCCTGAGCGGGACACGCCCACTTTAAGATGTTGTTTTGGTAGACCTATCGACTTCAATTTTACAGCGACTTTAACGCAATTCTGCATTAACCGGAAATAATTTATAGAACCGAGTAGCAAATCTAACCACCAAACATTAAACTAACATTTTAACTAATAAATTATTAATTCTGAAATACTACGCTATTCAATATTTATTAAATTATAAAAATCCAAGAAGCAAAACCGCAAAAGGTTTTGTTACATTGTACAGAAAACGTTTTCAACATTGATTTGTCCGTAAGACTTTAATATAGTTACGTAGATGGACGACTATAAAAGCAACGTGCTGGTTTTATTTTGCGAACGGATCTACCGGGTTAGTAAAAAGTAGTAAAAGCTGGAATGATAAAATTCAATACTTGGAGTTTTTGAACATGCCAACAGCAGTGTTGTCGGATTTACCGACTGCCAATACAAAAATTCTTTACGTCTCAGAATTTTCGAGATTAATAACGTTCATGTCATCTTATTAATTTCAAGCTCAGGACTGTTTTGAAATATGGAAAATTATCCAAAAAACATCAAATTGGGCAATTTTACCAAGAATGAACAATGACTATCCTATGAACACTATCTGTTTTTAGGTCCCAATCATTGGCTCTAAAAAACTATTCTAGTTTCGCCGCGGTATTCGTAAATTGGTATTTCCGAAATTGGGTAGATCGACGCAATTAAATTGCGATTTATTGATTGGCTGAGCATTCACGGAAAATTATCAGTTAAAAACCTCCATCAAATGTTAAAATATTTATAACGTTAGATTTAAAAATGTTATGTTGGAAGGACTGAGTAGAGACTATTTCGACTCTCTCTCTCTCCCCCCCCTCTCTGCTTGGTGTCCCAAAAAAACCGCTAAAGTCTAGTTATAAAAAAACTCACGACTAATCGGAACAAAGCATGCATGTGTTAATTTTAATCGACGGTAGACACTTCCCTTATTGGAAATGTTTTCGTAACGCTTTTATTAATAACGTGGCCAACAAAGAGCCCAACCTCATTAAAAAACTGACCACGAACTTTAAAAAAATACGAGCGTAAACAAGGTTAATGCCACCATTGGCGGGGAATTTTATTTGTATCGTAGCGTCGTAAAATTTTAAAGTGTGATTTGCCTTTGGTGCCTATTTAGTGCTATTTATATGGAACGGGTGGGTCACTGATAAAATAATATAAGATCAAGTTCCCGATTAAAATAAAAAGTCATAAACTTTTCACTTGCAAATATGTCAAATCTGTGTGATGGTTGTTGCAAGTTGTAACAAAATAATGAATAAAGTTCTATCGATTTTAGTGTACTGCAAGTCAGATTGAATATAAAACCCGGTATCCCTGTATTTTGCACTTTTAAAATTTCAATACAACGGTGGTGTTTGATTGTCAAAATGTTATTTTTTTATTTTGTATATAGCGAACATTTCATTTTTTTTATTATAAAGGGTTTATTATAAAAAGTTACTAAAAAATGTTTCGTTTTGTATGTAGATACTTGGTGGTACATATAGATACGCAGGAACATACATGAATATTTAAATACTACATATTTAATATTTAAAATAACGAAAGTGTAACGAAAAGGTCCAAGAGGGTTGGTTCATTATTCTCGTAATTTGTTAATTTTAAATGTTCATACAATAATTGATTGTCAATTTGAGAAATTTACGAGGTATCGAAAAAGATATTCATTGAAATAAAAAATTTGTTTTTCCTTGTAGGTTGTCTATTTTTAACGTTTTGTTTATTGGTTTATTTTGTTAATTGGTTTTTAACGACCTGTATAATCATGGTTTTATTTTTTTGTGAAACTTAAAATTAGTTAGTTCAATGTTAGTCCAAAAAAAGTAAGTGAAATTGAAGAATAATGAATGAAAACAATGTAATGAAAAAAAATGTTCATAAATCTAAACAACTGACGTGTACGGTGTTTGGTTCTCTAATACGTTCCAATAATTTCACAAAATTATGTAAAATGTTATCTTTATTAACATTAACATGTGTTTCTCATATGCAATATACAAAAGTGCTTTGTTTTATATAGCACTTGAATTTAAGTAAAATTCATTTTTTGTATCAGTCGCTAATATTATGGCGACGGTTTTCAAAAATTTCGGTACTAAAGTGTGGTTAAAATAACAAACAAAATTATTTTAAAGATCTATTCAGATTACAGGGGCGGTAGCATATAAAAAAAAACAAACAAACAAACAAAAATCATATATGGCGTACATTTTGGGACATTGTGGATAACCAAATATGACAGCTTTGTAAAAACTAATTATAGTATATTATGCAACAAGTGCGGTAAACTGCATTTGACTCACGAGTTTATTTGACACGAGCGGAGCGAGTGTTTAATAAACGAGCGAGTTAAAAAGTTTACCGAACGTGTTGCATACTATATTTTTTTACGACCGTTAGATTTTGGGTACATTTTCGCAAATTACGAATACATTCACTGACATGACTGTCAGAATTGACAAACGTCAAAACTCAAGGCGTGGGAAATATCTCCGAAAACATCCGATTGCTCCCAAACCCGTGCGGTAAAATCCCAAAAATGTCCGAAGTGGCTCGGATTCGTGGGAAACGAAACTGACGTGGTAAAGCGACGCTTCCCGCACTCTAGATCGGTGCGTAATTAGGTATTTTACAGACGGGAGTAGAAAAAATAAATTTACTACATGCTACAATTAAAAATTTTAAGGTAATTTTTGAAAAAAACTTTCACAGGCTACTGTAATTTTAAGCTACTCAATACATTTAAATCTTGTACCAATAATTTTTATTACTTAAAGTTTTACAAAGAATTTACATGTCAAAATTTTCTTCTTATCCGTACAACTCGAGGGTAGGGGAAACATTTGCCTCTTGAATCTTACTGCTACTCGGCGAAGATAAGCATTTACTGGGATTGGGATTTACGACAATTCGCATCTTACACAATTAAATGGAAACAAAAAATGTTGAGATTTTCACAGTTTATAATAATTCATGACAGATGTTTCAGCAACACCGTGCCTTTGTATTTGATAAATTCATGTTATTGTCGAATCAGCTTTCATAAATCTTTAAAAACTGTGAAAATCTGAAAATTTTTTTGTTCTAATTTAATTGTGTTAAATGGATTTTCATCAAGTAAAAGTCACCTAATATTCGGAGCCTGTATTAATAATCGATTGAGTTTTGCCTCTCCTATATCGTTAGAGGTCTTATTAAGATCATCAACTCTGTAAAAATTAATACGTCAAGCCGTCCAAACGAATTTGAATTTGAAAATAGTCAGCACGCCGCCCCTGTGCCGATTTACGAATTGAATATTTTTACTAATAGCAAACTTAATAAGCAAACAGCGATGTGGAGAGGCGCGCGCGCTAAATGTTTGGCAACTATAAAAGTTTATTGCTTTATATTGTTAAATTGGCCAGGCGATTTTTTGTCGTCAAGTTTTTCGTGCGTTTGGTCATAATATTAAATTAAGCTTTATTGAGTTTGTTCCTATTGGCAAATCATCATCAAAACTAAGCTAACAAATAGCTGTTTCAATAAGTTTTCAAACGGTTCATCGACTTCGAAATAGTTTGCTAATTGTTTCTGTGTTGCTGTTTTTCTGTTTTGGCACAAGAGCAGTATTATTTTCTTCAATTTTCGGCTTATTTAAAATTTAATTTGCCAATAACAAAATCTAACACAAAAGAGTCGGTTAGAGATGCAAAAAGCTAAAAAGAAAGATATAAATCGCAATTCTGAGAAAATGAGCTTAAAGTTAAGACTTCTAAGTAAGGAATAAATTGTGAGGTTTCTAAGCTAAACTTAGCTAAATTACTGCAAATACTTTATTCTGGCTATCTATGTATTGTGTTCATTTATACATATCTGGTAAATTTAGCAATAGAATTTTCTACTTCCTGGTGTAAAATACTTAATTCTATGTCTAAAGTATCCTAAAGTCACCTTTATCAGGGAGCCAATTCGTGTTTTTCCGCCACTTTAGAGAGGCGTTGGTATATTGGTGAAGGTGTTTTGACGTCCGTATTTTTTTTATGATTCTACATGTGTTTCTCACTCACCGCGTCATTGGGTGGATGTATTCGTGTTCTTTTGCAAACAATTATTTGTTAATTTGTTAAATTATAATATTTTTCGTTTCTGTATTGTCGGCTAAATCAAACTACGAATGTGGTCATATAAGATATACTGGATACCTTATTCCAACAATAATAATTAACAATCATAATACTTTTGGTAACGAAATTAACAATAATTAAACATGCAATACAATTACCACCACTACTACAAAATATATTAAAAAATAATATTAATATAAATCACGGAACTTAACAATAATGTTGTAAGTAATAAAATAAATAGAAATTACAAATCTTAAACGGTGCTGGTATAAAATATACACAAGTCAGATATTTTTTAAGGGTTTTCTGGAACCACTGGCCATTCTCCTTCAGTTTTTTCGATACGAACAATATTTTGTCTTGATTCCTGTCATGTATTGCTTATTTTTGGGGATATCTCTGTTTGATAGAAAGCATTTGGATATCGAGTTTAAAAAATATTTGAGGGTCCTTAAATTTCGGAAGAAGTTCGTTTGTTTTTACAGAGGGAATGGCTTTATTTGCAACTCCCATGTTTACACTTATCCTAACTGTTCCGCTACCGAAAGTGCTTCGATAAATTCTATGACATCGAAGTTTGCACTTAATATTTACTTTGTTTATTAATGGAATGAGAATTTTCATCAACGGCGTGTACATCGGTGTTTTCGATTTTTATTTTTCGAAGATTTATTTAGATTTTGTTTGTAAACATTTGACATTTAAAACTTTTTGTGGAATGTTATTTACTACCGCCCCTAATGCACTGCGGGATTATTTTAAACCTATCTCTTGATTTTTGACTTATGGCATCATTGTTATTATTATTAGCTATCTGTTCCAGAGAGACCGAATCTGTAGCCTCCAATATCTTTTCCTTTGTACTATGGAGTTTCTATTTCAACAATTTCGTGTACTGGGTTAGTACATAACAATTTTCGGAGAGAAATATTAATCCAGTTTGGAAATGCCAACTCGTCTGTACTACTAGCAATATTTGCATATGAGACTGAGAAATTAGTATGTTCTAGACTTCGACGTTTGTCGGTGTGAGATTTTGCGCACCTCTGTAAAAAAATTTCATCAATACCTTTCCAAATAACATTACCATTAACATTAGTGGTTTGTATGTTAAGATTTTCCTTGTTAGCGACTATTTTTTGAACAATATATCAGAACATGAAATTAAAACTGTGTTTAGAGGTAACGTAATGTAAATTTGAAGGTTTTTGCTAGCGCGTCATTAAAAAAAAATGCTGCCGTATTGTCTTTTGCTTTAAAATACCCTACACGTGTATGAACTGCTTTAGACCCTGGATTATAAAACTTGTCTCATAATATAATGAAATTTTCCTACTGCACTACTTTTAAAACTCGAACTCGGGGGGTTAGAGATGTTGAAACACGTTTTTATTGTTGTATCTCGATCCTCGTAGTCGGTGAATGATTTTTTTGGAAGGACAAAAAGTTAATAGTCCGCAATTGATTGGCGACCAATTTCAAGAACAACTAACTATTAATGGATCCGATAAAACGTGCCTCATGAAATAGACAACGACAAATTAGAACGATTTACGAATTCATTAGTGGACGAGTTTCATTAATTACCGTCGCAATGGTGTGCGCTAAATCCTACTAACTCGACAGCTCGATTTTTTTTATCAAACGTTTGTTAACTAAATGTTGATAAATATGAATCCTTTAATGTGCAGAGGATTCATTTAGTAAATCGGTGAAGAATTATATTAACCAATGGAATTGAAAATCCAGTTGGAAATATCGCAGCAAACTTTAGAAATAATATATTCTGTAAGATCTACGAACAGTGGCATTGAACATTCCCCTACGTTGTAAAAATTAAATTAGTTCTTTCTCTATAATGTTGTTGATAGTTTCTAAATCGGTAAACTGTGTGTTTTTTTTATTATATATTTATTTCTTGTAAACAAACATTAGTCAAAATCTATAAAAGTAGCTTAGAAAACAGCAGAGATTCGCATAATAGTAAAATCTTTAGTTTTTTGAAATCAAATTAATTGCAACCAAGAAATTAGCAAATATTTCTGGTACAGATTTTATAGTTTTTTATTTCTAATGCATTTCTAAGATAGAAATATCGATTTTGAATGTATTTACTTTCTTAGTATCATTCGTTATATATTTGACAATGTTGAAATAGGTGTAATCGATATATACCGTGCTTCAGTAAGTTCAACAAGGTATGATACTCGAAATTTGTAGAAACAAAATTTGTTAAAGACACCAGGTAGAAAAAATGCCGGTGACTATTTGGTTGTGTGAGTCCTGTTTTAAATAAACAAATTATTTTTTTTTAATGCCGTAAACTTAATTTTTAATGAAAATATAAGTGTTAAAATTATATTGAAAACGAAAAAAAAAAGGGTACGCAGTAATAAATGTCATGTAATTCGAAGGTTTTTTAAAAAAAAAAGATTAAAGATAATTATCGAAATTCTGTTTTGATTTAAACTGTCGTTTGGAATCCTAAGTGGTAAAGTAGCATTTTATTTGCTAAATTGGGGATAATTAAACATTAATAAGTCAAGCAACGCAAGTCGAAATGCTTGCCGAAAGTACTGCAGTCATATCAGTCATCTCTCATCAAAGTAAACAATTTCAGTGTCTCACAGTCATGATTGATAGTCTTGGCAAGGCCTTTTAAGTGACTTCAAGTTTCTTAAATAGCGCTAAGTCCTTTTGGTGTTATCCTTGTCCTTTCAGAGATAGAGTAAAGGGCTTTAACAAGAAAATTGGGCATTTACTATACCGCCTTGTCCTTACTGGGCCCGCAACTGATTGAAATTGAACTACAAACAGACAGGGCTGAATTAATTTTTATAATTAGTAGTCGAACAGAATACAATTGCTTAAACTGCTTAACATTACACATTAATCATATATTTTTAAAATTATTTTTTTTTTAAATTAATTCCAAATTGTCGCTACTAGGTAAGAATGATATGATATTTATGTTCGATTGCATTTCATGCAAGATCTGGAACAAACACTGGCTCCAAAATAAAGCACTCATGTTTGTAAATAGCAGTAAAACAATAATAAAACAACTCAGTTTATTTAAAGGACTGTTTTTTTTTCTCGAACGTCGGGATTTAAAATTCTGTAGGGTATCTTTCTGAATTATTTTGCAGCCATAAACAGGAAGCGATAAAATATTAAAACTCAAGGAAACGTTGGCGATTATGATAATTTTCGTTCCTCTATTTCGAAGGTTTCATCCTGTCAGCTATTTCCGAGATATTACCTTCGGATATTAGATATAGTTTGCTTAATATGTGATAATTCTGATAGATTATGCACATAAATCGGTATATTCCACGTCATTCGCGTGATGGTTTCCAGTAGTTGTATAAAATTCATATTTTTCTTTAAATAGCCATTCGTATTTGATCGCTAGCGGTATTTTTTTTATTGCAGGAAATATAAGTTCTGTGTTTATATACAAATGGAAAGGAGAAGAATTAGCTAAATTGTCCGAAAACGATTCGGATGTATACGTGCACATTACCATAGCGGGACATACCTCATCAAAGACTGCTAATATAAATAGGTAGGTAATATTAATAGATATTAGATACTAGCATTTTCATCAAACATTTTTGTGGATAATGTGGATTATTTACATGTTGCCCTATTGCTATTTGGTATACCAGAATTAAGCTTAGTAATATATGGAAAAAGTGAAACATGGCAAAAAAAACAATAACGATACTATATAACAATAATAACAATAATATTTATTGTCTAGCAGATTAACATCCATTTAGAACACAATTTAATCTTAAGAACTATAACTATAATAAGTAGTCAACTATATTCACTCTAGCAAAGTAATAGTGAAACATACAATCCATTATAATATTTCAAATTTACGTTTAATTAATGTGGTAAACTGTGAGAGGCTAAGACAAAAAACGTCAATATCATTACAGAAGTCATTAAATAATTTCATCAACTAATCAAAAAATTGGTTCCTGGAGAAAGTTCAGCTGGCTCAGCAACTCAGGACAATTCACTAATGGATGACAAAGTTTATATAAAAACTGAAATGAAAGGTACCTCCTACGATTCAACAGTAAGGGAACCTTAAACATTAGTAATAAATCACTTGCGGTAGTATTATATATATATATATATATATATATATATATATATATATATATATATATATATATATATATATATATATATATATATATATATATATATATATATGTAATATACAGGGTGTTCTTTTTAAAAAATATGATGTAGGCTTATATATCAGAAAATTAATAGTGCGTCACTTGGATAAACTTGGCTGCCAGCCTTAGAGCCATGTTCCCTTGCAAAATCTCTAGAATTTCTCACTATGGATCCCAGCATTTTGAGTGCACTTCCATCGACATGATTTCTGAAAGAGATGTTTGTGTCAAACGTTACATACAGGTCTTTAAAATTGTCATATTTTCTTAATAATACATGATGCACATGGTAATTAAAAGTTATAGTACCAGTTTTTTTTTGAAAATGTCATTGCGAAACATTTATCTGTAGGTTATTAGAAGCACACCAAGAACATAATTTCCAAATCATTCTGAGACACACAGTCGACCACACTATGAATTATTCTAAATAATTTCACATCATCAGCAAATAACAAAATTTGATTATCAATATTAACTACTATATCATGAATGAAAAACAAGAATATCAATGGCGCTAAATTGCTACCCTGGGGAACGGCGCTATTAGCCATGAACCTAAGCGAGCTCCATATACTGTATTCTTTATGCAGATATGACTTTATGAATGCCACAAGATTATCACAAAATCCAACCATCCCCAGTTTAGAGAGCAGTACAGGTCAAGGCTTTCGAAAAGTACTTGTATTGCCTCCCACCCGCCTCCCGTCGTCCAAAGCCTTAGTAGTGAATTCTGTAAAGCAAGCCGGATTACTGATGGTGCTTTATAGAAACCATATTGTTTGTGCATTACCAAGTGTTTCATTTGGTTGAAAATACTATCATGCAGCGGCAACTCGAAAGCCTATATAACGCAGATTTAGCTATTTCATTTACACAAACGATACTTGAAAAAACTGATTTAGTTGGATTTTAAGGTTCTTAAACGTTTCTTGCTTCTTTATTTCAGTAGGTAGTAGATAGTAGATTAAAGATTTTTATCCCTACTGAGTTGGGATGCTTCCGTCCACAGTCTAGATGATTCAACGTTTCCACAATTGAGGGTATTATAATTATTGGTTTCCTCTTTTGATGTAAACCCGTGTTTATTTCTAAAAAGGTGAATATTAAGTTCAAGAATATGAATTCCGGTCAAAGTAAACATTTGACTGTTCTTATCTTTTTTTTAGCGATGTTTTGAATGTAAGGAAACACAACAGTGGCAAATGTATGGTTGCTTTCGGACTCATTGTCTTTGGGTTGTAATGAAGTGTATTTTGTGATGGAACTTGTAATATCTCTAATGTGCACACTATTAGAGAGAAGAGCGGATGTAAAGTTTTTTAATTCTGGGTTCAGTTACTCGGGTTGAGATAGTTTTACGGTTCTGCAAACAAGAGAGTTGATAGCCGATAATTTTTTCTGTAAACAGAATGACAGAATATTAGGTCTGATTTTTTACAGATGAGAATGCTAGAAACATTATTTGTCACCTTCGCAAAGGCGCATGGTATAGTAGTAAATAAAGTCACTTGCCTGGAATTTCATTTTCATTCGTTTTGAGATACTTTGGTAAAGTAGACGAAAAAGTGCCGGGTTACGTTTTTGAGAGTACCACAGACGTAATTCCGATGGTCACCCGTACGAGGTACTATAGCATTAGAAGTCAACCCTCGTTCACTGAGCCCAGCAAACATCAGGCGCAAGTCGCGCAGACGAAAGGATACAAGTTACTAATTTAAGACGAGTAATTAATAGCAGCAAGTGAGGAGGATAACGAAGTATTCACATAAAAAAAATCAACCGGTAGTGCGAAACAGGTCAAGGTCAAGTTCAGTGCAAGCATGAACAACACAGCAATAACTGAAGCTTTGGCAACCGCCAACCAACGCTACCACAGTTTGGGTTGGTTGGGATATGAAGCTTAAAATAGCGTATTTCGAAACATTCCTGGAAGGAACTGCCGCATTATGGTTCAGAAAGTTCTTAGATGAAAACGGAGACAAAGCCTGGGAAGATGTCGCTACCGTGTCTAAAGCAGAATTGTATTATCTATAGGATTTTGGAAGTGCGTTTAATAGAAATGTGCAAGAAAGAAAACCAGGGCCCAACGAACTAGTGAAGGAGTACTTTTACGTACTTCAGGTACTGTATACTGTATAAACGAATAACCCGGATATTACAGAGTTTACGGCCTTCTATGAAGCATGGATTCAGAGGAGACTGTAGATATACCATTATTATTGGTTCACCAATCAACCAAACAAACCATACCATAGGTAAGGCAGCGGAACTGAACGAAAGAGGCAGAACGTGCCTACAAAATCTGGGGAAGAAAACCTCGAATTACTCAGGACCCGAATTTATTCAGCCTCAGTCAGGATGGGAAATGTTTTCGGAGCCGGCAAACAATGATAGCAACTACAGCGATATAGAAGCAAGCAAGTATTTTAAGAGGTAGTCGTCAAACCCCAATACTGATGGAAATTCTGTCCTCAACTCCACAAAGTATAACACAAATAATCGCACGATGACGTATACACCAAGAACGTTTGATTATAGGCGACGTTTCCATATTTGCCATACACCAAGCCACTTCGCCATTTTCTGCCCAAGCGCTGGATGACGAATGAATTACGAGCCTGCTTGTCTTCGAAGTTTTGTCCCTCTTAGCTGACTTGCTTCAGGGTCTTCAGGAACTACCCTGTAGATGTACCTTGAAGATCAGATACACGGACACGTGACCCTTGGATCGGCCATGTTTGACGGTGGCCAAAGCTTCTGTGATTGCTGTGTTACTCATGCTTGCACTGACCTTGACCTGTTATGTACTACCGGCTGGTTTTTTTATGTCCGGCTGAACAGAAGTCATTATGGTTAAATTAAAAACAGTTGGTAAGGGAAACAAAAATTTTCAAAAAATTATCTATTTTATTTATGGATTGAGTTAAAATGTTTATATCAAACTCGAACTTCGTGTAGTTAAGTGAACCACTCAGTTCGTCCTTTGGATTGCCGTCTTTTTTTTTCGTTTTACTTTGAAAGTTGTGTTATCAATAAAGTTAGTGTTTTTTCTCAAGCTAGTGTTTTTATCAAGAGCTCTATCTCCGACAACTACGCACGCGTACGTGGCCAGTCGGTTTTGACAATATAGTTTATTTTTAATTTACTTTTTAAACTTTTGTGATGAACTAGTTATACAATTTTGCAATAATATACTAAAAAATAATAGTAATTTACTTTTCAGCAAAGAATGAAACTTTTAAAATTGCTTCGCATAGAAGGTCGGAGAGTTCGTAATAATAGTGGACACTTATTTTTATATTATAAGAGTGGTTTTGTGGACGTTATTATAATAATAGGGAAGTTTTAAACAATTTTTAAAATTGGCTATGCATGAGCACCGAGTAATTGAATCAATTGTTTGTTTAATAAATTTGCTATTAAATATTCATGTTTGTACCACTTCACTATTCGTGCTGACAACATTTTGACGCCAGATAATAGAAAGTGTTGAATCAAAAATGGAAGCTAATTTAAAATAGTATGTTATGCAACAAGTTTAATAAACGACACTTTAGTCACTAGCTTGTTTTGGTAGGAGCGTTGCGCAGTGGACTGTTTATATATGTGGCATACTATATTTTTTCCAAGGCTGTTACTTTTTGGGTACATTTTTGCGAAAGAGCATGAATACATTCATTGGCTTACGTAACCACCAGAACTGACAAATGTGGAAAATATCATCCGAAATGTGTGTTTTAGTAAAATCGCACTGACTGAGCCCACCAATAATAAATTACTAACTTAGCTGTTCCATTATTGTTCAGGTCTCCATAAATAAGGTTTACTTTGTGATAATATAACTTACAAAACTCTCAAATAGGTCAAAGCAAATTGCGCCTTTCCCTTAAAATCTTCAAACATTCACAGTTTGGTAATCTAATTAACACTATCTGTTAGCTTACTTTTGTCGTTAATACTTAGTGAACATTATAGTGCCGTCCATCATCACGAGTTCTAGCATTTTTGTTTAACGAATCATCCGGTTACAAAACGTTCGGAATGTCAAAATCTGTCAAGTACATAGTCGGAGAACGTGTTTTCAAATCATTTAATTAAAAAATGACAATAATAGTAAAGTAAAACCAATCAGCGTGCAGCGTACTCCTGTGTGAATAATAAATTCTGCACAGAAATGAATAAATTTGAAGAGTAATTTGCATAGTGTTATAATAATCAACCTGCTCGCTTGCTTACTCCGATGATACGAGGAAAAATTGCATCGATCGGAATGAATTTTGATTTCCGCGTGGCGCGGCAAGGCAATTTTATAAATAATTGTTTTTTTCAACTTTGACCTCTCTTAATCGACAACTCCTACAAGCGTTTTATATGCGCTTTACTTAACTAACTAATGTTGTCAACCGTATCTACCAATATCAAGAAACAATTTTGTTAAAGCTATAGGTCCAATGAGGATTCATGTGCCCATTAAATTTATAGTTAGGAATTAATACATTAGTGGCCCTTTATTGAAAAATCAATTTTGAAATAACTTTAAGTGCTAAATACGTGAAGAATATTTATTTAGAGAGATATATTCAGACGCAGATATAACAATGTCTTTTTGAATTAAACATTTTACTTTTAATGCAATATAGAACAAGTTTCCCAACCTTGTTCGTAACCCTAATAACGAAATTTTAGGACAAAATTGTATCTTTTTTTTAATATTGCTTAATTTTGAAAATACACACACACACACACAAGTTTTTTTTTGTTTCTTATCCGCTTAGTCTTTCACCGCATAATTCCAAGTGATGAGCCCTAACAAGTTTCAAGTTTTCAAATTCAGTGGCGTGTCGGAAATTATCTCTAGGAATGTAATTGACCCATCGAAAATTACATCTGGAATATTAGAAAAATATTTTAATTAGATATTGGCCCATTAGAAAGGCAATATTTTTTATGGGTGCAATAAATGCTTTCAATATTTATCCAGCATAGATATTAAATGTTTGGCTAATATAATAATGGATGGCCAGTATGTGTGTACTACTTAAACTACCGAAATATTTATTTTTTAATGTGTGGTTGTTCGAACCAATATCAAATTTGTCGATATATCAAAATTATAACGTATATGGAAAATGTGTAAAATTTTTCCCGTACACAAAAAAGAGTCTAGATCGCAGATCACAAACTATAAATTGGCTAAGGCTTTCGCGGCCCGTTGATGAGCTATTATCTTGATTCGGGTTTAAAGGCCGTCGTCGGTTGGAATTACTTCCTAACGTTTCACTAGCACGAGTGGCGAGCTTCTTCAGAGGTCCTTCCATCTCCGATGTTGGACGTAGACTCGGAAGTAATTCCAATCGACGACGGCCTTTAAACTCGAACCAAGATAATAGCTTATCAACGGGCCGCGAAAGCCTTAACCAATTTATCACTATGTAACATGTTGTGGTGTTACGTGTAAGACACAATCTTGCTCCCACCTGTTCCATTTTATAAAAATATTTTTTAAAGAATTTACCGGGTGGGCAAAAAAAATCATAGAAAAATGTTTTTCGTTATAAGTTTTCACCTATTAATATATAAATTTGTTTTCTTTTTTTTATAGAGCGACAGTGTAACTTAAGTTTGGTTCACGTAAGACATTGCTATTATTTTTAGCATTTCAATAGTGAAAGGTAAAAGGTACATTTTGAGTAATGTTATTAAACAGTGTTTCGTAATAATTTTTTATTTTTCTTGATGTGTTTTTATTATTATTAAGTAAAATTTATTGGCATTGAAAAAAAAAACGAATTAGTCAAACACCTAGGGTTTCCCTGGCCCACTGTGGGGCGTAGTCTCATTCTTGAATTTTAAATCCCGTTTTTTGGGAAATAATATATTACATATTGTTAAACTGAACACTATTTGAAAATTAGAATAAATTAGATTCTTGCCTCTTGAGGGAAAGTGGTGGGGGTGTCTAAATATTTTGTGAATAACTTCAGAATGGATGAATTTTGTCAAACTAAAAGTTGGTGAAAAGGACTCTTCTTAGACTTTCAACGCAGCCCTTAGATTTAGATTGCCTGTATAACTGCTAGAAGTCGTTTTGCTAAAATCACACATAGTAATTAAATGCAACTATATACTTTTATTGCAACAAAAGATATCCACATAAGGGTCTTACACACTAATGAAAACCGCATTTCGATATCTCTTTCGTAACCTATATCAGTAAAAAAAAAACTCCATATAATGTCACATTTTTGGGAATATTTTCAGTGTACTCGTCTATAATGTCTATAATAATTAATACTTAATTATTACGATTGAATGTTGACTATCTGTCCACATGAAATTAAGTTAGCTTTAAAATCCGATTGTTTTATTTAGGGAAGCAATATATAAAATAATTATAATAATATAAAATATTTATAGCTTTTTATAGTGCGTTTTGGGTGTCCTTATTTTTTTTTTAATGCTCTCTTAACCTTTTCAAGTATTGGGGTGAAACTATTTGATGGAGTGTTTTGACAAATGAATGATCTTAGCGTTGTATCCAAAGTGATGATTGTCGATAGAGCTCAGTATAATCAACCAAATATTCAAGGCATGGGCAAATGGCATCTCTGTTAGCATTTATTTCCAATGAAGGTGCTCTGTTCACAGGTTATTAATGGTAGATATGAAATCGCTAAATTAACAGTATAAAGTTTACAAAACACATGGCGAGACAGTGCCATCACATTGAACACGACAAAAACGTAATTAAGACAGAACATTGTGGTTGAAAGCTGCGGACCTCAGATATAATGACGCAGTTGAGCTTTGGTGCTGCAGAAGAGTCCTGGGAATACGCCGGACGGAAAAAGAAATAATGCAGTCATTGCTTAGGGCATTAAAGAACACGAATAGTTTAATAGTACTAGTTCGAATTTTTAGATATTTCGGCCATCTACAAAAAGGAGTTGATGATAATCTGAAACGAATAATTATCCGAAGGTCTGACGCAGGACTGATCAAATAAGGGCATGCCCTAATCTAACAGTTAGACAAAGCTGCGAAAGAGTTTTGAAGCTCTGATCACAATTCTCCGAAAGCGAAGAAGAATATTAGATTACAACACAGGATTTAAATTTCAAGAATGCTATTACGCTCTCTGGCGGCTGTTCTAGATAGTTCGAAACAATTTCCAGCATATTATCAGTTTATTAAAATAAGTTGGTTTGCTTTAGATGCTAAATGCTATGTAGTATTTACTATAGTTTTAGATTAATACAGAAAAAAAGTCAATGTAACTATGTTAAGCTATCGACATAAGATAATTAATTTGACTTTCTTTTTTTTTTTTTAAAAAGTCACTAATTTCGTGAAACTAAATAGATTTGTTTGACTTTTGAAAGGTCGCGATGTGTAAAATTTTTGAGAAATTTTACTCATCGCGTCGGAACGATAGCGTACTAATTCGTTTAATCAAGGCTGGGGCCGCTGCGTACTAAAATTAGTTTTTGCGGCAACGGTATTTTCCGCGTTGTCGCATAAAGCAGGAACTTATAAAAATAACGTTTATGGAAATGCTGTTTATCACGTTTATTTTCGAATTTGGGTCAACGATACGTTAGGTTCGTTCCATTTAAATACCCTTTCTCTTTTCGCTCTTAAATTGTATGTGAATCGGACGCGGTTGGCTTTTGTAGTGGATATATCTATTGTGTTACGACAATTTTATATTTAGCCAATGAGAAATAATGGCATAGGGCAAACTGTTTATTTCGTCCACCATCACTGATTTTCGGCCAATACACCGTCCTAAACTTTGTCCTTGCTTAGAGATAGGATTATTGGCATAAAAAACTTAAAAAAATTGGTAAGCAATTGCAATTGCCTCGCTAACGTAGAATCGTTGTGACGGCCGAGTGAGTAAGCAAAAGTCGGATAATTTTTATTTCTCGCGTTTTTAATTTACATAAATAATTGTATCTTTTCTTATAACACTTTTTAAATTCGATTAAACCTAGCAATGACTTAGCTTTATTAAATAATATACAATCTGCTCGATCATACTGGAAGAACTACGATTCTCTTTCGCATCTCAAAAATAAACTAAATTGGCACATATTTGTTTATGTTTTGACCCAATGTTTAATTATATTCCATTTTTATTAAAATATTTTTCTACTCCCTACTCTGCGGTATACCACTCACCACTGATAGAAATAAAAAATGTGTTAGTATTTTGGTATTATCTACGTATTGTTTTAGAAAGATTTTTTTTGTTTATACTGTTATTTGTTGACGAATCCGTTTTTTATAACATTTGAAATGACTTTTTCTAAGAAGTTAGATTATTATAAGTATTTAAAGACAAAAAAAAAGATATTCTGATATTAATGTTTTCAGTGACACAATTTATATATATGTACGGGCAAGAGGACAAGAATCCCCATTACTAGACCTGTTTTTCGATAGTATAATTTACCTCACTTTTCTATCACGGCGGTGTCATTCATGCATGTGTTCTTGTTTTCACTTTTTTTTTAAGCAAAAGTATTACTCCCGCGCATTTCTGCTTTCAAGCAATAGTAATACTGGAATGAATACTAATCATTTTTGAATTAAAATATCCTGCGGTGAATATTTAACAAGGAATGGGTTGTCATAAGCAAATAAAATCCGAATTTTTTTCTTCGGCAATTTTTGATATTTTTTTTCATTCCTTTCAACAATAATTAATATTTTCAGAAAACAAAATCTCAGAAATTTTGGATAATAACAAAAAACAAAAACTTTTTTGAAAAAATCATAATGAATTTTGTTAGTATAGGTTATTTGCCACTTTTTCCATTTGATTTGTGTTAGCAATATTATAATAATTTTTTTTATGATTTGGATACAAATTCGTCAAAATTATTTCATTTTGTGGTATTTATGACATGTCATTTACTAAGAAATAAAATTAAAGAAAACCAGAAAAAAGTGGCGCAAAATTAAAAACGAATTAAAGTTTTATTTTTGGGTTTGCTTGTCGATAGCTTGTCGATAGCCTGGATTTCGTAGTAAACAGGAAGGCGTGATAACATAGCTTTTAAAAAAAAAGTGTCTTAAAATGGTTATACGTGCTTAAAACAGTTTTATGCGTGGTATTAGTATATCAACTTCTGTGAAATCATATCATATGAGTGAACAAGCTCAGAAATGACTAAATAAAGATGTCAAGTATAGGGAATTCAATGCTAGAAAATTTTGTAGATAACATAATATGGACATTTTCTTTCGTCATGCAATCCTCTAATTTCAAATATAAAAAATAATTCTGCTAAAAAATCAGTATCTAACGGAAATTTTAGCTTCTCTCGAGGAACAACAAATAAACAAGTGGCAGCGAGAATATTATTAAGGAGGAAAAGTGTTAGCTTAAATCGGTAGTTTTGTTTTATTTTAAATACAGGTACTGCTAATTTGAGCTGCTATTCGATATATATAAAATAATAAATTAATAAAGTAATTTAAAATTGCCGCTTTCATTATAGTTCGAATGATAAGTGGTTGGATGAAATTTTGGTAATATTCCTAAAAAGATGGGCTAGAGTTGTATTGTGATATAGGTAACAAATTGTAGCCATTTTTCATAATCTTTGCGGTAATTTTTGTTACTGTCACTACTACTACGAGCGAAATAAAAGTGAATAAGTGATTTTTGTTTTTGAAAGCGTATGGTTATTATTGGCACTGGATTTTTGGCCTACATTTCGTCCACGTAACAAGTGATAAATAACGAATTAAATACAAAATATCATTTATAAGTAAACATATTATAAACTAAATGAAGCCCTGGAATCCTGCGCTAATAATAGTAAAAACGTTTCAAAATAGTGGTCCAAACTATAATTGGCACAGGCCCGATTAACGCCTACGTTTTAGGATATCAGAAAGGAAACGTTTTATCTCATATTCACAGAATCCCGACCTTACCAATTAATAAAAGATTAGTCAGGAAATTAAAGTTGTTGACCTTAGCAAATGAACATTAATATATTTACTCAATTTTGTAAACATTGGACTCATTTTTATTCGGTTCCATTTTGGGCTGGCCCGAGTGTTGCATTTACTGGGGGTGTAATCGAAGACTTCAATTGTTCGCAATTCATTGGCATTTACTTTGCTCTTTGAATATGTGTAAAATTTTTATAAAGATAGTAAAACTTTCGCTTGACTTACACGTGCCTTTAAGAAAGTTTGCCACTGATAAAAATACACAACACGCTCGGTAATATAAGTAATTGTTAAAAGAGCCGCTACGAATGTTTTATGTGAAAGTGAATATTCAGCCATGAGGATTGACCCACGCCGATGTTTCGCAATTTTAGTCTGGATAGAAGCTTAAAATTTATATTTGAAGTGTATTTTGCATTAATTTCCGCGAATGACATTGTAAATTGTTAGCGCCACATATTTTTATTTAATCTTGGTTGATCGAAAGCTTATCTCATTATACTTAATAACGTAGTATAGATACATATCGAAATGCTACGCAAAATCCTATCAAAATTTTTGAAACCTATTTTTTTACATTTTTTTAAATTTTGTTTTTATGTAGAATGTTAGCGTCACATATATGCCTTTTATAAAAATGTAATCGCGCTATATTTAATATAAACAAAGATACATACGTATTGAAATGCTACGCCAAATTCTATCAAAACAATTTTTATATAAAGAGAAAAAGTAAAGGCAAATTATTTTGCTGTTGCATCGAACTATTTCTAAACAAAAACAAAAATTGGAAGCCAAATGAAAATTTCAGTGATTTGGTGAACCGCAATTGTTTAGTTTTGCTGGTACTTATTTATAACCTATAAAGCCAACGCGAAAATTGGATTTTTTTTCTGCTCACGAAATCACATTTCATTTTACTGATCCATTTTAGGAAATTGCGAAAATTCAATTTTAATATGCAAAAAATGGACCTTTTAATTTGAAATAGAGTGCAAAATTCTCGAAGATAAAGCTTAAAAGAAAATTTTATCGCAATCGCGTCCGCAAATAAAACGGAGATACAACCACAGCGGTGCAATAAAAATATTTCGGACGTATTGTAAAAATGTTGGCCCTCTTATTGATTCTAGTTTGCTGTTTAATAATCATGTTAATAAAATATTGCAAAAATCATATTATATCAACTTAAATCACTATATTTGCATAAACAAAATTTAACTAAAGATATTCAAAACCCAAGCTTTGTGATAGTCTTCAGTGTTTTCCCAAGTCGCTTATTGTGGAATAGTTTACTGGTCAGCTTTAAACTAACTTTAAAACTCATGTATACTTCGACCAGGAATATAGTGCTTTCACGTCCGACCCCGTGATTAACTTTGCCTACTGTTTATTACTCCAAAACCGCAGCTCCTGCCGGGCAGACCTTTACCCGTAACCATTCCAGGACCGTCCTAGGAATTTATCTACCTACAGTAACAAACGGGATACAAGTATGTTTTCAATCTTTTTCGCCGAGAAATTCTTGGAACATGTACATAAAAAAATTAGTACAAACTAACAATTTATTGCGCTCTATTTCATTACATTTCTACATAGTATCATTATTCATATACAAAATATTAAATATAATAATAATAATAAAGTATCAGCCACTTAAAAAATGGTCTTTGTCGTTCTCGATAAATATTTTCTTCCTAGACCAGCTTTGTATTGATATTTGAGCGACCTCTTGAACGAATTACGTTTATGGTACTATCATTAAATTTTAGTGCAGTGTTATTTATTCTTATATGCGCTTTCAACTCAGACCAAATCATTTCAATCGGGTTAAATATACATTGATACGGGGGTAATCTCAAGATTTCATGTCCGTTTTGTTGTGCTATCGAATCGATTTTGTAGTCTTCATTTAAATGTTTTATTTTTAATTATTTCAGAAGTTGTTTTTTCGTGTAGCTCTCTTGAAAATATAAATCATTTTCTTAGAGAAATTCTTTCATTTCTTCTTTATTTGAAGAAGTATTTCGAATTTTTCTAATTTGGGCTGAATGATACGAGGAATTATCCAACACAATAACAGTATTTGGCGATAGTTTTAGCAACCGTTTATTTTCAAATTTCAAATATTTCCGCGGTCATGTTTTCATGATATTCCACACTTGAATCTTTGAGGTTTTTGGCAGATAGAAATAACGCATCTTCCACCCAACCATTTTTGGACCCAGCATGAAGAAGTATTATGCATTTTCCATTTGTAGGCGGCACGTCTAGTATACACTTGTTACTGTTATCACACCATCCTTTTTTTTACTGTGTCGTGAGCATCGAACCACGTTTTCGTCTAAATACGTCATTGGTCTATTTTGCTCTCGAATTTTTTCAATTGTATTTAAAGAATCCACCCTCCATCGCGAAAGTCTTTGAGATTCCATTAGCACGTGACTTTTATTAATTGATTGGAACTGAAAATCCATTTTCTTCAAATAAATACACAACGACTCTTTTGTACAGCTAATGTTTAAGTCTGTCAGTACATTTTTATGCAGTTCTTCTAGGATTAAAACACTATTCACTGTATAAACGCAGATTATACGCCTAATTTGATCTGCGTGTTGCTCTTTAAAAACTCGCGAAGTACTAGCATCTTCTCTCACTTTCCTCTTGACTATCCCATTTGCAACAATTTTTCTTAAGTTCACTTCGAAAGGTCATGTCACTTGTTTTTATTGCTGTTTCTACTCCCCCTTCTGAATTTCTTATAAAATTGTAAACATTCAATTTGCTTAGCATCCAAAAACAAATGGATGGGTTTTTTATTTGCTGAGGTAGTTCGTCTTCTAAATTATCATTGGGTTCGACTACCATCTCCACTTCGTCTTCAAATTCTGCGTTGTTTGCCATGTCTTCTTCTAACAGGGGACCATCTGCTTCATTCCACGGTCTCCACATTTTAAAGTGTTAAAAAACAGAAACCTTCAAAAACATTTTAATTGTAAGATTCTAATAAATATTTATCTGTATTCTTTTGAGGTACCTTTATATGCCGCGAATATAATCTGTAGTCCTAAGAAAGACTGTTGTTGTTTACATATCGAAGACACAAAAATACAAGAAGAACAATGTTGTTAATCGACAAGCACACAAGACAAATATGATTATTTTCAAACTTACCTGGAAGATCAATAGAGTATAGGTAACTTACCCTTTGCCGCGAATATAATCTGTAGTCGTAAGAAAGACTGTTGTTGTTTTCAAATCGAAGACAAAAATGATTATTTTCAAATTTACTTGTAAGATCAATAGAGTACAGGTAAGTTACCTTTTGAACTATTCAGTGAAAACTTCCACGCAGGGTCGAAGCTCGAAGATGAGGTACATAAATACATACTTAGTGGAAGGATCACAGTCACATACCTTCGTAATATACAGGAGCATATTGCAATTTAGATTAAACTCTTAAGAACGATGCTTATCACCTGATGTTAAAATAAACGCTTCTACCTATTCGAAAATACCGCGCAGCATCAATACTTAATCAAATTTAAAACGGTCCACTTACTTTTCAAATAAAAATTTCAAGTTTCTACAAATATTCGTTACGGTCCACCTCAGGGAAGACCTACTTAATACAGATTTAACATCTGTTGGGATGGGTTTTACCACGGTCCTGCGAAGGTCTGCGGTTAAGGTACTGTAAAATACTTAAAACGTCAAAGCAATAAATGCACTATATTTTTGGTCGTGTTATATTTGTTACTGCTACTGCTATGGACTGGCTAAATTTGGCGACTACTAGCTGTTTTCTATATAAACTCACAAAAAATCGAGCTCTTCCCTGTTTGATTATTATTCTAATTAAATCTGGTACCGGCCATAGGCATTTAACCCGACGTAGTAGTCTGTATCGCGCCCGCTGTAATTAACAGCTCTATTTAAGAGGTGTTTTAGCTACCATGCCGTGCAGTGTTATAACAAGATCCCCCAATATAAAAAAAGGGTAACGTTAGAGCATTTAAGTTGGAAATTAGGTTTTTGTGTTATTTTTTTGTCTGAAGATAATATCTCTTTATTTCACAATTTTCTTCTCTCCAGTTTTTGATTATCTAAATTAAATTGGAATATTTTTTGGCCTTGTTTTGGCACCATTCTTTGTTTTAGTTTGTTTCCTGTATTGAAAACAAATACTCTGTGCCCTAAATTGTTGTAATTGTTTTAAATAACGGTATTATTTATTTATTTATTATACCGGATGGCACAAGAAATTAATTTTAAACGGTTGGACGCGGTGATTTGAAATGTGGGTCACATTATGAAGTCAATGCACTTTTTGGATTAGGGAGGATAGGACCATTTTTTCCAACATTTTTTATTATTTTTTAATTCTTAATTAAATGGTTGAGTGACATATAACGTTTAATGTAATGAACTAACATATTTTTCAAAATTCCAACACTAAACCATTTTCCAACTAAAGAATTGATTCCTATTCCTAAATTTTACACTAAAATAAAGCAAAAAGCAACAACCAAATGAAAGCGCGTTTTGTATTGCTCAAAAATGAAGACAAGCTTTCCATTTAATCACCCTATTAACATTTTAAATTGAAATTATATTTCGTGAGGAAAACTTGTGCGCAATGTATACCTACGCAAACTACTAGAGTGAATGATATGCTACAAGCGCACTGGAGTTGGTTTTTATAATTAGGGTTTGGAGAAAATCGATAGAGACACGGGCATCATGCAAATTCCCCTCTAATTAACTTTATTCAGTAATTTGTCCAAACCTAATGGTTACTAATAGTATTACCAACTTTTCTCCGAGTTAATTCATTAACGGAGTGAATGGTTTTACATCTTTTCAAGGTGAAAGGGTTATTTTGAAAATTGTCATATGTCCATGTTTCTTTGTACAATTTTTAAATAAAAAACAATAAAAATATAATCTTTCATATTTAATCTTTCGCCCTATGGACCCAGTAAATTTTGGTCTAAAGTGCTTCCAATCTCGTATTAAAGCAAATATCGTTTTAGTTAAGTGACGTATAAAATATCTTGGTAATAATATATCTGGCGTTGTGCTGAAACATATCCATCCAATTTTGTTCAATTTAGAATTAGAATATTGAAATTAATATCATTATTTTAAAAAACTGTTGCATTATTTATATTTGAATGACTTGAAATTCCAATTTAGGCCATTTTGTTACTAACTAGAGTTGAAAAGGTACTATGTACTATGTGCAGAGTTGTTTTTATTGAATGGACTTTTTCTTGTTTTGCAGGACATCCGTATTGTTCGTCTCCATTACTTTCATTGTTCTGATGATAATTTCTCTCACGTGGCTCGTTTTCTACTACGTGCAGAGGTTCAGGTACATCCGTACCAAGGACAAACTTACGGTGAGTGTTCATCGACCATCGGATTTGCGACATATGGTTGATTCGGTTCGCTAAATGAACGGGTAATAATATGGTGTAGATACTCGGTCATAGTTTGATGATTTTAATAACGGTACATATAGCACTACACATTACCTGGTCTAGCTTATTAAATGAATCGGAGCAGTTAAAAGTTTGGTTGTACCCAGTCCGCCCACTCTCTTTCCGAACATCTTGTATAAAAGTGACCTAATTTTAATTTTAAATTTTTGCATTTGCACTGTTTGCTAAATTTAATGTATTGGTTATGATCTATTTCAAAAAGCTGTAAAGTAATAAAACCTCATTGAATATTCGGGTATTTAGTCCTTTTTTATGATTTCATGTATATTTTAAATAATAACTTTTTCATGAACTATTCATAATCTTATAATACTGTAAATCCTACGGTTTAATACTGATTTGATATCGTAAGCTGATTTCAATCAAGTGATTTAAATCAGCATTAAAAACATGATCAAAATCAAACTCATATTTTTTAAAATCTTTTTTATTGAGACCAACACAAAAAGCACAACGTAAAAATATCACAAATAAAAAATATAATACAACTCACAAAAAAAGACATATAACATAGTAATATACACTTTACGCATCTGCATTTTCGTTGTACAGTTGGAACGAATATACTAATTTTCCCCCTTTTTCTATCCCCACCCTGTTCCTTATATATGGGTGTAGAAAATCAAAAGTGCTGACAGTTCGCTCTACTGACGCTGAGGAAGCAATTTCACACAGAACTCTTTTATTATTGGTTGCTGTTTCTCAATTTCTGGTTCATCCTTTTGTCATGTCGACCACTATATTCCATTTACGTTTTTTATTATGTCATAGGAAACATACATTTTTGCTGGCATTCAACTTTATTACCAATGGTAAAAGTACAGTGTTCCCATATAAATTATTAATTGTTTCTAAAGTCAGATTCTTTTCGTCGGGTGTTAACTAATATTTTCATATATATTTGACGATTACTTAGCGTGTATATTGTACTGTATTGTTTACAGTGGCTTTAAAATATTTTATAATTGCTACAAAAAAACGGGAAATACATATTCTCATGAAATAAAAAAAAATCAATGAAAATAAAAAAATCAATGATTTTTGATTTTTTTTTTAATAAAAAAAATCAGAGAATCTTTATCCAACCATTAAGAAAAATAAAGTAAATATCCTTAAGGCAAGGAACCATAAATCAAAAAACGGCATAGAATTGACCATTGTGCTCTCATCGCATATGTTAAAAAAGTCGCCCCAAATTGCATTACGAGTAATTTACACGCGTCGAACAAGTCTATAACAGGTTTATAATATCTTCAAAAAGTGATATTGCTATACCGTCTTTAGGAGTTTTAGGTTTGTCAGGCTTGTCCGACAAGTTTTTAAAAAACCTTTATATTGCACACATTTATATTGCAATTTTAAATGTTTAAATAATAAATTTTTCTTGCAATTGAATCAATAGATACATTTTTTGATTTGCTTGTTAATTTTTTATTTCCAAATAATTGCCATAAATATAATAAAATAAATAATCATATAATAAAAATGAATTAATTGGCTTAGCTATTATTTTTTATTAAACAAAATCTTTTCATGTAATATGCCACAATATTGCACCTATATGTAAAGTTACCAAAAAAATAAACTTTTAAAAAAATGTTTTATAACACGAGTATCAAATTATTAAAATTGTATTTACATAAGATTGTCGCCATTGTAGGCAAAATATATCACAACCACTTAATTCAAAGAAGGTTTAAACGATTCAAAGGAGGTGACAAAAGTATCCTCTAGCAAACGATTTACCATTAATCCCAGACAGCTAGAAAAATTGAGAAATGGTATAAAATAATCTCCTATTTCACTTATTTGCCATTTGTATGACAAAGAAAATAATACCCGTTGCTGCCAGTCTCCCTGTAAATAAAAATTACCTCATAAAATTGGTTGCATTACCTGGCCCATACCACATGTTAATTAAATCTATATATAGGGTGTCCTATAATTTATCCTCCATGGAGCAACGGCACTGCAATTCAAAATACGTGTAAATTTAAATTAAATGAAAAGGTCAAAATCATGCTTATCGCCGAAGTGTCTCTGTTTTGAAATTTTCGGAAAAAAGTAAAAATGGACATCCTGCGTATACTAAATAAGTTGATAATTATGGATAATTTTACAGGAGCATCATTTGAACTAATTTGAATTATAGTTTAATTTCGGTGGTACTATAGATATCAGATAATGTACATTCATGTCATACACCATTATTATAATAATAACTGTAATAACCATAATTTGATGCAAACATGACTTTTAATGAAATCTAATATCAAAATATATCTTTTAGCGCAAGTTAGGGAACGCGGCTAAGAAAGCCTTATCGAAAATTCCGACTAAGCACTTAAAACTTGACGACAAGGTGAGTATAGGTAATTAAAAACAATTATTTAATTAAAATATTGTGAAGGTGATATTTACAAGCTAAAAACGAGTTTCCTTTGGTTATTGAAAAGACATTTTTTCATGAAGGGTTTTTTCGAATATTCAACAAGAAATGAAACGATCCTGAGAACTACCTTAAAATAATGTCAATATTTTAGGAGATGCAAGGTGATGGAGAATGCTGTGCGGTTTGCTTAGAACCTTACAAGTTAAACGATACCTTGAGGATCTTACCCTGTGGGTAAGTTTAGATTGCTGTTAGTTCCGGTCTAGTGATACGTGTGTGTAATGTACAATTTTTTTTCAGCCACGAATTCCACAAAAATTGCATTGATCCCTGGCTATTAGAACACAGGACTTGTCCAATGTGCAAAATGGACATTTTGAAATATTATGGTTTTGTGGTCAGTAACAATGCACCCGATTACCTATTCTAGTCGATAGAAGTAGAAGGTGGTCCACTAATGACGTAGCCAGCCTATTTCTTCATATATTTTCGCTGTGATATAAAGACGTATAGGGCACATCATTATCAGTACCTACCGCGCACACCACACAAACCTAGCACAACACAAAAGCTTTCTATTGCGTAGGACTACTTTTTGGTATCTTAGAAACAGTAAAACTTATCAGGTGGAGGTAATGCTACTTTGATTTCTTTTTCGGGTTTTGCATGTTTGGACACTCTTTTTGTTGACTGAATGCCTTTTCATTTGAGTTGTTAGTTGATCGCTTTTTTAAATTGCAAGAGGTCAGGAAGCAAAGGTCTTAAACTAAAAATTAAATTAAACTCTATGGATAAACAAAATGGTTAACATCAATTGGTTTGCATGATAGAAAATGAGTTGCTAATATTGAGTTAAATTCATTCAACGTTAATAATAATGCCATTCCAAGGACATAAAGAATAACCTTATCCAATACTTTATAGTTTACTGGTAGTCAAGAGAGTATCCTTCAAATAGACGGATTAGAGGATCACGTAGTACAAGTATCCGACACAAGCCGCTCTTTGAGCGCAAGACGTGGTGCCATAAGCCCTTTACCAGAAATTAGAGCTGTGATAGTGACTGATCAGCAGGTAAGTATGTGTGTTATGGGATGTTCATTTTTTGCTTTTTGTTGATAAACAATGTAAATTTCATGAGCTATTGGCTCCTCCTTCTTTTGAGATTTGGTAGCCCGTTGGCTATGGCGAAGAAGTATCATGAGGATGGTTACCTCTTGGGAGATAACGATCTTTTGCAGGTGATATACATGTACAGGTGGATAGCAGCTACAGGAACGGAGGGTTGAAAAAAAAATTATTGCCGTTTGTGTTTTTAATTTAGAGGGTGCGATAAGATCAAGAAAAAAGTTTTGCCATGTATTTGTGCATTAGAAGCTTGAGTCTCCATATTGATATAGCAGTAAAATATGCTCGACTGTGGGAATTGCTACATATTTTACATAAAATTAATTATAATGTTGAAGCCTAGTATGTATAAGAAATATTTTCATAAAAGATGAAAAAGATGTAGTAGATTCTTTGTACTCAAAATATATATAAATAGAAACATGAAAAAGCTATGTTTTTTTGCCTGCTGGACTAAGCTGCTGACTAGGTTCATTTTCAGCTTTCATGGTTTACTCCCACTAATACGCTTTAATCATACAATTAATTTTATATGAGCAACATACCCGTCCTGATAGCCGAGTATAATGTACTGTGGCTATATAACCAAGACCAAAGAGTATAACGTAGAGGAGAGGGTCGCGTATACTGTTACGAATGCCATCTATTATTTGTATCCAAGAACTAAAGTACTGTCATGGCGGTAAAAGTAATGCGTCACACTGAAAAGACAGTAGTTTGAAACGGATAACGGCACTTTATTTATATTTTAATAAAGAAAAAAATTAAAACTATTTGGACATTTTTTTTTCATATTTCACCGTAGGTTTTTATGACTGGACACAATCACTAGAGCCGTTGAAACTCGTGTACGCTTTTTAACAATGCCACTAATGGAAGCCTTCCCCTCTATCTTATACTCTTTGACCAACACTTTTTTCTTTACATATACATACTTCCCTAGCCCTTTTTTGTCAACCCATTCACCACAATCATCGCTACCACCTGCACAGGTCAATTACCTACAGCACCTCTAACGTAAAGCTTCGCCAGCATCTGTACTTCTTCGCGATGGTCATCGAGGCCACAGAAATGTTTAACGACCATGCAAGTGAAAGTAAGTGCCGAAATTTTACATTCCTTGTTTTTTTCCTCTTTCTGTGAAAATTCCAAGTAACGGTATAAATAAAATTTTGTATCTATATCGGTTGCAGGAGTGTTAATGTTTAATGTTAGAATGTAATTTTAATTTTTGCTGCATTAGTGTTTGTAAGGAATATTATTTGTTAAGTAGCTGATGTGTTCTTCAAAATCGTCTTATAACTAGTGACGAAACGGGAGATATTTTGATTTCGAAACAATTAAAACCACGTTTTTGAGCTTTCATATAGCTACTTAATTAAATGATACACAATTATTGTTCTTGCTGTCTTCGCTGTATCACAATATTCACGCGCCTCTGTTTCTTTTTAGCGACAATGTTTATTCGATAGCTCGGCAGATGATGAAAGTAGTCGGGCATCTACGCCAAATGAGATGACACCAAGCCTGTCCCCAAAAAATCAGTTTCCGTCACCCGCGGCGATCAACCAAGATCTGTGTGTCAGTTGTCGAGCAGCTCGTCAATCGAGTAACTTACCATCTGATTCGTTGCAACGGCCATCAACCTCTGATATGGTTATCGAAATTGACGAATATGAGGCTAAAAACTGACTGTATTCTCTTGTGATGTGATGTGTGGTGACAAAATTGTTAAGTGATATGTAAAGACTTGTTCTACTTTGTTATGTAGTTTATTGATAGCACTGTTATCAGGTTTGACTACGTTTTTGTTATCTAAAGGTGAAGTCAGCAAAGGTATATATTAAAAATTACCATATTATCATATATCAGGAGGTTGATTGAAATCAAATAGCACTGATTCATTATTAATAACTGTTATTTAATTTAGTTTCTGTGATACATCAGTATTTGGTAAAAAAGAAGTTATGTTAAAGGCAAAGTTCTGATTATGCCATTTGGAGTAGTGAATCGGTGTTACTGTTTTAATCTAGATATTTCTATGCCATTGATAGACATTTGATGTTAAAGTTGGTTCAGATTTTTGGATGCTTCAAAAATAACATGTTTACTCGCTTATTCTTATCATGGATGAACATTTTCTGCATTTGGCACTGATAAACAGTACAATTTTAAAAAATGTTTTCAGATTGTGGTGCTATTTTTAACAGATAATTGCAGTAAGATCGAACGAAGTACTTATTTCATTTTAACATTTAGGTGTTAACATAAAATAAAATAAAAAAGCTACCAAGCACTTAGTGACCAATTTCAGCCAGCAATATTGTTTAAAATATTGTACTTAAAATGTTAGACATCTAGATTTCGTAATTATGTTGAGTCTTTTGGAAATGGTTTAGCAATGTTACTGATTTCCGTGTTCCCTAATTTTGTGATACAATTTAGTTAGTGACTTTTTGTAATAAATCAATGAGGTGCTAGTTGTTTCATTGCATGAAAATTAAGATATTTCTAAGAAAAATTATTATTAGGTTGACTTTAGGAATTTAGTAATATTTTTGCTGTTTTAACATAACTTTTTGTATAAAATTGTCATACGAAGACATAAAAATGGGGTTAAAATCGACAATCGGTAATGGGGAGTGACCTTGAAATGAATGACGTAAGGTAGTAGCATAGGCGATGGATGACTTCATTTGAACTGGCGAACTGGTGGCAAGTTTATGGCCTAGTAAAGTGCAGTTCAAATTACAAAAAAATTGTTAGGTTGAACAAGCTTTTAATTTTGATGGTTAGGATGTAATGTAGCAAGATCTCTTAGAAACAAAAAATGGAATTACCGATTGACGACTCAAATTTAATCAAATAATCAATCAAATTGCAAAATTTGCAACAGGAGTCATAGGACTCTGTAACAACTCAAAATGTTTGACTTTGTCCCAAATTCATAGCCACTTTTTGACCCAATTATTCCTTCATTCACTTACAGAGTCTTAATGATTTTTTTTGTTTATTTGCAGCAAAAAAATCAAATACAAATAGTTTCGAATTTAGCCAACGTTTTGATTTGTGATTTACTCCTGAGCACTAGGACAAAAAAAATGCTGATGGATACTGAACATTACTGGTACTAGTCAAGACAAGACGAGTAAACTTTCAAATTTAACGACGACCCGAAAGATCCTTTCAAGTAATGTTCGATAAAATATTGTTTACCAATATATTATGTACTGGAGGATTATTATCAACCTTATACCAATACGGACTGTGCATTGTAAACTACCGATTTGGTGAGAAGTGCCTTGGTACTATTAGTTAAATTGCTTTACAATTCAAAATGAAGTTTTTTTGTAAAATCACTTAAATTTCATTTTTGAATAATTCCAGTAAGTTAATGTTATACAATTATTTCAATGACTGATTTCAGAAAATATAATGAATACTAAATATGGTGTTATATTTTTGACTTATATACCCGTTTCAAACAACAAAAATTTTCTACAGTTGATTAGAAAAAAGAAGTGATTTAAATTTACGCCTGTAAAAAAAGCATCGACGGCTCAAATAAAAAAACATTTTCGAAATATATTTTATTTTTTATGAAAGTACAGTGCAACCTCTTTAATCGGAACAGCTAGTTGTAACGATCTATTCCGATTAGCGAATAAGTCGATAAGTAACAAAATTGATTCGCTTTTGAAAAAATGGCGAAAAAAGATTGTACCACCTTTAAATAGAGTTCGGATCGAAGAAAAATTATTTAAACCTAAATCTAAAAACCTAGTGGGGTTTACTCAAAAACAGTCAAACATTTTTAAACAAAAATAACTTTTACATATTTTTGCTGCCAAAATCTGATTAAATATATATATTTTTTAAAACCCGGCAGTTTTTCTAGTATTTGTATCTGCTCTGAAAACCACAAACTCAATGAATGGCGTTTCTTAGTCAAATTTGAGTACCAAAGTTACATGTTCTTTTTGGCATTATTTTTGATTTCCTAAGGGAAAATCTAATTCAGAGAACTGATAATTGCCCAAAGTCCGTTGCTTAACTGCTTAAAGGACTAATGCGAACAAGTCTGCAGTATCGTTGGGTGTTCTGATTAGAGAGATTGCACTGTAATAAACTTCTTAAATGTGTTTCATTTCAGTTCATTCATTCCAATTCATTATCAACAAGTAAACACCAAAATCCATTGCAAGGAAGCAAACATATTATAAAATGTTAAATATAGTCTACTTAAAAATCTAATATTAAAGTAACAAAATAACTTCCGGCTTTGGTATTGCTAATGTTCCTGTTGAATTTTGCTCCTAGATTGTAATTCTTTACTTTTACAGCTAAAATTATACTTTACATAAAAAGAGTTACCCCGAAAAGAGATTAAAGAACATTTGGTAGTATTCCTGATATTTCATGAATAGTGAATTTTGAGCAGACATAAAACTTTCTTTCTTTTTTGCATTCTTTGACAGTTATTTCGATTATAGGATGTTTTCCTACAATCTGCCTATGGTTGTAATAACGCAAATCTAGGTTTCTCCAATTGGAAACATGATAGAAATAAAGCTGAAAAAAAATTAATTAATCAGAAGTACAATATTATAAGCCTACAATTTACATCACCACAACCACTTCCAAGTAGTAAAGTGTTGCCATACAGGTAAATGCATGTAATGTTGCACTTGAATATTTCCCAAATATTAAACAATTTCTTGCTAGATTTATTGTGCCTCCCTATTATATTGATTTCGATGTAGTCTTCTATAAAATCTGGGGCGTTTGAGGATTTATCTGAGAAGTTATTTTTATCTATAAGAAGAAAATACATTACAAAAAAAATTGAAACATTTTACTTACTTACAAGTACTAATAATAATATTATCCCTCAATATATGTGTATTCGAGCTATCAATCATCAATGGTGCATAGAACTTAATGCTTGTCTTTTTCTGCATCACTTCCATTGGAGTTAGGTCAGGTTTGTCATAGTTTAATACCTTGATACTATCATTAATTAGAAACGTGCACATTCCATTCCACATCTTGTAGCATGTTATAGACTGTGGGGAGTATATTCTAGTAAACCAGAGTTCTTTTACTTCCCGTTTACCATTTTCGTTGATCAGTTTTATTATGGTCATCCTACCACCCACTTTTTCAATACAAATGTAATTTCTGTGGATACTACAAATTAAAATGATAGAAAATATATTGCCGACAAAAAAAAATTATTGAATGAAATAACTTAGGGCATAGGTAACTGTATACAAAGCGAACTTTTTGACACTTTTGCAGTAAAAAATCTTACCAACACCATTGTTAAAATTTCTCACTGTTTAAATAATTAAAATTATAAAAATGTTTTCAATTTAAAATTTTTGACATATCTTTTTTTATATGCTGATTAGTTACTAAATGACTTGTCAAATTTCCGTTTTCTTTTAAATATTGTACTAAGCATTTCTAGACCTACACTTATATGAGTGTTTTACCTTTTTAACAAGAAGATCGAAGTATTTGTCTCTCATATTCACACTTCTTATATAAATAAACCTGTTTTTTTGTATATTTGTAAACACCCTGCAAATTTGTTATCAGTTCAATTCAATTTTTTAAGCTTCTCCCAAATCCTTCTATATATGTAAACTTGAAAGTGAACTCAAAAATAAAATTTCTAAAGTCGATGTGCAGCAGATACTCCCAATTTATGGAACTATTTTTTTAAAGTAAATTTTTTGGGGTTGGGTAATATTTATTCGAGTTTATTAACTTGATGCTTAAGCTATTGTTAAAATGTTTATTTATATAATACCTGTGGGACTTTATATCCAAAATATCAAATTGAGAGCTTTCAACTCCATAAAATGAAATAATAGACAATCCTCTGGGATATGCTATAACGAGACAGATGTCTAAATAATTGTGATGATCAAAATCATTATCTAAAAGACATGGGATGTAAGTTTGTTACTATGTGAAAACTATTGTTTAAAACCATACATTCTAAAAAGGTCAACTTTGTGAGTTTCAAAGCTACAACACGGTTTTCATAAAGTGGTTTCCAATGCTTTGTAAATAATCTAACTCTGCCATCCTCAGAGCCAATTGCAATATGATTATCTAAAAATTGAAAAGTTCATATGTATCAGAAAAATTTGCTTGAAAATAAGATACTTGAAACTGCAATGCAAGAAATTTTCTGAAATTTTATCGGACATAATACTGGATCGAAAATAATAATTTTCTTGTAATCTTCCCATGACAACCAGTTTACATAAATATAAAGCCATTTTTCTTTAGAATAACTGTCATATTTTGGTAAGTATTCTACAAGTTCATCACTGGGTATTTCTTCATGACAACACCATTCCCATAATTTTGATTTCTAAAAATAATACATTTATATGAAGCTGAAGGTAGTATGCACATATTTTCTCACCTCAGTCAGATAGTCTATAGTGCTTCGCACAAAACCACAAGATTTTCGCGCAGACAACAAGGTTTTACCGTCGCACTTCAAAAGAATTTTTTCCAAAATTTCTGCTGGTACTCTCATTTTCTAGTTAAAATTTGCAATATTTGATAACATTGATCCAAGCAATTTTATTCCCAGCTCGGTTGGGACCCGCACAGAAAAGTAAATTTAGAACAAAAACTCATCATTGGCTCATTTTTATTTTTATTTCTACGATAATCGTTTAATTCTCAACAGAGTTTTCAAAGCCAAACCTTTTTATTTTAACAACACAACTTTTTGTTTACCCTTGAAATCTTCACAACAAAAGCTTTTTGTCATGTCTACTGCGAAGTTAGTAATACAATTTCTTCTTCGTCATTTTTCTAACTAGTGGCCGAAAACACTGGAACAAAAGCAAGGGCGCGAATATGAGATGATGGTTACTTCTCAAACTCTGCGTTAGCCAGAAAGTGACATACTACGTCTATCAATATTAAAGATTTGGCATTAGTTTTGCATTGCAGAATACATCATGAAATGAGAAAGAATAAATTTAATATTATTTAAGCACAATAATTTTATACCGAGAAGTATATGGTATCTTTTGTATGAGTTGAAAAAAAAACTGATAAATTAGCACTCTAGATGATTGTTATATTTTAATTCATAATTACCGAATGATCTTAACTATAGCATATTTTTCTGATTTCTGATAGTACAATAGAACTTTTGTGATAATGTATCAGAATTTTTTAATACCTGCAATTCTCTTAAAATTTGTAACTTGTTCCGGATTTGAATCGCAACTAACTTCACCCGAATTCGTAATTCAACAAAAGCGCATGTGCGAAACACTCTTACAGGTTGTTTCTCACGAGTAGTTCATGTTTTTGTGTTGGGAAGAGGAGAAGTAATTTAAAGCCTTCTGCAGTTGAATTTGCGGAACGTGTAATTTGGACTGCGTTGTGTTCTGGTAGTTCGCGATTAAGGATATTTACGTGCGTTTGTGGATAATTCATCTAATTATCTGGCAAAAAATACGCTTGGTGTAATGGGGGTTGTACTTCCTCCTTTGGAATTTACGGAATGTTTGAGTGATAGTCCTTATTTTCGCGAGAATCTTCACAAACATGAAAGGGAGCTGGAAAAGACAAATCAACAGATCAAGAGGATTATTAAGGAAGTGAAAGACCTTTTGTCCGCAGCCAGACGTAAGTTTTGCAGTTGTCTTAAGTAAAAAAAATAAAACGTAACGGGTAGGCTAAAATTCTACCACCAGTTTTTGATTTATTTTTTGGGCTTAATTTAGATTTGGCTTCTTTGCTGAACGTGTCGCATTATGTAGGTTTCCCTTACTTTAGGCAAATCTGTGTCCTTAAATAAATGTTTGATTCTCCAGAATGTCACAATTATTCTTATTGGAACCAATTTAAATTGGCAAGGTATTGGTTGCTGTTGTTAAATTTATTTATTTATTTTCTCATTTAAAGTGGTCGTTGAGAAATATCTATCTGCATAAGACCTAAGCGTTATCAAATTTTGTCGACTGAAAATTTGAAGATAAATTGCATTTCATTTCGTTATCGTTATCGATATTAGTCGAGAAATTAATATTTATATAATATAACTATTATCTAGATGATTATCTAGAAGATCCAAAAATGACACAAATTTAGTACATGATCTTCAACTTCATAAATAAAAATGCCAGTACCGGCAAAATTAAATGGATAACTTTCATGGCTACGTTTAGGACATCTCGTGCCCATTTTATATTCTTTGGGGCATAGGTTTTAATGTTTTCACCGCGATTTTTACCAATTCACCAAAAATTTATTGAGAATTATGCTTATACACTCCTATGGTAGAAAGAAGGTATAACCCGAGACCATTATTGGTTTTAAATTTAATTTTGGTAGAGCAAAAGCATATCTTCTCATATCTCCTCGTATTTCTCCGAATTTCCTCTCATATTTTCTTAATATTAGTAATATTGAGATTTTTTAAATTGAATCGCGTCGTTACGAGCGATTTTGATAAGTATTAGAGGTGTTAATCCACCTAAGTTTTTTTTAAATAATTAGAACTGAAAATTGGAAATTTAATCTAATATTAACATTTCCAACTAATATTTCAAACAAGTAGCTACTGAAGCTAAAGTGCTGTGGAGTGCAATAATAAATAAATTAATTTAAAAAGACTTTTTTTTTTGTTTATTAATGGTTTGTCTTAATCTTCATCGTATTGGCTTTACACACCTATTGTTATTGGGTAAAACCACTAACAAAAAATTTATTCTTACTTGAGTGACAAGGCAGAGGCGGACCAGGCACATTTCTTTCTTTCTGATATATTTCTTGAGTGTTGATCATTTGTTGAATAATCGTTTTTACTGTGCGTTTCGAAAATGTTATTCGTCGAAATCATTTGTCGCTTGATGCAAAACAAGTTATGAATAAAGTGCATGAATCAGTAGAGGACTTATTAAACAAGATTGCTTTCGAAAATCTTCACTGGGCGGGGAAAGTTCGTAGCGCGTAGCGCCAAGCAGCTTTTTGTTATAAAAAGAAAGCGCTTCGCAGTTTCGTGTGGTAAAGGGACGCATTGTTTTTCTATCATGCTCCTGCGGACCATTACGGAACTTTCGCAAAATCGATGTAGTTTAATTGTGCATGCACCCTGTATAAAATTTCTTTCACATCTCGTCGAACTTCCAAGTTACAGCAAACATCGAATATCTAGCGCCCTGTATAATTGACGAAACCTGAAACTCTCTCTCGACACAGTTTACGATACTGTTCAAATACAATTATCCCATCTTTAACGGTTTTTCATTTATCGCCAATAATTTACCCATAAAAACGGAAATTTTTAGGATAATTTACCCACAAAAACGGAAATTTTCGGGATCTTTTAGATTTTTGCCCATGAACGAAACACCCTGTATATGATTCAAACAATGTTCGAAGTAGAGATTATAGCCCTGGATCTTCCACGTTTTCTGGTTTAAAATTTTTTTGAAAATACTAAATGGTTTTCGAGAAAATATTTTTTTTCTGGAACCATGCAGTGTGCCGTAATAATCAATGACGTCATCGCGTCTTGACAGCCCCCTAAATAACGGTTTCAATATGGATTTTTTCAAATATCCCGAGGAGCGTATGTGATAGACGAAAACCGCAAATACAAAAATTGTAGCTCGTGATGCGGCCTATGACACCGTTTGAACCAATTAGCCATATTTTTTACGATTTTTGATTTGCATTTACTCTAGGTCTTTTAGATTTTTGCCTACAATTTGAAAACCCTGTATATAATCGAAAAAATGCCCGAAATAAATGTTATTGCACTGGATCTTCGGCGTCTGCTGGTTAAAGAATTTTGCCGATCGGGTGAACGATTATGAAGGAAAACATTTTTTTTTTCTACTCCCGCCTGTAAACTATCTAATTACCCACCGATCTAGCGTGCGGGAAGCATCACTTTACCACGTCAGTTTCGTTTCCCATGAATCCGAGCCACTTCGAACATTTTCTAGATTTTACCGCACGGATTTGGGAGCAATCGGATGGATATTTCCCACGCTTTGAATTTTGAGGTTTGTCAATTCTGACGGTCATATCAGTGAATGTATTCTTGTTGATTTGCGAAAATTTACCCAAAAACTAACGGTCGTAGAAAAAGTATAGTATGCAACAGGTTCGGTAAACTTTTTAACTCAATCGTTTATTAAAAACTTGTGAGTGAAATGCCGTTTGCGCACTTGTTGCATAATATACTATTCTGGAAGCTAAATTTACCAAAAAAAAAAAATCATTTTTTTAAAAAAATACTTCTACAAATTTGGGACACTTATCATAACTTCTGTGTCCTCTGGTTCAAGAATTTTTTTGGTCTCGTAAACGGTTTTTAAAAAATGATGTTTTAGGTATACGCACACGCGATTTTTATTTTTTTTTAGAATACTTCCTGACCCCCCAGCCCCCCCATTTTCAATAGGCTCCGTCTCGGGGCAAAGCTGCATATATGTGCCAAATATGAAGTCGATTGCTTCAAATTTGTGTGTTTCATAGCAATGTCCAAAAAACAGTCGAAAATCGCGGAGGGTTAAAAAGGGGTCAAATTTTGTAGCTCCAACGGTTCGAAAGTTATTCAGGAAAAACCAAAAGACGAGAACGGAGAACGGACAGACAAAAAAAATTTTTTTTTTCGACGGTGATCATTTTTGTACCAACGGCAATTCCATCCCATACCGTTACCGGGATATACAATTTTTACACGAGCATAGATACTTTCGAAAAATTCGATTTCATCGATTTTCGAAAGTAACAAGAACGCCAATATCGTCGACAAGGGATATTACTAAATAGTGGAGAATTGAAGAACAGGAATAAACGTAGTGATTTTCAAACTCACCGCATCGACAATAGTGATCAGGACCTAATAAGAAGAAAAATATAATGTCTATCAAATCGAAGTTGTTTCTACCTTGAATAAACTGAAAAAGAAGCTAGAAGAAGATGGAACCAATATAAATATAAGCTGTGCTACCCTCTATAGAGTTGTTTGTAAAATGGGATTTAAGTACCGCAAAATAGACAAAAGGCAAGTATTAATGAAACCACACACATTACGCACCTGGAGATTTAATTACCTTTAAGAAATTGAAAGAGATAGATTAGACAACAGATTCATAATTTACCTTGAAACATGGTTTGATACACCCGACACTGCAACCAAAGGATGGGTAGATTCCACTCAAAACCGGCAGACGAGGGCACCTTCAAATAAAGGAGAATGCGTCACCGTAATGCACGCTGGGTCAGAAAATGAATTTGAACCAAACTGCTTGCTGGTGTCTGCAAAGAATATTGGGGACTCTGGCTTGGATTATCCTGAGGATACAAGTGCCGGACTTTTTGAAAATCGGTTTTAGAACATTTTGAAACAATCTTTTAAAATATTAACAGTGTTATTGTCGTGCATAAAGTAAGTTATCTCAGCCGTCTGCTACGCAAGACACGAGCCTCATCAAATTCAATAACTGAAATCCAGGAATGTTTGTTAGAAAATGATCTTTTTCTAATCCCGTCTCTAAAATACCTAATTGCACACCGACCTAGCGTGCGGGAAGCATCACTTTACCACGTCAGTTTCGTTTGCCGCGCATCCGAGCCACTTGGGACATTTCTGGGATTTTACCGTACGGGTTTGGGAGCAATCGGATGTTTTCGGAGATATTTCCCACGCTTTGAAATTTGACTTTTTGTCAATTCTGACGATCATGTCGGTGAATGTATTGGTGTTGTTTTGCGAAAATGTACCCAAAATCTAACGGTCGTAGAAATAGTATAGTATAGTATACTATTATTTTGAATTCGGTAACAAAAAAGCATAAGTCCTAAATTCATATGCAATTAAAAAACAGTATATATGCGATAATTTGGCTGAACAGGGTGGGCATACCAAGTAAAATCAAAGGTGAAAGCAGAAAATGTTACTGCTATTTTAAGTCCTAGTGTTATAAATTTATTTATATATTTATATGGCGACTCTCATGGTGAAACGGAATTAGATTTAGACATTTAGAATAAAAAATGTAATTATGCATAGATATTCCTAGCTATGAATTCGTTGTATATATTTAATGTCATTGGTTTTTCTTAGTGCAATTTAATAAGATTATATCCACTTAAATGAACAAAACAAAATTATATTATTACCAAAACCTTTGAGAGTCCGTCCCTAATGTTTTGTCCTTTAATATTAAATTAATTAATTAAATTAAATGGACAAATAGAAAAGGTCAATTCAAAATCAAAGCCACTAAGCGAATAACAAATAGTTATCTGAACTCCGAGTGAACCCTCTCGGTAAACAAGGTGTTAAACAATCCTTTTGTGATTTGCATACGACTACGTTATTGAAGACACTGGGTAATTATCAATTCACACGATGTCCTCTTTTAAACCATATCGGCGCGGCGTCCGTCATCGCTCAATAATGAAATTGTTGAACGTTTAATGTCGATAGAATTCGTTCGTATGTGCGGATGTCGACCGTCTACTTTGTCGGTCCTTAAATATTTAACAATACATTTAAGTAGCTCGGTTTATACGTACCTATTGTATAGTAATGATACGACTTTCTTTTTGCATGTGTTGCCAAAGGACTGTTCCGTTTTAGTAAACAAAAAGTGTGAAAGTGTGATGATGGGTCATTTTTAACTTAATTTTAAATGAAGTTTTAGATATTTGTTAATCCTCGTGTATCTACAAAATCGAATGCCTTCTGGTAGTTTGTAGTGCGTTTGCGAATGTTTGATACGAGCAAATAACTAAAGCTAATCACTATTGGATAAACAATAACTTTTCCTTTAAGACGTTAAGGTTTTTTTTGGAACCACCTATCCAATTTTTGTTTACCAAAATTTTATGTTTATTATTTCTGCATAGGTGGTTTTGAGTGAGGTCAACTCTTGGTTTAATGGAATAACTTATACCTTAATCCACTAAAAACATCTTTTATTCCATAGTCAAAAGCCACGTAGAGACTTGAATTTTCAAACTAATTGCTGTTCTTTGGTATGGGGGTTGGAGGCCAACATCTATTTATTACATAACCTGAAGGATATTTTAACAGAATCACATAGTAGAATTTTGTGGCGATGGTCCACTGATTCGACAAATGGGTTCGGGGTTCAAAAAAGGGCCATGAGATGCATAGCCACTATTTCCAAATTTACTTCTTATAGTGTGTTTTAAAATGAACCAGGTTTTGTGTTGAACAGTAATGAAAACAAGATCTATAGACAACTTTAGAGTTCCTTATGCAGAATATAGTTCTTATAGAATCCCAATTGTAAGTGGTGTGCGAATTTTTAACCTCTTACCGAAAGAAATAAAAATGTGTGATTATTTATGTGCATTTAAAAAGTTGTTATTAAATGTCTGTACTCAGTGAAGAGTGCTTTAGTTAGTCTTTTTCCTTCCTTGTTTTTAGATTACTGTTTGTGGTCTTGGATTATGCATCATTTTATTATTAATTTTTTTGACAATTTCCTACACAAACATTCGTCGGATGGGAAAATAAAGATTATTATTATTATTATTCTCATCTACTTCAGCACTGTTGTCAGGTTTTGGCCATATATAAAGCCATATATATTTCATATTTCATAGTACGAGCCATAGTACTCCAACCGAACGACATTTTTTTTAGTAAGGCATTTATTTATATATTGCGCTCGTCTCTGAGTCTGAGTATACGCAATTGACGTCCAATTGATCACTTCCTAATTGACTAGTCAAATTCGATGAAAATGTTTTAAATAACTTTTTGCAAAGTGTTATCATTGTTTAATAATAATATGTATTTTATAATAAATTATTATTACCTATAACCTAACCCTCTTCAAGGTATTATTACCGAATCTCAATAAAAATATCGACTCCAAGAAAATTCAATTATATTTTCTTTATTTCAAAAATTCTGAATAACATTAGAGAAGGGCTTAAAAAACGATCACGTTGTACAGTAAAATTCTATAGGGATTCTTCCCTTCGTGGTATAGAATAATAGCTTAGATAGGGGCTCCAGTTTAGCCAACTTAAATATTTTTGTTGATATTTGTAAATTCTCACCTCGCCAATGTATTTGCATGTAGCGATTATTTAAAAATTCTGTTTTACGTGTTTAGTATGTTTTGTGTGTAAGAAAATCGTTTAGGATAATTTTCAAAAATTTTCAACCTTCACAGCAGCGATTATACCTTTTTAATGCTGCATAACTATGAAATATATATGGTATATTGTTCTAAAAAAAGGGAGTTACGTTCTTTTCTTAAACCAGAAAACAAAAATAAGTTTATAAGTTAGCGACTTTTTTACGAAGTCGACGAAACGTAACTTCTCGTTTTTTAAATTCGGGGTTGATAACACATTTAAAAATGTGCTTATTTCTAATCTCAACAGCAGAAGACGCTTTTTAGGAAAGATTGGCAGCACTGAACAACGTAAGGTGTTATACCAACCACAACCAGTGTCGTAGTTGATCTATGATTCAGTACGTTTTAAACCATATAGGTATTTGATAAATTGACTATAGGGGCTCTGAATTGTTATCAAATCACTCATTTCACATTCTAACTTGCACTTTTCGCCATCTTTTTCCAAGAAAATTTAATAGCTTGACAGCATATTTTGGAAAAATGCACAGTGGTGAATATTAGAGATTTTTTTCTTAGTTTTTTTTTATTTGACTGACTTACAATACATGTTATGTTTACAGCACGTCTAAGTACAAAATAAAAAAAACAATTATGCACATATAAAAACAAACAGGATTAAAAATGAACCAAAATGAAGATACCGAACACAACCAAATTGTATATCTTTGTAAATATGTTTTATCTTCTGTTTGTATTCCTCTACAGAGTAAAAACAATGCTAAAAAAAAAGATTTAATTTTGGTTTTACAATTTTTAAATAGCAAGTTTGTGACTTGATTTGGAATTAGGTTGTATAAACTTAGGTCAAGAGAATTTTTGATGCATTTAGTGTATTTAAACTTCCTAGTTCGAAATAAATTTGAGGAGGAAGTTGGGGTATTTATGATTATCAAAGTGCACTGAAAACGTGTTTTTTGAGTTATGAATTTCTAATATCGATGACAACAGTTGACAATGGTCTCTATGTCCTGCGTTGGATACAATTGCCTGAGAGTGCCTGAATTATCTGGACAGTTACACAAGCGACACCAAGCGACAAAAGTTGCTCGATCGTTAATATTAATATTATTCAATGATAAAATTTAATCTCAAAATGTGAAAGTACTTTCTCCCAGCGTGTATTATTTTATGACGGATTACTAGATGTGTTGTTAGCTAAATGTTTCTACACAGCCAGTAACACAAAAATTGTTTATATTTAATTTCGCGTCTTACGTTTCAGTACTTTTCTGACCTAAATACGGGTCGGTAGTTGCAATAATAACGGTGACGCGGTCAACGTGACAACAAAAATTCTCTTATTATCAGCCCAGTTATCAGGTCAGATATGCATCGCGCTACCAGGAATATGTCGTATGTTGTATCCGCATATTTCCTTGTGGATCACACACGCATTATACATTGTCTGTTGAACGTTCTAATGTAAAAACAAATAAACTAGAAGCCGTTATCTGCAGCGGTTGGGTTTTTTGGAAAAAAAATAAATTCAACGGTAATTAGATACAAAGTAGGCCAAATTTTCGTTTATTTCCATTAAATCTCGCGCTGGTGTTGAAATTAGAAATAAGCCCATTTTTAAAACTGTTATTAACCCCGCATTTAAGAAATAGTATATTATTTGACACGAGCGGAGCGAAGCGGGTACATTATCGCAAAACAACACGAACACATTCACTGACATGTCCATCAGAATTGAGAAAAGGCGTGGGAAATATCTCCGAAAACATCCGATTGCTCCCAAACCCGTGCGGTAAAATCCCGGAAATGTCCGAAGTGGCCCGGATCCGTGGGAAACCTTGATTGTAAATATTGCAAATAGAGTGGAATTACATTGTACTGAATAGCGTTTCCAGTCCTGAGACTGTAAAAGTCCTGAAATTTTGAAATATTCATAACAAACTGGCAATGTCGCATCGTGTCGGCCCTACGACGAAAGTTTAGGGGAATCTCCGAGTAGTCCTAAAGTTTTATAGATATTCATTGTGCTGAATTAATTTTGCGAATTTACTGGTGTTTTAGAGTTAACATATTTAATAATGTCATATTGCGACCAGGCTGCAGCTCGTGCGTGTTGGTTATATTGCTTATAAATATTAACATCCATGAAGAATATGTGCCTGCAGAAATGTGTATAAAAACTAGCTAACCAAAACTAAACTTAAGCGATTAGGATTATCCTTGAAAGACGATATTGTTTCTGTCACAACAGATCGTGACAGTGTAATGGTGAAATTGTGAAGATTAATACAGCCTCTGCACCAACCCCTCATGGTTATCGTGTTTTCTAAAAAGAAGGAAACCACACTTATTGTACCGATGGTTGTCATGATAGCACTGATAGTAGTCCAGGGACGACTATGATAATGACTATATTGAAGAGCGACTTTAGGTAGTTGAAGATAAGTCGAAGTTGACTATTTTATAAATGATGAGAACATTAATGCACTGGTAATCGAAGTACGAAAAATTGTTAAATTATGTCGTCGTTCTCCGTTGAAAACCAATGTTACTGTAATACTATTTACAAATCTTCCGGATTCCTCCTGCATCAGTTGTTTCAGTCATGCTCTGAAGAAGCCAACAGGATCATTGGCGAAACGTCAGCAAATTGTATTTATAATCTGCCGACGCAAGAGGAATCCAGAAGATTTGTAAGTATGAATCTAAACCTAGCTTAAATATTGCAACGGTTCATTTTAATAAAGCATTCCATTAAGAAGACCATCAGTGATTTATCTATGTCCATGAATCGGAATAACCAGAATTTTGAAGTTTTAACTCCCTAAGTTTCCAACTGCGTTGAATTCATTAGGCTCACGGTGTTTTAGGTTTATGTTTGAAGAGCTTTCCAAAATTGATAAACCTTACTTACTGCTTTGAGACACCGAATGAATGCGACACGAATTTTTGCTTTAAGTGTTCTCTCTTACCTCTGCAGTAGAGTTAATTATATGAAGACAGTAAAACGACCTAAGAGATTATTTGTTGATGTTAATCAACCGGACCCCAGGGAAATACTCAAAACATCTTATTTATTACTTACTAATCCAACCGAAGTTATCTATTATTATGAATACCAAAGTAAATTAATTGTTTCTTTCCCTGTTTCTTTTATATCGCTTCCTTGGGCAATTTTTTGTAAAAATCACTTTTTCTTATTGTCATTGCTCATGGTCTCTTTAGTAATAATTTTTTTGTTAATACTTTCCAACATACAGCCACTCTTATAGGGCACGCGATACAATTAAATTGGGAAAATACGGGAAACTGAAATAAATTTTCCTTATAACTAGTCAGCTTTCTTCATGTGACTACTAGTGGATCATAAAAAAATTAACAATATTAGGTACAATCGGTTGCCTGTAAACATCATGTGAGTGACTTTAATTGAAGTTTCATATATCCTTCGGTTTTAAAACTGGTATTGGGTTGTTATTCCGAGGCGGCTTCATGTGAGGTTTTTGATCGTTTTGAATTCGATCAAAAAACGTTTTGTGATAGTGATAATTTTTTTTTTGTCAGTGGATGCTATCATTTCTTTTGTTTTATTTTTTCTTGCTAATAAAATTAACAATAGAAATACATGTATGTGACTTGTCAAGTTATATTTTTTATGTAACTATTCCTATGTTGTAATTCTCCGGTAAGCAGGATCGCAATAGTTTAGCTCTCACCATGAACGTATAAGCTCTCTGTCTATTTAACACATGATTCAAATCCTAAGTTTAAACTATGATTGGTCAAAATATTCATTCACGCTCGTATTCATGTATAGCATTAAAATGAATTCAATAGCTTTAATATTTGCGCAAGTCTTCACCAATTATTTGCAAACAAAAAATCTATCAAAAAGGTTTTGTTATACAATTTATTCGTATATATATATATTGACATCGTAAATTTACATAAAGGTAGGTCTGGATGGTCGTATTCAATTCAATGAATATAAAGGTCAGATTATGTGAAACGACACCTGGGTCTCAAGCGATTTTCTCACGTATTCCTAATGCCGCGGACAGATGTGCCTGATGTATGTTTTTTTTTCCGTTGCTACTACTGTAAATTGGGGGACAATTTGTCCTCATCGGATAAGTCTTAAGGGTGAAGAATTTGAATTGTTTCCTTATTCGGCTAGTACGAAACCAGTACCTTAAATGCGGTTGCCGATTGTCAAAGGTGAAAACTTCTTCCGCATCGTCGACATTTGTGTTAGTGCTATTACTTTCATTAAGCATTAAAATTGAAAAGCATTACTCTCGGTTCAGAAGCTCAATTTTTAACTTTTGTTTCGAAATTTTATCAGAGACGCCTCGAAATATTCAGTTTTGCATTTCCTCTCAATAAAAATCGACCAGTTTCAAAATGTCGATGTTTAAAACTGAACTCTTCCAATTGGCACAAGTAGGCAAGGGGGTTTTACCGCAAATTTAAATATAAAGTAAGCTTTGCAGTTTTTTTTTTTGTAGAAATAAGTTTAATTATAAATTTTAATTATTTTATTTTATTATTTTAATTATGAATTTAATAAAAAATTAACTATATAACTGCAAATAAGTGCCGAGCACTGTTCAACGACAATTATTTGAATCCAAACTTTCTAGTAGACTTCAAGCCAAGAAACCATTGGTTTTTGAGGGAAATCGCTTTGCAAGCATTGAATTAGCATGACGAAATTTGAACTGAACCAGCACAATTACCGGAGTTTAATCCAATTGAGAACTTTTGGTAAGAGGTGGAACATCAAGATTGTCAAATATACAGTCTTTAATAGAGAAAATTAACGAAATTTGAACGAATATACGGAGTGTTATCCAAAAAGTTATAGCCAACAATGGATATCCTATTAATTGTTACGAAAATGTGTTAATGTTTTTAAAACCTTTCAGCCCTATTTCTTCTGTTTTATGTATTTAAATGAAATATGATGATGAAACTGCATGATTATTGATTTCCACAGTTGTTCGTTCAATTTCCAATTTTGAAATATTTGACTTCATCGTAAAAGTTTGCTTCACTTTTGTGTAAGTCTAAGTTGTAGACGGCCGGTTTTTGAGTATCGTGTCAAATACTAGCACAATAGTCAAACTAAGTAAAGGCTTTGTTGGAGCTTCCAATGGTCATTTGTTATTTTAATTATGAACATGTTACAATACTAGTGTTGCGCTTTGTGTCGCAGTTAGCCATATTTTTTAGAAATCGCTCCCGAATTCGGTTAACCAGGTTTTGAATCAGAACGAGTTTCTGCAGTTATTAAAAAGAAAATTAAATTCAGCGTGGTTGTGAGGGATGTGTTTTCCACTAATGCTCTGGGCGATACAAGATGTAGTTATAGTTACCCCGCTACCGTTTTTCTACGGCTTTGATTCAACTTTTTTTAATTTAGTGAAGAGTGACGTCTCAGTCTGGAAGAACTCTTAACATACCGTATATCATTTTAACGAGAATTTCACTTAGATTTCGAAGAATCTTGGCGGTTTCTTTTAACATTATGAGGTTGGTATTATTTTCGGTTAAACCGGAAGTGTTTTGAACAAAACTATTAAAAAGTAAATTAACATGTTTAGACTACACAAAAAAAAAGTACCCACATATGTATCCTCCGGCACTGTTATATGAATGCAAAGCCGTCTAGAATCAAAAGTTTAGTAAGTTGTACTTTAATGGACATCGTAAGTCTTCATTCAATGTCTAGGATATCCGTAGACAATAAATCCTTTTGCCTTTACTTTTTATTATTAAATACTCATGTGTAAAATACATAAAACAAGTGCACTTATATGAACAAAACTAAAATGGTGCGATACAGTTTCTATAAAATGCTTATGCTTGATTTCCAGTTTTATCTATTAGGGTTTTTTCATATTTTCGCTAAATCGGCTTTTGCGGATAACGTTTTAAATATACCTCCTCTTCAGACTTGCTTCAAAGAATAGATACTCAAACTATCGCGATACAGGTCCGACATTAAAAATCCGTTTGAATCTTAAACCGGTCTCTGGAGAGCGAAAATGCAATACGTGGTTACTTTTATAGAAGTGCTCTTCGTTGAGATATCCAGATATTTTGGTATGGGGTGGACATTTGACGTCATAAAAAAAATTAAAATGAAATTGACACTTTTTTCTTTTATGTTTTTTTATTTGTTTGACAATATCCTTATTAAATTTTTCCAAAATTTTATAGGCTCGGTAAAAAGTCAATAATATAAAAAATAATAAGCAAATAATAAATAACAAAAATCAAACGTAAGCTTTTAAAATTTGATTTTTGTCTGACTTAACAGAATTATAGACAACTGCAAATAAAAGCTTGCCGATAAAAATATTCAATTCGTTCATTTAAATTATTTAATGAAGTCGCAACTTTTCTGTAATTTAATCCATCGTTTAGAGCTTACGATAATCCAATGGCGAGTTAGGTTCATTATTCTTTAACGTTAAGGATGTTCTAAGGGATATTTCAATAGTGAGCCAGGTTTGTAAAAAGGGAAAAAAGGTTTTTTTTTTAGCAAAACCTGATAAAGGTTGTTGTTTCGCTCGTAGAATAAATTTATGTCTAGGGTTATTGAACATACCCACGCGGTTCGAGGCAAACGGTATTGTCACATTAATTAAGCATTTACCTAGATGGGTTTTATGTAGTGTTACCATGGGTATTTCCTTATTTATAGGAACAGGTACCCACACGGATTTATAATATAAGAAAACCCACATAATATTTTCATATTTCGGTTTCTGTTTAAGATTTCAGCTGAATAATTAGCACAGAACTTATACAGTGTGTCTGCGGAACAAGGACGTGGTATATTTTTTTACTTTTAATTTAATAAAACAAAGTTATAATTAATCGAGTAATAACTAATCAAAACTGACGTAAACTGTAAATATACATTTAAAAATTGAAAATAGTCGTAAGAATTAACGTAATAAGATTTAAGACGATAATAGATGAACAAAACGGTCTGCGAAAAATTTGTTCATGTTCATGTTGCCCGAATTTCTTAACGTAACTCTAGAAACTAGAAAATGAAGATTACATATTGATTATATTATATGGTGCTGGACGAAAAACACTCATTTAAAAACATAACTTAAAGTTACCATATAGCGAGTCGTCGAAGAATAGTTTTTTAATATAGTTCCGTGAATGTTGTTGCGTCCCTGTAAAAAAGTAAGTAATCAATCTGAACGAGCATCTTCCTACTTAACATTTAGGTTTTTGTTGTAAATGCACTTTGCTTTCAACGAAAGGTCACAATGTGAAGGGATTGCCACATTGTCTCGCACCAGTTGAGGTGTAGAGTTCTAGATGCTAGATTACACACGTTGCTACAATCTTATTAAATGCCCCGGTGGGAGCTTAGATATCATCTTTTATTTTGGGTTCGGCGACACTCGTCAATTTTTGTTTTATAATTATATACCAGGTCGCCCGTATTATGTTGATTTTTTTTATTTCCATTTACTTACGGTTTGATTTATAAATTATGAAAAAAATACTTCGTAGAATGAATTAATGAACAAATCAGGGTTTTTCATTATTATTAAAGTCGTTAATTATGCAGCAACAGGAACACCGAAATCATGTTTCGAATTTATTAATAATGTGATGGCGTGCCCAATCGGCTAAGCCAGTCCCTGTAACGTAGGGATCGTAGCTGCTTCTCGGGAAGAGGGCTCAAGACAGCACACATCCCTGCCGCACTCCTCTTCTAATCTGCATGGACCCCTATCGCTAACGTTTTGTGATTTACATTCTTCTTCTTAGTCGTATTCTCATGTCTGAGAAATCGTGATCTAACGGAATCGTGTACATCCATCAACTTTAGCTTTCCATTGCTTCCGTTAGTATCCTATCCTATCCATCTAACAGGTGACCTGCCCTCTTGTTCATTTTCCCTTCTTCTTCTTCTTATAGTTTGCATCCACTAATGGATGTTTGCGATACCATTTTCCATTGCGTCTCTAGTCTTTGCGGTGTGTATTAATGACTGCACATCGTATACCCCTGTTCACTGTTTGGTATATCGTAGCTAAGACATTTTTTTCCCTCCGACACATCTTAGGCTTTCGATCAGCAGATGCAGGAATTGGTATTTCGTGTTTCGCATTATATGTCCCAGATACGCCGTTTTACTCTTCTTAATCAATTTAAACAGTCCTGTTGTTTGTTGACACGTCTTAGGAAATCTTCGTTTGTTAGCTTAGCCGTCCCAAGGTATTTTTAGTATTCTGCGGTGCAGCTACATCTCGAAGGCCTCCAATTTATTGATTGTATTCACTTTTAGTGTCTAATCTTCTAAACGTAGCAATTTTTTGTTTAAGGTCAACATCGGAACAGATAAGCACCTTTCCAAACCTCCAAAATGCCTGTAGAGCCTGTTCAATGCGACCTTTTATTTCCTTGTCTGATGTCCATTCTTCGCTAAGCCAGGTGCTCAGGTACTTAAACTTATTTTATATGGGCTTTGCGTCAAGTGTGACGGTGGACTTTTCAAACATATTTAGGTTTCTAGAGATAATCATAAACTTTGTTTTTTTTGGTGTTGATATTCAGACCCATTGATTTGTTCTGTTCATCTATCTTGTTGACTAGGTGTTGTAGGTCGTGTATGTTATCAGCAATTACACTCCGTTAATTTTGACTGCCATCTCCGCGTCTTCCAAAGCCTCAAGAAAAATCGTCTCCGAATACAAGTTGAACAGGAGCGGAGACAGCACACATCCCTGCCGCACTCCTCTTCTAATCTGCACGGACCCCTATCGCTAACGTTTTGTGATTTAGATTCTTCTTCTTAGTCGTTTTCTCATGTTTGAGAAATCGTGATCTCACGGAATCGTGTACATCCATCAACTTTAGCTTTCCATTGCTTCCGTTAGTATCCTATCCTATCTATCTAACAGGTGACCTGCGTTTTCCTTTCACCTTCCACCTTTCCCTATACTATCACTACCACGTTGTCGCCATCTCTTGTGGTGTGTCCAAAGTATTTTAAGATTGTCCGGCGACATACTGTGGACAGTCTATCTTTGATCTTCAGCTCCCTTAGTATAGATTCATTCTTACGTTTCTCAGTCCACGAAATCCGTAGCATATGTCGCCAACCCTCATCTCTCTTTCATATGTCTGGTGTTTTCATAGTCCAGGTATTTAACCAGCATGATTTTCATGTTTCTTGTGATGTGTTGATCTTTCCATATTCTGGTGATGTTGCTCCTGGCTCCTCGTTCCATTGCTATTCATCTTTCTTATTTCCTTTTCGGACCCGCCCTGGTTCGGACGTGGAAGATGCTGAGATTTATTTCCAGACCCATCCTGGCACTTTCACTTTCCACTCTGTTCAACATCATACTCGTTTCGGTCTCATCTCTCGCCAGCAGCGTTGTATCGTCTGTATATCATAGGTTTGTCAGTTTTTTACCACCTATTGACACTCCTCCATCGAAATTGTCTAAGGCGTTTTTGATTATGCGTTCGCCGTAGACATTAAAAAACATATATGCATCCTTGTCGCACCCCCTTTTGTATATTGAAAGTCTGTGATTAGTGGTTATCTATTCTCACTGTGGCTTCATTTTATTCATATAGGATCTTAATTATAGTTATTAGGTGATTTACATACATCTACGTAAAAACTCTATAAAAGATCTAATTTTAGGCTATTAGCTAGGATCATATTGTTGCGCACAGGAATGTGTCTGATACTGCGTTCATATGTCGGGTTATTTCTACTACGACGGATTAAACGGCATTTACGATATTAAACGGTTTTTTTATTATTTACGATTGCGATTGAGAAGAAAGTTCGTTAACGCTTCATGTATGAAGCCAATTTAGAATTTTATAAAATGAAATACCTCGCAAGTTGTAAAATTTTTAATGATATTTCCTGGAGATGTATGTAAGCCGATTCTTATTCTTCATCTTCTTTTATATCTTTTTTGTTAGTCGTAAAGAACGAAAATGGAGACATACTTGTGGTACTTTTTTGTTGTGGTAACTTATTCCTATACTTTTGAATCTTGTTTTATGCAATTATTGTATTCAATTTTTGTTAATTATTATTAACTTTATATTATCCTCTAGGGTTTGTATAGTAATCACGTACTTGTATTTTTTTTGTTAAGTTTAAAATTTAATGCATTGAATATGTAAATCATATAATAATACATATAAACAAAAACGCATGCAATCGGAGACTAATCGTTTAGCGTTGTTGGAGCGATATATTAACCAATTTTGCGATGCTGTTAAATTGCTAAGGGAGCATCTCGTACCATCGGAGGTCGGCGACCTTATACAAAACGGATCGATGTTCAGCTCGTCTCCGCAAAAGGGATGAAAATTTTATTGAAAAATGGGAAAGCGATGTTTACGTTTTGGTTGGTGTTTGCTCTATCATTTCCCGAGGTAATTGATGTCGGCTCGCTGTGCGGAAATTATTGGCATAAAATGGATAAATCAAAATCGTCACCAATATTAATTTTCTCTTTTGCTCGGTTTTGCCATTAAATTAAATGTGTTGTTGCGATGGTAGCAAGCTAGGAAATGAAATATCTCTATATATGTGATATATTTTCTATAGGGTGTTTAAAAAACATTCTGATTTAGTCATAAAGTAATGGTTTATAGTTGTTAATAAAATCAATTATTATTCCCCTAATTCGTTCTATCGTATGAAAATTACGTAAAATATTACAATAATTCCGGCACAATTGGCACAACGGTTTTTGAAACACACTGTATAGAGGATAGATGGAGTCTGTATAGAATTCGTTGTACATGTTAACATATAGGTTTGTATTGTGTTTGCCTATGGTGCTGGGACTGGTCGATTGACCACTTCTTAATTGACTAGTCAAAAAATGTATCAAATAACATTTTGCAATTGTAAAAGTATTATCTATAATTATTTAATAACAATATGTATTCTATAATAAATTATTATGCGTTTGTGCTGTCCAATTTACATATATTTAATATAAATAAATAAATATAAAATTCATGTTCGTATTTAAAAAAGTATTTTTTTGTTTTTTCTTCATTTTGTTACATTAAAATTTCTCTACAGCATCAATATACATATAAAGCTATAACATCCGAATAAAAGAAATGAAGGCCACGTTTTGGGTACAGAGTTGCTCAAATTCTAAATCTTATTGTATTGGCGTATTAAGACTACCTAACATAAATTTTGTTGCCTCAAATACTTTTTTTCAAATTTAATGATGCATCCTAATATTACCTTTTACTAATTTAACAAAATTTGGTGCATCATTAATTAATACCATGAGGTCCATAAAATATGAATGGTACTTTTAAAAAATACAAAGTTTGATACCAATAATTCCAAGAATTTACCATAATTTATTTAGTTCGTTGAATGGTTTTTCCCATTGTTATTGTGTTTTTTTTTTAATCACTGTTATAGATAAATCTAATATGTACTTCTAACTGGCTTTGTTTTTAAGGTACAGAGTGAAACTTGTGAGTGATTTAATATTTTAGATTTAGATTCGAGCAAAAATTTTGTTGAGCACTATGTATTTTTTTAAACTTGGATAGCGCTTTTTATACCCTAAATATATTATTTTAAATAATGTGGTTCTATGCTATCCTAATTTTAATCTACTTAACAATATTATATTGTTATTATTATCAGAAGAAACGATAAACTGGAGGATGCAAAAATTGGTTACTGTGTAAATTAGAAAAAAAAAAAATTTAAGTAGTCTATGAAAATGTTGGTAAAATCTTTAATTAGAAAGCAATATGAACTACGAAAATAATATACTCCATTATATGTTTTTTGAAAGCATTTAAAAGCTCAAATCAGATTTTCAATACATGGCGTTTCATTTCAATGCTTGCATTCCGAAGCTTAAACTTAAGAAAAAAAATCTGAGTATGGCACGGAATTCTACGTTCTACGTTTTGGACATTTATCCTCGTAAATCCCCAAAGAAGAATTCGCAAAATATGCGAAAAATGCCTGACAGCTGATAGAAATCCGTTTGTCTCAAACTCTTTTCATATTCAAAATATGTTCATTTAAAAAGTATATACTTATACTTACACGTTTGGTAAACTTTTTAACTCACTCGTTTATTAAACACTCGCTCCGCTCGTGTCAAATAAACTCGTGAGTCAAATACCGTTTATCGCACTTGTTGCATAATATACTATTAATTGTAGAGTGTTATATTCATCATTATTTAATAAAAATATGTATTTTGTAATAAATTATATTTCGTTTGTAACGTCTAACCCTCTTCATGGAACATCCGAATATGATACCGATTGTGATACTTATGTAAATTTCATTCATAAAGAAAAATGGACACACAGTATAAATTTTTATTAATACCCCGTCTATCTATTACAACGCTTATAAAATGTTTCCATTTGACTTTCTCGCTTAAAAAAGCGTGACATAAACCGATTACAAATCCGTTTTGAATTAAAATCGCCGCATCGAAAAAAATGTATGCCTTTCAGCATAATTGAATACTCGAACGTATATAATTTCCCTAAAAAACGAGGAAAACGTAAAACAACGCCGAGCATCGAAAATTGTCGGTTACGTAGCTTCTGGAAATTGCAAACGTAATAATTGAACTGCGCGCATTTTTTTGTTGTCCTTTTTCCTGATCAAAATGCGGAAATTACGGTAAAGTGCAACCAACGTTTTTAGAGGCACGCTCGTTATTAGAGAACGTTACCATGTATCCGTTCTTTATAATCCAACTAAAACGGTAGTTAATTGTACGACTATTTGAGCGAATCGTTCGGTTTTGATAGGAAACAGAATTTCCTCATAAAATTAATCAATTATTCCAAATGATGGAAAGTGAAAAATTTATATACAGTGCTTAACTTTAAATACAGAGTGCAATGACAGGGATTATTAAACTTAAATATTATTTCGGAGAATTCAGATAAATCGCAATGCAGGTTTTTAAAAATTGCGTAATTCAGTTTTTAAGACCCACAAACCTCGAATCGTTCCTACATTTTTTTGCAAACAATAGAAAGACGAGTTAAATGAATGAAAGAAACTAATAGGACAGCGGCGTTGCTGCAGGAAGTTTATTAGAATATTAAATATCATAATCCTTATACATAATTATAATTATCCAGATAAGCGCATAATTGAGATAATATCTATTATCATATGAAGTAAATAAAAGCAAGAAGTAACAATAATATGAAAATAGATAAAAATAAATTTTAGTAGTCATGTTCCGAGTAGTCCAGAGAAATAACGACAGAGTGCAGCATATTTTCCACTTTCTTTCTACTTCAAAAACATATTCTTCGCACTTACTCCATTTTCCACAATCCACTGTCTTTATTCATCCTTGCAAGAGGGTTTCAACATCCCTTATTTTAAAAGTGGTGTGCCTTGCTTCTTTGTCTTCAAAGCTATGCGTATTTTCGAGAATGCCGTTCGGAACAGGTTTTGATTTTTTAACCAGGAATGTTTTCTCCTATCCACTGATATTCTTCCACTTATTTTTTCTGCGTTTGCTACAAACCGTTTTACTTACACCCACACCTATATACTCACACCCATAGTCTATGGTGTTTAATTCACAGCGACAGGGCGGAAGGCGAGGTAAAGTCTGTTCATAGATATAAGAAAGTGACTAACTGATACGAATTAAGGAAAGACCAAGCTGTAAAAATGAAATATGGCCGAACAGGTCCGTACTTTGCTTATAATTTAATTATTTGGGGTTTTGTTAGGAAAGGTACTAAACGGTATTTATTTGTTTATGTATGTATTTATGTTTAAACCTAAAATAAAATTACAAATTATTTTTTTACTTACTTAAATTACTTAAAATTATCGCTATTATCGCCTTTTCAAATTATTATTTGTTCTATATTATTTGCAATATGGATATACGATTGTTCTGCTTTTTCTATATGTTTAACAGAATTTTCCCAACTTATTTTTCGCAGACAGAGAAAGTCCATTTGGAATCTAACCATCTTTAGAGCCAGCATGCAAAATAGTTATTCTTTTACCTCTTTTTGATGGCGCGTTTGTTTTACACTTATCCGTTGAGTCAACCCAACCCTTTTCCGGGGTATCATAAGTGTCGAACCCGGTTTCATCCAAGTAAATAATTGGAATTTGTTGTTCTCTGTAAATCCTAATTTTTTCTAGGTATTCCAGTTTCCATTCCCGAATTCTAAGAGACTCCATTAAAACTTGCCTTTTGTCAATTTTTTTAAATCTAAAACCCATCTGTTGAATACACTTCCATAAGGTAGTTCTGCAACATTTAATACCGGTTTCATCTTTTTAATGCCTCCTAATTAAGATATCTAATGTAGGCACGCTTTGTTCCTCGTATAACTGGTAAATTTTACGCCGCATTATATCTTGATCACTTTCATGTCAGCATCGCTTCTTTTTTTCCTCGCTGAAATGGGATTATTCACAATTTTCCATACAGTTGATGTTGGAATTTTCGTCAATGTGGCCGTTTGAGAGTCAAATAAACATTGTTTATAACTTCCTTGGTCTCAATAGAATAGTGTTTTCTACATTTGGGCGGGAGATTAGATTAGATACACTAGACTCGCACGTATTTTTCATAATTCGCACACGATTCAACACACGCTGGTATTACACACGAAATAAGAATGATTACTAATAAACTTAAACTAAGTAGCATACCAAACCAAAGAATATTAAACACAGGTGGGTATAAAATTATTTTCTATTACGGACCACAATTTTACCTGAATTTAAATTCCGAAACTTTAGGTAATAATCTTGTTGCATTGTATGTTAATGACCACACTTAGATAATCCCATTCAAAAGCAATTGGTCAATTTCTTATATCTATGAACAGACTTTACCGTTATATTTCATTTTGAAGCAATTTTATCGACAAGAGGTTTGTTCAAATTTACAGTAACTCCTTTTTCAGCATTTCTTTCTGCAATTGCTTCTTATTTAAAGTAAGCCAATGAATGATGCTACTTTTAAATTCTGTACTTCTCTTGGTGACTTGTTGAGGCTGCGTTTGTCCTCCTGCACAAGACGGTATATTGTTGGTATTCCAACTCCAGTCACTATCCTTGCAACTTGTTCAGTGAGTGAATCTTGAGTTTTGGTGGCAAATAGCGCAGTTTTAATAATCATTAATCTACATAACATAACATTTTTAAGAACGAACTTTACCAAGAGCTGCCGTTGACAATTACCATAGGAACAATACTACGCCTATGATGCTTAAGTTTTGCAGTTCAATAATAATTTATCTCTCTTCCATTAAGAACTGAGCATATGCTTTAACCAAGAATTTGGAAAATATGGGGATGTACGTAAAGTTCTTTGGGATATTAAATGAATCGGAACGTCTTTGCCATTGTTTTGAGATATTATATGAAATTCCGTTTTAATTTTACAATTAGAACCACACAATAGCTGCATAAAGGAATGGTTAAGAAAGTTTATGAAATGGTGCAGTTATTCAGTTTAAAGGAGATCCAAAGCCTTTCCAATAAAATATGAATATATGCACTATTTAAATGAAAACACTGAATAGAATATAAAACAATGCGAAAAACTCTTGTATTTTTTACCGAATAAAGTAATTACAGATTTCACACCTTTTAAACAGTGACGATGTTAAACATTTTCTTCATTCCTGCAGTTTGGACACTGTATGTTGTTTTTAATTTTTTTTCCGGAAATCGGTTCGATTGGTACTCGCGCACGCAGGGCGCTGTGCGCTAGTGCGCCGTAATGTTGAACCCAAAACTAACTTTTGTAAGCGGTAAGCTGTCCAAAGATTCTTCAATTTCTTGCTCTAGGAGGTTACGGCACCGCTCGCGGTTAAGAGAACCAATATATTAAATGTGTACTAAAAATCCTAACCCATTCATTAAACTCAAAACGCTGTTGATGTCTAGATATTCGGTCTACTCGAGGATTATTTCTTGCCCAATAATATTTGTTATCATATACTTTTTTCATGACCGCGTCTGAGCGCCTGACAAATTCGAAATTTGAACGAGTGAAATTTTCGTTTTCTCAGAATTAAATTAGTAGATTGCGTAATCATACTATACCATACTGCTTAAGATTTGTAGATAATCTTTGCCACAACAACGTTAAACAAAGGCACATACCAATATGTCAATAAACTTATTTTGACATTTTCTCAAAGCCCCCATGAGAGCGCGTTCACCAAAACATTGAAAATTTAGTAAATATAGAGACCGTCAGCGGATGAATGGAATAATCACGGATCACTTTTCTGGGTTATTTAATTTACGGACAGATGTAATACTTAACAAAACCATTATTATAACATTTTTTCATCTCCTCTACCGCAGATCATTTCTTAATGGAAGCTCGGCCAGAGAGAGCAACATAACCACAGCATAATCGAAACTGCATAAGCACAGAATAAAAACGGTCGTAACACTCTCTAGTCAGTCCTTCCAACATAACATTTTTAAATCTATCCAAAAAAACTTTTTTGCGATTTAAACAATCTAGAATCATATTATGTCGTACGTCGTTGTATTCGTAACAACGTATTTAATACGTGGTGTGGTTTTCCACCGACCATATGAAAAAATAAAATTAATGATGATTTAATTTTTTTATATCTCTTTAAATAACACCAGAAAAATATTAAAACGAAATCGAAAAAAAAATTGTTTATCGTATCTTGATTGGACTTCTTTAGCTTTCCCAACTGCGCGTTCTTAACTTTTAAAATTTGCTTTTTCCTAATTTATTAATCCTCGTATCTCTTATGGTTTCCAATATCCCCGCTGTATATTGTTTGTGTGATAATCTTCTTCCGTGGCAGTGAATTTAGTTCTATTTGAGCATTAATTTAGTACGTATTTTCTATTTTCGTCTTAAAAAGCTATTAAAAACCTATTCTAATACGTAACGTAAATATATTGACGGTGTTTAAAATTCCGCGAATAACTGTGAACATTTTGTACACAAAAATATCTTGGTCGTCGAAATCTGGTTAAATAATATTTAATATAAACAATTTACTAGATTTGTCTTGATGCGTCGAAATTGGTCTGTTTGACTTATGCTGTTTGATTTTTGTTGTATTTTTGAAACATCTTCTTTTGTTACTCTCGGGTAACGCGATAGTTCTAGCATGCCTCAGACCTAAAGTCGTTGGAGATTGAAAAAAAAAAAAAAAACTAAGCAGTCGATCCAATGAGGTATTTTTTAAGTTCCTATCTTTTTCGCTAATTTCATTTATATAGGGAATATACCTTCAGTATTTAGTTTATGTCTCTCTATTTGGTAATCTCTAGATTTCGTTTAACACATGTTTGAAAAATAAGACCAACAAACATTAATCTTGCGCAATCCTAAGTTAAGTGATAATAATTATTTCTTCCAATTTGCTAAATAAAAAAAGAACATTTTCGTCGCAGTTTTTTACATATTTTGTTGCAACATGTTTTGTACAATTGCTCTCTTCGGTTAAACTTTTCATGTAAATTTTGTAAATTAAAACGGCATACTGGCATAAAAATTATCCCTGATGCCTCCAAATTTTCTCGATGGAAGTCCATGGTTTTAAAAAACCCTTTAATTTGCATAGTTTTTCTTTTTTGTTTATTTTTGATATCAGTCGTGCTGTGTGAGATATTTTTATTATAAAAATGATATAAAGAAACATGCGCAAAATGGATATTATTGTTATTAGCATAAATTATGTTTAACAATTGCAAATATACATTTAACTGTTTTTGAACAATAACAGAGGCTTATTTATAGCGGAGCTTTCATAAAAATGTATCCTTATTATGTTTTGACAAAAACGAAAAAAAAAAACAAAACAGAGTTTTGGATATTTAAAACTAATTTATAACTAAAAATGTTAGAGTTTAAATAAAGTTTAACGCCCTGTATTATAGAAATCTCAATACGAGGGCTTCCTTTTATATTTCGGGATTTTCTTAAACTAGTCCTGCCATCTGGCGACTAACGTTTTTATAGGGAAGTTTGACATTTTGAGGTTAGGTTTATTCAGTTAAGTTTTGGCGAAAAAATGTTGTTTGTATTTTTTGTGATAAATTAAAAAAAATGTGACAGTTGAAAATGGAACTTAATCGGGAGCATTTTATTGCAATAATTTTTTACAACTTTAGAAGAGGACTAACTCAACAACCATGCATCGATGAACTTAATTCGACTGTTGGAGTTAAAGCACCATCTAGGACTACTGTTTATCACTGGTTTTCGGACTTCAGTTATTCAACATTGATGCAGTGCAGAAACTGATTTTGCAGGATTGTCATGTGACTTACCATCAGATTGAGGTATCTTCGGGCATTAGTGGGACCAGCATACATACAATTTTGCATGAACATTTGGCCGCTAAAAAAAGTTTGTTCGCGTTGGATTCCACACATTTCGACATCAGCTCAAAAAAAGGCTCGAGTTGATTGGTCGAAGGAAATGCTAAAAAAATACGATCGTGGTGCTTCCAAATACTTCTTATGATATCGTGACAGTTGATGAATCATGGATCTATGCATATGAACCTGAAAGTAAGCAGCAATCCACGGTTTGGGTCTTTCAGAATGAGACACAGCCCACAAAAGTGGTTCGTGCGCGAAGCACCTCGAAACAAATGGTAGCCGGTTCAGGAAAACTGGCCAGGTTGCAACTATTTCTTTGGTGAAAGGTAAAACAGTCAATTCTGAATGGTACACAACCATTTGTTTGCCGAAAGTCTTCTAAGAAATTAGAAAAACCAACCGCCGAAGACAAAGAACTTTTTGAGCATTAAAAACGTTGATTTGATGAGCCATCCACCATATAGTCCTGATTTGTACCTAATGACTTCTTTTTATTCCCATACATTAAGAATAGATGACATGAGGAATAACTTTTGACGTCAGAAGAAACTATTTATTTGTTTAAAAATCATGTTTTGGAGGTGCTCGAATCGATGTGGCAGAAGTGCTTTGATGATTGGTTTTACCGAATGCAAAAGTGTATTGATCATCAGAGTGAATATTTTGAAAAACAATAAAGTCATATTTGTTCGTAGTTTATATTTTTTTTATTACAAATCCCTAGATATAAAACGTAGCCGTCGCATAAGTCGCAATGTTTTCGCCGCCATAATTGGTTGTTCTTTAGGAGTAAACAATCAAAGTTTGTCATCGTTCGACTGCCGATTAACTTGTTAATAGTTAATTAATTAACCTTTATTGCAGAATTGGGAAACGCCCAACGTTCGTTTGCGAGTTGCCTCAGTGGATTTACGTTCGAATGCATAGGCGGCACACAAACCGACGACGAACGTGTGATATGTTCTTCCTTGAAGAACTTCAGTGATCTCATAATTCAAGTCGAAGAAGAGAGAAATAGAATGGTTAGTAACGTTTATGCTAAACTTGCACATTAATATCGAAAATTTTGTTTGCCATACTCTGTAAAATGCCAAGAAAAAATTATTTCACTGTTTTGAAAGAAAATAATTCTTAGGTTACGTGGAAAATGTTGCAATAAATGCTTTTGGGTATAATTCCAAACAAACATATTGCTTTTAGCAGGCCAATTAGAGAGCAACACGAATTTAAAAACTATATATCTAACAGTACAATACCCTATAATCAAAAAATAATTTGTTTGAGGTAAATAATAAAACCGATGAATATTGGAAGAGTAACCTCACTGAAATTAGAATTAAGTAAGTCAATACTACTATCACTTTTGTCAATATTATCAACTAACCTCATGGCATCGAGTTAGGAGGAGAGTTAGAAAGAGTTGTGAAAGTAAATGCTAGCGTTGAAAGAACATAGTTTACAAAAAACTCATAATTGAGAAGGTTACTACTAGCTTACATTAAAAGAGAATATCAAAACTCTGGCTTCTGGACTTCACCGATTGCAAGCGATAATAGTGTACATTCTCATTTTATATATTTATGGTAACTAAAACATACATTTGAAATTTTATTGTTAAACTGCAGTGGGTTAGTCCATCCGCTTAATATATTTTTAAGATGGCTACACTTTCAGTAAGTAAGTAATAATTTTAGCATTGTGTAGCACGATAAAAATATACGTTTCTTCTGTGACACCTTATAGAAATAAGTAAATAATTTCTATAACCATTAATATAGGTTAATGAAAAAATTACAGTTAAAGTCAAATATAAAAAAAAAATAGAAATATTTTTTTCCAAATGAAAACCACGCATATAAATTTGTAGTTAAGAAGTCATAGAATTACTATTTACAAATTTTCTGGATTCAGAGCTTGAATGAAAGTGGTTCGCATTTACTCTGCACCTGTTTATATATTGTTTGAGCGGGGGGTGCGGCGCTAAATCAGGGGCTTAAACATCGTCTCGGATGACTGCCCCCATATGGGTGACAGGTAAAGACCTGAGTCGCGGTTAACATTGTTAGGTTGCTTATAGATTTCTATAGACTACCGGATTTTTCGTTGGTAGAAGAGTTGATTACATGCAAGAAGTTTTATCCAATAAAGTTTTATGTCCGGTTTCATGATTGTGTTCGGCAACTGCTGATGGGTTTATTTGTCTTGGTCTTAAGGCTCTTTCATGTTCTTTGAGCCTAGTTGATATTTTTCGTCCGTTCTCTCCAATGCATTCTTTGCCGCATATGCATGGAATGCTGTAAACTCCTGGCATCTTAAATGGAATTTTGCCTTTTGCGGATCGAAGATGTTGAGAGACTTTTGGACAAGTGGTAAATCTGGTTTTAATGTTATATTTCTTTAGAAATTTTGATATGGGGACAGTGATGTTTTGAAGTGGCAAGTGTGGGATTGCTTTCGTTTCATTGCTATTGGAATGTTATGGTGAAGTGTGAAGTGTAACGATTAATATCTTTAATGTAGAAATTATTAGAGAGAAGAGCAGAGGTAAGGTGTTTTAAATCCGGGGCTGAGACAGTTTGACGGCTCTGTAAACAAGAGAGTTGATAGCCGATGGTTTTTGAGTCGGATGGTGATATGACAATGCATTAGGGTATCGGCCTGTATGCGTGGGTTTTCTGTAAACACAATGACCTAAATACAATCTGTCATTCCCAAACTTTTTGATAAACTATTCTGTCAGCACGGGTTTTCTCGGGGTAGGTCCACTGTGACTAACCTGCTGACTTATCTGTTGGGTGCTTTTGTGAAGTCTAAACAAGTGAACAGTGTCTACACGGACTTTTCGAAGGCGTTTGACAGTCAGTCATGAGTATCTTGTTCGTAAGTTTCGGGTCATGGGACTGGGTGGTCCTCTAGTTGAATTTTGTCACAGCTTTTTAACAGGACGTACACAGCAGGTCCGAATCAACAATTATATTTCCAGCGAAATTGTGGTGCACACGGGTGTGCCTCAGGGTTCACACATAGGCCCAGTTTTCTTTAATTTGTTTATATCAGATCTGAGTGATGTAGTTCTTTATTCTTTTAACTTTGCAGATGATTTTAAATTTTACAAAACAATTGAATCATTTTGGTATTACTTTTTCTCGCTTAACTAACATCCTTCAAAATAGATATATTATTAACAATACAACGATAGAGTGTGTCAGCAAAGTTAGGGACCTTGGAGTCATCTTTGACAGTAAACTGACCTTTTTGGATCAGCTGGAGGATATTGTTAACAGGGACATGAGAGACCTGGGTTTTATTACCCGTAATAGTACACTGCTCTCATCCATAAAACCCTTTATTGCTCCTTAGTTAGATCTACATTGGAGTATGTATCAGTAGTGTAGCCTCCATATTACAGATGTCACATTGATAGATTGGAGACTGTTCAAAGACGTTAGAGCTCCCCAATGTTTTGTATTCCATTTCATCACGCCAACTATGGCTATTTTTCTCCTTTAACTCGAACCTTGATGTTATTTAACAGTTGCTCTCTTGATCCCTTTGCTGGCGATCTTCCACTATTTAAGACAAAATTATAACTGGTGGTTGATTGTAGTTGTAACTAGTGTGATACTGTTTGTTTACTGTTTTTGTGTTTTTATATGTTCTATATGGATATTTAAAAAGCTTGTTATCTAAGTTGTTGTTTTGTCAGGTTGCTATTTATATTGTTACTTTTACTTTGTAAATTGGCTCAGCCGTTGAAATATATAAATAAATAAATAATGTTGGTCTGATTTTCTATTGACAAGAATATCCAATAATTGGCGATACGTTAGCAAGTTCACCGACACAGCACGAATTCAGAAGTTTTGTAAATAGATTACAGTAGCCTGTGAAACTTTCTTTGAAATATTATAATAGAATTTAATCTTTCAAAGGATCTGGATCAATCAATCAATCGATGTTACTATTCCCTGCTTGTGGTTTACTTGGTTGGTTGCTGAAACCAGCGTTTAAATTTATTTAAAAGAGGGTAAGCATTGAAAGTACCAAGTGCTTGGCGATTCGTATGCCAGATTATAATCTAAATTCAACAAACAAACAGAAGATATACGGGAATAATTTTTGATCCGTTGATTATTTTAGTTAAGTAAATATTCCAAGAAATCAAAATTTAATATCCCACCAATGAAGTTCGATTTATTTTCTGTTTTATGCTTACGTATTCTTAGCACTGTAGTTGTCAAAAAATGCTGTTTGTCAAAATTAGTTGCAGTGAAACGAAACGTCATTCCTTAGACGCAATCTACACATTACTTACAAATTATATTTCAAATTGTTGTTTTTTTGTTTTAGTTGAAATTTTTAATCATAAAGCGCGATGTATAAATTTATGAAAAGTGCTAAAAATCCAACAACATACTAAAAATATGTTGTGATTTCACAGATTTCACTAATTTATCAGATTTCTAGTGTTAAATGTTTTTTGCGTACAGATGTATTTTTAGTATATTTTTAAACCATTGGTTACAGGTGATTAAAATTTATTGCCTTTCAGTTAGAAAACGCCAACTCGTCGGTGGTAAAACCTCTAGAAGATTTCAGAAAAAAGTACATCGGGGGAGTGAAAGCTGAGAAAAAGAAGTTCGAAAAGCAGACGGCCAAATTTTGTCAAAACCAAGAGCGATATTTAAACAAAACGACCAAAAACCCAAACACTCTTCAAGAGGTGAGTCGAACATTTCCGGTTTGCTTGTTCTGCTTGATTCTAGACACGCGCGGCAGAAATATACCTATTTATACCGTAAACTCAATGTTGTTTACATTGGTCGCATAACATTATTCCATTTTCAAGTATGGAAATGCAAGGCTGCGAAATATATTGTGCCTAATTGGTAGTTGGTATTATCGCGAGTATTTGCACTTGACATGACAGAAGGGATTAATATATCTTCCACGCATGCTCCAAAAAATGACATACTAACCTGCACTTTGCGCCATTTTGTTTCCAATCTTTGACCTCCATCTCCCGTTTTTCGACTGAATATTTATTTTGTTATTATATTATTATTATGTTTATTCTGTTCTTATTAGTCTTATTAGTTGAAAAAATCTCCTTGTTTTATATTGGATTCAAAATTCCTGTATTATCAGCGCAGACAATGCGTCTTATATATTTAGTACCTATGGATCCGGACCAAACAAACTTTTATTTATGGACGACGAAGCTGGTCATATTCTCATTCATTCTGGTGACTCAGATTTGTCAAGGAATAGCTTGGGGTGGTACTCAGATTTGTGACACTTCAAATCTTTTTGGTATATCTCAATGTCTAAGTGCAATAGAATGTTAATAGTATATTATACAACAACTGTGGTAAACGGCATTAAGTTTAATAAACGAGTGACTTAAAAAGTTTACCAAACAAGTTGCATACTATACTTTTTCTACCACTGTTAGTTTTTGGGCACATTTTTGCAAAACAACATGAATACATTCACGTACATAACCATCTGAATTCACAAACGTCAAATTCAAGCCGTGCGGTAATATTTCCGCAAACATCCGATTGCCCCCAAACCCGTGCGGTAAAATCCCGGAAATGTCTAAAGTGGCTCGGATGATTCGTGGTACAAGAAACTATAATAATAATAATATATATAATAATGAGGTATTATACAGAAGGGAGTAGAAAAAACAATTTAATAAATGATGGCAGACGTCTCTTAAACTCAAAAATGAATACCAACCACTCAAAAAGAGAATCGCACGTAATCGCAAGTTTAAAGAAACCCATGTTACTAAAAGAAGAAAATATGGAACTGTGGAAAAGTTAGACAAAGAAGCCAATCTAATTCAGCTCGTAGTTAGGTGCACGAAGTAAAACATGTTTCGATTTGAGAACTTTTTGTTCGGACTTTGTCTGCAAAATTTTGCGGATAAAACGTCAACCCGGTAAAAGTTTAGGTTAGTTTTCGTTTTTAACGTTTAAAAATGGCTAATTTATACGTGTTCGTACCTTACTATTCGCACAATGCAGACCGTAACGTCCAAACAGTACTGCGAACGTAACTGGCCGGATAATTATTTCCTGTTGAAACAATTCGTAATAAGCAGGTGCCTTAACTTCTTTAAGTTGTTAGGAAGATGATGATTTTTATGCACCATAGTGTAAACTCTTAGTTCTAGGCGTTTTCAATATCGTTAGTGATTTTAAAACAAAATTAAATTAAATGTCAGATTAACCAGCTAACCTTCTGAAAAGTACAAGATGATATGCAAGATTCTAATAAAATCCAAAAAAAGGGTAACTCAAGTGCAAATATCTTACTTATTAAAATTTTTGCCAGTCATAGAATCGAAATGGTTCAATTAATTCATCTCTGGAACAGTAAGGGCACTTTTTAAGATACATGCTATGGCCAGTATTATAATAATTATTATTCAAAAATTTAGCTAGAAGAATGTGTTCTACCATTTCAGCTAAGCAGTTAACTTAAACTGCTAAATTCCAAAATTTAGCTTTCTAACCTGCAAATTTTATATATTTCGAGTACATAGGTTACTGTGGAATCTTTATTTTTAATTAGTTTCCGTATGAATCTGGATTCCTTGCTTTTTTCTGTTCCTTACACCACTCATTCATTTTTTTCCACCTCACGAAAATATTTTTTTCCATATCCAAAAGCTCGTTGATTTTTGTCGCTGTCAAAAGAATCAGGTCACTGAAACAGAACGATACTGTTTTAAAGAACCTAGCAGTACAAGTACAGTAATATACCTGCACAAAAAAATCTTATTAATTGAATTTCAACTTTTTCAAGCCTTTTTAGGAACTTCAAACTAAGGCGCACATATTGCTGTAATCATTTTTTTCGTTAATAGCGTAAGAAACGTCGAGAGAAAAATAACGTGGTAGATGCTTAATTTTATCAGTACTCCGTCAAATCCATGTTTGTATTCATATTAATTTAATCTCAGATTGAAATTTAACTGTAGGTTAATAAAACTCCAGTTCATTTTCTCTTTATACTTCATACTATATACTAAATTTGAGGCAATACGACCCCTGACTGGCTAATAAATATTTTAAATAATAATTATTATTATAATTGTTATGATTTTTATTGTTTAAGACAAGAAAATTCATTTAGAAGACAGTCTCATCCTAACATCCATAAACTATGCAAATATGTCCTTGGAGGTACATGAAAACTCAGTTATCTCCGCACAGCATAAGCTATGTGGCTCTCACTGATGGGCCACATAGCTTATGTAAAAACTGAAAATAGAATGGCTAATAGATCACTCTAGCTGGATAGAAACCATTCACATAAAAGTGAAAACATTTCAAGAACTTTTTTTGTGTGTACGTAAATCCTCAATAAATTACCATAAATAATAACTAATCTGCATGAAATTTTGGCAGCAGCATTAATACCCTGGTTTCACATTTTTTTGAATAAGGGACCAGCTCTGCGAAATTTATTTTTCTACATTTCACTGTCGCAATTGGCTTTATGTTCCCTTATCGTTCTGAATCGATGCATTGGTGTTGCGGTTTTATTACTTTATTGTAATAACAACGCATTGTCGCGTTTAAAAATATATAAAAATTTGTTCTTTTATATGCGATTAGTTTGGGAATTTCATTTTTTTAGAGCTAGATCGTACGATCGAACCATTAAAAAAAAAAAGGTTAAACTGTTCCTATGTTTTGAGTAGGATTATACCGTTTCTCTAGATCGAGTTTGAATCTGCTCATCATCGTATGCCCTAAAAAGGACTAATCGTCTAACCCCGAAGTTGTTGCATTGGTCGTCGACCTTTCTCTACGTAATAGGTGATACAAGGTCCACAATAAAACGATATTTTGCAATCAAGTCGTTTGGAACACGTTATCCAATGTGAGGAGGACTAGACTAATTGATGGGCAGTTTTTAGATAATTATAGAACTAATGTGAAAATCTGATTTACCTCCTTGTGATTGCATCTATGTTTTTCATATGCGGTGGCAGATTGGTGAAAAACATACACGAAGACTATATCGTTGACTAACGATTTTTTAAAAAAGTCTTTTATGTACTTTTCAATTTTGCAAGTAGAGCGAAGCAGCTTTTTATTTTCAAAAGAAGTTGCTTCGTGGTTTCTCGGAACGCACTGTTTTTCTATCATGTTCCTGCGGATCGCTATGGAACTTTCGCAAAATTGAGATAATTTTATTGTGCATGTATCCTGGACGAAGTGTCTTTGACATCTCGGCGAACTTCAAACTTTGATAAATTCAAAAACTTTTGCCAATTATATCAATTCCCAATTATATTTTTTCAAATATCTGGCGCATCCTGATGATAGACGAAACTTGAAAATCTTTCTCGACACTGTTTAAACCAAATTATCTCATGTTTTATAATTTTCCATTTACGGCTAATAATTTATCCACTAAAACAAATAATCGACACACCCTGCACATAATCCAAATAATGCCGCATGTAAATGTTATAGCCCTAGATCTCCCACGTTTCCCGGTATATCAATTTTTTCAATAGGATAAATAGTTTTCGAGAAAACTTAAACCATGCAGTACAATAGTAAATGACGTCATCGCGTAAAACACCTTGTATATAATCGAAAAAATGCGTGAAACAAAAGTTATAGCGTCGGATCTCCCACGTATTACGGTTGTAAAATTTTTCCGATCGGATGATTGGTTTTGGAGCAAAATATGTTGTTCTGGAAGCCAAAATATATTTTGCGGTACTTAATTGCGCTCGATTTTAATAGTTTAAATGTGGGTCTGAAGTTCTACTTCTCTGCCAAATCTGAAGTCGGTAGCTGCAAATTTTGGGCACTTATTACGGTTTTTAATATTGCACGGAATATCTCGACCACCCTGTACTGTACTGTACTGTAGATTTTAAATTATTGCCAATTTTCAATAATAGGGGGATCCTTTTTTCAGTTTTTTTTTAATTTGCGGCGCACCCCTTCTATTTTTGAAAAATTATCAAGAATAAAAGTGGAGCCGTATCCTCTGCGTCTTCTGGTTCAAGAATTTTTCCGGTCTTGTAAACGGTTTTTGAAAAATTGTTTTTTTTTTTGTAGGCCCTTGCACACGCGATTTTTAATTTTTTTAAGTTACTTCCACACCCCCCAACCTCCCTCCCCATTTCCAATAGGTTCCATCACGGGGCAAAGCTGCATAAATTCGATTTTTCGAAAGTGAAAAGCCAAGGTACGTGCCAAAGACCCCGATTTTGGAATATCCATTTGGAAATATATTGTCACTCGGCCGGTCGATATTAAAAAAGTTGAACAATTGGTTGATTATTTTCATGTACGTTAAGAATCCGTAAAAAACCCGTCAGCAGTGTTTTTCAAACTATACGCTTCAACAACAGACCGGCTAGTAAACAATAATTGCGTTTTCCGTTCCATCTCACGAGCTTATTATTGAATAAGGTATTTGAAGGTCGTTCTACATAATTAAGCCCGAACCCGTAACTACAATGCAACAATAAAAACCAGAATCTAAATTTGTTTGCCACAACCGACCAAAAGTGAGGGTATTGTGTTCCTTCCTCATTTGATTTGTTCACGATCGCACTCGATTCTTTTGGCTACAAGGGTGATTACTTTAGTTAATTTTGTTGTAATATTTAATGTAAACGTGTATTTTTTAATAATGAAAAGAAAATTTACAAAAGGAAAAAATGTATTTTTTGTATGTTGATAAATGATTTGAAAATAGAGGTTTTGCCTAAATATATTGTGTTGCCTTGCTGTGTGTGTTTTGCAAAATATTTTTTTTTCAAATATTTTCTTAATTTAGGTTAGTATATTCTTTCCGTCTTTTGAGGTTATGAATATTAACAAATTATTTAGTTACATCTTTCGCTGGAATCTTTTTTGAGTAATTGAACTCAGGTAGTAAAGCTCAGGTACGGAAGTAACAGTTATATCTCGAAATCTAGGGCGGTTCTAAATGCTTCTCGTTAAGTGAGCTTTTTAGGACCTACTTGGTATGTTGGTTGCATTTATGATATTTTTCCACTTTTTACTATTCTTAAATGCTGATGACATAAGTTACTGGTGTTTTCCTGTAATGATTTACATAAATGCCTTTTAGTGAGATTTTGTTAAATTTTTATTTTGATTCTGACCTAACTGATATTTTAAAAAAAACTTTTTACCTATTGCTACGTCATGTGGAATTAAGAAAATTGTTTTCCAAACATCTTTTACTTTTATCTATTATTTTGAAAATGTTCATTCCAAACTGTATATTTTGGAATAAATTATCACGTAACTGTTTGGTGACATGATAATATGGAGTCTCTCAAATCTATTTTGAACTGTGTACTGGATTTTAAAACAAATCTTAATATGTTTAAGCTACTTAAAAATTCTAACTTACGAAAACAATGAACACCTAATTTTAATAAGAAAATTCCTAGTCACAAATGATCTATTGTGGCCATCAGGCCAGTTGTTTTTGCCTAGAAAATTAACTGCTTAAAATAAATTAAAATATCTGGTGAAAGATAGAAGAAATAGAGGTTTGTTTTTTTATAATTTAAATGACGTTTTTGACTGTGCTAATAGTTTAATTTAATCATTTTTGTTTTATCCCGGGCAAATATGAATTTGAATTAATTTGGGGACCCACATTTGCTTTATCTCTTGATTGCTAAAACCCAAACGATAATTTCATAAAGTGTTTGTGGGAACACAAAATTGATATTTTGCATCAAATGGTGACACTAAACACATGGGGTTTCCACACAGTAATTACAAAATATATTAAATTGCAATATTTATTTTAACAGGCGTCGTGATGATAATTTATTATCTGCGAGCGATAAGCAAAGCCGAACCTCAGATATTTTTTTATTATAAACAAATAAAAATGTATTTTCTGCTGTCGGAAAAAATGACTAATTTGTTATCTATATGTACGTGAGACGTGACGTGTGATTTTTAACGCGAATTCCAAGCTAGTTCATTCTTTGTTCACTCTGATTTGGCGTATATTCCGGAAAATTTTAGAACGACTCTTGCTCCAATTGAGTAAACTATTTAGTAACCGATAATTCCACAATACAACATAAATCCTTATGGCTTATTAATCACAAAAGGAAATACGATAGTACTAATGTGATGTACAAACATTACACGCCTACTATTGAATGTCGCCCGTTTACTGTTTTTAACAACACCCCAGTTGGCTACGGGTCATAAAATGATGTATAGTTTCTTACACACTTCTTCTGTTTTGATGCAAATATATGCATTTAGGCAAGGGACGAGTGGCGTGAGGAGTGTTGCCTAAATACGAATATATATATACAGGGTTTTTCACTTAAAACTCCGCACGCCAATAAGTCCAAAACGAAAAGAAATATTTAATTTATGTAAAAAGTACTCAAAGTGTGGGGTCAAGTAGATATTTCCTAAAGTTTAAAAAATTCGACGCCTGCAAAGAGCTGGGCGTCGCGACGCGTCGAAAAATTATTCGATTGCAGAGACTTTGGAAATACGCGCATACAAAAGTACATATTATTTAAAAACTTTTTTGTTATTTACTCAAACTTATTTACTTTACCCGTTTCTAAGTTATACCGATTTAAATTAAACATTTCTTGATTAATAAAAAATGTGATTAACGCTTATTTTTACAAGTATGCCATGAATGTTAGTTACTATGGCAACCATTGTTATCGCAGTTGTTTTAAGTGCAATTACAAAGAATAGACTTCAACTATTTTAGTATGATTTTATTTATTATTTTTTATCGATTTAGTTCTGATAACATGATAAATAAATGAAAAAACAGTAAAATACCTACAAGTTAATAACCAAAATTATTATTGCAATTAACTACATAACAAGACATTTCAAAAATTTTGTTCAAAATTATGTCCATCTGCTCGAACACAACTATCAAAAACTTTTAACAGATGAGCTTGGGTCACTTGTAGGAGAGTCCTTGTGATAGCGGCACACGCTGCACTAATTTTGTTAATGAGATCAGCCACATCTTCGATAGGTTCTTCATAGATAACGTTTTTTAGGTAGCCCCAAAGAAAATAATCTGGTGGTGTAATGTCCGGGGACCTCGCCGGCCACCTTACCGGTCCATTAGTACCAAACCATCTATTGGGATATTCACGGTTCAAATACCTCGTTACTATTTGGGCATGGTTGCCATAATAACTAACATTCATGGCATACTTGTAAAAATAAGCGTTAATCACATTTTTTATTAATCAAGAAATGTTTACTTTAAATCGGTATAACTTAGAAACGGGTAAAGTAAATAAGTTTGAGTAAATAACAAAAAAGTTTTTAAATAATATGTACTTTTGTATGCGCGTATTTCCAAATTCTCTGCAATCGAATAATTTTTCGACGCGTCGCGACGCCCAGCTCTTTGCAGGCGTCGAATTTTTTAAACTTTAGGAAATATCTACTTGACCCCACACTTTGACTACTTTTTACATAAATTAAATATTTCTTTTCGTTTTGGACTTATTGGCGTGCGGAGTTTTAAGTGAAAAACCCTGTATATATATATATATATATATATATATATATATATATATATATATATATATATATATATATATATATATATATATATATATATATATATATATATATATATATATATATATAAAATTTAATAATTACATTAAACAAATTTTACATATTTTTAGAGATAGTACAAACCACATCCGATGGATTTGAGCGTTGTTTGCCGCATTTTTGCTATCAGTCTTTGTAACAGCAATGTTCAAAAACACCTTTTCACTTTCAAAGAGTAACTTTTCTTACAAAGCCAAAGCAGACGTAGTACAAAACGCACTCGAAATCGAAGTTAAAAACTCCTTCACATTAGCGTAAGCGTTTATTAGAAAAGACGTTTCTTACCAGCCATATAGCTATTGTTAAAAAAGAACTTTTTGTTATTTTCTGGGTAATGTTTAACGCGAATTATCAAAACATTTGGTTAACGTATATTGAGTTAAATTTCTAATTTATCTATGCTTTTTAATACATAAAAATATTATTCTGTGTAGTATCGTAGCTCGTCAAAGATATTCTTACCGTTTATAAGCCGGCAGTCAGCATCGATCGAGTGAAGTCCTTTAAGCCTTTTTGAAAGTTTGCCCTCCAAAAAATATGTTCTTACCCATCATATTAGGGAAGCCGTATGATGGTTTTATGAGGATAGGTAATCCATCATATGATTGCTTTATGAGGCTAGCTATTTAATTAATTTATTTCTTTATTTGTTTTGGTTAGTTTCAGTCTAATCTAATAGCTACTTATACACTGTGTCCCACTTAAGAACTGCACACCCTTGTAAAATATTTGTTTATGGTTCGATTTTGATAATGTTTTTTCTGTTGGATAGATCTTTCAAAAATGCAGTAACACTTTGTTTTGCTTATTTCTTCAACCTAGTCACGGCCAACTGGGACTATTTGACAAAAAATTGGCAACGAATTCTTATTCAGGAGTATTTAGGAAAATTAAAAAAAAATAAATATTTATCGGGTTGTGGGCAGAGATTAGGGGATCAAATTAGAATTGTATATGTCGATTAGAGCTATGTATATTTTTTTCGATTTCATATCAGATTACATAACAATCCTTATTCTTATTAAGTAAATTAATGGTAAGTTCTACCTGAATTAAGTTTTTAAAAATTGTCAGTGGTTCGTTAACATAAAATTACTATACACCATATACATACAAAATTTGATAAACTATTAGTTTAGTGTCCAGTGATAGAGTCAGAGGAGCCATTAGGAAAAATTAAATTAGTCCCTCTTATATAGGAGTTTTACTGAGTACCTTAAAACTGTGTCTAAAGCCAGAAACTTATTTAAAATGTTTAAGCTCACGGGTTTGTCATCATACCAATGGTATAATACGGATTATAAAAAACGTCAATGTAAATGTATTTACCGCAAATAACTGTGTATTAATTAGGCATAATTTAAATACGTCCACAGAAACTTAAGAGTACTGGGATTATTTCCAAAAATAAAAATAATTAGTTGCCACACTTAAGGTCCTAAAGAGAGAGTTTCCGTTTTCATGCTGTTCCATAATTCACTTCGTGTATAGACTAAAATACAGTAATTATTATTAAATTTAACATTTCCCTCCCTCCATCATATTTTCCACTAGAAGCCGCGGCGGAAATTTCGGAGAGTAGTTTAATTCATCTCGGGGGTCGGTTATTATTAACGAAATGACGTCACCGGGAATATCGATTTGTTACGTCATAGGCATCCACTAGGCAGGAACAAGCGCCACGTTGTCAGATTGGTCAAATAGTCTTCAGTTTGTGTTATATTCCATATAATTTCCAGGAACCAATAATTTGTGACAAAAACAAAAAAAAGAGAATAAACTCTTATAGACGTTACCAAATTTCGCTGTCGATAATTCGAATCGCCACTGGAGCAAATTGATGGCGTTTCTCTTCGGTTAAAGCAGCGCATAAAACCGTTTTTTATTTTTTTGGTATTAAGACATCCTGTGCGACTGTGAACTAAAATTTACAAAATAAACAAGATAAGTGAAAGGTTAACTTAATAAAAGTTCGTTTTAATTCAATCGATTTTGCAGTAGATTGTGGTGTTTTTTTTAGATTTTTATACTTAACCAGATTTCATTAATACCTTTTTATTATTACCTTATTAAATTATTATGCTTTTTGATTAACCGTATGAAAATTTTCTTCCACTAATGTAAAGCTTGTTACTCTACAAAATTCTTAAAAGCAGTCATTTCTTATTTTAGATGCTTGACTTTTTCCAGTATTAAACCTTTTTGCTGAACCTTTCATCTTTTTCTTTAAAATAAGAGGTCTTTTTGTTCGACCATTTTACGAAACATCGTCACATGTCGAAATTTAATCTTAACAAAATTAGTCAGAAATGAATTAAATCATTTGTGTTGTAGATTATATTGCGCATGTTATATGTAGTTATGTTGTGTTAGCTATCAAGCATAGGATACGGGGGACTGATATAAATCAAATAAATCAAATATCGAATAATTTGTAGTAATACCTCTCAATTTTTGTAGTGACACCAATTATCTATTGAAATTGCTCACGTTTTTACTCAGTGAGAGCGTTTCTTTCGTTCAGAATGGTAGCTTTCATGACTACTAATTTTCGTACTTAATCGTATAGATTTGATTTTTAAAAGGATTATTGTTTATGGTATTCGAAGTATTTGCGTCTGTTCATGAATATCTTGAATACTATTACTACATTACTTTGGTAATCGCAACATGTTCAGTAGTATTCCATCTTAAATCATTATTATATTTGTTAAAGCACAATCGTTTCAAATTGTATAATAATAATATAAAGGATAGTACTGTTCATCTATATATTCAAATTGACTTTTACGACTGGGCATTAAACATTTTTATTGCAAAATTTTAGCAAAATAAGACCTATTTTTTTGCGATATAAACGCTCAAACTTCGACCACCAAAACAATTCAAAACATCCCGATCATACAGATACTCTTTTATTTTTAGATTTAAACTCTTACATTTCTTTCAATTTGCTCCTAGTTTAATTGAACTTGAAAAACTATAAATTGCTTCCGACTATGTTTTTGCTTGCTAGATAATTAAGTATGAGCTAGAGTTCGGTAATCTGTATAATATATAATTTTATTGCGTAGCGGACTATTTGGTTTAAGAATTAACTTGGCAACGTCGGGTTCGGTTCGGTTCGGTTGCGCAATGTGCCCTTTTCTCTACACTACCGCCTACGCGCGTTTAATAGCGTATACCCTATCGCCAATTCGTCGTTTTTCCATTTCCATTCATAAAGGATTATTACTGATTCATCAGGAAGTCTCTTAAGGGAGCTGGCGTCAATAATAAATGCCGTTTTTGTGTGAATTTTAAGAATTTCCCATTGCGTATTCCGTGCGATATGATTTGGCGCCGTTGTTACGGAGGGTGAGTTTTTGTTTTGGTTCTATCGGAGACGTGTCACTTTGGCAACTAGCGAAGTTTGGCGTTTAGCGTGCTAAAGCATTTAATTTTTCGGAAATCGGTATATTTAAATGCTTTATGGAAATTGACGGTTATTTATGGATATTTTTTACTTTTTAAATGTAGGTCAGTCGTTTGTCGCCTTTAATTTGAAATTAATGTGGTTGTGAAAATGTTTACTTGGGCACTTAATAATTGCTCCTGTAATTGTATTTTCATGGACACGTAATACCTTTCTTATTTTAAACGGATCAACCTGTATATTAATTCATTTTTTGATTCATCGGAACTTACTATTTTATACATAATAAAATATTAGACATAATAATGTCTAAAGTTTTCGTATCTACATTTTTTCATTATAAAAATGCTGTGACAACGAAACATTGTGAAAAAAAAAACTAAATAATACTGAAAATACTAATATTGCAACGTGAAAATGAGATTTTTTATAAAAATATGTATTTCTTGTAATACATAATAATTTTTAAAATTTTCTATTCATTACTTAAAACAGTGCTTCTTGTAGCTTTTTGCTCATCTGAATGTCTCTCAGCAAATGTCTAAATGTTTTTCATAAAATTTGTTCCATTTTTAGACATAGTTTTTGGGGACATTTGGGCAAAACAGCATTGCCAGAATTGACAAGGGTCAAAATACCTTGGATAAAGAAAGCCAACATCTTAAAATTACAATTTGATCAGTGCATTATTCGGTATTTTAGAGTACGAGGTAAACTTTTGTGTTAATAATCTAATTACCGCAAAAAATATTGTTTCCATCTGACAAAAATGACAATGATATCAACACGCATAATCCCCATCTCTAAAGAATTCAACCCTAAAAGTATAACAAACGCTTTCAGTTGGTGAAATCGATATGTAGACCTGCCAAGGTCGCTGTTTGCAAATTCACAATGTCGGAAAAAGTTGTTACACCATTTAGATATAACAATATAATATTTTTAAAATGTAAGTGAACCCAAACAACTTTTATCTTTACGTTTAGTAAGCGGACCACCCCGTATTTAAGCTTGATTTTGCTGAATTCTGATTTATATATATTTATATAAGTACTTTGGCTTGCTTAAAGTTAGTTACTTAGTAAAGTAATGTATTCTCATGATTTATTCGTTCGTTTAATTCAGGGGTCTCCAAACTTTCCCGCCTTATGGTCATACCGTATGTTCCAAGGGTCAACACCGTTTTTAATCATTTGCTAGTTGTTAGAATAAAGTTCAATTTTCTGCGTATTATGCTTGCCATTAAGCTCAACTTAATAATAAGCTATTTGTTGCCGCGGGTTGGATTGATGCCACCAGCACTGTGATTTGGCCCGTGGGCCTTAGTTTGGAGTGGTTTAAGTAACTTAATCCGAAATTATTAAGTATATTCATTGACAAAAAAAAGGAAAATGTAACAAATCGTCCACATTAGAAAAGATCTGGTTCATAAAATTTAAATTTAACTTCACAAGTCCACCTTTTACACTATTAGTTATGTGCGTTCAAGTTTGTATGTCTGATGACGCCAAAATACGTGTAAATTTATAAAATAATGTGTTTGCAATAAAGCTTAACATTTGGACGAAAACGAAACGAAACATTTCCTACTTAGTACTAGTAAAAAGCTTGCATCCACCAATAAATTAATTTGTGGTCTGCTTTAAGAATGAATGGCATTTTTTTCTTCCTAAATAAAATTCGTTGGGTATTTTCATTTGATTTGACCACTGCCCAAGAGAAAACTAATGACAAATCCTAGATAAAATTAGTTTTCCATTTAAAAAAAATTGCACATTTTATTTAAATAATCTAATAGTTAATAAATTCGGTATTTTCTTTATCAAATTTTTTCAATTTATGAGTATTTGACTAAAACTCCTATATCATTTAAATACTTTCCCATGCTTCCGAATAGACTTTTGATTGCAGTTATGCGCCCATACTCAGCGCTTCGAGTTAGGAGTGTCAAAAAACGTCCGATATAAATTAGGGACAACCGAAAATATATCTATATAAAAAAATGTTTTTTCACAATGTTTGAGATTAAGTATAAGCTTCTGCGATTTATTACGTTAATAAACGTCGTATTATATACATAACGTCAGTATCTCATGCGCGTCAAATGACATTTTTAAAATTAGAAATTTTCAAAAGATGTTTGCAATATACAAACCTCTTGAAATTGAAGCATCAAGTTAACATCTTGTATATTGGTCATTTGCTATTAATAACAATATACGTGCATCAACTCTGGTCTTGAAAATTTTTGACTTTAATATTTAAAAATATAGTTGTTCTGTTTTTTGGAAGAAGTTGCCCAAACCGTATATTTTTGCAGCGTTGCGGTGTAGGGTGCAGAATATTCGCAATAGCATAATCAGATTACCATATATTACAAAACAAAAATTAAAGTGAAAACCCTTTAACAAATGTTAAAATTGAATTATTCAATTATATTTGCAGTACTTAAAATTCATAGGTTAAGATACCCTTCAGAGTTAATTTCTCTTCATAAGGCGATAAGGAAAATCTTTTCCCGCGGCAATTGCAAAACATAATGTCAACAATTGAAGAGTAGAAGTAACAAAGGGTGCCAAAATTATTAAAAAAAAATATTTTCTTACCAAAGTAAAAAACATTTTATTTTCAAAAAATAAACTAACATATTATTTGCCTTATGGGTAAATAAGCTGCGACACAAAAAACATGGAAAAAACATTATTAAACTTTTTTTTAAAATATTTAAGAAAAATGAGAAACGCGCCAACACATTATTTGGTCAAATTAGAATAAAATTATTCACGTCTGGTAGCAGCCTAACTGCAGTCAACAAATATTGCTAATATTCACTTCTTTGAGATTTAGTATCTTGTCAGCTGCCGATCAAAAAAAAATTTGTTTGTTATATGTCTATCTCAAATCGGCCTTTGTGTCTACTTGACAGTATTATATTGTGCAAGTCCTCAGGTACCATCGGAACGCACTTGCGCTTTCTCGATTAACGCGAAGCTATGACCACTGACAATAGTGTCAAAGAGTCCACAACTCACTAAAAACCCGTAAATAATCATTTTGTTTTTATTTTGAGCAATACAGTTATCGCTCCAAACAACAACATTCCTTTTTTCTGGAATGCCCATATTGAGGACGTGTGATAAACAAGACCCAATTTCGTTACCGCCACGTCGTGCAGCTCCTTCATGCCAACAGCACATGTATATGTATAAATACATGACGAAAGTTGACTCATGTAGAACATGTCAGAGTGAGAACACACTCGTGGTGCTTCCTGGCACTTGCGGCGATGCAATATCTCTTTTCATGACCATGCACGCTGATTCTGCCTTTCTATGGTGCACCACCAGCTCCAACTTTGCTGCCCGATTTTTTTCGCCCTGCGCTTTTATTTTGCAATTTAATGAGTCATATTTACGACAGGTGTCTCTTCGAGGTCCTTTAAATGAAACATTTGGAAAGTCTTCTTTCAACACTTTTTTGTAAAACTTGTAGGTAACTAAACTGAGTGGATATTTCTGCCAAAACACTTTATGAAAGCGATTCGCATTTAAATATTCTTTTGCACTTTTTAAGCGCGAATGAAATTCTTCTCGGGGTATAGTATTTATAGGCTCTCCAACAAGTTGCCTATTACCCTGCGTAAATTTTCCAGGAGCTGTACGAGTTCTCATGTCTTTATAAACGATTTTGCCTCGTCTTTTCTTTCGTTTCCAAATGCTTTTTTGTCAAATCAAAAGTATTGATAAAAGTAGATTTACATACAACTACAACACTCTCCATCTGAAAGGCTATAGTGGGTGCTACATTGACGGAGACTACCACGAGTTTCTTCGTATAAACCATGCCTTCTTCTTTTTACGTCAGTTAAATGTATGACGTACGTTCCACGGACTTCAGTTCTGCGCTCATATTATTTTTCAAAGTGTCAATCTCTGTTAGTAGTTTAACGACTTGCAGTTAAATTTATACACAGTAAAACGATCTGTCTACGAGATCGCCGTAGGGTTGTTAACAATATTTAAAAAAATGTTTGGTGAGTATCCAATCCACTATACTAACAGCTGCGCTAAGCCTGTGAATTCAAATCTACAGCGCATAAGATAAAAATTCGGACCGTCCTAGAGTCACGTAGACGCTTTCGTATTAGAAATTAAAATAATGACTTACTTGTAGGTTAGGTTTCTTTTTTTTCTTTTTTCAGCTACAGCGTTCCCATTTCAGTTTTTATAGGATCCTCCTGCATTTTGCGTTGTCTTTGCTCATCACTTAATCTTCCATTCCTTGTTTTCGACGTTCAAAATTCATTTTGAATAGCTCTTTACAATATTTGACAGCGTCGTTACAGAAAACGATTAAAAAACAATATAAACGCACAACACGTCTTACGGCATTTGACCCCTTTGTTATGAAAATAGCAGATCACTTACAGAAAGCGCCACCTATTTGCGTAATTTGTTCCGGAAATTATAATTCTCACACTGCCCGCTTGATGGGTCATAGTGCATGGCACGTAGAATATTTCTATATAAAAATCTAATTTTCAAAAAAATGGCACCTAGCCCCTTGTTACGTCTACTCCTCAATTTCTTCTATTGTTTATTTTTGTTACAGGCCGACGCCTCTGTCGATATGGCGGAGCGCCATTTTTACGCCGCTAGTATGGATTATGTGTATTTAATTCAAGAAGTCCACGAAAGAAAAAAATTTGAATTTGTTGAAACGTTGCTGACGTTTGTTTACGCGTGGTTTACTTTCTACCATCAGGTAAAATAGCCCATTTACGCTGGCTAACTCCGGAACTCGGTGCATTGTTATTTTTTAGGGGCACGAGCTAAAGAAAGATTTCGACCCATTCATGAGAGATTTACAAGAAAAGATACAAAAAACTAGAAACAACTTCGACGATTTCAGTGAGAAACTCAAAAAGCGAATGTCCGAAGTTCAAAAGCAAGAAGAGCCTCTGAGAAATGTAAAGGGACGCAAAGAAGGTTATCTCTACCTGTTAGAAAAAAGTATGTACCATTTGTGTGTGTAACCTGTTACGTTTAGATACTTCAAATTTTCCGACCTAATCTTGTCTTCGGTGGCAATAAAAAATATATATTCATAGTTACCATTTTTTTATGCTTAAGACAACATTAGGCATGAATTTATTTCTTTCCAATTTTTTCTAATTAATTAATTAATTAGTAATTACTTAAGAAAGAGTTAAACCTTAAGCACTACAAAGAGTATATCTTGAATGCTCCAATAAAATTGAAACTCTCTGTTGAAATTATTTTTCAAAGTTCTCCTCGCCTTTTCAATGCCAACTTGAAACATTTATTAATAATGATTTACTTTAATACGAGTCCTAACAATCGTATATGGATGGAAATTTCATTAAAATCACTTAAACAATGGCGAGAATTTCCGACAGTGAAAACAGTAGCATTGTAAAAGTAAAAGTAACCAAGTATTACTTTTGATTACCTAACCTTTAGTGCTTTAATTTTTGGTTTATTTAAATTTATTGTTGTTTAGAGGCTTTCGGTACGACTTGGACCAAACATTTTTGCCATTATGATAAAGAAAGCAAAGAATTCACTATGCTGCCGTATAACCAACTCACCACAAAATCGGTAATTGCACATTTCGCGCCTTGCGTCCCCTGCTATTTCATAGTTTGACTTGTAGTTGGCACAACCGGAAAGGATGATGATCACTTCTTGCGTAAGACGAAAGTCTGATTCCATTGAGAAACGATTTTGTTTTGACATTCAAGCGGATAGTAAACCGGGGGTGGTTTACACACTCCAGGCCCTATCCGAACAAGACCGCACTGCTTGGATGGACATAATGGATGGGAAAGAACCGGTAGTTTTTGATTTGTTTATTTTTTCCTTTATCTGATTGTCAACCCCTATTTTCAGACATATACTACTCCAAATAACAAAATACCAGTAAACACGGAGGAACACTTTGTATTAGATGATGTAGGAATTCAGTTTGTAAAAAGGTGTATAGAAGTGTTGGAGAATCGTGGGTTGGAAGAACAAGGAATATACAGGTTAAAACTAATGTATATTTCCTGAAAAGTCTTTTAATTAAGTGATAATGCATATTAGGGTTGTGGGAGTGACTTCGAAAGTGAACAAACTTTTGAGCATGGGATTGGATAGGAGAAAAAGCGAGAAGCTGGCTCTCGACGATCCCCAGGAATGGGAAACGAAAACCATAACTAGTGCTTTAAAAACGTATTTAAGAAATCTACCGGAGCCATTGATGACGTACAGATATCACAACGATTTTATTGCGGCCGTCAGTATGTTTCTCTGAATTTTTAGCGATCTTTTATTAGTTGCGTATTTGGTTCTAGAAAAGGAATCGAGACAGCAGAGGATACACGAAGTTCACAAATTGATTTACAAAGTTCCGAAAACAAACTTTGATGTCTTAAAGATTTTGGTGAAGCATTTAACAAAGTAGGTACAATATCTCCATATTTATGGAGAGTGACGCCTAAATTTATTTCAGTGTTGTTAGTAAATGTGACAAAAACCTGATGAACGTAAGTAACCTTGGAGTGTGTTTCGGACCCACTTTGCTCCGTCCGGAAGAAGAAACTGTGGCCTCCATAATGGACCTAAAATTCTACAATATCGTAGTGGAAATCCTAATAGACAATTTTGACAAAATATTTAGTACTGAACCGGACAACTCTCCCAAAATGTCTATGCCAAATCATATCGCTAACGGCCCTTCAAAATATAATCACCTTCCGCCAAACAATCATTTAACTACATTTAATAGTTTAGAAACTGAATCGTCATATGGCAGCAATAATAGGTCGTTTCCGAATAATCACGCAGCTAGAGTGTCACCAAGCTATAGACCATCAGCATATAGCCAATCGCCTCCATATACATGTGTATGTTTAATGATTTGTCGTTATAGTTTAGCAGCTAATTGTCACAAGATTTCAGACCGTTTCGTCTTATATTGAAACGTCATTGCCACAAAATTATAGTGCCCAAGATGCACTCATAGAGAATACAATTTATGGCATGTCCAGAAGTGAGCACCGACCTTCCAGCAGACAGAAGTTTAAACATTTTCTGCCTGCGGCTAGTTCCCAGTCTGAATCTAGTATACCTCAACCATTGCAAAGCTACAGCCCCACTAACTTTAGGTCTTACAATCAATTAGTGGGTTAGTCCAGATTCGAGATATTTACCTTTAAATTAATGTATACGAATTGGAATTTTCAGAATCAAACAGTACAAGCAGTTCAAACGATTCGTTGTCTTCGACCTCGCGCGATGGGAACGTGTTGAACAGCTCAATACCTAAAAAAAGTGAACGCTCAAGTTTATACGTTGCCTATCCGAAAGGTTACAAATCGCCCGGAAACGTGTAAGTTTTTTTCTACAGCTCTTTTTTAAGGAAGTTATTTCTCTCGTGTAATCTTTATTTCCCTTTTTGCATGCCGTCTCTGATAACTAACCAACTAACACAGGACGCAGCTTACAAAACAATCGGGGTTTCTTACAACAGGACGGTTCAGTCCAACTATGCCTAGGGTTCGGTATGTAAGCCAAAATGGCGCAATAACCAGAAAAATACAGAAAGAAGTGTAAGATTCATAAGCTTTTCTGTGTTGTCTCTGATGCTTTTTGTGTTCTTTTTACTCTACATGTCGTGTCATATTCTGAAATATTTCTTACATTACATTTATGTAATTGTGCATGGTTTTTATTATATTTAAATTTACAAAACGCCACCGATAGCAGGAAAGGCAGAACACAATCATAATTTTTAAGATTTTTTAAATTCCTGTATTACATTTTAATGTGTTTTGATTTGGAAATTATTTTGCAAATAAAACAGATTATGTATATGCATTGTTGCCTTAAAATGATAGATAACGTGCCTATTTGCTGATTTAATTTTTTGTGATTTCTGGCTTCTGATAAAAGTAAACCATGTTGCATGATCGTCGTCAGTCCCAAATACAAATTGTTATGGTTTTATAAAGTATCCTTAACTTAATAATTTTTAATAAAAAAAAAAACGTTTGTATTGAAATACATTTCTACAATGACGTCATCCACTTTGACCGAAACCCATTATGGTATCTCACTTGAATATTCTGCATATTCTCTGTTCTTCGAACTTTGTTAATGTTTTTTGTCTTTTACTTTCATATCTAATACCAATCAAACCTTTAAGCAAATGTCTTTCCTAACAGGCGTGTCAGGACGTTGTACGCCTGTTTGGGAGAACATGATGGAGAACTCTCGTTTGAACCAAATCAGATTATAACTAACGGTAAGTTTTTTGTTTTACTTGCGGTCATTAAGTTTTTATGTAATGGATATAAACGCAATCTAATTATACAGAAATTATTACTCGTTTTTCTCTAGTAAAATCATCACAAGAACCAGGCTGGTTAGAGGGCACCCTAAACGGAAAAACGGGCCTAATTCCAGAAAACTATGTAGAGATACTTCCTTGACAAGGCGGTTCTCTGTCGAAATTGTCCAATTCCTTAAGGCACGGGTTATGCAAAGCGCTGCATCTTAGCAGCTCGCACCCGGACGTGACTCCATCTGGAAGTAGGCTAACAGTGCATAGGCAAAGTTTAGATGAAGCCATGGTCAAACAAACTTGTACGGAAAGAAAAAGTTCCACATAAGTTTATTTATGTATTGAATTACTTTTATCAGATGCGTTCGTTTCATTTTCTTATATTAAGAATAATGGAAAATGTAAATGACTTAAGTGTGAATTTATCTGAAGAAAAGTAATAGAAAAATATCCCCAAAATATAAAGAATCGGTTAAGTAAATGGCACACAATATGGTAGACAGGTCAAGTTTATGTTGACTGCATATTTAAAACGCCTAAATAGGGTATTCTAAGAAAATAGAAAAAAAAAACACTAAGTACATTTAACTTATCTGCTCTGCGTTCAGCCATATCCGCTTAAATTAACAAAACAACACAACTTGGATTAGTAAAAAAAAATGAAATTTTAACTAAAATCGATAAATTGGGTATCTTACTGTGTAGTGTTTAGTATTACATACTTATATAGATTTGAAGTGTCATGAATTTTATTACACCACAAATGATATGCGTTATCATTAACTGAGTTATAGTTGGAAAATAAAACTTTATTTGCCAAGGATTTTTGTCTTGGCCTTTTGAAAAATGTATCATATGTGCCAATGATGCAAATTTAACATATAGTTAATATCAAACTATGTTTTATGTTAATGTTATGGAATGCTGATATATATCATGTATGATACCGCCCCTCACTTAAACTTCTTTCCTCAATAGAGAAGAGAAATAGGTAAATTCCACGTTTAGCAGGGTTTGTCTTATTGTTTCTTGTGATCTCCAATTTTGTATATTACCAAAAACAATGTAGTAGTATACATTTCAACAATTTAATGCATATCAGTATATTTAGCAGAATGAGATGCCTGTATTTTTGATGAAATAGTGAAAAAAAATTTAAAAAATGGAAATAATTTACTAGTGTCATAGTTTTTTTTTTCACTATTATACTATTTAATGTGTACCATGTACCTTGAAATTCACAGTTGCTTTTTGATATTTGTGCCAAATAATTACATTAGAAGAAAATAATTGGCTATTGCGAGAACAAACTTTGAGAAGCCACTGTGATTAAACTAAAATCCGAGTTTTGTTGTTTTAAATAATATATTTTATGAACATTTTACCACAATCCTCAAGTTTAAATCCGATTTAGTGCCTGTTTAGATCCGAGTGGGGATTAGTTTATTATGTTGTTAAAGTTCTTAACTATGGCAAATATAACACCAATATTACTTATTAAGCCCTAAAAAAGAATGTAACGTTCACTATAAAGATATTAATGTTAGGTGGTCTAATTGTGCTGAAATTTAGTGTGATATTCGTCGTATGGCATTTTCTAATTATTGTCTGCAAGAGTATAATTTGAGTTGATGAAAATTGGCGCAAAAATAATTACGGCAGTTATCATTCCGGTATACACAAGACTGCTAAATTTACACACAAATTTTATTTGAAAGTATAAGTAAGCATATTCTGTGATAAAATTTTAGATCGAAGATCAGTAGAGGCGTCAACTTGAATTATACAAAATATACGTAATATTGGCCCATGTCTAGTTTTCCTGTGAAATGTAACCAGCAAGTCTTATGAGAGCAAATCAATTACTAGGTGTAAAAATTATACAAATGTAATAGCAATATTCATAAATGTTATATCGGGACCATTTTCCCCTACTACACGAATCATATCTTCGAAACATCCTAAACAATTTTTGCCGCATCATAATAGTATGGGATAAGGATCGACAAATTCTAATGCAAAACACAACTAGTGTTATGTTAATATGCTTACGATATTTTTGTTATAAACTAGCAATGAATTTGTTTTGATTGCTTCAAGATATCAGTCAATGCTTGCAGCTACATTTTGAAGCATAATCTTTTGGTAATTTTGTTGCTGTCCTTAAATGTTGTCCATAAGCAGTTCTGAAAAATCCTTGCAAAGTTGTAGTTACCTACCGATGTCCACTTTTACTTTTATTTAAACTATCCAAGAGTGGTATGCTTTTTATTGTAAATAAAATTTCCATGGATTCGACTTATTCAATTAATTTTTTTATGTGATATACATGTTTACCAGTAGAAAATCAGTTTAGGTATTTGCAAAATATTGTATATGATACAGAAGATTAACTGGAGATCGAGGTTAAATCTGCCCACATTATCGGCGCAGAATGAGAAAAAAGAACTTGGTTGGACCTTTTCTCTCATTCTAATATTCTATATATGTTCTTCCTGTTTTGTGAAATATTTATATTATATATTTTATTATTTGTTATATTTTTGGTTTTTACTTGGCAATAATAATATTGTAATTATTGTTGTAATATTTTTAATAAATAAATTAAATTATTACATTTTTCAGTTTTATGCAGGTACAAATTATTTAGATTAGAAACATTCAACAAACATTCACACAGGTCCGTTTCTTTCTTTTTACCCACCAATAAATAATTTGAAAAAAATGAAATCGCTTCTAACTCAAAACACGTTTCCCCCTTCTTATTCCAATATCGATTTTTAGAATTTTACATTTATACAGCATATAACAAAATTGGTGCTTAGTAAATTATTATGTTTAATGTACAATACAATACTATTCTCGACTCCTCCCTTACTCTATAAGCTTAAACAGAGCACAGGAAAAAATCATTCCTAGGATCTGAAAAGGAAAAAAAAATTATTATTCGAAAACAATGTGTTGACAATAACTATGCCATAGCTCAAAAAAGTCTAAACCAACTAGGAATAAGAAATGATGTTCAGTCCAATCTAACTCTTGGAGAATGAATAAATAAGAGAGCAATATTATTTTTTTATAAGGCACACAACTCGCTTCTGGTTATTATTTCGTTTAAGGACATGCCAATGCGAGATGAATATACCGGATGTTATGTAATACGTTTTTAATATTTCACAGAGGGTGATATCTCAAGCTGAGCAGTGATATTGTTTATTCTATATACTACTACTAATATATAACAAAATTTTTTACATGGCAACACAAACAACTTTTAAACTTTTAAAAGCCATGTAGATAACGCCCCCTACAAGGAAGAGCGACAAGTATAAATCCAAACTTCTCGTCAAAAAAAGATGGTAACAATTATCGTTCAGAAATATATTTATTTAAAATATATTTGGGAAATTATGTTGAATAAATAAAAATAAAACTTTGACACCCAGTTGTGTGAAATTATTCAATAGTTATATTCAATAATTAAATTAAATACGGACATTTTAAAACTCTTATGTTCATAAGTTTGTAACACATACTTCCATAAAATAAAAATTAATATTTAGGTAAAAACGCACTCTCTGTAGAATAACTAGCTCCCTTGCTTCCTGTCATTTAAAACAATAAAATAATAAATCGGAGCTTTTGAAAATAAATTTTTTACGTTAGCAGAACTTACCAAAAAACACGATACAACAATTCCTGAGGTACCAATAATTACCGCATGCTTTTTCACAAACTCCGTAGTGACATTCAAACAGCCTTCCGTATTTATAACGTGATGGTTTTTATCGTCCACATCTTGACAGTTCAAGCGTCGTCCGTCAGAGGTCGTTTTGCAGCAGGAATCCGGTATTCGGTTTTTCCAATCCTAGAACGAGTTTAATAATTAACGTGTAAGTAAAAACGTGTTCGTATTCTTACTTTGTATCCATAAACTCCACAACATTTTAATCGAATTTGCGTCTCATCCCAAGCATCTGTAACTGGTTTGTAACTCCCGTAGTCATTTAAGGACCTGTCCATCCCTAACCTTATTGTTTTCTCCACTTTACCTCTAAATACGTATCCCAAGATTCCTCCAATTAACATGGTAACGAAAATAAGGAATAAGGAAATAAAATACTGAAAGAATCAAAGTACTGTTTGATGTTTTAACATAAACAGATTTGTTTTGAGTTATTTTAATTTCAAAATAAAATTTGTTTCATCTATTTCATTTACTTTAGACCTACGCAAAAATAAATTTTGAAAGGTTAGAGTTATTGTTTTATTGAAGTTACGAATGGATTGGGGTTTTATGTGTCTCAGTTCCTATAACGGCTTCTACACAGAATGTTTCAAAAAATACACCCCAATTGTGGGAGTTTCGTGACTTGAAAAATAGAAAAAAAAGTTCATATAAGCATAGATCTAGAAATGCTTGGTTTCCAAGAAGGTGTTCAACATTTTTTAAAACCGGTTGTGCAAAAATGCTTACGTCATGCGTATAACTAAGCTGATAACGGTCGCTTTCAACATTTTCTTTGGTATTACTTCGGTAAAACTAAGTTTCACATCTTGTTGAAGCAATTTTAACCTTTTATTATTATAAATGACGTTGCAAAATTCAAACCAAAAGTTTTTAACATTTTGTAAAAAAGCAATTAAAAAAAATTACCCCGTATGCTTGGAATTAGCGATAGCGCATGTTTATTTTAGCAGTTTGATACTAACGCTGATATTCAAAAACAGGTACTTACTATGACTAGCATACATCTGACTTCTTTTACTGATCCCAAACATCCTAAACAGGAGATTAATACTACCAATAATCCAGTAACTACCAGTATGTATGCGGATCCAGCGTAAAGGTTAGTTCCCACCAGTTCGTTGGCAAAAGATCTGTCCACTAAAATCCATATTCCTAAAGAGACTGCGATAATGCCGCCAACCTACAAATTAATTAGTTGTACGATTGAATTTTTTAATAGTTGATTTTTGTTATATTTTGTTAAATAAAATACAATAAAATCATTTTAGTGGGACATATTAAAGTCCCACTGGAATAATCCTGCAATATTTTGCATATATTTGATATCGAAATAGAGCAATCCGTTTATATTAATATGCCGGGATCGCGCAATATCGTCTGGATAAAAATAACATTTTCGGCAATATGATCAAATTGTTAGAAATTCCTCTTATGAAGCCTTATCCAATTCTGAAAATCAAGAGATAGAGCAGAAATTTAATTTCTACCCCAACTGCCGTTTCAAAAAATCTAGGCCCTGCCTATACTGCATTCAATTTATCTTAATAACGTTTTAATTGTTTTTTTTTTTCCAAAACGCACAAAACACTATCACCCTGTATATTATGTATGTAATAGGACATTTTTATATAATTTCAAAGAGTGCCCTGACTGACTGCAACAACAATAATTATTTACAATAGAGTTTTTTTTATACGTCTGTTAGAAAAAAACTTTACTAGTAACACTACATTTTCTTTTGGTTACCTTGATATCTCTAAAAACAAAAAAGTTGCAGCCAATTAAAATGTTTTCAAGATAAATTGAACGCACGCGCATTGCGCGAGATTTAAAATCTCGTTTTTTAACCAATGACCTTGCGGTATTTGGCAACCAACATGGCCACTAATAGATCGTCAATTAGTTTAGATGCAGCATTTTTGCTGCAGTATTTTGTCAAAATATGCTTACATCTTGTTAAATATTCTGGAAAAACAGCTTAAGTACAGGTTAGTGGGTGAAATGAAGAAAGACGCGAATAATCTTTACCTTCTCTACAAAAATATTAATGTCTCCTGCGGCGCATCAATTTTCACTCCAGTAGAGCTACTATATTATCTAATAGCTATATGGGCATTTTTTGTTTTCCGTAGGCTGGTAGAAAAATAGTGTTTGATAACTCTTGCGGAAAGTGTAATTTTGGCCCTATATGTTATGTTATCACTTTCGGCACTTGTTAGAAAATATTTATTCGTAAAACGAAACTGTCAACTGTTTATCAGTAGTCCAATACAAAGTGCAATGTAAATAGCCAAATCCTCCCTATTTGGAAACGATAATTAACGAGCAAAGGGACCAAGAGATTAAATGCAGAATAGAAAAACCAAGACAAACTTTTTTTCTTCTTCTTCTGTTAATGTCAATAGCTCTACTTCTACGAAGTAGAAGTAGAGCTATTGACATTGACAGAGGCAAACCAAAAAAATTTAAGCATTTGAAATGTGGCTATACAGGACAAATCTGAGGAATTCGTGGATGGACAGAAAAAAAAAGTGCTAAACACTGTAAAAAAAAGAAAACTAATATATGGGCCATATAATGCCAAACGAAAACAAATACCATATCCAGGGAAAGGGGTATGGCAAGAGAGAAACAGGGATTTATTCAGAGCAGCTAAAATGATCGTCAATATTCGGAACGAATAGCTACTTGAAGAAGAAGATGATATTTTTACCTCAAAACTTGCATTCTCTATCTGAAAGGTTCTGCGGAAGCTTAATCAATTTCGCTGGCTCTGTGGGTTAGTTAAAGCGGAAGCGTATTTTTCAGGTCAGAAATCACTCCAAATTTCAAACGTTTCAAGTCTTTTTTGGGTTGCCTTGCCCACGACTAAAATGGGAAATTCTATTCAGATCTGTCCATTTTCGATGTTGGATGTAGGCGTAGAAATAAACTTTGTGAAATAAAATTCCTTTTTGATCAATATTGTAAATCCGATACTAATATTCTGTTGCCATTTTTGAAAACTTACAAATTGCCATGGAAAAGGCACAAACAGACCGAACAGAGCAGAAGAAAATCTTTTTTAATGAAGGTTATATAAGGCAATAAGTATAACCAATGTGCGTCAAGCTTTCATGAAAGGCCTGTCAAGGATATTAAAATGCCTTTAGGAAAATGGAATACTAATTGTTATTGTTGTTTGCTAACTTTTCAGTACTGTCTTACGGGAAATTACCACCAGTTCATGAATTAGAATGTCAATGAAGGCTATTTTGATGAAATGATGATGAAATATACTCCACCTGATTCGGTAGTGGTAGTAGTGGATAACCTGAACTATCACGACGTATTGAGAAAATTTCAACTTCACCTCTAATAAAAGATCGGTTGGCTAACCACCAAAAATAATGATTTTGAAACATCTTTTTATGAAATACGATATTAATGAGACATATAGCAGAACAACATAGTGTAACACCAGTGTAATCTAAATCCTATAGATATAATAAGTGACGGGATTTAAGCAAAACGCAACACGACATCAAAAGGAAAGATTTTAAGCTACTGTTTGATAAAGCTATTAAGGAAGTGATACGGGGGAATTGGCAAAAGAGGAGAAAATGTGGATCAATCATATTGACAATGATTCTGAAGAAATACCAAAAGATTGTTGGACAGCCATTGTCTTTATTTTTTTTTTATAAAATGCTTCGTGCAGATGTATCTTTAAACTTCAAATTTCCTTTTTACGAGTATCGCATCAGGCAATAAGCAAAAACCTGGGTGGTACTACTTGCACAGCGTTGGACGGGGCCAAATTTACTAATCCAGTTTGTGATCTTATTATAAAATTTCGGTATCGACCTTTAATTTTGGGCATAATCTAATTTAAACACATCAGTACTCTGTAAATTCGTAATTTAGTTAGGTAAACATGTTTTGCAGCCTGTTATTCTTGTTTAAACTGTGAGTTTGTTGCTTCCTTCTTTTAAATTTGCGACTTACTAACATCATCTGATCTTTGATGCATTATATAATATTTTGACGCAATTAGTAAAGAAACTTCATTCAAAACATTTGGAAAACGTATGTAAGTAGTGACGAAGTTTACAGAATAACTGGCTTAGCCCAAAAATTTTGAGATAAAGCTCAAATATTATGACAGAGGGACAATAAGTAGTTTTATAATATTTTATGTATTAAAGGTTGTCCAGCAAAGACAAGCGGATCCTAAGTTCGGAGTCAAAAAAGAAATCAAATAGCAAAAAATGACAATATATTTATTTTGTTCGAAGGTGGAAGGTAAAAAATATTAAAATTCTCCTAACGGCGTATTCCAAAAATTGTCCAGATAAATTTAATTTTGACATTAATTTACATTTTAAAACCGTACCAACCGTACGATGAATTATAAATACTATTGCATAATTTGTATTTGATATAATATAAAACAATATTGTTTTCCATATAAATTGAGAATCTACTTACTGGTTGATTAGATCAAATGCATATTCAAATTACGAAGGTAAAAACATGGAATGAAAAAATATTTTTTATAAATTTGCTGGAAATTTCAAATTTAAAGTCAATATAAAACAATTAGTGTGTTTTGCAACGCTTACTTCATGGTTTTATATAAAACTAAAAAAATATATAAAAAATACTATTTTAGACGTAACGAAGTAGTTATATGAAACTTTTACCATCTTCTGTTCTTTTCTAACGTTCAATCACATCGCCAGGTTGCTAAATAATGTCCAGTAATACTTACAAAAGTGATAAGGTTAACTACGAATAAACTGTACTTCATGATGTTGCCGCAGCCATCCATGTGCGTTCCGAACCCCATTTTGGCACATTTACATGAAATTCGACACAACACACGCGAAAATTTTCACTGGCGTTGCGTGCAACGGTCAGCTGTTTGATGCCACTTTCTCCTGGCTGACACTGTTGTTCCACTTTATGACTAACGCACGCAATGTCTGAAAATGAAATTCTTATAATTACGCTGACTGTTAGTTCACATTATCATTTTAAAAAAATGTCAAGGGTGAGACGCTATTTGGTTATTTGGTCAAAATGCTTTGCATATCCCAATATAGTTGTCATGACCGTTAAAAATTGATCCGTTTACATCAAACGTCTCAAAGTAAACCATCAAATTTTGTTTTTGCTAACCAAAACTAACACAATTTAAGATTCAAAATGCGTACCTTTGGATTGCAGGTAAATCTTTTGTCTGTGCCTACGTTTTGGTTATTGCATTGGTATAAACACAAAGGAATCAAACGCTCGTTAAAACGTTAACTGACGATTATAGGTACCACATTGGCGCGTACCGTGTGTAGAAGGATGATCAATAAAAAGGTATACGAGCTCACCTTGAACCGATTACCTTTGGGTAGGGGCTTCTGCATCATATTTGTTTTATTATTATACACCTACTGTTTCATTTTTTTCCATTGGAGGATGAAAAATATTTTGCAAGGCTAAGGCATCCACCTAATACGATTGGATATGTCACAATACGTTATCTTTATAATTAGAAAAATTAGAGTATATCATTGACCCAATTACTTTCATTGCCGACCACGAATAAGGAAGGGATTTTTGCAATGGTGATTATTTTTTGCATCACAGTCTGTTGGGTGAATTTTATAGTAGAATGACAAAGCAAGCCCGCCCATAAAATTTGGCTGATAACGTCTTCTTGTTGTCTAGGCTCCATCATTCCTTACCACTGCGAAAGGGATAAAGGTACGAAATTTGGATTTTTTAATTACCATTGATACTAGCAAACTGAAGGACTTTTTTAAAAAATTATTAGTAACTAAATAAATCGATTATATTTACAAAAAATGTTTCAAAAGAAATGGTAATGTCGATAATCGTTAGAGCAACCGTATAAAACAATAAATTTTATGGACTTATCAATATTATAAAAACGCACTTTCTGCATAGTTTTTCATTTTTCAGTTCGAAGAAAAACTTACGCAAGGACATCGAAAAAAATAACTTTTTATAGAAATATTTATTTAGAAACTTTTTTATCTTCTATTTTTTCAATGTTTATACAAGGTGTTTTAAAACCAATGCGAAAAACTTAAGTTTGTGTTTTTTTGTTTAAAATAAAGGGTAGTTTGCTATATAAATATATCGCGCTGCAAATATGGCGGAAAAATAGTGTAAAGTATTACTATTATAAAAACACACTTTTTCCGTGTTTCTCATTTTTTTATAGGTATAAAAAATCAGCAAGAATGAAGCTCTAAATCGCACGGACAAGTCTCGCGTGTTACTGGACACCATACAAAAGAGAAATACACATTATGCAGAGTGCAAGAAAAAAGATTGACAGGAAGACGCCAAAGCTCATGGTTCGTATTGTAGTTTCCCGAGCCACAATAACCAATTGGCTTGCAACCTTCGAACGGATAGGGCGAAGTAATCCTTTAAACACCCTTTTAAATTGTGCGCATTAATTTTGAAACACCCTGTATAACTACTATTTATTTAGAACAAGTGTTTCTGTTACATATTATACAACATTATTGAATATAGTATTAAACCTAATCTAGTTTTTATATAATTTCTCTATCACTACACAACAACAATCACTATGAGCTTAAAAATAAACTATGCAACCCGCGAAACTGATGAACTGTGAACTGCTTTCGGATGTCCGTATTTGTAAAACTAAAAATGATATTTAGATAGAAATTTAGATTTTATATGGAGATACTTTTTATTCGCTATCGCTGTGCTTTTTCAGAGGATTTGTAAATTGTATAATTATTATTATTCTCACGGATGTAAAATAGACACAGTATTTTTTAAAAAATTACCACCAGACAATTCTTTATATTCTATCTGTATTAAAGGTAACAACAAAAATTCTGGAGATTTTTGATATGTTTAAAAAGATATCAGGATTCCAATGTTTTCCAAATTTGGATGGTAGGAGGAGGACTGTCCTAAATTAATGTGACGTAATCGTTCTTAAAATGGTAGAATTCACAATCGGTAAACACTAGTATCCAAAAAAATTTAAAATTTGCAATTTTTGTTTTTCTTGGTATTTTTTGAAAAGGTTGACCCAAAGTCTAAAGGACATTTCATAGTCATAATAATCGAATAACATAGAAATTAATAAATTTTCTTCAGTAACACATCGAAAAACAAAGTCAGCCAGCTAACACAAATAATTGAAAACTAATTTTAATTAAAACTGTTCGGTCGTAAACAAAGTTTTCTACCAAATAAGCAGTGACTGAAACTGGAACTGCTGTTAATCAAATCATCAAAGTTTAAAACAAAGTCAGCCAGCTAACACAAATAATTGAAAAGTAATTTTAATTAAAACTGTTCGGTCGTAAACAAAGTTTTCTACCAAATAAACAGTGACTGAAACTGGAACTGCTGTTAATCAAATCATCAAAGTTTAAAACAAGGATAAATTTTCAGGTTTAAATCCTTTCTTCTCCGATAGCCAAAGCAGAAAACTGCACATAAAACGATTTCGATAACTTGCAAATCTAAAGATTAAAAATTGCTTTTCTGTTGGTTTTCTATAAGGTCACCAAAAGTCTACTACAAAAAGTTAACGCTGAAATTACATTTCAAAAAAAGTCATTAATGAAAGTTCATTTTGTCACCACTGAAATCATCTGTAGCTGCAATCAACCTGGAAAAGTCAACTTAGAAAAACGGCAAAGCCATCAATTTTTGGACCGCAGTTCCATTTATTTACGAAGAAAACATTTTACCTAATTAAAATTGTTTCATATATTATACGAGGTGTGTTCAAAAAGTAAGGTGACTTTTGTAATTGGGCTAGCTACGTACATTCAATCCTAGATATATTTTTTATGTTGGTACGCTGTCCCTAACATATGTTCACAGTTTCACCCAGTTTGCGTGTTTACTTTTTTTCTGTGAGACAGAAGCGTTAGACGTGCTTTGTGTTCTCGGTGATTTTCTGCTTTAAAAAAAATGGAACAAAGAATTTTCAAAAAAAAATTGTGTGAGTAAAAAAAATGTTTATAAGGGATACAAGCTGTTCTAAGATGGCTGAGAAGACGGCGATGACGAACCTCGCTCTGGACGCCCCAGCCGTGAAACAAATGGTGTTGACAAATCATCTATTCACTATTGGAGATGTGGTTGAAGACGTCGGCATCTCTGTTGGCTCATGCCGTGCAATTTTTTACGAAGTGTTGAGCATAAAACGTGTAGCAGCAAAATTTTGAACAAAAGCACCGTCGAAGGAGCATCACTCAGGATCTGTTAAACGACGTCAGTGATAATCATCAGAAGACCGAAGACCGAAAAAAACAGATCAAGTTCGATCCATTGTCAAGGTTTTGCTTTCTGTTTTCTTTGATTTTCGTAGCGTAGTACATTAAGAGTTCTTACCACAAGGTTAAGCACCGTCTGCGAGAAGCAATACGAAGGAAACGTCCGTGTGAAAACAATTCATGGATTTTGCATCACGATAATGCACCTGCTCACTCATCGTTGCTTGGGTGTAACTTTTTGGCCAAAAACAAAACTATAATCATGCTTCAGTCACTATATTCACCGGATATGGGACTTTTTCCTTTTCCCAAAACTCAAGAAACCCATGGAAGGAAGAAGGTTTGTAACGATTGAGTCAATAAAGAAAAAATCGCTGGGAGAACTTAAGGCTATACCAGAAAGTGCTTACCAGAAGTGCTTCGAGGATTGCGAAAAAACTTTGGCCTAAGTGGGATTACTTTGAAACATTAATTTTGATAAATAAATATTTCTTGATAAATCTTAAAAGTCACCTTACTTTTTGAACACACGTCGTATACACACCCCTGTATAGGCATAAATAGAAGTGCATATGTGCACGTACTGCCAGCATTCACGCAGTTATGTGTACTTGAATTTTTTGGGGATTGGGGCCCAAACGGCAAAAATTTATTCAAAGGAAACTGCACTTGATAGTAAATTCAGTGAAATCTCTCCTCGCTTCAATTGCGTTTTACTTCAAATACTTGCAAACGGTAGGTCCGGGTTGATTTATTTTACTGCTTATGTTGGCTAATGTTATTGAAATATTCCTCGATGTTCATATGTTATGGAGCCCAGGGGAATTAAATGACGGCGAATGTTGTATTCTGGGTAAGGTCCACGTGAAAGCCGTATGTGGCAAGAACTTGGTTAGAAATTCGATCTTAAAGAATTTTCTTGGTGCGTCGTTATTTCTAGGAATGTTTATGGAATCAGCACACAACTACTAAATTTTTGGTTGGACCAACGAGTTTTTCCAATATACATATACCATCTTTTTTGTGGGCTATGTATTACAGCTATGGATACTAGGCTTTGATATTTCGCTTTTATATATATATCAGTGACTAACTGATACGAATTAAGGAAAGACCCGGCAAGCTGTAAGAATGAAATATGACTGAATAGGTCTACTTTGCTTAGAATTTAATTGTTTGGGGTTTTGTTAGGAAAGATACTAAACAATATTTATTTATATATGTATGTATTTTTATTACCTACTTAAATTTCTTAAAATTATTCACATAATATATCAGTATCACTATCGCTATCATCGCCTGTTCTAATTATAATTTGTTCTATATTATTTGCAATATGTATATACGATTGTTCTGCTTTTTCTATATGTTTAACAGAATTTGCCCAACTCTGTTTAGGGATATTAAAAACTTCGGTTTCTATAAGTTTGGGGACATTGGAGTTAATACGAAGGGAAACATTGTTACGACGAATGGCAGATTTCAGTTGCTGCCAAGCATGTTCAATGAGATTAAATATACAGTGGTTAAAACTGTATGCCGTAGATTTTTTGCATAATTATCACAGACGTTTTCCTTTTGTAGGGTCAAGCTTTGTAGAACCTCAATTAATTACTTTTTGGTATAATCTTCGTGAAAATAAATGTCGTTATTATACATGTAGTTTTGGATTGTTGCTTTGGTATCACATGAGGAAGGGGTTTTAGTCAACTGTCTACTGTGATAACTTGCATTGTCCATTACAATGACGCTATTAGGAGGAATGTTTGGAACTAGTTTGTTTTTAAACCAACTTTCAAATAAATCAGCGGTGGTGTTTTCATGGTAATCCAGAGAAGAATCTTTAATATTTTTCACAGACAGAGAAAGTCCATTTTGAATCCAACCATCTTTAGAGCCAACATGGAAATAGTTATTCTTTTACCTCTTTTTGATGGCGCTTTTGTTTTACACTTATCAGTTGAGTCAACGCAACCCATTTCCGAGGTTTCATAAGATCATAAGTGTCGGACCAGGTTTCATCCAAGTAAATAACTGGCGTCTGTTGTGCTCTGTAAATCCTATTTTTTTCTAGATATTCCAGTCGCCATTTTCGAATTCTAAAAGATTCCATTAAAACTTGCCTTTTGTCAATTTTTTTAAATCTAAAACCCATGTGTTGAATACACTTCCATAAGGTAGTTCTGTCACATTTAACACCGGTTTGATCTTTTTCAAGCCTCTTAATTAAGATATCTAATATAGGCATGCTTTGTTCCTCGTATAACTGGTAAATTTTACGCCGTATTATATCTTGATCACTTTCGTCTACACTCGAGAAAATGTCAGCATCGCTTCTTTTTTTCCTCGCTGAAATGGGATTATTCACAATTACACATACACATACATTACACATACAGTTGATGTTGGAATTTTCGTCCATGTGGTCGTTTCTTCTAAAGATGCTTGCTTGCTGGCACCACGTTCAATGAGAGTCAAATAAACATTGTTTATAACTTCCTTAGTCTCAATAGAATAGTGTTTTCTACATTTGGCCGGGAGCATTTAGTGAGATACACTAGACTCGCACATATTTTGCATAATTCGCACACGATTCAACACGCGCTGTATTGCACACGAAATTAGAATGATTACTAATAAACTTAAACTAAGTAGTATACCAAAGCAAAGAATATTAAACGCAGATAGGTATAATATTATTTTCTATTACGGACCACAATTTTACCTGAATTTAAGTTCCAAAACTTTAGGTAATAATCTTGTTGCATTGTATGTTAATGACCACCTTTGGATAACCCCATTCAAAATCAATTGGTCACTGTCTTATGTCTATGAACAGACCATACCACACTAGTTAATAATATACTATTAAATTACCCCTGACGCGCATGGACTCAGACTGGACAACAAGCGAAGCAGTGCCTTTTGTAATCTAAGGGATCTAACTTTTGATTTGCAAAAATCGGGTTTAATTTTATATATACCTCGTGAAAATTGTAAACAGAATTACTTATTTGAAGAAACCACTTTGTTCCCATCATAGCTTCAAATTCAATTCGCCTAAAATCCTACACAAAAGCTACACGGAAGAAACTTCCAATAACGGAAATGATTTCTGAAAATGAATTTAAAACGTAATTTTTTAATTTTCGATCCGATCGGATAGTAACAATTTAAGTGCGATTTATTCCAACCTTTAGCAGGGAACCTGGTAAATTTAATTATTTTTATGATTTGTTAAGTTACTATTATTTCCAATGAACAAGTAGCATTCCTTTGTTTTATGTGGGCAGTTGATTTTAATAATGCTGTTTTCGAAGAAACCACGATGGTATTAATATTGCTGGGGCGGTAACTCCAAAGTTATGTTATTATTTTGTAAATCATATATCAGATCTCATCTGGATTATGGTCATTTTTTACAGCTAATGTTGGCAAATATAATTGAAATATTTCTGAATATTCATATGTTATCGAGCACATACGCCCATAGCGTATGATTAGCGAATATGTAAGAACTTCACTAGTAATTCAATCTTAAAGAAAGTTCCCGACTCGATGTTATTTGTAGCACTAATGTTTATATGTAATAGCAAGATGCAATGACTAAATATTTGGTTGCAGCGACGAATACTACCAACATGTTTATAACACCTTTTCCATAGTATAGCTATGGATGAAAGGGATCGCTTTGGCATTTTGCATTCTACAAGTGCTGAAGAGCGAGTACAAACGCCTGTGTCAGCTGATTATTTAACGATCAAACCATAAACGAGCAATGATACAATGATTATAATGTTGGGTATTAGCGCTATCTATCTCTTTGTAAACAGTACCCTTTTGTTTTACTTGACGGTATGAGTTTTTTAAGCATGCCGCTACTCCAGTTTTCTCTAGAGTGATTATTCAATTTTCCCAAAGTCGTACCCCACTTAGTATAATAAGAGGATAGGATAAGTTTTAACTAGTAAGTCGTAAGTACTACTTTTATTTAGCTATAGAACATTTCTTTTGGTTTTGGATCAGTGTTGATGTGTTACTACTGCGACACCATAATCAGATATTCCAACTATATGAAATCCGCATGTTTTCGGCTAGAAAATCAAAATTCTCTAGAGGAAAATAGCGAACTGCAAAACCTTATTTATATTTTGGATCACGGCGAGTTCCATCTTCTATGTCGTGAAAGTGTATTACATAGCGTACGTGCAATTTGGGCAGTAAACTTGCGGAGATCAATATTCATGGAAAATTTTTGTTTGTAATCCTTTTATTCAACCTTGGGTATCTACGCATATTTTTCACGTTACAAAAGGCAACTTTTTGAGATTTAGAAACATGTTTGACAAATAATGTGCTGGTCAAAAGCTAACACGTGTAATATTAAATGTGAAAGCTCTCATAAGACTAGATTGTTAGTGTCGCATTTTGAACATTAATATGTATATTAAAAACGAAAAACGTTTTTTTCTTTCAAGAACATGTTATCAGTGATAACAGTGTGTTAGTGTTAATAAAAAAGTATTCCTTACTTTTGGAAAGGTAGTTTCAAGTTCATTTCAATGATTCAAAAATTTACCTCGATTTTTTATGTAGTTATGTAAATTAATGCATGTGCAATTTTCTGCTTGGGCTCACGGGGCTGGAAAGATATAAACGGTAGAAGATTTGTACTTGTTTTAAATTTTGATGATTTGTGAACAATTATCAATAATGTTATGCAAATATATAACAAGATTGCTTTCGAAAAATCGTCGCTGGGCAAGTTCGTAACGCGTAGCGCGAAGCAGGTTTTTATTTTAAAAAGGAGCTTCGCGGTTTCTTGTGGTAAAGTAATGTTTTTCCCGCGGACCACTATAGAACTTTAGCAAAATCGATTCAAATTTTATGTAAAGCATCTTTCAAGTCTCGCCGAACTTCAAAGTTACGGCAAATTTTGTTAAACATTAAAGTTGGTACGTTGTCGAATGATATTTTTCCAAATATCTCGCACGTCCTATATAATTGACGAAGCTTGAAACTCTCTCTCGACATAGTTCACGATACTGTTCGAATCAAATTATCGCATCTTTAGCAGTTTTTCATTTATGCCCAATGATTTACCCACAAAAAACGGAAAGTTTTAGAATGTTTTAGATTTTTTTGCCTATAAGTGACAAACCCTGTATATAATTCAATCAATGTTCGAAATAGGGGTTATAGCTCTACATCTCCCACGTTTTCTGGTATATGATTTTTTTCAATTGAGTAAATAGTTTTACAAAAAATATAATAAAATAATGACGCGATCGCGTGTAATTTGAGGGAGAGAAATGGTGATTTTCATTTGGATTTTTTCAAATATCTCGAACAGAGGATGTGATAGACGAAAACCGTAAATACGAAAATTGTTGTTCTCGATGTGCCCGATTACACTGCTTAAACCAATTAGCCATATTTTGTAAGAATTTTGATTTACGGCTCATAATTTACTCTGGAAACGGACAATTTTCAGGGTCTTTTTGGTTTTGGACCATAACTGAAAAATTCTGTATATTACCAAAAAAACGCTAGAAATAAAAGATATAGTACTGGATCTTCCGGCGTCTGCTGGTTAAAGAATTTTACCGATTCGAATAATGGTTTTGGAGAAAATAATTTTCTTCTAGAAACCAAAAAAATTTTCAAAAATTTGTAGAAAATATTTTGCGCCGCTTGATCGCACCCAACTTTAATCGTTTAAACGTGGGTCTGGACTTCTGCTTGTCTGCTAAATCTGAAGTCGGTAGCTGCAAATTTAGGGCACCTATTACGTTTTATAATATTGCACGGTATATCGCGAACACCCTGTACAATCGGTAAAAACCTTAAATGCAAAAGCACGAGCTATATTCTGGTGTAAAACAAATTGACTTCTGAATCGCAGTCTTCTAATTATGATAAATTTCCATTAAAAGAGAAACCCAATTTTCAGTTTTTTGCGAATACTGACCACACCCTGTACATTTTTAAAAAATGTCAAGAATAAAAGTTTATTGCATTGGGTCTTGCGGATCTTTTGATATACAATTTTTTTCGATCTCGTACACCGTTTTCGGTTCTTTTATATCGATGTCTCGAGTTTACTATCAGGTTTTATTTCGAGAACGATATTCAACTTTAACTTATCAATGGAATCTGAAAAGTCTTAAAAAATAGTCACCTCAATATTCCACCAACTATAAATCACCTTGTATTAAATTTCCGTGGAAGCACAATTTTTGATCAATATTTCCAACGGCAATCCCATTTATTTAAATAGCTAAGTAAAACAATACATGTTACCTAATTAAAATTTTTTCATACATTATGGATACCTGCACATGCCACAGTTCAATTAATTAAGTTAATGTGCCAGCAATAGAAACGGATATGTGAATGTACGGTCAGTATTTATGTAGTTATGTGGCACCAAAACTGTTTTGTCGATTTGGCTCAAAAAATTGTGTACCTGAAATTTTTCGGGATTTCGCCTCGCTACGATTTCAAACGCCAAAAAGTTATTCAAAAGAAACTGCACTTGATAGTAATTTCGGTGCAGTTATCCTTCGTTTTAATCGGATTGTCATACAATATTAAAAAACTGCAACTTCTTGCAAACGCTCCGTCCGGGTTGGTTTATTTTTTACTCCTTATGTTGGCAAATGTCACGGAAATATTTCTGAATGTTCATATGTTATGGAGCCCTTACGCCCAGACGAATAAATGGGAGCGAATCATTAGCGAATACTTTAGTTTGGGGATGAGCCATATGAGAACCATATGTGGAAAGAACTTCGCAAGGAACGCGATTTTGAAGAACATTCCTGGTTCGATGTTATTTGTCGCCCTAATGTTTGTAATAGCAAGAGGCAATGACCAAATGTTTAGCTCGACCAACGAATACTTCCAATATGTCTATAACATCTTTTTTATGGGTTATATAGTACAGCTATGGATGCAAGGGATCACTTTGATATTTTGCTTTCTAAGAGTGCTGAAGTGCGAGTACAAACGTCTGTATCAATTAATTATCGGATCCCAACAATCAAACAATGAACTAGCCGCTATACAAGACTGCATCCGTCTATATCTAAAGTTGTTTGAAACTGTCAGTTTATTTAACGACTTGTTTGGATGGCGGTTATTTATAATGTTGTGTATCAGCGCTGTGTATCTCTTTGTAAGCGGCTGTACGCTTTTGTTTTATTTAGATGGCACTTACACTCTTTCGATGGTTAATATCGGACTATCTTTCGCTATGAGTTTGGTAAGTAACCGATACGCCAATTTTTACGGTTTTGTCTGGAGTAGTAGTCTATTCAATTTTCCCAAAGTGTCTTTTTCTTTATAATAATTTGCTTTTTATTGTCAATGTAAAAATAGCTATTATTTGACACAACATGGTGAAATTAAAAAAAATAAGTAATTTTGAATTAATGAATATGTATTATGTATTTACTAATAAGTACTATTTTTATTCTGCTGGATAATATTCTATTTCTGTTGGTTTCAGTATGGACCAGTGTTGATATGTTACTACTGCGACTCCATAGTTAGAGAATCGAACAAAGTGAAATCTGCATGTTTTCGGTTAGAAAATCAAAATTCGTTAGAGGAAAATAGCGAGCTGCAAAACCTGATTCATATTTTGGATCACAACAAAGTTACCTTCTCTGCAGCCGGTTACTTCAGTATAAATCTTATCACCATGAGTAATATATTGCATATCGTGGGTGTGTATTACGTAGCTTATCTGCAATTTCGACTGTAAACTTGAAAAGATTAGTTTTCAAGTAAAATTTTTGTTTTCTATAGGAACGGGATAACTTACTATGTAAACCTTAAATACGCATATATTTCAGCTTAGAAAAGGCGACTTTTTGAGATTGCTAAATATTTTTTATATTAATTGTTTGAATAAAATGTTATTTATCATAACAGTACATTGTAAAATTAATTATTGAAATAAATAAATAAATTTATTTATATATAAATATATATATATATATATATATATATATATATATATATATATATATATATATATATATATATTCAAAGGCTTTAAACAATTAATTATATTTATTAAATTAAACTTTTAATTTATTGCTCCACAAACGATCTTCTAAACGTAGTTGATGATGATTTTTTTCTAAAAACCATCATCAACTTTCGTTATAAGTGAAACGATGAAATGAGCGATGAAATCGAATTTTTCGTAAGTATACGCGCTTAGCAACGAAACTCGTATCCCGAAAACGGTGCGTCGTAGAGCGTCGCCAATGTTATAGATGGAATCAGCGTCGAAAAAAAATGTTTTTAATTTTTTGTCTGTTTGTCCGTTTCTCTGTTCTCTGTTCTCCTCTTCTGCGTAAACGGGGTATTAATTGGCTATAACTTTTGAACGGTTTGCCATACCGCCTTCAAATTTGGCTCCTTTTAGGCAGTCCGTGAGACAGGGGCAACATATTTTTTTACGATTTTCGGCTGTTTTTTGGACATTCCTATGAAACACGATAAGTGTTTCATAGGAAGCTATCCACTTCAAATTTGGCAGGCAAATAGCATCTGGTCCCCCAGCAGAACCTATTGAAATTGGTGAGGCTGGGGCGTCGGGAAATATTTAAAAAACCGCGTTTGCATGGATCTAAGAAAGAAATCATTTCTCGAAGACGGTGTACGAGATCGAAAAAAATTGTATATCAAAAGATCCGCAAGACCCAATGCAATTAACTTTTATTCTTGACAATTTTTTAAAAATATACAGGATGTGGCCAGTATTTGCGAAAAACTGAAAATGTTGTTTCTCTTTTAATGAAAATTTATCATAGTTAGAAGACTGCGATTCAGAAGTCAATTTGTTTTACACCAGAATATAGCTCGTGCTTTTGCATTTAAGGTTTTTACCGATTGTATAGGGTGTTCGCGAGATACCGTGCAGTATTATAAAACGTAATAGGTGCCCTAAATTTGCAGCTACCAACTTCAGATTTAACAGACAAGCAGAAGTCCAGATCCACATTTAAACTATTAAAGTTGGGTGCGGTCAAGTGGCGCAAAGTATTTTCTAAAAATTTTTGAAAATTTTTTTGGTTTCTAGAAGAAAATTATTTTCTCCAAAACCATTCGTCGAATCGGCAAAATTCTTTAACCAGCAGACGCCGGAAGATCCAGTACTATATCTTTTATTTCTAGCGTTTTTTTGGAAATATACAGAATTTTTCACTTATGGTCCAAAACCAAAAAGACCCTGAAAATTGTCCGTTGCCATAGTAAATTGTGTCGTAAATCAAAATTCTTAAAAAAGATGACTAATTGGTTTAAACAGTGTAATCGGGCACATCGAGAACAACAATTTTCGTATTTATGGTTTCCGTCTATCACATCCTCTGTTCGAGATAATTGAAAGCTTCAAAATGAAAATCCCCATTTCTCGCCCTCAATTTAGACGCGATGTCATTTACTGTTATGACGACTGCATGGTTTCTATTTACTCAATTGAAAAAATTCATATACCCGAAAACGTGGGAGGGCTATAAACTCTATTTCGCACATTGTTTGAATTATATACAGGGTTTGTCGTTTATGGGCAAAAAAATCTAAAACATCCTAAAACTTTCCGTTTTTGTGGGTAAATTATTGGGAGATAAATAAAAAACTACTAAAGATGCGACAATTTGATTTGAACAGTATCGTGAACTGTGTCGAGAGAGAGTTTCAAGTTTCGTCAATTATATAGGGCGCGCGAAATATTTGAAAAAATATCATTGGACAAAGTACAAACTTTAACATTTAACAAAGTTTGCCGAAACTTTGAAGTTCGGCGAGACTTCAAAGACATTACATCGATTTTGCGAAAGTTCCATTGTGGTCCGCAGGAGGACAATAGAAAAACAATACGGCCCTTTACAACAAGAACCGCGAAGCTCCTTCTTTTTAAAATAAAAAGCTGCTTCACCCTACGCTTTACGAACTTGCCCCGCCAGGCGAAGATGTTTCGAAAGCAATCTTGTTATATATTTGTATAAACTTGTTGATGATTGTTCACAAATCATCAAAATTAAAAATAACTTACAAATCTAAATATGAAACAAGTTCGTATAGTTTTTCAGTTTTCATAACTTTCTTAATAAAAATGTGTTAAAAACTGATAAGGGTGATCAACATTGTAGTTTTCGCGGAATTTGTTTTTCAGTATTCTGAAATGCTTGATTGCTATCAAAAAGATTACCGATGGAATAAAAAAAATCGTGTTCTCTATAACACCACCTAAAAATCTACTAAAATCCTCATTTTCTGAGAGCAAAAGTTAACTCGGAAGTTACATTTCAAAGGTCATTAATAAAAGCTCTTTCTATACCGGCCTTTGTAGATAGAAGTGAATATCGATATCGGTCCGGTTTATTATCTATTTGAAATTTCGTCACCACAGAAATGCTCTGCAGTTACAATTAATCTGTTAAAGTCAACTGTTTGGAAACACACAAAAGCCTGTAAAACTTTTTATTAATTTAGAAATAATTTATCCAAACTAATTTTTGTTTCGAGAACGGTAACCAGCGTTCACTGTTCTATAGAATCTAAAAAGTAAACAATGCACAGGAAGTGTTTAAGCAGAATTTTTGTAGAAGTGGCGACGCAGCATCTCAAAAAATAAACACCTCGGCTTGCATTGGACTGACTATCTGTGGTAAATCTGTGGACGCATTCCCCATAAGCCTAACCATCGGGAACATATCTCACCACAAATATCTCGAGAAAATAATGTTTTCATTTTTTACCTTAAAAACTAAAATAGATAAAATATTACGGTACATTAGTATTACATAGTATTATTGTACAGAGTAGCCCGTTTTAGAGGTTCCTATACCTTATCTCGAAACCTACGGGGTTACAAAAAAAAAATTAACCATAAAAGTTGTTTTTATTAAAATGACCTTTTTGTTTATTCCCTAATCGTCACTTTTTTTTATATACAGGTTGGTAAAATAAAGTTTCGTTTTTTTATTGTTTTTTATATTTATTATTTTACATTGTATTGCATTTTTGAATAGTCCTTTCGAAAACCAATTGAACAAGATATTTGTGTATGGGTCTGGGTAATGTTTAAACCATCATTGTTGGGTTGCTTATTAACTTTTTAAACTTTATTTTTACGAAAATAATACTTTTCTTTAGGCAATGATCTAATTTGAAATCTTTTCTTAAAATACCCGGTGTTGCCACGTTTCGCAAAATGATTCTTTTCTCAATTATCTTAAATGGGACACCCTGTACATTACTGAATTTTCGAATAGCAATTTCAATTATATAGTACGGATCTCTGGCGATAAGTTTAAAATCATTAAAATAGGAAACTGGGAATTAGCTCCTTATCAACTTGTTTTAGAGCATTGTAAAGAACTCATATTAAAAACAGAATATTAAGCTTTGCACCATGTTGCCAAATTTCGCAGATTACTTATTTCTACGGTTAAGTGTCTACGTGAAATGATTACAAAAAATTAACACTAACTACTGATGCGTATTACTTACAACTAATATTAATTACATTAGTTTTTCAATATGTCCGTCGTTTTGAAGAATACCGGTAGTATATCCTATTTCTAAATGGTATATGGCATTTGAGACGTAATTCGTTTCATTGATTCGCGCGAACCTGTTGCTGCAATTTCAAAACTGTTGACGGTTTATTTTTGTAAACCATATGTTTCAATGTGTCCCGCAAAAAAAGTCCATCAGTGTCAAATCTTTACTCCTCGCTGGTCAGGTGATGGTTCCGTTTTGTCCAATGCTCGATGGTAATGAGCGCCATCTTGCTGCCAAATTAAATTTGGATGCCTCTAAATATCGTAGGGATGTTAAATTTTGTTGGTAAAATATGGGTCCTTGTTTACTTCAAAAACACATTTTTTATTTTCTGAACTCCAATGATGCGTATTTTTTCTATTAAATAACACGACAGACGTTGTAAATGTTGATTCAATGGTCCAAATTATGTTGTGAAACATTTTATCTAACAAATGCCTATCCATCATTATATTGCAAAATTTGAGTCTTAAGTTAAAATCTGCTTCTTGCAGTTTTTGTACTGGTGTGATTTTAAATGGCCTATAACTGTTAATTTTTAAACATATTTGAAGTGTGGTTCGTCTTACGTCTACATTTGAAGCGGCAAGGCGGGTGGAGGTCTCTGGAGTATTTTCAAAATGCAGAAGAATATCTAGCTGCCTATTTTCATCCAAAATCGTTCGCCTCCTACTTTTTTTGTATATTTTGGCAAATATTTTTTTCCTGGCAATCCCCTATGGGGAAATTTGGCTCTATATTGTCTGAGAGCAAGAGCCGGACTTTTGTTATTGCCGATGTAACATTCTAATAGGCCAACTTTTTCCTTCTTCGTATACATTATACAAAATAAACTCAACAAAAATGTAACTTAATAAAATAGATAGAAAATAGTCCAAGTCCCAAAAAAAAAATATGCCTAAAATATTATAATACACTGATTCCTGTCAAAAAATCAGTAATATTACCACAACAGAGAATTTTTGTTCCAAAGCTACTGCGATGATTATGTCAAAAAGGTCAAAATTAATAATATCATCAAATTTGTGTTTGTGTCTTTCAACAGGCAGATTTCTGTATATTTTTAGAGACATGTGGTCTATAGTCTTAAGAATATGAATATTTTTTAAAAGTTTTTTTCCATTTAAGGACCTTATTTACAAGTTTCTTAATTATAAAAGAAATTATGTTTTATTGGAACATAATTGCCAATTAACCCAAAACGGCAAGTCAGAGACGCGTACTATGTTATATAATTGAAATTGCTATTGAAGTGGCTATTCGAAAGTTTAATAATATACAGGGTGTCTCATTTAAGAAAATTGAAAAAGGTATCATGTTTCGAAAGGTGGCAACACCGCGTACTTTAAGAAAATATTTTAAATTTGATCATTTCAGGTTTCAAGTTAAGGTTATGCCTCTCTTAAACGGGAAAGCCTGTACACATATTTTCTTATTTTTTCCAAACCAACCAACCAACTAACTAAAAAAAAACTAAATGGAGGGGAAAACTTTTGCAATTACATGCATACTATTTACAAATATTCTGAACTGCTCCTGCATTGGTTGTTGGTAAATCGAACTTGCTGTCATTTCGCCAATAATCCTGTGAGCTTGGTCAGAGCTAACACTAACTGGAAAGCTCTGAAGGAGCCAACCAACAATGATTTGCGAAACGTCAGCAAGTTTGTAAATAGTATTACAGTAGCCTGTTCAAGATATATGTTTGTTATTTTATGTTTTATTTAGAAACTTTTGTCTCCCGCAATTTTTTCATAATACTTACTGTTTCAAAATAAAAAAAAATAAAATAATGCATAGCGAAATAAAAAAAAAAGTATTAGATAAAATAGCTGGTGAGTTACTGTCACTTATTAAGGCGTTTCTTATTCTTGCCTTATTTGAATACAAAATACGACTAATTTAATAAAAAAATTATTAGTAATCGTTTAACTGTTCAATAATAAGAGTTTTAATTCATTAATGGTGAATTGCACTAATACGGAAATATCAGATATGCATTTTATATACAGGCGTACAAACAGAAATGCTTTGGAGGCTTGTCTTAATCGTAGAACTCCTCCTCTTCACAGCTTGTTTACAGGACTTCATCAAGGACTACAGGAACCTAGTTCGGAAGTTTTGATACTGGCTGACACCGCGAATTTTAATTGTCTGCAGTTTTAATTTTTCATTTCGGTTTTTTAATGTTCCCCGAGTGCCATGCCAAATACCATGAAAATTGAAACAGAATTAAATACTGATACAATTGTAGGGATGATAGTAAAAGAACAAGCTATACTTGGACTAGAAATATAGTGCTTTTACAATCGGTCCCGTGATTTACTTTGCCAAAATCGCAGCCCCTAATAGTACACACTGCCGAACAGACCCTTACCCTTAACCATTCCAGGACCGTCCTTGGAATTTATCTACCTACACTAACCGGGTTTGTTCTGATATTTTAGCCAGCTCTTGCCGAATTACGTTTATGGTACTATAACTAAATTTAGGTGCCGTGTTATTTTTTCTTATATACGCTTTCAACTCAGACCAAATCATCTCAATCGGGTTAAATATACAATGATGCGGGTAATCTCAAGATTTCATGTCCGGTTTGTTGTGCTATCGAATCGATTTTGTAGTATTTAATAAAATGTTATTATCCAACACAATAACAGTATTTGGCCATAGTTCTGGAACCAGTTTATAACCAGTCTACAAATAATTTCGCGGTGATGTTTTCATGGTAATTTCACACTTGAATCTTGACGCTTTTGGCAGACAAAAATAAGGCATCTTCCACTCATTTTTGGACCCAGCATGAAGAATTATTATGCGTTTTCCATGTGAAGGCGGCACCTCAAGTACACACTTGTTACTGTTATCATACATGTCGAACTACATTTCGTCTAAATTTTTCAATTGCATTTAAGTAATTCCCCTCCCATGGCCAAATTCTTTGAGATTCCATTAGCACTTGATGTTTATTTATTGTTTGGAACTGAAAATCCATTTTCTTCAAAAAAGTACAACTCTTTGGCACAACTAATGTCTAAGTCCGTAAGTACTTTTTTATGCAGTTTTCCGAGGGTTAAAACACTATTCACTTCATAAGCGTCGTAGATTAGACGCCCAATTAGATCTGCGTGTTACTCTTTAAAAACTCCCGAAGTATCAGCATCTTCTCTCACTCACCTCTTGACTATCTCATTTGCAACAATTTTTCTTAAAGTTGACTTCGGAACATTGGTTATGTCACTTGCTATGTTATTGCTATTCCTACTTTCCCTTCTGAGTTGTAACATTCGTAAACGTTTAAAACTATTTGTTTAGCTTCCGCGAATATAATCTATAGTCTTAAGACTGTTGTTGTTTACAAATCTAAGAACTATGTAGAAGACACAAAAATACGAGAAGAAGAATTTCGTTAATAGACAGATACACAAGACAAAAATGATTATTTTCAAACTACCTGTAAATAAGTAGACTACAGGTTCTTACCCTTTAAACTATCCAGTGAAAACAGCCTTGCAGGGCTCGAGAATCAGGTACATAAATACGTTCTTACTGGAATGATCACATTCAAATAACTCCATTTAGATTAAACTCTTAAGAACGATACATCACCTGATGTTAAAATAAACGCTTCTACTTATTCGAAAATACCCAGCAGCATCAATTTTAAATTTAAATTTAAAACGGGCCATTTACGATTCAAATAAAAAATTCAAGTTTTTGCAAATGTTCGTTATGGTCCATCTCAGGGAAGACCGACTTAATGCAGAATAAACATCTGTTGGGATGGGTGTTACCATGGTCCTGCGAAGGTCTGAGGTTAAGGTACTATAAAGTACTTAAAACGTCAAAGCAATAAATGCACTATATTTTTGGTCGTGTTATATATCCATACCACCGTACAGAGGGAAGATTTTTTTTCGACACAGTAATGCTTTTTTTTTTTTTAATTTGGAAATTGTATGTTTTATGAAAAAATGCAAAGGACCAAAAAATTTCTAATAAACCCGTCTTTTGCCATTGAGTAAATTTTTATAAAATTTTAGTTAGCTGGTCTAATTGAATCCCCTCCCGCCATTAAAAAAAACTAAGAAATATGCAGAAGCCGTGTTTTTATAATAGTGATACTTGCGCAATATTTTATTGTTCCATTGATTTTCGTTTTTAGGATAAAAAACATGACTTTTGCGCTATTGTAGGACGTTACCTCCCTAATGGTTGGTTTTTGACCCAATATTTATATAACAAACCATCTTTTATTTTAAGCAAGAAATCATCCCTTTAAGTGTTTTGCATTTGTTTTGATACACCCTGAATAAAGTTTCTCTTGAAACACAATTTTGGATCAATATTTTATTTATTTAAATGGACTAGTAAACCAAAACAAAACAAAATCAGTTATGGATGTTAGGAATCGCTTTGATAATATGCTTTCTAAGAGTGCTAAAGTTCGAGTACAAACGTCTGTATCAGCTAATTAACGGATACCAACAGTCAAACAATAAACGAGCGACGACACAAAACTGTATTCATCTTTATCTAAAGTTGTTTGAAATTGTCAGTTTCTTTAACGAATTGTTTGGATTGCGATTGTTTATAATGCTGTGTATCAGCGCCATCTATATCTTTGTAAGCGGCTGTACGCTTTTATTTTATTTAGATGGTACTTACACTCTTTCAATGGTTAATATTGGACTATCATTCGTTATGAGTTTGGTAAGTATACCAGGTATACCAGTTTTTTAATTTTCCAATTAAAGTCTGGTTTTATCTGGTGTGATAGGCTAATCAGTTTTAATAAAGTCTATTTTCCTTATAATAATTTGTTTCTGTTTGTAAAAATACTAAACTAACCAAAACTAACACAGTATGTCAGTTTTGAGTCACCCAGTGCATAAAATAAAAATTAGTAAGTTTGACCGAATTATTTTTATTCTGCTGTGTAAAATTCAATTTCTGTTGAATTCAGTATGGACATATGCTGATATTTTACTTGTGCGACTCAATAGCTAAAGACTTAAACAAATTGAAATCTGCATATTTTTGGGTGGAAAATCAAAATTCACTAGAGGAAAATAGCGAGCTTCAAAATTTTCATATTTTGGATCACAACAAAGTTTGCTTTTTTGCAGCGGGTTACTTCCATATAAATCTTATCACGATGAGTTCCATCTTCAATGTCGTGGGAGTGTGTTAGATAGAGTATGTGCATTTTGCGAAGTAAACTTGTGAAGATTAATATTCAAGTAAAATTTTTGTTTGTAAACCTTTTGTTTAACCTTAGGTATCTACGCATATTTTTCAGGGTATAAAAGGCAACTTTTTGAGATTTAGAAACATGTTTGACAAATAATCTGCTGGTGAAAAGTTAACATAATACTAGATTGTTAGGATCGCTATTTAAAAATCAATATGTATATTAAAAACGAAAAACGTTTCTTCTTTCAAGAACATACTATCAGTGTTAACGTCCTAGTGTTAATAAAAAAGCATTCCTTACTTCTGGAAAGGTAGTTTCAAGTACATTTCAGTGATTCAAAAATTTACCTCGATTTTTTATTTCGAAAAACTCCATATAACTCTAAAACGATAGTGTAGATACACCTACAAAAATATTAAAAAATATTTGGATTTTAATGAATTACGTAGGAAGCATTTCATGAGATAAATAGGCGATTTAGATCGACCTGTGACAAATAGCCTTCAATTCATTCTTCTCCATTCGTTTTATAAATCTCTTGACAAGGAAGGGCAGCTCACTTTGATTTCGTTTTTTTTTCGAACATTTATTTTTCCTAACTCTTCTAATAAAGATTTTCTTGATCTTGATTAGAGATGATTTTTTTCTAAGAATATTTTCACTTCTTAATAAATCGCGTTCTCCTCCACACAAAAACATACAATGGGATTGGTCAGCTAGGTTGTTGGCATAAGGGTCCATAAAAACCAATAAAAGCGATAATTGCGCTTTAAAATCGCGATCCTCCAATGATTATATAGGTGCTACATAGCGATCTAGAAGGAAAAGATAACCGAATGAAACTGTAGATTTGGAATGATTTTTTTTTGGTTGTTTTGGTATCTCACTTTCTTATATCTTAGAAACTAAAAATCTCATTTTCTGGGCCGAAATTATATTTCCAAAAAATGTAATTTTTTTTTCCGTAATGGTTCTTTTAGATCGATGTTTTATTTCGATAACGGTAATCAACTTTAACTTATCAATAGAATCGTCTTAAAAAATAAGCACCTCCGCTTCCATTCCACAGATATTTCTAATATTCCACCCACTATAAATCACCCTGTATAAAATTTCCCTGGACTCACAATTTTTGACCAATATTTGGAACAGCAATCCAAACGAATTTAAATAGCTAAGTAAAACAAAACGTCTTACCTAATTAAAATAGTTTCATACATTATGGATATCTCCACATGCACCAGTTCAATTAATTAAGTTAATGAGCCAGCAATAGAAACGGATACGTGAATATTCGGTCAGTATTTGAGTAGTTATGTGGCACCGAAATTGTTTTGTAGGTTTGGCTCAAAACATTGTGTACCTGAAATTTTTCGGGATTGCGCCTCCTTACGATTTCAAACGGCAAAAAGTTATTAAAAAAAAACTGCACTTGATAGTAATTTCGGTACAGCTATGCCTCGTTTTAATCGGATTTTCCTATAATATTAGAAGGCTGCAACTTCTTGCAAACGCTCCGTCCGGGTTGGTTTATTGTTTACTGCTTATGTTGGCAAATGTCATGGAAATATTTCTGTATGTCCAAATGCTATGGAGCACATGCGCCCAGATGAGCAAATGGGAGCGTATCATTAGCGAATACTTTAGTTTGGGGATGAGCCATATGAGAACCATATGCGGAAAGAACTTCGCAAGGAACGCGATTTTGAAGAACATTCCTGATTCGATGTTATTTGTCGCCCTAATGTTTATAATAGCAAGAGGCAATGACCAAATGTTTAGCTCGACCAACGAATACTTCCAATATGCCTATAACATCTTTTTTATGGGTTATATAAGACAGCTATGGATGCAAGGGATCACTTTGATATTTTGCTTTCTAAGAGTGCTGAAATGCGAGTACAAACGCCTGTATCAACTAATTATCTGGTCCCAACAATCAAACAATGAACTAGCCACGATACAAAACTGCATCCGTATATATCTTAAGTTGTTTGAAACTGTCAGTTTATTTAACGACTTGTTTGGATTGCGGATGTTTATAATGTTGTGTATCAGCGCTTTGAATCTCTTTTTAAGCGGCTGTACGCTTTTGTTTTATTTAGATGGCACTTACACTCTATCAATGGTCAATATCGGACTATCTTTCGTTATGAGTTTGGTAAGTAACCGATACGCCAATTTTTACGGTTTTGTCTGGAGTAGTAGTCTATTCAATTTTCCCAAATTGTCTTTTTCTTTATAATAATTTGCTATTTATAGCTATTAATTTACACAACATGGTAAAATAAAAAAAATAAGTAATTTTGCATTAGTGAATATGTATTAAGTAGTTACTAATAAGTACTATTTTTATTCCGCTGTATAATATTCTATTTCTGTTGGTTTCAGTATGGACCAGTGTTGATATGTTACTACTGCGACTCCATAGTTAGAGAATCGAACAAAGTGAAATCTGCATGTTTTCGGTTAGAAAATCAAAATTCGTTAGAGGAAAATAGCGAGCTGCAAAACTTGATTCATATTTTGGATCACAACAAAGTTAACTTCTCTGCAGCCGGTTATTTCAGTATAAATCTTATCACCATGAGTAATATTTTGCATATCGTGGGTGTGTATTACATAGCTTATCTGCAATTTCGACTGTAAACTTGAAAAGATCAATTTTCAAGTAAAATTTTTGTTTGCTATAGGTTAAATTTCTATGTAACCTTTTATTTAACCTTAATTACGCTTAGAAAAGGCAACTTTTTGCGATTAAGAAACCTTTTTGATATTGTGTAGCGTTAAATGTTATTTATCATACCAGTAAATTGTTAAAGTAGTTGTTAAAATATATTTCTTAGTTTATGTTACGTATACGTTCGGCCTATAAAAATACAATAGTTGTGCCTCAGTTTAGAAAAAACTAACCAGAAGCTAGAAGAGGATTAGGGAAGCGTCAATATCAATGATGCATATGGAACACAAAGCGCCCATAAATATTCGTAAAAACTTTGTCAAATTGTAGCAATGATAATAAATCGTCGACAGTCTAAATCAGCATCTTACTTCATTGCATTCCAAATATATCATTATTTTTTCAAAGGCCTTAAACAATTTTGATAATTTAAATCTTTTGATTAGGCATGGGCCTTTGATTTTGTTTTCTTTCAAACTCTTAATTTATTCCGCCGTTTTTTTCACTCACTGCTTCCTGATCTCTTTGAGCCATCCAAAGGACTTCGAAACATCATTTTTTCTAAAAATGTTTTCCCTTTCGTAATAAATGGCGTTGTTATCCACACGAAAACATGAAATGGATTGACAGCTTGCTTGACATAACGAGCAGGAATAGTGTTTATTGGGCTGTAAAATCATGTTTCGAAAAATAGTTTTGTTGTGTTACGTAATTTTTATTGGCCGTTGTGCACAAATCACCAAAATTTAAAACAAGTACTAACTTTCGAACGTTTAAATCTTTCCACCCTGCGAGAAAAAGCAGAAAATTGCACATGCATTAATTTACATAACTTACAGATCTACATTTGAAACAAGTTCGTATAGGTTTTTAAGTATTCATAACTTTCTTTAAAAAAATTATTAAAAATTGATAAGGGTGATCAAATTGCGGGTTTCATAGAATTTGTTTTTCTGAGGTGGCTTTTACTTGAAGAAAATCCATTTATCAAAATAAATAAGAACTAAAAGTTCAGATTTTCACGAAATTAGATATTTTTACATGACATTTGTTTCCACAACACCGTGTCTTTATCAAATGTAATATTTACAAACTACCTGGTACTATATATACCCAAAAATTACAATAAAACCTTAATTAATGTTGTTGTGAGAATTTAAGTTCAATTAAGGAGAGGTATTTAAATCTAATTGATCGTTAAGCAATACATTTGAATGTCTCATTTTGTTAATCTCTATGGCCTCCAATAAATTTAATATTCTACTTTTTGTGGCTGTATGTAAAATATCGAAATTGTCGTCAAAAATGTGTTTTCCTGTGTTTAAGTGTGCAGCATAAGACTATTGTTTTTAAACGCTCTTTTATGTTCGTTAATGCGTTTCTTGAAGGATCTACCTGTTTGTGCAATATAAATTTTAGGACAAGATCCGCAATTTCAACCTGTAGATACCTGATTTTTGAGATTTTGGACATTTCGTTTTATTGTTTTTTTTTTAAATTTTCCAATTGTGTTGTTAGTTCAGAAAGCTATTTTTAAACCACATTTTGACAAATGTTTTGAAACTTTTTCACTAGGTTCTCCTATGTATGTAATTGTTTTAAATTGTTCGTGTGCTGTATTAGGTTAGGATAATTTGGACAATATCTTCCTAGAACATCCTTTAAGTAAAAGTATTCTATGGTGGTATAGATACGTGGATGATGTCTTTGCTTGCTTTGTTGGGACGGACAGGCAATTGCATTCTTTTTTAAATTACATTAACTCATTACATAATTGTATAAACTTCATTGTCGAGATTGAACAGGATAACTCTATTAATTTTTTAGACTTAACTATTACGAAAACGCAAAACAAATTAGATTTTTCCATTTATCATAAACCTTCACACACGGACATAGTCATACATAACAGCTCAAATCACCCTTATGCACAGCTTGCCGGGGTCTTTCCTTAATTCGTATCAGTTAGTCACTTTCTTATATAGACATACTTACTGGAAGGATCACATTCAAATACCTCTGTCATATATACGACCATATTGCAATTTAGATTAACCTCTTAAGAATAAATACCCCGCTGCATCAATTTTAAATTTAAATATAAAACAAATAAAAATTTCAAGTTTCTACAAATATTCGCTACGGTCAAGACCTACTTAATGCAGAATAAACATCTGTTGGGAAGGGTTTTACCACGGTCCTGCGAAAGTCTGAGGTTAAGTCAATGTAAAATACTTAAAACGTAAAATAAATAAATTTACTATATTTTTGGTCGTATTATATATCCATACCACCGTACAGAGGGAAGATTTTTTTTACACAGCAATGCTTTACTTCTTTTTTTATTTGGAAACTATATATGTTTTATGAATAAAATGCAAGGGACCAAAAAGTTTCTAATAAACCCGTCTTTCGTCATTGAATAAGTTTTTCTTAAATTTTAGTTAGTCCTTAAAAAAAATAAAAAATATGCGGAAACCGTGTTTTTATAATAGTGATACTTTCGTAATATTTTATTGTTCCATTTATTTTAGTTTTTAAAAAGTTGTTTTTGCGCCATTGTAGGGCGTTGTATCCCTAATGGTTGGCTTTTGACCCAACATATAACAAGCCATACTTTATTTTAAACAAGGAATCACCCCCTTAAGTTTTTCGCATTTGTTTTGATACACCCTGTATAAAATTTCTCCTGAAGCACAATTTTGGATCAATATTTTGAACAGCTGTCCCATTTATTTAAACGGTCGAGTAAAACAAAACATCGTAGATAATTAAATTTATTTACGCAGACCTGCATATGCATAATGATTTACCAGTTCAATTAATTATTGAGTTGTCAATCAATAGAAACGGATACGTGGCTGTACGGCTAGCATTTATGTAGTTATGTGGCACCGAAATTGTTTTGTCGGTTTGGCTCAAACCATAGTGTACGTGAAATTTTTCGGAATTGCGCCTCCTTACGATTTCAAACGGCAAACAGTTATTCAAAAGAAACTGCACTTGATGATAATTTCGCTACAGTCATGTTTCGTTTTAATCGGATTTTACTCTCATATTAGAAAACTGCAAATTCATACAATCGTTCCGTCCAGATTGGTTTATTTTTTACTGCTAATGTTGGCACTTGTCATGGAAATATTTCTTGATGTTCATATGTTATGGAGCACATATACCCAGAGGAAAAAATGGGGACGGGTGATTAGCGAATGTTGTAATCTAGGGAAGAGCCATATGAAAGCTGTATATGGAAAGAACTTCGCTAGGAACTCGATCATAAAAAACGTTCCCGTCTCAATGATATTTGTAGTAATAGCATTTATAGGAACGAGAGGCGATGAGCAAATATTTGACTGGATCAGCGAGTACTTCCAATATGTCTATAACATCTTTTTCATGGGCTATATAGATCAGTTATGGCTGCTAGGAATCGCTTTGATAATATGCTTTCTAAGAGTGCTAAAGTTCGAGTACAAACGTCTGTATCAGCTAATTATCGGATACCAACAGTCAGACAATAAACAAGCAACAATACAAAACTGTATTCGTCTTTATCTCAAGTTGTTTGAAATGGTCAGTTTGTTTAACGAATTGTTTGGATTACGGTTGTTTATAATGTTGTGTATGAGCGCCATCTATATCTTTGTAAGCGGCTGTACGCTTTTGTTTTATTTAGATGGTACTTATACTCTTTCAATAGTTAATATCGAACTATCTTTCGTTATGAGTTTGGTAAGTATGCCGGTAGACCGGTTTTCCAATTTTCCAATTAATGTCTGGTTTTATATATGTATATGGGGTGTAATAGGTTAATCAATTTAAAAGTCTTTTTTCTTTATAATAATTTGTTTCTGTTGTAAAAATAGTAAACTAACCAAAACTAACACAGTATGTCAGTTTTGAGTCACCCAGTTAGATAAAAGTATAAAATAAAAATTAATAAGTTTGCGCGAATTATTTTTATTCTGCTGTGTAATATTCGATTTCTTTTGATTTCAGTATACACTAATACTCATATCTTACTACTGCGACTCCATAGCTAGAGACTCCAACAAACTGAAATCTGTATGTTTTCGATTGGAAAATCAAAATTCACTAGAGGAAAATAGCGAGCTGCAAAACTTGATTCATATTTTGGATCACAACAAAGTGTTCTTCTCTGCAGCAGGTTACTTTCATATAAATCTTACGACGATGAATATCATCCTGCATATTGTGGGTGTGTATTACTTAGCTTATCTACAATTTCTACGGTAAACTTGTGAACGGTAGGAACTGAATTTTTTATTTGCTATAGCAAAAAGATTAATATGAAAACTTTTAATTTAACTTTAGGAATATTATTCAGAAACAGATTGAGAACAGTGTAAACTTAAAAATCGTAAGAGTTATTTATCATAACATAATAGATTATAAGTACCTCACGTGAGAAATATATGTATATTATTAGGAACGATAAATAACTATCCTTTTTAAGAATACTATGTAATTGATTAGGTTAAGAAAATGCCCTATACAATGGAGATTAAATTATTGTAGAACTTTTTAATCCGACTTCTCATTATATATCCCATATATCCCAATAAAGGTAACGAAGTACGGTATTAAAATGGTATGAAAATTATTTTCGTGTAATTGTTATCAAAACTTAGCTTTCTACAAAAAAAAGTTAATCATAGTTGCAGTTATTAATTACCTTAAAGCTGAAAAAATTCAAATCTTCAAGGAATAGGTAGGTTCGAATAAAGGTCGTATTTACCAAAAAGAGTTAAAGACAAAAAGGTCTTTTTTTAAAATTTTACACTTTATGGGTTGTTATTAATATCTAATAATTCAGAGAGTACTATTTATTATTTATTGCATAAGATACCAAATGATATTTCAAATCAAAATAAAATAATATCGTTTACTTTTTTACAATACATTCGAAGGACACCAAATCGAATCTTGGCTGATATTTCTACGTTTTGGTTTGTTTAGCAGTTTTCAAATATTTAGTATTATCACTTATTTTTCCATTAACAATTAGACAAACCAATTTTATTAATTATTTAATTAATTCAGTAGTAAACTGTGTATTGAAATAAATAATCAGTATTTTCCTTCGTTTGTAATACGTCGATTTCTTCTAGAGATTGAATGCAATTAATATTTTACAAATTTGAACTAAAGCGGTGTCCATCTTGATAATTATAAATGACTTTTGTGTTTTTTTTTTCATTTTTTATTCATTTTTTAAATTATTTTCTACAATTTACTTCTTAAATACATGAATAGTTAATAAATTTAGTTAGTCTGAAACAATTGATTAGTGACCCAGTTAGTGATTAAGGGAAATATTTAATAATAGGGGTTTAATTTGCTCTTCGAAGAATTGTTAAAAAATAATATATATAAATAATAACAGTTCGTTTTGATTTAAAACATTATTTGTTTGTTAAATTCGTGGTAATTAGACATTGATAACATCCCGTAAAGTAGATTTTTTTCAGAAAAATCCAACCAACTTGGTTGTTTTGCCATAAGAACATGAAAAACTAATATTAGGACTTTTATTCTTTTTTCAGAAAATTATTTTTTTTTGCGATTATGCCAGAAAAATCCACCTGGTGGCAAAGTAAGCAACCACAATCGCGTCACTCATAGCATTAGTGATAGCCAAATAGGTAGAGATAGAGCAAAACGCATTATATAAGAAAAAAATTATATTTTTTCAGCTTTAAGAGAGTTTAAACATTAAACATTTCTGTAGAAATCGAACTTTAAAATGTAATATAACAATTATGCCCTTTGATGGACATTTCAAATTTCCAGCACCGTCCGCTGCCCTGATACCTACCTCGTTGGCCTTACTGGGTCACGCGGTATATCTTACACTTACATTTTCTTCGTTAAAAGTTAAAAAATTTAAGTCTGCAATATGATATGAATTATTGCGCAATTATAATTAGTTAGTTAGATTAAGAAGAAAATGAAAAAATATTTAAAAGTTGTTAAAGTGGTGCTCTTTTTTCCATTATCCTTTGCAAAGGATAGTAGTTGATTCTTTCGGCATCATGCAGTCTCATATTTATTAAGGGTTTTAGAAATCTGCCTCTTGGGCGTTTGTCTTCTATTTTCTCTTCTATAATTAGTCGTTCCATTGTTTCTGATCTTCCGGTACAAAGAATTAAAGTGGCTACAAACTTTGTGCGCTACGGTGGTCATCGATGCTGCGGGTCAGGTGAATACCGCAATATGTTTTGACTACGAAAATATTAGATCAATAAAATCATATTAACTCAGTTTAGGAAACACTGACCCAAGTATGTAGAAAATTGATGATTTTAAAGAACTAAAAAGAATTTTTCGTGAAAGCCGAAAATTGTTTTTTTGTTTGCAATTTTTGCACTGCCAACCTTTTGAACTTTGTTTATCTCACTGAATAGAACTCTAGCTTAATTTAAGTGGTAATAATCGTTAAAACAGGTTATATCTTGACAGTGGTTAGTAATTCTCGTTCTCTGTTCATTCGTCTTAGCACATCTTCGTTGATCACTACGATCCGTCCATGGTATTTTAAGGATCCGTCTAAAGAGCCACATTTCAAAAGCTTCCCCTTCGCATGCTGGAGACCTTCAAAGTCCAGCTCTCAGCACCATAAAGTAGGGCAGTCAAAACATAGCATTGTGTTATTCTCCAGCGTGTTATCAGGTTAAGATTATTACTTGTGAGAAGCGACTTTAATTTAAAAAACGTGCTCCTGGCTATCTCTATTCTTGTCTTAATTTCTTCATCTGGGTCCCACTCGTCATTTAGGCAGCTTCCCAAATACTTAAAGCGGTGTACTCTCTCTATGGGTTGGTTATTAATTGACAGTGACGCATTGTTAATACCAGTTTTAGACATTACCATGAATTTCGTTTTACTGCAGTTTATTTTAAGTCCGTAATTTTCACTGATAGTATTTACTCTCTTTAATAGCTGTTAAATATCTTGAATGGTGTGGGCTAGTATTACAGTGTCATCTGCATACCGAATATTGTTTAGGATTTTCTCATTAATTTTAATTCCAATTTCGATGTCTTCCAGAGCCTCCTGGAAAATTGCCTTTGAATATATGTTAAACAGAAGCTTACACCCTTCATAATTTTGATTTTATCCGAGAGATGGTTATCACACTATATCTACTAAGCCCTATGGGATCACCGTTGGTACAGAAATGATCACCGTAGAAAAAAATTTTTTTTTGTCTATTTGTCCGTTCTCCGTTATCCATGCTCGTCTTTTGGTTTTTCCTGAATAACTTTCGAACCGTTGGAGCTACAAAATTGAAATTTGCCTCCTTTTTAACCCTCCACGAGGCACGTAAGCTTATCAGAAATGGCCCTGATCCGACGCCGGTATCCATCTTTTTTTCACGATTTTTGACTGTTTTTTGAACCTTGCTATGAAACACAATAAGTGTCCGAAATATGAAGCAATCGACTTCATATTTTGCACATATATACCGCTTTGCCCCGTGACGGAACTTATTGAAAATGGGGGGGGGGGCTGCAAGGGTCCACAAAAAACATCATTTTTCAAAAACTGTTTACGAGGCCAAAAAAATCATTGAAGCAGAAGATACGGCTCTGTATACTTTTATTTTTGACAATTTTTCAAAAATATACAGGGTGCGCCGCAAATTTAAAAAAACTGAAAAATGGGTCTCCCTATTATTTAAAATTGATTATAACTGAAAGACTATGACTCAGATCGCACTTTCTTTTATATTGCGATATAGCCCGCATAGACAGCAAAAACTTTTTTATTAAAAGTTTTCACTTATTGTACAGGGTGTTTCCGATATTCCGTGCGAAATGAGAAGTATTAAGTGTTCTAAATTTGCAGATATCAACTTCAAATTTAGCAGAAAAGTAAAAGTTCGTGTCCACATTTAAACTGTAGAAATTGGGCGCAATCAAATATTACCAAGTATTTTTTGAATATATTTGATTTTTTTTTTTTGTAATTTTGGATAATATTGGCAAACATCATGGAAACATTTCTCTATGTTCATATGTCATGGAGCACATATGCCCAGGGGAACAAATGGGCGCGTCTAATTACCGAATGTTGCATTCTGGGAAACAGCCATATGAAAACCGTATATGGCAAGAACTTCGTAAGGAACTCGATCTTAAAGAACGTTCCTGGGTGTATATTATATCTAGCAATAGTGTTTACAGCATTAATACCCAACCACCAAATGTTGGGCTGGACCAACGAATTTTTCCAATTTACCTGCTCCATCTGGTCCATGGGCTATGTAATACAGCTATGGATGCTAGGAATCGGTTTGATATTTTGCTTTCTAAGAGTGCTAAAGTATGAGTATAAACGTTTGTATCAGCTAATTATCGGATACCAACACTCAGACAATAAACGAGCAACGATACAAGACTGCATCCGCCTTTATCTAAAGTTGTTTGACATTGTCGGTGTGTTTAACGAATTGTTTGGATTGCGATTGTTTATAATATTATGCATTAGCGCTATATATCTCTTCGTAAGCGGTTGTATGCTTTTGTTTTATTTAGACAGCACCGAAATCCTTTCAATGGTTAATATCGGAGTAGCTTTCGTTATAAGTTTGGTAAGTATATTTTGTAAAAAAAAAAATGCAATAAGTCTCGTCTTCTCTATATAATTTTGAATCATGCAGTATGTAAGAGTATAAGTATTCCGGAACTTGAGGAAAATTATGCTGTATAATATTGGATTTATTGTGGTTTCAGTATGGACCAGTGTTGATATGTTACTACTGCGACTCCATAGTTAGAGAATCGAACAAAGTGAAATCTGCATGTTTTCGGTTGGAAAATCAAAATTCACTAGAGGAAAATAGCGAGCTGCAAAATCTTATTCATATTTTGGATCACAACAAAATCACCTTCTCTGCAGCCGGTTACTTTAATATAAATCTTACGACCATGAGTGCCATCTTGCATACCGTGGGTGTGTATTACTTAGCTCATCTGCAATTTCATCATTGAACTTGCGAAGATCTATATCCATGTAAAATATTCGTTTGTTAATGAACAAAGAAAACTTACTATGTAAACCTTTTATTTAAACATTAGAATCTATGCATATTTTCCACGTTAGTTTGTTGTAATTTTGTAGTTATTTATCATAACGGTATATTGTAAGTGCAGCACTGCGTGTGCTCTACTAGATTGCTCAAAGAGATAAGCTAATTTGTCATTTAAAACAATTATTATTATATTTTTCAAAGTTTCATGTTTCGGCTACGCAATGTTCCTCCAGTCAAAACATAGTGAATATGGCTGACAAAAAGTATTGAACGTGGTGCGGAAATTCGTGCCCTTTAACATGATATTTTGGCTTTAAAAATCAAGACATCATATTTACGCCAATCTTGATAAACTTCACCGTCGAAGTGGACATTGGATGAAGTTTACACCAATTGAAGATCGGTTCATATTCGTGATTTGGATGGTATATCTCAAATCTTGGCTTGCGATGGACTCTCCCCCAAAAAGTAATTTGATCTCTATTGTTAATGAACGACAAGACAGAGGCGAGTTACCAAGTTTCGGCAGATATCAGTGTCAGTGTTGGGTAATTTGTTCTTCCGTGAATTCCAAAAAAGCTTCTTAAGAGAACATCATCTGTTAGTATGAATGTGATTTTTGTTATACCTAAACAAAACATAATATAATATTTAAAAGTCCGTCCCGGATTCTCTATGTCATTGCCGTCAGCAGTGCAGCATGTCTGAAACTGGCAAATTTTATAGGAGCTGCTGGAGTGTTTAAAGAAATCTCTGAAATAGAGTACTTTTGCTTTTGCGACCGGAATTTAGATGTTCTTTTGGTACTAAACCAGAGAATTAAACACAGAATTTGAAGCGTCAATAAAGAATAATATGGAAGTGGATCATAAAGTGACACTTTCCGCGGGCTTGATTCGTGAATAATTGATGAGATTTTATTGGTCTGTAAAATCGTGATCCTCTAAGAAATATGGGTAATACATAGCTATCTAAGAAGGAAAGATAACTGAGTAAGATTTCAATTTCATTTTTTTCAACATAAATAATTCTGAAATAACCATAACCCTTTTTGCTAATGAATGTTCCATCGACTGACTGACTATATGCAGCATTCTTTATAATAAACAAAATAAGTATTCGGAAATAAGCGAAGTTTTGTAGCAAAAACGTAAGTAAATCGAAATCTTCACACAATAATATCCTTGTAGCCACCTTAGTTTAGTTTTTCAGTCCTTATAGCGAGTTTAGTTGACATTTATCAAAAGCCAAAGAGCGTAATCAAAATTGCAGTGTTCGCGGTATTCGTTTTTGAGTTTGCCGAAATACTAACACGACACATGCTGTTCGATTGCTATCAAAAAGATTTCCATTGAAATACGGCGGGGCATCTCTATAACATTACCCGCGGTCTCCAAAACTCTAATAAAAACCTTGTTTTCTGGGAACAAAAGTTAACATCTAACTTAGATTTCAAAAAAAGGTCAAAAAATAAAAGTCTTTTTTCTAAACCGTTGTCTTAGCTCCGGTTTATTATCTAGTTCAAATTCCGTCACAACAGAAATCCTCTCTAGTTGTAATTAATATATTAAAGTTGAAAAACACAGAAAAGGCTGTGAACTTTTTATCAATTTTGAAATAATTTATAGAAATTAAGTTTTGTTTGGAGAACAGTAATCAACTTCAATTTGCTGTACTATAATCCGCCTTGTATAAAGTTTCTCTCGAAGCACAATTTTGGATCAATATTTTAAACACCAGTTCCATTTATTTAAATGACTAAGTAAAGCAAAACACCTCTGACTTAACTAAAATTGTTTCATATATTATCTATATGTATACCCGTTCAATTATTTAAGTTAATGAGCCTCCAATCAATAGAAACGGATACGTGAACTACCTGTATTTGCGGAGTTATATGGCACCAAAATTGTTTTACTATTTGCAAATCTTCTGGATTCCCCTTGCGTCGGTTTTTGATGAATGGAATTTGCTCACGTTTCGCCAATCTTCCTATTGGCTTCTTCAGGACTTGACTGAAACTTGCTCGTATTCTACTCTGTACCCACTTATATATTATTTGGCAGGCTTCATGAACTTTTTGGTTAGTTGGGTCGTTCTGTTTACAGAAAACCTACACACACAGACTGATACCTTAATGCATTGCCACATCACCACCCGGGCCAAAAACCATTATCAACTGTCTTGCTTACAACTCAACAATCCCAACCCGAGTCACTGAACCCAGAATTAAAACACCTGATGTCTGCTCTTCTCTAGAGATATTAAGCGTTCCATAACAAAATATACCTCACCTCAACCTTCCAATAGCAATGACGCCGAAAGCAATCCCACACTTGCCACTGTTGTCCTTCCTTACATTCAAAACATATCAACACGTATCAAAAATCTCTCAACATCTTCGATCCGTCAAAGACCAAATTCCGTTTGAAATGCCAGGAGTTTACAGCATTCCACGCATATGCAGAAACGAATATATTAAAAATATCAATTAGGTGCAAAGAACATGAATGAGCCTTAAGACTATGACAAATAAAATCAGCAGCAGTTGCCGAACACAATCACGAAACTCTTATTCGATAAAACTAAAATTCTTGCATGTAATCAATTCTTTTACCAACAAAAACTCCTAGAATCTATAGAAATTTACTACTCAAGTCTTTGCATTTCACCAATATGGGAATCAGCAATCCGAGACAATGTTCATGCCCCCTGAACCAATATATAAGCAGGTCAGTTTCAGTTAAGCTCACAAGAGGAATCCAGTAGATTTGTAAATAGTATGACAATAGTCTGTGGAAGTTTCTTTGAAAAATTATCAAATTTGTTTTGTCGATTTAGCTCAAATGATTTTATAATCGAACTTTTTCGGGATTACCATTCAGAATTTCAAACGACAAATAGTTATTAAAAAGCAACTGCACTTTTTTTTATTTGAGTTACTTTCCTACAGTCTTTTTTTCTTTACAATAATCTGTTTTTAATTCATTGATCATTGTAAAAATAGATATTATTTAACGCAGTATGTCAAGAAAAGAAAGGGTGTTCTCTATATAATTTTGAATCACCCAATAAATAAGTAAGTATACCCGAAGAAACGGACCCACTATTTTGAAGTAAAGTGTTTGCTTGCTATTTGTTTGCCATGAAAACGTTTTATTTAATCTTGAGTATTATACGACCAAAAATATAGTGCTTTGTCGTTCTAAGTATTTTACAGTACCGCAGACCTTCGCAGGACCGTGGCAAAAGCCATCCCAACAGATGTTTCTTCTGCATTAAGTAGATCTCGACTATTTGCTGACCAGTCACTGAAATTTTGCTTATTTACGGTACCCGAGAGGTGAAAGTGAGCTTCATCGCTAGACATGAATACAGCGCCTCTGGGAATGCTTTGAAGAATATCCCGGCATAAATTTATAGGGGTTTCAAAATCTCTTGCGCTTAATTCCTGGACTACCATCATTTTGTACGGATGCATTTGGAGTGAGTGGTGTAAAATTCTTCGAACACTTCTATCAGCTGCATGCTTACGAGCTGAACGCCTTGGAGACTGTGGTACGGAAACTCTTACTGCATTCACATTTTCCGGTGTTCTTACTGTTCTTGGTCGGAGAGTAGATTTTCGGTTAAGCGCAGAAAATGTTTCCCCAAAGTGTAAAACCCACCGACGAATTGTTCTTCCATCCGGAACCGCGCCATGCCGACCAACATCAAACTGAAAGGCGCGCTGCGTCGCTATTATAGATTCCCCATTTCTAATAAACTCCTCGACAACGAAAGCACGATGCACTCCAAGCCATGTCGATAACTGAAAATTGCATACTTTTGTCTGCCTAACGCGAGTGCGTACACAGTGTTGCCGGTTTTACAAACCGAACAACCACTATTTGAAATCCTGCCAACCTTTTTGCCGCATCCTGTATATTTAACCCGATTGAGATGATTTGGTCTGAGTTGAAAGCGCAAATAAGGCTGCATAAACTGCACCAAAATTTAGTGATAGTACCATAAACGTAATTGGGTAAGAGATAGCTAAAATATCAGTAAAAAGCTTGTCTATCTGTGAGAAACGAGTAACATAGGAAGAAAATATTTATCGAGAACGATTAGTGTCGGAGTTGATCTAGGTGACAGTAGCGATAGTGACAATTTTTTAAGTGACTGATACTTTATTATTATTATATTTAATTTAAAATTAATAATTTTAATTTAATAATTTAAATTATTACTTTGTACTAATTTTTTGCTCGGCGAATAAGATTGAAAACATACTTATATCTCGCGTGTTAGTGTAGGTAGATAAATTCCTAGGACGAGGCTGATAAGTTTTGGAGTAATAAGCAGTAGGCACAGTTAATCACGGGGTCGGTTGTAAAAACACAATATTTCTAGTCACGGTATAGCTGCGCATATTGCCATAGTAAAAAAGGCGATTCCTTGAGATTGAGAAACATATTTTTACTTTGTTAGAATAACTCAAATGCAAGGACTAAAAGTACAGGATTTAATAATTGAAGAGTTTCCAAATCGTTTAAAATTCTCAACCAAATTTTGGACAAAATTTTATGGTCTGACGAGGCAACATTTTCAGAGATAAAGCTTTGAACACTCAAAATATTAAAATAAGAACAGCAATATGTATCCAAAATAATAGAAATATGTTTGAGAACTTAATGTAAATTAGTAATTTTTACTGTTGTCCGTTCAATAGTGAATAATGAATTTAACTTACCTCATAATATTATTCTAACTTCTAAAAGGGGACACATTTTACAGGAGCTGCCTTCAGAGCGTTTGAAAAATTCACTAGAAGGAAGTGTACTTTTGCTTTCACGACCGGAATTTAGATTTTATTGGCTTAGTTTCATTATTTTTAGTAAATAAACATTAGTTAATTATGAATCCTATTTAGAAGATTTAAAAGAAGTATCAACGAACCTTACAGTAACAGATGCTAAAAAGAATTAAATAGGTACTCTGTAAAAATCCCATTACCCATTGAAAACAAAATTAACTATAATTCTCAAAGAAAATACACCATGATTATGAATATTACTTGGTGCATTTTTTAGTTCAGCTGACAAATCCCCGAAAACAACAATACAATTTAATATTTACATTTACTTGTCCTTTGCAACTTTTGTAATCACTTCTGTTACACTCCTATGCTTTTTTTTTCGTCAGCGTGTGGGTATTTTCTTTCTGTAAGGGAATAGCTCATTTCTCCATTCTCCTGGGCCTATCAAGCTGATAACTCTTCAAAATTTCTAAAACACAAAGGAGATACACGATGACTGAATAGTGTGTGAAAGTGACATATCTGATTCATTACTTGTTTTAGAAAAAAATATTAAATACGTAGATAAGACTAAAAGAAACAATTTAAAATGATTTTCAAATATACATGGCGATCCATAAATGTGTTTGAACCAAATGTATATTTTTAAAAGCACAAGTAGATACTCCCTTGTATGCTCAATCACCCAATGTAAGATTACTGTCTATACCAAGCGTTTTCGGATTTATGGCAATTTTAGTACAGTACTTTTGGTGCAAATTTAATTTGGCCATGCAAATCTAAGTTGGTCATCCAAAAATAAATAAAAATTAAATAATAAATAATTATTTGAAACCTGTCAATTTTGTATTAGTTTTCTCAATTAATTTGTTGTTACTTGCTTAACTTGCAACTCAACCATGAATTTTTCGATGGAAGAAATGCTCTACATGATTTTCTTACTGGGATCTGGCGAGAAGAAGGCATTATTAACTACGAGAATTTACAAGCAACAGTATGCCGATGCAAGGCAGCTCTCTAAAAGCATACTTGAGAATTTGATGAATCATTTTACTCGAACTGGAAGTGTTGTTCATGGAAAGAACGAAAAAGTCAAGACTATAGTAAACGAGCAACGTGAAATTCAAGTTATACATATAAAAAATAAGATGCATCCTTATCATCAAAGTGATTATCAAAATTCGAACATTTTGTGAATGGGCACAAGAAAGAATTTTTTATCAAGAAGACTTTTTCGAATGTGTTAGTTACTGATAATTCGACATTCCGTAAAAACGATTGTGTTGCTAGGCATAATTTTTACTATTTTTCTGACAATAGTCATCCACACAGTCAGGAAAAATGGTCTTTAAATACTATATACTATATGCAATAAGAAATAACGTTGTGGTGCCTCATTTTTTTCAAAATACGGTGAATGAAAAAATTTACTTAGACATTTTAGAGCAGAGGTTGCAAAATATGTTAAGAACTATTCCAAACGAAGTGAAGCAATTAATGTGGTTCCTTTATGATGGAGCCCCTGCGCACCATGTCCATTAACTTACGAACTACTTAAATAAATTACTTTCTCAGCGGTGGATAGGAAAACATGGTCCTCTTAGGTGGCCACCTTGATCTCCTGATCTAAGAAAGAATTTCTGTGGAGATATGTAAAAGAACAGATGTATAAAATTGCATTACAACACAAGAGAACTTGAAGCAGAGGACAAGAGAAGCCTTTCAAAGTTTTAGTCATGAAATGCTAGCGAATACTGCCCAAACGTTTAAAAACCGTGTTAGAATGTATATCCAAGTCGGTTGGAGACATCTCGAGAATAAATAAAGTGAAATTTAATTAGACAGTTCTTTTTTGTTTTGTAGTTTTGTTCTTAGTTCTTATTTCCGCATTACATTTTGTATTAACATGCAACGAATGAAAGAATTATACTTAATTCGTCTCTGTAGACTTTTCACGTTCAAGTTATACTTTATTTTGTTCGTAGAAATGTGTATACCTCAAAAAATACTGTAGAGAATGCATAATAAAATTAAAAGAGCATTAATAGGAGTAATTAATTCAAGTATAAGAAATTAATATTTTGCATAAACGATCCGAACTTCGAACGTACCACTTTATAAAATTGTTAGAAATAACAACGCAACATTGGGTGAATGAGGATAAATAGTATACCATATATTCCATTCGAAAAATATAAGGTTGAATCACCCTGCATAATTAAAAATAATTTTAAATTGTTTCCATTAGCCTTATCTCTAACTTTTGTATTTAACATTTTTCTCTAAAACAAATAATAAGCGAAATATATTACTTTGACGCACAATTTGGACGATAAGTTATAATAAGTTAAGTTATAATAAGTAATTAAATTAATTAAGAATATACGGAAGGGAAAAGAAGTCTTGTTTGCGCATACTGGGCAGATGACAGACCGAGTTCTTTTGAATCCTTCAGATGTATATCTTGGTATGTGTGTTTTGTTTTTATATTTCGGTTTTTTTTGAGGTACTTAAAAATTGCACGTCAGTTTACTCCTAAAAGTAAATAAAATAAAACATATTAATTATAACCTAAAAATATCAAATAAATATAATATACTTACTTCTCCAGTTCCATATTAAGGGCTTAAAAACCAGAAATACGAGTACATAAAAAAATGCTTTAACAACTCAATACGTGGCACCTTAAACTCAATTTCGAAGAATAATTAAAATGAAAACAAGACTAATTATAGGCCGGCTGAATTAACCGAATTCAATGGATTCTGTCGATGTTGTCGTTAGAAAATTAAAGTATGCTCGCAACGGGGAAAACATTACTTTCAAGTTTTCTTCGTTTCTAGGTGTTTCTTAACAATAAATAAAACTACAAACAACTCAACTCAACTCGTCCTTGGACTTTTGGTGGTCCTTCATCAGCAAGCTAACCAGTTATCAAAATTGCAGGGTTTGCGGAATTTGTTTTTTAGTTTGCCGAAATGTTAAATAAAATTGATGACATGATTTTCTGGGAGCGAAAGTTAAGTTACATCTCACACTACATTCAATTCGGTTTATTACGATGAACACGAAAATCCTCTGTCGTTGCAATTAATATGGAAAAGTCAGAGATTAAGAAACACAGAAAAACCTGTAAAACTTTTCACCAATTTCGGAATTATTTTACCAAATTAAGTTTTATTTCGAGAACGCTAAACAACTTTACCGTTTCCATAGAAACTAAGAAGAAAGTGTTATGCAGGGAGTATATCACTATTTACTAACTCTGGAGAAGCAAACAGGATGACGAAAAATCAACAACCGACGCAGAAAGTGTTAAGCAATTATTTAAGCAAGATTCTTGTGGAAGGGGGTGCACTGCATGATAAGAAATAAACACCTCCGTTGCGTTCTATATAAGTTCAAGTAAATCCGTGGATCTATCATCCAGATATTTCTAATAGGCCACTTACTACATAAGCCAGCCTGTATAAAGTTTCTAAGATCAATACTTTGAACAGCAATTCCATTTATTGAAATGGCTAAGAAAAACAATCCATTTTATCTAATTAAAAATATTTTATATATTGTGGATATCTACATATGGCATAATGATCCACCTGTCCAATTAGTTAAGTTTCAATCAATAGAAGCGGATACGTGGCTGTACGGTCATTATTTACGTCGTTATGTGGCACCAAAATGGTAAGAAAAAGATACTGCACCTGATAGTAATTTCGGTGCAGTTATGCCTGGTTTTAATCGGATTTTTCTACAATATTACAAAACTGCAAAATCTTGCATACGGTCCATCCGGATTGGTGTATATTTTACTGCTAATGTTGGCGAATGTCCTGCAATTATTTCTCAATGTTCATATATTATGGAGCACATTTGCCCGTAAGAATAAATGAGAACGTATGTTTAATGAATGCTGTACTTTGGGGAGGAAGCATACGAAAACCGTATGTGGCAAGAACTTCGATAGAAACTCGATCCTAAAGAACATTCCCGGTTCTACATTATTTGTAGCATTAATGTTTCTAGTAGCAAGGGGCAATGAGGAAATATTTGGCTGGACCAACGAATTTTTCCTATATATCTATATCATCTTTTTAATGGGCTATTTAATACACCTATGGATGCTAGGAATTGCTTTGATATTTTACGTTTTAAGAGTGCTGAAGCACGAGTACAAACGTCTGTATCGGTTAATTAGCGGGTATCAATACTCAAACAATAAACAAGCAACGATACAAAACTATATCCGCCTTTATCTAAAGTTGTTTGAAATTGTCAGTCTCTTTAACGAATTGTTCGGATTGCGATTGTTTTTAAAATTATGCATTAGCGCTATATATCTCTTTGTAAGCAGTTGTACGCTTTTGTTTTATTTAGACAGCAATAACACTGTTACAATGGTTAATATCGGACTATCTCTCTTTTTCAGTTTGGTAAGTAGTTTCGTCGAAAGAATAAATGGTTTAGAGTTTTCTCGAAGTGACTCTGTTTTCTCTATCCCTGTTTTTATCATAATTTGTTTTTAATTGATTGAGATAACACAAAATTTCAAAATTAATCAATCGAATGTATGCTAGGCCAGAACGTGAGAAACCCATGGTTTTTTATAAAATTTGATTTTTTTTTCGTTTTCAGTGTGGACCAGTTGTTACTACTGCGACTCCATAGTTAGACACAAATTGAAATCCGCATGTTTTCGGTTGGAAAATCAAAATTTGCTAGAGGAAGATAGCGCGCTGCAAAACCTTTTTCATGTTTTGGATCACAACAAAGTTTTCTTTTCAGCAGCAGGTTACTTCGAATTAAATCTTACCACGATGAGTGCCATTTTGCGTACAGTCTTTGTGTACTACATATGTATTCCAAAGCATCCGTAAATTGGAAATTAAACACAATATACGCCAACAAAATAGTCTTGCTAATACTTTGTTAAACATTACCCATAAAATAACAAGCAGTTTTTTTTCACCATGGCGATATGGTTTGTAGGAAATGCCTGGAGCTGGATTTTCATAGTATATTATGCAACAAGTGCGGTAAACGGCATTTGACTCATGAGTTTATTTGACACGAGCGAAGCGCAGCGGAGCGACTTCTTAAAAAACCAGTGAGTTAAAAAGTTTACCGGTGTTGCATACTATACTTTTTCTACGACCGTTAGTTTTTGGTTACATTTTCGCAAAACAACACCAATACATTCAATGACATGCCCGTCAGAATTGACAAACGTCAAAATTCAAAGCGTGGGAAATATCTCCAAAAACATCCCATTGATCCCAAATACGCGCGGTAAAATCCCGGAAATGTCCGAAGTGGTTCGGATTCATGGGAAACGCTTCCCGCACGCTAGATCGGTGGGTAATTAGGTATTTTACAGACGGGAGTAGAAAAAGTAAAAGTGCGGGAAGCGTCACTTTACCACGTCAGTTTCGTTTCCCATGAATCCGAGCCACTTCAGACATTTCCGGGATTTTACCGCACGGATTTGGGAGCAATCGGATGTTTTCGGAGATATTTCCCACGCTTTGAATTTTGACGTTTGGCAATTCTGACGGTCATGTCAGTGAATGTATTCGTGTTTTGCGAAAATGGACCCAAAAACTAACAATCGTAGAAAAAGTATAGTATGCAACACGTTCGATAAACTTTTTAACTCACTCGTTTATTAAAAACTCGCTTCGCTCGTGTCAAATAAACGCGTCAGTCAAATGTCGTTTACCGCACTTGTTGCATAATATACTATAACTTGACAGTTCCAAGTCCAAAGTTCATTTGCTGTGTGTTTGTGTTTAGTATTATGAATTATGCATTTTTAAACAACGTTCAGTTGTGTTTTGTAATGTCATTATGAAAATTTTACTTATCTCTATCTTATCTCTCTCTCTAACTTATCTGTCTCTCTAACTTATCTCTATCTCTAGAAGGAAAAACTAACCTACGCGTAACGAAAATGGTTAGTTTGGAAGGATTGCGGATACGCGGACTTTCTAAAATGCATTACCGCCTTTAAATTGCTAAAGAACGAATTGTTCGATATTCTTTGCTAATATTTCTCGAAAAGTTCGTAGATCAAATGTTTTGTTAAACTAGGTTATAAATAATAACTTGAAGTTTTTCAAGTCAATGTTCATCAATAGAACTGCTTCTGAGTCCTCGAAACGCAAATAAAGTAATCGTTATAAAGTGGAATGTATTTATGGCTGGTCAGTTTCAATTAGAAAATTTAGTTACACAATAAAACGGGTGACTGCAATCGATTGAGCCAGATTTTTTTCGTCTCGCCTGGCTTTACAACACTCCTCGTTTATGTGTAGTGGCGAAATCGGAAACATCGCTATGCGGTTTTAAATGAGGTTTTCAATTCGAAACGACCAGTAGCTTCGTCGATATATAAAAGCCCACTACAGGCCACTCAAAACCGCGGGCACCGAAAAAACTATTGAAGTTAATCCAAAAAACAGCATTTTGAGATTTTGCTCATTCTTAATGCTAGCCGTTTTGTTTATCTATATATGCAAGGCTGAGCAAGATTGAACAGTAATACATTACAAATGCATTCAACGTAAGTTTTGATTAGTTTTTAATGAAAATTGTCAAATTTTACATCGCTTTGGAGTAATGAAAAACTATCGAGTTTTTGCAGCCGGAATTTATTTTGCCTGGAAGTAATGAGGGAATACGTCAGTATATGCCACACTATAAAATTATGTACAACCTAAAACACCAATTCGTATATTGTCAAATTGTAAGAATGATACTGGAATGACTAAAAGTTTGAAACATTCATGTCTTCGATAGGATTTATATTTGTATTATATTAATTTATAGTGAAAAACATAAATTCAAAATGAAGATATCAAATAAATATATGTAGGTAGCAAAATATTTAAGGCAGAGTTTATTTTGTTTAGTTTAAAAGTTTTCAACTTAGCAAAATTGTCTTTCGTTTTACTCAAACCGTCATGAATTTTGTCTTTAATGCTATCTTTTTTTTGTTACTTTTGGTAAGGTCGAATTTGTTTTCTCATTGAGTAGAAATCTAGTTGAATTAGGGAGGACAAGCACAAAATGTTTTATCCTGTTAAAAAATGGTAGACAAATATAACAAAAAAGAAAATTTTGACCCAGATCCTTGAAATTCACAACGTAAGGTCTGTGCCTGATATATTTGGATGGTAATAAAGTAATATGCCGATTTAGAGTGTCGCACCTTTTAGAACAATTTCTTAGGACAAACCACTGGTTTAAACTTGAGAAAAATTCACAAACCTATTTAAAAAACAAAATTTTTACGTAAGAAGTGATTGACAAACGTCAAAATTCAAAGCGTTTCACCTTTTCCCACAAAATCTTTGGTCGGCTAGTAGTAATAGTATATTATGCAACCGCTATGGTAAATGGCCATTGAGTCACGAGACTTAAAAAGTTTACCAAACGTGTTGCAGTTGTGCTGAAATTTTGAATTAATTTTTTTCTGGTATTTTTTGATAAGGCATCGAAAAATTGCTGCCACCCCATATTACAATGAAATATTAATTAATAGCTTTTGCCATTCGAAGTTCCGTTAGCGCCTTCTTTATTTTTTTAAAAAATTGTTCAGATGTAGGCGACGTTTTCTAGCTACGGTAAACTTTATTTAGCTCCGCTGACATATTTTATATATTTGAATATTACGATTGATGATTATTCTGAAGTGAACAAAATTTAAAACAAATAGAAATCTACAAACGTTTATATCTTTTTTACGTAAATTACAACTATAAATATCAATTAAAATTTGTCCAAAATTGAACAGTCATAAAAATTGTTGAGCTCGTGGCAATCGATTTTCAGTTTCTCGAAATTTTATGTAAAATTAATGACGACCGCACTAGCTGGTTGATTGACATCCAAAAAATTTTCGCAGGAATAGAATGAAAATAAAAATTTTATCTTTGTCTTCTTCTTTTCTCTTCTTTTTGATTTTCATTAACTTTTTTTATGGCGTTATTGAATTAAACGAAACGTCATAACTAAAGTTCATCATTTTTGACAGAAACGGATGCTCCTCGAATTAGCTACGCTATGTGATTTTTTAAAGAACACCACAAAACTGGCTCTCACAACTTGGCTCATTTTTTTAATATCTTACTTAAAGGTCGAGGTTTCACAAAAAGGAAGACAGAAGACAATTTCCGCACAATTGCTTTGAAGAATACGGTACTGACTATTTATGAACATACTCCTTAGGAGGCTTTTGAAATGCGAATATGCTGTGGGCATTATAACAGAAGCTCAGTAGGACTTTCGCAAGGCAAGGGGTTGCATTGACAACATCTATACGATTTCATATATTCCATAATATTTATAACAGCAAAGATCCATGACTGGCTGGATCATCGAATACTTCCAATACGTCTATAACCTATTTTCCAGAGATAATGTTTACTACACTCTTTTAAGGTTAATATCGGATTATCTTCAGCTATGAGTTTGGTAAGCACACTGTTATACATTTTACTAGGATAATTTTTTCATAGTCTCTTTAATTATAATAATTTGTTTTGATTGTCTTTGTAAAAATAGTTATTATTTAACACAGCATATAATAATAATAATTTAATGTATTATATAATTTTAATTTTAATTTACAATAATCTGTTTTTGGCAACAAAATATTTTTGACTGTCGCTTTAAAAACCGCACTGATCAGTTTGATAACTATAAAATAAAAATAAGTAAGTAAAGCTACGCTCGAACGAAACCAAGGCATTATTTTTAATTAGAGGCTCGAACAAGTTGAAATCCGCATGTTTTCGATTGAAAAATCAAAATTCACCAGAAAAAATAGCGAATTGCAAAATCTTTTTTATAGTTTTGAATTACAACAAAGTTTTCTTTTGTGCGGCCGGTTACTTGCTTACTAAATGCCATCTTGCATTTCGTGGGTGCTCATCTACAGTGTCCAGGGTAAACTTAAAGAAGTGAATTTTAAACGTTATTTATCATAATATAGTAGATTGTACGTACGGCACTTAGGAAATATATATAAAAATAAAAACATTCTGTCATTGAAATTTTTAAATCGACTGCTAATTAGGAATATATTATATAAAAAAGTCATTGTATTCTGCGCAATAATAATTAGTTACATTAAGAAGAAAATGACAAACTAAAAGTTTTTAAAATGGTGCTCAAATCTTTGTTCCATGTACAAGGAATTCACGTGGCTACATGCTTTATTCACTGCGGTAGTCATCGATGGTGGCCCGCAACTGAATACCCCAATACGTTTTGCCTATAAAAACAATACATCAACAAAATCATATTAATTTAGTTGACGAAAAACTGACCGAAGTATGTAGAAAATGGACGGTCTTGAAGAACTGTGGAAATGCGGGCCTGCTAAAATGCGTCACCGCCCTTAAATTGGTAAACAATGACTTGTTCGATATTCTTTGGTAATGTTTTTCGCAGATGTACAGCAGTATAGTACGTAGATCGAATTTTTCATAAAACTGGGTAATAAATATATGACAACTTATGAAGTTGTTTAAGTCGCTGTTTTCCACGTCCCGGATTATATCCACCAACCATTCGAACTGCTTTTGCGTCCTCGAAACCCAAATAAAGTATACCTTGAAAATTGTTTTGGTTAGTATTGAACATTTGTGCTTCGAAATATGGAAGGTCCAAAAATCCTTGAATCTGTTTGAACAGCGGAAAAAGTCTAGGTCATGATAATATATATGCTGAAGTTCTACATCAGACCGACATTAAACAGCTCACATATCTCTTTAACGTGATATATGATTCTGGCCAAATTTCGCAAATCCTAAAAACTGTGAGACCAAAGACTCATAAGCTTAATGAATCACGCACTTAAAGCGTTCCTTCGAGTCAACTATTCTAGAATATAGAGAAAGTGTGAAGAGATTAGTTCGGCTTTATCAAAAGTCTTTGCACTAGGGAAGCTCTCTTCTCCGTGAAACTACTTGTGCAAAAATGCTATGATCAAAGGCAAGATGTTTTCATCTGCTTTATTGACTATCAGAGGGCCTTTGATAACGTGAAACAGGAACCGTTGGTGGAGAGACTACGGGAGATGGGCATGGATGGCAAGGATATTAGAATAATTAAAGACTTGCAATGGCAGTAGTTCGCTGAGATTCGTATTGATGGTGATGGGGAAAGGGAGACCTTCAGCGTATTGAAGGGAGTTCGGTAGGGATGTGTACTATCACCCATTCTGTTTAACATCTATGTTGAAAAAATCTTTCAGATTGCTTTGGAGGATGAGACACGAAGTAATAAAGTCAACGACATCCCAATAAATAATATCCACAATTCTGGCAAACAACCATGACGACCCCCAGATCCTGTTAAATAAACTAAACGAGTGCTGAGAACAGTTTGGGCTTCAAATCAACGTCGCAAAAACAAAAATGATGGTGCTCAGACACCAGTACAACACCCATCTTCATATGAATGGAACGGGCAGCAAATTTTTCTTATCTTGGCGCCTCCCACAATGAAGGGTGGGAATGCGATGAAGAAGTTAATAGAAGAATTAGCCGAGCAAAAACAACATTCTTTAAAATTATGAATTTACTCCTGCATAGAGATATACCGCTACACACCAGGATACGGGTAATTCAGTAATCCAGCTGGTGATGTATGTCGCGGAGACTTGATCACTTAAGGTATAAGCAATAAACAGAATCGAGGCATTCTAAATGTGGACACTGCGCCGATTGCTGCGCATACCCTGGACGATAAACGATAAAGTCCTAAGAAGAGCTAAAGTAGACAGGCAATTAATGGATACCGTAAATCAACGCAGGACATATATTAAGTGGGCCTCAACACTCAATACTCAGGTTGATACTACAGGGGAAAATCGACGGCCGACGAAGACCGGTGCGAAAACAACATAAGAAACTGGAGTGGTATAAGTGACGCCGCAACCATATTTCGATGAGCTGAGGAGGGCACCCTACTCATCTTAAAGTCATAATGTGCGGGATAGCTCATGGCACCCGAAGAAGAAGAGAATCGATTCCAATATATTGTGCTTTTCAAATCAAAATTTCTTTCTCTTTCATTAAATATTTTGGAAGCTAAAAGTTAACTTACTTAACTCACGTCAAATTAAAAAAAAAGTTTCATGTTTACGGTTAATCAATTTTCCTGCAGAGAAAAAGTAGTGATTTTTTTTTTCAAAGAAACTTCCACAGGCTACTGTAATACTTTTTATAAAACTTCTGGATTCCTGCTGCGTCGGTTTTTGTTGACTAACGTTTCGCCAATCATCCTGATGGTTTCTTCAGAGTTTGACTGAAACTGGCTCGTATTTTACTCTGTACCTTGTTTGTTTGAGGGGGGCGGAGCTAAATGAGGAGCATAAACACCGTTTCGGATGACTGATTCTCATATTGGTGACAGGTGAAGACCTAAGATTGTCAGGTTGCTTATAGATTTCTATAGACTCTCGGATTTTTCGTTGGTAGAAAAATTGATTAAATGCAAGAATTTTAGTTTTATCGAATAAAATTTTATGTCCGGTTTCGTTGGGGGTTCTTTCATGTTCTTTGAGTCTAGTTGATATTTTACGTCCGATCTCGCCAATGTATTCTTTGCCGTATATGCATGGAATGCTGTAAACTCCTGGCATCTCAAATGGAATTTTGTCTTTGACGGATCGAAGATGTTAAGAGACTTTTGGACAAGTGCTAAATCTGGTTTTGACGTTATATTTCTTTAGAACTTTTGATATGTGGTCAGTGATGTTTTGAATGTAAGGAAGGACAACAGTGCCAAGTGTGGTGTTGCTTTCGTTTTCATTGCTATTGGAAGGTTGTGGTGAAGTGTATTTTTTGATGGAATACCTAATATCTTTAATGTGGAAATTATTAAAGAGAACAGCAGAGGTAAGGTGTTTTAATTCTGGGTTAGTTTCACGGCTCTGTAAACAAGAGAGTTGATAACCCATGATTTTTGGGCCAGATGGTGGTATTTTCTGTAAACACAATGATCCAATGTTAAATCTGATTTTCTATTGATAAAAATATCTATAAATTGGAGGTTGTTATTAGTTTATAATTTAATTATAATAATAATTGTAATACGTATGTTAGGGTGGTATAGAGTTCAAATGTCTAGGGATTCTTGACATTAGGCCAAATAACAAAAGTAGCGTTTCCATGATTTTGGTTTTAGATGGAAGATTTCGAGAGCTTTCTTCTCATAAAATAAATATATTCGCGATGACTGGTGATAGTGGGGAACCCATAGCTGTTCCCGACGTTTGTTTAAAAATTTGCCCGTTTTAAGAAAAATATGTTCCAGACAAACATTTTTCGATTAAGGTGAGAAGGTTTGGTTCCAGATTCTCGGATTTTAATATATCTGAAATGATGGTGAGAGTTTCAGGAATAGGAACTTTAGTAAAGAGGGATTCTACGTCGAAACTAACCAGAATATCTTGTGTATCTAATTTTAATGCTTTAGTCAACAAAAACCGACGCAGGAGTTCAGATTTTTTTAAAAATTAAAAAGTGAATATAGCTGACGAAAAGCATTCAATGTGACGCGGAACTTCCTAAAATCAACAAAATCATTATATTCATTACCTTTCGACATGACATTTTGGCTTTGCTCCCCACGAATCCTACATCTTTCAATATACTGGCAAACGGCGTAACGCCAATGCCTCCTCCGATAAGAACGGACACGTCGTATTTACGCCAGTCTTGGTGACCTTCACCGTAAGGTCCGTCGAGGCGGACTTTGGATAAAGATTGCTCCAGGTGAAGGTCGGTGTCAAAAAGGTTTCGTATGTTGGTAGTCCACGGTCCGACAGCTCGAATGTGAACGGTCAAAGTATCTTCATGTGGTGCGGACGATAGCGTAAACGGATGATATTCGTGACTGTTCAGTTTGGTACAAGAAATTCGCACCCATTGGCCTGCTTTGAATTCAAAGTTATCCGGCTTGCGAATTTCCAACTTCGTAACGTCTAAAACGCCAATCTTACAGGAGCTGCTTTTTAGTGTTTGGGAAAACTCACTCGAAGGAAGGACTTCTGCTTTTAAGACAGGGATTTCGATTTTCTTTCGACTGGTACTAACCAGAGAATCCGTAACAAACAGGATTAAAGGCGCCAATATAAAATTATAGGCAAGTGGAGCCTAAAATGCACGCATAAGTATTCATAAAATATCTAAAGGCTGTCAAATTCTTCTTCGAAAATAGATATTTAAATACAGTCCAAAAATAAGTTCGCTTGTTATATACAGGTGCCTCAATTTTGTACGTTTCCGTGATCCCGTCGATATTTCATTTAAAGATTGAAGAAAATACTTATTTATTGAAAAAGTATAAGTATAATCATCAAATTCATCAACTTTTTGTGAAAGTCAAAAATTTGCAGTGTTAACCTTTCGAATTTCGATTATCCCACTGAATAGCAATCTAACCCTAATTTAGGTGTTGTATGGTACTAAGACAACATTTTTGAAGTATTTATGAAAAAATGCAAAATGATTGACACCTATAACAATACTGACTAAATCAAGTTAAACCACAAAAGCGAAAATTATGGTCAAATGGTAAGGGTATCTTTTATAAATAAAATGTGTGTATTTTGTGTGCCCAATTTCAATATTTTTTCTCTTACTCGTTTTCAAAATATCTAGAAAAATTGAAAATAGTTTTTGATATTACCACTTATCAATCATTACAAGGTTTCCGTTTTGGCCACAATTTGTGAATCACTATGTATAATTTTATAAATAAATTGACATTAACAACAGCCAGAAACCTAAGCAATTTTGCGGTAGTGGCCAGACTGACTCGATACATCAAAATGACTCAACATCCAGGGAAGGCAGCTAAATTTATGCAGCGACCATAATAATAATTACTAAATGGGTAGTGGTGAAATTATGTTTTATAGAGTTCTCCAAACGATAAACGTTTTTACGACATAATCCTCGCTTGGGTTTCTCTTAAAAAATAAATTCGCAATTCCACAATGACGTTCATGAACTGTACTTCGACTTCGTGTACACAAATGCTGAAAGCTGACGGATTTGTGTAGAGTTTCATCGGTGAGATTCCTCGATTATTATTAGTCAACGAAGTAAAAAATGTATTCGTACTTTAAAATGTTTGTTATAAATATAAATGAAGGAGTAAATTTAGCTATAAAACAATGTGAGAATATTTATAAAAAAAAGTTATTCTACATCAAAATAATCATCCCCCACATTAATAATGGCACTAGTCGAATTCTGTAAACATTTTCTTCTTCGATGACATGTTCTATACATTTTTGCCCCAGAACTAAATTTCGGTGAGGTGTTGTTTCTTCTGAAACAGGGTTTCAGCTCTCCTATATCAGATATTGGATTAAAATTGCAGTGATGAGGTGGAAGGCGGACAACTTCAACCCTCAAATATCTTGTCCTAAACTCTGAATTCTTCTTGATTCTATCAAAACTTGTCTCTTATTGACGGTTTTGTAATAAACACCAATTCTCGCAACTCATCATGTAAAGTTTTAATTGTTAAATCAATATTCTGCTGATAACGCATGGTGCATGTCAAGCATACTTTTTGGAACCCCACAATCTTTCCTCGTTTTTTCTTGGACATCATTCACAACTATGTCATTGTACTGCAGCATACGCTGTTTTAGTCATCTCGGACGTTAATTTTATGGCTCCAGTTTCCCCGGATGTCGATTTCAGAAACAGAAACACATTTAAAATTACAATTTCGTCATCAACCACAATCTCAACTTCTTCGTAGATGGACATCGCAAGTGAATAACAAATGTGAAATTTTTAGTATTTGGTAAGAAATAAATTGTAATAGCATGTATATTGTACCTCGATTAAAATGAGAAATAAAGACGAAATAGCTTCTGCTATAAAATCTATGCAACTTTCTGCTAATACAATGATGAGTGTAGAAATAATGAGCAGTGATATTTTTTTACAGTTTAAGAACTGACTTAGATAACTGTGTTTATTTTTCACTTGAACTGGATGAATCTACAGATGTGGTTGACAATGCCAAGATGGCTGTGTTCGTCAGAATGGTTTTTAGTGATTTTACAATTAAAGAAGATCTTTTGATGTTTATTCCACTGAAAGGACGCACTACTGGATAGAAGTTGTTTTCTCATTTAAAAAATATTATTTCTTTCGAGAAAATTCCAATATCGAAAATGGTAGGCTTGACAACCCATGGCGCTTCAGCGATGGTGAGTTGTGATAAGGCTCTGGTGGCGTTATGTCTTTAAGATAAATGTTTTCTGCGATTTCTCTGTTACCACTGCATTATCCATCAGCAAGCATTATGTGGAAATTTGCTGAAACTAAACAACGTTATGAAACTGGTGGTAAAAATTGTGAACAAAATTAGAGCTTAAGCGTTACAAAGAAGATTATTCAAAACCTTGGCCGATAAAGTTGGGTGTCAGTACGGGGACCTACTCCTTCATTCCGAAGTCCGATGGTTAAGTAGAGGACGAGTGCTGGTCTTAATCATGTCCATCTGGCATAGTTCAATTTTTTAAACAACGCGATGAACCGACTCCGGAACTAGAAAATTCAATCTGGCTTAGAGATTTTGGTTTTCTTGTGAACATTACAGAGAAATTAAACGAACTTAATTTGCAGCTTCTGGAGAGAGACAAAGAAATAACGAAAATGATTTCTGATATAAAAGCATTTATCAAAAAGCTGGAGTTTTTGGGAGCAAAACCTAATTAACACCGATGCCAAGCATTTTTCTATTCTTTCAGAAAAGATCTCAAAATCCATTAGGACCCTATGACAGCAAACATCATGTAGAAATAGTTTCTACCCTGAAGGATAACTTCAAAAATTATTTTAAGGATTTCAACGAAATGGCTTTAGTAGCGCAGTTTGTTGTTTCACTCTTTATGGAAATTGATATCCAAGAGTTTGCAACGTGTGTTATGCAGAACTTTGGCGAAGACATCGCTGCAACGGAAATGGAAGTAATTGAGTTTCTAAATGATTTAGCCTTAAAATCATTAGTCTCAACAACCAAATGTATCTGTCGTATTATAAGTAAAAACAGATATTCAGTTCTATGCCGTATTGCCTTGAAAGTGAAAGCATTATTCAGTTCAACCTATTTGTGTGAATCTTCGTTTCCCAATATGAAGTTTATTAAGAAGAAATATCGCAATCGACTTACAGATGAACATTTGGATAGTTGTATTCGAATGGCTGTAACAAATTGTACTGCAAATATTAAAAAAAATATCGATGAGCGTGAGTGTTCCCATTGAACGTGCTTTTTTATTTCTCAATGTTTATGTTCATGATAGTGCGTTACTTTTTTGTTGTTATTATTAACTATTTTTAAATCTTACGTGACATGCCGTTGTGGCTGGATAAAAGTTTGTGTTTATTTTTCAAACACCTTCGTTTGGTAGGTAAGAATGTAGTTGTGAACAAGTACGTACTAGTAATATTAGTTATTTTGTTATTAGTTTATTAGTACCTATGTATTATGTATTACCAGTTAAAGTTAAATAGTAAAATAAATACATATAATGATAAATTAACTGTGGATTATTTCATTTGCGTTGCGTTACGTGGCTTCCGTGTGGGTAGCTCACTGTTTATTCCAAAATTAACAAAATAGGTCAACACGTTGAAGAGGTTGGCGACCACTGTCTTAAACCTTTAAATTGGAAATCAGTTTGAGCTTTCTGTGTTTTTAATTTAGAGCAGCCTATCTAATGGGCAAATTCAACTTGAAATCGAGCTACCTCAAGTAGGGATTGTTTTAGGAAGATTTATAAAAAGCAGACAATTATGACTTAATTTAACAGTTTGATCAGAGGAAATTTGCCTACTCTTAAAATACAACACTCCGCACGGCACAATTCCTACCGGCTAATATCTTGTGGTACACGTGCTGAAAAGAATGGTCTCTTCCGCTTTACAACAGGCGGATCTTAAACTAATTCCGAAATCAAAACCATAAAAGGTTATAAAAACGGTATATTGTTTGGAGAACTTTAATACAGGTAGTAACCAAATCTTATCTGTACCTGTATGAGTCTACCGGAACCGTGAAGTATTATCAGGGCGGTATAAATTGGGTAAAGTTTATGGCTGTACCAAAAATAGTGATACAGCTTTCTTCTCACCACTGTCTGAGCGAATACGTACATAATTATAAACATCATGGTTAAAGCGATACCGGTTACGCCGGTAATGGTTTGAAAACACCAATAGTAAAATTTCGGCAACTCGTGAGTCCTAAAATAATGTCATAACGTAACACCAAATACAAAACTAACAGGAGAACTTACGCGTGAAAATAATTTCTAAACAAACAAGTCAAATCGTCTGCTGTTTGTGTCGAAATGTGATAAAAATTAAAAGCGTGTCCGACAATATGTATTACTGAAATTAAAAAAAGAAACAACGGTCTTTCGTGCGCAATAAATATTATGTTTTAATATTTATAAAATAAAAAAATTAGGTTTCATACCAGTAAAGACTGCAGCCCAATTGGCGATATACTTGTGTATTTCCACAACAGAGTCGAATGGGAAATACCTATTAGCTACGGTATCTCTCAAGTAAGTTATGGAGTTTCTGCACATAGTGACGAAAAGAAAACCATGAGTGAACATTATCGCTGACGCCGCACCTCTTGTAATCGATACGCCATACCCTGCAATTCTTCTCAACCCAGAGTGTTCAGCCTCCACCGAATAATCTAAAAAATCAAAAAGAACCATATTCATTTATTACACTGGTGTGAGTAGGACAGTGAACTCGATCTAAAATGAAATATCGATTTTGTTAGGCAAGTTTTATTTGTCATACAAGTTAATACTTTTTTTTTACTCTTTGAACAAAGTGGTTGTGATATACCGATCTAGCTTGCGGGAAGCGTCACTTTACCACATCAGTTTCGTTTCGCACGGATCGGAGCCACTTCGGACATTTCCGGGATATTACCGCACGGGTTTGGGAGCAATCGGATGTTTTTGGAGATATTCCCCACCACTTGAATTTAGTACGTTTGTCAGTGAATGTAGTAGTGTTGTTTTGCGAAAATGTACCCACAAACTAACGGTCGTAGATAAAGTATAGTATACAACACGTTTGGTAAACTTTTTAAGTCACTCGTTTATTAAACACCCGCTCCGCTGAGCTCCGCTAGTGTCAAATAAACTAGTGAATTAAATGTCTTTTACCGCACTTATATAATATATATAATATATAATATACTATTTACTACCGCAATCCTGCACATTTCTTAAAATGGTAACTTTTTGTGTTACATATGGCTGCGGTAATGGGGTATGGAGTGTCTTTAGAACCATTAAAGATAAACTTTTCTAAGTTTGAGCTACTTTTTTTATTAGAAATTTAATGATCCAACTTGCATATTTCCACAACTTTGGAAGTTACAGAGTGATTTTAAACTAAATGCATTTTCGAAAACACCCTGTGTCTCGATCGTTTCTTATGAGATTAAGAGGATAAAAAGAAGTTCTAATAAATATTTTTATGTAGAATTCATTGCTGTACACAAAAATTTCTTTTAGTGTTCCGTTTTTAAGGTATAAACATTAACATATCTGATAACTTAAATTGAACACGCCGTATTTTTTGTGTACTAGTGGTAATTTTTTCCTTTTCAATTCATCCCTTTTGTTTTGTCCAATTTAAATAAAATCAATCAATCAATCAATATGGGCCATAGTACAAGTGCCAAAATTTATTGGTGCTAAAGTTAATTACTCACTATAAGATGTATTGTTATTACATATCCGTCAAAATAAGTTTATTGCCATATTACCCGATAAATAATAACTAAGCGTTACTATTTACAAATCTTTTGGACTCCTCCTGCATCGGATGTTGATAAATCGAACTTGCTGACGTTTGACCAACCATTCTGCAGTTTCGGTTAAGCTCTGAAGAACGACGGCGAAACGACACAGGAGGAATCCCGAAATTTGTAAATACTATTACTGTGGAAGTTTTTAATTGAGTTACTATAAATAATATAATATAATATGAAGCGCTACCTTTAACGGTATGATTCCTTGAATTGTTTTAAGAAATTTAAGAGGTTTACGCGAACGTAGTACGTAATCGCATTATTTTTGATATACAGAGTATTAAAAATATTAAAGAAGGCTTTTCCTCATTTTTGATGCTTTAAATATGTTGTTGATTGTTTGATAGAGGTCAAAATACAATTTTGTTTAAGTAAAATTTTTGTTTTTTTATCATTATTATATACTAATTCCTTTTAGCTTTTAGCAAAATATTTATAAATTTACTGTTACAACACCAACAATATATTTATAGGTTAATAATAATTAATACTCATTCCCATATGATTAAATTTTGCATTACAATATTAAATATGAATAATGATGACCAATAACACAAATAAGAAACTTAGACTTAATGGAAAAGACATTTTTTTACACACAAGGCCCCCAAAATGCATTAAAAATAGCTGCAATATTAATATAATTTACACATAAACATCACCATTATAATTTTGATATAATTGGGTTTTAAAAATTTCGAATTTCGTGTGGAAAGAGTATTAATTTTTGTTGACATTTTAAATATACTTTTTGTATTTTAACAGTAAATTTATATTATTGTTAAAAAGATGAATATTAAAATAACTGAAATATTCCCAAAGATGCAATATTATGTCCAGTTTTTATTTCTTCTACTGATATATAGCTAGAAAAATTTCTTAAAAAATTCAGTTCAGAATCTCAGCGACAAACACAAGAAAAATCGGAACAAGGTGCATGGTGCTTTTAAAAATATTGCTGAAGAAATGGGTCTCGATGACATTGGCGAATTAAAAAAGAAAATCCATTGCAGTACTGACTGACTAGTGCACAATGGACAAATTTCGAGTGGCATTGTGAGTGAGAGGCAATGCGTCGGTTCATCAACGCGTGTTTTGGCTATTTTTTCTTGCAATCAAAGTAATGTTTGCATTTAATTTATTGCGAAAACACATAGCGCAAAAGGCCCTCTAGCGGCGACACCAGTAATCTGATTCAATCTGCTCGAGGCAGCGTCGATAGTCTAACAAGAGCCCTTTTCAAAACTCCAAGTTTGGGAAAATTACGTTTTAGTTGTAAGTTTTTTCACGACAATTACTTTTCAAAATAGAGCCGAGTGTCCACTTTAATAACATACTCTGACTATTTTTTTTTGTAAAATGGAAAAATCACTTCTCTATCAAGCCTGGTCGATTCTAGTTTAGATCGAGTTCACTGCGGAAGTGAGATACTTGCAGTACGCTCGTTCTGCAAAAATGCACAAGAGCACCATTGTATACAACGACAGCCAGAAGATTTCCCTGCATTTAATTTCGATGAAACGAAGTACCCTATTCCGGTACGAGAGGTAAAAAGATTGCTCCTTTTCATGATATTCGACTGCCTCTTCTTCTTGCTTCTGATCGATTATTCTGCTCGAATGGTTAGCGGCAATTCCTTGAAATCGGCTTTCAATTTCGCTTCTGGACCTAAGCGGAAATCACAATTCAGCAAATCGGCGGAATTTTTCAAGAAATCTTACTCGTATATATTTTCCATTGTTTCTTTGGCAGTATACAAAAAGATATTCGGGTTACTCAGTTTCAACCCTTGAAAGTCCAACCTTGCGTGGTTCAAAGTTTTGATATCGTCCCCAATAATAAGTTTAAAGTCCGAAAAACTCAACTCACTCTTATGTTCGACACCCGCCTTTTTTAACATCGCCATTATGGACTGTTCTATTTCTCTGTCGTCAACTTGTCCCCCAACGGTCTCAAGAAATGACCTAACAATAAATATTTTTGATAAGCTAGAATATACCGGGTGTCCCAGTAACGGAAAATATTTACGGTCTTAGGGAGGCGGAGCGGCATAGATTTTTGAATTGAGAAAGTTATTAGTAACAAAGACAAAGTGCGGGATATTTTCCAGTTGTTAAAAAGAGCTTTTCCTAAGCTATCAAAGCTATCAATCGTGATATGAGGGACGCTATTGCGATTGCTATCCTTGTCGCCTGGTGGTGTTTTCTAACAATCGCAAAATAATAATTTTCAGAAAAAATATTAAACGCATTGATATGACCCTTATGTCATTATATAGTCAAATAAGGACCTTACAACTCCATATCTTCATCCCAATCTAAAATATGAAAAAAAGAGCAAAACACAAAAAAAGGTGGATTTTCGGAAAAATTTTCATATAACGATTTACGAAAAAAGATGGCAAATGATATTTAAAATCAAAATAAAATAATTTTTTTAAAATAATTTCGAAGATCACCAAATTACCCAGCAGCTGACATTTCTACTTTTTGAGACGCTTAGCCGTTATCAAATAATTAGTATTATCACTTATTTTTTCGTTAATTAATTAATTAGTTAATTACTAATTCAACTAACCAAAACTAATAAATTGTTGCTGGATTACGATGAGTTTTAATTAATAATGATGCAATAATACAGGTAGCAGAGGCTCGTCAAAGTCATTTTCGAATCATAAGTGGTCGTTAGTCGTCAGTGGTCTGAAAAATAAGTCAAATTGCTGTCTAAAAACGGATGTCTTATTAACATCACAAAAGAAACCTTCGAACGTCGTCATAAAATGACTTAATTAATTCCAGATAGGGACTTTAATCTTGATAATTAATTTAAACTATTACTAATGTCTTCTATTTAAAGCCACGATGAGAGGATGTCCAAATAGTGTGTTAAAGTAATATGTTTCGTTTATTATTTATTTTAGAGAAAAAATGTTAAACAAAAAGTTATAGACCAGACTAATAGAAACAATTATTATTATTCAATTATTTTTAAATATATAGTGATTCAAAAATAGTTTGGAAATCAAACTTATATTTTTTTGAATGGGACCCCCTGTATATTATGACATAGACACTCCCTTTTATACTCAATAACCGAATGTAAGATTGTTCTTGTATATGCTGCAATTCATGGCAGTCTTCTTCAAAAGAGATATTTTATTCATTCTTTAAATATTTCAAAACGGTTCAGAATGTATTGTAAAAAAAGTAATATGCATAAATAATAAGGATTTATTTCGATTTTACATATTTGGCATCCTAAATAATAATTTAGTATTTTATTTGGTAATTTTCCCATTGGGAACTTATTTGACTATATAATGACTTAGTCATATCGTTCCCATCTGGATCGTTATCACGTCACCCATATGAAGTTTGATAGGTTAGGGGCCTAGCGAAAACCCTTTTTGACAACACCAAAAGGTTAAGAGATATGGACATTTATTGAAACTATTGAAATGAACCCATAATACATTTCGTACAATGAACGTTTGCCTTATCACAAACTAAAGTTTGTTGTCAGTGGCATTTTGAGAATATTTTATTTATACAATTTTCCGTGTGAAAAGTCGAGGGGATTTTTTTAAAGAAATTAGCTTTTGACAAAATTCTAAATGCAGGAAGCCAGTGTTGAGACTAATTCTTTGCTAAGTAAATTACTCTAAAGGGCAATTCTACATTGTTTTGGGTCATATTAAAAAAATTGCCCAAAAAATATGTTTGTAATTTATTAAGCAATATGTTACAATTTTAGCATAATTTAGGGATGCTGTTGATACTATGTATTAAAGTAACATGTTGTGGTGTTACGTGTAAGACACAATCTTGCTCCCACTTACTCCATTTTATAAAAATATTTTTTAAAGAACTTGCCGGGTGGTCAAAAAAACGGAGAAAAATGTTATTCGTTATAAATTTTGACCTATTAATATATAAATTTGTTTATTTTTTTTTATAGAGCGGTAGTGTAACTTAAGTTTGATTCATATAAGACCATTGTTATTATTTTTGGCATTTCAATAGTGAAAGGTATTGTCATAACTTTTGTTTACTATTGGTTGTCATGCTCTTTTAAAACTAAGACTATAAGACTATAAATAAAAAACTTAAATGAACGATCTTATTGCAAACCAATGGTTTAACTTTTTTAGAGCTATGATTAATGCAAAAATTGTAACAAAAACAGAGCAAAGTACTTAACCGAATGAGACTTTAGATATATAAGAACCCTGTTATTTCGTTTCGTTTATATCGTTTCTTTCAAGCAAACAAACTTAAATATTTTAAAAAATCCGCTAACAATATTTAGTTTTAGTCTATATTAAAATAACTTTTTTTTTGTTAAATTGATACTTTTGGGACATCTTGTTTTTTTTTATGTAGTTAAATATAAATATTTGAAAATGTTTCTATATTTTGTGTAGCGTGTGTAGAGTTTTTTATGAACTCCCTGTATAATATTGTATTAAAACTTGATGTTCGTAATACTTTTTTCTTTTTATTGTTGTGTTTTTATTAATATTAAGTAAAATTTATTGGAATAAATAGGAACTGAGAGTTCAGATTTTCACGAAATTATATATTTTTACATGACAATTGTTTCGACAACAGCGTGTCTTTATCAAATGTAATATTTACAAACTACCTGCTACTACATACACAGGTATTTAAATCTAATTGATCATTAAGCAATACATTTGAATGTCTCATTTTGTTAATCTCCATCGCTTCCAATAAATTTAATTTTCTACATTTTGTGGCTGTATGTAAAATATCAACATTGTCGTCAAAAATGTGTGTTTCTGTGTTTAAGTGTGTAGCATAATTTGAATGTAGACTATTCTTTTTAAACGCTCTTTTACGTTCGTTAATGCGTTTTATTAATTAATTTATCCGAAACCTAATACAGAACACGAACAATTTAAGACAATTACATACATAGGAGAACCTAGTGAAAAAGTTTCAAAACATTTGTCAAAATGTGGTTTAAAAATAGCTTTCAGAACTAACAACACATTAGAAAAATTTTTAAAAAACAATATAACGAAATGTCCAAAATCTCAAAAAATCATATCAATATCATATCAATCAAATTTATATTGGATAAACAGCTAGATCCTTCAAAAAACAATTACCTAGAATCTAAATATGCTACACACTTAAACATAAAAAAACACATTTTTGACGACAATTTTGATATTTTACATACAGCCACAAAAAGTAGAAAATTTAATTTATGGAAGCCATGGAGATTAACAAAATGAGACATTCAAATGTATTGCTTAACGATCTTTACCTCTTCTTTATTGAATTTAAATTCTCACAACAACATTAATTAAGGTTTTATTCTCATTTTTCGGTAAATATAGTAGCAGGTAGTTTGTAAATATTGCATTTGATAAAAACACGGTGTTGTCGAAACAATTGTCATGTAAAAATATATAATTTGGTGAAAATCTAAACTTTTAGTTCTTATTTATTTTGATAAATGGATTTTCATCAAGTAAAAGCCACCTCAGATGAAAATTTATTGGCATGCCAAAAAAAAAGAATTAGTCAAATACCTAGGGTTTCCCTGGACCCTCGGTATAGCAACGAACAGAATACGTACTTTATGATCAAAGTAAAATCTTTCGATCTTAGATATCCGGTGCCATCTATGTCATACAAATTAAAAAGTAGCTTGGCTTTTTCTTCTTCGGTTCCATCAGCAAAAATTATGAGCAGATCAACGAACTCGCGAAAACATATGAATCCGTTCTTATTCTTATCAACCAACATGAACATTCTTCTAACGAATTCGTTTTCGGGCCGCATATTGAGCGAATCTGCGAATTCTGTCAACGTCAATTCCGTATCTATTAATTCTTTAGCCAGAAAACCGTCGACACGCAGTACTTCTTTTTCCGAATGGGCTATCTGAAATGCCTGGGCAAACGCGACCCTGAAAAACATTTCTAAAAAATTCTGACGGTCTTGTTTTGTCACGATTATGTTTTTCGCCGCTTTCCAGTTGAAGTTGTTGATGAGCTCTTTTTCGAGTTTGTTGTTCGCCGCCACGAAAACATCGAACTCTTTCATGAAAGCCTTCCGCAGGTATTCGTAATCGAATTTCAAAACCTGCAAATGTCTTCGTCGTTTAAAAAATCTAAACCGGAAACACTTACCAGATCGTAGTTTTGCGGGAACTGCAATATGGTAGTTGGTTCGTCGTAAATGTTTATGATTTTTACAACGCATTTAGTTTTGTTGGATAAATCGATTGCCCGAAGTGTTAAGCCAGAGTAATTTTGAATGCATATCTGCTTTTCCTTCGATTTTAATAGCAACACTATTTGTCGAAGGGGGTTTTTGGGAAGCACGTATTCGTTTACTAAAAGTAAGAGGAGTGATTTGCGATTAAAAGGCCTCGCAAATAACGCCCTCACCCATAAACATCGGATATTTTACGTTCCAGCTGGATTCTATCGTTTGTCTGATCCGATCGTGTCTTTTGCTCTCATGATTTTTGCGAATCGAATCCTTTCTTCGTATAGCTGCATAAATAACTGCGATGTTTCCTAAAATAGATTTATTTATTATTTAGATACTCTATTGCAAAATTTATAATTATTGATTCTGAATTTGAGAGACAATTCTTCTGTGTTGAAATTTAAAGAACTTCGAGGGTAAACTGAACCAATTCCGAAAACTACTGCGGTTATACAGTGGATGGCCTAGTAGAAATATGCCGCGAACCGACTAACAGATGTCCGTGAATATATTAGTGTGGTTTTGGAAAAATGTACCCAAAAACTAACGGTCGTAGAAAAAGTATAGTCACTCGTTTATTGAACACTCTCTCCGCTGCTCTCCGCTCGTGCCAAATAAACTCGTGAGTCAGATGCCTTTTGCCACACTTGTTGCATAATATACTATGCTTGACAAACCGTGTTAGTTTTACAAACCACCAAATAGTAAGTCAAATAATGTTACAAGCGGATTAATGTTATAATACAGGTGTTTGTTCAAGAACCTGTAGGTATTCGTCTCTAAGGTAGGTGTGTCGGCTCTAAATAATGGCTTTTCTAACAAAAATTGCTTCATTATCGTTTTAAATTTGATTTGTGGTTAAAAGTAGATATCTTTCTATAGAACATTTAATAGTATATTATGCAACAAGGCGGTAAACGGCATTTGAGTCACGAGTTTATGTGGCACGAGCGGAGCGAGTGTTTAATAAATGAGTGATTTAAAAAGTTTACCAAACGGATCCATGAGAGAAGAAACTCACTAGATCGGTGTATAAGTATTTTACAGAAGGGAGTAGAAAAAATAATTAATATTGATCTTCTTACTATTATAATTTCGGAAAAATTTTCGCACATAGATTGAATGTACTTCATAAATTCGCATATTCATTTAATTTTAGTTTCGTTCCAACTATCTTGGCATTTTTCGGTCTCCATGTTTCAGTTTCTCCTTTCTGGCGGCAGAATGTAGTGGGAATGACAGTTTTATAATGTCCCTCAATATTTACTTTTTTAGCAACGGAGACCGAAGTATTACATAAAAAACACACATTTGACAAATATGACAATTAGATTTTTTGTGGAATTTTTAAGCTTCTCTGAGTTTTGCAGTTTGTATTTTTAAAATTAAAATCGTTGTGAGAGCTACCAGAATTGCTTTCGCGAGCTACCGGTAGCTCGCAATCGGCAGGTTGGCGACCGCTGATCTAAGTCTAACTCTTGACGATCAGGTACTTACGACTATTCTACTACAATACTATATTGTAGAACTAAAATTCAGCACACATTAAGCAAATTAAAGCAGGGTAGGCAGGGTAGGCAGGGTAGGCATAGCAGAGCATGTTTAATCGAAGAAACACAACATAAAACTGTCAGAATAAAGTTAAGACATCAGTTTGGTTCGAAGTTCTTTTAGTTTCAACATTTCTAATTTCGTGCGAAATTCTTATATTCCCTATAGAAGGTGCCCCAAAATTTGTCGATCAAATTAAACCGAGGGATCAGAAGATCATTATTTCCAATTTTAAATAAGCCGTCATCTATTTTGTTATGGATAGAAAAACATGTTTGGCGAAATTGCATATGTTTTTTCCTAGATTAAACGCTAAACCGAAAATAAAATAAAAAATACCTATTCCAAAGACTGCGATGCTGACGAAAGTTAATATGAAGGAAAGCGCGCTACCCCTAAAATAATCGTAGGAGGTTCCTTGGACGCACGTTTGGTTTAAGAGCTGTTGATTTAGTTGTGGCAATGCGTAATAATCTCCGCCGCTTCCTGGGATCTTTTTTAATTTACACTTCGAAACTAACTCAACATCGCCCTCGACTGCCGCCCTAAACGGGAATTTAGGTATGTCGTCCACCGCCATCTTTGTAGTTGCCATAATGATGTCATAAAGCGACGTTGATTTAATTCTTGCAATTTCTAATGGCGTAAATAGACTACAATTATTAAAAAAAGAGAGAAATAAATGTTTTACAATATCTAGAACTTGTTGAATACGTAACTTGTTATTCGAATTTTCAAACCAAAATCGATCACCATCCCTGATTCGCCGAAACTGGTCCAATATTATCGTTTTGAATAATTGACCGGGTCCATCTGTTGTCTCCAGTATCCCTCCAATCCAGACATCGATACTGTTAATGTCATTACGGTATAAATCTTTCAATCTATCTATAATGCTATCATTCAACTGAGGGTTAGCTGTACGGAAGTGTTCCCAATTCAAATAAGGGTCAAGGCCGAATGCTTTTCTGGCCATATTAAAATCGGGCAGCCCGTGATCTCTTCCCCTTTGTACGTTAAGGGCCATTAGATCCCTGCGAGGAAATTCCAGCGGACCGAAAACGTTGCCCCGTAAATCCTCGACGATCTTGTGATCTTCCCTCTCACAAAGTTGGACAGACATGCCCATTAAAAGCTTATCGATATCCATGGTCTTAAGGATAGGTTCATGGCCCCTCCAGAAGATGTTACACGTTCTAACAGCTGGCAATTGCCACTCTGCCGATTGATAAGAGCAATCTTTTGAAACGTAATCTCTCAAGTACACCCCTGGGACAACCAGGGTATGCCCGAACCGAAAAGCCGCGGATTGGAAAAACTGATCTATTTGGGGATCAATGGCAGGATCGTATTTGTAAGGGTAGTCGGACAGTCCTCCAGGAATAAGTACCGGTAACCACTCGTAGAGATAAATTTGTTGTTGAATTGCGATTGTCCATTTTCGTGCCTCATTAAATATGTGTTCACTGGACCAATCCCTGTAATGAGTGCGAAGTCTGGCAGCGAGATAGTTATGCCATCGGAACCATAATATGCCGAAGGTAAGGAGAAATGCGTTTTCATTACCTCTTGGGTTTCCCAGTTCTGTGGAAAAAACGGGCATTAAGAAGAACTATTGAATATACAATACGCAACTTTAAATAACTGTTTTTGAAACATCAGTATCGATATATATTTTTTTGTTAAATATCTATAGTGCAATTTCTTTAATCAGAACTTATTTTCGACATTACTATCTGCTGCATTTAGCGCAAAGAGTGCTATTCGCTTTCTTTTTTAGTACATTTTGTGTGTAAATATTTTTGTAAAACATTTTTTTGTATAAATTTCCTTTAGCTTTAAATAGTTTAAGCAAAAATCAAAGCAAAGTTTACGCTAAAGCTAAACGAAAAAGCTTAATTCAAAAATTTGGGGTGCAAATTTATTTAAAACTGGATCGAAATATGAAATTGGAAGAGGTATGGTCTGTTCATAGATATAATAAAGTGACCAATTGCTTTTGAATGGGGTTATCCAAGGGTGATCATTAACATACAATGCAACAAGATTATTACTTAAAGTTTCTTTATTTAAATTCAGGTAAAATTGTGGTCCGTAATAGAAAATAATTTTATATCTGCCTGTGTTAAATATTTTTTGGTTTGGTATACTACTTAGTTTAAGTTTATTAATAATCATTCGTATTTCGTGTGTAACACAGCGTGTGTTGAATCGTGTACGAATTATGCAAAATATGTGCGAGTCTAGTGTATCTCAGGAGATGCTCCCGCCCAAATGTAGAAAACATTATTCTATTGAGACTAAGGAAGTTATCAACAATGTTTATTTGACTCTCATTGAACGTGGTGCCAGCAAGCAAGCATATTTAGAAGAAACGGCCACATTGACGAAAATTCCAACATCAACTGTATGGAAATTTTTGAATAATCCCATTTCAGCGAGGAAAAAAAGAAGCGATGCTGACATTTTCTCGAGCGTAGAGGAAAGTGATCAAGATATAAAACGGCGTAAAATTTACCAAATATACAAGGAACAAAGCATGCTTACATTAGATATCTTAATTAGGAGGCTTGAAAAAGATGAAACCGGTGTTAAATGTGGCAGAACTACTTTATGGAAGTGTATTCAACACATGGGTTTTAGATTTAACAAAATTTGACCAAAGGCAAGTTTTAAAGGAATTTTTTAGAATTCGGAAATGGCGACGGCAATATCTAGAAAAAAATAGGATTTACAGAGGACAACAAAGGCTCTTACTTGGATGAAACCTGGTTCGACACTTATGATACCCCGGAAAAGGGTTTTGGGTTGACTCAACTGATAAGTGTAAAACAAATGCGCCATCACAAAGAGCAAAAAGAATAACTATTTTGCATGCTGGCCCCAAAGATGGTTGGATTCTTCTCTGGATTACCATGAATACACCACCGCTGATTTATTTGAAAGTTGGTTTAAAAACAAACTAGTTCCAAAGATTCCTCCTAATAGCGTCATTGTAATGGACAATGCAAGTTATCACAGTAGACAGTTGACTAAAACCCCTGTCCTCATGTGACACAAAAGCAACAATGCAAAGCTACATGTATAATAACGACATTTATTTTCACGAAAATTATACCAAAAAACAATTAATTGAGGTTCTACAAAGCTTGAACGTAGAAAAGGAATACGTCTGTGATAATTATGCAAAAAATCTAGGGCATACAGTTTTAAGGCTTCCACCTTACCATTGTATATTTGATCCCATTGAACATGTTTGGCACCAACTAAAATCTACCATTCGTCGTAACAATGTTTTTCCCCGTGTTAACTACAATGTCCTCAAACATATAGAAACCGAAGTTTTTAACATCCCTCCACAATATTGCAAATAATATAGAACAAATAATAATTAGAACAGACGACGATATACTGATATATTATGTGAATGATATATTATGTGAATAATTTTAAGTAATTTAAGTAGATAATAAAAATAATTTGTAATTTTATTTTAGATTTAAACATAAATTCATACCTAAATAAATAATTATTGTTTAGTATCTTTCCTAACAAAAGCCCAAATAATTAAATTCTAAGCAAAGTACGGACCTGTTCGGCCATATTTCATTCGTACAGCTTGCCCGGGTCTTTCCTTAATTCGTATTAGTTAGTCACTTTCTTGTGTTTATGAAGAGACCATACCAATCTGGTTGTCCGGTGCCTACACTTACTAAAAAATCGTTCAACTGAATCTGTTTCATGTCTGTCGATATAATGGGCATGATAAAATGGTGATGGTGGATTGGCCATTGGTAATTTACGCGTATTAAATTCCGGAAAGAGTCCATTGTGCGAAGACGCCAGTTTTCCGTCCGGATCGACCGTTCCGTTCGCGTAAGTTCGTAACTCATCGGCCCACATTTTGCTGGTACCATAAAACAGTCCGCCGTCGATATACGGTGTAATTTCGTTCAACTAAAAATATTAATAACGTCATTACAATAATGGGTTTTTAATTTAAGGTAATACGGACTTGCTGCCTGGGGTTGTTTGGACTATATCCTGTGGTCGGGTCGTAACGGCTTCGGAGGAAAGGCATTTGCGTGTGCCCGGTTAAATTCTCAAAATGATGGCCCTTGGGTACCTTGATATTGAAATATTCGGGAGGGCAAGCTGGTCTTTGTGCATCTAATATTTCTTCAACGATTTGTTGACCTATTTTTTGTATAACAATTATGTGTCAAATCAGTTTTCCTGAATAACTGAAAACTTGTAAGTTAGGAAGAAACGGCTTTAAGAAATGCCTGGATGAAAACCATTGAATCAAGAGAAAGAAGAGTACAACTAAAGAAGAGAGAGACCTCTTAGGAATTAGTTTAGTTTACACTTGATAACGAATAATATCTGAAATGTTTTATGTCACGCCTACTCAGTGTAAATAAACTCAGGCGCTCGGATTTACTGTATATTAACTCTTATGTGCTTCCAATGTAAATACAAAAAACAACTGGTTAAAATTTTAAGAATAGTATGATAACTGCAATTGAATCCGGTAGAAATGGCAGCGTGGAAAACAATTATAAAAAAACTTGGGCACAACTTAAAATTGTGTTGGACGATAGTGCGATAGCATGATTCAAACTATTCTGTCCAACAATTTTATTTAATATGTATTTATTATTTATATAATTACAATAATACAGTACGCAATACAACAGAACATATTCATATATTTTGTGTTTCAATTTCCTTACTACTAGCCTGTACCGTTTTGATTTATGGCCCAAAAATGCTTTCGAGTATGAAAAAATGTTAATAGCATTATTACAGCCATGACCATTTAGCGTTTTGGTTAGTTTCGGTTAGCGATTTGAACTGTTTTTTTACAGGAAATTATTAGTGTTCTCCAAATACAAATTGCCAGAGTCAAAAACAGTCAAAATATGTTACAACCACTTAATTCAAAGAAGATCTAACGATTAAAATAACTTTGCAAATTATCCTATGGCAAACGATTTACTCTCAAAAAGTCAGGCAAAAATATGAGAAATATAAGACAATGTCTTATTACACTTATTTGCCTTTATAAATTTTTTGCTTAATTGCAAGTTGATATTTCAATGGGAAACAAACATTGCCTTACCAAAAAATACAAAAAGAGCGTTTTTTCCATTTTTCGAAACTGTTCCAATGCTTCCGCTCAGTAACCTGTCGCTCAGTTCCAAAGGATTTGGTTTATTTAAATAATCGGGCAAATACGTATTGTCTTCGTAAGAAGCTGGCCACCTTCTAAGCAACGAAGTATCAACCGCGCCTCTTCTTGGATTGGCTAAATTATTGTACCATCCATTATAACCCTCGTACTCGATATCCATTGTTTTTGTCGGAGACACTCCGTCTGGTCTCCAGTTCCCGAAAAGCAGCCAGTCGCCAAATGCCCGTCTCTTCGTTCCATTCCACTCACCTAGCGGTGGTTTTTTCGTAAAATCAATAGGAATAGGAGTTGTAGGTGTTGATGATGTTGTCCTTGAAACTAATGAAGGCAGTGGTAGTGTTGGTACGTCTAAAATTTGTAAGAATTGTGTTGTCCTCCCAACCAGTGTCGGTAATAGTATGATTATGTTTTGGAAGAATTGAAGGAGGTACTGATGAGGTTATGTCTCCAAATAGTTATGTTCCAAATACCTCAAAGTATATTCGATATTGTGTTGGTACATTATGAAATGATAATATCCATTCAAGTAGTGGTGAATATACTTTCTCCAATGGGGGGTGCTAAGATATTGCTGGGCAGTCGTTCAAGATTAAATCTTTTTACTTTTTTATAAACACATGTAAAGCGCAACTTAAAAGCAGTATGTCGTTAAAGGGGAAAGTGAATGATGCAATAACCAAAACGTATCAACAATTAGCTGAAATATTAACGACAACCAAGAAAACTTGTACAAAAATATACACAGTAAGTAAGTAAAACAAAATAATTACTGGATAACTAAAGAATACCTAAACAAACTTAAGGAAAAAGACAAGCTATACGTTAGATAACTTAAGAACAAGACTCCAGAAACAATACGCTGAAAAGAGGTTTAGTGAAGCAAAAGAAAACTCTAAGAAGGTCTGGAAGATTTTAAATGAAATAACAAACACCAAGGAAAACAAAACCAAAAGAATACATCAAATAATTAACGCAACTGGACAACCGACTAAAGACGATAAAGAAATAGCTAAAGAATTTAATATACACTTTTCAAAAATTGGAGAAACTTTAGCCAACAAAATAAAGCAACATTCCAATATGAATTTTGAAGAAGAAGTTGTGGCTAGCATGTTATTGGAACCAACAACGATCCTAGAAATAAAGGAAACGATTAACGCATTAAAAAATATTTGTGCTCCAGGCATCGATGGTGTGACAAAAAAAGATCTGCACACTAATCAATATCATTGGACAAAAAATGGTAGAACTTTCTCATAATGTCCTGCAAACTGGTAACTACCCTGAAGAACTGAAAGTGACTAGAATCATCCCGATATACAAAAAAGGAGCGCACGACGACATGAATAATTACAGACCAATCTCCCTACTCAGCACTTTGTATAAGGTACTGGAAAAAATTATTAGGGCAAGATTAATAAAATTTATCGAAGCTAAAATTAAATTTGACAACCACCAATATGGATTCTAAAGTAAAAGTAGTACACAAGGAGCGGTTGTTGATATGCTGGAATTTATGACCAATGAATTGGATAAGTAATAACAGTGTTTGTTGATCTTTCAAAGGCGTTCGATACTGTCAATATAGAGCGAATGATGGGAGCGAATGGGACTTCGCGGGGTGTGCTACCACTTGATTAAACTTATTCTACAGCCAGAGAGCACTGTACAACAATAAATAGTGAAAGCAGTGAACGGCTTACTTCCAACGTCGGCATGGCAGTATTAGGGAAAATACTGTATTTGCTGTATGTACAAAGCCTAAAATATGCAAACTTAAAAGCAAGGTACTTCAAATTTGCTGATGACACTGTTTACTTGGGTGATAGTGCGGAACAGATTGAAGAACTTGTTAAGGAAGATTTACAGCAGTATATAACAGTGTAAATGATATTTAAACAAACAGGAAAAGCACTAACTGTAACCCAAATATAAAAATAAATGAAACGGCACTCAAAAGAGTGTGTGAATATAAATACATAGGGGTAACTACCTCTGAAAATCTAACTAAAAAAAACAAGACCGCTGCTTTATAATAACTTCGTAGAGCTACTACTGAGATACTTGTCAACATGCTGGGGAAACACCAGCATAGCACAGCTAAATAAATTACAAAGGCTACAAAATAAAGCACTTAAAGTAATATTTGAAATGAACTTTAATATGTCTAGTGAAGAAATCTACACAACCCTACCTTATTTAAAAATATGTGAACTTAAGATATTAGAACAAACAAAATTAATTTACTTAATTCAAAACAAACTAATTAAAACAAATGTGAAACTGACTGAAAATGGATAATGTTACGAAATGTATACGCAAGGACCAAAAAGAAACAAGACTCGCCCATATACAGAAGCATTCAACTATTTAATAAAATACCACAAACTATATTAAAGAGCACTATCAGGAAAATGTGTCATAACCTTAAAGACATTATAAGCAAAAATAGAATATAAACTTATATTAACAAAGTGTTATATTTAATTTTACTAGAATTTTATATATATTTTTTCTGATACTGTTTTTGTAAGGCCTCGGGGCCAGTTTTATTGTTAACTGTTTAGAGGTCTGAAATAAATTTTAAAAAAAGTTTCACTAATCTCTTTTTTATTTTAAAAATTTTAACATATGTCAAAAAATACTGTTTTGCAAATAAGATGGGTGCATACCACCGGAAAGTAAATTCTTTGGTTTAAAATTTTGAAAAAAATGTATTGTAGTATTTATGGACGCCGCATGATGTGCGCAGATTCTACATGAAAATTATTGTTCACATGAACATGAGTGCGGAAATGCGTAATTCTAGGCGTACAAACTTTTTTGCTTCCCTTACAAGAAAAAAAGTTGCATTTTTAGTTGGTTAATTTGATAAAAAAAAAGTTAAAGTCAGTGGCGCAAATTTTTGGTCAAAAATATTAGATCTTGAGACGCCACTGCACTTCATAATTTTAATTTAATTAATCCTAAATGAACCTTTTATCACAAACAACACTACCAAATTTCAACAACGGGTCAAGGGATATTCATCATATTTATTAAAAACCCCCTTTATAAAAATTTACTTTTAAATTACGCTTTAAATTATTCTAACGTCATTTTCGGGCGCCCTGTGCGACATATTTGCAGTACCCCTATAAAATATGCGTTTTTCAATTACTATCGATTTTTTTGAAAATTTTATATTGAATTATATAATAAATACATTTGATGTAATCACGTCAAATTTTCAGATAATAGTGACAATAGTTGTCCTATAGTAGATCTAAGTAAAGTCGGTGGGACACTATTGTATGTCAGGGTAATAATTAAGAAGTAGGGCATTTAAATTTAAAATTAATTCTGTCCGAATATCTACATTGACTAAATCACTATATACTTAAACTTTAACATCGGCAAAACTGCCAAAGCTAGAACTATAAAATTCAATGCCCGTGGTTTTTTCAATATGCAGAATTCAGAACTGCCAACAGCAATGTCGTCAGATTTCCCACTTTTAAAATAATAAAATTATAACGTGTAACGTAAAATTTGACAACATAGCTGGTACATTTTTAGAATTCTGCATATTTAAATTTTTCGTTCCAGTTGTCACCAAACAAAAAAATAAATCGACAACCGTGAAAAATTGTACCAATCATGAAAAAGTATAGATGATTAAAGTGTGGCTGCAATGAACGATAGGAAAAACACTTACTATTGATTTGAGACACAACTTCAATAAATATTAATATTTTTAGGGTAAGAATTTCCCAAAACGTCACGAGAACTGTTCGCATGTTTAAATACGTTTGCTTTTACTGAAAAATTCATGATTTAACAACTCGGCGGATGCGGTAAAATCATATAACCGCAAAATCTGCAGTACTTATATGTTACTTATGACTTGCTACCTAAAAAAATATTTTTATAAAATATAGTTCGAATTTGATAAAAAATAAATTGGTATTAGATTTATAAACATTTGGCAATAACCTTGAACTTTTTCATTTTCGGTCATCAACCTTCTGACACAATATATACATTAACGACTGAATGGTGATTTATTGTTTGATTAAAATTTATTTAAAAAATAATGTATCCATTCCACGATGTTGATCTTAAACTACATGTTTAGAAGACGACAAGGCGACATACGCAACTCAAACAAAAGTGCAATTGGGGGTTCATGCTTGAAATTTAATGACAATGTTACTATGAGAGAAAATTAAAAATTAATAATAATAAAGCGTACTACCAAAAATGTTTTTTATATCCCACATAAATTATCCAAAAATTAAATATATTCAAAAAAGGACTTATTATTATTATTAATTAAATGGAACCTAACCACTAAAATTGTAATTACGTAAGTAAAATAAATTATATGAAAATCTTTACGGTTATATAAAGCTTTAATAAAATATATATTTTGATTTTACAGTCCAGTTGAACCCTTTTTTAGAAATGCCTTAATGCTTTTAGAGGTGTGCTATTATTTTCGATTTTTTTGATGCAGGGATGAAACGTTTGATGCAATACAGGAATGAGAGGTTGAATGTGATTATTATTTTTTTGCCACTGGCTCAATTCTGTGGTTTCAAAGTGCACTTTTTACTATACAAACAGTCCCTGTTTTCTTCGTTTCTCGCGTATCTTGTTTAATTGCGAGTTATACAAATAAGTGACTGTTGCCTGTGCTAAAATTGAAACAATCATTGGATCGCGTGGTGATGTTTATGTTTTCGTAAAGATAATTGTGTTTAATGTTTGTGACAGTTTATTAGGTCGATATCCAAAATAAAACCGATACAAAGCGTGATTGGAAGAAACGCCTTCATATTCGCTAATCTGGTTATTTTATTTCTTATTCTTTGTGACAAAAATCTACAGGGAGTAATCAAGCATTAACGAGTATCTTCAACATAAAATTTAATAATATGTTACGGCAAAATAGACGTAGATACATAATTCTTATAATAATACATAACCATCGCTACATAAAATTTTACTTTGCTGTTAAAGTCTGTTGATAGATATAAGAATGACTAACTGAGACGAATTAATGAAAGACCCAAGCAAGCTGTAAGAATGAAATATGGCCGAACAGGTCCGTACTTTGCTGAGAATTTAATTATTTGGGGTTTTGTTAGGAAAGATACTAAACAATATTTATTTATTTATATAGGTATTTATGTTTAAATCCAAAATAAAATTACAAATTATTTTTATTACCTACTTAAATTACTTAAAATTATTCACATAATATATCAGTATCACTATCGCAATCATCGCCTGTTCTAATTATTATTTGTTCTATATTATTTGCAATTTTGTGGAGGGATATTAAAAACTTCGGTTTCTATAAGTTTGAGGACATTGGAGTTAACACGGGGAAAAACATTGTTACGAGGAATGGCAGATTTCAGTTGGTGCCAAACATGTTCAATGGAATTAAATATACAGTGGAAGCCTTAAAACTGTATGCCCTAGATTTTTTGCATAACTATCACAGACGTATTCCTTTTGTAGGTTCAAGCTTTGTAGAATCTCAATTAATTGCTTTTTGGTATAATCTTCGTGAAAATAAATGTCGTTATTATACATGTAGTTTTGGATTATTGCCTTTGTGTCACATAAGGAAGGGGTTTTAGTCAACTAACTACTGTGATAACTTGCATTGTCCATTACAATGACGCTATTAGGAGGAATGTTTAGAATTAGTTTGTGTTTAAACCAACTTTCAAATAAATCAGCGGTGGTGTCTTCATGGTAATCCAAAGAAGAATACCATTTTATCAATAGTTACCATATTAGGCACAATATGACAGAATTCGCCCTTGAACTAATTTTATAGAACGGAAATTGCTTAATTGTAATTCATCGGACTATATCTAACCCATACGCTTACTAAATTACATTTTTGATCATAATTTTTTTATTAAAATGACCGACCGAAAAGTCAATTTCCAAACGGTTTCTTTTTGAGGAGCTATGAGATCTCCATCAAAAAAGTATTTTCTGAGTATTGTTAATACTTACAAAAATGAAAAAAACTATAGCTTTTAGCTAAATTATCATTTATTTTATTTAATCAAAGAACATTTAATTAAATTTTCGACAGAAAACCTCTAAACAGACATGTTTCGATTCCCACTAGACTTATCTATCACAATCAATAAAGTGAAAACAAAAATGTGATTTGATTAATGATTAAAGACAATTGCCCGTCATAGCGTTTTGGAGGAAGGAAATATAGAGAAAAATGTAAGAATTGTTTAAAAACATGTACAACCATCCCTGATCAAATTCTATAGAATTATTAGCCACTTGCTACAAAATAATTCAAGACCAACCCATTATTTCCTCAACTCAAAATTAAATTACTTTTATAGCAGAATTTTTTATCGTATAAAATTATAGTGGATAAAGCATGTGCATGTGCTAAAAACTTGCATATCCCTAAATTATTCGGATTATAGTTTAAACGCTACGTTCTATCGAAAAAGAAATTTAGATGTTTCCAAACATGTTGTGCATGATTTTAACGAATAATTAATAAAAAAGAATTACAATTCGGGTACCTACTTTGATTAATTTGGGTTGATTTTAAATAAATTGCCAATAAAAGCCAATTTGAAAAATTCCGGGTATTATTGCATATAATGTTATCTTTTTCCCATTACAGACGTCATTGACAAAGGTATTCAGGTATCTTGGGCTATTAATAAAATCCATAAATTTAATTAGGTATAAGATTATTGACGTTGCCTGGTACCTACTGTAGAATTTATTGGCGCCAATAAACGGATAATTTACTGAAAGTGTCTAGTGCGGATAACCCTAAGAAAATATATATCTGCTGCCATTCAAAAACTTCCGATATCAGTTTACCCAACGAAAGAGAGCAAGAAAGAACGAGGTATTAACTCGTAAGGGCTTTGAAATGTGGACTCCGTATTTGACGATACAAGACGTGAACGGCCTAGAAAGTGACCGATTCATAAAAATTTTTGGAAACGTAGTTGAACATTGTTTGGCGGCCGGTATTGGAATTTTAAAAAACCGACCTTTTAACAGTGTAGAAGATGTAGTTCACGCCGTAGTTACATACTTGGATAATTTGAAATTGACAGGTAAGTCAATCTCTTAAAGATGTCCCTAAAAATAATTAAAAATAGTTATTCTTCGTTTACAAGCTTTAAATCAAAATGTGTTAGCGAAAATGGTAATGGTATTCATAGTTTTTATTTACAAAAACTATGGTATTTGTTGCAAAAGCTTAGGGGCTTATAGACAAATCAATTATTTTTTGTTGGGTTCCTGCCCATCGTAATTGCAAAAAAAACTGTATTTCTTTTGTCATGGATTTTTTAACAGGAGAACTTTCTTAAGGTAAAAACAACTCTCCATTATTATTTTCACTCTCCGACTCCGAAAATCCGAGGCGACTTCCAGGAAGAAGAGTAAAATTAAATTAAACTTTTAAAATTTACAGGAAATTCATAATTAAAATATTTTTTTATTTCGTTTACACAAAGGCAGCGCCAATTAAAAAATTACTAGGTATTTAGTTATGTTGTTCTGTAATTTGCCTTTTATATGAAATTTATTGCAGTAAAAGCCTGCATCAAACTACTTATACTGCAAAAAACTTGTTTCGAGTTGGCTTTATGATATCACACCACCTCGCTCCAAAAATATCCTCTTCCTTTCACGGGTTTTCTGCTAAACTTACCGAAACTAACCAAATACAAGATATTTATCTATACTAGCAGTGTTGCCTAAGCCATAGGCACTTTAGAAGACATCAAAAAATGTTGAGTAATTATATTCCAATATGCGCTTGCGCGAGTTATTTTAAGCCAATAAAATCTACCATTTCAAATTTCGCAGTATTTTTCAAAAAAGTATAGTTTCGCATTATCCCAAATTCTAAAATTAATTAAAGTTTTCATCTGGCGCCCAGAAATCTGGCCACACAAAGTAATATTGTTTACTCCTAAATGTTGATTGAATATGAATATGCAACACTTAAACAATATTTCTTTGAAAATCAGTCTCGCTGGGCATTTTTAAAGGATCTGTATGGCAAAATTATTGTCAGCTATGAACCCTGCGACGCACAAAAATCTGTTCCTTAATTGATTAAAATTAATCAACGTTAGAACGGCTGTCATAAATTGACTCGTTATTTCCACAGAAATTATCGACAAAAGGCCTTCAATTCTTTTTAAACGTTCATGAGATAAGAGTGAATTCTTAAAATAAAAAAAAAATACAATAAGGTTTTATATTTCACTGGAACTTTCCGTCATTGCTTAAGCTTGTTTTTGTATAATTAGAGATGCATAACCCGTAATAGATAAATTATGTACACTGATTACTGAAACTTAGCAATAAGGTTTTTCTAACGCATTTGTGGCATTTTTATTTTAGAAAAAGAGAAGATTCTTCAACTTTACCCAGACAGCGTAAGCAAACTGGCAGGTTTTAGCAATTCCATGCTAGAATTCAACACACATCAAAAAATAGTAAACAGTTCAAGAAGTTTACGGTTTGAAGAAAAGAAAAGGTTAAAACAGTTGAGCAAGGACTACCGAGATTATTTTGGTTTTCCATTCATAATTTGCTCAAAAGAGGATGATATAGACACTATTTGTGCTACAATGGAATCGAGATTAAAAAACTGCAAGGAGAAAGAAATTGAGATTGCCATGAATGAAGTGAAGAAGATCTGTAAATTAAGAATACATGAGATAGTGCAATAATGTGGTTTCAGCTGATTGTATCTTGTTCAATGTGTAACTGTGTGAGTGAACAATAATTTTTGTATTTTGGTTCCTAATTATTTTTCTGTTAGTGTATATATTAAGTTTTTATTTATACATATGTATTAAGAAAATAACAATTTTTGTAAAATATGTACAGAGAAGCAACAAGAATCACAATTTTATAAATAAATTTTAAAAATCTAATATTCCTCTTTTGTTAAAAACAGATTGGGATAAAACCTCAATCCCTCAATTGCATCATCTCTACAACATTTTCCACATTTCTCCGCATTTAATAGCCTTTCTTTGGCCAAAGTAACAGATATTCCCAATTTCTGAGACAACTCTTCTGATGTCAGTGAACCATTTTCTTGAACCTACAAAATGCATTCTTTTACTAAAATTGTAAAAAAAGCTGAAAAAACTAACCAAAACCGAAGTTATTTCAGCCACACTTTCATCATCCATGCTGCTCAACTGCAATACCATTACACCAGAACTAAACTGATACAACTTTAGAGGCAAATTTAATGTCTCCATTAATTTAGATGCATTTAATACATCCTCGGGAGATAAAAGCTCTAAACCTCTTGCGCGATTGAGTCGACAATATGCATCAGTTAAGGTCATGATTCCACCCATTTCCTCTACATACTTTGTCAAAAAATCAGACATCTCCTTAGCTAAACTTTTATAATACTGATTATTTGTTTTGTATGAATCTCGTGTGACTGGATCATCGATCCCAAGACTTAATAAATAAGACTTAAACCTGATTGTCTCGTCTTCAGTGATCTCTCCTTGTTTCTCCTACAAATGAAAAACTTAAAGGAAGAAAAAAAGTTGTAAGAAGCTTACCTTAATCTTGACAGATATAGTATGTGATAACCTAACCATATCTTTTGCCATACTCATAAGTTTATTTAAGTCCTTAAAAGCAATGGACAAATTTTCATCTGTAGCTTTATGTTTCTCCTGCAAACTTCTTTCAATACCAATAATACCAGTTCTAAGCTTAATCTCGGTTAATTGTTTCTTCTCAGTTACTTGAGGGATATGAGTTTCCCAATACCTTTTAGTAAGACAATCATTTAGTGCACCAAGAACATCATTAGTAAAACCTTCTCGAAACGATAATTTAATGAAATTATATATACTATGACTCTGTGGTCCATCAGAAGTACTATCTGAATCTTCTGATAAATGCAAAACTACTTTACGAGAACGTGAAAAACTGAAAGTGCTTGGGGATGCCTCTTCCACATAAACCACCAACTCCAATTTTAATGCCAGGCATGTTTGTCCCTTTGCAATGATACCAGGACGACCCCATAAAATTCTATGTGTTGTTATAATAAGTTCTCCCCCTTCAAAACTTGTCTTTATATCTCCATCATATAACCGAACGTTGGTTTCACAAATTAAAGTCGATTCCTGATCTAAGAGTAGCGGGGTGGCATATTTGATACGATTCATATCTACAAGAACGCATTAACAGCAAATTTTTATTTACAAACTGCTTTAAACGTATACTTTATGCAAATGTCAAATTTAAGGGGTTAGGTTTAATTTTTTTATTTACTTCTTTTGGCCATTCAATCATCAGAACTTATGGAAAATAACTACATAAGAAGGATTCTGTGAATGGCATTGGACCTTTCTTGTCGGCTGACTTGACTACACTATCAGGATCCAAATGCATCTTTATTGCGCCTTCCATTAGGAAACTTACTTAAGCCGCTGTCTAACCAGACGCGAGCTAATAATCAGGAGGAAGGAAGGAAGGAAGTATATAAGAATAATTTATCCATTTTCGCCTATTTTAACCGAAACAGATAGAATTATCCGATAGATGCATGATGTGTACTGAGCACATGTAGCTAACATGCGACAAGAACGTTTTCTCTCTCGGCAATGGGCGAATGTCGAATGGCAGATTGGTTTGAAAGGAATGATAAGTACAAGTTAATGTTTCTCTTCTGTTTTAAGTGTGGGCCAACCAATTATTTTTCTTTAGTATATAAGTACATCTTGCAGCTCAAAATCAAAAATTAGATGTCTGATGTAAACAAATAAGTTATTCTTATAATTACCATTATTAAAATGGCTGAAAATTTATTTTGTTCTTTTAAACAGTTGGACATCTGTCGGTTATGCGCAAATGTGGTAACAACAAAAATGAATATATTTACGGAGGACTTTCCTAAGATGATTGAACTTTTGACTACTTTAAAGGTACTCGTTATTTTAATAATTCGTTGGTTGTTATTTATTTTGTAAATAACTATAAACATATGACTACAGGCTGTTGCCACACAATGTAATTTTCAGATAATTTAGTAAAGCACGTTTTCAGGTCAAATCTGATGACAATTTACCTCAAATTTCATGCTTAAATTGTGCTAAAGACGTAAAGGCTGCTTTTTTGATTAGAAGAAAAATTATACAATCTTATCGAGCTTTAACCTGGGAAAACAAAGTAAAATTGCAAAATAAAATTCAATCTAATTCTTCAAAAAATATTCACCGTTCATTGAGTTATCATTATGTGAAATCAAATAATGTGGCCCCTGAATCTGGTCATCTGGACACTGTCATAAAATCAGAAAGCCATAAAATTGATTCTTTGAAAAATGTAAATAATCATGTGGATAGGTTTGAGACATGTGGGCTAAATAAAAGTATAGTGGAAAAAGATCAGATGCTTAAATTAGAACCAACCACTAGATTTACACAAAGATTACAAATACTGGAAACCACAGAAAAACTGAATGGATTGAAACCAATGGATAAAAATGACCAAGCTAACATAGCAAGGTGGTTAGCTAAGAAAAAGAAACTCAAGGTGGACTACAAAAAACTTCCTTGTAAACCAAGAGACAAAGAACCCAAACAACTATATTGCAATCATTGCAAACTTAAGTTTGGAAACAATACAAGTTTTAAAAATCACATGACAAGGCACAAGCATAAAAAATGCCCAATTTGTGAAAAACTTATCAGATCTACCTACCTAAGGAAACATTTATCAATGCATACTAGTCCTCCAGTTATTTGCGAAATTTGTGGGGTAACCTGCAAAAATGCTGCAAGTCTAAAAATGCATAACTTTTATTATCATAAAAGTCCAGCATTTTGTGTTTGTGAGGATTGTGGGCGCTCTTTTAGGACCAAAACAAAACTACTTTATCATCAGCGGAAAGATCACACCAAGGAAAGGAATTTCAAATGTGAAACTTGTGGAAAAGCTTTCTTTTTAAAAAGTAAGTTTTGTTTGTTTAATAAATTATTTAAGCACACACAAGATAATGTATAATTGTTTCAGTGTATTTGACCAAGCATATTAATATGAAACACATGAAACTTAGACCTTACATTTGCGAATATTGTGGGAAGGGGTTTTCTGGAAAGCATGCCTTAAGAACACATGTAAGGCAGCACACAAATGAAACTCCTTTTCCATGTACCCTTTGTGGTGAAAGGTTTAGACAAAAGGTATCTTTAAGAGGCCATATGAAAAGTGTGCACAGCATTGAAGAGGAAAGTAACTTTTTCTGTGATGAATGTGGCAAAGGTTTCGCGACTAACACTGCCCTAGATGTTCATTCACGTCTTCATAATGAGATGAAGTGTCCGCATTGCTCAGACACTTTTGCTGAAAAAAACTATTTAGATCACCACATTCAGGCTGTTCATGTAGATTTAAATGCTAGTGTTGATGAAAGTGGCTTTCGGTGGCTAAACTTGTAAATATCCTTTCTGTAGACCCATAATTTAAAAGGTCACCTCTTCTGTGATTCCAGCTTTTATACTGCGGATGCTTTAATTTTGTAACAAAATGGAAGATTAAATAAAATTTTCTTTAAAACCATCTATCTATTTATTTTATGTTTGGCATAGATGAGAATAAGAAAATCTAAGGGGTGTCCAACTTCTGAATTCATCTCGATAATAACAAAATTGTGATGTAATCCTCCCTCTTTTATGGTTACAATCCCACTAGCTTTTTTATGTTTCCTTTTATACTCATTAATTGCTTTTATGCAGTAAATTGTTTCATCTCCAAACCAGGATGTGGTGGCATTCCGTTTGAAAAACGGGATTTCCTTTTTCTTCACAATCTCGTGGAAAACCATATCTGAGTCTTTTGCGTAATTGCAGTTTCCCTCAATAAGCTCAAATTGCGCAGCCGTTTCCTTTGACTTTTTATTTTTAACGGCGATGGAACCATTTAAAAGCAAGATAGTAAATATTATCATCAAGAATGTTTTCATCGCATATAAACTCATTAAACAAATGTCATTTAGACACATCAGTCTATCAAAATACCCTTACAAGTTTACTTTCGACAAAGACCATTCACTTATGGGCGCCAAAATATATCAAAAAAAATTACAGCTAAACAGCCAAATGAAAAAGTCATTTTTGCTAGAATTGTCTGGAATTTTGGCTGTGCACGCCCAACGATTGTAAGCTTATTCCTAGTATCATAAATTTGATACATTTATTTTCAGTGCTTTTTGGTGTATAAAAATAGAACTTTTATATTTCTTTGTAAAGCAATTACTCCTATTTCTACAGCAATGTCTCTATTTGTAGACAGTTCTTCAATTAAATTTTCAAACACAATTTCAGTGCGCTGGGTATTACAAACGCAACAGAACTTCGAAACGTAATAAAAAAACTGCAACTTTAATTCTTCCCGATTTTTGGAATAAATAAAAACACAAAACTAGAAATGATAATATTCTTATTTGATGATTTTTTGTGCTCCTTATAAATAACCAATGCAGATAATTTACAAATTAACAAAACTTATATATTAATAATGAATATCACGTTTGAAACAATACTCAGAGCACAAAGAAACATAAAAATGCGCAGCATAAAATGGTATTAACAATCATGCTAATAAAAAAAATTATATACGTTATTTTCATTATATGCATACTGATTCCTAGTCACTATATTTCAATTACAATGTATAGTAATTAAAATTACGTTTTTCTTTTATCATATAAACTCTCAAGAAATATACACAATTTTGATTTCAAAATGTTCATCACTGGAAATAAACAGCTTAAAATTAATCACTTTCACTGTGCATACACGTTTTTCATTTTATAACTGTGTTCTATACAGTCTATTTCCGACCACAATGTACGCACCTCTAAGAAGAGCTGAAAAAAAAAGAACTAATGAAATGGATTACACCCAACAAATTTTTCCCTTTTTAATTAAGTTTTGTTCTCAATCAGTCAATTGAACTTTGGCGGAACAAGGAGTTAAATTTTCATGGCTATCTTAACTACTAAAACATAAAAACATGTTCGGGTATCCAATATTTTTCACTTTCATCATCTAAGAAAACCAATTTTCACCAGTATCATACCAAACACACCAAAAAAAAATCCATTATTACTGAAAAATATTACGAAAATTCGTATTTCATACCTTGTTTCACAGAATATTTCGTCAAATTTTGATTATTTAATCTTTTTTATATATCATGTTAAAAATATTAAAAAAAAAACTACTTCTTTAAAAGTGCCAATATATTTAAAATTATCAGCTGCGATTGTTCATTATACCTAATTGCATCTTTTTCTCGGCATTATTTGAAACTTTTTAAATTAACTTTCGCCAAGTTACCTTAAAACTTAAGGAAAAGTATATGAAAAATGAATACCATAGAATTTTTTTCAAAAACTTTGTTGTCGCCGCCTGTTTGGAATACAGTAAAGAAAGATAAACAATTATAAATGTGTACAACTCCGACTTTGCAAATTGTATTATTAATATTTATAATTAGCTTTTCTATTTTCATTTTTTCATTTCATAACTTCAAACAGTATTGAAAATTGTAATTGAAAATGTTAAAAAAAATGCCTAATTTAAATAACATCTTATCTTAAAATTTTCTAATAGAACTATTCAAGGTATATGTTTAGTTGTAGCTTATTTGCTTTTCAATTTACAGTTATTTTTACATTGTTGTGGTATATTGGGCAGATAAAATAAAAACAACTTATCGAAAACTCTGAATCCAGCGCCCAGACTAAAAAGGACGGGGTTCCAACTCAGTCAGGAGTAAGAACCTTGATTTAAATTCTTATGGCTGCCACATGTGCATGTTTAGAAAGCTGCAAATTGGCTGCAGTTCGTCAGTATGTTGGGTACTGGATGTTTGTAGTTTTCTACGATGTACAGGGTGTTTAAATTATTATTATACCATTCTGGACGAAAATCAATTTGGCATATCTGTGAGAGGTGGCTATGAAATCATATAAAACATAATTTTGAACACTTACGGTTATTGTTAACAAAAAAACATTGAAATGGATTGAAATTAATTACGTAATAAAATTCTGGACCCACTGAAAAAATATCAAGTCTTGGTATGAGACCAAGAGAGCAAGCAGTCACTATTTGTACCTTTGCGCCCCTTTTATTGAAATGTTTGTCCGATCATGGAAATTTTTGTATCTTCATGTTCCAATTGTCTATGAGTAAATAGACAAATGTTACAAATCTTTTTTTTTTTTTTAATAAACTTTGTTTTGGATCTAAAACCTTTCCGATTAGGTATGGGAAATTGATATAAGGTAATAAAAACGCGATTTTTGAAACACTCTTCAGGTCACAGACAAAATTGTTCTGCAGATTTGATATTCCTCCTTTTCCGGCCCAACATTACATCGAACTTGAGACACTCCATACATTACCACTAAACTCACCTGATTCAGCCAATTCTCGTCCGCCAATAGTTCATTTAATATACAAGTGGTGTCCTTGGTTTGGTCGGAAGACCGTTTTTCACTAACACGTTTCGCACACTCTATATACATAAGATATTTCTGATGTATCACTTTACTCGAAAGTTCTACGCGACTTGCACATATTCTACACATGAAAAAGTCCTAAAATGAAACGAAAGCTTGTTGGAACTTTGTTTTCGTTTTTTTTTTGACAAATATTACCTTCTCGTTTATGGCATTGGGATCCGGCTGACAACCTTCCAACGTAGTCGCGTTGTAAGGCTGGCCATACATTAGCACTCTGACAGCGACCGAGTTCTTGGCGCACCCGGCGCATATCTTCGTACTAGCATCGACTTGCCCAATTTCCCGAATAATGTTGAAACAAGGCCACGTGCACACCGCCATTTGTAATGACGTAGGCCATTTCAACAGACTGAGAAGTTTTTGCTTTTTAATGTCGGTAATTTCGTCAATGGTTTGGACGTTTGTTAGGAAATATTCATCTAAAAATGTAATTGTAATGTAATGTAAGTGAAGTAACCTGTTTACTACATTCGGCTAAAAAAATCAATTTTTCTTATGAAAAATATATGGTTAAAATCATTTGTTTTTCCTTTTTTTGTCCTGATCTCGTTATTGGGTTGAAACAGCCAAACGATTCAAGTAAAAATATTGGTCCAATATATTTTTTTCAGGAAATTTGTATCAAAGAAACAAACTAAACCTTAAAAATTAATAAGCTTTTTGATTTTACTTTTCCATTTTGCAATTTTCTTCCTCACAAATAGCTCAATATTCAAAAAAGGACAATATTGATTTTAAAAGGGAATTTAATGCCGTACAAGGTTTTTCATAAAGTTATTTTTTAAGTTTTAGTTGAACCAAACTTGAAAAAAAAATGAAATCCTAGATTTTATTCATTTTTCACCCAATTTTTCCACTCAATGGATCAAATTCATATTCTACATAATCAATAGAATCACTAAAAATAATTTTAAATAGAACAGTTATTTATATAGTTACAATATTTTACGCATTAGTATATTATATTTGTTAATATCTATTTATAACTTTCTATTTTAGAACCTATAGTGGGGACGAACACAAAGGCAGTGTTCTTACGCTTAGTTAAAACTGTTGTTATTGCTATTGTTATTTTTAAAATTACTTTTAGTGTTTGTATTGGTATAATTTTTGTTGATGTAGAATACGAATTTGATAAAAAATGAGTGAGAAATGAAAAAAACAATGTTTTGCTCAATGATCCTGAATAGGTTTTTAAAAAATAACTTTACCAAAAATTATTCAAAGAACTTTTTTGTAAAGCATTGAATTCCCTATAAAAATCCATAAGGTTCCAAATTGCAAAATGACAAAGTAAAACCACCAAGTCATTACTGTTTAATGCTCGCCTGAAGAAAATTTTCATTAAGACCGTTTTTATAAAGAATTGAATTTCCTACCAAAATACATTCAGATTACCTTAATCCTTGGACTATTTGGATCCAATAATGAGATCAGAACAAAAAAAATTAAAATACAGACCTAGATAGACCCCTTCCCATCAATATTAAGGGCTCAAACTTTCACCGCATTTTTTTCCTCATTCTGAATTATTTTATGGAGATATTATTCACAAAAAAAAATGTTTTCTACTGTTTGCACACTTATTCCCCATCGCATACGCGAAGGCAATTTAAAGCATTTCACGCACCTTTCTCCTGGAAAATTTCCATAAGGAAGTTGCTGTCAAGCGCTTGTGATATTAGAGTCTGTATATAGACTTCGAAATTGTCCTGATAGCTTTCACATTGCTTCATGCACTGCTCCTGGAATTTTGGGTCGATTATCGTCATCTCCTCTTTGAGGAACACAACTATCGTTTCCAGCTGCGTCTGTGACTTATATTTCACTGGGACGGACACATATTGCTTCTTACTTTCCGGCGTCCAGGAGGTGTACTAATGATAATACCAGAGTTATTAATTGTCACTAAGATAGTATTTTTAAACATAATTTTATAAGTTAACAAGATTAACTTATAAAAATCATAAACATTAATTTTTATTCAAAAATACGAGTTGGTCGCACAAATATATTTTTTTATTTTTCATTAAATATAATACTAATTGGGGATCAACAAAAAAAACTCACTGTTGATATATTCCTGTAAAGTGTAACTCCATTCTGTTCAAATGGTTCATACTTTTGCAGCAATGTTTTACCATCCACCCTCCAAATCGGGGGCCACTCTTGCCCTAAGTCCGATTTGATAACTACAAACTCACCGGGCTACAAACGAAATTCAACCTAAGCCGAAAATCACTAAGAAACAAAGAAAAATCTCGTTACCTTAAAAGGATTGTCATCATTAGCAACGAAACTATTTTGCATCGAGGCTGCGATATTGTCTTCCAAGGTGGGCACTATTTGTTTGTTCTTGTGGCTTGGTTTTTTCTTAGGCTGTTCACTGGGGTAACCATCAGAATCGTTGATGCCCGCACCTTGCGCCGCGGCCGCAATAAGGTTTTTCATTCCCTTTTTGGTTTTCGTACCGCCTAGGAAAACATGTTTCCCTTAAGTAAACTTCAATATTAGGAACAGGCGATTTGAAGCAATTGTCAAGTTTTACTCTTTTTCTTTGCCAGTTTGCCTTTCAAGATTTCAATCAGTTTCATCGCAGTGATCTAGATATTGGAGGTAGAAAAACCATAATACACTGCAGTCAGTTTAAATATTTAAGAGTGATAGGGCAAAAAAAAAGAGTTACAACACAATTAAGTTGACTCTCTACGTTGGAGTGATAGAATTATGAAAAGGATCAAACAAACGATAAAGAAGTCAACCTTTGGAACAAGGAATTATTAATGAATAGAACTTTCAATGATGCACTGGCTTCATTCTAGATATTAGCGAAGGTAAAATGCTCACTGGGCTGCTAGAAATAAAGAAAACAGAAAGTCCACTAGGAAAGATGATATACAGAAGGTATATACAAATACTACTTTGCGGAAAAAATACTGCTTAGTGATGTGTTTGTTCACTGTCTTATAGCCTCACCATAAGTAAAACCCAAAAGTTAATATAAATCTCAATTTAGGCAAAATAAAAATTAATTCTGTACAAAAATCATTAGAAGTACAACAAAACGTATTTAAAAAAAGATTGTAAAGAACAAACTTCAAACGTTCAAAGCTCGAAAGTCAAAACGTCCTTACATATTTCGAGATTCGAAAGGTTCATTAAAAAAATATATTTCGGCTGCTTTCAACGAAATTTGTCCGGCAAAAAATTAAAAATTTGAAGAAATTAGTTTGTCTGCACCTACAGTAGTTCGACGTATTGAAACTGTATCAACTAATATGTTTAATAAATTAAAAGAAAATTCTTTACAATTTAAATATTTTTCAGTTGCACTTGATGAAAGCAATAATATAACTAGCAACCGCTCAATTGTTAATATTTATACGTGGAATTGATAAACAATTTTGTGTAATAGAAAACTTGAAACTATTAGATGTTTTTAATATGCAGGATCTCAAATGGAAAAAAATAAAAATGTAACAAAATGCGAATTTTAAATGGATAAGCCAGTTAGCTTTTCTTGTAAACATTACAACTTACCTCAATAAATCAAATATAACATTACAAGGCAAAGGAAAGTCAATCAACGAGCTATTTACAAAAATCAAAAAAATTCCAGCTTATATTTATACATATGTAATTGTATTTTCGTTTTCTGTTTCCTTTAATTAAAAAATTGTATTTTTTTCTATATTTATTTTTAATAACATTTATACTCATATATGGTATAAAAAAAGCACTATTTAAGTTACATTTGGATGTGCAGCCTGCATAAAAAGTTTTACTATGAAAATGGCCTGCCATTCGAAAATGGTTGCTAACCAATGCACTAGACCATTACCTTGTCTACCCCTGCCTTTTTTCTTAACAGGAATACCATCCTCTTCAGTATTGCTAGCAGCAGGTGTCCAGGCGGGATCAGAATCTTCAGAGTCCTGAAACTCAGGTGGTTCCTCAGGTTCATTATCATCCTTAATAATGTCCGACAAATTGTTCTTGCCTTTCACTGCACGCTTGGTCTGTTCTCTTTTAGGCACATTTTCTACTTGTTTTGCTGTAACAATGGACAATGAACAAGACCATTAAAAACTATCCCAAAAACAAATATTATTAATCTATCTCAATCTTAAATAGTTTTTATACAAAAATATCCCTGAGGGCTAGGGGCTGAATAAGTTCAATTACCACTGTCCAGATAGTGAAACCGCACACTCAATCATGGGTCGCGATTAGCGTAACATTCGATGAACCGAATATTTAGTCAATAAATATATGAACCACAGATAAAGTAAACTTGCTAGAAAGGGTATCAAACTCGAAATCAATAAGACTCTTCTCTCTCTAAATCTTGAAATTGCTTCCATCTTGTCCCCATTCGAGTTGATACCCTTTTAAACATGAATTCATAACAAAGCTGAAAATCTTCGTTTATCTTCTACCTAGAATCACATTAAAAAAATTGAAAAATTAACGTCAACCTTAGTGAAACTATCAAACTCTTTTCAACTACAAAATGTATCATCGGACTAACTTTCAGATACGGAAATTTCAGTTCTTGCAAAAGGTTCCAACTTTGTCCTTGCTCCATGTATTATCCCAAAAGGGGAAATCATTTAAATTGTCGAGTCTATCCTAAACAAACTGCCATCTCAAGCAGCTAACAAAATTCGATACGAAACAGCAAAAATCCTTCAAAAATCAAAATCTCCTAAATCTAATATTCCAAAATGTATTGTTCTAAAATCTCTAAAATAAATTCTAAAATAAAATTCACAAAGTAAGGTCGCAAGGACTTGATTTATTGTAAAATCCATTTTTCTTATATTTACGGTCTGCAGATTTAGAAGTAAAACTGTTCTGTGTTCGAGGTTTATGAGTAGGACCGTTACAAGGAAAACTGCAACCACAATCAAATATAAAGAGTGTGGGCCTAAATAAATTGTTATTTTGAAAGACTGCCGAATATTTCAACATGTTCTGAATCGATTCATATATATTGGACCAACTAAAGTTTTAATGCTACATTGATTCCACACTTCCATATATCATTCTTCTTTTTTTTTGAGATTTCAAAATATTTCTGCAACCATTTTCCAAAGTTGTTTGGTTATTAGTGCGTGTCGATATGTCGAAATGACAGCTTCATCGGTGATGATGAAAATTTATTTGGTCCAGGCCATAACACTTAATATGCATAAAATTTAAGAGCAGATTAGAAATGAAACACTGTCTAGTATGCTACGTGGCTGAATGGACACCGGTAAATCGGATTTATCCCGACTATGGTTGACGCATCTTGGACCCCACCGTAAGCTACCCAAAGTAGATTACCTTTATCTTTGTTCTTGTCCCTTTTATTTTTCTCCCTAAACTCTCGCGTTTTGTCCTTATCCGTCACTTTGGCTCGTTTTCTTTCCGTCGCTCCGCCTGGTTTGGAAGACCTGCCATGCTTTTGTTGTTTAGACAAAGGCATTTGCAACGGTTTGTCCCTCTCCTTGGTTGGCTCCGCCGACTTTGGAATTTGTTTCCTTCCACCGAAAAAATCGTCTTCCGAGCTAAACCCGTCGTCTGAACTATCAAACGTGTCTCTTTTTCTTTCTTTAGGCAAAGGAAAGTACCTAATGTTTAAAAACAAATTACCAACTCAAAAATAACTCACATTGTTGTTGCAAAAACCGCACCAATTATTATGGTAGAAACCAAAGACACTATATCGAGAGACTCGACCACATTTACCCAATTTACTATATGTAAAAATTTCGACTTTTAGACGTTACATGGTTTGGGGCTATTGACATTTAAAATTTGGAAGTAGAATTTCGGTGATTTCGCGATTGGAAAAGTGTTTTATCGCTATTAACAAAGATAAAGATAGCTTTATTTCCATAAGACCTGAGTTGGAAGTGGTGTATATTGTCAGTATAATACGAATGTTAATGATAATAATGAATAATAATGTTATATCAATAAGAAATATGTAAACAATAACAAACAACGAAAACGTATTAAAAGGTATCACAAGAAAAAACATCCTTAATATTTCAATAGGCGAGGCGTAGCAATTTGTCTTTATGAGTGCATTTGAATTTTGTTTGACTAGCTATCTCCTTCAGTTCGATAGGCAGTTTATTATAAATTTTTACAGTCAAAACAATTGTACTGAATATCTGAAGTGTCAATAAAGAGTGTTGTGGAAATAGGTCTCGACATGAAAAATTCCACGGCTTAGACAGTATAGTCCGTAAAATGCATTTCTGCATCCTAAAAACTTACTCCGCACGTGGGGAACCTCCCCAACAAACCAAGGCGTAGTTGAGACAGGAATAGATATAGGAAAAATAGTACATTTTTAACAAGGGGAAAGAAACCTGATGGCGGAGCCTCCATATGACAAAGCAGTAAACAGAAAGTTTTTTGAGAATGTGGTACACCTGTTCAGAGGAATTTTACAACACTTTTCTGTTGGATTGGGCTTTTATTGAAACGTACTTAATAAACTTTTATTTAAATCCAGTGTTGAAAAGGCGATCATCTTAGTTTTACTTTCATTCAATATCAATTTGTTAATGTTTGCATAATGTTTTATTTGCTCAACAGTTGTCTTGGTTGCGATGCTAAGTTGCTCAGACGATACCGCAGAAAGGGTAGAAACTGCATCATTCGCAAACGAAAAATAAGTATGGCGGAAAGATGAAAACACATCATTTGTAAACACTATTAACAATAAAGGACCATGTAAACTTCCCTGAGATGTATCGTAATTCACTGACCTGAAATCAGAGAAATTTCAAATTTACAGAGAAAATTCAAATCCTAAGGTATCGCGCAATTTTAGCCAACTGAGTACGACCCCCAAAAATAGACCTTAACCAATTTAAGGCATTACCTCTAATACCATATGAACAAAGCTTGTCCACTAGAATATCAACATCGAGCAAGTCAAATGCTCTTTGTAGATCAAACAAAACACATGCCGCCTTTATTCTAGTTTCCCAAAATTATGCTTTTACATAAAGAGAGAATGGCATCCCGCGTTGATCGCTTTTTTCGACAACCAAATTGCATGCCGGAAAAAAGATCTCGAGCTTCCAAAAAAATTTGAAGTCTTAAATGCAGTGCTTTTTCGAAGGTTTTTGAAAAAACGGATAGGAGTACTATAGCTCTATAATTTGAAATAATTGTTGCAGCGTTTTTTTATAGAGTGGTGTGATTTTAGAATGCTGGGAAAGGATCCATGCAAAAAGGAATTAATGAGATACGTCATCGACTCTACAATAATGTCGACCACATGCCACATTTATTTAAAATGGTTTTGTGCTCCCTTGTGTGTGGAAAAACCAGTGGCGATTATCCTTACTTCAGTTCTCATAGGTAAGATACACGCATGATAACATCGCACAGCATAAACTGAAAACTTTGATATTTAGAATATGATTGGCTAAGCCAAACCAGATCTACAGTGACTTTGTTGTTTGAAAGCTGTTCGCTTATTTGTATATTTTTGGGAGCCCTTTTCCCAAAAAACGCCAAATTTTAGCTCAATCACGTCATTTTTTTTATAGCGCTCCATATCTTAAAAATGTTATTTTATTAATATACATACCTATGATATTAATATGTTTGCTCCATGTTAGGCATGATTTTTAAATGAATTGATTTTTTATAAAATTCAATGTGATTTGGCAACACTGCATAATATTAGATTTGTCTGCAAAGCAACAGAGTTGGCGCGGAAGCATCAGTAACCTGCAAGCAGTTGTAACCTGCTTATGCGCAGGTTGGTTGTCGTCGCGCCACTGTGTTCGTGGCTGTTGTCCTCATTGTTGCGTATTTCTAGTGTTCTAGAACGTATAAATATGGAAAGAAGACATTGTGTGAACAATCCAAATAACTTTTATTAAATCTGTGGTAGTTATATCATAGTAAAAAAAGGCAAACTTTAACTTGTGAAAAATGTATACCACGCTTGTTTTGGTGTAAAAATCGGCGACCAAGGCAAGTCCTGTTTACGTTGGAGCATTAAGAATCTGGCAAAAAGGTAGGAAGAAATGTTTAAGCTTTGGTGTTCCTATGGCAAGAGCCCACGAATCACAGTGATGATTTCTGTTCATGTAATCTTCAAGGATTTGACAGACAAAATTAGAAACAAACTGTGTATCTCGATCTTGACTCTGCTATTCAACCAATTCCTCACGGACCAGATGTACCGATACCTACTGCCCCAAAGGAACTAGAAAACGTCATATCGTCAGAATCACAGAGATCTAATTCCGACCCAGATGACTCAAATTTCACAATGTCGAGAAAAGCGTTTTATTTAAAGAAGTAATTGATAAGTTTCCTGGGAACTCTAAGAACGAAGACTATGGAAGTGTTGTTACATGTTACAAAACTTTCATTGTCTAGGTTGCAATATGAGTTTGAAAGTGCATTTTCTGTATTCACACTTGAACTATTTTTCTGAAAATCTTGGAGCAGTTAGCGAATAACAGGGAGAGAGGTTTCACCAGGACATTAAGGAAATGGAACAGCGATACCAATGCAGATGGAGCAGAATGGTTATGTCAGACTACTGCTGGATGTTAGGGATATGCCCTTAAAAACACTAAGCCGAATGTAAAGACAACGTAGCTCTCTGGCAAAAGGACGAAGATTTCATTCAAAAAAGTCTGAGTCTGAGTCACTTTTTTAAACTAGAATTTCATTTTTTTACTGAATAAAAAAATAAATTATTTTAGAAATATCGTTTTTTATACCTTTATTATTTGCAAAAAAAACCTTACGTGATACAAATAAATGCAGATGATTTTTGAAATCAGCCTACCAAACTTAGATAAAATCAGTTTTCAAAAGAAAAATATCTCTCAAAAAGTTTAATTTTGTAGACCTGTGTGACCATAAGTTAGGGAACAAGCCATCAATAAATGTATATTTATGTTGGCTGCCAGTTGAAACTTATTAGATATTTATCAGGTCTCCTTTGGATATTATGTCTTTGGTACAAAGGACGAACCTGTTAAGCTAGCGGCTCTTGTCAACAATGTGACAGATATCTTTACAGAGTGCCAGAAACTTTTATTTCCCTATAACTGACTGTTTAAAATAAAATCACCTATTTCTACAAGAGGATCTTAATAGGTTTTCCCAATAGAGTTACAAACTGTCTCATCTTTGAAACCTATGCTTTAAAATAATTAATAATACTAACATCCAATTGAAACCTCTTGGATCAGAAAACAAAATAAAAATAAAAAAAAAACAAACCGTGGATCATCTTGAGGATCTCCACTGGTAGTCAACCTAGTGACTAGGCCAGGAGGTGGTCCAGTCAAGTGCGGTAAAGTTGTTGTTGGCAATGGCACGCCCCCTGCTACGCCATTAGTATCAGGGGGCCCGCTCACACCCCCCGGCTGAGGCGGCGGTTTTACACCCGTTTCTTCCGTTGGTTTTCGAGTCCATGCGGTAGTTGTCTGTTTTCTAGCACCTGCACCTCCTCCTAAATGATAACACTAGTCGTTCAACCCAACAGACTAAACGAAAATTCAAAATATTTACCTCTCATCGAGGGAGGTGGTGAAGTATCCCTTTCACCCTGAAGGAACTTAAGGTAGCTGCTCATGAAGCCAGCCCCTGGACCACACGGTTTGTCTAATGGTTTTGGAGGGACAGAGGCCTGTTTGGGATGCTGGTGGTTCATAGTTATTGCCGACCGAGGTGTTGTATCTAAAATGAAAATAATTATTACAAAATGTGCCTGCATAATATAGCTAACTAATTTAGCAATTTCAAGTGAAAGTGGGTTAAATGTTATAAACTCTAAGTATAACTAGTAAAGTTCTATAACAATACTTAACCCAAAATCAACCAAAAAAATGTATTATATATAAATAAATACCTCCAGATAAAAAATTAAGCTCCTCTTCTATGTTTGGAACTACTACTTTAGGCTGATCATCTGGCTGCTGGTATGGCTGTGGCGGCGGGTGCTGCGGTTGATGAGGCGGCTGCTGAGGTGGTTGCTGTTCATTGTAGTTTGTTAATGGTGTCAATTCAACAGTGGAAGAGAACTCCGAAGGATGATTTGCTATATGAAAAGGGGCGAAGTATGGCAACGGAGGGGGAGGATGGTGTCCATGAGGATGTGGTACCTTCATGACAAGAAATTAATGAGCCAAATTCCATAATATTTCATTTATAATTTTTTACCATCAAGCCTTGGTGTTGTTGATGTAAGGCAGCTTGGGTGCTAAATATTTTTGATGAAGGAGGAGGGAGATTCCATCTATCAAAGTCAAAATATACACCGTTCTGCTGCTGCTGATTGGCACCAGAACTATGGGCTGGAGGAGGCACTCGATCTAAAATTTTAATTAAAGTCGACCATAGTGCAAAACAAAATCTTGGTACCACAGATTTGTTTTACCTGGATGGAGTCAATTGAACTTACTTGTAACGTGTACATCGGGTGGAGGTGGCGCTGCTTTCTCCACACTTTTCCTTCTCTTTACGGGAGGTTTAACAATTTCTTGTTTAATCTCAGGCTGTTGCACTTGACATGTTTGTTGTTGCTGCAGGTTCTTCACAATACTCATGGGGTCTCCCCGACAACTCGATAAGTCTTGTAAAGTAACCTGGTGACCACTATTGGAATCAAAATATTGTTGCCGTTGACCTTCAGGCTGTCTTTGTGCCAGCTCTATAGAACTATTGTTGTTGTAATTATTCGACTGAGAGTTAGGCTGACTGCCTTGAAATTTTCTTTGTTGTTGTTGTTGTTGCTGTTGATTCTGCCTTTCATCCCAACAAGCCTGTATACAACACAAGGTAAATTAAACTAAGCATAAATGATAACTGTTATTGATTGATATTCTACCTGATTTGATGGCGGATTTGATTGGTTCGTATGTTCGTATCTTTCAAAATTTTTATCTGTGTTTAAAGCTCTTGTAATAACAGATGGATAGGCAACATTGCCACCAGTCTGAGAATTAGGTCTGGGTACTGATACATCAAGGGGTGATGGTGGTGCAACCTATAAGGGCTTCATTATACCAACTGACATCAAATCCATGAATAATTTACTACCTGTTGATTACTGGAATTTTGCTGTGGCGAAGACATGGAATTCATAGGACTATTATACATTGGGTAGGCAGGGCTCTGGGCATGACCCAGCGGTGATGCTTGGGAATGTGCTTGGAGAGGACTTGGTCTACGAGGAACCACAACATTGCAGTCTGCGCCATTGGAACTAGAAATTTGTAAACATTATATTTAGACCAATAATGTACAACACATCGAGCAATGAAATACGATTTACTGATTCTCGTTTTCAAGAATCAAGATAAAAAAAAATTATGTGCGGCACTCATGTCGCAATAATAAGAGGTATAGAGTTATTTTAAAGTAAAAACATGTCAAAGGATGGAATTAGTAACATAACATATTTACCTATTTGGATACTCTGGGCCACTTTTAGGTCTTTGAAAGTCCTCAGAGTTTGAATTTGGTGGCTGCTGCTGTTGGTAATGTCTGTAATTATGTTGGAAATGCGGCGGCCTTTTCCCAGAGGCATTACTTCCAGAGTAGTTCAAACGTCCTGGGGCATCCATTATAGAGAAACTAATGGGGGAAGACTGGCTTTGATTATCTTCATTGCTACGTTGTTGCTGTTGTTGTTGTTCACGTTGGCTTCCCAACTCTGAGTAAATTTTAGTTTGCGCCTTGGTTTGAATTTGCGGTGTGGATTGAGGTTTGCTTGGGGGGGAGGTAAAAGATTTTTCAATAGTACGTGATGGTGGGTTGGGTGAGCTGATAAAAGCACGGTTGGGTGCTTGTGGAATTCGGTATTCCTTTGTTGTAGATGGTGATGAAACAATGCAGGATTGTTGTAGATTGGAAGTATTTGTGGAAGTGAAGGGTTTAGCATTGTTATTTTCGGAAAGAGTTACTGGCACCTGGGAAATAAAATAATCGTTTTGTACAAATCTGGATAAAATCATGAAGCGGTATGATTTCTTACCTGAAAAAAAGTGCTTGAATTTCCTTGCGAGGAGTTTACCTTGATAGTGGCTGTGGAAACCTGTGGGCTTTGGGCCCGATTAATATTTGCCGCCTTCGAATTGGCAACCAGCTGTGAATTTATATGATTATTTATCGACTGCTGGGCAACAGCAAAGTGAGCATTGAAATTTTCATATGCTACCTAAAACATATTATTTAAGTAGTTTACAAACTTTTAGCACAGATAGAAGTAACACACCCCCTTGCTTGTCGTTGTAGCAACCACACTTTCATGTGGCAAAATACCAAATGGACTGTTTTGTTGCCAGGCAGGTGCCCCTTGCTCAAAGAAGGCTTGTGCTTGGGGATGAAATTCGTTGCCTTCAGCCGACTGTTTAGCAGCTGCGGCCTGGGCTGCTAAAGCCCTATGCTGTGTTACCTTTAATGCAAAAATCCGATTATATATTTTTCATAAACCTAAGGTGAACACTAGAAAAAAAATATCCTTACATAGTAGGGTTATTTTCTATATTCTTGTCCACTTCATATTCACAATAACTGAATCAGTAAGGGGTAGGTTTCCTTAACTACTTTTCTTAAAATGAAAAAATTTGAGAAATAGTATATTATGCAACAAGTGCGGTAAAGGATATTTGACTCACGAATTTATTTGACTGTTGCATTCTGTACTTTTTCTACGACCGACCGTTAGTTTTTGGGTACATTTTCGCAAAACAACACTAATACATTCACTGACATGACCACCAGAATTGACAACCGTCAAAATTCAAAGCGTGGGAAATATCTCGGAAAACATGCGATTGCTGCCAAAACCGTGCGGTAAAATCCCGGCTCGGATCCATGGGAAACGAAACGGACATGGTAAAGTGACGGTTCCGGCACGCTAGATCAGTGTGTAATTGGTATTTTACAGGCGGGAGTAGAAAAAACATATTATTCAACCCATTGTATATAAAAAATATACCCTCCTTCCTAAGCGTTTTTTAGTCTCAATTACCTTGGTTGGATTAGTATGGCTGGTTTATGTATTGCTCTTAAAATCTTGAATCTGTTAACTACAATTGAATTAAACTAACCTGTGTGACATAATGAGACTTGGCTCCGCCAGCCGCTACTGCACCAGCTGCGTGGAAAAGTGGGCTAAAGACAGTTTCATAGCCTACAGGAGGTGGCGAAAGAAAGCCACCTGGCAAAACAGCAGTAGTTGGAGCGGCTGCAGAAGCAGCTCCAGCTGATCCTGCAGTGGTGGTGGAAGAAGCAGCAGCAGCAGCTGCAGCTGCTGCCGCTAAAGGGTGATGCTCACCGGCGGCAGCTTGCGCTGCCAAACGGTTGTATGATGCATACCATGGGCCAACAGGATCCATTCTGGTAAAACCTTGGATTGAGGAAGCTGATCGTCAAAGGAAGCAGTTGTTGGCCCATCCCATCTAAAATGTACAACAACAAATCCTTAGACATTGATTCCATTCATAAAAAATTCAAATAATTATACTATTGGAGTTCATTAAAATCAAAATTGAAAACAATGGTCCTTAATAAAAATAGCAATATTTTTTTATAAATATATTAAGGATAATTAGTTGTCCGAGGATAAAATATTACCTTACATTCACCTTTTTTGTTAATTAGCAATCTCAGTACTAATGTTTTAAAAGCTGTCACACCATGCAGAGTGCTGTCAAAACAAATAATCGTGAAACATCTTATTTCTACCAAATAGAAATAATTTTCAAATAAAACCTACCTAACATCAGTTAAGGGAGGTTGAGTATGTATTCAAAGAGTCTTTGTATAACAAATATACCCTAGAATTTGAATAATTCAAAATTCACACTGACCCCTTTGTTTCAATGATAACATCGAGATAATTGCGGTCTTTAATATGAAACAATTTTTGGTAACCTTGAACAAAACTTATTACATCAATACTGAATTACTATCTTTTTGTTTTCGGTACTTCATTAAATGTGCCGCGATGATTGTTTTGGTCCAGCATCGGCCAAAATTATTAAGGTAACGTAAGAAAATGTCTGTACCGATGACAACAATTCCCAAAATACTTCGAAAACGTTGCTTTGTAACAAGAAAAATCAAACCAATAGTGACCTCTGACATGGGAGAATCAACGCTGGCCACTTCAAAACAAGTCTTGAAATTAACGACCTTCTCTGAAGAAATTTCTCGTTACAATAAAATGGGCCATCTTAAATTTAAACCGTCTACAAAAATACTCACTTCTCATTTGAAATAGTAATTAAATGACAGCTATTTGGTTCGAAATTTTATAAATATGGCTCCATGAGATGTGTGGAGACTGTCTTTTCATGAAGTTCAATAACATATATCCGTAAACGAGCAGCACATTTAACACACGCGATTATCACCGTTTTCTTTACGATTTTAAATTTTGCTATTATCGGCGCAAAAAAAATATTTCTACATTTTAATGGGGTTTATTACTCGAGTTTATGCGCCACTTTCTACGACAAACTTTCTGTCGCCATTTTAGAATTTTACTAACAATAAGAAGCGCCATCTTTTGGAGTCTTCTGTTTTGGCGGGCAAATCAATTGCAATGACTATTCATATTTGATTTGTTAAAAAAATACGCTTTTTTACGCCGAAATAATAGTTATCAACAAAAGGCAAATGTACGAGTTTTATTGCTAAGATGCTGAAAGAATTATAAAAAGTTAGCGAATTTTGAGACGCAAATTAGATGTCCTTGTTATCTTTTTATTAAAATACCTCATTGACAGATTTATTTGAAACTAAAGATATTGGTTAAAGTTATAATATTCTCAAATAATTTTGGGCGTCTTTATACAAAACGAGACGACCTATAGTTTCATATGTGTGGTTGGCCAGTGGCGTAACAAAATTCTACAATACGCTTTTCCAAAAATCAATTTTTCCTTTTATCAATACTGCTTTAAAATAAGGTCGGTTAGTTTATTTAGTATATGTATTGCAACCTTTAATAAATGACGTGGATGAGTTTAAATATAAATATACAGGGTATTAGGCAAACTAACTTGAACCAGTTTTTAAATAGGTATTTACAGGATCGGAGTGAGGTATATTTTCGGTAGTTCAAGACATAAATGTTTAATTTTTATTTTGCTCTTTGTGAGATTTAAGTAACAGTAGCTGCATCGAACCATATCATTATGGCGTGATATTGTTATTATATTAATATAGTTAATATTGTCTAACTATTTTGCCTGCATAATTATTGATTTTGTAAAACAAAAAGTGTTGCAAATATTATTAAATATTACATAGGGCAAAAAAGCATTCTGAAATTTATAGAAACGTCTTGCCTGGTCTAAATTATAATCGACTTGGGATGGGATTTTCAACTAACTTGATCTATGTTTCTACATATGTTATTACAAAGCCAATACAGTCTGATAAGTAATCTTTTTGCTTTTTCTAATTCCATAAAATAATCTTTAAAAAATATCAAACGTAGCTGTTTATTATCTATACATTTGAATAAGCAAAAATATAACAACAAACATACAACAAAATATTACAAGCCTGGTTGGTTCGAAGTTATTTGTATTACATTTTAATCATAATAACAATAAGCATTAGTTTTGACAATTATAATCAGTTTATTGAGTTGATAAATACATATCATGTGTGCTGTTGCTCCAATTGATATCTATTTCTTTAAAACCGCTATAAATTCTGCTAAAAAATTAAGTACGGATCTGATGGCCAGCCTATGTATTTCGTTTTACAGGATGCACCAAAAACAAATGTGATGCTTATAATAAAAGTTGACTATTGTGTGTTTACACTCATTTTTAATTGATAAGAAAACACTTCATAATTTCTTCACTTCTTAAATTAGCAACAAAATTTTCATATCGTGATTTACAAATATATAAGCCGCCGCTGCCGTGTTTCTCTACGGATTTTCATATGTGAAGTATTTCTGAATAAATTATATTTATCCAAAACAAACCAAAACCATTCAACTATTTAAATTATCACTGAAAATGCAAAAGACCACTACGTAACTTATAACTTTACCCTCGTAACACGAATATATTGAGTCCAATTATTATATACGGATTCTTACACCAATGGCGTACCGAAGAAAATTGATTACAGATAAATTTGTTTTATATTAAACTACTGTTTTGCGAAAACTGGTAAATTGTTTTATACATGCAACCATATAGCTATTAGATATGTAGTGGCCCTACCATCGTAACAATTGATGCGCGGCAGGCGGCATTCATATTTCATTTTCTTTCTAAACAGCGATTTCCACAGATTAAAATCGTTTTCCCAGAACATTTAAAGAGATTTAGCCATATTCTGAGAAAATACTGCTGTAAAAATGCCGCATCCAAACTTACCGAAGATCTCTTAGAGGCCGTGTAGGTTGTTGAATGAAACAGAATTTTTGGATAGGAACGAGATTTTAAATCTTGCGCATGCGCATATTGAGCGGACCTTCTCAAAGTGTTTTGTCATAGTTGCTCCATAAGTTTTTGTATTATCAGTATTAGGTAGGGCCTCTTTAATCTCTAGTAGCTAAATATATGCAACTTATATTGTTTTCCTTTGCAACATTAATATATCGGTTCACATAGATTTGAAACATGCACTCAAGCATTTTTCCTCATTTTTATGGTCAATATAAATCGTGAAAAATATTAGTTGATAAATATAATAAAAAATTGTATTTTTCTTAGAGATTATATAGCACGATAATTTTTTCCCATAAATTAACTTGACAAAATATATTTGATAATGAGATTTTTTACAAACATAATTGCGCCAAATTGATCAAAATTAGAATTTTTTGAGAAAAATAGGAGGATAGGTCATTTTTTCGGTTCAGTTTTTAGATTATAGTATACAGGGTGATGTCATGGGTTTTCTACATACTTCAATTAATTATTGGTATTTTTTTTATTTTGTCTTCATATCAAATATTGAAATGAGTTAGCAGTTATTAAAACACATTTTTATTTAGTGTAGGTAATATATGATGAAAGTATACTAAAACAAAAACTCAAAATCACACAAAACACATAGCAGATTATAACATTTATTGTATTTTTTGAATTCAATATACTCAGCCAAAACTTTATTTTCTATTAAGGGAGTATGTAAATTAAAGGTAAGATTAAAGATTATACTTCCTGAAAATGATAGCAGTGGTTGTACTGAGTGCGCAGCAAAATAAAGTCACGGCTAAGTCTTATTGTTGCAGTAAAACTAAATATAACAATTAACTACACACTAGTCAGAAGGTACTGTGTAAATAATATAATGCATGCTTTTTATAAAAACTAAAAATAAAAAACATATTTACATGATTTTCATAAAAATATCTTCAATATCACCTTTATACTACTAATATCATATTGGTAAGAACTTAACATCCAGACTAGAGAAGGTAATAAGATGTTCTAAATAAGGGGCAAGAAACAAAATATCACAATAAGTTTTTACAGGAGCATTCAATATACATAGTATACCTTAAGATATACTCTTCACAACAATATGTCTTTTATATTCAGTTACAGTTTTCCAATTGTAGAACAAAATCATATTTCCCAAACATAGACTGGGCTAATGAAATGATAAAAATGTCCATAGTTATCTTTATAAAGTCTTTTAAACATGAGATGGGGATGTTAAACCATGGGTAACGGAATTTTCTAAAACTACATCCAAGTCGTCCAATGGTAACAATATTTGCCTGAGAAACGTCAATAATCCTCTATTTCTCAAGAAGGAATTTTCTTCATACATTTCTTGAGTTACCCTACAGGAGGCCATTGGCACGAGCATTCTGTGTAACAAATGCTCTCTAAAACCAACAAAATACAATCACTTGACGGTTTTGTGAATTTCACTATAGCGCACCTGACACTTAAACAAATGAACAGTTGGAATTGCCCATCTTTTCCAAGTGTTTTACTAGTATGCATCATTTCATCAATTAAGTGACAATAGCACCTCCATACTGCCACAGTTTGTTGATGATTTCTTTCTAAGCTAGCTGTCCTATTTCCTGACACTTCTTCCATGAGCTCTGATTCAAACTGTTCTTTGACGCGAACTGTAATAGTTTTAATTGCTTAAAAGCATGAAAACTATAAAAATTAATAAGGGGTTCGCTTGATGGAAACTGTTTCCCATCTAGTTAAAATTTGACAGGGAAATATTTGTTTGCGATGATTTGCAATATTTTTTTTAGATCAAACACCATGATTATTTGCTTGCAGTTGCTATTAATATAATAGTACTGTTCATATTGGACATGGGAATAGATTACTATATAGATACACTAAATACTGGCAAAAATACCTATATTTGTTAATAAATGGATTTCAACAGTTGCTATATAAATACAATATAGAAACAATTTTACCAAACTAACCAAAACCACTTCATCTCTTAAAAATCAAAAAAAATATTTTTTTTTTATAAACTTTAATAAACAAAGTAATTTCCAAAAAAATTTAATTTTAATTTTTTAAAAGACATTTTATAGCACTTACCAAAATAATCCCAAAGATAGTTTTTACCCATAAACATTCTGACAGATTTAAATCCAAGTAAGAATACATTTTCAAGGCAGTAAACTAATCCATTCTCACCACACAACAGTGCCGTAAGGGTGGTGTGCCTTTCAGAACTACGTCTGTAATGCCATTTCACAATGTTATTTACACAGTCACCTTAAAATTGGCCCAAATATAATTGCTGAAATTTTCTGTTGCGTCTGTAAGTACCGAGCATGTGTTGAATTTGTGAAGGTTTGAGATCAGTTCTAGCCGGCATTGAAGGAGACTTAGATCTCAGTTGAGTTCGTCCTAGGCTTCCCGTGGGCCTTAGTTCTTCTTCTTCCTCCTTTCTAGACAATAAAGTACCAACTAAGAGTCTCTCTATGGAACCGTCATCTGCCCCTCTCCCTAACCATCTACCACAAGCAAATCTAAAAATTATTCCCAAGTAGGTGTAACTACTAAATACAACCGACCAAAATCTTTACCTATAAGTGTGACCAGTAATTTCATTCCGTACTAAGATGTATTCCACCATCAGCTTAGTATAAAGACCTGAATTATCATGACCTATTCTCAATGTAGTTAAGACCCCTAAGTTAGTATGCCTGTGTTCAAAACTGAATGTGTTTTTAGGCACAGTAACTTTCTGTGTTTCCGATAAAGTTCCAGAGAGAACAATCCAAACATTGGAAGATGTATAAGCTCCTTTTTTATTGGTGACTATTGCAATTCTATATGGTATCACAGTCATGGGATAGGTACTGGTAAAGCAAAAGTAATCAACGGCATTTAAAGAGAGCAAATGATACAAAAACTGTTCCTTTTCTTCTTCGCACCTTAGAAAGGCGGATCTTTTGTACAAATTTCTCAACAGTTGCTGGTCCGACAAAAGGGTTCGGAAATGCTTCGAAAGTTGTTTCTTTTCGAGCGCGAGTCGTACCCAAGCTCTGGCAAAACCGATTCCGGTTTTAACATCTGCCATGCTCTGGACGTTGAAAATATCAAAGAGGATAGAATTGGGCAGTTCTGGAAGATCTGTGGATTGCTGATCCTTTCCTAAACTGGGCCAATGTTCCAGGCTTCTTGCTAGATGAGGAAATTGCTCTGGAACAATATTCACAATTTTTACAATTTTTACGTCGAGAGAAAACTGTAAATTGTTCATCTGACACTACTCCACTGTCAAATTAATATCCCTTTGTAGCACTTCACAATCATCAAATGACCATATAGGGCGGTAAATTGTTAAATCATCTGCAAAACTGAATAACCTGACTCCAAATAATGGCCTATACCGTTCACCAGAAGAAGAACCAATTTTGGGCCCAGATGGGACCCCTGAGGCACATAGAATATTACATCTATGATAGCCAAACTTTTGAAGTTTGTTCAGTAATACTCCTTGGTCCAGCAAATCAAAGGCATTGTATTTGTATTGTATTGAATTGTATTATACACATAAATAATATGGGTTGCTTGCTTTCAATTTAATGTTTATAATTGTTTAATATTGCAAAACAAATATACTCACCAGATGGAAAATAATTATTTTCCTTTTTGTTTAATTGCCAATATTTTTCCTGATATGCCAATATATGAGACCACAGGGCAGATTTACCCCTTTTTCTTTGAAGCCCGTGAGCCCAAACCCTCTCCAGAAAATCACACAATGAAGCTACCAGAGTACTTTCTTCAACGGCACCAAAACCGTCGGACCCATTGCTTCCCGACAGAGTGACCCCTTCTGCGCCCAGTTTGGTCAACAACATCCTTTTCGTTTTAATTTTGCAATCCTGCAAGATATCTTTGTTCTATCTGAGGGCGAAAAACATGTTTTTTCTTTTACCTTTAATAACTTTTCAACAAATGTCCAATTTGCTTGAGCAATAAGGGCGGGTGACATATCCTGACTATTTTGCGTCTTGGCGTTTCTGTCATTAGCACCCACGGGAGGTTTGCCAAACACCAAACCTTTTTTCAATTCTTTGGCTCTCGGTATACTTCCTTTATTAATCACCGGCGTTTTGTTGAGTATGTCCTTGTCGAGTATAGGAAAATTACGCGAAATGGAAACTTTAGTATTAGATACCTCCCTTGGGATGGGCGATTCAAAATCGGGGTAACGTAATCTTCGTTCTAAAAGCTTGTGAGTATCGTGAGACATGGTGCAGGGTTCATATGAAATGGATCTCATCAGATTTTCTCCACCGTATCGTTCTTTCAACAATTTGATTCTGTTATCAAATATCACCAGGTTGGTTTCCAGTTCATCCCATTGAGATAGAATTTTATTGTCGATCATTGTAGCGAACATCTGAGATTCCAAAAACCTCCACAGAAACAACCGATCTTGCTCTGGTTGATCTGAGAGGAATGAAGCTTTATCGAAGTTTTGCATAGAGTCACGGTTGTTAAACCAGTCTTCTTTATTCTAAAAATTGTTTGGTATTATTAAACTTAAACCCATAGAACAACCGCAAAAACTCACATGATTAGTTGGCAATATTACAAAATTTTCATAAGCCTGAAAGATATGCACAAACCTATTCAAAAACGTTTCTCTGATTGCATTATTGAACCTTAAATCTTCAATGTAAGAGTCAGTGGGATGAGATATTTCATTCTTATCTAAAGCCACTCCCGTTCTTCTAACTATATCAGCTATTCGTTGTAACGCTTCTGATCTGGCTGAACCAGGAGGAGATGGAGGTCTGTCATTATCTAGAGTATCATGAATAGAAAGTTTCCTTCGATTTTGCGGCTTTCCTGGTAAAGTAGAACTTCTTGATGTGATTTCCTGAAAATTGTTTTAGCAGAAACATTTTTGTTGTAAGACAGCTTAAACAGATTATGCAATAAAATGAATGCATTTTCAATCAGCTTTTTTCAACTGAAAGAGGTAAACTGCTGATGATTTTTATAATAATTAAAGCAAATTATATCACAATAACAAAATTAGAAATATACCTGAATATTTCTATTATTTTCAGATTTTGGCACATGAACTCCATGTTTATCCAAAATAGACCAAATTTCATCTGTGAAAGAGTCCATGTGGGGGAATGAAACCATTTCTTCTGGTAACTGCACTTTACATTTATCAATATCCACATAACACAAACTAGCTTCAGATGCGACTTTTATGTTTTCAGATGATGCATTTAAACCTAGTGAACAGTGAAATTATCAATCCTTAAGAGGATTATGAATATCATGATGTTGTTTACCCATTAGAAACGGTACAGGCGCATCTAAAAAATGATGTAGGGCGGCAGGTAATACTGGAACATAGACGTGAGGCCAATTAAAGGGGAACAACAGAGCTGTCATACCTTCTGCCACAATCATTAATTTTTGGCAATCTACATTGAACAAATAATTTAGGAACATTTAAAAATATAACTTTTTTACATTTTACCTGTACTTCTTAGCAGTACTTGATTTTCAAGTAAAAGACAAGTAAACAGCTGAACAACAATATCAACACCCAGTAACACAAATATCACTCGTAAAGGGTAGTCAAGATGTGGCAACTCAAGAGGTGGTGCCGGATTCTGAAGAATCACATTGGCTAAGGGCAAATGGGGATCTGGCGGAGGCAAGTGGACTAAAATGCTTTTTCCTGAAGTGGGTAATTCTATCTAAAAAGTAAAACCAAGTTCAAAAGGGACAGACATATTTAAATTAAATCACTTTTGAATAAAATAGATTTATTATAAATATCTAAATCTAATTTTTTGTACATTATTGCACAAATCAAACATACCTCATACAACAAGTTGAACACATAACTTTCCAAGCTTAGACCATGAACGGAAGTAGGTTTTCTAGGTACACATCTGAGAGGAATACCAATATAAACAACAATATAACAAATCAACTTAATAAATAAGTAAAATACAAACCTATACAGATTTTCCAGAAATGTTCTAGCTGCATGTAGGTAAGCTGCGTGACATATAATGCCAATACTTTTTGATACGAATAACCTATCTTTGGTTATGTCATAGTAAGTCAAGGCAGCCCCATTGGGATTTTGAGTAGTCAGTTTGAAATGCCGTGGTAATGATCTGGATTGGGGACCCTGACTTTGTATTTGTTGAACTGGTTTAACTCTCAAACCGCTCGACAATTCGGTTATATACATAGCCTGAAGAAAAAAGTAAATATATCTTTAAATTATTTTAAGGGGATTAAGTGCTTTAGTTTGTCACTAAGTAATTTTGAATTAAGATATAAAATTAGTAGATATACACAAAAATAATCGCAATTAGAAATTGATGTATTTCATGTAATCATAAATACAGCTTACTTTTCCTTATTTATGCTGGTATAAAAGAAATATCATGACCATACATAAATAAATAATAATTTTCCCACTTACTTGTAACGTTTGCATCGCAGCACAGATATCTCTATTCCTGACTTCCTCATAAAAGATAAGACTGAACCCATAACATCTCTTGCCATCTTCTCGAGTAATTAGAAATGAGTGAAAATTGGGGGCCTGAGTGACTGAATGCTTCTGTGTTCGAAATTTTAAGCCATTTGGTAGTGCCAGCTATAAAATTATCACCATCATCATTAATAAAATTCTCTTAAAATTTTAGCAAATTCTTTGTTACTAACCATGCAAACTGCGGCTGCATCAAAAGGATTTGACTTTAAGTTTTCTGGATAGTGGGCAAGCACTTTACATTTGTAGGAACGTTCCAATGGAGAAACGTGCAAATTGTCCTCTACAAATTATGAAAGAAATGGCATTTAAAATACTACGCATTAGTGGATTACCTGAAAATTTATCCGGTTCGAGTCCAGAATTAAAGTCAAGTCCACAAATCACAAAATAATCAGCAAATTTTGACATATTATCCTTAGAATTTATTTTATGACTTCCAATGGGATGAAATCTAGCGACGTTCGAACCTTAGAGCAAATCATTAGCAATAAATTTTCTTTTTATTGTTGATTAAGGAAGTACATTTACGCTCTAGTTTCTAATCATTTTTACTTCCATTCATATGTTTTTGACTTTGACTTTCTCTTTCTCCTCTATGAGTTTATCTGCGAGACATTGTGTCTGCAACCAGAAACGCGCGGTTTACCCGAACGAATAAACGAAAAAAGTATGCATAATCATGAGAATCGTACTTCAGCTGTTCCTCGTTAGAGGGCAAGAAAAGTCCATAGATAAATTAATTTACTTTAGAGGATAAAGGCATTATTTTCTTTCTGTTTAAAATATAAGGTTTATTAATTAACCTGTAGAGTAATTTTTGGAAAAACATTGGAAAAAATAAACGAGTTGATAATTTTAGACCAGAATTTGAAATTTTAGTTTGATATGTTGACGACTAAGCTTTGCAATTTGCAGTTAATTGCGTTGCGTTAATTTTTTTTTTTAAATTGATACGATTGGGCAGCGTTCAATGGTTCCCATAAGTTCATAAGTTTATGCAAATATTCGAGAACTTTCGAAAGTATTTTCAGACATTGTACTTAAGTTTCTATAAAAATTGTTTAAAGCTCTTTGATTGTGTACCAAGGTCATGGAAATTTTATATATATCTATCTACATGACCGCCCACCTTCTTGTGATGGTTGCAAAAGGCAAACCCATTTGAATTACATAAATTTTCACGGGTCAATGCATTATTACCATGCACCATGCCCGATGAGGAAAAAGCGTCTCAAGTTATATCGCGGCCTGATTTACTCTTGTTGGGATCCCCAGTCCGTAGCGCCTTTCTCAGTGTTTTTTTTTCGTTTCCAGTCTAGCGAGTTCTTTCTATAAAATCATCCGGTCTTGACGAAGATTGCTGTCAATTGTTTGGTACCGTGTGTGACTAGTTTAATTGCAATTTTGTGTCATTCGCGGACTCGGGTATACGCTTTAAGCTGTTTATGTGCGGTGAGGTTAATTTCTTGCGTGTGCATCAAGTTGCAAGTTAACGTTTAAAGCTCTATCGGTTTATGGTGTGATTCCAAAAAGGTTTAAATATTAAATGACGTAAGTAGGAAAAGTCAGTGAGGCCTTGGTCTCTTTAGTAAAATGTTATAATGTTATATATTGTGTAGTATAGTATATGTCGGTTGTATATTTGGTTATCCAATTTTTTTTGCAGCGCGGATCATCTTATTTTTTACATTTTTTACCTCTCGTAAGCTGACAGCAACAACAGAGCAGGATAGAGTTAAGATACACTTAAATCAATCCTTATTCGATTTTTTATTGCTCTTTTAGAATTATTAGGGCCAATAGGTAGTGCCGCCAATAATTCGAACAATATAATCTTGATCTCAAAAATTCAAAAATTTTCGAAAATATTGAAAACTATTGTCGTTTCCGATAAAAAAAAATATGACGTCGAATTGCACTTTGTGTAGTTTATAGGACGTCTGACAGTTTTACATAATCACATTAATTGGGCAGCGCTTCTATTTAATTATGTGCACGTCCAGGCCTACTGGGCCGATTTGGTTTTATATCGGTCATTCACTTCTGCTGGAGATGCATTGGTCAAAAAAGTTTTCGAAGCTCGTACACGCAATATGAGTTCAATTAAAATGGTTTATATAAACATACACTCGACGTATATAAATAAATCCATTAGAAAGTAGTGCATGTTTAGTTTCGATTAGGTATATTTTTAACTGGGAATGGTAAATGTTCAAATTGCACGCGAGCGCCTTAATCTACTAAAAGAGACTGATGCTGTGCATAACGGAGAATTTTAGGCAAAGCATGATTGCTTATGGTGAAGAAACCGTGAAATATTTAGTTTCGACAATGGACATATTATTCATTAAATTTCCGAAAATTCAAATAAATATAAATTAAATTGAATACAAATAAATTGAATTACAACAACAATAAGTAAACGAATATACAATTACATAAATATTTTTTGATTAAACATCAAAGAGCAATACTTAATACAATGTGTCAGTAACGAATCACTAAATCAGGTCCCGTTTTAAAATTTTCAAATCTCGCGGAAGCAGTCCAGTCCAACAGCGACAAGTGGGTGTTTATCAGTTCCTCGAAAACAAACGAAACAAAACGATATATGTATATTTTGACATCAAATTTGCATCCACAACATAAAACGATTTACTGAATCCTCGGAACAATAATTGAATAATTATAATAGGCATTAAATAATTATAGGTATAATAATTATAAGTATATAGTTAGGCTAAAGTCTGGAACATTTAAAAACCAGGTTTTGGATTTCAAGAAAAATGCTCCCACGCGTCCATAATATTTTTTTCTTGTGGATTTTTGTAAATCCATTGTCGAATTGTGTCAAATTTCACACACATCTATAACTATCGCTCTAAATTTTGATGAGCAAAAGAATAAAAAATGCTGGTACCAGTAAAGTTCTTAAATTGTCACAATTACGTTTCTGTCAGTAAAGAAAATAAATATGGCGCATCTAAATAAAATCCAAAGAATTGGAATTTTAAATTTTATTGGATCTGGAGACAAATTACAAGATTCACAGTGCGTCCAAATGAGATAAAATTTATGGAAGCAGAGTATGTAAGAGATCGTCCACGGACATATCGTCCAAAAACGTTCATCGTGCATCTTCCGAAGTTGCTTCAAATATTGATATTAGCCAACGAAGTGATTTGTGTTTATAAATAGAAGAAAGGTATCGGTCGAGCTGAACCAAGAAAATTTTTTCCGATCGCACAGGACAGTTTTTTAAATTATGATGGAAATATGCAAGTTAAATCAATTTTTTAATCGTAAAATACTATTTAATTATGAAGCCACGTTTTGTTTGAATGGTACGGCAAATAAACAAAACTGTACGCGTGCACAAAAAATAACTGTTTGTGCAGAGATTTTGAATAATAAAATGATTGGACCTCATTTCTTCGATCAAAATATTACTGGAACCCAATATTTACAATTTATTCCAAATAGACAGACTTGGTTTCCGCTCCGCCCCATTTTGCTCTAAAAGTGCGTGAATATTTAAATGCTGTATTCCCCAGAAAGTGGATTGGTAGAAGGGGATCAATAGAATGGCCTGCAAGATCTTCAAATATCACTCCACTGGATTTTTTCCTCTGTTGATATTTAAAACCAAAAGTGTATACGGAAAAACCGAAAAATTTAGATTATTTATAATTTAGAATTATATACGAAATAAGGCAAATTAATGAAAATATCCTGAGTAATGTTTTGAAAGGATTTCAACACCTAATACAATAATATCTTTAGCATGCCCTGTTTTTATAAATTTTCTCTCAATTTTAATGACTGTGGATCTTGTAATGGGCGTTTCTGGATATTTTGCCCTAAACCAATTACAAACTTCTCATTTTGTCTGTATATCCAATAAAAATTAAAATTTCAATTCTTTGAGTTTCATTTAGATGCTCCATATTCACTTCCTTTACTGGCAGGAATGTAATGGTGACAAGTTACGAACTTTCCCAAATTAAATTAATATAATGGTGACGATTTAAGATTTATTTTAAAAAAGGAAAAGAAGGATCTCCACTTTTTATATTCTCTGTTTACTGCAAAAAATGGGCGAGACAAAATTATGATGAACGTGTGCGAGCATTTTTCTTGAAATCCAATACTTGATTTTTAAATGAATTTGTTCCATATTTTAGCCGTTCACTGTATCTCGCATATGGCTACTCGACATATAGAGGCCCTGCCTATGCTGATAGTACAGGAACTCATGAAGGAACTATGTAATTTTTTTTTGAGAAGGCCAATTCAACGTGTGCATGCGGGAGAATTAAAATTTAGTTTTTAACCATAAGACCCATAAGACCTTGCGGCTTTCAACAAACAACATGGCCGCTGACAGATCGTCCATGTTTGGATGCGGCATTTTTACGGCAATATTTTCTCAAAATATGTCGGAAGTCCTATTAAATTTTCCTGTAAAAAAGGAGTTAAGTTATTAGCGTCGTATAATTCTGTAATTAATTTGGCGTTTTTGTTCTTTAAGCCCTGTAGATACGATGCAATTTCTACACGTATTCGTTCATGTAAGCTATTTCTTACGATTTTTTTTGCTTTTAAATCAGCGCTAAGTGTTAGCTTTCATAAATTCGTAGGTCTATCCTCCATTGAAATAACTTTGAGATGGTAGAATCGCACAAGAAGCATTTAAATTGAAAAAATGTTCAAGAACCACCTCCTATAGACAGGAGTTGCGTATTTCTTAGGCTTGTAAAAGAACAAAGTATTGAAAACAGAAATTATACAAGTTTGTGAGTACGGTACGGAGATATTAACACAGGGCACAGACTGTTTATATTCGGATTTCAGAGATCGATGTTCTTATAAAAATTAATCAATTTTCCAGAAAAATTACGGCAATGTAGATACACAGACATATGGGGGGTGACGCATGCCCAAAAGATCCGTACATTCTCTACGAAAATATCATAGCCACCTGCGGCCCATCACTTTTTACCGTAGTAGAGCCACTATATTATCTCAGCATACCATCTGAAAAATAATTGAAATATATTTCACCCATAATGATCATCTCATTTCCTTTATGGATTGGCATTCTACGAAGAAACCATTGGCAAAATTCACAAATCATTGTCCGAAATAAACTGAACAGAATTCATTGAATTTCGTGTGTCATCAGGTATTGTCAAAGTTGCAGTAATTTAATTAAAAAAATGTTTCTTACAAAAATGTCCCAATAATAGTTTTTAGATACTCCTATTTTTTACTACAAATACCATATAAGAAATATTCCATTTAGAAAAAACTGTTTGATACAATACTATTTTACAGCAGCAAGTACACATATAAATTCGACGACTAACAACTAACCAAGTTAAAGTGATCAGCAGATGATAATAAAATGCGTTGATCTCAACTGCTGAGGATGCGTAAACTAGCATTGTATCAATTTCCCATGAATAAAATACTGGATGCCCTAGCAAAGAACTTGGTTACGTAAAAACTTGAATTTCAACCTTTTGTGGGAAACGAACTCTAAAAACATTTATTAGAATGTTGCCGTCTTTCGGGAAACTATTCACAGTTTGCATGTCCTGACACCGTTTCTATCAATTGAACTGAGGTGGCTTTTACTTAAGGAAAATCCATTTATCAAAATAAATAAGAACTAAAAGTTCAGATTTTCACGAATTTTCAATATACAGTCCATAACAAAGAAGGAATAATAAAAATTTCACCAAAACTTAAATTCTGTAAATATTTAAACTTGACTCTAAAGCTAAGGCGTCACAAAATAATTTAAAGTTTAAGTGAATCAATAATCCTAACGATTTGTTTGGACACGTCGGACTTTAGGATTCATCGGATAAACTTTCTCAAAGACTGCGGACCTCCTTTTCCGGCCTTTCAATGTCCCCAATTGAAGAAGAACGGGATTGTGTGAGATCGACGCTGCGACTCCTATGATAGCCAATCCTGCCAATGGCAGCAGCAGTTTTTTCAATGCGAGACTCTGGAAAAAATCGTACTGTTTAATAACGATCGAAATGACAAGACCAAAAATTAATTTACAATTGGTCACGCAATTTTGTATGGGTTTTTTGAGATTAAATTATTTGCTAAAATGCACTTTGTGAAATTATTTTAATCTTTTATCCTTGTTTGAACAAAGCGAGTGTGATAAATTTAGACTATTTTGGACGCCGACCATCTAATGATAATTTTATGCTGGTGTTAATTAATAAACATTTTTTTAAATAGTCAATTCTTGTGTTGCATATAAATAATAGAAATCATAACCCAGCAGGTTTGTAATAAACTAAAAATAAAATAATAATATAAATAATATATAAAATAAATCAATAAATAATAATAAAATAAAGTATATGTTTGCGTACTATTTAGAAATAAAAATAAATCAGTATTTTGGCAACAATTTGAAAAAAATGTTTAAAATTTTTTTCCTTTAGGGAAATACTTGTTTTTTTGGTAACTAATACTCCCGACAAATGCATACTGTTATTTTCTTATCAATGTATATATTTTTAAAACTTTAGTAAGTTAGTAAGTATTTTATGTAAATATTTATAGAAAATTTTCTTTGACCCTCAAATAACAATTTCAGTAAGAACATTTATCGGTTAATGAAGTAATTAAACCCCAAGAATAAAAAACAATTTTACTCATTCTTTTCCAGCAAAACAAAATTCATATTTCTTTCGCCAAAGATAAAAGAAGATTACTGTTTGTTGTAGTGGTACATTTGGTCTGTACTTGTTATTATAAACTTTTTTTTCAATTGACAACTCCTATACAAATTGTAAAAGCATTTGTCCGTATAGAAAATAAAAGCATTATTATTAATATTATTATACAGGATGTTTCGAAAAGCCGCCAAAGCTTGGCTAGGGTAGATCCCTTTCAAGATACTGGGTATTAAATATTTTGAAAAAAGAACTGCCTTTTTACAATATGTTACATTTTTTGTCCGATTTTGTTGAAATTTAGCAACTTCATTTATAATGATAAAGGGCTAATTTTGCTTCAACTAGATTAAAAGTGTTAAGTCCAGTACTATCCCGAGAGTTATCTGAAAGAATACTATTTTGCAATTTTTGTTATTTGCTTTGAATAGGCAACAAAAACTAAAACACCAGAGTTGTTTTCCTATCTTGCATCGTCTGCGATGGAAAAATAGACCCTTCGTCACAATAAAATTATTTCTTCAAAATTAACACAAAGCAAAATTTTGAAATAATCAACATCAGTTTAATTTCCATCTAGTCTATGATTTTCGCAAATCTGTTTTTTTATATGAACACCCTGTAACTTGGCATTTCCGGAACTACATTTACATGAAACTTTTGCCTACTTTTTCTATGACGAATCTCCCGCAGAGCATTGGCGCATATTTTTTTAATCACGCTGCATCAATGCGCAAGACAAAGGCAACAATCCTCATTACTTTTTTTATTGCACAATTTGCGTCACTTTTCAATAAGGAAGTTGCCGTTCCAGTTTAATTCGACTTCACTGACAATATTTAAAAGGCTACAGATTTCTCGGGTTGTGGATGTTGTCATAGTAACTCTAAAACAGGCGTGTTTTTTAATTAAAAACAAAAAAAGAAAACATGACCTCGTTTAATTGTAGCTCATATGGTTGCTGTTGTTTTTGTTATCTAATATTGAAATCAATTTTTTTTCCGAATATAATTTATTTTCTAGGAACTCAGGAACAATACGTTCGACGTCCTGCCACTGCTTTTTTGAACAAAATACGACCTGCTTCGGTTGAAGAGAAAAGTAAACGATTTAGGAAGTGTACTATTAAAATATCCGTCGAATGACGTAAATATGTTGCGTTACTGTTGAGCAATTTAAATTGATAGTCCCTATCTTTTCTCGGTAAATCCGTATTACTTAAAGGTTTCCAACTCATTGGCGCGATTTGTATGTTTGTTATTAAAACGGAAGCTTATCGGGCTTTTTTCGTCGCTGAAATGGGATTATTCACAATTTTCCATACAGATGTTATCGGAATTTTCGTCAATGTGGCCGTTTCTTCTAAAGATGCTTGCTTACTGGCACCACGTCCAAAGAGAGTCAAATAAACATTGTTTATAACTTTCTTAATCTCAATAGAATAGTGTTTTCTACATTTGGGCGGGAGTATCTCCTCCGATACACTAGACTCGCACATATTTTCCATAATTCGCACACCATTCAACACACGCTGTCTTACACACGAAATACAAATGATTACTAATAAACTTAAACTAAGTAGTATACCAAACCAAAGAATATTAAACACAGGTAGGTATAAAATTATGTTCTATTACGGACCACAATTTTACCTGAATTTAAATTCCGAAACTTTAGGTAATAATCTTGTTGCATTGTATGTTAATGACCACCCTTGGATAATCCCATTCAAAAGTAAGTTGGTCACTTTCTTATATCTATGAACAGACCATACCTCTGGAGAAGTCCATATATTTTTAAGTAATTCATTATTATGATTTTGGTTTATTTTTAATGTAACTATTAACGCCCATTAGTCGTTATAATCAAAACATTCGTCATAATCAACTTATTTCTATACGACTTTTTTTTTTGTTCGACGCAACCTACACAAAGTGTTTTAATAAGATTTTGATTTGAAAAAATTTCTAAATATTTATTAAAATAATATTTCTGATTGTCAAAAACCGATTAAAAATATTTAATCACCGTTTTGCCCATTTCTTTCTATTACACGTGAAAGATTTTGATCGAAATTTTCAAACATTTCCGATAATTTTGTAAAGTATACTTGGTTTAATTAAAAAGGATTTTGATTGAGATTTTCACTCTTTTCCAACTATATTGTTACGTTTCAATATTAGTAAAAATGATAGCATTTCAATATGTTCCTTTCCAACCACGCTCTCATTCCAAATGCAAAAAAAAATCGAGCTATAACAAACTTGTAGTTTAAATACGACTACAGAGGCAACATATGTGTGAGGAAGTATTTTTTGGACATAGTAATGAAAATGTTGAAATATTAAGTATTAAGATGTGTAATTAATATCACTACCACCTTTTTATCCTCCCTTATGTTGACAAAGAGATATTTTCTCTATTTCCTAATCTAAAATCTAAAATCTAAAAAAATCTAAAATCTAAAATGTCCAGTCAGTGATCAGGCGTTTTTATCTATCAGATACACATATTTTGACGTTTGTCAGTTGTGATGGTCACGTCACAAGTCACTCAGTGGATGTATTCGTGTTGTTTTTTCCAAAAAATAATGGTCGTAGAAAATGGAATATTTTGCCTCAAGTTGCGTAAACGCCTCTTTAGTCAGAAATTTGTTTTGGCACGAACGGTGCGAAACGAAGCTTGGGTTTAATAAGCGAGTTTTCGAGTAATTTTATCAATATGTTGCATATTATACTATTATTGCAGGAATAAAGGAACCATTATGGTAAGTGTGATATATCAGTTGTTTTTATAATTACCTTATAATTGCCCATTGCACCACCTCCGCCGTGTCCTTCATTGTGCTGTACATGATATTCCTCCTCGTAAGGAGGTGCGTAGGGTGGCGGATGCTCATAAGAAGAACCATATCCGCTGGGGCCGTCATAGTAGCCATGTGCGCTGGCTGGATAATGTGGCCTCACACCGTTATATGCGGGAGAGTGTCCTAAATATAAAACGAATTGGGTATTCCTTGAAATTTTTCGTTATTTGAATCTAACCCGAGGGACCTGCAGGGCCATACGCGCCTAAACCTGGCCCGCTTGCTTCTGGTCTGGAATGAGAGTATCTACCACCATCAATTCCCGTTGGTGGATAGTCGATACCTGTGGAACAAACAATAATAATTGCAATTGGTTAGTCCTAGAGATAAACTGAAGCAAAAGTCGTAAGATCTGTAGAAATAAACACCTGGAATATCGAAAATTTTCTCAATAAAAGCCTGTTATGTTATATTAGTTATCTTTGTTTTTAACCAAGCTTATCCTAGTACCGTTTTTTTTTCACGAATAATTAAGTAACAACTTTTTTGAAAATCGACTCCGTCAGTAAGCAGAAAACATGATTTAAATGACACAGAGCTCTACTTTCTGAAATTGACTTTTCGCGTAAAAGTGATTTCAGGTTTATACCAGACCCATGGGACGGAATAAATCACAATTAGTTGTTTTCGTTTGTTTTAAGAATTTTTATGCGAATTGATATACTTTACCACCTCCGTGAGAGTTTTCTGGGTAGCGTTCGGGGTATCTGTTTGGTCCATTACAGCAAAGGCCTCTTTTTTGTTTGGCCTCCGAAGCCATCTGGTCTCTTTGTTTTGTTATTATCTCGTTTTCTAGATCAACACCCCGCCTTTCTTCGTTTGTAAGTAAACTCTGCAAAAAAATAATATAATTAATTAAGCACCATATTAAAAAGGTCAGAATTTGATTATTGTAAATCAACAAACTAGTGTAGGTTGATTTGAAAATAAAATATTTTTTACGAAAGATTCTGCTTTTAGAAAAACGGTCTAGCATAACGGCCCACTGTAAATTTTTGACTTTGTTGACTTTGGTTTTTTTTTTCTAAAAACTGTTTATCTGACTCATTAAATAAACACGCTAATTGGAAAACAATTTAATATACTTTAGCATGAGTTTGAATTTGTCAACAGTGCTGATCTTGAACTGAAGTGGCTTTTACTTGATGAAAATCCATTTAAGAAAATAAATAAGAACTAAAAGTTCAAATTTTCACGAAATTATATATATTTCGATATGACAACTGTTTCGTGTCTTTATCAAATGTGATCACATTCGACTTCCTACCACAACTTCGATACCAGAGCTTAATGTTGCAGTAAAGGAAGAGAACACAAGAAACAATAGCGAGTGACTAGATCTATGCACAATCGAGTAAGAGATGTTAGAAGGGCAAGAGGAGGTCATATTAAAAAATTTATTATTAAAAAATAAGTATTGAGTTGCTAATTGTCAATAACCCTATTTGTGTTTAGTAATAAAAAATGCTAATTTGACTCGTCCAGTTATTTTACTATGCTAAACCGAAAAATCAGAAATAAATGTTAATCAATTTAAGCTCGTATTAAACCATATTAAATTGTCTTTCAAACAGTATTTTTTTATTTGATCAGTAGTTTCCAAAAAAATAAAAATAAAATTGAAGTCAAAAAGTTTACAATGGGTCGTTTTCTGTGCACGCAAGTTTATTATGATCTTAGATGTTTCCAGTGATCTAACGTCACCAAATATTAAATATCACAAATGAAAAAATAGTTACGTGGCTTTTAGAATTCGAAATTCCATCTGCTCCACAATAAAGGCACATCAGAACTATTACTAGTACACGTCGCCACAAACTTGTCATGATAACGAATTTACTGCGTTTCACATTTCACTAGGAAGCCTTCGTTGAAACTATTGTGAGTGATATAATAGTACGTTTATATATGGCCTGGATGTGCAAGAATTTTAAAGAAATGTCTCCGGACGTACCTATTTATGAAATATATTTTATTGTATTTGGAATTTGTCAGCCACCTTGGCGACGATACATTTTCTCTCCATTGTGCGTTGTCATCCGACCGTGTTCCGCAAACTTCATACTTCGTTGAATTTTTCTGTTTCCATTCCTTGATATGTACAGGGAATCCTACAATTAAATGTATTCTCGAAATTCTGTTTTTATACAAATAATAAGTGACTTTTTTGTGTTATTTTAAATTTTAAAGGTCTGATTTGCCTTTTTTTTTAATTGTTTCAGAATATGAATAATGTCATACATTTTAGAAGATCCCGGCGCTCTTCGACATCCAGCCTTTACATCCAGGTAAGTCATTTTTGCAAATATAAATTTATTTATTTATTTATTTATAAAGTTATTTTAAGCAGGCTATTTAAAAAAAACGACTTTATAAAATTTTAACTAACTAACCAAAACGATTAAACAGTTCAGAAGAGATTAAAATATAAATATTCAAATATTCGAGCATGAGCCTCCACTTCTCTCATTGCCATATATAGGAAAAGAATCAGTAATAAAAATGGGCGGCATCCTGTATACATTTTATAAGTCAAAGTTTGAAAAAATATGCGAAAAATCATGCGATCCTTAAAACCTAGAACGATTTGGCATTTTGAAATGTTGAAAAAATTTGGAGGGCGGGCAAATGTTTAAACAATTATTTGTTGTTTATTATGTTGCCAGAGTTAAACGATTAAGAATATCTTGGTAATATTGTTCTTGCTTCCGTCATGGGAAATGAAGTGAATTTGATTGATTAGTGGATAACTTAAATTATAATGATGCCTCTGTACCAGATGGGCAGAACTTAAGATTTTGGAGTGATTTCGGTATTTTTTCTTAAAGAATGATTACAATTTCTCGGAATTTATATTTGCCCTTACCAGCAAGGGAGAATGACGAACACTAAATGTGCTCCTGAATATCGTTCTTGAAATGAAAGGGGTTAATTAGCACAGAATTTCGAAATGAAAATGTAATTATGTTAAAAGTCTAGGAAGTTTTTAAAGAACGCATTTAACAAAAAAAAGTTAATTTTGTTAAATTTATTTTCTCTGTATTTTCATTGTTTATTTTAGTAATCAATTTTCGTAAAAAATATTCCCAGTATTCCCACTTTTCTTGAAAAAATTGCTTGCTGACAAGAGCATTTTGATGCCATTTATGGACTACATTAAAGAGGTATCATATACTTATCAGCAGCGTAAATTTAGTTTATTTCAACCTACCGATGAATATAGAGTAAGTCTGGGAGAATCGGCCCATGTTTTTTTAAATAGTATAAAATAAAAACCTAAAGGGAAAATCATTTAACATCATCATTATTAAGACACAGAGGTGCCAGCAGGAGCTTTTTGCGCTTTTGATGTGACGATCCCACATTATTATTATTATTATTATTATTATTATTACTGTATCTTTATTTTATTAAAAAGCAATAAATGTTACAATTTAATCAGGAAAAAAAACTGCAAAATTGACCGTCTCACCCAAAGCGTGCTTTTAAGCTGAACATTTTTTATACAATCTATCTAAACATTCGCAGTCCTTATAAACTTTTTTCTTATATTAATACTATTTAGTTTCCTAAAAGATACAAGCTTTTTAGACAAATAAGACTGATAATTCTTTTTTAACGTTTTGTAAGTAAAGTTGAGAAGTTAAAGGTTTTTCAAAAATTTATGCTTTCGACTCTGTTTCTTAAGCAATCCATATAAGCATCGACAGAGCTAATTGACATGTTTTGTGAATCCTAGGTTAGTATCCATCCAAGCCCCAGATCTTTTGCTTGTTTTAAACTCTATGTCATCGCATCAACTTTTGATGATTTTTTATATTATCTACTTGTTTTCGGGGTCCAAATAACATGTCACCGTCTTATTCGCATTAAGCTTAAGGTTATGAGTTGAAGATATATCCAATCCAATAGATTTTTCGTTTCTTAATAATCCTTCGTTTCATCATTGATTCAGTCATTGTCTGTTTTATTTCTTCTTTCTTGTGCAATACGTCTTAAACATTTGTAAAGGGTCTGAAATAATGTTTTTAACGTAACTTATTCAGGAATCGCACAAAAATCTAGCAAAAATTAAAGTAACAGTGACCTGGGTTTAAAATTTCTAATATAATAAAATTAAAAAAGGTGATCTCACCCACTGAACTATTTTCCCACATAGACTGAAATTAATCTAAATGAAAAACCATATGTTTATTGTAAAAGTAAATGTTAGAGGGTTTATTATTAAGTTCTATGTCAAAAAAATATTGCATAAAGCGTTTTTCCGTTACGATATAACTAATTCTTAAATTTACCTTGTGTAGTAAATTCTAAATAATCTTCGCGAAAAGGTAGAACAGGATTGAGAAAACCACAACCTTGTAAATGTTGCGCATATACACGCACTTACACACATTAATGTTAAAAATTTTATACAGTTTGCTTCCCAAATTTTAAATTTGTGTCAAGCACGTAAATCTTTAAAATTGTCACATCTGGAAGTGGCAAACCAGGATCTTGTGGAGGCCATTTCGTGCTTTCTGACATAACTTACAAATAGATTTACAGTAGTTCCCCAAGCGCACATTCTTGCCATTCGATCTTGCTCTAACGGCATTCCTTTATTATTGTATTGCGGCCATAAATTTTACGGAACAGATATCTACGAGAGTCGGCCGCGAATTGTTATTATATTGCCATTGTGCCGTTTCAGTAGCTGACAAATATCTCCTTGCGTCGAGACGTTTGAAATTAAACTCAAATCTAACAAATTATGAAATAGATTCTGTACAGAACCCAAGTAATTTAATATCATCCATCATCCGCAACATCTTGCCTCAAATTTGATGACGAAGAAGCACAATCCTTTGTATTCCCAAATACATATTGCTTTCTGCATTATTGCCATTTAATAGGGTAAACCAAAGCGTCGTGGTTTGAGTACGGATATAAAATATTAATGTTATGAATCGATTGCATCCCCATGCAACAGAAGCGGAAGCGGGATTATTGGGGTTTTAAAACCACACGTGTTATACAGGGATTACATTTATGTTCATGTTTTAGCTTATAAATATTGCATCATGCTTGGCAAACGTTTATTGAGAAACTTTTTTTGTCATTAATAATCCATATGACAACTTTTCAACTAGTATAAACAATACATTTAAAGTTGTCAACATGAGTTTTCGAAGTAAACATACAATGTATATAACAGGTTACGCATACACAAAGTTGCATTCACGATCTCCTATCTTTCAGCTTTAGATTTCTTTTTACGGGGATATATGTAAAATGAAGTGTATAAAACGCGATACGCGTCTGTAGCAGAACTTCGAGGGGCAATTGATTTAACTTTCGAAACTCTACGAAGGAGAGTAATAATTCTTTTAAATGCCATTAAAAAAATAAAAAAAATGTGCGAGTTTTGCATTCGAGAAAATGGTCTCCAATCTGAACAACAGTTTTAGGCACCATACTATGTTAATATTCTTTAGATATAATGTTATTTCGTATTAATTAATGTAATAATGGACTATAATAAATTGAAAATTATTTCAAATAGTAGTTCATAACGTAAAACATATTTAAATAACTGAAATTTAAACTACTAAGTTTCTTGTATGTTCAAAATTGTATATTTATGTTTATTTACAAATAAAATAAAATAGGAAAAAATTAAATTTTGAGTTTAATTTTCAAAACAACTTTATACTGATCTATATCTGTAAAAAGTTCAAAAAATAATATACATAGGGTTCCATTTAAAAATGCATATATTTGCTTCATAACTACCAAACGGTTAGAGCAAGTAAAAAAAACACGCCACTCTTCAATAACTTAAAAGACAACTGAGATACGAGACTAGTCTCAAAATAATTTTGTTGACGGCATCTTTAATTTCAGAAAAAAGTAGCACAGTGTCTCGTATACAGCAACGTTCTATTGCAAAAAATAACCGGGATATCCCACAAAAGTGCCCAAAATGGGATACGCGGTACATTTGTATGCATTAGCTGAAATAACATAAAATTAAAAAACTGGGAAAAATAATAGTTATAACAAGTTTTAAACAGTAATTCTTAACAAAACAATTAAACAGTAAAAAAAACTTCATAAATCCCGCTTTTCAAGCAGCTTTATTTATTGCGCTCTAATTATATGATTTTGTGTTATATGGTTGTTTGTTGTTATTATTTTCTCAACAAGACAGCTTTTTTAATATCCGTTTAAAAATCATTTAAGTACTAATTGAATTAGATGATATTGGGTTTCTCATTATCGGCAAGAACAATCTTGTTTGTTCAATGTTGGTTTGAAATTTTCATCATGGACCGCTCAGTGTTGCACGTTGTTGTTTAAAGCGGAAAATTGTCCGTTGGGCCGTTCGCAAACACAACCCTTTCCTTCACCGCAGGAGGCGGACGGGTGGCGGGAGAAAACATCGCCTCCCCCCCTTAATTACTCGGCAATGGACGCCACTTGCGGCCATATGTGCATTTAATGTAAATGCCGCGCATTTTATTGGCCCATCAAAATGTCCTGCGAAAAGCCATTTGCCGTGAAATATGTGTTCGGATTGCAGTACTGTCGGAATTTTGAATATTCCCCAGCTCAACGTACACAAGTCTCTAATATATTTAGGAAATTCGGGATGTTTTACTTTAAAATGTAAAATTAAAAAAAATATTTTTTGTTGATTTCAGAGTATCATCCGTATCCTCAATTAAATTGAAATTAAAAGAAGAAACGGGGCAACATTTGAAATACCACTAGACTTAATTTTTAGAAGAAATTTCCACACTACTTCTGGATTCGTAATGCGTCGGTTTTCGGTGAGTCAAACTTGCTCACGTTTCGCCAATCATCCTGTTGGCTTCTTCAGAGTTTGACTGAAACTGGCTCGCATTTTACTCTGTACCTGCTTATATTTTGTTTGAAAGGGGCGGTGCTAATAGAGGGCCATAAACACTGTCTCGGATGACTGATTCCCAAATTGGTGACAGAGTCGCGGTTAAGATTGTTAGGTTGTTTATAGATTTCTATAGACTCTCGGATTTTTCGTCGGTAGCAGAATTGATTACATGGTGGAATTTTGTTTTTATGGAATAAAATTCTTGCATGTAATCAATTCTTCTACTAACGAAAAATCCGAGAGTCTATAGAAATCGATAAAACCAAAGATTCACAAACCAGGATTACCTATTTGCCAGCACCATTGGTTCTCCAACATATTCTGTAGCGTCCTTATTACAACCATTTACAGGGAAAACTGATGGTTTCCTACTTAATTCCTTTCACTTCATCGAACAATTAAAAAGCATTACATTAGATGCACAAGATATTCTGGTTAGTTTCGGTTTACTAAAGTCCCTGTGCCTGAATCTCTGAACATCATTTCAGATATATTAAAATCCAAGAATCTGGAACCAAACCTTTTCTTATAACGGTCACATTTTTGAATAAACATCAGGAACAACATCAGGAACTATCACCAGTCATTGTGAATATATTTATGGAAGCCTTTGAAGCTCTGGACACCTTCCATCTAAAACCAAAATTATGGAAACGCTACGTCTATGATACTTTTGTTATTTGCCTCATGGTCAATAATCCTTAGTAGATTTTCTTAGACATTTACCCTACATACGTTTTACCATTGAATTAGAACCTAATAATAACCTCCCATTCTTAGATATTCTTATCAACAGAAAACCTACGCACACAGACCGATACCTTAATGCATTGTCACATCACAATCCGGTTCAAAAATCATCAGTTATCAACTCTGTTGTTTACAGAGCCGTAAAACTATCTCAGCCCGAGTCACTGAAGCCAGAATTAAAACACCTTACCTATGCTCTTCTCTCAAAAATTTCCACATTAATGATATTAAGCGTTCCATCACAAAATACACTTCACTACAACCTTCCAATAGCAATGAGGCCGAAAGCATCCCACACTTGCCACTGTTGTCCTTTATATCAAAAGTTCTCAAGAAATGTATTGCAAAAATCAGATATACCACTTGTCCAAAAATCCTTCAACATCTTCGATCCGTCAAAGACAAAATTCCATTTGAGATGCCAGGAGTTTACAGCACTCCATGCATATGCGGCAAAGAATACATTGGAGAAACCAGACGAAAAATATCTACTAGATTCAAAGAACATGAAAGAGCCTAAAGGCTAAGACAAATAAACTCATCAGCAGTTGCCGAACACAATCACGAAACCGGACATAAAATTTAATTCGATAAAATTAAAATTCTTGCATGTAATCAATTCTTCCACTAACGAAAAATCCGAGAGTCTATGGAAGCCTTTGAGAAGAAAGCTCTGGACACCTTCCATCTATAACCAAAACGCTACATCTATGATACTTTTGTTATTATATGTTATATTATATATCTATAAGCAACCTATCAGGCCTTTACCTTTCACCAATATGGGAATCAATCATCCGATGTGTTTATGCCCCTCAAATAATATATAAGCAGGTACAAGTAAAATGTGAGCCAGTTTCAGTCAACAGGATGATTGGTGAAACGTTTGCAAAAACCGACGCAGGAGGAATCCATATAGCTATACGGTTTACTCATCAAAAAGCTTAAACATAAACGTTCGTTTTATGTGATGATAAATTTATCGGTTTGTGAAGGAAAATAAATATTAATAATTACAGATCAGTTACAGTCACCATGGTTTTCTCCCAGTTGTTTGAGTACGCATTTTTACAACGACTTTTATTGCATCTGGAAATAAAGTTGAAGTCATCCATGGTAACAACGGGCGTCCTTCAGGGCTCTGTATTAGAACCAGTATTTTATATTGACGGTTCACAGAGTTTGTGTGGCTTCGAGAAAACAGAAAACAGTTTGTTGATGACTTCACGATATCTATGACGAGTAGGTGTGATTTATATCTCGAAGACAAATGTAACGTGGTTTTGAGTGAAGTGAAGTATTGAAATCCAATAACTTATACGTTAATTCACTAAAAATATCTTTTATAGGATTTTATTTTATAAAGAGCAATTATTTGTTGTTTATTATATTTCCAGAGTTAAAATTTTAAGCATATCTTAATAATATTGTTCTTGCTCCCGTCATGAGAAATGAAGTGAAATTCATTGATTAGTGAATTACTTAAATTATAATGATGCGCCTGTACCAGATGGGCTTCATGCAGAACTTGTCAATTGAGCTTACTACCGATTAACTAGACCATTGGCGTAGGTACAAATTTGGACTGGTTAATCTAATGTTAATCCGCTAAGGTTAAGATTTTGGGGTGGTTTCGGTATTTTTTCAAAAAGAATGATTACAATTTCTCAGAATTTATATTTGCCCTTACCAGCAAGAGAGAACGAGAGAACACTAACTGTGCTCCTGATTCTCGTTCTTGAAATGAAAGGGGTTAATTAGCACTCAACAAAAACCGACGCAGTTTTGTAAAAAGTACCACTAGACTTGTTAATAAGGGTTATTAATAAAAAGAGCAATATGAAATCAATATAAAAAAGGACCTCAAAAACAAGAAATTGAAGCAGATGGGAATATCAAAAACTATTCGGCCCCAATAATTATTTATGGCGAAATAACTTCAGTTACAGAACGAGATACCACAGCTTCATTAACACCAAGTTCTTGACCGTAACAATTTTGATAGTCACTGAGGTAGCCAATATATGTTCTCATTATAAGAACAACCGACAGCCCATTTCCTTTAAGATTCCTTGGTTACCAGTATACTACCTCCGTTACATCCACATCTTTATCGCCTGGAATACGGCAACCACCGTTGTTGGAGGATATCCTTCTTATCTAAAGTAAAAGATAAAAATTATCCAAACACATTGGAATGAATGATATGCGCCTGCTCTATAACTAAAAGGGTTTGCTTGAAATGTTAACACAAGTTAAAATTTGGAAAATATAAACTTACTGCTCTTTCTTGCATGTTGGTAAACAGTTTCATTTCGGTGGAACCTTTTCGGGAGTTTATAATGTGTTATTGTTTCAGTTGCTTTCTAGTTTGGCATCGGACTTGGATAGCATGTTGAATGAACTTTGCAGAACGCCTCTTCCCCCCTATCATCGCCTTTCGGACAATTTCAGGTGAGATTTTTATTTGCTTTTTTTGCCCTAGATAATTGTTAAGTGCCCATTTATGTAACTTAAGGTTGATGCGCTAAGCGTGAATCTCGAGGGATCGAGTGTTGCCTTTCAGAAGTAATAAAACAATGAAACCACGGAAAGAAAAATGTGACGGCGTAGTTTATAGATTATTCCGTGACACGTACCAAATTGAAACAAATGATTCTCGATTCAGTCTCCCTTCTCGGCCTCGTTCTCCCGTTTCTAGGGCTGACTTGAAACGCGCTGTGACATGTGGATATGGGAACGAAGCTGAAAATTCATCATGTAAAACGCATATTTTTCAGAGTTTCATATTGAAATGGACTTTTCTAGAAGACTGAAAGCGAGGCTATCAGAAAAGTTAAAAAATTTCAGTCTTGACACGGTTTATATTGCCGACGTTGAAATGTAAAATTAAGAGGGTTAAGATTCAGATCTTGACAATTGGTGGCAGCGCCGAATATTATTCTTTTCGGACAATCATTTACTATAAAGTTTTTCATCACACACACCTGCTACATGAACTGCAGTTATAAAAATTGGAGGACCAATTGGACGATTTTGTGAAAATGTTGTGTCTAACGGAAAAAAGAGCAGTTAATGATAGCTTGTGGAAGTGCATCATCTCTTTGGAATCGATTCAAGTGTAAGTGTACCGTACCGCCACTGTCAAATTAAAATCAGGTACCTTAGTAGTCTTTAGGATATACCCAAGTACTCATCCGTACGCATCTATAGTTTCGAACATGCTGTCAGAATTTTCTGACTGACTATCATCGTCTCTAATTATCAACGGTCTCCCTTGATCTATATCGTTCTGTTGATTTGCTACATTCCATTATTTTAGAATACTGGCCTCATTCTTGCATACATAATTTTTGCATTGTAATGGCGATGGCGGTGCGTCATCTCAAGACCTCAACAACATATTATTTTTTGAGTCAGTTCCTTGTATGCGTTCAATAGATTACTTTTTAAAAATAAATGACCTTTTATATTCTTTTTTGAAAACCATTCTCTTATTTTTTTCTTTATCCAGCTACTTGCAAAAAGCAAGCAAAGAGGGTTTTTCAATATTTGGTAAGTTTTTATAAGTTTTGATAGTCGTATGTTTTTTTTTTTTGAACAAAATATCAAACGGATTTAAAATAAAGCTTTTTTGATTGCCCGCATATTTAATTACGTACCCTTTCCCATTAATTGCACTGGTGCCAATAACAATGTCTTATGTCATCCTGGCAAGAAGATGTCGCAAAAATCAGTTTCGTCAATAAAAACGCTTGCCTTGATTCTTTCTAGTTGAAATCCGATCTCACTTCTTTCAAAATTGTAGATAAACTGGTGTGGCCAATATCGCAACGCTAATTCTGTTTGATTTTTTCAAGATTGTCTTGACGCTTGGCTTTACACACGTCGTAAACAATATATCTCATAGACAATTTAATACCTTGGGGTAAATCGCAAGATTTTGGATCACTTTTTTTCAAAGGTCTTCTTAACATGCTCTCTGAAAGCCACAAGCACCACAGCACTGTTTTTGCTCTCCAAAGATAGGTTCCAACAGACGAATTTGTTTTTTTCTATAGTGAAATAATGTTCACTTTTTAACACCAAACGATGTTCACCTGGAAATAGATACTAGACTATTTTAATCTTGCACAAAATTCTTCATAACTTAGGGTTGCTGCTTTCTACTCTAAATAACTTACCAAAAGGCACACTTGTATTAAAGTTACCTCGCACCAATAAAAAACAGCCGCTCAGTATTGAACATTAATACAAAAATTAATTTAACCAATTTGTAAAAGGGATACTGAAATGTTGTTGAAATAATAATTATTCTTTAGGGATTACTTCTAAGAAAACATAAATATAAAACCAAATCTAAAAAATTAGAAGAGATTGGTACCTAGGCATTTTCTGAAAATGCTGCTTTATTTATCTAATTATTCAATTACAGCAGTACACCCTAGTAATTAACTCAATATAACTATAAATGCTGGTTAAAAATTGCCTAAAACTGCTATATATCGACGAACACAACTGTTCATTATACATAATTTTTTAAATTAAATTTACCCTAACCTAAAGGACGATCAATTAGATTTTTGTTTCAATTGTTTTCGGATAAAAACGGCCCTAAGACCTACATAAACAAAAAAGATGAAGGTACAAAAGGAGACCGCAATGCTGGCTATTACATCGACCAGAAAATACTGGTACCACGAAAGTCGAGCGGCTGCGCTCCGCAACTCTGGTGCCCCCTTGTGTTTAATGACGTAGTTTATCCAGTAGATGGCTTCGTCTAACGGTTCGCGTGGGCGGTCCTTAAAGTTCTCTGATATTTTTTTTGCATTTTCTTGGTATCTGAAACAAATGCGCATAGAAAAAGTAGAAATGTATTTTAAAAATATTGTTGCTGTTAATATCATCACTGTATCGGCTGAAACAAAGAAGTGGAAGACACTCAAATAATTTCAGCTAACGATTTCAAACTTGGTGGTTTAATTTTGCTTGTTGTTGAACGGATAAAGACACCAAATTCAAAATTAGTGCATTAGTGTTTTCAGGTTCGAAATCGGAATTCGGTTATACCTATTTTGAAATTTGGCTATAATATTTATGGTCTATGGCAGAAAGAGGTGCACAATTTTTCCATATCGCGCCCCCAGCTGCGTGATGATTGAGAGAAAAGGGTTACAAAATTCGAAATGATATGTTGTTTTACTGATTTGCAAATAAATAGGTAACCTCTACGGCAGAAAGCTCGAACGCCAAATGAAAATAAAGACGTTTTTTTTTCTCGGGAACAAAATAAACTTTGAGAATCCGGATTTTTTTTGCAATAATTATTTAACACCAGTATTTTGAAAAATCGAAAATGAACTGAGAAGAAGACAAAAAAGCGGTATTTGTGGTACTCGAAGTTACCCAAAAATAAAATAAAAGAAGCCAACAAAAATTGAGTTAGTCTTGTCGCGTGTAGAAGAAACCACTCGGCTCATAAAAAAATGTATTCTCAAGTTTTAGTTAAAAAAATTGAGATCTATTATTTATCTTAAAGTAATGTTGCGCCAAGAACATAATGCTAACAATAAGAATTATAATAATCATATAATTATTTTATAAATAATAAATCGAATATAATTGTACGAGGAAAGGTATTTGCATGTCGAAGTCTAGCCTAAACTTTTTTTACTAAACCATTTACAAAACGTCTACTAACATTTAATGTAATTAGAATAATGTAAATATAATAATCATTGAAGTTCATTCTTCTTTGGCGATCTGTTGGCGATCATCATCGTTATTCGAACTTTATGATGATAACTCGGTGGAGGTACACCATACCATTTGCGAAGGTTTGCCAACCAGGAGATTCTCCTTTTATCCGGGTCTCTTTTTTATCTACTTTGTCCCTCATGATGTTTTGTAATAGGCGATATTTATTTTCATTTCTCATGACGTGCCCAAACCATTCACATTTACGTTTTTTAATTGTGAGTAAGAGTGGTGGCTGGCAACTTCTGTTCTCGACTTTATTATTTGTGGAAACCCACATCTCTGGGGCATTAATTCGTTTCTCCATAGTCTTCGATATTGTCCAACTCTCTACTCCATACAGAAGCACCGGATAGATGTAGCAGTTTACTATTCGTTTTTTCAGCTCCAAACTGAGATCTCTGTTGGTGAGTAGGTTTTTCATTGTAGTGAAAGTGCTTCGAGCTTCTATGCGACATTTTATCTACACAGAATGGTCCCATGCTTCAGACTGAGTGCTTCCTAAATTAATGAATTTCTCAACGACTTCATTATTGATGAGCAGTTCTGGTGTTGGAGTTTTGCTGATTACAATGTACTTTTTCTTTCTGGCATTAAGTTCTAGACCATACTCCTTACTGGTAATATTAAGAGACCTCACGAGTTCTTGTAGGTTCTCCAGAGTGTCCTAAAGATGTCCTCAGAGTAGGGATTGAAATAGCAGCTGTGTTACTCCCCGACGAAGTTCTACAGGTTGAGATTTTTTTTCTGCCTCATTACAGGTTGCTGATGATTCGCATGTCCTTGATATCAATTCCATCATTTTACCGAAGCCCTTAGTGTAGCCCACAAAACATGCGTATACGTCGCAGTTAACATCTCTGCATCGCTGAAAGAGGACTGGTACTGCAAAGATTTCCTCACGAGTTCCAAGGTCGTTACGAAATCCAAATTGAGTACCACTCATGTTCGACTCGCATTTTCTGTAGTTTCGGTTTTGAATTATTTTGAGGAAAACCTTCAACACAGGGCTCGTTAGACTAAGTGTTCTAAAATCTTGGGCATTGGGCTTTTTTGGTATGGTAACAAAAGTGGACATTAAACCATTCATCTGGAATAATCCCAGTATTGTAAATTGTGTGAGTGTTCTCCGACAATCTTCTTCTATGACTTTTGGTAATTCCACTGGGATGTCGTCTTGGCGCAGTGCTTTTCCACTTTTTGCCGTCTTGATAATGTATTGGACCTCTGAAACGGTTATAGCTTCTGCATTTATGGATACTGTTTTTCGGGTCGTGTGCCATCACTGAATAGATACATAATGTAGTTCTGCCACACTTGATCATTTATGTTCCCCTACGTTCTTTTCCTATATATACCAGTTGCTTCTTTTATCTTTTTGTGTACATTAAAAGTGTCATGTCGTTTACTAAGGTCTTCTGTTTCTTGGCATGCTTAATTTCTTTTCTGATGTTGTATTATTCAGAGATTCTTTAGAGCACACATAATATCTTCCACTTCCGCTTCCTGATGTTTCGTTAAGATTTTTAAAGTCATATCTCAGAATCTGTTTTTTAAGTGGTAGCTTTACTTGAAAGCGACATAGCAGTAAGTTGTTTGGTGTCTTGTTACGTTCTCTGCAGGAAATTTCCACGTATACAGGCGTCAGTGAAGTTCATTAAAAAATTAAATATCAAACTAATGCAGGGGCCATAGAGATAAAGTTAGCACTATTAACTTTCATTTTTGAAAATGAACAATTATATATAATAATAATAAAAAAGGGGAATAATAATAAACAAAATAACAAATATAAAATGTATGTGTATATTTGCTCCTCACCTGGTATCTTCTAAAAGCGTTTTTGCGGCATGCAGTATACTGTCTCTAGAAATATTTTTGTAATCAACTCTTATGGCGTAGCCTTTGGTCTCGGCCACAGCGATATTGGTGGTTTGGTCTGCGAATAGTGGAATTCCTAGCACAGGTACTCCGCAGTAAATGGCTTCCAGGCTGCCCAGCATTCCGCCGTGAGAAACGAAAAGTTTTACGTTCGGGTCGCCTTAAAATTTCCTATACTGAAACTGTAATTATTAAACCCAACCAATCATCTTACACAAAATATCGATTTGCGGCATCCATTTCTCGAAGTGTATGTTATCGGGAAATCTAAGTTCCTTTGAAAAGTTACTTTTGATCGCTTTCCAGACTACTTTGTACGGTAGCTCGGCGAAAGCGTCGAACATCGATTGCAGAGTTGCTATCGGGAAAGTTTCGGTTTGCATAACTGACCCCATTGTCAAGTAAATCACCCCTTTCTTGTCGGTTCTTAGAATTTCCATGAAATGCTGATGACGGAAGTTATATTGCAATTATTTCATGGAAAACTGTTTACTTACCGAATTTAACGGTTTCGGTTTTCGGATATGCGCACCAGCTACTTCTACTACATTCGGTGGCAGCGGCCTAGCGCCGTTAGTGCTATAATGCGCGTTGACCAAGAATAAACTTACGTTGAAGGCCAGTTGCCGAAGGTCCGGCAAATTACTGCCAAAAAAGTTTCTGGCTATTTCGTTCTGCGTCTCATAAACGGTACTGTGGTACCTGCAATGGTATTGTACGACCAAAAATATAGTGCATTTATTGATTTGACGTTTTAGGTATTTTACAGTAACTTAACAACAGACAACAGATGTTTATTCTGCATCAAGTAGGTCTTGCCTGAGATGGACCGTAACGAATATTTGTAGAAACTTGAATTTTTTTTTTGAAACGTAAATTTGATTAAGCATCGATGCTGCGGGTATTTCCGGATAAGTAGAAGAGGTTATTTTAACATCAGGTGATATGTATCGTTTTCAAGAGTTTAATCTAAATTGCAATATCTTCGTATATATTACAGAGGTATTTGACTGTGATCCTTCCAATAAGTACGTATTTATGTACCTGATTCTCGAACTTTGACTCTGCGAGGCTGTTTTCACTGGATAGTTCAAAGGGTAACGGTATATCTTACAGGTAAGTTTGAAAATAATAATTTTGGTGTTGTATGCCTGTCGATTAACAACATTCTTCTCTTCTTGTATTTTTGTGTTTTCTACATAGTTCTTCGATTTGCAAACAACAACAGTCTTTGTTAAGACCATAGATTATGTTCGCGGCAGATAAATAAATAACGTCACACGAATACAGATAAATATTTATTAGAATGACAATTTAGAAGATGAACTACCTCGGCAAATAAAACAAAGAGGATCCATTTGTCTTCGGATGCTAAACAAATTGTTTTGAATCTTTACAAATTTTATAAGAAATTCAGAAGGGAATTGTAGGAGCCGCAATAAAAAGCAAGTGACATAGAACGTAATAAATTGTTACTTTGTACTATTTTTTTTATGTACATATTTCAAGAATTGCTCGGCGAAAAGGATTGAAAACATACTTATATCCCGCTTGTTTAGTATAGGTAGATAAATTCCTAGGACGGTCCTGGAATGGTTACTTGTAAGGGTCTGCTCTGCAGGGTGTTCTATAAGGGGCTGCAGTTTTGTAGTAGTAATGACGAAGCTGTAAAAGCACTATAATTCTAGTCCAGGTGTAATACAGTAACCCTCAACGTTTTAAATGTGCTGCTTTTAGTTTCTGTAAATCTGTCCGTAAAAAGAGCAAGCAGATGACACTTTTTAGTTTTTTTCTTTTTTTTGCTTTGCAATTAAGTGAGCTGGGTTCGCAATAATGATTTTTTTTAACAGTACTATGAGCAGAGAGGTAACACAACGAAACGTTCTTTCGCTAGCTTAAAAATTTCGCGTGCAATTAAGCGATTCTTAACAACACGAAAACCCGAGGAATTGAGGAAATCGTAGCAAGTGAAATATTTTTAATTGATTTCGGATTACAATAATTACATCAGAATAAGGCATCATAATAAAAGGTATAAACAGCCTTAAAGGTTGTACGAAGTCGGTAAATTCAGTATTAAACAGGCAAAACTGGGGGTGCTAAGCTGGAAGGGGTGGATTCATTTTAACCACTGAATTGTAAAAACTTTGTTCAAAAATGGTTCCAGAAACCTTTCACAAGACCAAAAGGACATCATCAGGAGGGAAAGGGGCCTTGACTTGACTTAACTTGAAACCAAGCACCAGAGCATAAAGTGACACCCTTTAATTTCTCTAAAAAACCGAAAACTTTGATGGTCATTTCTTAATTTACAGATCTCGTATCTATAAAACAGAACAAGTTTTGGGTATGCCTGATTTACACCGAACTACGGATATATATATGAATCGATAAAAATTTATTCAGGATATATTCTCCATTCACATTTTATTAAAAAAAGAGGTGATTATACTGGAATGTTCTATTATGATCTTTGAGGTCACTCTTACTTGGATGTCGTTTGATTCCAGTTTTTCTGGCAATTACGCCTAAAGAGGCCCTCTAGATACTGAAATTGTATTGCTCTGTTGCACAATAATCGATTCTATTTGCACCTCATTATTCTTTGATTTAAAAAAGATTCTTATAAACGTTCCATCCCCTGGTAACAGTTTTCTATTTTTTGAAATGAACTTACCATTTGGCTATCACGTACTGTATAGTATTGGATAGCCGATGGAAAAAGTTGTCTAGCGACGCACGACCAGAAAAATAATTTGGTACATAGGAGGGATTATCTGGTAGGCCGAATCTGTCACCGGTCCACGGAAGATGGTAGCTGCTCAGCATACCCACAACCGGTATCCCGAAGTGGTGACCCCATGCTAACATACACTCTGAAGCAAAGAGTTCGGTGATGATCACATCGTACTTTTTTGTATTTACTTTTAAGTTTCGCATCTGGTCGGAATCGAAGAGTTTTCGGCATATATCTGTGCCCACTGCTTCAGTCATCAAGTTTAGCGTTTCGACGAAGGAATACTCTGCAACGTCTGCGCTGAAGTTATTCGTAACTATCGGTAGGGTACCCAGTAAACTTATTTGGTTGTAGCTGCTGTTAAAATGGAAAATATTATTGTGGTCTCCTTTTTAAGTTCGGGGCTTTTAGCGTCATCATTATAAGTCTGCAAAATATACTGCAACAAAAGTCGTTAAATACAGGGCTTCCTAAAAATTGGGAGACATATTTTGAAGAGTGATTCTGACTCTAAAATATTTCGTTAATAATTTTATATACCCTTAATAAACAATTTTCCCGTTTAAAATAAACGTTTTCGAGAAAATATTTTTTTGTCGTTTTATTATTTAAATATTTAATTAAAATGGTTTCATAAATGTTACTCAGTAAAAATAGCAAATCTAGAGGAGACTTTTTAAAAATAGGCTTTTTTCGCAGTTTATAAGTTTATAAGAACTTTTCTTCTGATTTTGATCTGCTGAATAAGTTGGTTCTCCATTATAATTCGGATCACCCTGTAGATTACATTTAATTGAGTATTATTTTCTAATTAACATACAGGGTAAAACAATTTAAATTTGGAACCGTAGATCGTCTTGTTTTATAGCCATGCTACTCTTCAGTAATACATCATTTAATCTGCTTGAATATTTTACAGTCAATTTTTTTAGAAAACTCTACTGGTCATATAGATGATATGATTGTTTATATTTCGACTAATACATTTGGATAAGTAAGCATTTATGGTCATAAAGGGGATTGTTTATTTCAGATGCTGAACCACCCCTCCAAATATTTTGAGACCCACCGTATTTTACGCAAATATTAAAAAATGATTGAACTATGGCAAACGTTTTTTGCGGTTTGAATATTTAGAAGAAAAAGACGAGATTTAACTAAGAAATGGGACAAGACAAAGCAAAACAAAAAAATACTTGAAATACTGAAAAACTGGTTGTTTTGTTTTATTTGATCTTTTTTTCTTACCGGGAAACTGCATTTTTAGATAAAAAATGGGTGTAGATGTCAACCTCATGTCCACTTTCAGCTAGGGCTTTCATGACTTTCTCGAACATAAAGTAGTGGCTTTTCCCGGGGAACGGGAATATCCCTAAAATACTTGCGGATTCGACGTTCCCAAAGAAGATTGCACACAACACGCACAGCATTAACCGTGCCATCACGCTAACTAGTTACTAATTACATTCACGCGATTTGTAACTGTTGTGATTGCGAATAAATATATTTTATACTGCATGTCCTAATAACAGATTCAGCGAGGTTTGCTTTGACGAGAACGATAGTACAGTTTTGGTCTTTGACCCCATTCGATAAATTTTGAACAAATATGAACATATAGAAGTGCGGCCTAGATGGTTAAATTGTCTAAGTTCGTTCAACGAATGTTAGAAATCAAATATTGTAAGCACCCTCGCCGCGTCATCAAAAACCGCCAAAGAAGTACTAATCAGAAAATCGAGAGAGTAAATTGCTTTGCACACATTGATAAATAAACGTGATGCAAATATCTTGACGGACTGAGACAATATTGCCAGTGCCGGACTTTACCGGTGGTCTTTACCTTTATTTTACCATGATAATATTTTTATGTCTTCAAAAGCATAGATGAAATTTCACTCACTGTATATTAACAAGGTGTCTTGCTAATATTTCGTTAAATGTTACCCATAAAATAACAAATAGTTCTTTTTTTAATGCCGTGACAACACATTGTGTGAACTGTAAAAAGTAAAAAGATGTTATAAGGCTGAACTTCAGATACAACCATTAACACAAGTAGCTATAAATTGTAGAATGCAAGACGCATGCCGCCCGAAAGAATTCCCAAGAAAGCCAGAACAGGTAAATATGCCTATTCCTGGGCAGGCGTTGACAACAAAAATATGACAACGTTGCAACGAGTAAACGCTCACGTCAATGTAGGGTAGTTTTTAAACTCTATTTCTTTCTTTCTGTCTTATGTTACGTCTACTTTTGCTTATTTTTTGCGAGAGCTTTTTGAAAGTGAAAAGTTTAATGTGGATGTAAACAAACAACAGACATGTTTCAGAGGCGGGAATCCTTTTTTTTTGTTTTGTGTATTTGCGCGTAATATTATCCATTGCAGATTCCCAAAGAACTCAAAAATTCGTCGGATGTGGTTTGCGTTATCCTTAAAAGTCTGTCAGCTTTGTTTAATTTAACTATTTACAATGTAATTATAAAAATGTTAATATTGTTACAGTATAATCTCGCATAGCAACCATTCATATTTTGACAACAATAGCATTTTGATATTGGTGATAATTAATTCGTGTGCACTACTTGCATGGGTTTCATATTATCCTTCATATGTCGGTTTTAAACGCTTTTGGTGAAAAATGTATTGATTCAGATTAGTTTTCTCTCCCTATCATATTCAGGCCTCGAATAAAGTCCGCTATTTTATGAGGATTTGTATTATCCAGATACTCACGTTTGGTTTCAGTTTTGAGGGTCTGGTTCGCCTCTCCATGTGTACAATACGGGGCTCTGCCGCCACTTCATCTTCCATTCACATAGGCATGAGGTATTTGAGGTTGCAGTGTCCGGTGTGTATTTCAGGGTATTTCATTTAATAAATATATTGGGTTGAGTCAAAAATACTGAGTTAAACTAATTAGCTTGCATTGGTCATAATCTGCGTGCTTTGGAAAGTGGTAATGATTTACATTCTGTCTATACCGTTTTGCAAAGCCTTCGACACAGTATCGCATAATATTCTTCTTATAAGGCTTGGCCTGCATGGTCGCTTACTTAGCTAGTTGACAGAGCCGCCTTACTGATAGAACTCGGATTGTACAAGTGCATAACTTTTTGTCCCATGAAATATATGTTTCATCAAGAGTTCCTCAAGGTTCCCACATTAGACCATTTTTCTTAAATTTATTTGGGGTATATTTTGTTGACCACATCAACAATAAAAAAAACAAGTCTCTTATAATGCTCGGTTTTCTCAAAAGAAATTAAGAAAATGAAGTCTTTTTTAACCAGGTGTGCCTGTCATGAGTGTCATTACCTTACAAACCACGGGACCAGTACGTTTATATCACGTATACGTATAACAGACACTTTTGCCCGTTAATTTATAAGTATAATGTATAATATATTAAACATTCAGATTATCGCTGATTTACCGACGGATTTGAAAAAGATGCAAAATGAAACTTTTGCATTAAGAACAGTTAATGCTTTAACAGTTACTTACTTTAATTAACAGGCACTCTACTCAATCAAAAACGCCCAGGCAAAAAACCTTGCCTTTGGATTTTTTAATTAAATTTTGCTATATTATTTGAATTGTTAGTAGGCCCTATGCCAATCGTGTCCTTTTAATTCGTGAGAGATTAGCTTAGACGTGGAACTAAAAACAAAGGGCGACGGTAAAAATCCACAGTATAGACGGGCCTAGTTCTTTGCCGTTTTAAATTATTATTCCATTCAGACTATAAAACCGACACGGTAGGTGAGGATGCGATGCACTCCACTTTCGTTTTCATTTGCCGTGGTCGTCCAGCTCCAAAACCTCGTTTGGGCAGTATTTTCTCTTTACCGAAAACTTTTATACATTCTTCAAATTTTAATGACTAGGCACAGGCCCAGAAGAATTTATCACTTTTGCAATTAAATGCTTTGTTCTGTAAAATACCTAATTATACACTAATCTAGCGTGCGGGAAGCGTCACTTTACCACGTGAGTTTCGTGTCCCACGCATCCGAGCCACTTCGGACATTTCCGGGATTTTACCGTACGGGTTTGGGGGCAATCGTATGTTTTCGGAGATTTTACCACACTGTTTGAATTTTGTCGTTTGTCAATTCGGGCGGTCATATCAGTGAATGTATTCGTGTTGTTTTGCAAAAATGTACTGAAAAACTTACGATAGTAGAAAAAGTATTGGTAAACTTTTTAAGTGACTCGTTTATTAAACACTCGCTCCGCTCGTGTCAAGTAAGCTCGTGAGTCGAATGCCGTTTACCGCACTTGTTGCATAATATACTATTATTAATTTCGTTACATTTACGAAATTAAGGACATTTTTATTTTAAAGATATTATTTTATAATAGCATATAATTTCGTTTATAAACTATTGATTCACGGATGGAAAAATGTGAGGACACCATATTCCGGGATATCATCCGTTCGCTTGTTGAATTATGACTGGAATCCTGCATCTGACTGGAATCCTGCAGACGTTTCGCCAAAATCTCACTTGGCATCTTCAATACCGCTGTTTAAGTGCGGACACGTACGAGTGACATGGACGCGCGGCCTCTGAAGATGCCAAGTGATATTTTGGCGAAACGCCAGGCGAATGATCCTACTCCAGGGTCAAACAACGAACGGATGAATACCCGGATTACCAGCAATACACATAGTTCCATCCGTGCAGGACTAAAACAAAACAAGGCTAGGAAAATATCTCGTGCGATAAAATCCCGGAACTGTCCGAAGTGGCTCGGATCGGTGTGTAATTAGTTATTTTACAGACTGGAGTAGAAAAACTAATTTACCTAAAATACCTAATTACACACCTATTTGGCGTGTAGGTGTCAGTTTAACACGTCAGTTTCGCTTCCCACGGATCCAAACCACTTCGGACATTTCTGGAATATTATCGCATTGGTTTGTCATTTCTAACGATCATGTCAGTCAATGTATTCTTGTTGTTTTGTAAAAATATACCCAAAAAACTAAAGGTCGTGGAAAGAGTGTAGTATGCAACACGTCTATTAAACTTTTTAAGTCACTCATTTATTAGCTTTTCTATTTTAAATATGATATAATATAATCCTAAATTTATCAAACATTATAGAACAGGTATTTATTCCAACGTGGTAAATTTTACTAGAATCACAAAACATAATTTCATTAAATAGAAATGAGCGAAGATATGAAATCTGTGAAGAACATGTAGTTTAGAGATTTTGTAGAATATTTCAACAAGACTGTTGAGACATATTTTGAAGTTTACTTTCAAAGTTTATAGGCATACTATTTCGGTTCGTTTAGAATATTTAAAAAGTTTATGTTAAAATTATGAGGCAGCTTACGTAAGAATGATTATTCAATCGGTAAGATTGCAGCTTCGCAGTTATGAAATTTGATCTGCTGTCATTTTCAGCGGATACTAGGTAAAGGTTGAATTCCATAACGATTTTTAGATAACATACTGTTTCCACAAATATTTACATGCAGAATGACGTGTTTCAGCACTGTTACTTTTTCAAACTAACATGGTATCTTAACAAAAATTCATAATAAGTTATATATATATATATATATATATATATATATATATATATATATATATATATATATATATATATATATATATATATATATATATATATATATATATATATATATATATATATATATATGATGACACTATATTCCGGGATATCATCCGTTCGCTCGTTGAACTCCGACTGGAATCCTGCAGACGTTTCGCCAAAATCTCACTTGGCATCTTCAATGCTCGCGCTCCGAAAACACTTCGAACACTATATATATATATATATATATATATATATATATATATATATATATATATATATATATATATATATATATATATATATATATATATATATATATATATAATTTTTCTTGGACATTCGGCCTCTCGAAAACAATTAATGTGTTTCTTCTAAATATTTATTAACGTTTCGATCGTAATTTCGATCTTTTTCAAAATATTCTTATTTTGTATAGGTGACATATATAACAATTGATGACATTTGACGTTGTGTTAATATATTAAAAATAATTTGTTAGTGAATATTTTGTACGTATTGGAATGGCATGCAAAGCAGGTACGGATGTTTTTTATTAGTAAATAAATTGGATAATTTAATTTTGTTAGTTTAAAATTGAATGATATATTTTGTTAAGGTCTTTAGAATCGGTTTTGTAATTAATTGTTTTTTTGTTTTTTTTGCATTTCTATACTTTCATAAAGTTCTCTTTTTTTGGTGTTAGGTTCTGTTAGTACGACTTTAACTTTTTGAAAATTAAATGTTTAGTGTTTTCGCAATGGGTATGAAGAGCTGTTTTATTTTTTTTGTCATACTTATTTCCGTTGATTTTATTTTTTAAATATTGGCTTGTTTGTCCTATATACACACTGTCGCAATTAGAGCATGGAATTTCATATACTATATTACTTCTTTTTTCAACTGGAATTTTTGCTTTGAGTTTAATGAAGAGATATGTTTTTTGTAAATTATAACTTTTGTGTCCTATTTGAATTTTTGAAAATGCTTTGGAGTGTATATTTATATATATGAGGATTTTGATTTTGGTTTTTGTTTACGTTATTATAAATTTTGTTGGTACGTTTATTAAAGATATTAATCTTGGCACAATATAGGTGAAAGGCCTAGTGAATTTCTATCGGAAGCTTGTTACTAAATCGTTTTTCAAAGTTTACCATTAGGTTTTTAAAAGTGCGTTTTGAATAGGTTAGGTAATTTCTTTTTTTTTTTTTTGGTTTTTCAATTGCGCCTTAGGTTTACCGAGATTCTTAAGTATTAGCTTTAATTGGAACGTGTGTGTATAATCCAATATAACTTACAGTTATAGCTGTTATATATTATTTTATATTATAGCTGCCTTATATATTTTTTATAAATGTTTAAATCTACTTAGCTGACCAAAATAATGAACTTACTATAGTGTGTATATATAAAGTGGGGAGGTTTGATGCTGTTCTTTTTTTAGTTCCTACCATCTTAATTCAAATTTGAATTGTCGATACTATTGGTGCTGCTAGACTATTACCTTTAAGCCATCCCCGAATTTGGCTTCTGCTGTAGAAGTCTGACGGGAAGAACTTTTCAGCATAAAGATTTATTTCTCAGATTTTTTCCTTCTCACTCGACCATTCTTCGAACAACCTTCAGGTTCAGGGGTCCCTTTTGTGTATTACGCCGATAAAATTATTCACTTTTTTTGATGCGATGGCCATCTTCTATCAGTTTTATTATGACGTGTAAGCTGGGTATTGTCCCCGGCTATTCTTGTCAAACGATCGCATAAAATGGAAGGATTTGACAAAGAATTCGCAGGGCTTTTGCAAAATAAAAGACTTGCGGTAATAATAATCCTTTTAAGTTTGGGAGTAGGGGGAATTGACGGCGATCCATGCTTGTAATGGCCGAAATTTCATTAGCCAAGAAATTTTATAATAAAACATTTAAGATTTTGTCTTATGTTTTTGTAATATCCTGTTATAATTTCGGTCAGCTATCATTACCTTATTATTATTAAATTTGTCAAAAAAAAATGCGTATCAACCCCCGTGAAACGAACTTTATTCAGTTTCACGAAAATCTGTATCTGGGGTTACCTATCCCGAGTGCTTCTAACGAGTATTTAAGTCGATCCGAGTATTCAAATTTTTCCATAGTAAAATTAGACGGGAGAGGGATATTTGGTACAATTATTTCCTGACGTACTGAAATAACGCAAGACTAATTTTTTTATTTTGGCAAGACCATCCAACTTTTGAAGAAAGTACTGGAAAGTTCAAAATAATTTTTTTTTCCTTCAATTCTGAATGTCTGCAATTATGTATGTGTAAAGAAAAAACGTATAAGTCCGCGTCATCGGATATATCTGCTTTTTCTTTACAAACATTGATACTTGCAATACATTAACATTTGCTGGTTGGCAATCTATACACATTTTTTTTACTGATTATAATCAATTTTACTTCTTATTGTAGAAATGCAATTACACAGGTCTACAAAATGAACCTTTTAGACAGGTGTTTTTATTTTGTAAACTGATTTTATGTAATTTTGGTAGGCTGTTTTCAAAAATTCTATGCATTTATTTGTATCACGTAAGGTTTTTTTGTAAATATTAAAGAAAAAAAACATTTCAAAAATAATTTCTTTTTTTTTTATTCATTTTAAAAATGGAATCCTAGTAGGGAAAAGGGAAAAAAAACTTTCCTCAGACGTTGTTATGTGAAATTTTCGTCTTTTTGCCAGAAAGCTGCGTTGTCCTGACATTCGGCTGTGTGTTTTTAAGGGCATATCCCGCTTTAACCTCTCTTCCTGTTCTTCCTTAGCTGGTCCAAGATTTTCAGAAAAATAGTGTGAAAACAGAAAATGCACTTCCAAACTCATATTACAACCTGAAAGTGTTGTAACATATTTTGAACAGTACTTTCGTAGAGTTCCCAAGCAACTTATCAATTACTACTTTAAATGAAACCCAGGCGTTTTTCTCGACATTAGTCCTTGTCTTTGCATAACGTTTTTATCTGCGACCCAAAAAAATAACTTCTTTTATCTTGGCTTCAGATATGGCTGGAAATTTCTCGTAAAAATAGTTGAAACCCTGTCCATTTTTGTCTAGGGCTTCATGGTTCATCACGCCAAGTTTGATGTGAATAGGAGGCAGGAAATTTTGTATAACCCCTCTGTTGTTCTAGGAGCATGCACAGCAATTTAAAGTCACCACAAAGCATAAACTGATATTCTTGGTAGTTTATTTTCTTCAAAGGAAGTCGTATTTTTCATACATTTCTTTTAAATGTACCGAGTGTGTACGGGAACCTAAGCCAGTTCGTTACCACTGTGCAATAAAACGCATTTCAAACAACGCTTACTTAAGACCTATTTCCCAATTTTTCAAAGAAACTTCCACAGGCTACTGTAATACTTTTTATAAAACTTCTGGATCCCTCCTGCGTTTTTTTTGTTGAGTCCAACTAGCTAACGTTTCGTAAATCACCCTGCTAGCTTCTCCAGGGCATGACTGAAACTGGTAGGTTGTTATTAGTTTCTATTTCAATGGTAACACCTATGTTAGAGTTTAAATGTCTAAAAAAATCTACTAGGGATTCTTGACCATGAGGCCAAATAAAAGTATCATCGACGTAGCATTTCCATAATTTTGGTTTTAGATGGAAGGTGTCGAGAGCTTTCTTCTCAAATACTTCCATAAATATATTCGCGATGATTGGTGATAGTGGAGCACCCATAGCTGTTCCAGAAGTTGGTTCAAAAATTTGACTGTTATAAGAAAAATATGTTCCATGCAAACATTTTCCAATTAAGGTGGTTCCAGATTCTCGGATTTTAATGTATCTGAAATGATGGTGAGAGTTTCAGTCATGAGGGGTGACCGATTTTTTCACGGAGTCTGGTAGAGAAGGCGCCTTAATGATAGATCTAAGGGTGCGTTCCATAGATGACATAGGATCCTTTTTAAGTTGACGATATGATCCGTCTGTAAAAATATATTGAATCTTTTCCTGATATTCATGACCATTTCCTTTATCTGCTTTTATGATTACGGGATTAGATTTTAGAGATTTTAGGGCAGTGTGTTCAAACATAAAAGCAAGTGCAGAGTAAAAAGCGAGTCAGTTTCAGTCAAGCTCTGAAGAAGCCAACAGGATGATTGGCGAAACGTTAGCTGGTTCGACTCAACAAAAACTGACGCAGGAGGAATGCAGAATTTATAATTATAGAAGGGCATATTTCATAATTTGAATATTGTTGCAATTCACTAGCGGTTTTTCCTGAGTAAAATATTGACATAACTATTAATGCGATCCCGGTAAAAGCTTGATGTGACATCAGGTGTCAGTAAATGGTTGTCACGAAGTCTGCACGCTAACAATTCGGATGCATCCTCTGGAAGGTGCAAATCTCTAATTAAATCACTTAATTCGCTCTAGTTCGGGCTCTCTGAAATCTGGTGTGAAATCTGAGTGACCTGGGTGAGAATTAGATTCCTTTGAGTGTGACGATATGGTATACTTCTGGTTCATGAGGAACTGGTCCAATAACAGCGTCTAAATTGGGACACAAAGTTTGTTTATTATTTTTTCTGCTGAATCCATGAACATTATACGAATAAAAATCATCACTGTGATTCCTAGGCTCTTCGTAGGAACACCAAAGCTTAAACATTTCTTCCTACCTTTTTGCCAGTTTCTTAATGATTCAACTCAAACGGAACAAACAGTAAGAGGATCTCAGGACTTGTCTTGGTCGCCAATTTTTATACCAAAATAAGCGTGGTATACATTTTTCCCAAAATAAGTTATAGTTTGCCTTTGCTTTACTACGACATAACCACCACAGATATAACAAAAGTTATTTGGATTGTTCACACAATGTCTTCTTTCCATATTTATACGTTCTAAAACACTAGAAATACGCAACAACAAAGACAACAGCCTCGAACACAGTAGCATGACGACCAACATAACCAAATTGCGTCAACTCTCTTGCTTTGCAGAGAAATCTAATATTATCCAGTGGTGCCAAACCACATTTAATTTCATAAAAATCAATTCATTTAAAAATCATGCCTAACATAGAACAAACATATTCATGTTAAAATAACTAAACATAATAACATAAAATAACTTTTTTGAGATATAGAACGCTATAGAGCCAAAATATTGTGTTTTTTGAAAAAAGGGCCCCCAAAAATATGCATATAAGTAAACAGCTTTCAAACATCAAAATCACTGTAGTTCTCATCGCGAGTCCACGGATATTTGTGTAAAAATAAATTTATTTTATCAGTAAACCCAAAGAGGCAACTTGTACTTTGCCTTTAATTACCTAGTCTTATTTGTCGAGAATAATGTTGCAATGTTTGAAATTCCTAACGGAATTGCTTTTAATCTCATGCATTAAGATTTTGTGTTTTTTTTCTTTATTTTAACTTAAGTTTTAAAAAATAAAGGAAAGACTAAGCAATTTATGTTTCCGAAAATCAGTCCGGGAAATTATTTGATAATTGGCTCAAAGAATCTCGCCCATTTAATAAAAAAGTTTTCTTTCATGCGGTTTCGTTCGAATTATTCATTTGAAGTTTTTAACGCGATTCGCACGGAATGCGGCGCCTTTTGAATTTGAAAAGCACAACCAGAGGGAATAAAATTCTGAGAGAGCATTTGCGAGGGTGACGGTGATTACGACTTTTGAATATCCAGTTTTCCGCAGTGATATTATGCAAGTTAAAATTAATTAGTTCCTCCATTTGGTACATAAACATCAAATTGTACCAGCCATAACTGTGGCCGCAAATCTAGTCAATATTTTTTTTGTATGTTATCTTGAATATTTTTCTGTCGAATGAAGCCGGGAACATTTAGCCTCGCATCTAGCAATCACTTTATTTCACCCTAATTAATAGAACCATAGTTGAGTGTATATTCATATCTTAATTGGAAGCATCGATTTTGTTGTTTTTGAATGAAACTTTGGGCGTGTCTGTGAATAATGATGCTGCATTCAAATCAAAAGTAAATGTCCTTACAATACCTTGAAAATTAAAATTCGGATTTTTTTCTTTTAATACAGAGTCATGCTGAATAGGGTGGTGATATTTCGAGTATGTTTAGTGTAAAAAGTTCCGCGTTGCCTAAAATGTTTCGCTTTCGAGGTATCAAAGTTTTATTTTTATTTTAGTTTCTCTTCATAATTTTGCAAATAGCTCGGATTTCTGCACGAAAATTAGTATTTGATCCTAATTTAGCTTTTACTTGTATTAAGCCGCTACCGAAGTGTCTTTCCTAAATTTTAAGGGCTTATTACTTAGTGTAGGACCCTGTATAATATTTTTGTTAAAAAAAATAATTCCACAATTATTTTTATGTGAATTAGGTCCTCCTTTTCAAAATAGTTGGGTTTGAAGTAAATTCTAACTATAGTTCGCCGAACGATATACCGTTTTTACGACATAATCTGGTATTTAACTTTGGTAAGTTTTTATGAAGGTCTAACCGCAGGCCTTCCTCGCCTGGGTTTCTCTTTGTAACCCTCAATAAATAGATTCGCGATTCCACAATGACGTTGCAGAACCGTACTTCGGTACTTTGTGCATACAAGTGCTGAAAGCTGACGGATTTGTGTAGAGTATAATGGGAAAATTGATCTTGAAATGGAGCTACCTCAAGTAGGGGCAGTTTTAGGAAGATTTATAAAAGGTGCACTGATATGAATTAATATAACAGTTTAATTAGAAAAATTTTCATTTCTTGTCGGCTAACATCTTGTGGAACACGTGCTTACAACAGGCAGGTCTTCAACTCATTCCAAAGGCAAAACCAGAAAACATTGTAAAAACGGTATATCGTCCGGCGAACTTTACCTATAATTTGGTCGCTGACAGGGCTGGATCTAGCTGGCTCGTGTCGCTCGTCTCCCAAGTATCTGGCGTACGGATCAACGGATTTCCTTTAAATTATACAGGGTGATGTAAGAGGAGGTGGTCTATCGCTCTAAAATATTTTCACTATGCAGTGTTTGTCGTCTCTACATAAACGTGACAAAATCTTGCTTAGTTCAAATGGCACTTTATGTATATTATATCATTTTTAAATTTTACGGAAGAAATAAAGTGATTTTGTTCTGGTTTCCCTATATCGGTGTCTCTTTATCGAAATTAAAAATAGTTTCCTAGATTTTTAAGCAAGTTTCGCTGTACTTATCTTTAGGCGCCTTTGATATAAAAATAAGTTTTCATTATTTTTACATAATACCGATATCATTTTCATTTGATTTTAGGAAGATTTCTTCCCGTTATACTACAAATCCTTCTTTGTAAACATGGTTTTAATTTTAAAAGTTATAGTTTCCTAGAATTCAAAGATAAAGGAATACGCAGAATGTGCTATTAAAAAAAAACTCAACAAACAGTGTTTTTAGAACTCTTATTATTTTTCATATACCCTGTATGCTCTATATAGAATGATATGCCAGGAATGAATGTCTTAACCCTTCCAGAAGCTATCTCTAGAAGTTCGGCTGTGCGTTTAATTAAGGTACGGAACTATTAGGATTTCCTTAAGTAACTTAGTTGTTTAAATATCTACGAAATTATGTATTATTTCGATAAGATATCACATGAATGAAGAATGACAGAAGAAGGAATGCTGCATAATTGAGAATATCTTAGAGCGACCGGGGACCTCCTCTTAGACCACCCCGTATAATTAAAAGTAAATATATCAACATATCAATAATTGAAATCGTTTATTAAGATTTTAGGTGTGGATGTAACCGTTATTGTATAAATTTAAAATAGTATTTTTCTTTATTGGAGTAATCGGCATCTTCAGATATTAGGTTTCTCTCAGCATCCATTGTTAAGTACCTGTACCGGTCGCAAAACGTCTGAATGGCACCAGTCATATATACAAAAAATAGTTGATTGTTTGCTCCGGATTTATTGTACAGAATAACATTTCTTCCATTGCATCCGCCTCTGATATCAAACACCTTCCTGAAAATATTTTTTACGAGTCGTGTAAAATACAATAGGTACGTTAAATAAATTTTTCATTTTGTAATTATCTATGTACGCAAATGGGCGAGAGTTCAAGAATATACTTGAAGTTGTAGGTAGTAACTCACCCAGATGTAACCTCCTTGAAATAACGGTCTGTTTCTCGGTTATTGCTGTATGATTCGAGCTTGAAAGTAGCCGCTTGCAGTTTCGATTCCACGAACTTTAAATTTTTGTTTAAAAACAATTTCGATTGTTTATGCTGAAGTTGAAATGGTCTGGCCGCATTGACAGCAGCACCTTTTGAAATTTTATTGTTGTGATTATAAAATATGCAACTAGGTTATCACTAAAACATTTTGCTGATCAATCTTGGAAAAAATATCGAATCTTATTCATGGGGAGATCTTTTTAAATTTAAAATTAAGGTAAAGAACTTACCTTCAGAAAAATGGAAGTTTGTTATACCGCAAAATAGTATAAGCCACCGGAGTATCTGGTCCATTGCAGGTGAGTTTAACAAATGTATTCGTCCGAATTCTGCGTGAATTTATTTGAAACTGAACAGCTCATTAAAGGTCATTACAAATATTATAATATCATAATTCTAATATAATTAGAATTATTTTCTGAATATTTTGCGATAGTTCTTATCGCCTAATCCATATTTCAAAAACGATCGCCTACACTTGTGCAAACTAGATAATTTTATGTTTAAACTTTAATTATTCGGTCGTATTAAATGTGAAATGTTTAGGCCGACATTAAGTCGTAACTGTTTTGATTAAATGGCCCAAGCTAGTTCATACATCCAAATAAGCACTTACTTTTCCGTTGTCCCATAATCATCAAAGGCAAGTTATTTTCATTTACAGTATAATGTCGATGATTTTTTATTTTTTTCCCTCAAAAATTGAAATAAAAAATAAGTAAAATTGTTTACAACAAAATTATATAATTTATGCAGCGTGATTTCTTGGTAAAAGTGACAAATACATTTTTTATTTTTATTTAATTTCTCCTTACTCACTCTTCGTCCCAATGAAGCGCGCGAGTGCTTAGATGTATTTAAGAGTGAAATCGAACTCTACTACAGCTACATCAGGAATCATACTGATAAGATATTTCGTGAAGCAGTGCAAAGCGAACTAAGTAATAGCGCATTATGCAACAAGTTTGATAAAAGCCCTTTTTGTGACGGATTTCACTTGGTGTAACTGAAGAAGTTTATCAACAGGTTGCATATACTCTCGTTTTCCTACGACCATTAGCTAACCTCTTGAAGTGACTCTTTCCGTGGCGTTTTGAAGTAGTGAGTAGAAAAAAACATCCATCTTTAGAGTCAATAGTTAAGTAAATCAATTTTGTGGTATTTTCGAATGGTTACCTTCAAAGCAGCTACATTTCCTACATTCCCCTATTTATAATGTTATATATAATAATTATAATTATTTATTAAAAAGTATTTAATAAAAAAAAAGCGTTACTGATTAGTAATTATTTTTCTATCGATTAAAAAAATTGTCATTGGTGTTTATAAAATTTTCGCATGCTCTGCCTATAGGCTAAATCGATAGAATTATCCAAAAAATAACACTTTGAATAAATTAATTAAGATTCGGTTTTAATAAATAGAATAGCTTTTTTTTAATTTTTAAGCGGTCCATTTTACCTTTCATAAAATGTACAAATAACCAGAATTATTAAAAAAAAAAAAAATGAAAAAAAAAATTGGTTAATTTTTGAGGTGGGCCTCCTTGCTCCCCTACCCTTATTACTTGGATCTAAAAGTCCTAAGATAGTTCAGAAAACAGAGACGAGTATGTGTAAAGTATATTAGAACGCAGAAAATATTTGGAAGCGGTTTATGGGTAGTAGGTTATTAGGTATGATATTATTTTGTACATAATTCTAAAGTCGATTCATTTTCATTTTCTCCTATTTCTCATTCAAACTGTATGACTATATTAATAATTTGTACGGCCTTATGTGGCATTGTCAATGAAACCTATCGAATTTGAAAATCATGTATTAAAGTCTTAATACCTGTGAAATCTACTGTTATTTATTATCAAAATGGTATTTCTTTATATCGATTTCATCGCTATTGCCGGATATTAGATTCTTTGTGCCCCTGGTTAAATATTTCTTCTTCGTCATACGTATGAATATCGCTGGTAGTTAAAACAAAGAAATATATTTCATATTTATGTTCTCAAATTACAATAATATTACACTCGTAGTAGCAATTTTTCTGCACCCAATCCTCACGATTTTAAACAAATCCGGTTCTACCACCATCAATCTCTGGCCCGCCTATCCGACACCAGCCCGTCATTGCAATGCGGTGCGATTAGCACCGCCCTCTCAAACAATATAAAAGCAGGTACAGAGTAAAATACGAGCCACTTTCAGCCAAACTCTGAAGAAGCCAACAGGATGATTGGCGAAAAGTTAGCTAGTTCGACTAAACAAAAACCAGAAGTTTAATAAAAAGTATTACAGTAGCCTGGGGAAATTTCTTTGAATTATTATTTATGCTTATTTTAACTAATTTATACAAAAAAATGTTTTTATTAATATTTTAATTGTGCATGGTAAATTTTAAAACAAGTTACTACGCAGAGTCCCATGTCATAGTCACTACACCAATATCTTTTTCTTTTCTGTTTTTTTCTCTTTTCTTGAATAACTTATTGCACAATTTCTCTAAGATTCAGCCTTTTTTTCAGTTGGAGTAATAAATTCAGTTGTTTCTTTAGTCGTAATGGTCCCATATGTCTTTGCCGCCCTGCTTTCTTGCCGTCCGTGCTCAAGTGATATCACTTCTTCTATCAGTTTTGTTCTGTACTCCAAATTATCCATCGCTCCTCCATTCGTTTTGTACAAAATAAAAGAGTTGAAAATAGCAAAATCAAATAAATGCATAAATATTTTTTTATTATATTTTCCTCCGTTTTCAATGAGTTGATAGTTATGTAAGTGTTGTTCTAATCTATCGACGCCTCTCATTGTGTTATTGTAGTCCACAACTATTTAAGGTTTCTTTATGGGATTTCTTTCTTTATCTTTCTTCGCAGTTAGGACATTTTCGGGATTCTGAATTGTCGACAAGACAAGACACAAATTTCTTTCTTGTTATTCCACTTCATTACCATAACTTTTTTTTTAATGCTATAGATTCTCCTGTTTTAGTTTTTTTAGTCACAAGTTGTCGTGGTAAATTTTTTCATTTGGATCGCAGAGTACCATATAAATCTTATGGGATACAAGGAAATCTGCTAGTTGTGGGGACGTGTAATAATTGTCAGTCGTTACACAATATCCCATATCTGGTAGAGAATCTATTAACGACAATACGACCTGTAAAGTCATAGGCATGTCTTTATATTTTTGGAAGATTATAGTTCCTTTTCCAGTATGAATAATAAAAGAATACAAATACCCTGTTTTAGATTAGCAACGCATGTAAATTCTTATCCCAAAACTAGATCGTTTTAGAGCGATGTACTGGATCCACTCCAATCGTCCTTTGTACAATAACAAACTTTCATCTACACTTATGTCTCGTTTAGTAATAGAACATGTACTAAATTTTCTATTTAGAACTTCATCAATAGGCCAAAATTTTTTTAGTTAAGGATTCGGATAAGTATGTCAGTCATATGATTAATTATCAGAAAAATGTATTTTTTATGTATAAACATCGACGTAAAGACATTAGTTTTGGAAATATTGGAGTAGCAAAAATGTCTTTAGTTGCCCAGTACATTCTTTCTTTTGTATTATTCCTTGAATTATATTTATAGATAAAAATATTCGCATTTCCTCTGTTTTAATAGGTAATAATACATCAGACGATCTTCGTGTTTGTTGTTCTGCATAGCGATTGATTGATTGATTGATAATTGGAAATAATCCGAGACTGCAAAATTATCTGCATTGAATGTACAACCTGAGACACCAATAAACTGGAAACGTGGTGGAGCTGAATGCAAGATATCTGTATTTATCGTTTGCCAGATATCGTTTGATTGGTCATCGTCGTCGCTTTACTCCGAACCGGTTTCTGATAAATTGGCATACTCAAATTCAGAATCTTCTTGGTCAGACATTTGGTTAAACAAATTTTTCTACATAAATTTCCAAATATTCAACAATAAAAAAAATGTTACCTGAGATTATATTGTTATACTAGCGTAAAACTGATTCTAGTAAAATGTCTTCGATTTTCAAATATCACTGCATATACTACACGTCCGCACATGAAAAAGATAACTTTTAAAATGATAATGGCTTTAGTCTTAGCGTAAGCAAACGCAAATTCAATGTTTTCAATATCTTTGAAAAATCAATTATTTTACGTATTTCCGCCGGTTTGTTTTATAACAAAATGTTTGAGAAACATTATTAAGGATAAGGATGCCTTCCAGCAATAAGCCTTGATCCAATCCCGGGATCCGTGGTTACAAACACGCTAAACCAATACAATTCATATTATCAAAAATGGCTGTTATTTTGCACCAATTTACACAAGGACCAGTATTTACATTCTTTAGATGGGTTGATTTCATTTTTATGTATAGAATACAAAAAGGAGGCCGCATATGCAACTTTAAATTCTCAACATGCAACTCTCTTACTGATATTTGATATATAGATGCCACAGAATCCACCAAAGCCTAAATATCAAACATCATGAGATCCTACCGGTGTTCTAAATTTTTTATCATCTTTTCATCCACTAGAAGAGATCTCGATTTGTAAAGTAACACAGCAATTAGTTACTTTGTTAGCCTTAATCACAGGCCACAGAATACTAACATTATCTAAAATAAAAATATCAAATATTGTTTACTTTTAGGTCTTGTCATTTTTAGTTGAAAGAAAACCCAAAGTTATGCGTGACTTCTGTTATTAAAATTTATATTGAAAAGACTAAAGAAAACATATCCACAGGTACAGATTACTTAATTTTAGCCTAAGAAGCCGGGTACATCCCGCAACTACGCAACGTAGTAGTAAATTGATTAAATCAACCCTACAAAGCAGCCGAATTGATTTGCACAATTCTCAGCTTACAGTACGCGTCATGCTTCTACATCTGTGGCATATATCACTTGATTTAATTATTGGCCTTTGCCTCTGGATTTAACAGAATTTGCAAGAGCAATTGTGACTTCTACTGAGGTTTAGATCTTGTTATGTTATTATAAATTATGTTTAATACAACTTATTTTGTTATTTGGTGTTATGTTTCCATCTTTTTATACAATAAAAGTTAACGGAGAGATCTAGATCGTTTCTCTTTAAACATCGAAGACTGTAATATAATTGTAATTTGAGAACGGCAACATGAAGTATAATTAATAGATCAATTGACTCACTTTAAACAAAATAATTGATCAAAATTTTACAAACCTATCGCATGGATGTCAGTTAAGAAGGGTACTCGACCCTATCTGGAAAAGTAATTGTCGCAAAGACTTGGATTGAAAAAACTTATAACTAAAGCGGTCAAGATGCTGGAAATTATTTTTAGGTTTCTAGCATTTCCGCCAGGGGAACATCGTTTTAAAGCTGGGATGAGTTCGATTCCTGGCTCGTAGAATAGTTTTTGCTCTACCACTTAAGGGAAATGCAACGAAATCATTTTTATTGCAACAAAAAATATTAAAATAAGGGTCTTACCCGTACAATATATCAAAACCTATAGAAAAACTGTAAATAATGTCGCATCTTTATGACTCTCTACTCTATTGATCATTCTATGGGTAAATCTTAATGAAAGTAAAAATTTACTTCTTCAAAAAGAACAATTAAAGTCACCAAAAGCTACTCACTATGCACTACTTATACAATATTAGTAGATTATTTATATTTTGAGGCTCTACATTTCCCTCTGCCATGATGCGCCATCTCGCTTTTATAGATCCCCGGGCTTCATCGCTATGGGTGTCGAACTTTCGTGTTTTTCCCGTTTATGACGTCATACTGTATTAAAGTCTAAGTCTAGTTTAAAAATTCACAACACATCAGCAATTGAAATCGTATATTAAGATCATAGTTGTAGATGTATCTATTATTGTATAAATTTAAAATGGTATTTTTCTTTGTTGGAGTAATCGGCATCTTCGGATATTAGATTTTTCGCTGCATCCATGGTTAAGTATTTATACTGGTTGCAAAACGTCTGAATGGAGCCGGTGTTTAAAACAAAAAATAATTGATTTTTGGCACCGGACTTATTGTACAAGATAATGTTTCTTCCATTGCATCCACCCGATCAAACACCTTCCTGAAAATATTTGTTGATTTGTATGCCAACTACGGGTTGGACATACTTGTATACTAGTGTGTAGGCAGTACTATAAGTAGTGAATGTAGAAAACTTACCCAGACTTAACTTCCTTGATATAACGGTCAGTGCGTCGGCTACTACTGTACGATTCGAGCATGAAAGTAGCTGCTTGCTGTTTGGATTCCACAAATTTTAAGTTTTCGTTTAAAAACAAATTTGATTGTTTATGTTCAAGTTGAAACGGTCTGTCCGGATTGACAACAGCACCTTTTGAAATTTTATTGTGTTGATTATACATATAGTATGTATATTATTGCAAACGAATACTCCCACTTGTGGGCTTGTTTTGGGTATTCAGGAATCTGCTTTCGTTTCAAATTCAAAATGAACGTAAAGTATACTTACCACCAGAAATATGGAAATTATTTATACCGCAAAATAATATAAGCCACTGAAATATCTGGTCCATTGTAAGTCAGTTTACTAATTGTGTTCGTCGAAATTCTGCAGCAATTTATTTCAAACTGAAGCGCTCATTAAAGGTTATTACAAATATTTTATTATCATAATTAAAACGTAATTACAATTATTTTCTCTTATCACTGAGTATTTTTGACGATAGTTTTATCGCCAATCCATGTTTCAAAAAAGATCGCCTACACTTGCACAAACTTGATAATTTTATGTTTTACCATTAATTATTCAGTCAGATTAAAGGTGGAATATTTCGGCCCATATTAAATCGAAATTACTTTGACACTTACTTTTTCTTTGTCCTATTGTCATGCAAAAGAAACGATTTTCATACAGAGTCTGAATTCGACCTGCGTGCTAAGATAATAGTTAATTTTTTTATAATTTTTTTCTACTTCCGTCTGTAAAATACCTAAGTACCCACCGATATGGCGTGCGGGAAGCGTCACTTTACCACATTAGTTTCGTTTCCCATGAATGCGAGCCACTACGAGGATTTGGGAGCAATCGGATGTTTTCGGAGACATTTGCCTCGCTTTGAATTTTGACGTTTGTCAGTTCTGACATCATGTCAGTGAATGTATTCGTGTTGTTTTGCGAAAAAACTAACGGTCGTAGAAAAAGTATAGTATGCAACACGCTCGGTAAACGTCTTAACTCACTCGTTTATTAAACACTCGCTCCGCTCGTGTCAAATAATATACTATATAATAATACACAAAAACACTATTTCCGAACAAATTGAAATAAAAAATAACTCAAATACCTAATTATACACCGATCTGGAGTGCGGGAAAGAGGGAAACGTCATTTTACCATGTGAGTTTCGTATTCGGTTCTGACGGTCATGTCAGTGAATATATTCGTAGGTGCTTTGGAAAAATGTGCCCATATACTAGTGCTCGTATAGAAAAAGTTAAAAAATGCAACACGTTTGGTAAATTTTTGAAGTCACTAAATTCGTGACTCAAATGCTGTACTTTATGCACTATCATATTCCTTGTTAGAAGTGACAAAGACATTGACTTATTCTGTTAGCATTTCAACGGGCTAACAAAAAAAACTTTAAAAAAGAGCTCAATGATAACGGGGAACCGAAGCGTTAAATTGAGGGTAGTCAGCCTATACTCGGTGATTCACTACTCGAAATATGTTTAATATTGCGGGGTACGTTCTACTTTTGCCCAGTTGGTGAGAGGGGTGGGTAAGACATAGCAAGATTAGAGAGATTTTCGCGCCACCCGTTTTTCATCGCACGTAGCTCCTCGAATACTGAAAAACTGATCATCACAAAACCGGAAAAAAAATCTAGGCCTTAAGTGAACAGCGAGCATCTATTGTTATTAAACAAAGTTGCCAAAAAAAAGGGGAAAAACCAAAAGTACGAATTTGGTGTTATATAAAGCACAGGCATAACAGGCATGTAAGACACAAACACAAAAGCCTAAACTCAAAACAATCTGCTTGTGAAAGGTATAAAGTATAAAAGTTCTACAATGGATAGTCCCTAGTTTCAAGGGTTGTCGAAACACGCACTTCACCTTTCACCTTGGGCGACCGTCTTGGAGATATTGACAAAAGAAAATACCTGTCGCTGGTTATCCGAACAAACTAGTCCTTGTTATTTTGATAGGATCATTTATTATGCCCGGAAATAACCAGAACCACCTTAAGTACCCAGTTAAATCATTCCGCGCCAGAAGAGGCCACGTGATAGTGAACAAAAAGTTAAATTTGAAGGTAAGGGTTACAGCAGCAGTTACAGAGTAAAATGTGAGCAAGTTTCAGTCAAGCTCTGAAGAAGCCAACAGGATGATTGGCGAAAAGTTAGCTAGTTCGACTCAACAAAAACCGACTCAGGAGGATACAGAAGTTTTATAAAAAGTATTACAGTAGCATTACATAGGTTACTTTACTTTACGCGAGAGTGCTTTGACTTTGAAAGTTCTAACCTTAATTACGTTTGTTTACAATGTAGCTGAGATAAGTTAGAGTTAAATTGGGATTGTGATCGCTATCCTGTTTCCAAGGTACGAGTAGCCATTCCGCGACAATGCAACGAAACTAGTAATTTAAATTTCCGTCTAAGCGTAGTTAATGTTAAATATTTTAGAAATTTGGATTGGAAACCTCAATATCGCCAGTGAAATTGAGTAAAATCAATTATTATTTATTAGGATGAATTTTTTTAGTGTTTAGTACCTTTTGTGCTCAGAAGGAAGGGAGGTAAGGACGAGACGTGAGCTGGAATATAGAGGCGCTGAAACTAATTACCGTTACCTCTGTGTGTATGCCTATTATTTGTTACCTGTTAAAATTATGCTAATTGATATTTTGGATTAAACTTAGATATTTAACTAAATAAATCTAAATCTAGCTTGTAACAATTAAATTTCTCTTTACCTTTTTAACTTACGGATTTTTTTTTTGCTTTACGTGGCAAAGAAATTTTTGGGTGCGTAGATGTACTTAAAATCCGATGGTCGCCTTGCATATAAGGTATTTCTGCAGTAGCTCAAAGCGCACTAATTAATAGTATATGATGCAACAAGTTTGATTTTAGCTATTTTAGTGACGAGTTTCACTTGGGGCTAGCGGAGCGCAGTGTAATGCTTGAACAAGTTCATCAACGCGTTGCATTTTTGCAAGACACGCGATCGGAAACATCTGATAGCTCCAAACCCTTAACTCATGTCGAAGTGCGACTGTCTGTACGCATTGATCTGTCCATAATTGGGAATTTTGGAGTAGAAAAAAGCAAGCATCTTGAGAGTCGGCGTTAGGTAAATCTATTTTGTGGGATTACGGATTACTTTTATATAAATTCATCCCAGTATTGTGCAATAATTTCTGAAGGGAAAAGGTCAGATGCACCATTATTAATTGGATTCAGACAACAACGTGGCATATTCGTATTATTTAGAACTTTTTAAAATTTGACTTGGCATACGTAAAGTGGTACTTTTTGTACTTGTAGTGGGTACACAAATTCACTTTACACACCAATTGTGTATAATATGTGCCATAGTCGCCTTTTAATGGCTGGTTAAATTGGAATTGTAATATAACATAAAGAGACCTTGTCATAATCAGAAATTGTAGGAAATAGTAGTGTTTGCATTAATTGTGTGTGCGAATTTTGAACGAATAAAATACACTCATTATTTTTTTTTAGAAATAATTTTTAGGTGTCCTATGTACACCGAAAATGATTGTGTCGTATAATAGTATTGATGAAACTATTTGGTACCTAGGAAGCTGCTTAATGCAAAATATTATTTTAATGGTGAATATGCTGCTTATAAACATATCTTTATCATTATTAATTAATTTATACGATCTTATCTGGCAATTTGAGTGAAACACGTCGACATTTTGAAATCCTTTATTATGGTTTTAGAACATGTGACATCTATTGTTGTATATAATTAAATTGATATTTATTTTTGTTTTTGTAATCGATATACTCGGATATTAAATTATTTGTACTACTCAGCGTTAAATATTTGTTTTCATCACAATATGTTTGGATGGCGCTAGTAGTTAACACAAAGAATAATTGATTCTTTCCTCCAGCCTTATTTTGCAAAGTGATATTTTTTCCATCGCATCCGCCTTCAATAGCAAATACTTTCCTGTAATTGAATTTAGTGTTTTGATTAATTTTGAGTATTAGAAAGTTATGCAACAAGGTAAATGTAGACATAATGTGTATAACATGTGCCATAGTCGTCTTTGGTACACATAGCTATGTAATATACAATATATGTTAACTCACCCAGATTTTATTTCCTTGATACGACGGTCCGTTACACGGCGGCTTACAAATGCCGATTCGAACTCGAAAGTAGCTGCCTGGTTTTTTAGTTCCACAAAATTTAGATTTTCGTCAAGAAACAAGTTCGACTCTTTATGTTGGAGTTGGAACGGTTTATCTGGATTGACAACCGCATTTTTTTCTAAACAGAAAGTGACCGAATTAGATCGTTACATTATTTCCTTAAAAAGAAAGCCATCTGTTTACATAAAAAATAATCCTTGACTTTGTTAAAAAATATATATAACATTACAACACAGTTCTTGGCAAATTGGTTGAGTAATCCGTTTTTTTATCATTATTTCCGATTTGTAATTTTAACTTATTTTTTTCTGTTTCAATAAGTTTTCTTTGCCTAATTATGGCATGTGTACTTACTAAGTCACACTTTTTAATTTTATTTAATCTAGAGTATTATATGGAGTTAAAAAAAATTTAGCTGGCTGTAGCGTCAGTAATAGTTACATTCTTCACACAAATGGCTGTATACCCTATTCTAAAATATGCAATTATGCATTGATAAGCCTTGTACAAAGTGTCTCTTTTAGGCATCAGCTTCGTAAGACACTTCGTCGTTGCCGGTGGTTTGGTCACGAGTTTGGCTCGTTTTCTGTAGATTTTAAATACTGATGATATTTCGACCTTCATCAGTTCCGACATTCAAAAAGTCCAAAATTAATGTTGTAGAAATAGTGTAGTATGCAATACATTTATAACGCTGTATTTAAATATTCGCTCCGCTTGGGTCAAATGAATTTCGTGACTAAAATGTAGTTTATCAAAGTTATTGCCTAATACACTATACACAAGTAAGGATATTAGCGGACTGACATAAGCTTGTTGACAAAAGAAACTGTTTTAAAAAAAAATCAATTTAAGGCAATTAACTGTCGTAAAAAACAAGAATGCTTTTAAACACAACAAACGAGTTCTGTGCCAGAAAAGCAGCCTAAAACTAACTTACAATTATAAACATTAGCATCGTACAGTTAGATCGATAATTATGCTATGATGACCAAGCACTGTTTTTGCAATAGCGCATACAGAAAATCAGATGCGTTTCCTAAATACTATTATATGCTACTTACGTATATGTGGACCCATCTAGATTACAATCGGAAGAGTATAATTATTTGACAAATCAACCCATATAATAAGTTATTTATAGTACTAGTCTGTGATGTTGAAAGCAGATCACGCAATAACCGTCGCAGCTTTAGCAAACCATAATAAAAAACAAAATAAATGCATGATTTCTTACCGCCAGAGCAATGAATTATTGTTATACTGCAAAACAGTAAAACCCGTTGAATCATTTTTCAGTTTACCAAGTGTGTTCATCAAAGTTTTTTCCGAAAGTACCGTCAGCTCTAAACAGTTCGTTAAATATATATTTAAAAACAATATTTTTTTTTATCGGTGATGATAACATTTTTATCACCCTATATTATTTTTTGTCCAATTATACATTAAAACATTTACTATGACGTATTTTTGGCATATAATTTATTCCGTTAAAATGAACGTTATTAATAATAGTATATTAGCAACAAGTTTCGTAAACGACACTTTCGTCACCAACTTGTTTTGGCACAAGCGGAGCGACTATTTAATAAACGGGTCACTGAAGAACTTTATCATACAGAGCACGAATGCACTGAGTGACAGTGACCGACTATGAGCACTGGTACAAATCAAAATACCATCCGCGGCTAAAATAAACCGAATAAATGTGATCGCTCTCATACCCGTGATTAAAGTATGTAAGAAGTGGCTCGTGGCCATGGGTAATGAAACTGACGTCTTAAATACATTAATTATTACATTTTAGTGTCAGTCCATGCAGGGTTTTACGTTAAATATCAACCTTGAAATGGAACGAAAAATGATAAAGTTCTGTATATTATTTCAGTATTGTTAAACATTCTGGAAAAATATTTAAGCAAAATAATTAATTTCAAATTTGGTCTGTTAACAGAACAATTACGATACAAGTTATTTAACGGTGTTTCTTTTAAATATGTTTCTTAATTCGCTTGATCCTGGTAGTGGGTTATACATATGTAGAGTGAAGAAAACTGGACATTGTATTGGGAATACTCAATGTCTATTTAAATTCACAAACCTCACACGTTTTAACGCTTACGACGTTCAGGAGGTTAATCTAATTAAGGTGACGTAGTTCGATTCTTTTGGGTTTTGATCATCAGCTATTTTTTCTTATAACTTCGCATTCGACATTCTGAATTTTTGTTAGTTTACGCCAACGAAGAACTGTCTATCGGTTTTTATTAGTGACTTGTTATGAATTGTTATTATATGGAAAATGTCGTAAGAATAGTCCCCTTAAATCTGACAATATTACCCAAATTTTGATTTGTATGTTATTGACAAATGGCGGACGCGCAAAGACTTTTTCGACACCGCAGTACCACTATTGTATTCCATAGATAATCAAGGAATAATAGCATTGTCATGCAAATATACACAGAATAATATTTTCATGTATTCAAAAATATAGAGAAATAGAAACTTAAATGCCTTAAATAACAAATAGTTCTCTTTTTAACAATAGCGATATTGTTTGTAGAAATTATTTATTTAAATTCACAACAATGTTGGTACTTATAAAAGGTGCATGTGTTTCGTCAAAAAAAGATATACAAAGAAATACAGAAACAACACATAATATGACAAAATATAAAATTTCCTTCACCACGTATACACTCTCTGAGCAATCATTACTGGAAAAACTCTTCCATGGAGTATATTATTTTACTGAATAATATTTTTTTTTAGTGAGTTTTTAGATTTGCTTTCATTAATAATAAGTCTAAAAGAGTCCCGCAAGTGATTATAAATTTTAATAGGCATTATTACATAGCTGCTTCTAATGGTACGACTCAACCCATGCTGTTGAACTCGAAAGTTATTAGGTCATACAGTAATATAACTGTAAACCCTAGTTCTGTAAATTTTTTCGTACATAAGTGGCACAATGCAAAACATATATTGAACTCACAGTAAGTATTTTTAGCTTCCTGAAAAGGTACCGTTTTTAAAAGTTATTGTTCTTATGATTCTTTTTTGGGCGATAATTACCTCTTCGAAGGGCATACTGCCATCCCAAACAAAAATATGGTATGATAGGTTAATAGTATATTATGCAACAAGTACGGTAAACGTCATTTGACTCACCAGTTTATTTGACACGAGCGGAGCGCAACACGATACATTCATTGACATGACTGTCAGAATTGACAAACGTCACAATTCAAGGCGTGGGAAATATCTCCAAAAATATCCGATTGCAGTAAAATCCCGTAAATGTGTGTAATTAGGCATTTTACAGACGGGAGTAGAAAAAAGGTGTTTTCCGATATTTGTTTTATAAGGACTGATATAAAAAATGCCGCAATACCGGGCAGTTTGCAAAGAACTTGCTGTTTGAATTCGAAACTGTCATTTCATATGCATGATAACAAATCGAAGTTACGCTTCATAGACTTGTGAACTTAGTTTCTTGGTTTTTGCATTTGTGCTTAGTATAATCCATTGAAGATTTCCAAAGAACTATATAGAATAAAACAAAATATAATAGAATAGAACACACGGCAATGATTCCATTATTCTGGGAATTATTTTCTGCTCTTTACGTGGTCACCGTAGTAACCGTTTTTAGGCACTACACCTCAGCCCACTCACCAGCATTTTTTGAATGACTTATGTCTTAAAGTCTGGCTTCAAAGTTTCGGCTACCAAAACGCGGCAATCAAGATAGTTTAATAAAATGGCTCTTATTTGGCTATTTAATTTCGAATGTCCTCGAAATTCGCCAATAATCCAAAAATATCGCGAGGGGAAATTCGCCGGAAATAAACCGCCAATTTTAGAAAATGGCCCCATCTACCCGGAGCACTTCATTGTCCGGAACCCGGAAGCAAACCGTATAAATCATCAGTGACGATGGCGTCGACTGTACACGAATACTTATACGCGGACGGATCTCACTGTTAAGGTTGAAAATTGTCTCAAGAATTTACGATTATGTTATTGCGAATTTTGTCATTCGCTGATTTGCATGAATATTAGAAGGAATCCCGGTTTCTTGGGAAATATTAAACGAGGACGTTGACTCTCGCTAGATTCATCACCTGTCTGCGATGGTGCTACAAAAATAAATGTTCTTTCCCTGCATCTCGCGTTTTTCTCAATGAAAATTTGCTCGTTTCCGAAATTACGTAAAATAAATCCGTGAATGACATCATGCTAGGATTTTTAGACTACTTTTCGACTTTAAAATTTCAAAGTAAAATTAATAAAAACGGAGAACATGTTAAACAATCCCCCTCGGCTAATGCCCCAGCAACCAATTTATTTAAATGTTAAAAGTTTCAGTGTCTTTTAGAACGGTCTATCCAATAAAAAGGAATTATCAAAATTGACTCATCAACAAACATTCTACAGAAGTAGTGCTTAAACGAGAATCACGTGATACTTCGAGCACCGTGTATTTGTGCTTCATGGAAATTACTATAGATAGATATATTCTCAAAGGACTCCCTAATAGTTCTTCTGGAGATTTGGCATCAAAAAAATGTCCCAGTTGACCATGACCCCATGTTACAATCAGCAACATAAACCCTAAATAAGTATTTTACAAGGGTGTACTGTTTTAAATAAGACACATTATATATTATCATCACTATACGATCTGGAAACCTATAGGAGATACGAAAAAAAGTTTCCTACGTAAGTTTCTTAGACTCTCCTGAAGATTTAAAAATTTATCATTTTGTTGATGCAGGGTGTCGCAGTGTTATTATAACGGCAAATAAAAAATAATAAATAAATAAATAAAAATAAAGATATATTACTTTTTAATATCCCTTGTTTTTCTATTAAAAATTAAGTTTAGTCAATTCACCAAAAGTAATCTACAGTTAAAGATTAAACAATTTTATTAATTATTGAATTATTTAAGAAGTTTCTCTCTTTCTCAATGTTAAATTTGATGCCGTCATTAAATATAGTCAATAGTTCAATAGTTTTTAATATGGTCTATTTCTATATTACGATTTATTACTCTGAATGATAGTGCTCAGCGTCTACCAAAATCATTCTTGTTTGATTGAACTCAACAAGTACTTATTAATGAAACATTAAAACATTATGATTCTTTACTTTATCAGCTTTGCAGTCTTTGATTCTTGTCTTCGGATGAAAGATTGTTTGGTTGATTGCTATGGATTCTTGAATTTTTCTTTGGTACAAGAATATATTACATGCAAGAATTTTAGTTTATTTATTATAGTATTCATTCTCGTTCATATTCTTTTGGCCTAGTTTCTATTTTTCGTCCTGTTTCTTCAATATATTCTTTGCTGCATATGCATGGAATGCTGAAAACTCCTGGTCTCTCAAACTGAATTATGTCTTTAACGGATCGAAGATGTTTTAAATGGAATACGCTATATATTTCGAAATTTTTGGAATCCTTTGTTAAAATAAAGATCACTTTCTTAAGAAATTCCTGTTCGAATTTGCATAGTTTAGGCAGAAATTGAGGTTATGTTTTTTTTTTCATATTTTGATTGCCCCATATAAAATTGTGTTGTGATGCCTCAGATTCAGGAATTGCAATTAAAATTTAACCACAGACTAAGAAGATGATGCACTACTCAATCAGTTTGACAGATGCGGCTCAGCTTATACAGGGTGTCGCAAATAGGTGATGCCGTTCTGGCGAGTTCATTAACAAAATCTCAACATTTTCAAACGAAACACTCTATATTTTTATTCAGATATTAATTCTAGGACATAAAATAAGCTAAGTTTGTAATTTATCTTATATTTAAATTTTACTTACTTTTTGAGATATTCGAGGTTTAAGATAACACCCGTTTAAATTCTTGTTGAATTTAAAACTAAGGTCACTTCTTGGCAATATTAGGTATTTTGTAAATAGCAAAGACATGATACTACTTCTTTAAAGATATAATACTCCATATATACGAATAAAACCTATGGCTAACAATACAGGGTGTCCATTAATACGTGGAAATTTTGAAAAAAATCTCATCTATACTACACATTTTAACAGATTTAATAAAACTTCAGAATTCATATTTAAAGAAACATTTAAAAGTTAATTATCTAAATTGATTGAAAATACCTAATAACAAAAATAAATAATAAAAGTTTATAGACTAACTAAACAAGGTAACGAATTTGAATAAATAAATCTATAAAACAAAGAAAAAACCCAAACAAACAACTAAAAAAGAAGTTAAATATGTGGATACTGTAATATATTTTCAATATATTGACTTTAAAAAAAGTAGTATCATGAATTTGCTATTTAAAAAGCAAAAAGTAAAAGTGACCTAATGTGGACAGGTTTAAATTCAACAAGAATTTATACAGGTGTTATCTTAAACCTCCAATATCTCAAAAAGTAAGTAAAATTTAAATATAAGATAAATTACAAACTTAGCTTATTTTTTGTTCTCGAATTGATATCTGAATAAAAATGTAGTTGAGATTTTGTTAAATGCATTCCACCAAAACGGCACCACCTATTTGGGACACCCTATATAAGCTGAGCCGCATGTGTCAAACTGGTTGAGTAGTGCATCATCCCTTTCATCTGTGGTTAAATTTTTGTTGCAATACCTGAATCAGTAGCGTCACAACACAATTTTATATGGGGCAATCAAAATATGAAAAAAACACACAAACTCTATTTCTGCCTATACAATGCAAAATTTGAATAGGAATTTCTTAAAAAAGTGGCCTTTATTTTAGCCAAGGATACCAAAAATGTCTAAATATATAGGGTGTTCCATTTAAAATAACAAAGTTGACATCATGGGTACACTTTTGGGACACCCTGTATCAACGAAATTATAATATTTTAAATCTTCAGGAGAGTCCAAGAAATTTTTGTACGAAACTTTTTTTCGTATCTCCTGTAGGTTTCCAGATCGTATAGTGGATCGTTTTATTTGGCACACGGTGTTCTTACTTAAGTAGCTACGACCTTATATTTGCTATGCTATAAATCCTTTTTGCGCTGATCTACCACCCAATGTATATATTAAATAACAATACTTTGCTTGAACTGTACAACAATAAAAACCAGAACATTGTTTAATATTTTAAGCAACTGACAGGCTGTGCGTTAACCGCAATTTGTTGGTATTTGCCGAGTAGGCAACATTCGCAACATCAACAGCAACATTGTTTTTATGTACTTGACTTATAACATAGTATTCTTTATTAAACTGCAACTGTGGTGGCTGTTTTCCTCTCTTCTACTCTGGAGCGTTTATTTTGTGGCTGGGGGTCCTTGTCTGTTTCCTCTGGTCTGAGATAGTGGAGTCTCTCTACTCTGGTCTGCCGGGGTTTCTCTGGTCTGCTTTCACTTCCTTGCTCTACAGGTGCTTTTTCCCATAAAATGCTAAAATACCTGCATTGCAACCACGCGGGATGAAAATGGGTTTGCTATATTTTAAAAAACTCCTAAATAATTGCGTAATCTTAATGGTTAAAGCAACTCCACTTTTGATTTTTCCCAAAACTATTATAAACGGTCAATATTACATTTATAAAAATAAACAGTCAATATACTACCTTTGAAATTGTATCAATCCACCATTAAGTCGATTAAATTCCTTTAAAAGCGAAATACGAAAGAACAGTTTTGGAGAAACTTTAAGTTAGGAGTCTACTTATGCCCTAATAAATTTCCGCGTACATATGGCCTGGCGTTTTAGTATTCGACAGGCGCGATTGCTCTCTTTTGTATCCGGATAATATTATTCCGGTCGTGTTTTTAATTAATTGAAGAAGACATGCGAGTCGGAATGTTGAGATGTTTCTGCTGTAACTTCTATTTAATGGTTATTGATTACCGGAATTTCTATATTAACCGGATAGGGCGTTTGGGTTACTCGTGTTGACTGCAGTGTGCCAGCTTGCGTTTTCGTTAGTTTCTTTGTTTTTTCAACGTCCTTGTAAGTAATTAATTTGATACCGTCCGGAATAATTAAGCTTCTTATATAATCTCCAATACTGTGCTCAAGCCGTTAATTACAGTTTGTTCTCATTACAAATATGAAAATAAAATTTTAAATTTTGAATTTGGAATTTAAATTAATGAAAGCAGTATGACGACAATAGTTTTTCCTTCTTTAAAACTATCTATACTACTACTGATTATTACTATTACATATACATATGTCCAATGTATCTAACTCTACTGGCTGGTTTGATAAAATAGTATGGTCTGTTCATAGATATAAGAAAGTGACCAATTGCTTTTGAATGGGATTATCCAAGAGTGGTCATTAGCATATATTGCAACAAGATTATTACCTAAAGTTTCGGAATTTAAATTCAGGTAAAATTGTGGCCCGTAATAGAAAATAATTTTATACCTACCTGTGTTTAATATTCTTTGGTTTGGTATACTACTTAGTTTAAGTTGATTAGTAATCATTCGTGTGTAATGAAGCGTGTATTGAATCGTGTGCGAATTATGCAAAACATGTGCGAGTCTAGTGTATCTCAGGAGATGTTCCCGCCTAAATGTAAAAAACATTATTCTATTGAGACTAAGGAACTTATAAACAATGATTATTTGACTCTCATTGAACGTGGTGCCATCAAGCAAGCATATTTAGAAGAAACGGCCACATTGACGAAAATTCCAACATCATCTGTATGGAAAATTGTGAATAATCCGATTTCAGCGAGGAAAAAAAAGAAGCGACGCGATTACCAGTTATACGAGGAACAAAGCGTGCCTACATTAGATATCTTAATTAGGAGGCTTGAAGAAGATGAAACCGGTGTTTTTTAAATTTTAAATCATTTGAGTAGGTAATAAAAATTATTTGTAATTTTATTTTAGATTTAAACATAAATACATACATAAATAAATAATTATTGTTGAGTATCTTTTCTAACAAAACCCCAAATAATTAAATTCTAAGCAAAGTACGGACCTGTTCGGGTATATTTCATTCTTACAGTTTGCCCGGGTCTTTCCTTAATTCGTATCAATTAGTCACTTTCTTATATTTATGAACAGACTATATTTCAAACGGTAATTGAATAGGTCAAACAAATATTCTTCTATAAAGATGTAATGGTGTCCCAGAAGTCAATCCTTTACCTATTTATGTGTCAGTGGTAGTTGGGCAACCATTGAAGCTAGCGCTACCCGCAAGTCATGGCTGCTACAAAACAAATTGTCCAAAATTCATTTTTCATAATGAAAACTAATAAGGAATCATTCCCCAAATATCCCTTGAATAGCCCTTTTTGTCTTCGATAAGTATTAAATGAATAATTAGAAACACAGTTCGTAGATGACTAACAATAAAAGGGCATTCGTAAAAGATTCTTTAGGCTATAGACCGCGGATTCTGAGCTTTGTCAGAATTTTATTGATTCTACAATTGCCAAAAATTATTTTTTTCCTACTTACCTACCTAGTTTTCGTTCTCTGTGTTGGTTTCTGCAAAGTTCCGCAACAATCAAATAATTTATTTGTCTAATTTACTCTGATTTATTACTTAGACAGTGTTTGTTCGTATAAATTTGAAAAAAAACCTTTTCTTTTGCAACAATTTAATAAAGATGAGGCACCAATTCATTATTTTTTGTCTTAAAAATACATCACTTAATCGATATTAAACCAGTAAACTTTATTTATAACTAAAGGCAGAACCTATGAGATCTTTATGATTCAGGGTATTAAAAATTGTGCGTTTGAATGTACAATTAACAATTGAACAAGTGAACAATTAAGGGCACCCGATCCTTGAAATTTAATTTTTGTAAAGCGACCAAAACAAAATGCTGAAAGTTAATATCAAATTTCTAGAATGTCCTTTCGCTTTTTGACAAATAATCATATATTACAGACAGCCAAAATATTTTCGGAAACAAATATCAATAACTTCAAAATGACTGACTGTATGTTGTCAAATTTAGAATCGTTGTAAACCGCTCATCTACGCTGTAGTGAGCGCATTAATCTCGATTACTTGTATCGCCGCTAGACGGCGTTTTACTACAAATAAAATTTATTTTCTCAAAAAAAACATTCTAACAAATTCTACTAAATACTAATTTTCGTTCTTTTAGCAAAGTATATGTAAATTTACTATTAAAAATTAATATTCTTTCCATGTGATTGAATATTACAATGCATTATTTGCGTCTTCATGCAAGATGTGTAGTTTTTAAATAGACTATTTTTTAAAAAATATTGTATTAATAATTAGTGTGGGCAAGTATTCGAAATGATTCCTATATTTTTCAATACAAGTTTGACTTGAATTTTCTAACCGAACTTATCAAAACTAATCAACATGCTTGTTTTAATTTCAGCCACTAAACGGTATAAAGATTATATTGGTATTTTAACGAAGAACAAAAATTTGAATAGCTTGTTACACTGTTATATGTCGCAAAGCGCCCTCTAGCTGCGGTACAAGTAATTCAAATCAAGCCGCTTACAGCATACATGCAACGACTCTAAGCTTGATAATATACTTTCCGCTATTAGTAGTTATCCACAACTACTTTCCCTTAAGAGAGAGATGATAATCTATTTCACGAAAAAGAATCTAATTTATCCCACCTTTAAAACGGTGTCCGACTATCTGTAATATAAGATTACTTCTCATAAAATGATTTTAAAAATTTAAGAATGCGATTGCGCCCTCTGGAGGCCACTCTAGGAATTTAATAATACCTTACAGCCTTTTATCTTGGCCGCTTCAGTAATAAATTTTTTCACTCGAAGTCTTTACTTCAATCACTTTTCGACATATTTATTTTGGCTTCAACCATGCATATAAAAAATAATATATTTGATAAAGCTGAGAAACTGTCAATAAACTTCCTACTGAGGTTAAAAAAATACAAAAATGCGTCTAACACTATAGATGAATATGTAAATTGCAACGCCTCCAACCTTTTGTCTTAAAACATTTGTTTAATATTAATTAATTTATTTATTTACTAATTTTGTGTATATTTGTCAATATTAAATTGTTTGTCTCTTTTCTATATTTTAATGTATATATCTAATAAGATTTTGTAATTTACATTATCTTATACTTTATTAAAAGCCGATGTAAATAAAAATTTGTCAAATTGTGTAATGCCCTTCTTAAATGGCTACACAGTACAACTTAGTGAAGTCCTTTAAAAGTTTTCTTTTTCGAAGAAACTTCCACAGATCACTGTGATACTATTTACAAAATTTCTGTTGGTGGTCAATCGAACTTGCTGACGTTTCGAGCTTAACTAATGTTTCAGTTAAGCTCTGAAGAAACCAACAGGATGATTGGCGAAACGTCAGCAAGTTCGATTCAACAACAACCGATGCAGGGGGAATCCAGAAGTTTTGTCAAAGCTGTTCCAGAAAGAACCATTTAGGGACTTTTTCAGTAGAATTCCAGAGATTTTCCCGAAACCTGAAGCCCTGTGTATAATAAATTCGTAAAACTATGCATGCAATCGAGATTTATCGTATCAAAATCAATATTCCGAACGAACTCGAACCTGCAAAAAGTTTTTATTAAATTTTCGTCTGCGGATACATCGTTGCCGATGGTGTACGCAACGCATACCCGGGTTTACCGTGCATATAATATACTTCTGTGTAAAAAAAAAGGGGAGACGAGCCTCAGTTTCTCGAATCCGTAGAATATAACCGTATACGTGAGCGACATAATATTACAATAAGAGGACTGTGCCGAGGCATAATGTAGCCTTCCTGCGCGGATTCTTTTTGTGTATTTGACAGAATAAATCTGCATGAAGATGGAGTTCATATCTCACGGGCGGCTGAGACCGAAACGTATTTAAAAATCTTTCTGCCAGCGTCTGCGAGTTTAAATATAAAAAGAAAATGGGTCGAAAATTTCAATGTTCCTCTAACGTGGCTGAAAATTTTCAGAAAATTTCATGCCATAAATTTGCATACTTCAAATCGTCCTTTGGCCCCACACGACAGTCGATTATTTTTAAATATTTGATATAATGTAGATATTTCATCGGACAGATCTCTCATTGGAAGAAAGTCTTCTCTTTTGTCCAGTAACTATAATTCAATTTTACGCCCATTTAAGCGATCGTGATATGTTAGTCGAGTTAAGGTATCTGGTCTTGCACTGTTTAAAATGCCTCTCCAACGCTTTTCTCGTAACATTAGTGCACATCTACGCAAAAAATGAGAAGAAAGCAGTATCCGATTTGAGTTTGTTTTTGACTAAGTTATATTACTTTTACCTCTATGTCATGCTATGTGCCATATATATTGCAGTGGACATGTAAAATGTGGACAAAATCATTTAAAAATCAGCTATATGTCAATCATAATTTTTTTTTGCCCATTTTTTTGAAGTCTACAGAAAATGTGCAGTATGGGTCAAAAATTATATGGATGATTCTGTTTTAAATGTGATTTTTTTATATCTTGAATTGTTTTTTTCTCACTGGTGATTATTTAATAATCTAATAATGAAATGTATATTATTGCTCATTCATATCTCAGCTAAATGTTAGTTCCGTGTCATGTCCATTTTTAAAATTTATCCATGATGGATGCTGTCCTTAGAAATGGACTTCTGAATTCCGGTTCAATAACTTTTGTCTTTAAAATTTAACGAAATTTTTAATTAAAATTTATGTGACTCGAGTGCCATCTACCTTGATATTTATGAAACTGCTAGCGAATCATGTTGAAATTACGTCATCTGAGTACTGTTGACAAATATAGAGTTGATGAAATAGTGCAAAGAGTTTATATGATTTTATAACTCAAATTAATTTTATGTCAGTACCGTGGAACGGAAAATTTTAAATTTGTTTCTCGTTTTTAACGCTTTGAAGTTATAGTAAAATATGCATAAAATAATTAAAAAGTTTAGTTTAAAGATTTTAAGTAAAACAGTAACAGTTAGAACCAAATCACCATTTTTTTAAATCCATATTTGAAATCTTTGTCAAATTTAATGCATAAATATCAGGTAGCATACCCTATACTTACTTTTTATCAAAAAAATTAAAACTAGAAATTTTGTTTTGAAATGAATAGCAAGTACCAGTAAAGTGTTTAAATTGTTACAATGGCAATTTTTTTTTATAGAGTCGGGATATGTAAAAGATCATGTGCTGCCAGACAGTCTAAAAACTAATGAGAACACAAAATTAAACATTGTATTAGAAGTTGAAGTCAATAGGATAATAGGTTAAATTAATTAAGCAATAAATAGTTTTGCGTTTATTAAAAAAAGAAATGAATCATCTGTACAAGGTTGCATTACTACAGGAGCTGAACGAAGATGATCCCGAGCACAGACTACAGTTTTATGAAACTGTAATGGAAATGTGCATCTTAAATCCATGTTTTTGTTTAAATGGTGCGTACAAAAGATACACGAAAAATAAACGTTTGAACTGAGGAGGCTTTTACTTGATGAAAATCCATTTATCAAAATAAATAAGAACTAAAAGTGTTGTGTTGTCGAAACAATTATCACGTCAAAATATATAATTTCGTGAAAATCTGAACCTTCAGGTCTTATTTATTTATTTTTTTAATAAATATTTCACCAGGGATTTTGATTAACAAAATTATCTGACCCTATTTTTTCAATTAAAAATCTTACAGGAGCCCGATATTTACAATTTCTTCAAAGTGACTTAATTCCTACTCCCGCAGTTTTTTTCTCAAATCCAAATCAGCCTGATATGCCAGGTGTCTGTCAACAGAATGAATTGGTACAAGGGGATCAAGATCAAGATCCACTCAAAATTTAGATTTTGATACGAAATATGGCAAATTAATGAAAATGTCGTGAGTAATGTTTTGGAGGGGTTTTTAAACCGATCGGTATGTTGTCAAGAAGATTAAGGTGGATTTAAAAAAAGTGTATCGTCAGTTAAGTGAATTTGAGTTAGGTGGGTTAGTGGAATTGCGAGATGCTGATATATGTTTTTGAGATATTGGAAACATTGATGCGATGTTGGGCTTGGGCGTTAAGAAAAACCAGTGATAGCGGTGCCCTTAGGGGTGGTGAGGGAGGTTCTCGTTATGGTACACCCTCTAGTTTCGGTTAGTTGGTTGGTAGAAACTTAAACGGTCAGTCCTACATTAATAATGTGTTATAACCTCTTCTTCAAGCTTTCGACAAGCTAATGTAACTCTTCTTCCCTGATGCGCAAAATCACCAAATTTATCGCGTATGTTTGAGATGTAATACTTTCTATATTATTAATAAAATATATTTATATTAACTGTGTGGTTTCTTTGTCGCACAGTAGATTCATCCGCACAATTGGGCTAGTCACAGATAAGATTTGACCGATATTTCGTTGATGTATGGGAAGCTAATAGCGTTTGGTCGAACATAAGGCCGATCTTTTATTGATTTTATCAAGATTTTTATTTACCAATTAAAAAAAGGTGAAAAATTCACTAAATTCGGTATTTTAATATATTTTGTTAAAATGCTTACTCGATTGCTGTCGCTTAGACGAGGAAACAAATACAAGTGACTAGAGTGTCACAGTGTTCTCACTTGTTCTGCTTCTAGCGACCGCTTTGATTTTTAAAATTTCTCTGAAGTATGGTGGATTTAAAAAAAAAACACCTCTAACCTCTAACATATTTTTCGGTTGAAACTAACTCCAATTTAAATTTTTATTGCTGGGTAATGATTACTGCGATGTGCGAGCTGCTTAATATAATTCACAAAAAGTTATCTAAATCTAATTATTTGCGAGTGTAAGTTAGCTATGAAATGAAGTTGACAATAGTCAACAAATGTTTGTAATGATTATCTAAACAGTGAAAAGAAGGGACTGAAATGGATGCAGGTTATTCAAATTAAGTTCAGAATGGTATATTATGCAACAAGTGCATTTGACTCTCGAGTTTATTTGATACTAGCGGAGCGCAGCAAAGCGAGTGTATAATAAATGAGTGAGATAAGGAGTTTATCAAACGTATTGCATACTATGCTTTTTATACGACCGCCATGAAAAAATCACAATTTAAAATTAAAAATAATGACATTATCGGACTACTAAATTTCGTATTGTTCAACCGATTCGACTATTGTCTCTTTTTAACTGGGTACGTTAGACAGAGAGAGATTTATTATTGGATATGTCATATAAACAACGGAATACACACACAATTTTAAAACGTTATGCTGTTTATTTAACTATTACAGTTGATCATTAAGTAGTTTATTTAAAGAAAAAACTGTAATTGGAAGAAGAATCATCCAAGGATTGAGCTTTTAAGAAAATTAAATTTTTAAGTTCGTATAAGCAAGAAAAAGCAGGTTCTAACCTTCAATTTTGTTTTGTTTGTCCTGATGAGACATGGATATTTGAAAATGGTACAATTGATCTTGTCAATATATTAATATAAAAACTGTAAAATTATAAATGTTACTTTACTTACCGAATAGTCCACTAGTATTTAAATTGTCTGATACATTTTTCGGTGTATTAGTTTTTGGGTGCATTTTCGCAAAACAAAACGAACAACAAAATTGAAATCATGCGGTAAAATCTTCGAAAACATCCGATTGGGCCCAAACCCGTGCGGTAAAATCTCGGAAATGTCCGAAGTGGATCCGTGGGAAACGAAACTGCCGTGGTAAAGTGACGCTTCCCGCACGCTAGATCGGTGTGTAATTAGGTATTTTACAGGCGGGAGTAGAAAAAAGCTTTTATTTTATTGCACTATTAAGAGTCTGGGTAGAAAACAGAAAGTTAAACCGACCGTATCGTAACTTACCACGCATGAATTTGAGGAACTTTGTACGAATGGTGTGTTGCAAATATCTAACCTTGTCTTAAGCGCTATATTTGTTTTCAATTTCCTCAGACGCACCTAACCATTTCGAAGCACAGACTTCTCGTTTAACGAATCCCGTAGCGTGTGTTTAAAATTCTTGTACTCGCAATCAGTTCGTGACAAAATTATATCGGAACTCTTCCGCAGTCAATATCCACTCTACTAATTACTAAACAAAATAGGAAATGGCAATGGCCGGTTGATTGGTTTACGTGGCGATTGTCAACTGGTAATAAATAATAAGGCATTTTCGTCAATTCGAATAACATACCAGTCCAGCCGCGACTTCCGATTTGTGAACAGGTTCGTTGGACGTATAAGTAAATAGTGAACAAGTAGGAAGTACTGTACAGTATTGTGATTATGGTGCCAAAAATCCTCATTTTATTTGTGATTATATGTATTTTAAGATGTGGTTCGATATATTAATTAATTCCAATTCTAATTAATCATTATAATATACTAGGATCCTCTCTTGTAGTAAAACGGATTTCATTTTTAGATTATCAATCATAACATAATTTGGATTATCTTCCATATAAAAAAATGACGTATGTTATCTTGCGCATTATTCTATTTTGGGTTTGATATCAACGATATTATCTGCCCGGAGTCCTAAATAAATAGTAAATTTTCCAATGCGAAGTACTTTTTACATTGGTAACGATTCTACGAGGAACGTTCCGCATTAATATAATAGTTTTATTACAAGGTAGCCAAAGTGTATTTTTCTCGCGCTTTCCCACAATTGATACCTGAGAAAAAGATGTTGATCACATGTGTTTTGAACATATTTTTTTCTACACTGGTGAAATTTAAAAACTTAAGAGAGGGATGGCCACATGCTCATTACAGTGCAAATACTATTATGGCCAATTTTTAAGAATTAACAGGACAATATTAAAAATCTGCTGATACCATAAGTAAGTTTTGGAATAGTTGCTAAGAACAAGCAAACAACAAACACGTCAAAATATTTTTTTAATTGTATATGTAGTATAGTTCACTAATTAAATTAAATGATTTTTTTATTTGCACATGATAAAGTTGATAATTTGTGTATTACGTTTAAAGAGTATATACATCATTAATTCTATTTAAAATGGAAAATATGTCACTTATTAAATATGAAAAAATAATCTTAATATGGTTAGGTTTTTTAAATATTATTATTAGTATTAAAATCTACATTTTCTATAATGAAGTAGCAGCAAGAAGTCAAGGTTTTAATTATATATAAAGTTAGGTTGATAGTCAAACCATGAGACACTAGCCCGTCTGTTAAATTGGGGATTCTTTTTAGGATATGATTGCAAAGTTAAACGTTCGAAAGACTTTTTAAAATCAAACAAGCTTATTGTAAAATCCACCAGTCCAGAAATAGGAGGAGGCGATAATGTAATGAAAGGAACGGAAAAACAAATGCCATGAAATGATATCCAGAGTAAATACAAATGATGACCTGTTTTACATGTTTTTGTTATATTGTGGTTTCCGCTAATATCAGTTATTAGAAAGCTTCCATCCATATATTATTCTGCAAATTACTTAGCATGGCAACAGAACCGGATGTAGATAAGATATTCTAAAGTTGACTTTATTTTTTAAAATTATGTTCCACCAGTCCTTCAGTAGTACTTAAAAAATTGCAGTTTGTTAAAGAAATGAGAGGAGGCGATAGTGTAATGAAAGGAACGGAGAAACAAATGATGAACTGTTTTACATGTTTTTGATATCTTGGGGTCCACTAATATCAATTCTTCGAAAGCTTCCATCTATATGTTATCTTGCGAATTAATTAGCGTGGTAAAAGAATCGAATGAATATAGGATATTCTAAAGTTGACTTTATTTTTTAAAATTATTTTCTTATTATTTCTTTCTTTTATCAAATGTTGATAGAGACACGGTGTTGTCGAAACAATTTTCATGTCGATATATATAATTTCGTGAAAATCTGAACTTTTAGTTCTTATTGATTTTGAGAAACAATTGTGTGTAAGCAGCTGCGAAGCTTCCTAGAAAAAAAATAAACTAATTTTTAAAGGGCAGTCTGGGTTTCGGGAAAAACACTCGTGTCTTTACAATCTGTGTGCTTGAAATGGAGGTCTGACATACGTGACGGTAATATAGTTTTAACTGTGTTCATTGATCTTCAAACAACCTTTGAGGCCATTCATAGAGGACGTCTGGTGGATAAACGGGATCAGAGGGAATGTACTTGTGTGGATAGTTGATTATCTATGTGACAAATTCTATGTAACAAGTAGTTATAACGTGGTGTCTGATAAGTTAGAATACAATATTGGCGTGCCCCAGGGCAGTGTGTTAGGACCTTTGCTTTTTATTCTATATGTGAACGATTTAGACAAAATTTTGAAAAATTGTTTTGTGAACCTTTTCGCGGACGACACTTTGCTATCAATTTCTGGGAAAAATTACTTAGAAGTGGTAGACCATATGAACTCGGAATCGAGGTTACTTACTGACCGGTTGTGCGTAAATAAACTTAAGTTAAATTTAAATAAAATAGCATATATGGTATTTGGGAGTAAACAAAATTGTAATGTATTTTTGGATAATAATTTTGAGATTTATATTGATAGTAGATTAATAGGAAATGTTTCACAAATGAAGTATCTGGGAGTAGTTCTAGATTCTGAATTAAATTTCTCACAACATATAGATTATATTTGTAAAAAAAAATGGAAAAAAAGATAAGTTTCTTGTGTAGACTTTCGCCTGAGCTTAGCCACTGGGGCAAACGTCTTGTTTTTAATGCGATTATCAGCACTCATTTTTCGTATTGTAATTCGCTTTTGATTTCTTGAGGAAACAGCAAATGTTCATAGAATACAAGTGCTACAAAATAAAACCATGCGGGCTATTCTGGGTTGTGCCCCTTACACTCTTTAGGGTGGTTGTCGGTGTCTCAGAGAATTGAGTTAGTTATCTAATGTTTTGCTGATATATAAAATAAATAAATTACTTCCGTCCTACTTACAAGATTATTTAATTCCTAGGTCGTACAAACATTGTTATATTGTTAGTGGTAAAAACGATTTTGATATTCAGTTTGTTAAAAGTCAACAAATGCAAAAAAGCCTGTAAAAAAATGTAAAAAGCTTCCAAAAAATGGTAAAAGATTCTTATATTGATATTAGTATTAGTGCGAATTAGCTTTTGCTTTTATATAAATGTAATTTACTTCCATTCGAATATATTGCAATTGCAAGCGTAGTTTTGTAATGTTGTGCGTAATAGCATGTATGCTAATGATAATGAACCAATTCATTTCATTTCTCCGTAAATGTCTAAATTGCCATCGACTATCAATCCCCCGGTAATTTTACAAGCAAAAGTAATTTAACGAAACTTTTACGCCTCCCGTATAAAAACATCTCAAACATCTTCTCGCATTACCAACATTTCGCATTGTTGACATTAAGCGGTTTCTTTGTATCACAAATACAGTCGCTTGCCATTATCGCTTCGCATTTGGTTCTATTTGCTTCCTCGCGCCTCTGTCTCCTCGTAATCTCGTTGATAACAAACATCAGAGAGGAATTCGGTTTACAGTTTTGATTTTGCTTTTGGTCGATCAACATAAAGTGGGATTAAAATTCCGTCGCGGTTCTTGGTAAGGAAACAAAAAAGGCGATCGTCATGAATCACACGCGACCAAATCGCCGTGAAGTTTCAACATATTATAACGGGGTAATTGATAATAATAACAGCGTCACGCGTGTTAAGTGAATCATTTAAATCGATCGTTGTTCAGTTTATCGTGCAATCGGTCGCGTTCGGAGTGCCTTTGGACCGTGACGTATCCGACTTAACAAAAACAGTCGCAGCAGTTGAAGTTTGCAGCGAACGAGCTTTTCCTTTTAATACTATGCAGCTAAAAGTTGTCCGCAACCAGTGTCAGTCGTTACCAAGAATCCGTTACCATTATGGGTGACACAAGTCCCAACTTTAGAAGCGCTCTCCAGTTTTTCAACAGCCTCGATCGATCGAGACACAGTCCTCTAATTCCTAGAAGAAACGCTAGCAATTTTGAGGTTAATCTGAAATTGATCGTCGACAACGCCACTGTCACTAGTAGCAGCTACAATGTGAAAAAATTTATTCCACGTGCAAAATTAATCAAAGTGGATGAATTTGTGAAAAACAAATTCAAGAGTATCTCTAGCCAGGATTACACCAAATTGCCTGATGGAGATGTGCGGGAACAAACAGGCGTCAAACCTAAAGTGCCTCCGAGGCCCAGCAAGCTCCGGCTGCAACCGGATGTGGTACAAGTGGTCGGAAATTCATCAGATAATCAGTTACTGGACGGGTATCGTGATCCTAAAGATCAGCTGACGCCGGATATAGAAGCGAAACAAATATTTGAGGCCTTCAAAAAGGAAGTCAGCCCGTATAATACGTTCGAAATTCCAGTGGATGCGTTAGATAGTGATTTTTTTAAACAAACTTTGACGATAGTGGGACCGACCGCCGATACTGGGAAGAGTATCAGAACTTCCTCCGTGAAAAGCCAGACATCAACCTATAGAATACCAGATCAAGTTAAGAGGTGAGTCGTAGGTTTTGTTGATTACTTGCTTTATTTCTTTTTTTGGAAATGCATTCGTGAATAGAATTTTTGGATTAGTTGAACCGTATTTAAAGAAATGACAATTTTAGGAGCAGGAAAGAATAAATGAACTTATCGGAATTGACAATATAGTGTTCTGAGGTTTTAGATTTTCCTACTACCTATTCTAACATACACGTGACGTTTATTTCGGTTATTTTAGTCACGGGTCGTATAAAAAGTATATTATGCTTTATTTCTGTTATATCCGTTTAGCAATGATTTATAATTTTAGAATTAATCAATTTAGTATTTATATTGAAAATTTCTAAGATTTCTTATAAAAAAAAATATGAAAAATTTTTGTCAATACATTATTTCAATGTATTGTTTCGAATTTTAAAGGTATGTTCTAATACTATTTACAGACAACCTATAAAGTATCTGAACTGGTAATTACCTAAAATAATATTGCTGCATAATATTCAATATGACAAATTAATGTTAATATATAATGAGAAACACATACCTTTTATATTATATTAATAAGTTTAATTTGGTACTAGCTGAATGCCTATTAAACAAGTGATAAATAGGTTTTTCAATCGAAAACATTGATTAATCCATTAAATCACGATTATCATCATCACAAATTATAAAAACTATGCTCGTCTAAGAAGTTTTTTAAGATAATAACGTAAATAGCTTGGCAAATCAATCACGTTACATCCGCAAAAGAAGTGATATGTTTCAAATATACTATCAGGATAATAAAAGCGTGTCCGATACAAGTATAGCTGTGCCAGTATATTGGAGTTTTTCCAGAGCGATAAGTTACTTTCAAACAGATATTTACAACACTTGCAAAGAAATTTTAAAAACCTGAAGCTTATTAAGTATCAAAAAAACATTTTGGAATAAGACTATCAGCAGACAAATATTTCTCGCTGTTCAATCCACTCAGTTTTGTTATTTTTTATAAGGTGAAGGTGAAGAACAATACTAAAGGCGGACGTAGTTTTCTTTGGAATTTATCAATGGATATAACACAAATAATATATTTTTTGAAATGTCTACGGAACTTCGTTCACTAAAAGAAAGAGGTGTAATATAAATAATGTGATAGATACATATATTATATATCAATGATAAAAATGACGCTTTGCTTAAAAGTGATATTTTTTTTGTTTGGTATGTTAAATAGAATTGTTCAATATATCTAAAAATCGCTTTTTTATATGATTCTCTATATTAAAATTCAAATGGGAGCCTCAGTATGTCCACGGATGGGGTAGACAAAAGAACAAATAGACGCAAAAGGTCACAAAAGTTTTTGCTTGCTTTAATGCCATTTTACAGCTTAAATACAAAATAAAATGATTGGAATTTAAAGCCAAAATGTCGCCTATTTTATTTGATTGCACCTTTCATGGTGTGTATTTGTCTAAATAAGAAAAATGTTAACTTAAGAAGAGAATAAACCACAATTATGGAGAGGGCGACAATCCTTATCGCTACATTTGTGAAAAGCTTCAAGAAAAATATCCAGATATTTCATTATGCAGAAGATCAGTAAATAAATTCAAACAAACTGGATCCGCTATTGATGTTATGAAGACTAAGAAAAGATAACGAAAATGATGTTTAATTAAAACGAGCACAAAGTGATTTTAAAAAAAAGTCGTGTTGCCCATAACAACATGAATTTTCACAAGCTAATAATGTTCTTAGACGAGTCAGCCTTTAGTGCAGACGGCACCATCTCTTCTTAGCACGTGAAATGCTGGTAATGTAAGCAAATGTTTGATGCGCCATTTCCTATTAAGGAATTATGATATACTTTTTAACACGTGTAACAGATATTCTTAATTGTTGCACCCGCTGGAAACATATTTATCAGGCAAGTTGGAAGAATTACCTCTTCAGCATCCCCAGCATAATGAGCAGGTGTCCCATATGTGACAAATACGACACAACTATGAAAGGCGCAATCAAATAAAATAGGTGATAATATTTTGGTATATAACATTTTGTGTTTTACTCTGCAGCAAATTTCATATTTGTGTATTACGATAATGATCGCAAGGAAGCAAAAACTTTTATAAAGAATGAATGAATTTTTCACTTTTTAAGCTATTTGTGTTCTTACTCTTCTTCTTCTTCTTACTCCATCTAGAAGCATACTGTGGGAACTTACCTGAAAACTGTTTTTCACAAATCGATAATGACATTTAATTACCAACCCTCAACAAGACGCTCTCCTTTGTTGGCGAAGTAAGTACTAAGAGAATAACTTGTTGGTTTTAGTTTGCCGCGTAAATTTTAGTTAATGGTCAATGTCGACTATATTTTCGAAAATTGACATTTAAGAATAATATCCGACTTTCGGAAAACCCGTTTCGCGAAAGACGATGTATGGCTCCTTCGTTCAGAAAACGGAATTATTATTTATTCATGTGCTAGATACGTCTGATTACAAAGGACGGTAGAGTGCGACAGCAAATAATGGGCTGCAATATCTCCTCATGCGCGTTCCTTAAACACAGAGTTCATATTAAATTTGCGGTATGTAGTTATGTCAGTGGCGTGCCACTTTTAATAACCTTTTATGAAATTTGCAAACCAAGGTAGCTTCAAGTGCCAGTACACCAACCAGTCACTGTGAATTTAAAAGTGAGTCTTTGATTTAATTCCGGAGCATATTTTTAGACCATGAATGTGCTACAACTTGAGCCCCGCAACACGTGACGTAATTTTGTGACATCATTTTTGAATCGGCGGCGAACGTCACTGAAAAAACACCCACTTTTAACGCTGCTTTATTTATTCAGAGTGGTTTCTTATAAATTTCAACATTCTTTAAAGTGCAGAAGAATGCAGACCTTTATTTCTGCTATAATTAGTTCTGCTAAAGGATGAGTCTCTTGACTGATATGTTTTACTACGCCCGAAAAACTATGACGTTGGCCGGACTATGGCGATTGGAGCAAGAACATTTTTCAGGTTTACAAAAGAAGATTTACGCAGTTTATGCGGTTTTAATACAAACGTCTGAATTGTCTATGCCCGTCTTGTTGGCAGCGAATTTGCCAAATATATTTAACTTTGATATCCTGGCGGGTAAATTTAGTTTATTAAATTTAAATTATTTCTGGCATTGTAATGATTTAGGATTCGAGACGATGTCTGATGCTTTGATGGCATCGATTGTTTACATGAAAATTATTTTCTTCCGGTCTGAAAAGGTGTCTAAATTTTTAAGTGCAGCGGTGGAATGTCAGCGCCGAATTTTAACAGAAAGCAACCCAACATTGATCAAACGTTACGAGGAACATGTGAAATCTTGCAATAATATGTCCAAATTTTACATCACCTGTGAAGTGATGTCGGGGCTCATCTTGTTTGAAAGAGGTAGGAACAATACACTCTCGTGCTTATAGAACGGACGAGGTCTTATTCGACAAATATTTTTGCGTGTTAAGCAGAGCTAGATTTTGCTTAGTCTACAAATTATTTCAAAAATATTTAACAATTAGTGTAAAGAAGCGTCAACGCTGACTAGAAAAATGTAAAGTGGAGCAAAAAATGTTTTAGGTATTGTTGGAGTCTACATTTTTAACGAAAAACAAAGCACCACTAACGAGACATTGGGAAAACCACTACCTTTTCACTTCTGGTATCCTTGGGATCAAAAATTTAACAACGCGTACTTCAGATGGATATTTTTGCACCAGTATGTTGATTTGGTTGCAGCGCTGATCCTCGTTGCGTCAGTGCAAATTTTCACTACAACAATGTTAATTTACGTGAAAGCTAGACTTCAGCTGCTGCAGCATCAGTTTAGGAAGTTTCATAATTATTTCTGCTATTTCGAAACTCATTGTACTGAAACTACGAAGTTAATTACTCTACGATTCCTATGCAAAGAACATCAAAATTTAATTGAGTAAGTTCGAGTTTCCTCAAAAAGTGTTTTTATGTTTTAATATTTATCATTTCATTAGATAATTTTCACCATATAACACCTGTGCATTTCTAGGGATTTCCTTTTTGATTAGAGAAAAACATGTTATAAAATTGTATTTTAGGTGTATCAACGATGTTAATGATATTTTATCTTCGGCAATCTTTGTAGAATACAGCATTTCCTCGATAATGTTTGGATCGTGTGTGTTTTTAGTCCTAATGGTAAGCATATAGCATATTTTCTAGTTTTCCAGTTTTTAACCCAATTGAAAGTACCATTTAGAAAAATCGGAGAAAGAGAACAGACATTATTCGATTGCTATTCGTTCTAAAATTGTTCCCAATGAGTTATTGTTCTTATACCAAAACTCGGAAAATAACCGAATGAGATGAAAATAATTTAGGCAACCGATTTTTATAGTAATTAAAACTCTTACTGCCAGCGTCTAATATATATTCGCTTTACTTACAAAATATAGTAATTCCCCTAAAAGTAATCAATTCTCCTTTTTCCTTAGATCATATCGGTGGTTGTTTAGGTACTTAATCAATTTAAGTGCACAATTTTTCATAGCTTTTAATATCGTTGTGTTAAACTTAATTTGTTTTAGAAATACAATGTATTATTCAATATAGAATTCGCTGTGTCTACAATTTTATTTCTGCTAATTGTTGCGTGGCACGCGGAGGATATTGTGATAGAAGTAAGTTAATTATTATAATTTATAAAATGTATATATAAGGAATCGAATGAGCACAGCATAACTACCAAAAATTGGTTTTAACTGTTGCAACAAAAAATCATTTGTCCATAATTTTGTGCGTTTTCAATCTAGTGTTGATTACCATTTGTTTTGAGAATATTTTTTTTGCATTACGGTATGATGATACTTTGTGCACAAGATTTTAAAACTGGTTCGATATGGCGGAAAGACGCAGGTCTTGCTCAGCATTGCAACGCCTAAATACAGGTTTTGTACATTTTTTCTAAGGTTGTGTAACTTGTAGGTACACTTCTTCTGGATTTCTCTGGCGTCGAGTATTATTTTTGTCTGAACCTGTTCCTCCGAAAGTCGAAAAATATCAACCAGTACACTTCAACAGATGACGACATGTGCCTTTTCTAAAAATCATCACTAAACAAGACACCATGCTATCGTTGAGACCAAAATATTTGCATCTAGCACTTTCTTCTCTTCCAGAAAAATTCGAGCGTCTACCAAATGTATCAAACGCCCCAAATAACATAAGCTGCGATATAGGTTGCTATCTCTCTTTCATTTGGGATTCGAGCATCCACCTCTTGCATTCAGCAAGCCAAAACGGGTGTATGTAGAGCAGCAATCCGCCCTCAGTTTCAGATAACGCTCTCACAGAACTATAGAACCCAAGAACGCAGGATTATCATTTTGATTTAGGCAAATACCCACTCCATTTTGACTAGTTTATTTTGTGTACAAGTATCAGGTATGTTAACCTGATAATGTTCGATATGCAGCATCTATTGGTGCGTTATTCAAAGGAGAATTCATATGGTTAAAAAGGCAACTCCTAGATTATGAATTTACAAATTCATTTTAATTATTATTATTATTATTATTATTATTATTATTATTATTATCATTATTATAATTATTATTATTATTACTATTATTATTTGTTTTTTGAATTTACAACCTGCAAATGCGCTTTTGTATTCCTGATTTTTTATACAATTCACTTCCTTCAAAAGTTCAGGTATGCGTTAAAAGTGTCTTTGGACATTGGAATTCTGTGTTTTAATGTTGTAAATTTTGACAGAACTCGGACTAGTTTATTTGGTATCCTCGTACGGAGATCATTAGATAATGATGGTTATGATATTTTGTGCCATTGGCGCGACTGCCACTTCCCTATCTAAAATGACTTGTATGAGCATAATGAAATTCGTCTTCACAAAATCTTTTTAAGCGTTGACGTCTATATGTATCTAATCTAATAGTGGTATGGGTATATTTTAGAGTACTCGGTTGGCGCAGGCCCTTTTCGAGAGCAAATGGTTCGAGCAGAGTCCGCAGATGCAAAAAGTCATTCATATAATGATCATGCGAAGCAAAAGGTCTTTAAAAATTTCAATCGGGCCGTTTGGCCCGATGACGATCAACGCTGCAATGTCAGTACGTATTTTTTCAGTGTTTTTCTAGACGCCTCACTCACTTGGTTATACTTGAAAAATTCTTTTTCAGCGTGTACGATTGGCCTATTCGTATTCAACGGTCATGGCGGGGATGTAAATGTTTACCCATAAATTCGATCTTTAAAGAAACTGTTACATTTTTATCGGTAATATTAAGTTCAGCACTTAGTGGAGTAAATAGTGAAGACCTACTACCTATTTTGAGGGGCGCCAAGCAGCTATAAATTCGACTAAGAAACTAACCAAAACTAACCAAAAATGATGATTCAGCAAATATTTTAAATGTGGCTTTCGGACGGTATATTTGTTCGCCCGTTCGCTGCGTTCAAGTGCTGTTGATTGGGAAATTTACTTGTAATTAATTTCTAAAAAGAGTGTAAAGAAGGTATTGTTTACATTGGCGATAACGTCTCTTTTTGCTCGGAAAACGTTACGGCTGGGCAGTTTATGCCGGAACTGCAAGTGCGTTTTCATAGTATGTGAGCGTTAATAGCAGGATAATCGTCACTTGTGGTGCATGTTTAAAGAATGTATCCAAGAGATGTACTAAGATACAGTGTTCTACTTGTTGCAAATGGAATCACTCAATTTATGCAAAATTAAGCGAATTGGAGTTGCGAGTGACAGCTGAAGGAAATAAAATTTGGATATGTGGCGTATGTAGGAGAAAGACTGCATCATCGTTGGGAGAAGCGCAGTGTTCCTCAAATATAAATGCAAGCCATACCACCAGGTGCACATTGTTGGCACTGATGATAATGATGAGTCACTTCGTCTATTAATACTTGTTCCTAAGACTGAAATTACAAACCTAAAACATAAATTCTTATCTAGATTTCTTCAACTCCATATGTGAGTCTCAAAAACAGACAAATAAAGTTATGGGCGAGTTGATTGACGATATCAAAATAGAGAATCACAGGATGAGGGAGGGTTCATGTCCAAATGCTGCAGTCCAAATTACATGATATAGAAGTTGAGAGAATGGGAAAGAAGCTACCTGCAAGTGGAGCATATGACGATCAAGATGACGACACAACCATTAAGGAGAAAACGTTAAAAATTATATAGCATGTAAATAGTCGTATAACCGAAGTATTGAAAATCTAAAAATTATCAGACCCAGGACTAGACTCTATTAGCTTTAAAGAGAAGAACCTGGCTACAGAACTTTTGCGTCTCAGAAAAGAAAAAGGTCCTTTGGACACAACAATGTGTGGCATTAACATCCTAAAACATAAAATTTTTATCAACGGAAGAGTTGTGTAAAACAACTTATGAGCTGTCAAAGAATGCTATGAAATTGAAGACCAAAGGCTACAAATACGTGTGATGCAACAATGGACTTATTTTTGTAACGAAAAATGATGGGGATCGCGCTATTAGCATACTCGCAAATAAGTGTTTTTATTGTCGTAACCTCAGAACTGCTCACTTTTTGGATATCAAAGATTTAATCTAAGGTCGCATATTAATTCGTCGTTAGCCGAAATTAAGGGTTATAATTTAATTAGGAAAGACCAGATAGGTATTTATGTTCGTAGTGATACAAAAGCTTCAAAATATTGTGTTCACGCTGGGATAATAAAGTACATACAGGGTGTTCTGTGTTCTGTTCGTAAACTCGTATGGTACGCTATTATCTGAAGTTACATCTACATTTGACTGCACAGTTATCCTATCAGCCGCTGTTTTGACTGTTATATTATATCGCAGAGAATTAATGAACTCACAAGAGCCACTGCAACCCCAGCGAAATTTCTGGACCCAATTTTCATAAGTAATATATTGCATGTAAAAGATCATGGCGTGTTGAATACGGATTTAATTTCTGGGGAGGGTTGTCTACTTACAGCTCTATGAATTTGTTAAAAATAATGACATCCTATCTGTTTCTCAGTCGGGTTTTCTGTCCGGGCACAGTACTGCAACAGCTTTGTTAAATGTGACAGATCGAATTTTTCAGAGTTTAGATGACAAACTTGCGACCATACAAATTCTACTCGACTTTTCTCGAGGTTTTGATTGTGTGCCTATCATTCACTTTTATCTGACGGTCCACTGGCCTTCTTCTGCAACTACTTGCAAAATAGAAGACAAGTTGTTAGGACGACAGCTGGTGTGACGAAAATTGGTATCAATGGTGCTTCAAGGATCAATCTTGGGGCCGCTGTTATTTTTACCGTAAACTGTACCGCACCGCAATTTTGCCAATCTCAGTCATACGCTGACGATATCCAGCTTGTTTATATTTTTGATCCGTTCCATTCTGATGAGGTCGAAGCAGATATTAATTTTGATCTGCAGCAGTTTTTGACTTATAGTGAGAGACATGCTTTAAGGTTAAATGCGGCTAAAACTCAGGTGCACCCTTTGCTCGCGACTCTGAAATGCACTTCCTGAAAAGATACTTGTATCTTGAGATAAATGGGGAACCTTCGTCGTTTGCTACCAACGCCAAAAATTTAGCAGTAACGGTGGACGTATCATTAAGATTTAGTGAGCACATTTCAAATTTAAGTAAAAGAACTTACCTTTTATTTAAGACTCTATATACAAATAAGCATGTATTGAACTTTACAGTTAGGAAAAAACCATCTGAGTCATATATTATGTATGCAATGTCATATTGCCTCGTATTGTTTTACCCATGTTTAACATTCCTTCGTCAACGCCTTCAAAAAATACAAAACAACTGTTGTAGGTTTGTGTATGGCTTAAGGAAGTATGACCACGTGTCCCCTAAAATTAAATTGTTGCAGTGGTTGAGAACAGTTGAGTACCTATTCGTTGTGTTAATATACAAGATCTTAAAATCTTCTAGCCCTACCTATTTAAAAGACAAGCTAGTTTTTCGCTGTGAAACGCACAATGTAAATATTAGGGAGAATACGCTAATTGTGCCTCAACACAGATCTGCTCTTTACAGCGGGGGTTTGCCTATAATGCGGCAAAAACTTGTTATCGACATAATCATCATCATCATCTTTAAAAATATTTCAAAAGAACATTAAGGGCGTGTTATTAGATAAATAAAGTGCTGATTGGCTTTTTGCTCTTTTAATTAATCACAGAATTATTTCTGTAATTACTTTCTTTCTTTTTCTTTTGTTTTGTCTTTTATTTTTCTTTAGTAAGGTTTCTTTTGTTAAAAATTGTATTGTCAAAAAGGTGTATAATATATAGATTAGTATAGATAGTTAATGTTTAGTGGCTGATTTTGTATTGTATATTGTGTATTATGTACATTATGTTGCTCAATTCTCAGACTATTATTATTATATTATTATTATTTCAGGTAGCTTAGAAGCTTATTTATGTACTTCTGGCTGAATTAGTTCGAAAGTAAAACAATTCTTGAAGAAAAATATTACAAGAAAATCAAGAGATTAAGTGATAATGACTTGTGTTAGGTTTAAATAAGTAAAAGTAAAGAGCAAAAACGATGTCAAACCAATTTTTATATACCATTTTCTATTTGGAGTTACACAGGCACAGGAAATTGGAAATTTTTGAGCAACCTAATCCCTATTTTAGCTTATCCGACCAATTCTTTAGTTAAGCACGGCAAATAATGTTGTGGAAGTCTTACCATCTGTTATGCCATAAACGATAAAAGCGGGATTAAATTTTCAACGATTTAAAATTAAGGATAGCATTATGTTCTAATACCCTTATAAAAAATTCTCCTCCGGATTCTAAATGGCCATATCGTAAGCGATGAAACACCTGAGTGCCCTGGGAAGACCTTAATGTTTAAAGACGCCTAAAAAGGGATCCAGGGGAGTTAGACCGCAGAATAAATGAAGGATAACAGGTCTCGCAATAATTTCGAACGCAGATATAAGTGTTTCAAATTATTATTTTTGCTCAGTGATGATGTCAGTATTATGCTGATAAATCCACTTTCGATGTAAAATGGAGAAGTTGTCTCTGTTATTTCGTATCTGGGAGTTTTAAATTTTGGGTCGTTTTTCCACGTTTTTGATCCTTGCGTTGTGTCAGACATAAATAGTTTATTCTATTGTCAGGAAACGTTTAACAATGTGACAGATGTCACTGACCTCTGGAGTTGAGTATCCTTTGTAAGGGGCCTAGTCATTCGTGTATCCCATTTTTGGACTATGCCTGTGTTAATATTTACTTGATCAACTCTCCACATTACTATTATTATTTTTTTGTTTTCATTGATTAATTTAATTATTTGTTAATGGTATTATTACACCACATTTATAACTCTAAAATAGACTAAGAATGTGTTTCAATAAAAATGGATTCGTTAAATGATGTCCGAATGATCTGTTTTCATGCAGTAATGGTTCCGTCGCTTATAACTGTACGAAAGTTAAATTGTTCTATAAACTCAGGTCGAAATATTATTTAGACACTGCAGTTTTTAAAGCATATAAAGAGCATTTTTACAAAGGATTCGACGCTTCAGCGTTGGAAATATCATGTGAAATTTTGGTGAAACCTCCCAGAGGTTCCAATCGAAATCCAAAACATTGAAAATACTAAATATTGTCCTAGTGTTTACGAAAATATGAATAAAGATATCTGCCTTTATTATTTCGCAAGTAATAAACTCAAAGCGACAATTAATAATGAAATAAGTGTATAAATATGTATTTTAGAAAGAAATTTTGATGACCGAAATAAATGCAATTATGCGGAAATATAAATATATGGACTCAAGTAAAAACAATTCGGTATGTGTAATAACGTCTAATTCTTCTTTTCATTAATAAGCAAAAAAAATCATTGTGTATGTATTTCGTGCAAAAAAATGTATTAGAGATACACCTGTACTAAACATATTAATGTATTATTGGTATTAGCTTTTTTTTGGAAAAAACTTAAATTGAACTTATAATTTGCATTTTTTGTCCTTGTGTTTTGGTTAGTCTCAGTTTTATTGGCACTATTTTTGGTTATTCTATTCTGGAAAATGATGCATTTCCGCATTATATAGTCAAAAATATTTTTTTATATTGCTAATGCTAAAGCTTATTACGCCTGGGTCTCTTATAGACATGGATAATGCCAGCTACCACTCAATAAAATCCGAAAAAATACCCACATCTTCTTGGGAAAAAAATAACATCATTCATTGGCCCACTTTAAATAATGAATTTCACAAAAAGGAGCTACTGGAGATTGAATATTTGAATAAAACTTTTGGCAATAAAAATGTTGAAGGCGAAATAGTTTCAAAACGGTACTTTGCGTGCAAGTAGAAGGGTTTGTAGCAAAGCATCACATCACTTTTCGGTTAAACCAATTTTTTTTCCCAACCAGTAAACGTGAATCTATTAACAGATTCATTAAATTTTATGAAGATATACATTTCTATCGCTATATTCATTCTTCTTCTCTTCTCCCAAGTGGCTAGACACTCTTGGATGGACTCGATAAATTTGTCCATATCGAACAATTCGCAAATAAATTTACTGCAACAGCCCAGGACGAAGGTTGTCGTATAAATGTGCCGCCAAATCACAATAACCCATTCAAAACAGTGTGTTGTACCTGTTCCGCAGAACGGGCCCTACTAAAACGTTCCCGTATACTCCCGGTCTAATCGAGATATGCAAAAGTAAAAGGACCTAATAAAGACTACGGAAAGAACGTAAAAAACACTATTGCGAGTACAGAAATCAAATTGCTCTGTTTGGAGGAGAACAATTTTCGTTAAACAACCCTGTAGTGACGTACCCAATATCATGAAGAACTCTTGGCCAAAATTTGATGGATGACGCTTTGTGTTCAGTGAAAAATTTTTCAGCTTCTTGGGTATCTCATGTGCTGTTCAGTTTATATTCAGGTTTGGAGAAATGCACACTATTTTTTTTATCATTTTTCAACTCAATTTTAAATTTTTAACAAATCACTTAGTGACGTAATACGTTTATCATTTAGTGACGTAATAGGTCTATAGCTCCAGTCTAAATGTAGCGACTGGGATATACTGAAACCGGTTGCCTTTCATATAGCGGTAGGTCCACATTCCAGAAAATAGAACCGGGGGATCTGTTAGTGGTTTAAACAATGCTTCTCGAAAATTAATTTCACTTGTTTTCCGAGTCAATGTCGTCGGAGACAAAGCGACCCCTTAGGCGGGAATTTTCAGTCTTGAGTCCAAAACGAAAGGGGAACGTGGACTAGGGAGAGAGTTCTGAGCGTAGGGTTTGTTTGATTAGCCACCGTATTAAACAACAGTTTTCTTAATTATCGTTTGAGTTTGTAAAATGACGAGAAAACTTGTCGACCAATCGTAATTGAGACAAAGTCTTTTCTATGCTTTTATGCTTTGCCTGCGATTATGTATGAAAAGTATAAAAGGGTACATTTTTGAAATTTGTCAGACCCCTATAAGTATCACTTTGGAAAATGCATTATAATTAGTATGTAGTAGTAACCTGTGTATAAGTATTTTAAGTATAGATAGTGAAAAAATAGTAAAATAACAATAAATGACAGAAAAAAATAGGTAATAACCACGGGCATCATAAATATATTTTTTTATTAATTTTATTTTGTGTTTAGCAATGGTTATTTTGTTGTTATTATCATAGTCATGTGCCTGCGAAATTGTCTGCAGGTTTTTAAAATACTAATTTTAGTGATTCATATTTATGCAAGGTCGATCTAGATGTCCAGGACTACTCTGCATCGCGTTTTTTGGTGTAAAACCTAGACAGAATAAAATTTAGAAGTAAAGTTATTTTTACGTACAATACATTTACTTACATACAACTGCGCTTCTAACCGGTGCGAATTCAATGCCAGTCTGAATGATATTATACAAATGTCAAATAATGTAAGAAATAATAATCAGCTACGTTTGTTATTAGCTATTCATCTTTGTAGCCCCTTGTGTGATTCGCAATCTTAGTTTTTAAAAATTGAAGTCAAAGTCCAAAAAGTCTCCACTACCCAATCTACAAGGTTGTAAACCAGTTTCTTTAACTCAATATTTTTGAGGTCTTGGCATTTGTTAAAACCTTGCTTTTTAATAATAATAGTAACAATTGATGTGGGGAACCTGTTATCTTGTCCTTCTTTATGTGTCGCTGCGGCTCAGTCAAATAATCCTTTAAAGGCAAAAAAGAAACAAATAATAGTGATAATAATAATAGACATTTTCGAGGGGCAAATCACCATTCAAAACTGGTACACCAGATTTCACACAACCATAGGATTTCACAGATTTTACGGATTACGCAAAGATTTAATAGATTTCATATTCCAAATATTTTTCTCGAAAATTTGGAAAAAAAAATTAAAAATTGAAAATATATATAAAAAAACGCTATTTTAAAACCTTGTTGTAAAAATACCGTGAGTTGTCTCAGTGTCAAGATATTAAATTAAAAGTTATTAAATTTATTTTTAAATTGATTAATAAATACATAAAATTTTGTTTTTTATTTTCAAATTCTGTCTCTACATTTTTTTCTTTTTCTTCAGATTTGGAAAACTTATTTACGTTAGAAGTAAAATAAAAAAAAACTTGTCTTATAAAACTATCGCATCACATTGGGAACCTAGATCTGATATAGCAACTATAACCAACATAAATTTGAAAATTTAAGGTAATACTATACTAATCAATATCAGCACCTGCAGTTATTTTAAATAGAACAATTTTTCCTATATGAAATTGTTTATTTTTATAACTTTAATTACGTAATTTTCTTTATCGAAAAGGGGATGTTTAGGACTTTTAGTAAATAATTTGGGTTGAGTGAATTCTCCAAAAAATGTAAACTAAAAATCCCACCAAATATTACACTTTAGTAGCTACAAATAACTTAAAATTTGTAATAATTACGTGTTGCCATTATTTTAACAATTTTATTTTTTTTAGTACTTAAATTTGCTTTAAATAATGAAAAAATGTCGTACATCTTACAGATAACAAAAATTCTACTTGTGATTTATTTCAACAAGTTTACGATCAAATATAGAATTTATACCAAACGAAACATTAACAAAGACCTGACATATGTGCCTATATCTGGTTTTCGCTACCAATCATCTATATCAGGTCTTGAGCAATAATTAAAAAAGATATAGTAACACCTTCGCACCTTTGCCTCTACTTCGCATACAGTATTGCGTTAAATGAGGAAAACAATGTTTTCCTTGTTTGATCCCACTTCTGATCTTAGCTTTTGAACAATTTAGTTTACTTATTCTGCGAATAATTATAAAAAAATACAATAAGTCAAAATGTTGGTATGTCATATAAAGAGAAAAATAATCAACTGAACTGAATAATTGTTATAGAATATAGCTTTAATATGCTTCATTCTTTTATGGCTGATGTTTTGGTAACCGATTACTTTACTTATGAGTTTGGTCTTCTTGGGTTCCATCAAACTGTCTCCACCTAGTCATATTCGTCCTGAATATTGGTTCCCCAATTCTCATTTGATTTAGGGTCCTCCGTACCGGATAAGTGCATTGGCGGAAGCAATTTCTTTTTTTATATATTGTGCGTTGTGTTGATCAATCCCCTCCTTCCTCTCAACGCGATTTTTATCCGCCGAATAATCTAATTTTAGTCCAACGTCCAATGAATACCAATTTAAAGTAATTGCTGCCAATCTTAACGTTCTACATGTTTATGTAGTCCTTTCTTACAAAACCCTTTTCCAAGACAAAACCGTTTGTGCTTCCTAACATTGCTATTGGCATAGGGGTTATTTATATTCGACTCCGACAATCCCGGGCGTGATACTCGATTGATTTTCCGGGTGTACATCGAAAACGTTTTAAGGAAATCTAACAGATGTTTTGTCGCATGCCCGAGGCACCCGAGTCTGAAAATTGTTTCAAACTGTTCGGGGAAAGGCCAATGGGGAAATCTTTATTAAGTTCGCTGTAACATTTTACGGCGGGATATTGCATCAACGCTTGCAATTTTAGCGATTCCATCGTCTATAATTACAATAATAATAATTAAAGATTGCAGCGCTTGATCCGAAAACCGTCGAAGATTAATTTTTTACGCACTTCAGTAATCACATTTTCAATTTTGTTTTCTGCAGACCCTTCAGCAAATTGGGCGACTTACGCCACTTAATAACGAAATAGTTTTTAAATTTGTTAAATGTCTAAAAATGGAACACATTTTATCAAAAGCATTTAGACATTTGCTGAAAAATAATGAGTACAATTTCTACAAGAAACACTGTTTTAAATGATTATTATATTGAAATATTTTTGGATCGTTATAAAAAATTATTATTATATCATGTTTTTTATTTTATTTTATCGTTTTCTTAATAAACTCTCTTTTTAATTTGTTTTATTTCCTATTAGCATTTTGTCCATTATTTAGTTTTATAGATCGGAGATATTTTTTTGTAGTAAAATAAGCATAACAATAAAAATAGCTAAGTTACTTTTGGTTAGTTAAGCTAAGCCAAGTTAGCTCGCATAAAACTCTCAATCGTTGATTTCGAAACCCACATTAAGTCAAAAGAGGGTTCGTTTGTTTTTTTTGCCATGTTGTCCCGGAATTTTTATAATGATTTAATAATTATTAATGTTTGGAGATCTACAACTTTTTTAAATAAAAAAGACCATGAATAAAATTACCCTTTTTTAAAAATGCGAAATAAGATAAAATTATAAAAATGACCTTTTATGATTTTCTTCATTTACAAAAGAAAATACATTTTTCTAGTCCCGTCTGTAGAATACCTAATTACCTACCGATCTAGCATGTGGGAAGCGTCACTTTACCACGTCAGTTTCCTTTCGCACGAATCCGAGCCACTTCGGACATTTCCGGGATTTTACCGCACGGATTTGGAACAATCGCATGTTTTCGGAGATAATTCCCACGCTTGGAATTTTGACATTTGTCAATTCTGACGGTCATGTCAGTGAATGTATTCGTGTTGTTTTACGAAAATGTACCCAAAAAAGTATAGTATGCAACACGTTCGGTAAACATAATATACTATTTTAGTGTTTTATTAATTTTACCCTGATTATATTTTTTTATAGAAGTTTATTTTTCTACCCTTTTATAAGGAAATCAACCCTAAGGGCTTTCAGTCGTAGAAATCGATATATGTGTTTATACCTGCAAACGTCACTATTAACATAAAATTCAAAATATGTCAGAAACGGTAAGACTTAGGTATCGGGTGTTATAAATAATAGATAAGAATTTATTCGTTCTTTCAACTATACTCTATGGTCGTTAGGACAGGTCAGTACTTGATATAATATTAAGTAACAATTTAAAAAAACGTTTAAGTAAAATCAATAAACAATATATATATATATATATATATATATATATATATATATATATATATATATATATATATATATATATATATATATATATATATATATATATATATATATATATATATATATATATATATATATATATATATATATATATATATATATATATATATATATATATATATATATATATATATATATATTGAATCAATGTAATAAATTTATATATAGATATAAGAAACAAAACACATAAATAAAAGACGACAAACATTCACCGATCACCCAGCAAGTAGTTTTCGAATTCATAATAAAATGTGTAAAATGTCTCGTTTAGCAGCAACATTTTTAGATGTTTTTCGAAAATTGGAATTCAGAAATGCTTTAGTAGTATACAGATGTTCCTTGTTGAATCCAAACAACGTTTGTTATTTTTTTTGTTTTATGTATTGTATTGTGAGAAATCATCCCATAATAAACGCGCCATCTCTATATAACACATTGTGGAGGCAAGAGTTCAAACTTCTAATAATGGAAAAAAATTGATAGTATACAAAATTGGCATGGAAGAAGTAAATATGACTATTTTTCCTTTCTAATTACCCAACATGTAGGTGGCGGAAAAAAGCAAACATTTGCAATGGTGTAATTAGCCCGCTGGTTGCGACGGTGGAATTTGAAATCTGCGGAGTTGAATACTTTAAAAGCTCCACGCGTAACTCCCAAATTGTCCGCTTTAACGACTGGTCGTTTATTTTATACGTGGTGCTTTTCATTGCTGATTTTGTTTGCTTTTGATAGGGCAGTGTCGCGTCGTCCGGAAAAAAATTAAACGATTTTTGTTTCGCTTCCTTAAAAAAATTATATAGAGAGCTTTTGCTGCCTTGGAATGTTTCAATTCAAAGGGTTTGCATAAAAAAGGAATGAACATTTTTTATTTATGCATTTAATGAATCTTATTATATACTCTGTTATTGCAATTTGAAATTTAAATTGCAATACCCAGTATAGAATAGGACCCCGAATATCTGTGCTCCATGTTACCAAAAGTTGCACCATTTATTTCTTACATATGTAGGTATGAATGTACGGGGTGGGCCCTTTATTACCTTTTCTCGGGAACTACTGATTTTAGAAAAAAAAAGCTTATACAAAAGTTTTATGGTTTAAATTAAGTTTTAAAATTATTTATTTTTATATATATACAGGGTGTCCGGTAAGTGCTGGAGCAACATTAGTTTTAAAATTTTGAATTGAACACCCTATTTTTTGATATTTTTAGAATCCTTGCAAAAAATAAAGATAACTTTGATAGGAACTACTTATTCGAATTCTGTGTAGTTTAGACAGAAATTGAGATTATATATTTTTTGATGCAAAATTATGGTCTTAGTAAATATGGTCTTCCAAATTTTAAACACATCTTTAGAAGACTTTTTTCTATCGATCTGCTAGGATTAGGTATTTTAAAATTATACAGGGTGTCTTAAATTAAAGTACCTTTTTTAAATTTAAACTGCAGTATGCATTTTTTTTTAATGAGACACCCATGTTTTTGATATTTTTTTCTCAATACGGGTCAAAATATCTATAATTTGGTATGTCCCATAACTTAATCTAATAGTAAAAAAGCCAGCCAGCCTTAGAGACCATATTTACTATCAACATAATTTTGCATTTCTCTCTAAACTACACAAAAATCTAATAAGTAGGTTCTATAAAAGTTACCTTTATTTTTGACGAAGATTCTAAAAATATCAAAATATACATATATTTCAAATTTTAAAATTAATTTCGGTGTATGAGTGTAATGTATGAAAAATAAATAAATTTAAAATTTAATTTAAACCATAAATCTTTTGTATAAACTTTTTTTTCTAACATCAGTAGTTCCTGAGAAAAAGTACAAGCCCCTAATAACCTGTCCACCCTGCACATATCAGTACTGTATTTGTATGAACATATATGTATATTTATTTATTGAAAAGACAACAAAACAAATGAATCTCGCAAGTTTAAATGAACTTTAATATAGTGTGGAAACTTTTACATTAAATATGCGGATATGTATGTAACGTGTTTCAGATATCAATGTATTTAAAAAAAAGTAAGTTATTTTGGTCGTTTAGTAGAGGTAGATTCAATACTCAATGCTCATTTTGGTTACACTGATCTTGCAATTCATCAATTTCTTTGAATTCATTGGTACTGTGCACTAAAGCAGTTCTGTTACGGGAGTTTCTTCATCGTCTGATTCCACAATACTTTCATCTTCTTCTTTAGCGTCATTATATTTTGCAAGTCATTTCTTTCACTCCCCTCAATGCATTTGCCACTGCAAAAATGTCTTTCTTGATTGCTATGAACTCGGAAATTGTACAGTGGGTGCACTTTTCGATAAAATTTGAAAAATACAACTTTAATAATTCGATAGTTCCTATATTTTTTCATGATATGGTAGGCATGAAGTTTACAAATAATCAGGCTCTTTAAATTTCATTAAAATGTAAGCGGTTTTATTATTTTTTAGAAAATTTTCTCCGAATTTAGTAATTTCTCCTGTGAATCGTGAATTAAGTGAATTTGAGCGACATTCCTAAAAACCCGACCATTCCTAAAAACAACTCGTGTTTGTCATTTACATGGCGTGATCCATTCAGAAACCCAATGGTATGCATATTTTTGTTAAATTTACATAATGAGATCGCGTGTAGGTAACCACCTGGCGCGTGCCGCCACTGCTATTCTGTGTTCCCATACGATAAGCCGGCGATATTAAAAGTAACAAATTACGTTTGGCAGGCCACCGTTTTTGTTTTTTTTTATTGTTTATTTTGTTTTATGATATTGGAAAAAGTTAAAAGTCCGTTTGTCACTCTCGACACGCCCTTAATGATTCGTTGTACAGGGTGGTCCGTTTAAGAGGGGCCTATACCTTATCTCGAAACCTATGGGGGTTACAAAAAAAATAAATGAAAAGTTGTGTCTGTTAATCTTAATTTAACATGACCTTTATTTTTTCTCCTAATCGTCACTTTTTTATATACAGGATAGTCGAAATTATTTGCGATCATTTTCAGAATTCGGGTTATGTTTAAACCAGAATTGTTGGGTTGCTTATTAACTTGTTAAACTTTTTTCCATCAATTACTTTTCTTTAGAGAATGATCAAATTTAAAATATTTTCTTAAAATACGCGTTACTGCAACGTTTGGCAAAATTATGCTTTTCTCATTTTTCTTAAATGAGATACTCTGTATGTTATTGGATTATGGAATAGCCACTTTTATAGCAATTTCAATTATATAACATAGTACGGGTCTTTGACTTACCGTTTTGGCTCAATAAAAAAATAAAATTAACAACTGGATATAAGAATTAAATTATTAAGATATGAAACTGGGAATTAGCTCCTTATCAACTTGTTCACAACCTTTTTAGGGCATTGTTAAGAAGTCATATTAAAAACAGAATATTAAGCTTTCGCAAATTACTTATTTTTACGGTTAAATGTCTACGTGAAATGATTACTACTAATGCATCTTAATTACAAGTAAAATTAATTAAATTAGTTCGCCGTTTTGAAGAATACAAGTAGTATATGCTCTTTTTAAATGGTATTCGAGACGTAATTCGTTTCATTCAGATAATGTATTCCGCGCGAATTCGTTACTGCACTTCCAAAACTGTTGACCGGTTTATCTTTGCAAACCGTATCTTTCAATGTGCCCCACAAAAAAAGTCCGTCGGGGTCAAATCTGGGCTCCTCGCTGGCTCCGTTTTGTCCAATCCACTCACTGAAATTTTTGTTTAAAAAACGAATGATTGCAGCACTTCGATGGCAAGGAGCGCCATCTTGCTGCCAAATTAAAATAAATAAGAACTAAAAGTTCCGATTTTTACGAAATTATATATTTTGACATGAGAATTGTTTCGACAACACCTTGTATATATATGATTTCGTGAAAGTCTGATCTTTTAGTTCTTATTTATTTTGATAAATGGATTTTTGATCAAGTAAAAGCCACCTCAGTTAAATTTTTGAAAGAAGCTGAAATTGGTTTCCTGGCTATTTGGTACTTCAAATTGCTTCTACGTTGCCGAATATGTTCCCAAAGCATTTGCTTTTTGTAACAAATGTCTAAAAAAAATGTCAAAATATATAATTTCGTGAAACTCTGAACTTAATTATTTTGATAAATGGATTTTCATCAAGTAAAAGCCACTTCAGTTCAATGCCAAATTAAATTTGGATGTTCTCTTTGGGTAAAGTTATAATATATAAGTGGTCGAATTTCGTTCCTTAATAAGTTTAAATATCTTACGAATGTTAAATTTTGTTGTAAAAGAGGGGTCTTAAAATTTTTGATCTACAGATTGCGCACCATGCTTTCACGGATTTTCTGAATTCCAATAATTCGTATTTTTTCTATTACATAACTCCGTAGACGTTGTAAGTATTGATTTATCTGTGCAAATTATATTTTGAAATATCTAAAACATGCATATCATCATTATATTGCAAAATTCGAGTGTTAAGTTAAAATCTGCTTCTTATATTTCTTGTACTGGTGTGAATTTAAATGGCTTATAACTGTTAATTTTTAAACATGTTTGAAGTGTAGTTCGTCTTACGTCTACATCTGAAGCGGCAACCCGGGCGGAGGTCTCTGGAGTATTTTCAAAATGCAGAAGAATGTCTAGCTGCATATTTTTTTCATCCATCCGGCTCCTACTTTTTTTCACTAAAATACTGCAATTTGTTCGGAACTGTTGCTATGTTTTGGCAAACATTTTTTTCCCTATCATTCGCTTATGGGGAAATTTGGCTCTATATTGTTTGAGAGCAAGAGCTCGACTTTTGTTATTGGCGATGTAATAATAGGTCAACTTTTCCCTCGTTGGTATACATTATACAAAATAGAGTCAACAAAAATGCAACTTAATAAAATAAATAAAAAATAGTTTAAGTCCGAAAAAATACGCTTAAAATATTTATAATACACTGATACCTATCAAAAATCACTAATATTACCACAGCAGAGAACTACTATTGTTTTCAAAGCTACTGTGATGATTATGTCAAAAAGATTAAAATTAATAATATCATCAATTTCGTGTTCGTATATATATATATATATATATATATATATATATATATATATATATATATATATATATATATATATATATATATATATATATATATATATATATATTTAAAGACATGTGGTTTATATTATTGAGAATATGAATATTTTTAAAAGTTTATTTCCATTTTAGGGACCTAATTTGCAAAATTCTTAAATTATGAATATAAAAGAATGTATGTAAATTTGGAAAATAATTACCAATTAAGCCGAAAGGGTAAGTGAGAGACCCGTACTATATTATATAATTCAAATTGCTATTAATAATTAATAATATACATGGCGTCTTATTTAAGAAAATTGAGAAAAATATCATTTTGCAAAACGTGGCAACAACGTGGTATTTTAAGAAAATATTTTAAATTTAATCAAGTAATAGATTATATAATAAATTAAATAATAAATTAAAATAATAGATGGGAAAAAGTTTAAGAAGTAAATAAGCACCCTGTATAAAAAAAGTGATGACTAGGAAAGAAAAAAAAAGGTCATTTTACATATAAACAACTTTTGTATTTAAATATTTTTTGTAACCCCTGTAAGTATCTAGATAAGGTATAGGCTCCTCTTAAACGGGCCACCCTGTACAATGTAGAGTATGGAAATTTAAGTAAAATTTGTTCTTTTTCCTTTCGCTATTAGTTTCATTCCTTCGTCAACGAAATCTTATCTCGAATGTGTAAACAGCAACCAATAACTCAAACATGTAGTCGATGAATCACTCAAAGCATATAAAAGACATAAATCCGAAGCCAATCGAAGCGAGTTTATTAACTTATACCTACACATCGGCTCGTGAAGTCAACAAATCTGTCAAACTTTATATACTGCGTCTGAAATAAATGGCACGGTGTAGATATTTATTCAATCGATGAAGTAAACAAATAAAGGTTTGCTTATGACACCGGCAAAGTTGATAGGCAAAGGCGGCGGAAATCGAATTTTGAAAAATCTTCTTGGATATCTTCGGCGGAGGTGAAATATATTTATTTCGCGAATCCGGAATACCAATCTTACTAAACCCGGTTTGTGACTGTTTTGTAAATTAAATCATCCCTTAGTCTCGTGAATTGAATTCTCTCTAATCAGTTTGTGTGGGAACGTGATCCATTAAAATTCTCTCCCAAAAATGTTCGTCAATCCAATAAAACCTTTTTCCACAGCTTGTGCTTAATTTATTTTTAAGTGAACCGAGGTGCAAAAAGTAACAAGGGAGTTAAAATTCATTTTCACTGTTTTTCTTCACTGAGATCTTGGATTTGAATTTCAACTTTTTCAACCGAAGTTTTTCTTATAAACCAAGAGAAAAGAGCTTCAGCATTTTATCTGCTGCCACTCGTATTCTAGGAATGACAAAACCCAGTGTTTTACCTTTGTCTATTACGCCCCGGTGTCGTACACTAAACAGAAATAGCACCAAGTACCGGATAATTACAGTAGTTTCCACTACAATGCATCGACCAGAGAACAGGAAATTAAGCCGATTAATTACTCAAAACGAATACCTTGATATAACGGTAGGACCGCTTATTAATGTAGAGGAAGGATCACTTTCCGGTAGTAGCAGTTCCAATTTTGACTCTAATGATGCTTCATCATAAATACAAACTAAATATGGCTTACTTGTATATGTACTCTTGGCAAATTGTATTTTATACGGTATGATATACAGTAAATATTCGCATATCATTAAGGAATAACGTGATCCAGTATTATATGAAAATAAAAAAGTAATGAATTCCGACTTTCGCATATTTGATATCAGACAAAAAAAAAAAGATCTGTGTATTCCCTGTCATTAAATTGTATAAAAAATATTAAACACATTTTAACAGAAGAATGCTATTACACTATAAAGATTTTTTTGAATGCAACTTTGAAAGCTCTAAAATTTAGATTGTTTCTGTATGCGTAAGCTGTTTGTTACATACATTGAATGTTTACTTCGAAAATTCATACTGACAATTTTAAATGTATTGTTTATACATATTAGGGCAATACATTATTATTATTATTATTATTATTATTATTATTATTATTATTACATAGAAAATACATGAATCCATCATTGAGTATGGTCGTACTAATTAAATTAATAAGTGCCAAGTACAACTGATTCCGTCTCTCTTACTGCCAAGTAATATAATCGTGATAGTTAGTAACGTCTGTCTTGTACTGATCAACATTTAGGGTGGAAGAGCATCTATTGAAGTATAAGCAAGATGAACAATCTAGTTTATTCTGTCCGCCATTTTATTGCAGACTATGCCATTACAAATAGTACCGACTATAGTTGATATATGGAGTAAAGATGAAAGTGATTTGTTATCTCGCACATTATAACCACCAGGCTATTTTTACCAACGACTGAGACACTGGCTTTTAATAATATTGAACTAGCAGTTATCGTAATTAGCTGCAAAATTGGCATTTTTGTAGAAAATGTTATCGTGTTTTATAATTATTGCGAGGTTGTTCATAAATGAATTCAGCAAACCTAGAAAAGAATACCTGGAACCAGTAATTTTGCTGTGAAAAGATCGCATATAAAACTAACACTAACGGGTGTACATTTTGATCTAGTTATTAGAAAGAAGAAACCGTTTATGCCATTTTAAATTCATTTTATAAGCAAACGATTGTTTAGTTTAATTTAAATTATTAAATTAAGGCGTTAATTCTTAAGTGCCCTTAAAGCGGTTTCTAAAACAGCCATTAAGGTTTACAGTCTCGAAGATGTTAATTCGCAGCTCAAAGACCCTTATTAAAATATTGTATAAATTAGTGTGGTAACGCATAAATTAGATTAAAGCTTAAAACTCTCTCGATAAGTTAAAATGTAACTTAAAGTACACACAGAATGTTTGAAAACAAATGCGAGATACTTGGATCGGTTGTTATACAAACGTACAAATATGACGGGAAAATGTTTTTATTTTTTATCTAGATAGAAAAGTAAAATATTACGGAAGTATTGCTATTATAAAAACACATTTTCGCATTTTTTTTAAATGACTGGATGGGATGGATTTGGATTACTCGTATCATTTTCCTTAGCTAAATTTAAGGAAAAACTTATGCAGCGATTTTAAAAATATGTATATTTTTTATGTTTTATTTAGAAACCTCCTGCAATTTTTTTATAATACATACCGTTTGCAAATAAAAAAAATGGAGATATTCATTTTATTTACCGGCCTGAAAACGGAAAATTATTAAAAGCTTGTGGTCCAGTGTATCATAATCGTAGACCTCATCACAGCTTCTTTACCAGGCTTCATCATAGGCTACTCGATTCTGGAAGTTTCGGAAAAATGAATTTTTATGCTGCCGGAAAACTGCAGCAGAATTAAATACTGAAGCATCAACTCTACGAAGGATATCCAAAGAACATGAGATAATATATCCATACCACGGTCAGAGGCGTCAATCTCTTGTATCAAGAGATTACGAAACAAGGATGATTTTTTCCCATTTGCCAGTCAATACCGTTGATAATTTGTTTAAAAAAATCTGATTTCTAGTTTCTATATAACAGTTTATATAACACCCTACAATTTATTTTAAACAAGGAACCACCCTCTTAAGTGAACACACCGTGCGCAAATACAATTGACAAGAGCTCTAGAACAATACCATAGTTTTTGAATGTGCCAGACAGGAAAAGGAACCGTCATTGTATTGGATTTGGAGTATTACCATAGATGACCTATTTATTTTATTTTATTTATTTATAAACAAGTCTTTCCTGCAGATAGACGCAGCTGTCCACTAAAAGGAAAGTACAAAATGTCACAAAAAAGAGATACTTTGTCAGTAGGTCAGTTTAAATTATTTTTTACCAGCTAAATCTAATTAAGAAATAATTACAGCTTTTTATTACAGGATGTTAATTGGTTTTTCGTCTTAAGTGACGTTTAGTTTAGTTTCTAGTTACCTAGGTAGAAATCACTTTTAATTTGCAATTTTGGTAAATTTTTTGTAAACAAAACACAGTGACATTTCTCAATAAACAATCTGTTCAGAGAATAATATTCTTCAAAATTTGACAAATTTCTCTGCAACAATACGTATTCTGCCGTCGAGTGAACCGATTTTGAAATTTTTAAGTCATCTGCGTACAAGGAGTAAGTACTATGAAAAAAGCACTGGCCAACGTCATATAGAAAAATAGCAAACAATAAGGGACCCTTGAGGTACCCTCGAAGTTATATTTGTACTGTTTGATTTTGTTCCATTTGTAACATCACACTGAGATCGCCCGCGCAAGTAACTCTTAAGGAGGACGAGCAAAACACCGTGCACACCGAAATTCTCCAGTTTCACGGCAAGAGTTGGGTGGTTTATTTTACCAAAATCTTTGGAGAAATCGGTGTCGTCGAACCCCTGCTCCATATTCTCACTCACTGACTGAACAAACGGTACCAAATTAGTTAATATTGATCTTTGACGAAACAATCCGTGCTGATTCCGGTGAATACGCCTCTTAACAATTAAGAATAATTGCTCCAAAACAAGTGACTCAAACAATTTGCCGAAGTGGGTTAAGAGAGAGATTGGTCTGTCGTTTTTCGTGTTTCTTTTACCACTTAAGATGGATTGAATGTATTAACCATCTTTTTGTTCGATACATGGTGAAACATTTTTGTGATGGAATTGGTTTTATTAGGGAAGGGGTGACAGATGATTCAAAGACACTACTAAAGTACTACGGCGTAAAATTTACCAGTTATACGAGGAACAAACTAGTTTCAAACATTCCTCCTAATAGCCTCATTGTAATGAACACTACAACTAGACAGTTGACTAATACCCCTTCTTCATGTGACACAAAAGCAACAATCCAGAACTACATGTATAATAACGACATTTATTTTCACGAATAATATACCAAAAAGCAATTAATTGAAGTACAAAGCTTGAACCTACAAAAGGAATACGTCTGTGATAATTATGCAAAAAATCTTGAGCATACAGTTTTAAGGCTTCCACCTTGTACCACTGTATATTTAATCCCATTAAACATGTTTGGCACCAACTGAAATCTGCCATTCGTCGTAACAATGTTTTCGCCGTGTTAACTCCAATGTCCTCAAACTTATAGAAACCGAAGTTTTTAACATCCCTCCACTAACTTGGGCAAATTCTGTTAAACATATAGAAAATAATATAGAACAAATAATAACTAGAACAGGCGATGATAGCGATAGTGATACTGATATATTATGTGAATAATTTGAAGTAATTTAAGTAGGTAATAAAAATAATTTGTAATTTTATTTTAGATTTAAATATAAATACATACATAAATAAATAAATATTGTTTAGTATCTTTTCTAAAAAAACCCCAAATATTAAATTCTAAGCAAAGTACGAACCTGTTCGGCCATATTTCTTTCTTACAGCTTGCCCGGGTTCTTTCCTTAATTCGTATCAGTTAGTCACTTTCTCATATCTATGAACAGACTTTACCAAAGTGGTTCGAAGCATGTGATTTGTTTAACATCATTCTTGTGGCAAACTTTTTGTGTTCTTTTATTGCGAATAAACGACCAAAAATATTTTGTATCCTGCTTAATTTTTTGTTCTGTTCTGTTACAGCAATGACGCTTTGTGATCTTTACTAATATAAATTTGAACGGTCTTTCTTGAATTCGAAAAAACTTCATAAAGTATTTGTCCCCTATTTTTTAAGTCCCTGTGCCCTCGTTCCTTGCTTTTTATCATTCCATTAAATCTTTTACTCCGAAGTGCGTCAATTTGACCTTTTGACACGAGGCCACTATTATCTCTCCTTTGGCTCGTCAGCTTCGATGGTTGACTGGTTCAATAACTCCAATTTGTAGTTAAAAATCAAGTGGCTCTCTTTCAAACATAGAGTAGACAGGCATATTTATTTATTTTAATTGAAGAATTTCACAATTTTCCATTCTTTCGCTATATCAAATACACGCAAACTAGGAATTTAGAGTTTATTCAAAATTGTTCGGTGTTTAACGTACCCTAACGTTTAATACGTGCGGTTAAACATCCTGGGAATATTGTTTCTTAATTTCACATGCGAAACGCCCTTAGGACTTCATAAGAAAATCTCCGCACGTAGGAAGCATTTTGCATATGTATCTCAGTTAAAACTCCCTTAAGGTCTGCCAGCAGTACGTTCGAAAATACGTAGTCCTGCGTCAACTTATATCTTCCTTGCTCTAAAACTATCGAAAATTTATTAACACGAGTGACTTTAGTTTTAAGATTTTAAAGTCATACGTTTGCAATAGGGAATATAAAAAGTAACCGGAATTAGCAAAATAGCAGTTGAAAACGCGAACTTTTTTGTGTTGTTTCGTCAGAGGAATTCATAAGTTATCACCACAACCGTTAAAATAAATTATTGCCGGGGGGACTGCAACTGAAATGAAGGAGGGGATTTTAGAACGAAACAGTGCCGAAACAACTCCGCGTAGGGTGCGAAATGGGGTAATTTGTTAACAGTTTTACTCGCAAAGTTGGTACAAAATTCCTGACAAACAAAACCCGGTTCGGAATAAGAAATATTTGGAGAAACACAAATAAATAATATTTAATTTTTAATTAAAGTTCGAAAAAAAAAAAACTTACAAATTATATGAATCTTCTTAACTTTGCATATAAAGCGAAAATTCAAATTACAAAATATAAATAAACTTCAATAACGCGTAGTACCTGCTCGAGCCTTTATAGAGTTCTCCGAACGATATACCGTTTTTGCAACATTTTATGGTTTTGACTTCAGAATGAGTTTAAGACCCGCTTCTTGTAAAGCAGAAGGGACCATTCTTTTCAGTGCGTGTACTACAAGCCAGGGCCGTATTTAAGATATTAACCGACGAGAATTGTGTGGACTGTAGTATTTTAAGAGTAGGAAATTTTCTTTGATTAAACTTTCGTGTTAATTCATATTAGTGTGCTTTTTGCAAATCTTCCGAAAACAATCCCTACTAGAGGTAGCTCGGTTTCAAGTTGAATTTGCCCGTTAGATAAGTTGATATCCTAAATTAAAAACACAGAAAGCTTAAACTGATTTCCAATTTAAGGGTTTTACATAATATCTTATATTTATAGTGGATGTTTCCCAGTTCACTTTTGGTTGATTGGCATTTTTTGGATTGCATTTTTCACTGCATGAATTAATAATAATGGAGGAATCTCACCGATTAAACTTTTCACAAATCCGTCAGCGTTCGGCATTTATATGCTCTAAGTACCGAAGTACAGTTCTGGAACGTCATTGTGGAGTTGTGAATCTTTTTATTCACGGTTAGAAAGAGAAACCCAAGCGACGTAAGCCTGCGGTTAGACCTTCAAAAAAATGTACCCGAGTTAAATACCGCATTACGTCGTAAAAACGTTATATCGTTTGGAGAACTCTAACTGCTTGCATTCGTCGGGGTAAGCTTGTTATTACATTTTTAATGTTTTCCCATTCTAATTCTACCAGGCCAATCGGGACACCGAATTAATTTCCTTAGAACATCCCAATGGGATTTAAGTTTGGGTTGCGTGGTGCCTCTTCAACATCTGGATGTTGATTTCATTTAAGAAATCGTTCTTGGAGAGATAGTACAATCATAGAATCTCTTTTCAGGTCTGCGCCATGCTCAATTACAATCGTCTACCAATCTGTGTGATCTGTGATCTGCAGTAAGTAGCGGTGCAGTAGCAGGACTTCTATTAGCCAATTCGACTTATTCTTCTGCTTACGGTTAAGCCAGAATTCCTCACATTTCTACCAGTTGATTATATACTTCAATAGATTTTCTGTTTCGTAATGCCTGTTAGTAATGTTTCGTCTTGCTCTGACCACGATCTTGTATGATGTGTTCTGGTTTCCCTAAATCTTCTAACCAGTCGATGAATTCTTAACACCTCGTCTAGCAAAGTTAAAGAAGGAGTTACACATTCTCATCTTTTGGTGAGGAAGTTTATTTATGTTAGCCTATCTAACTAATCCATACCAAAGAATAACCAAGACCCAAACTACAATTTCAAATAATTCACTTACCAAACTGGAAAGTATTGGGTGAACGAGATACTCATCTTTTTAAAACACAATACGATAATAAAAATGTAGGTGGTGCTTTAATTTGGAGCGGAAGTTTATGCCATCAATAATTTATTAAATAACTCTTGATTGGAATTTGTAATCTTAATTTGAAAAGGTATATCTATGATTCCAAACATTTTTAGTGATTCTCAGGAGACTCATTCTAAATCTTTAATAATGATTTATTGAGAAAATGTATTGGTTGTAGGTCTATTATTTTTTAGCTATATAGAAGAACGTGCTCAGTACATAATTTTTGTAACTTGAAATTTTAACTTTGTGACCGGCAGAGACAAAAACGTCCATGAACGAACTTTTGCACATTCCTGATTGTGATGCACCCCTTTTTAGCATGCAGGGTAGTCGATCCCGTTGCAGATGATGCGGTCGTTATGTCCCCCAATCTCTCGGACGTTTTCGTATATTTTAATACCTCGTTAGGCGATCTCGACTCGAGACGTGAAAAATAATGCCAAGCGGTTAGGCCTCGAAAAGCGAGCAATAACAGCCGAAAGAATGGGAATACATAAACGTAAATTGCGGTAAAGTGGGCGTTTTTTATTTGACTTATTGGGTCGAATATTATCCTATTTGTTATATATACCTAATAATAATAATAATAATACAATGTGTTATGTGAATAAGTGCTGGTAACGTCTGCTGGTTAATTAGAATAAAAATATTGAATAGATATATATATATATATATATATATATATATATATATATATATATATATATATATATATATATATATATATATATATATATATATATATATATATATATATATCTATTCATTATTTTTATTGAATAGATATTTTTTCTAAAAAAAAGAACTCAACATCTAAGGAGCAGGTCATAAAAGAAAGAGAGCTACTGAAAACAAGACATAGAAGACTTGCAAAAGCACTCAAGTAATAGCGAAGATAGCTTATTGTAGCGATCTTTGTTCTAAGTGTGTTGAGGGTTGTTTTTATATCTAGTTAATGGAATAAACTTGTAGTTTTCCTAATTGTTTTTGTTTCCGTATTAAATTCTGACGATTTACCATTGACGATAATTTAGCATAATAAATCAACTTTATTTTGATTTTTCCGATAGGTACTATCCATCTGAAAAATGTTTTGTATTAATATTTTTCACTCATCTTAACTAGCTTCATGTACATATTAACTAAAGCAGTTTAAAACATCTTCCACTCTAGCAGTCTACTGATTGATCGATATCATATGTTTTCTGAAGCAGACAAATTATCTATATCTATGTATGTACATCTATTTGCAGTTGGGCCTATTATAACAGCATTCTTTTTTCAGGTAAGTCCATTCAACAGTACTTGTCACTGCAAGTTTTAACTGCACTTTTAACTTATTTTGAATTATTTGGTTATGGGACGTATATCAAATTGTTTTTGCATAAATTGAAAAATTGAAAATTAAAATAATGCAATAATAAAATGAACCGTTGTATCATAAAAAAATAACACCCAACAGGCGTGCCTAAAAACATCTCGGAACAAATGTTGCTTATCTTTGGCCTAGCGCGTCAGACGCAGACCCTCGGAAGCTTTCTCTCCCCCTTATAAACAAAAACTGGAAACGGTCCATCAGGCAAGTGCTGATGGTGCGGTTAAGCACAGCATTTCCGCCACTTATCCCACACTACAACACCTGCTGCTTTCCTGGATAATGACATTCGTTTTTCACAACAGGTGTCCCGAGCTAGTTGGATTAGCCTAACGGACAAATACGTGGATTTTATTTGGAACCTAAGACATTACTGAAAATTTTTACTTGCTCATGGTTAGGAATATTAATGTGTAGCCTTAGACTTGTCTTTGTACACTTTTCTTGATTTATTTGTTTCACAGCCAGCCTAGCAAGTTTAAGATCACATTTTATGCTTGAAATTCTCTGCTATTATGAAAACATTTTTTTTTAAGTCAAGTAAATGTAATAATAGTAACCACATTTATACTGAACTTTATTTGTCAACAACCAGAATCTGTTCCAAATTTTCTTGTTCGTTAAAATTATCTGTAAGCTAATACATTCATGAATTCTAAAATAATGTGTTGAAATAGATTCTTTACTAATAACGGTTTTACCTCTTTTCATTATGGGATTTCTTGGAGACCTATCACATTTCGGTCTAACTATTTGACTGATTGAACTTCGTATTGATCTATTGATATTTAAAAGCTTTATTCAAATATTCAACAATCTTAATTAATGGTAGATATATAAGGAACTATAAGAAGTAAAGAAGAGACAAATTCGACGGGAAATATAAATTATCTATTTTTCTACTCCTTTCTGTAAAATACCTAATTATACACCGATCTAGCATGCGGAAAGTGTCATTTTACCACTTCAGTTTCGTTTGCCACGGATCCGAACCACTTCGGACATTTCCGGGATATTAGCGCACAGATTTGGGAGCAATCGGATGTTTTCGGAGATTTCACCGTATTCGTGTTGTTTTGCAAAAATGTACCCAAAAACTAACGGTCGTAGAAAAAGTATAGTATGCAACACTTTTTAAGTCACTCGTTTATTAAACACTCGCTCCACTCGTGCCAACTAAAGTCGTGACTCAAATGTCGCTAATGCATAATACACTACTTTATCATTGTCATTTAATGCTGTTTTTAAAAATAAACGATTTCGCAAATATTTTGCAACATATTTTAGTCGTCTTAGTCATTTTAGTCACGAGTTCACTTTGCACCCAGCGGAGTGACTAAGGTAGTTTATCAACATGTGGCATTCTATACTTTTTCTTCGACGATTAGTTTTTGAGTAAATTTTTGTAAATCATAACGAATTCGTTCAGTGACGCGTGACATAACCATCAGAACTGTTATACGTCAAAATATCTTCAGTGACTAAATTTATTCAATAATGCATAATAATTTTGCTTTAAATAAAAAGGAAAATATGCAAATTTTTATTATAAACATTATATATAGTTAAATTGATTTTTTTAAAATATATTGCATTTAATTAAATGAAGTTTAATAGGAATTCTTTGAAAGTAGTAAAAAAAAATTAATAATACACATTGTGAGCTCAACAGTTAAAGATAATAATAAATAAATGTACTAACAATATAACGAGAAAACAACATAGTAGAAGGGATAGAAACTAAAACAATAAAATTTACATGTACATGTAAACCACAATTTTCCATGGTTCATTGCCGCACTTTTGCTACTTATTACTAAAATAACAGACCATAGGCTGAAAGTACTAATCTACATACGTACACAAAATTTTGCATAAACTCCAATTTTAAACATTTCCTGACCGTTGTCGGTTTACTGGAGCCAAACGAGAAGTTGGACGTAAAAATTACACTTTAGAAATACAATACAATATGACACGAAATACAACATGATACTTTCACACATTGCAAATTAATTTTTGTCTTTGTCTTTTCCAAGAAAATCAGAGGCGATAATGTCAAATCAGTAATAAATTTAAAAGTTATTATTTTTAGTGCTTTTATTCTAATTTTTTATAATATATATATATATATATATATATATATATATATATATATATATATATATATATATATATATATATATATATATATATATATATATATATATATATATATATATATATATATATAATTTAAAATAGCGTATCGGTAAATTAATGTGGCCTAAAAAAATTGAGTTGCTGTAGTTCGAAGCACATTTTAGAGCTTTAATGGGTGTTTGAACTCTGTTTAAGTCGTGGTTAAATGCGAATATCTCCACATTGTAATAAATTAGTGCAAACAATTGTTTATCAAATGTGTCTCATTTAAATTGTCATTTGCGGCTTCCGATTTTAGTTATCAAAACCGCCGAATGCCGAGTTCGTTCGCCCCGCGTGAGTCATAAAAAAGAAGAGAAGAAAATCTAAAAGGCTCTTCTCCCGAATGCCAGAGATAAACGACCATTTCAACATAATTCTCCCGACCCTGTAAAAATCACTAAATAGCCTGTACGGAGTGGCATTGCCGAATCTTGCGGTAATCGCATCGGGGGTTCTACATTGTTTTGCAAAAAATATCGCCTCATAAAACATACACCGCGCGCTATATTAAATTCTTAGAAGCCTCTTCTAAACGGCGAGAGGTATAAAGAGGGTAATATATAGGTATTCTTCTGGTTTCGTTATGAAACTTTGTGTAATGGAGCTTTTTTATAGTTAAGGGGTGAAGTTTTCTTTTTGATCGGCCACTTTGGGGCAACGGATTTGAACCATTGACCTGGGAGAATTAAGAGATTTATATTCCTATGGTTTTCCACTATTTCAGTAACGGATATTCTTTAAGAGAAGTGATGGTTTACTTCTTATATTAAAAGAAATTATTAATCTGGACTGAAAAATATTGCCAATATCGTTTTTGAAATCAAACTCCAGAGCTGTTGACTGTCAGTTAAGTTGCGGTTTTCCGTGTTTTGAAAATGTTGGAATTTAATATTTTTCTGATTTCTACACTTGTCCTTACAAATAACAAAATACATGTCACTCCATGAGTTAAATTGATATACATGTTCGTATATATACAAAAACTAACCAAAACCATAAGCTAGGCGTGTTTCTTAATGCGAGAGAGTTATAAACCATTATTATTAATTTAATTTAATAAATTAAGTGTAAAACTCTGGTCTTAGCCGTATTTCATAGGCGCAGTATTGTATGGTGTGTTCATAGATATAGGAAAGTGACCAATTGCTTTTGAATGGGATTATTCATTATCATTAACATACTATGCCGGAATTTTTCGGAGTTTAAATTCAGGTAAAATTATGGTCCGTAATAGAAAATAATTTTATACCTACCTGTGTTTAATATTCTTTGGTTTGGTATAATACTTAGTTTAAGTTTATTCGTAATCATTCTTATTTCGTGTGTAATACAGCGTGTGTCGAATCGTGTGCGAATTATGCAAAATATGTGGGAGTCTAGTGTATCTCAGGAGATGCTCCCTCCCAAATGGAGAAAACACTATTCTATTGAGACTAAGGAATTTATAAACAATGTTTCTTTGACTCTCATTGAACGTGGTGCCAGCAAGCAAGCATTTTTAGAAGGAACAGCCACATTGACGAAAATTCCAACATCAACTGTATGGAAAATTGTGAATATTCCAATTTCAGCGAGGAAAAAAAGAAGCGATGCTGACATGAAAGTGATCAAGATATAATACGGCGTAAAATTTACCAGTTATTACCAGGCTTGAAAAATATGAAACCGGTGTTAAATGTGGCAGAACTACCTTATGGAAGTGTATTCAACACATGGGTTTTAGATTTAAAAAAATTGACAAAAGGCAAGTTTTAATTGATATCTTTTAGAATTCGGAAATGATAACTGGAATATCTAGAAAAAATTAGGATTTACAGAGACCAACAAAGGCGAATTATTTACTTGGATGAAACCCGGTTCGACACTTATGATACCCCGGAAAAGGGTTGAGTTGACTCAACTGATAAGTGTAAAACAAACGCGCCATCAAAAATAGATAAAAGAATAACCATTTTGCAAAAAGGATGGTTGGATTTCAAATGGACTTTCTCTGTCTGCGAAAAATGTTATTACCATGAAGACACCACCGCTGATTTATTGAGAGTTGGTTTAAAAACAAACTATTTCCAAACATTCCTCCTAATAGCGTCATTGTAATGTAACAATGGAAGTTATCACAGTAGACAGTTGACTAAAACCCCGTCCTCATGTGACACAAAAGCAACAATCCAAAACTACATGTATAATAACGACATTTATTTTCACGAAGATTATACCAAAAAGCAATTAATTGAGGTTCTACAATGCTTGAACCTACAAAAGGAATACGTCTGTGATAATTATGCAAAAAATCTAGGGCATATAGTTTTAAGGCTCCCATTGAACATATTTGGCACCAATTTAAATCTGCCATTTGTCGTAACAATGTTTTCCACCGTGTTAACTCCAATGTCCTCAAACTTATAGAAACCGAAGTTTTTAACATCCCTTCACAAAGTTGGGCAAATTCTGTTAAACATATAGAAAAAGCAGCACAATCGTTAATATTGCAAATAATATAGAACACATAATAATTAGAACAGGCGATAATGGCGATAGTGATACTGATATATTATGTGAATAATTTTAAGTAATTTAAGTAGCTAATAAAAATAACTTGTAATAATATTTTATATTTAAACATAAATACATACATAACTAAATAAATAAATATTGTTTAGTATCTTTACTAACAAAACCCCAAATAATTAAATTCTAAGCGAAGTACGGACCTGTTCGGCCATATTTAATTTTTACAGCTTGCCCGGGTCTTTCCTTAATTCGTATCAGTTAGTCACTTTCTTATGTCTATGAAGAGACTTTACCTATGATGATTGTCTAGCCTCCCGAGAGTGACGGACAAGTAGTGTTAAAAATTAGAATTACAGTTTTCGGCAGTTGTTGGCAAAGTTCGTCCTTAAAAAAGGCTAGTATTTCTGAATTTGTTGCTGTTAAACGGATTAATAAGACTGCGCTTTTTAAAAATGGGCAAAAAAAGTTGATGAGTCAACAGTATACCGACTTTCGCATGGGGACAAACAAAGATATGCTGAAAGATGTCCTCATTGTATAAAATGTGCTGTCGATGAAATCGATTCAAATCGTAATTTAAGGGTACTTCGCGTTCCGCCATATCGTTGTGATTTAAACTTCATAGAATTGGTATGGGCTCCAGTAAAAGAATTTGTAGAAAGTCATAAAGCCACTTCTAAAATATGGAACCTAAACCTGAAACCTTCTTGCGAGAGGAAATAAAGACAGTGGAAAGTTGAGTGAGTGAAGAACAGAAGGAACAATGTGGCAAGCGGATAATATGCTAGAAAACACTGTAGAGCTCCTTATTATTTGTCTGGACTCTAACGACTATAGTTCATCTGACTACTTGCAACATGATGACCAAAATTGTGAATAGTAGATTTTTTAAATAATAATGTTTACTACAATTTATCCAATTTTCATATTATTCTTTCTTCTATATGAGTTTTTATTTGCTTGATCAAACTTGATCATACGTCAATTATCTATACATCCCTATTATTACAATCATGTATAATCAGTTTATGTTTATTTTTCTGATAAACTACCTGCAGTAACACCGCTGTCACATTACTTCTATTTCCCAAACTCGTCTTTCAAGTGTATATAAAATAGTTGTGTAGGTCTCAAAAACTGGAATACGAAAGTTATCGGAAACAATCATTCCAATTTATCTGAACTTTACGATATAAATTTATAAATTTACGTTTTGTTTCTCCTTCGCATTAAGAAAGAACGTACAGCAAGGATTTGATTCTTCCTGCCTCATGCAGTTCTTCAGTTTTTCTTTCTTTTGGTAATATGATTTGCAATAATAAGAGCTGTTCTCATTTCTGTGAAAAACAAAGAAATTTTCGAATGCCATATAGCGGACAACATAACAAATTGAACAGAACTACTTCCAGTCTAGCTGACCGAAATGTAAAAATATAAAATAACAAATATAGCTGCAGGGTTGTAGTCGGGGTGGAAGGGCGGATTTTACTAACTTAGAAATAGTATTAATTGTAAAGTGCGCGTACAGATAAATAAAAAAATTACCATCCAGTATCATTTTTATATATTCTGAAATTCCATCAACATTTTTACAGTTTGGCGTTGACAAAGAAAACTACTGTATAAGTTAACTATTGTTCGGCACCACAAAGTTATTTGGCCTTTACATATGGTTTTTTGATAAACTAATAACAAATCCGTGTTGAACTCAGCTTAAACCACAGCTATGATACTTAGTCTTGATGCTTTTTTTCTAAATGTTTTCGAAATCGCCAAAAATGAAATGTGTTACAGAAACTAAACTCTTTAAGCTCTAATATTGGATGATTTTCATAACTCATACAAATTTTGCCGCTCAATTTAAGAACGTAAATTTGACGCAGGATTTTGGAACACTCTATTACTTATTTTTTTTAAATATATTGTTAATCACTGGCATATCCTCATTTGACACAGAACAAGTTTCAGGACATTCGCAACCTTAGATAGAGCGCAACTTCCGAATCAAATGAAGCTGGAAATACCTGTTGATGTAATTGATTTGCTCCGTGATCAATTTCGTTTAGATAGTAAATTGGGCAAGTCACGCGAGGAGCGGCTCATTCGAAAAGTAAACTTCGGAAATGTAGTTTCCAGGATTAGAGTATGCTATCGCGTGACTTGCGAGCCCGCCAATGCTTCTTTCTATTCAGGTAGAAGCCGTTAGTTATAAGTTTTCTCATAAGATCGGACCGCATGCTGTTCCCCTCGCGTCCAAGTTATTACACACTTTCTGGAGAAGAAGTTGTAAATCAAAAGGCAAGAACAAAAACTCCTTACTTATCATTAATAAATGATTTGGGTATTTGGAAGTTTCTAGCCCGGTCGACTCAGGATCATAATAATTTTAACGATATTGTCAACCATTTCAACAGTTCCTTCGAAAATATTAATAAAGAAGTGTCTGAGTTGGAGTAGGAATCAGAAAAAATGCTAATGTGGAATTCATAGAAATTTTCCAAAAGCACTATTAAATTTTCGAAAAATTTAATAATAATTTTTTATGAAAACTCGATTGGGAAGAACGTATCTTGATTTTTTTTTATTATTTTTCATTGTTTTATGTGACCCACCAAGATTTATTTCAATAACTTTACAAAATATATGTTGTCTTAGATTGAAATCTTCCTTAGGTCAGGTTGTCTTCACGTAGAATTTAAGCAGTTAATCCTTAGTTTTGGTTAGTTGGTTTAGTTTCGTTGCTGTAACAAAAATACAAACAATGTTGCGGTTTCGGCTAAAATTCACATTAAAATGAGTACAAATAGGAATTGACAAAAAACTGTTGAAATAAGGAAAATTATAGCAAATCGATGCAGAATTAAATTCTATCCAAAAATATGTCATTTGAAAAAAGACTTTTTTGCTTTGAAAATGCTAATACTTTATTTTTTTGCAAAACCGTTTATCTCCTATCAAAAATGGCCCCGCTGTTAACAATGGGGTTAAAATAGGCAAGATCTGAGAATCAGTTGAGAATAATTCTAAAATTCTAAAGAAACTCATCATAAAATTTTCTCAGAAATCCATAAATAAAATAATATTGTAATATAACTTTCGGTTTAACTGGAAGTGTGTTATCTTCTTAAACTTTCATTAAACATAGGTTCAAAAATTTGTTTAAGTTTTTCATAGCCTCAAAAACTTCTAACGAACGGCTAAAGACCATTGATTTAGGCCCCGCTTGGTAACCTGTGAAGTTATTGCTGCGGGATTATCTCCTTACCAAGATAAATGATTTGAATAGGAATTGAAAGTCTATCTCAGTTGGTACAAGTGAAATCTTGAAAAAATCAGTGATTTTAAAGTATCCCTTAACTTTAACTGTCGTCTAGCTAAGAAAATGTATCACATAGACACTGAAATTAGAATTAACAATAACTAACTTACTCCCCACAATTTACATTTTTTCGTTATGTCTACTTAGATAGACTGCAACTAAATATCTAATTATTTGTATTGTTTATAATAATTTTCCTTATATTTTACTACGTATATATTTAAAAAAGGATATTAAGAGATTACTCTGGACTATGTACTGTACTGACATTTGGCAAAAGTAATAATGCCTCATTCATAAAAGAATTTTTTGGTTTCCTGTTCTTGATTTTTCTTGACTTTCAGTTTGGAGTGTTGTCGACAGCAATGTGGCCTAAAATTAAGCAAAATCATTTTTTAGGGATGATTGTAGGTACACGATGGTTTTATATTTAAGATTTTTTGGTTTATCCTTTTTATTTGACATCTTACTATCTGAATCCTTGAATTTATGATCGTGACAATGAGTTTTAGTCATCAGCTTAACTAGCCTTAAACCCAGCCTAAGTGAGCCTCCGCAGTGATGATTGATTAAAAAATATTTAGTACTTCAATTATTGCGATTTTTTTAATTCAGTGGTAACATGCAAAGGGATTTTTTTCATTTACTGATAATTTGAAAAATAAAACGTGCCTTATGTTTATAATGCCATCAAAATGCTATTATTCTCAATCGTGTCGATAAAAAAACAATTCAGTTCGACATTCACGCAAAGCAATATAGAAGGTAATAAGACCGGAAGAAAATTTTACAGCTTTTTGACACGCTATCGCTATCGCGACTCGACGGCTTGCAGTCGGTTATTTGTAGACTGAAAAATTCCAGAAAAATTAGTTTGCTAAGTGTTGCTTTCGATAATGTTGTTTGTTCCGTTAAACCGCAATGTTAAACTTTCTTTAACTGATAACTGTTATAATAATGTCCATTTTGGCATGTCAGATTATGAAAATTTGTGTCATTCTATATTTCAAAATTAGAAAAGATATATTGATTTGTACATAATTTTTAAAACACTGTTCGCTGTAATTTATTTTTCCTTCTGCATCGAAAGGTTTACGAGACTACGAAACCCTCTTAAAATTTTACCTACATCAATAAATAACTTATTGAAATTAGCAATTAGTAGTATACTCTTTGATTATACAATTTAAATTGCGAATATAATGCAAATTACAAACACATCACTTGAGGTCTAAAACAATTCTCATGAGAAAGACACTGGGTAATTAATTTTTTTAATGGTGGTTGATGTTTTTATCGTGCATATGTCTTGTTATAATTTTCGAGCAATTTAACATCGCCACTTCGTTATTTGTAAGATAACACCTGAAACAGGAGTCCCCATAAATAATATCCAGGGACGGACTAGAAAAAAACGTATTTTGTCCCATGTTGGATTGGAAAGTCACGATATTGATTTATATATTTTTTATTTCTGTAGTAAGTGGAATGGACTTGCTCGGAAATAAAAAAAAATCTAGTGTTCTTTGATAAATTTTACGAATTGTGGAATAGTCGGACGAATAATAGAGTCCAATAGTTCGTTTTAAACTAATTAGAACTTTTATTAGACGGAATTCATAGTTTTTGCAACAAATTTTTAGGTTTAATGGTATATTATGACTCACGAGCGAGTGCCGAAAATATCTGATTGCTCCCAAGCCCCGTGGTAATATCACGGAAATGTGCGAAATGGCTCGCAGCCTTAGGAAACGAAACTGACGTGGTAAAATAACATAATTGCGTATTTTAGGGAAGGGAGTACAAAAATTTTTTTTTCCTCCTTACTCTGCTCTATTAGTGACATTCGGTCAGCTGTAACATTATCAAATTTTTGTTTGTTTGTTTGATGATTTTTCTGCGAATTATCCCACTGACATTATAGGCAATCCAATAAAAAAAAAACAGATTGCAATTTGCACAATTAGCTGAGTTATTTGTTCAAAACTTCCTCTTAATAATTGGTGTTAATTAGTAAGTGAAATTATGTACCGTCGGTAAATTTGCGCTAGTTAAAGGGGGCGATTGGATCAGTTTCAGCATGCTTTCTACAGTTTCTTCTAAGCTCAGTCTGTGCGGAACTGTACCATGCAAACTATGTCGTTAGTTCAGTTGTTCTCATTCGATATATAAGTGTAAACATGTCTTCATCTACAGCCAATAATTTAAAGTTAATTGGAACCCTTTAATTAATGCAAGTTATATTGAACCCTAGGTATTTAGACAAGGATAAAAATATCGCACAAAACTGCTCGAAGCAATATCTTATCCATGGCAGTTTATGAGAAACTACTCACCGTTAGGTTCCGAGATGTTTTATCAAAGGTCTTGGGTCACAAATTTCAACGAAGCACGTATACGTGTGTTGAAATTGCGAACTGTAGCAAGCCCTTGGCTCGACTAACTATGCTGTCTCTGAAGACATTGTTTAGGTTTGTGCTAACTAAATAATTTTGAAAAATTTGTTTAGTTGATTAGATTGTGGAATAAACAACACTTTTCTCCCTTCCACCTGGAAAAATACAGTTGGTTGCGCTGTATACTTTTTATAATAATAAATACTGTGCCAAATGTACAAAATATTAGATGGTACCAATTTTATGCCAAACAAAAGCCCTAATAAAACGCAGACATCCGGCAAAGCCAGACACTGTTCAAGCCTAAATTTCATCTAAACCACATTACCCTAAGAACAAGAAATAAAAAAGTATCAAATAAACAAAATTAACTTTGTTACCCAGAAGAAAGCGTAAACAGCAGAGTGGTGGAAATTATTGAGTTCGAAAAGGATAGTTTTTATACGGGTTTTTAAAGGTTTGGTTGATATTGTTCATTCGAAAAGACTTAAATTATTTATTGTATATGCAATGCGATAAGAAAATGATCTTTTAAGCATTTCCTTTCGATGTTGTGGTATTCTCAATATAATTTTTTTCTTAGATTCAAGTCGTGAACGAAAAGTGATTTTCTTAAAAAGATATTCAGCAAATGTGTAACCTAAAGCTATTGCACATATTAAGCCAACCCTAAACAGCCAAGCATGGAGAAATATGAATATGAAATATGAATTCAGGACTTAGGTTAGTTCAGATATCGTCTGAAGTAAGTGAGTAAGATACTCCAGGTAATGTTTAATGTGTTTTTGCATCTAAAAGATGCGAAATCCGCCTCTGGATTCGTCCTGCGTTGCTAACGGCCTGGCTGATATATTTTAACGGAAAGAGCATTACATCATAATCTCCGGCTATAATTTCTCCCTCTTAACGCGTAGCATTCGTAATTCGAAAAAGAGGTGTGATATTTCATACGGTATACGATGAAAAACCGCCCTCCTCACAAGCGTGACGGAGTTTAACGGCGCAAATCCCGCGGTGATGATAATTAATTCCGTAACCGTCTTTAGATAATTCTAAGGAGATGGGAGATTTGGGCTCGAGACAGTAGGAACTATGTTTTATATCGATTTTATAAAACCAAACAATCGAAGGTCGCATTTATTTATTTATTATTTATTTATTTATTTATTTAATGTTTGCATAATTGGATTGATAACCGGTAACAAATAAACTATTGCGAAGAGAAAATCTGAAAGCAACTCAAATGCTTTTATAAATCTTTCCATAGCAAATTGGAAAACAATAACATTGAAGTTCCTGGCCTTTATTTGGGCCATAAAATAATAGTTCTGAATTTTTCTTTAAAGAAACTCAATATGCCCAATTACTAATTACCAATTTTCTACCTCCTGTCCTAAAATATTGAATTATGTTATTGTACTTGGGACGTTTTCGGTACATTGGCCACTGGATCTGATGTATTCGATAGATTTCAGATTTTGTCAGTTCTGATGGTCACTTCACACGTCACTCAACTACATGCTCTTTTGCAAAAATGTACAGGGTCGCTCATTATATTTGGACACCCGCCTACAGGGTTAACTTTGAAAGATAGAACAAAAAGTGTAAATACAAAGGTTTGAAGTTTTTTTGGCCCTATTATGTTATGCAAATGTCAAAAAACAAATGACAGCAAAATAACAGCAACATAATTTTTTTAAATGATTACCCTATATGTGATTAGCTTTTTTCCTAATTTCAAAAACATATAGTTTATTTTATTTAGCCGTTTTGAAGATATTTTAATATAGTTAATTTGTTACTTAGTTATTTAGTTAGTTTAATATAGTTTAAACATAATTATTAGATTTCTGGACAATAGCCTTATTGTTTAAAAATGGTCAAGTCTGCCTTGATAGCAATCACGTTTGCAATTGTTTTAACAATGTTCTACTTTTGACGAATAATCAAAATCAAAATCCATTATATTATTGTATTATATTATAGCACCCACCTTACAGTGTAAATACAAAATAAATACATAAGTGTAAATACAAAGGTTTGAAGATTTTTGCTTTATTATGTTATGCAAATGCCAGAAAAAACAAACGACAGCAAAATGACAGCAACATCATTTTTTTAAATTTAATGCCCTATATATGATTAGTTTTTTTCCTGATTTCAAAAACATACAGTTTATTGACATTTCATTTAGCCGTTTTTAAAAATAATTATTAAATTTCTGGGCAATAGCCATATTGTTTAAAAATGGTCAAGTCTGCCTTGATAGCAACCACGTTTGCAATTGTTTCAACAATGTTCTACTTTTGACGACTAATGAAAACTAATGATCTGCAGCGTAAGTTAAATCACTTAAGATATTTCAAATAGGTTTTACTGAGAAACAAAAACGCCAAATAATCAAATTATATTATACAAACAATAAAAATATCAATAACTAATGCTAAACATTTACCACATAACCTCCATTATTTTCTATATATCGGACAATATTTCCTTTCAATTTCCTATTAATAAAATGTTTATTCTTCCTATTAAATTCACCTGCTGTTGTGAAGTAATATATATTTGTTTAGAAAATTTCCATCTTGAGATCTTCTATACAGAACTTATACGGGTGAAACTTAGCGTTCGTTGAATTTTATTATAGGACTCTCCGGATAATTTTTTTACGCCAGGTGTAGAACATTCCGGATTTTCTAAAAAATATGAAATATAAAAATTAAGAAAGTAGAACTCAAATTGATGATGTCAAGTGTCGTAATAATATAATAATTTACCTTGAAAGTAAAGTAATATATTGAGGTCTTCATCAAAATTTCTTTCCATTGTCCTGGTCTTCCGTGTGACATTATTTCGGTACTCAAATTGTTTAATTACATTTTCAATTCCATTTATTGAAGGAACTTTTCTACCCGGATATATTCAAATTTCCCATTTGAAATATCTTACTTTATTTAACTTTACGCTGCAGATCTTTAGTTTTGATTAGTTGTCAAAAGTAGAACATTTTTAAAACAATTGCAAACATATTATTGCTATCTAGGCAGACTTTACCATTTTTAAACAATATGCCCAGAAATCGAATGATAATTATTTTTAAACTGAAATAACTCAAAAACAGCCAAATGAAATGTCAACAAACTATATCTTTTTGAAATAAAAGAAAAATCTACGATTTACTCTAATAGGACTCCATTAAAAAAAAGATGTTGCTGTCATGTTGACAGCTTGCGATCGTCGTTTGCTTGTTCTGATATTTGCATAAGATAATAGAGCAAAAATCTTCAAACTTTTGTATTTACACTTTTTTTCTATCTTTCAAAATTAAACCTGTAGGTGGATGTCAAAATATAGTGAATAACCCAGTACCCGAAAACTAGTAGTCGTAGAAAAGATATATTATGTATAAGATTGTTCGGAAAGTCATTTCGTTTTTTCCCGTCAGAGGGCTTAATTACGTTTTTTCGAAACCAACTTCACACTTAAGCCGCATAACCATTATATGTCTTGAGAGCTGATATTGCAAGGCTTGTGTGTGAAACAGTTCTATTAATTCTACGCAGTAGTTTTTGGTTGGTGCCCTTTTAAATATGGAGAGCAATAAGCAGCATTTTCGTCATATTTTACTTTTTTACTTCAGAAAAGGTGAAAATGCTGTCCAAGCGAGAAAAAAATTGACGGGTGTGTATGGAGAAGGCGTGTTAACAGTACGCCAGTGCCAGAACTGGTTTGCAAAATTTCGATCCGGCAATTTTGATGTCGAAGATGCACCACGGTCTGTAAGGCCGGTCGAAGCTGACAAAGATGCGATAAAGGCATTAGTTGATGCAAATCGGCGAATAACCACACGAGAGATCGGTGAGAGATTAAATTTGTCGAATTCGACTGTTTATGGCCATTTGAAAGGTATGGGCTTAACCTCGAAGCTCGATGTGTGGGTGCCCCATATCCTTACGGAGCGAAATTTGTGTCGTCGCGTTGACGTGTGTGATTCGCTCCTCAAACGTCAAGAAAATGATCCATTTTTGAAGCGGATTATTACTGGCGACGAAAAATGGGTTGTATACAACAATGTTAAACGCAAGAGGTCATGGAGCAGAAAAGATGAACCGGCTCAAAGCGTGTCAAAAGCCAACATTCACCAAAAAAAGTGATGCTCTCCGTTTCGTGGGATGTCAAAGGAATCATTTTTTTGAGCTTTTGCCGGACAATACAACGATTAATTCAGAAGTCTATTGTCACCAACTGGACAAATTGAATGATTCACTTAAAGAGAAGAGGCCCGAATTATTCAACAGGAAGGGTGTAGTGTTCCACCAGGATAATGCGAGACCTCACACAAGTTTGGTCACTCACCAAAAACTTTTACAGCTTGAATGGGACGTACTGCAACATCCACCATATTCTAAAGATCTGGCGCCTTCCGACTGCTATTTGTTTCGGTCCCTGCAAAATTTATTGGATGGCAAAACCTTTACCTCAAATGAAGATGTCAAAAACCACCTGAACCAGTTTTTTGCCAGCAAGGACCAAAACTTTTATGAGAGGGGAATTATGTTACTGCCAGAAAGATGGCAAAAGGTGTTGGACCAGAATGGCCAATATATAATTTAATAAAATATTTATTCATTATACGAAAACTGTCTTTCATGTTCCCCAAAAAAAACGAAATGACTTTCCGAACAACCCAATATTATGTTTGGACAGTTTGTAAGTTGATAGACTTCTTCAAGCGTCAGTCTCGTTTATTAAACATTCACCCCGCTCCGCTCGTGCCAAATGAATGGTTGTCAAACTTAATGCATAATATACTATTACGTTAATGTTTGAAAGTAAATGTAATAATCATGGAAAAAAAATTGACAGTATATCAGTAATTCGTTAGACAGTTAGAACCGCTAATAACTAATTCCAGAAAGGCAAAGTGAAGTCTTTGTTTATTATTTTTGGTCATTTTAAATTCTTTTTTTTATCAATTATCAATAACTTATCTGATATCATTTAGTCATTTTGTTCTGATTGATTTTAAGACAATTCTTAGATCCTCATTTTCCTCAGTTCTTATTTGTTTGCTCTAAATTTATGCATTGTGCTTCTGCGTGTGTTGCTTTGGCCAGTTGGTTTTAGATTGAGTTAGATTTAGAATTAAAGGAACGGCCTGTTTTTTTTTAATAATAAATAATGCTGTCTTGAATTATAGTTATACTGATTATACGTAACCTCCATTTAACTCTTCTTTATTAATCGAGGGTTTGGTTGGTTTGGTCAATTTGTTATTATTATTATTATCATTTTTATTTTTAATATTATTATTAATTTGACAGTAGGCGGAAGTCCCATGAAATTGTCACTTTATTATCACAGCGATTTGGGTCACTTACAGTTATATGTATATGGTCTTCGTCCAATGTATTCTTAAAAGATTCTCTAACTATGCATCCACGGTGTCCCGACCAAGTGCATCCCAAACATATACAACTCGGTTGATGATCAAGTTTGATCTGGAAATCTTTGCGTATCACTTCATAATTTTTTTTTGTTGTGACCCCTGAGTGTTGATTTGAGTGTTGTAACAATTTTGTGGGTCTGGATTAAGTCTTCTCTTTGTCAGCGTTCTCCTAAAGTAATTATCATCAGTCTAGAGCAACGAATTTCGTTCGTCGTTCGTTTAAGTTCAATTGGAATTTGTGTGACACGACGCTGTATCTATGTATGTATTTGTTCCATGTGTTTTATATATATCTTCATAATTGTTGAACGGGAATGATCTATAAATCACGGCCAACGAATGAATAAATGACGACTTACCAAAACTAACCAAATATGTGAGTGTGTTTGCTCTTTTTGCTATTCCTGCGATGTTGTTCTCCCATTTGAAATCCTTTGTTGTAACTTCTTTTTGGTGGTCCACCAATTTGAGGATTTTTCCACAAGCTATGTCTTAGGATTTCGAATTGTTCCAACCAAGATGAAGTATGAGTGTGATGACATTCGGAGCCATTAGCGACTTGCAACTTTCCCGTCCAAACCTCGATGAAATCTAGATCACTCTGCAGTGAGTCGGCATCAGCCTTGTAATATCAGCAAAGAAACAGATGCTGCTATTTATGTTAAATACCATATCTCTCTGATATAGACCAAGAACAGTAGAGACTGAGAACCGAGCCCAGTTGTAGGTAATATTCACAGTTCTTTCACCCTTATCTGGCACTTGCACTTTCCGTAATGGCCGTCATTATTTCCTTCCTATACATAATATAAATATGACACTTCCATCCCGAGATTCTATTGTTATGGTGATGTTCCCCTGGACTTCGTTATAACTAGAAGACTCAGAATATTACTTAAATTTTCTTTGAATGACCTGGAGAATAGTCAGGTTATTTCAAATGCCACTCAATTCCGAATACTCGTAAAGTAGTTCAACAATAGTTCAATACAGCTCGACGACGATTTGCGAACTATCCCGAATTACGAATTCAAACTAAACCTCTATTAACTCGTAAATTCTGCGGATGGGAAATTTTCGATCGGTGCGAATAACTTTACAAATGAGCATGGACAAGGTTAGCACCCCCAGAGCTAGGTAAAAACAACAATCTATCATCGGCATGATGAAAATTCAACTCGCGAGCAGGGACACCGATTTTGTATTATAGTATTGCGCTCTTTCGTAAATTTATGGAATTAATATCCGGAGAACGTGCGACGAGGGCCCAAGGTGGGTGGGTGTGTCGCCATGGGATACGCAATTAGTTAACAGGTATTAATCATTACACAGGACAATACCAACGCATTTCGGGTGCTTAGGGCGGAGGGTACGTTAGGGAGTTCGTTCATCTGTTTTCGAACGATAAAAAGTGATTTATTAAACTAGCTGGTTGGTGATATCGGAGCACGGTTGTTTTTCTTGAATTCTTAAACCTTGATTACTCAATTTAGTACGTTGCAATTTAGAGCAGTATTTAAGAAATGCGGCTGGAGGGGGAAATCTGACTAAATATGTACTCTCGAAAAGTACTATAATCTTCCGTGTCGTAGTGTTTGGTCCACTATTACTGAGTCTTTGTGCACACTTCTTTTTTATTCCAGTTTATCTACATATGTCTTGAACTGTTTCCGATTTTCCGTTACACGGTCATGATTCCTATTGTCGTTGTTACTTCCATCGTACTTCATGCACTGCACTGCATGCTTAAAATGCATTAATTAAGTTGGATATAAGTAGCATTTCTACATGCAGAATATAGGAACGAATATACGAAGGCACCTGTCTCCTGCTGAAACTAGGCTACGTTTCATGTCATCTTTTATTCGGAATCACCAGGCTTGTTTGCTGAGGGTTCTGTCTAGTTGAAGGCACGGTGACTAATGAAGGCAGCTGAATTCCAATGTACCGTAGTGCAAATAGTACAAACCATCGTCATTACCGAGTTTTTCGTCAGGCGCTTCATTATATCATTACTGCTTCTCGTCCACTTATACGAGGTGTGTTCAAAAAGTAAGCTGGCTTTTAAGTTTTATCAAAAAGCATTTATTAGTTCAACAAAATTAATGTTAAACCCTTCAACACACTTTCTGGTGTAGCATTGTGTTCTGCCAGTGATTTCTACTTTATCTCTTCAATGATTCCAAACCTCGTTCCTTTCATGGGTTCTTTGAGTTTTGGGGACAGGAAAAAATCGCAGGTGGCCATATCGAGTGAATATGGTGGCTGAGGCATGATTGTGCTTTTTTCGGTCTTGACGATTCTCACTTCTTCAACACTTTCACTAGTGCTGGGGAGTCCAGAGCGAGGTTCATCATCGGCTTCTTCTCGGCAATCTTGGGACAGCTTGTACCACTTTTAAACGTTTTTTTTTTTACTTAAAGTAAATTCACCATATTCCGTTGTCAAAATTTCAGGTGCTTCGCAGCACCGTATTCAATTTTTTACACAAAACTTTATGGAAATTCTTTATTCCATTTCTTCTGACAGCAGAAAATCGCCGAGCACACAAAACACGTCTAACGCTTCTGTCCCATACAAAAAGTAAACTTGCACGTTAGGGACATGTGTACCAACAGAACCCAATTACAAAAGTCGCCCAACTTTTTGAATACACCTCGTATACTTCGAGTATACTCCATGCCCATTTGCAAAGTTATTCGCACCGATCAAAAATTTCGAAGTGATATTCATTCCCATTGGCAGAATTTACGAGTTAATAGAGGTTTAGTTTGAATTCGTAATTCGGGGTAATTCGGCAAATCGTCGTCGAACTGTGTTGAACTATTTGCGTACCTTACGAGTATTTGAAATTGAGTGGCATTGGAAATAAACCGACTATTCTCCAGGTCATTCAAAGAAAATTTAAGCAATATTCTATGTCTTCTAGTTATAACGAAGTCCAGTGGAACAGCACCATAATAACAGAATCTCGGATTAGAAGTGTCATATTTGTATTATGTATAGGAAGGAAATAATGACGGACATTACGGAAAGTGCAAGTGCCAGATTAGGGTGAAAGAACTGTAAATAGTAACTACCTCTGGGCTCGGTTCTCAGTCTCTACTGTTCTTGGTCTATATCAGAGAGATGGTTTTTGACATAACTAGCAGCATCTGTTTCTTTGCTGATATTACAATGCTGATGCCGACTTACTGCAGAGTGATCTAGATTTCATAGAGGTTTGGACGGGAAAGTTGCAAGTCGCTAATGGCTCCGAATGTCATCACACTCATACTTCATCTTGGTTGTATACTTATCCTCTTACTCAAACTTATCTTAACTTTAAAATTACTTTTTCTTTTCTAATCCATCCCTGCTTATATCATTTGCATTTTCAGGTAACAGACTTGACGAGGTACACTGATTGGTTTATAAATAAACAAGGTGCTCTGGTCGGAAAGTTTCTTAATTCCTGAAAGCTACAACGCTACAACTACCAGTAGAATTCGCTATGCTATTTTGACTATAAAGTGTTTTATTTAATTGTGCTATTGACAATTTTATTAGGATAAAAGAGATTATGTTGGGCCGAGATTCAGAAACCGCATTCAGTTTTTTTCTCTCCATATTTATTTATGACTTTAGAGAAGTCTATGTAGATTTGGTGTTATATTGCTCGCGAGGGAGATTAAATTGTGCCACAAAGTCATTGAGAAAATGTCTCTCGACGATCCCTTAACGGCTCCCGAAAGTTTTGATTGCATCAGTTCTAATAAAAAAGTTTTATTTGTCCTAGCACTAGTTTTAGTGCTTTAATAAATGACGAATCGAAGTTTAACAATGTTTTTTGCCAAGCGCTTAATTTCGTCGAAATATGAGGTTTTACAATAAAGATGGTTGGGTTTTTGCGATGTTTTCGGACTCGGGTGTTTTTAAGATTTATATAAAAAATATAGCTTTATCATAGAAAATAGCACTGGTAGATAAACACTTAAATTAGCATAAAATCCTCTATTTCAATTCCAAATTGAGAATGTTAAATCGATATCGAAATGTGCGGTGATATTTCTTGGTTAATTCGTTTATTTTGTTTTATAGACAAAATTATTACAATTCGATAATACTTACCATATATTTCATGTCGTAAGGAAATTCCGCAATTAAAACTAATTAATTCAAATTAATAGTAATAGTTTTGTCGGTATACAATTTGTTTATAATTTATAATATGCGTGAGTAGTGATTCTGACTAAACCGTCCAAACCTAAAGGATAAGAGTTGAGAGTTGTTTTTAAACTACTTTCATAAAGTACTTTTTTATTTAATTTTGTGAAGCGCCAAAACTACATTAATGAGGTGGCTGATTTTTACACTTTGACTCGATGCTGTTTCGACCTAATTAAACTATCTGAAGTACTCAAAGAGACCGACTCAAAATATATATTATCCAGCAAAGAACGTTGTTGAAGGAAAATAATTTTTATTGGAACCTTTCGAGATATCATGTAGTTTTTGTTAGTCAAATTCATATGCTATTCCTCTGATTTAAATAACACTATCCCTTGCTTTAGGTGATTTGCACTGTTTACAGAATTGAATGTTCGTTTTCTTTGTTTGTATAAAATAAATGAACAATATCAATAGTCTGAAATACTTTTTTAAAAATTTAGATAAAAAATACTATCTACGGACTAGACTTCCTGTTTTAATAATGGCTGCCTGGAGTTTTATTAATACCATTGTTGTTAACTGCATTCTCGAGGAAATTAATGTGAAGTCGATCTATTGCGAGTTTCGCGTCAGCAAATGAATTTATTCCTATGAAATATTAGACGATCACTTTCGTAAAATGGCACTTTATCGCGATGGCTTTCGAAGATCGTTAATTTAATGTATCCTGTTGGTAGACAACAATAAATTGGATTTTTTGCTTCTGATGCGCGTTAACGTTGACTTTAACTGATTGCAGTCCCGTTTGGGACAAATATTTTCTCTCAGCTCCCTAATAAATATAATGCTACCCACATCTTATATTTTAAATAAAAAAAATATGTATTTTAGGTTCACATATGAGTTCTTGATTGTGAAAATTAGTCATATACGAGGTTAGCGCCAAAATTTCCCCGCCTGACATAGATGCAGCTCCAGTATCACGATAAAATTTTGTCTTCTTTTAAATATATATCTTAGTAGGCTGCGAAAAAAAAAGAAGTCTCGGGTCAAATAGTTTTTTATTGACAGCATTTTAAACAAGACGTGTCCGAAAAAATGTCGCAAATAACGCAAATTGAGTATAGAGCAGTCATAAAGTTTTTGACAAAACAAGGGTTAGCACCTAAAATTATTAAGGAAAGGCTGGATGGTGTGTACGGCCAAAGTTCTCCTTCGTATTCTGTAGTGAAAGAATGGGCAAAACGTTTTCGAATGGGGCAGGAGTCCCTTGAAGATGGTTCAAGAACTGGTCGACCAGTGGAGGTCATAATGGAAGATATTGTTGCAATTGTAGAAGAGGTGATATTGAGTTTAATGGTCAAGGAAATCTCAGAAATTATTAAGCTTAAGTGTTCGTCGAATCCTTCATGATCATTTAGGTATGCATAAGGTTAGTGCAAGAATGGTTCCTAAAAACCTTTCGGGCCATTCAAAAACAACGCGGTGTCGAGTGTGCGCGGTTTTTTTTTTGGAACTCTGTGGGTCGGTACTGAAGCCTGTGATAGAAACTATTGTGACGTGAGATGAAACTATGGTTCTCTATTATGACCCTCTATCAAAAAAAAATCAATGGAGTGGCGTCGTAAGGGTGAAGCATCTCCAAGAAAATTCAGAGTCTGCCAGTCCACAAAAAAGTGATGGCCACGATCTTTTGGAATTGTGAAGAAATTATTTTGATAGATTATAAAGAAACTAATACCACTACCAATGGTAAATATTACGCAACATAAATAATTCGAACTTTTAATTTTAGCATGGCCGGTATAATTTTATGATCAACCGAACATTATTATCAGATGACTGAACAATTTTTAACCATATTAACCCTATGTTAATGTTACGATTTTGTCCCGAGCAGGCATAACTGTAAGCTATGACATGTTCTTGAGTGGTAATGTCCTGAATGTGCTTTAGGATGCAGGACGCAATTTCCTGTGGTCCTCTTGAGGCGATAGTTTCATACCATGCATACATTTCAGCATTTTCATTGTGGAAATTATGAAGTTGTATACATACATGTTGCTTTTATGATAAGTTCTGGACAATGGAATCCGTAATATTTACTCGGGTTATCTTTTCCTTTTTGTATCTGTTAAACTTTTTCTACCCTGTTCGGCACTGTTAAAATATGAATCATTAATTTCCATAAGATACAACTTTTTGTGTTCATTACTGGATGCTTCGATTTTCAGTTTCGGCGAATCACTTTTGGGACGTGTCTTTACGAGGAGAAAATTTAAGTTGAACTCCGTATTGAATATTTTCCTGTAAGTCCACTCCTTCACACGTGATGTATTATTTTCATGACATTTTTTCATATCCAGCTCATAGATTTCTCGAACATCTAAGTTCTTATTAAGATATTTTTGACCTGAAGCTCGATGTGATCTCGTGTAATGGCTGAAAAACTCCGAATATGTTCTCGTATAACTTTAATCTTATCTTCATCTATTTTTCTAGATGAACCAGTCTTTTTGCCACGAATTTCTGGGCCGTCTTTGTTTTATTAATTGTTTTCGAACCAATCCATACAAAAACAAATTCTAATTTTCATTTATTGGAACAAAGGCAATCTTCATTTTCAAAAATTTTACCACTCACATGCTTAGACTCTTTTGTTTTCTTACTTGATTTCATGTTGATTTCTTCCATTTGTAAGTGTTCCGACTTCTCTTTTAAAGTATAAGCTGATTCATCGGAAAACGATATTAGCCTTATTCGATTCCATTTTTTGTGAGCATAACATAGGCTTCTTCTTCAGACATAACAAAAGTACTAATAATTATTTTGTCAAACTTTGAAAAAAGACTGACATATACCATTATCAAAATATATAGTAACTTTATTTTGTTTACCAACAAAAAAATATAATGAATTCCGATTATGTTATTTTATTTTAATTTGATATTAAATAGCTAATAAACTAGATTTTCCGTATTTTTTAGTTTTGATTACTTTTGGGCAGTTTTGGAATTGATATTAACTGAAAATAATGTGTGAATTTGAAAAATACCTATGCACGGTATATAATTATTTTAAAATTCAACCTAAAAATTTAATACTTAAAATAATGATCTATTTTGTTTAAGATATGGAAATGAAATACGTAATTATTATAAGATACTAAATATTTTAAGATCCAATCCATCTAAAAAAGTAATACGCAATTATAGATTTTGAATAAACATTGTTATGCAAAATTAATTTTTTAAAGAAGTTTGAAAATGATACCTATATTTTCTTGAGTTCATTATTTGAATATTTATGAAAATCACGCATTATTATGTTCCTAATAAAAATAATATCCTGACTGTTCCATTAAAAAAAGGTGAGTACAATAGCTTTTTGATTATTTGTTAAACGAAATTTCGTTGTGCTATCTTTCGTTTCACAAAAAAATTGCGAAAACCTCAACGTTTTATCTTTAAATTTGAGTGAGATGCAGTTATTAATATGCATATTAATGCATATTAATGTTAACGAATTTCATTAAATTGAAGGATTCGTCCTTGCAATTATAACAATATTGATGATGTTCCTGTTTTTAAAAAAAAAACTGTATTTAATCTGCAAAAGTATTCGAATTTTTTTTGCTGATGTACACTTGCACAGCAATGTTTACTTTCCTTAGAGCTCAGTTAAAAAATGTTGCGTAAAGTTTGCTACAAAACCCGTTCCAGAATACGGAAGCGAAAACCGAAAGGAATGTTTCGCACTAAAGAGCAGCTGACAAGTACTTTTATCGTCATCAACACTCAGGCAGTTGTCGAGACATTTCTGCTTTGCCCACGTCTCTTGGGTTGGACCGCTGCCTCCGGCGTAATAAATGCATTTAAATGCATTTTCGCCTTTCGAAACGGCAAGTAGTTCTAAATTTAAATATACTCTTTAAGCGTTTATTTTCTTGATTTCAAATATCCGGGCAGCAATTTAGTTCAGGAACTTTTAGGAGAAATTTCTTAATGTTAGTAAACGATTTTAATGAAACATATTTTTGAATTAATTTTAAAAAAATCTAGATTCTTGACTTTTCTTGATATTTCTGAAATTGTTAGAAGTCGCTGACATTGTTTTTAATGCTTAATTTAATTATGAGGTAATATACTGGGGCTTCAATTAAAAAAAAATTGAACAAACTAACTAAAACTAACTAAAATATGAAACGTGGCATCACAGCAATATGTTCCACGCCTAAAAATTATTTTTTCTACTCCCATCTGTAAAATACCTAATTACCCACTGATCTAGCGTGCGGGAAGCGTCACTTTACCATGTCAGTTTCGTTTCTAATAAATCCGAGCCACTTCGGACATTTCCGGGATTTTACCGCACGGATTTGGGAGCAATCGGATGTTTTCTTAGATATTTCGCACGCTTTGAATTTTGACGTTTGTCAATTCTGACGGTCATGTCAGTGAATGTATTCGTGTTTTGCTAAAATGTACCCAAAAACTAACGAACTTAGAAAAAGTATAGTATGCAACACGTTCGGTAAACTTTTTAACTCACTCGTTTATTAAAAACTCGCTCCACTTGTGTCAAATAAACTCATGGGTCAAATGCCGTTTACCGCACTTGTTGCATAATATACTATTTTTAGCATAAGGCAGCATACACTTTTATATTACATAAGACGTAAATATCTGAAAAGTGTTAGCCAATACCAGAAACTTTCGTATTGAATTTTTTTTCTGGCTCTTACCTTTTCTGAGATCGTCTGATACTTGCACTACTGTGTACGAATGCATATAATATTTCATCAAGTTTTTTCATAGCCACGATAGGTATAAAAGTGCGTTCAGTCGCCTTAAACCCTTGATTTTTCTGAGTCAGTTGAGACAGGTGTTAAGTTGAAATGTAGGGAATACCATAAATAATATATTTTCTACTTTTGTAGGTAATTTTGACCATAATGAAGGTGCTCGCAAGTCGACTCAATTTTCGTTTAATAGAATTAGCTTGCTTATTATTATTTATTTTTTTCAGAAAATTAGGAAATTATTATTGTTAGTAATTAGTAATGTTATAAATTTTTCTTCAATATTTCATAGAATTTAGTTATTTTTTAAATAAAGTTTTGATAAAAAGTAATACAAATGATTTCACGATTAGTTTATAAACGAAATTATATGCTATTATAAAATAATATCTTTAAAATAAAAATGTCCTTAATTTCGTAATTGTAACGAAATTAATAATAGTATATTATGCAACAAGTGCGGTAAACGGCATTGGGCTCACGAGGTTATTTGACACGAGCGGAGCGAGTGTTTAATAAACGAGTGACTTAAAAAGTTTACCAAACATGTTGCATACTATACTTTTTCTACGACCGTTAGTTTTTGGGTATATTTTCACAAAGCAACACGAATACATTCACTGACATGATCGTCAGAATTGCCAAACGTCACAATTCAAGCCGTGCTTTAAAATCTCCGAAAACATCCGATTGCTCCCAAATCCGTGCGGTAACATCCCGGAAATGTCCGAAGTGACTCGGATTCGTGTTAAACGAAACTGACGTGGTAAAGTGTGTAATTTCGTATTTTACAAACGGGAGTAGAAAAATATTTTTGCGGTGTCAATTGGCATCCCAGTGCCAATTAAAATTTTGCCGTTTTCAAAACAGTAAGTAAATTATAATAAAAACGCAATACATAATAATAAACACTGATATACTTATATACTAATAATATACACTAATTTACTTATATCAATGAATATTTATATATATTTGTATATTTATTTTTACTTTTTGCCTACATCATAATTTAGTATGTCAGGTCAACTTCAGTTTGCAACCTGTCATTTCAAATAAAGTCTAGTGACGTTCAATGATCAACATGACTGCTGACAATTTATCAATTCGAAAATTTTCAGTTGGAATATGGAATATATTTAAAAAATAATAATAATTACAAACATAAATAAAAACAAAATATTTCTCTAGTTGCAATAAGATATTTTTCCTATAAATATAATTAATTAAAAAGAATTAAATAAGTCTCTTTTTTGCATTCGAGTGCAATTAATGACTCTCAAACTCTCTTTTTAGGTTTGCACATGCATGTCGGTGGGTACGTTAACGCCGTTAAATCACGATATTATTGCTTTCTAAATACAATAATTACCGGAAATTGCCGCAAGATGTTGTTGAACGCGTAATGCGGCAGTAGATCATTAAACGCGATAAAATAAACTCAAATTTTATCGACGGATCCTCGCCTTAATGACCGCGAGCAACAAGGTGGCTAAACTCGGTGTAGTCCCAAGGCCATGTGTTTTCATCGACAAGAAGGAGTCTTGAGATTGTGAGCCGTAGTTGCCGGTGCACATTCGCTGTGCGTTGAATGGTTGTCGAGACGGTTTCTTTTTGCGCATTCTCCTTCCCGATCTGTCGTTCGAGAATGATTCACGGTTTTCTTCGAACCGATCTGGAATGTTGGTGACTACGGGGAAGATTATGTGTAGTGTTTTGTTTGTATGAAAGGCCATTATTGTGAGAAACGTGTGTGCTGTCATGGTTAAGAAGCCAGATCATTTTTAGGAAAACAAGCTTACCTTTCCCAACCGTTTCGGATACGTCAAGCCTGGAGGCGTCGAATGGCCCTATTATCCATTTGTTTTATTAATTATTTCTCATAAATTGTTTTGTATTCAAAAACATTCTTAGTCTATAAAATACAAAAATAAATGACTTTCAACACAGTGAAAGGCTTATGGCTCTCCCGAATAAGATTAAGATTGCAATTTATAAACCTAAAATTGTATTAAATATTTTTGAAATTCTACGTTAAATGGGAATTTTGTCGATCTGTTACGGGAATACTTTAGGTAAGAAAAATTTGAAAATTTGGAGTTGAACTAATGGAACATATATGTTAATAATATGTATTATTGCTATTTTGTTTTCTGAGATATTTAACATTTTATGCCAAATATGATGTTTGCAGACCGAACAATACCAGTAAATTTTTCTTTTGAAACTCTACTTCTAATAATAATAATAATAATAATAATAATATTTTTTTTTTGCAATTTAGAATATTAATAATAAAGGATGTTGAAAAAATAACAATCAAAACGAAATTGAGAAAACTAGCGAAAATTATACGTTGAAATGGAAACCACCTATTTTTATGATCCTATTTTTGCGACTACTTTGTATTAGGTTAACTCAAATTAATTGAAGTTTAAGGGCACACTAGGTAGAAAAAATTAAACGGAAATATCTAAAAAACTAGAAAATTTCGGAATATACAACCTTATGCAAAGTATTTTGAACAGGGTATGTTAATAGAGTAAAATTTTGAAGGCGGTAAAATTTTTAGATACTATTCAGTCTGCAAACGTCATTTTTGACATATTATGAATATTATGCACGACATATGCAATAATATAGGGTGCTTCATTTAAAATAGCAAGTTGTATTTGCCCCTGCCAAAGTTAATTCCAAATTGTCAATTTTTTCTACTTGTAGTTTTTCCGTAACAAATAGGCGAATTTTCCGGTATTCCCTGTATAATTTGGTATATTTTTTTACGATGGGCCTATCGCTCCTTCAAGGTTGGCATCGCGCCATTTTTTGAAATAAAATTAACATAGAATTATTATTTTAAAAGCGAAATATTCTCACATTCCAAAATAATTGTTATGACGATCATACAAATCCGATTTTATTATGGCCGCAATGTTGCCCACATTTTGTCTTATTTTGCAGAAAATAATTCTGAATAGATATTTTGAACCTTTTTCTACATATTACAATGTTAGGAAACTTTTTTCAACCTGTCGTTATAAGTATATTTGTAAAAATTAATAACGATTAACTTTTTTTTCAAAATCATGAAATTACACATGGAAAAAATCAAAAGAAACATGAAACAAAAAAAATCAAAAATACAAAAATTTTAAATTGAATTTTTTAAAAACATTTCATGCGTCACGCAGATTAGATTGGTACATATTATTCAAAAAACAGGTTTTGAATGGTTTACATTATTGGCAGTTTCCTCCTCTACATGTGGAAGTTTTTTTATGTGGCTGTTACTATTTGTGCAAAAGTAATATCATTAAACATTAAATTTGCTTTACTATTACTCTGGGTACATCTTTTCCAGTGCCATGAGAATTTGCTCATTTTGAAATAGATGATGGTTCCCGTTTTATACAGATTTCGTCAAACTCGTTGTCCCTTATCACATTTTTCACAAAAACGATTATAGCTGGGTGCTAAATGATGCAAGCAAAAAACGTTTAAAGCATAACTCCGTGTATCTTAAACTAAGTTCGTTGATTCTAAAGATACGTCTACGTCCATTATGACAGACATATTAGTACTTTTTTAAAAATGGTAACCAAAAGAAAAATTAATTCAAGTTACCCCAACCAAATCAGACAAAATGTGGGAAATATTTTGGTTTGGCCTTTGATAAGGCAGGAGTTGGGAGGTAGCCAGGTTTTCTCGCTTATCGAGCAACGTAATAGTTTACATCTACAGCTATGTTGACAAGAACAAATGCATGAAATATGGAAGTAACTACTTGGGATTGTAAGAAAGTGGATTGTAAGTTTAAGTGCCATAAACAGTGTTAACTAATTGTCGTCTTGTCAATTTGAAACTTTCAATTGGTGCCTTCTAATGTGTTAAACTGCTATTTAAAATGATGATCACCAGGTATACGTCTATTCTCATGCAGTCCGTAGGATACGGAGGGGATTCTTTTTCACTTTTCCAGTAAGTTGATAATATACCTAATTGTTTTAATTCAAAGAACATAGATACCGAAAACACTTTACCAATAATTGAAGATAAGTAACCCTAAAAAGGTAAAGACATACTTCAAGTTTACAATCAGACGTCTGCAAATTAAATTGACTAGTTCACGAGAGGGACAAGCCCATGCCAGACACTGTCACGTCCACCTCATTAGATGTGGCGTAAGCTCAATTAGCCTTACATGCCCGAGTCACCGGAATAAACGGCCAGGCTAGTCAGCCGGAAGGGGATATACGACCTTTCTAGGACAAAGAATAGGGCCCGAATTAAGTCGTCGCCTTGTCTAGCTGATTATTTTGTCCGCAATGATTTCTTGCCGCATTGTCCGTAGGTTATCCGCCTTAACCCTGTCGAGAGAATAGTTTTACCTGTATGGACGTATCCAGGGTTATTCAGGTTAGATGGGATGTTAGTTTTGGTTAGGCACAAAGTTATAATTCTTCGTGCTACTAATTAGTTAATTAACTAAAGATACTTTCAATGTATTTTTTATAAAACTTCTGTATTCCTCTTGTGTCGGTTTTTGTTGAGCTTGACTGAAACCATTTCAGTCAAGCTCTGAAGAAGCCAACAGGATGATTGGCGAAACGTCAGCAAGTTCGAGTCAACAAAAACCCACACAGAAGGGATCCAGAAAGTACTACAGAAGTCTGTGGAAGTTTTTTTGTAAAAAAATGGTTTCAATGTATTGTTTTAAGTGTTGATTTTTCAAGTTTGTTGAGAAACTGATGATTTGTAATTTTTGATATATTGAGGGTACAAATCAATTCGTACACTTGAAGGAACCTAAAGTACCTAATACTTTTTTTTCTAACAAAAAAGCGCAATTGAGCAATTTATATTAAAAAAACGATATCTTATGACGCCATATACATTGTATTGTAGTTTACAATATCTTTTTTTTTCTTATTTAGCAAAGTAAAGGAAGGGCGTAGGGCACTTTTATGTAAAAAAGTAAACGAATCGTTCAACTCAATCGTAACTGATAACAGCAAGTATCATTTTTTCTGCATTTTTATTTTAGTTAAGTGTTAACGCCAATTTATACGTTAGTGATACCTAACTGTGCTTTACGACGATATTAGACGAAAGTCAGTGATTATTTATTTACCTCTCTCATTTCTCTTATTTCATGGGTTTCCTGTGTTTGTTTGCTCTGATATTTTGCACAATGAATGATCGGATTCTTCAGTAGATCCGATTAAAATTGAATGTAATTGGACCACGCTTTACACATCATAATCTAAAAAAAATTGTATTAATTTCAGCCTCAAATATTGTTTCTGTGATATTTTCTACAAACAACTAACACTAGTTCAGTTTGAATTAAGGCAGAATGTAGGGGCCACAATTCAAGGGTACACAATATGATATGTCTGTTGCTGTGGCCGTCTATCCGTTATTGAAATCGAAGTAATTCAAATGACTTGTGGTTGTATTATGGTCAGCATTGAAATTCTATAAACTGTTAATCTGCAGACGCCCATGCAATGCTTTTTGGTGGTATTTTGATTCACCGATGGTCCGCACTGAAAATTAGGTAGATTTAGTGACCACGCCTTTTTTTGAATGCGCGACCCTAAGCGGTATTTTTATTCCGATTGCTATTACCACTTGCAATTAGTTAACAGTTTTTTGGGGATTTTATGTTTATCTTTTATCATTTGAATTAAAATTGACCCAAAAAGTTAACTTTTTTAAAAATAATTACTAATGAAAAAAAAAATACACATTTTTAAAATCTTTTGTCAGTAAAATTTTAATTTCAAGGATATTTCACTTGGGAATTTATTTGAGAAGTTAATATCTTTCAGAAAACATCTTGAATTGATTTGCTAACTATCATTTGGTGTATTAAGGTAGCTAAAAGAGTAAAAACATTTTTGGGTAAAATATTTTTGGTCGGTCGAAGTTTAGTTTAGATAGGTCATATGACTTCTAAAGTAGTACCTTAAAATACCTGTTTGGTACTGTTTATGTTTATATCTTCCTGGTGTGGTATATGTAAAAATATAAATTGAAATGCGCATAGAAATAATGGTGCAGAATGTGCACAATTTCTATTTATGCAAATCTGAACCGGAAATTCAGCCGCAAAGATTTATTAGTCGCATTATCTATTTGCAGCTTATTCTCAAGGAAATATTACATGTTATTTACATGGACGCAAGCAAACCAAATGAATATAAGTGCTGTGCCATAGAAAGTCATTCATATTAAATGGAGTATGCAGGCGATTCACGGTCGATGGTAGATTAAACGTTTACAGAAAGTGAGGCTCTTTCGATTTAAAATATTTCTTATTACAACCAATTGAATTGATTTTGTAAGAACTTATATATTTGAGTAGCTTTTTTCTCATTGATTTTATTGTTTATTATAAAATAAAGTAGTAAACATGAGCTTTAAATTATGTCATGTTATCAGATAGAAAGTGATTCATATCATATTGATTATGGCATACATATGGCACTCTATCTATTTAAAATATTTCTTGTGATGATAGATGACAACCAATTGAATTGATTTTCGAAAAACTTATATTGAGTATTGATTTCTTCATAAGTTTTGTTGTTTTTCTATTCCCTTCTATAAAACACCTAATTATACACCGAGCTAGCATTCACTTTACCACGTGAGTTCTTGTCCCATGGACATCCCATCGTACATTTCCACGATATTACCGCACGGGTTTGAGAGCAATCGGATGTTTTCGCAGATTTTACCGCAGAGCTTGAATTTTGAGGTTTGTCAATTCTGACGCTCATGTAAGTGAATGTATTTGTGTTGTTTTGCAAAAATTTAGCGTGCGAAAAGTGGGATTTTTCCACCGTTACGAGCTACTTCGGACATTTCCGGGATTTTACCGGATATTGCCTCACTGCTTGAATTTTGTCTTTTGTCAATTGTGACAGTCGTATCAGTGAATCTACTCGTGGTGTTTTGCAAAAATCTACCCCAAAACTAACGGTCGTAGAAAAACTATAGTATGGAACACATTTTTTAAATTTTTTAAATCACTTTGTTTATGAAGCTCTCCGCTCATAACGTTTACCACACACTTGTATAATATACTTTTATAATCAAAAATGTAGTAAACATGACTTCTAAATTGTTTAAATATGGTCAAATTCGACAAGATATTTCATATCATTATTTAAATATAATAATCAATAGTTGTTTCCACCCTCTTCCGTAAAATACCTAACTATACACCGATCTAGTGCGCGGGAAGCGCCACTTTACCGCGCGAGCGTCAGATCCGAGCGACTTCGGACATTTCCGGGATTTTACCGTACGGGTTTGGGGGCATTCAGATGTCTTCGGAGATTTTACCGCACGCCTTGAATTTCGCCGTTTGTCAATTCTGACGTTCATGTCAGTGAATTTATTAGTGTTGTTTTGTAAAAATGTACCCAAAAACTAACGGTCGTAGAGAAAGTATCATCAATCACTCGTTTATTAAACACTCGCTCCGCTCTTGCCAAATGAATTCGTGACTCAAATGCTGTTTACCACACTTGTGAAATTATACGCAAAACAACCCATGTTTTTGTCGCAAACTCACGTCGCCCCTTCAAAAATATGGCATTTTTTGTTCTACTCAATAGCTCTCGAATTGTTTTTACATGCGATCCGCCTTCAGTACTAGTTTCAACTCACTCTTTTGGTTGTCCGAAGAGGTTTTTTTTTTCATGACACTATTGTGTTCTGAAAATAAGTGGCATCAATTTCAAGCACCTATTTGCTATCCCTTTTTGTGTGGGATCTAATATCAAGAACGACTGTTGCATCACGATAATGCTCAATGTCACACATTAATTTCAATAAACGAGTTTTTGACTAGGAAAAAATATCCGCTCAGGGTTCTCATTCACCTGACTTGAGTCTTTGTGACTTTTTTACTTTTCCCGAAAATGAAAAATCACCTCAAGGGATGTTATTTTGGGACAGCCGAAAACATTGAAACGACTATAACCGACAAGCTGAAAGCGATCTCATGGGCTGTGTAGCTTCAAAAGGAAGTTAAAACTGTAATTACTTAATGTATAGACCTCCAGAAATTTATTAGTAATTTAATTATTAGAGTACAATTTCAAAATATGATAGCTTTTCTTACAAGCTGAATATCTGCCTCGCCATTACGTAATCACTTCTAAAATGGATCTATTTAGCATAATTGTATCTCGAAAAGGTAGCTTTCATTGCGGAACGGCAAACATTTTCGCCTATTTTCGCAATTTCCGGCTCGCACATTGAGCTACGCTAAACATTCCGCCGTGCACTCGTAATATTTTGATACTCCCCGGAATTCCAAATATTATGCAATGCCCTTTCAGATATTCTCTCCGTAATCCCGTTCCCGAAAATTTATATGCATTATTTGAATAACTTTTAGAAGTGGGCTCACACAGCATTCGAAGCAGGATCGCTTTCATTCGTACACTTTAAAGTTTTTTGTTTTTATATGGAAAACTGTCCATAACATTGTATTTGTTACATTTTTGAATAAAATAGGTAAAATTCCAGACAGTTGTGCGTGCGTAATAGAGCAAATTTATTTTTTCGCAGAAACTTCCACAGTCTACAAAATTTCTGGATTCCTCCTCCGTCGGTTTCTGTTGAGTCGAACTTGCCAATCATCCAGTTGGCTTCTTCAAAGCTGTATACAGTATCAGTCGAGCTCAAGCTCGGAATAAGCCAACGCGAAACGTTAGCAAGTTCGTCTGAAAAACGCCCAACACAATAGTGAATTATTAAGTTCCAAAAACGTCGAAAAAATTTAATTCTTTTACCTGCAATGCTATGACTGAAAATAGTTCTGAGGACGTCGTGTGCTAGTAAAATGGATCTTATTGGTGTTGTCATGAAATCAAGATGCTTGTATATTTATTTCTTCTAGTATTACGAACAATAATTGACACTCGAGTTTTCTCTGTAATTCCACTTTTATTTACGAATAGACAGTAACTTTCAATTACATTTAGTGCTCTCTCTCAGAGATGTTTTCTGCTTTAGGACTAACCCAAGAATGCCCCTTAAAATGCTGTTCGAAAATTCCCAATTGCTTTATTACGTTTACCCAAAAATGTTTAAAATAGATAATAAAAATAAACTTTCATTGATGTATTTTGAATGTTATTGTTCACGAGTTGTCTTTACTTTGTAATTTTGATTTTTGTCTCGTCTGTCTGATTCTGGTTTAATTTCATTGCTAACGAATATTAGGAATTTTCGCATTACTAATTATAACTGAAAATGTTTTTTGAAAAATAACGTAAAGTAACTTAAATCAATGGTAAATTATTTTGGTTACATAAATAATGCGCACATTTTTTTTATTTTAATTGGTTTACATTGGAGTATGTTATTTAGTTAGGACATATTGGAGTTACCTCCACAGCGCACATGTGTTATAGAATCAACTGCGAAAAGTCATTTTCCCTGTGTCGCATAGATAAGCTGGATATTAAAGGAAACAAATTTTGTGAAGTATATTAAATTGAAATACACAAAATCTTCAATAATATTGTAGCTTAAATTATTTTCATTTTCGTTATATTCAAGCGAATTGCGCTATAGAGAGTTTTCTGGTGAAAATTATACGACTTTAATTTCCTAATGACCGTCACGCAAAGTCTTTCTGCAGCTTCTAACAGGATTTCCATTTAGCGCACATGTTTGAAAGGGGATATAAATTGCGTCTCGCGAATAGCCATTTTCTTATCTTCAGTACAGTTCACTGACTCACCGGCTAAAATAGACCCCGTTTCACGATCTTAATACTTCATTTACTTCATGTCCCTGCTTCCAACTTTGTGCGGGGCAAAATGGAATAACACGACTTTAATAATTTAATATTTGTCTTAATAAGGTATGCCTAATAAAAAAGCCCTGCCTTAAATGGCTCACGCTTCCCACAACTTCGAATATTATTCAGTATAGTGCAACATTTATTTTACTTATTTCATTTACCTATTAAATTTTATTTAATATTGAACAAAAAAATTGCGTCATTTAAAAAATTAATGGCAACCACTTTCGGATATCCATTTATTTAATAAATGGCAGTGATATATAGTCAATTGTCCGAAATATTTTTTAAAATACCATGAAATTTATACTTATCTATTTACTTTTTATAAAACTTCTGGATTCCTCCTGCTTCGGTTTTTGTTGACTCGAACTATCTAACGTTTCGCCAATCATCTTGTTGGCTTCTTCAGATCTTTACTGAAACTGGCCCGCATTTGAGTGAAAGGTAGAGACCTGAGTCGCGGTTAAGATTATTCGGATTTTTCGTTGGTAGCAGAATTGATTACATACAAGAATTTTAGTTTTTTAGAATAAAATTTTATGTCGGGGTCGTGATTGTGTTCAGCAACTTCTGATGAGTTTGTTTGTCTTAGTCTTTAGGCTCTTTCATATTCTTTGAGCCTAGTTGATACTATTAGTCCGGTCTCTCTAATGTATTCTTTGCCGCATATGCATGGAATGCTGTAAATTCGTGGCATCTCAAATGGAATTTTGTCTTTGATGATTTTTGGGCCGAATGGTGATGTTACAATGCTTCAAGGTATCGGCCTGTTTGCGTAGGTTTTCGGTTTTCTGTAAACACAATGACCCAAGATTAGGTCTTATTTTCTATTGATAAGAATATCTAAGAATGGGAGGTTGTTATTAAATTCTATGTCAATGGTAAAATGTATGTTAACGTGTACAGAATTTAAATATCTAAGAAAATCTACTAGGGATTACTGACCATGAGGTCAAATAACAAAAGTATCATCGGTTAAGGCTTTCGCGGCCCGTTGATAAGCTATTATCTTGAGATCTAGACTGACGATTTCTCCTGCGCAGGTTGTATTTATGCCGATTGGTGGTGGGCGGGGCTTGTTCCGCTTCGGTTGGTCTCGGGATATCGATCTGCTCGGGCGTTCCTAAGGATCGGGTTCCAGATTTGGTTGGGTCTAAGGGTCTCCTCCTTTCTGTTGAAATTGTGTGGGTGTTTTTGTATCTCAATGGCTTCCCTGACTAGTCTGTTGTGATAGCCGTTGACCGATGCTAGTAACCTACAGCTCTCAAAGTGTATCCTGTGTTCCCCGCTGCCCAGTGCGTGTTCAGCTACTGCAGACTTCTCTGTCTGTCTTAGCCTGTAGCTTGCTTTATGCTCCTTAAGTCTCGTTCCCATTGATCTCTTGGTAGTTCCGATGTAGACCTTTCCGCATGAACACGGAATGCGGTAGACAGCTGAAAGTGAGTCCCTCTTGTCCTTCGCTGACCTAATGGTCTGCTGGATCTTCTTTGTAGGCTTAAAGATTGTTTTGATGTCGTGTCTTTTCAATATTCTGCCAATCCTGTCGGTGACACTCGGAATATACGGATACACTTTGAGAGCTGTAAGTTACTAGCATCGGTCAACGGCTATCACAACAGACTAGTCAGGGAAGCCATTGAGATACAAAAACACTCACACAATTTCAACAGAAAGGAGGAGACCCTTAGACCCAACCAAATCTGGAACGCCGGAGCAGTACCGATCGATATCCCGAGACCAACGAAAGCGGAATAAGCCCCGCCCACCACCAATCGCCATAAATACAACCTGCGCAGGAGAAATCGTTAGTCTACGTCCAACATCGGAGATGGAAGGACCTCTGAAGAAGCTCGCCACTCGTGCTAGCGAAACGTTAGGAAGTAATTCCAACCGACGACGGCCTTTAAACCCGAATCAAGATAATAGCTTAAAAGTATCATCGACTTAGCGTTTCCATAATTTTGGTTTTAGATGGATGATGTCGAGAGCTTTTTTCTCAATATATTTCTAAATATATTCGCGATGACTGATGATAGTGAAGAACCCATAGCTGTTCCAGACGTTTGTTCAAAGTAAGAAAAATATGTTCCAGATAAGCATGTTTAAATTAAGGTGAGAAGGTTTGGAACTTTAGTCTACCTCGAAACTAACCAGAATATCTTGTGCATCTAATGTAATGCTTTTTAATTGTTCAATGAAGTGAAAGGAGTTAAGTACGAAGCTGTCAGTTTTTCCTGTAAAGGATTTTAATAAGGCAGCTAGATATTTTGTTGGAGAATATGTTGAAGAACCAATGGTGCTGACAATTTTTCGATGCAGGAGGAATCCAAAAGTTTTATAAAAAGTAGAGGAAGGTGTTTTACTGCAGCATTTTCTCAAAATGTGTCCAGATCTATTAAATCTAAAGCGTTAACCATGTGGAGATCGCTGTTTACAAAGATTATTATTATTATTGTTTTTATTTATTTATTATTACTATTTATTCCTTATCAGAAACTACATTCCTACAACAAGAAATCCGTATCAGACATTACATAAGCCTAACGAAAACAAAATGGTAAACTAGTAAAGAGCTATCAGCATGTGATTTCAAATACACAGATACAAATTATAGTTTTATTTTCTTAGAAAGGCGCGGGTTCAATTTTTTTAAATTAATAAAGGTACTGTTATTGGGATACTCCATTATACATCGGGCAAGTTAATAGAAGGTAGTAAATTGGTTCAAATTGTTTAGTATTATATACGGAGCAAATCTGATCGCGTTTAATGAAGTAGGCGCAACCTTTATAAAGAGAATTTCAGAAAAATGTTATTCCGCAATCTTAATTGTGCAATAATTCTTAGAATGGACATTGGCAGTTGGCAATTTAAATAGCTGGGTGGCAGATCAGAGGGTGCAAAGCCTCAGTAAAAATTTGTGTAGTGTGAACTGGCTGCAATGTTGATATCTGCTTCGAAAAGTTTGGTTTTAAAACATTCTAACATGTCATTCTTTTGCAGTCTTAGAATGATATTGATGATTGCTCCACAACTCACCATAACCCAACTTACGAAACAGCTCTCTAATCTGACGTACCCAGTCTCGTCAGACGACTCGTCCATTCTTAACACTTTAATAAGAAAGGTGAGGCAAGATTTAAAGGTTTGGTAAATTAAGTGTGTTGAACCTCTTTCAAGGCGAAGCAAAACACTTGAAGTTGATTTAGGAAGTAACAATAATCTTTTTAAAAAGTTTGTTGTCTGTACTCGCTCAAGCATATTTAATATGGTTGAGGAAGAAGAGAATGTGACACCAAGGTAATTAAACCTTTAAACCACACCCAGCCTTGAATCGCCCAAGAAGAGCTTTTGCTAGGTTGCCAAAGGAGAGTTACTAAAGCACCTCACTTTAGTTTCGCTGTTCCGAAAGAAAACATCATTGCCGCCTGAAGTCCTTACTTTCACTATATAATCCAATGACATCATTTTGTAAAAATGAGGGCTATGGAGGTAGTATTGGAAAGTTTATTTTATGAATAAAAAGTTTGCCTTTTTTCACTTTTTTTTTGGGCCTAGTTTATTTGTGTATGTGTGTGCACCCACTTTGTTTAAAATAATGTTGATAATTTTGAGATTAGTGCTTGATACATTTGAATAGCCAAATGTTGAAAAGGTGTGCCCTTTGAGTTAGACTGAATAAGAGGTGTGTAAGTGGCAGACATGCTATTGTCAACGAGTTTTATTTGGCACGACTGCTGCGAGTGCTTAATAAACCAGTGTCAGAAGAAGTTTATGAACGTATTGCATATACGACCATTATTTGTTTTTATGCGCATTTTTGCAAAACAGAATTGACAAACGTCAAAAAACCGCTCCCGAATTCGTGACTGAAGTACTGGAAGCATCCGAATTGGCTTTCCACTTCCCACAAGCTTAAAATAGGTAGTAATCGAATTTTGATTACCGGTATAGGGATATAAATCTAAATTTAACAACGACGACGCATTTAAATCCAATTGGTAATAAATTCGAATATCTCATTTTGTTAATCTCCAACAAATTTAGTTTTTTGCTTTTTGAATGATTATGAAAATATCAAAATTATCTTCGAAGTTGGGCTTTTCTGAATTTAAATGAATGGCATATTTAGAATCCGAACTGTTATTTTTATACGCCCTTTTATGTTCGTTAATGCGTTTCTTAAACATTGTCGGATATAAATTTTGGGACATGATCCACATTTCAACTTGTAGACTCCGCAAGTGTGCTATAGTGTTTTCAGTTTTAAAAGCAATATTAAGACCAAGTTTAGATAGATGTTTCGAAATTTTCTTGCTAGGTTCTCCTATGCATTTTTTTTTTGTTTTATAAATTTTGGATACGATGTGTAATGATAGATAGAGTTCAGAGTTATTTGAAACTGCTTTTTAGTAATAATATTACCTATCAAAGAGGGATCGTAACCATTGTAGTTGTTTTATAATATTTAATTCTTTTTCAAAATTTTCTGTAGAAATTATGTTAAGTACTTTGTGGATTTTGTGTATGTAAGGGTGGTTTGAGTTATTATGTATTATTGTGTCCGTGCGCGAGGGCTTATTGTAAATGGATAAATCTAATTTTTTCTGTAGTTTAATTATAGTTTAGAAAGTTTAGAGAGTGACCTAGTTCCGTCTCTATGGTAAATTTTATATGGTGTCGGAATATAGTCAAGTTTTGTATTTGTTAAAATCACAATATTGCCGAAACAGCTATCATAAATCATTAAAAACTGTGAAAATCTGAACATTTTTTTTTTCTAATTTAATTTGTGTTAAATGGATTTTCATCAAGTAGAAGCCACCTCTGTCCAAGCTTAATTTATTCATAATTGGCTTCTTTAGAGTTAGAGAGTAGAAAAATATAATATATTTGTGCGATATACTATAGTTTTTCGGTTCTTAAAAATGTTGGAAAAGGTTATATATTTATATTTTTCTTTGAGTAATTGAGGTTTATGAAACGCGTCTAAACACGTCTATAATGTCAAAATAGCGCGTGATCCAATTTAGGTGGTTGTAAATAGCTACAAGACTCAAAGTCACGAAAACAATCGAATAATAGATAACACTTCACTTTGAGGAACTCGTTTCGAGACAGGAAACTTCTTAATTCATTAATGTTCTTATTCGTTCAAATCTGCATTGCTAGAGGCAGACTGAATAATGGATAGTACGAAGCCAAATGGGAAAAGTTTCTTCCGTAACAGGTCACAAGATATCGAATGAAATTTCCTTGTCCGGTAGCCGAAAGAATACTTTCCGCATAACCTCTCGGTATCGGTATGGAAACAGTATCTATATATCTATAGAACGTCATATTAATTATAATTATTAATCCAAACTGTTGCGGTTAGCCATTACATTAGTTTTTATTTTCCGCACACTGCATTTGGAGCAAGAAAATCTGAGGATCTATTGTAAAAATTTTAACTAGATTCATGATCACGTATGAATCTTTCAAAATATAAAAAATTAAAATGATGTCATAAGAAGTGCAGGCGGCCTCACTGTATCCAGAATACATTATGGGACAACTCAAAAACATATACTTATTGATCCCAATATCCCAATAAAATAAATCGCTTAATATATGGGAATAGTTTATTATTCACTCTCTATTCGGGGTTTAAAACAAAAATTATTTATTTATTTTCACTTTCAGGTGATTAGTTTTAAGAATTTTTTTTTTGTTGCAGGCTTAAACAAATATGTATTTGCATGCTTGATATTTATGAATTGTATTGACATTTCATTAATGTTTGAATTAATAATTTAAAAAAAAATAAATAAATTTGGGTCAGTTATGTCTATTGCAATTTAGTTTTCCGAGAATCTTTTAAGTATTTACAAACAAATTGGTTGCTTTGTGATTGGCGTAAACACTAAGTACATGCTTACTCACGCTATTGCGTCTTTTTTCAATTTATGTGCTTTGAAAGCGAAACGTAGATCGCCTAATTGGAAACGGGCAATAAAGATCCTCCGCAGCAATTTTACATGAATAAGGTCATTTAACGAGACTAATTGAATCAAAATGTCCCTAAATGCACTGAGTGTATTACAAAGGCTTCGCGTAATGTGTCATTTATATGTTAATTCAATCTGTTGCTGCTTTGGGGGAATATCCACAGCACCGCTATTATCATTAGCCGAATTGTAGCGGGAGTGATAAAATTCATTCTTTATGATTACCTGCGGTTGATCTACCTTTAATAGACCGATACCAGACGCTGAGTTTTTGTCTCGTTTCCAATTGAAGAGTAGAAGCAACAAAGGGGTTAAGTGCAAAAATTATTAAAAGGAAATATTAAAAAAAAATTCTTACCAAAATGAAAAACATTTTATTAAAAAAAAATAATCTGACATATTATTTGGCTTACGGGTAAATAAGCTGCGACACAAAAAACATGGAAAAAATTATTTTTAAACAATTTTTTTTTAATATTTAAGGAAAATGAGTAACGGGCTAAGTGCCTACACATTATTTGGTCAAATTAGAATAAAATTCTTGCTGCTTAGAGTCTTTGAGATAAGGAATCATTGATATTAGATATCTAATATCTTGTATGGTTTTTCCATTCTTAAGTATAGATGTGGCTTTCCAACATGCTAGTTCAGAAAAAGATTCAGCAGTAAAAAAAAGCCAGGTCTTTGGAGTCAACTTTCATTCGAACGACTTTGCTAATATTCACTTGTCTGAGATTCAGTATCAGCTGCCGCTTGTAGATAAAAAAAAAATTTTTGTGTCATATCTACCATCTCAAATCGGCCTGTGTATGTACTTGACAGTATTCCGAAATCCCTGTTGCACTGAAGAAAGCTATGACCACTGACAAGAGACCTATATTCAATAGTGTCAAAGAGTCCATAACTCACTAAAAACACATAAACAAAAACAATCATTCTGTTTTTATTTTGATCAATATAGTTAACAACAACAACAACATTCCTTTTTTCTGTATATTGAGGAAGGCTAATAAACTCAACAACTACAACTCCTTGATGCCAACAACACATTATGAATGCCTGTTATCCCCATGGTTGATTATTAAGTTGCCTCATGTAGAACATGTCAGAGTGGGTCAAAGTCGGTACGAACATGACTTGTTCTAAATCTACTGAGAACACACTCGTCAGGGAGCACTGACACTTGCGACGATGCGATATCTCTTTTCATAAGTCAATTTTGCTGGCCGACTTCTTTCGCCCTGCGCTTTTATTTCGCAAATTTCACAGTCATATTTACGACAGGTGTCACTAAGAGGTCCTCTAAATGAGACATTTACAAAGTCTTCTTTCAACAATTTTTTGTAAAACCAGTAGATGACTAAACTGAGTGGATATTTCTGCAAAAACGCTTTATGAATGCGGTTCGCATTTAAATCTGGACTTAAATATTCTTTTTCACTTTTTGCGCGCGAATAATCAGATTCTTCTCGGGGTATACTATTTAATTGTTCTCTAACAAGTTGCCTATCACCCTGCGTAAATTTTCCAGGAGCTGTACAAGTTCTCATGTTTTTGTAAATGACTTTTTCGCTTTTTTTCTTTCGTATAATAGTTTCCAAATGCTTTTTTGTCAAATCGAAAGTATACATAAAAGTAGATTTACGTACAACTACAACTACCTACTCTGGAAGGCTATAGCGGGTGGCACATTGACGGTGACTACCACGAGGGTGTTCGTATGAGCCATGCCTTCTTCTCTTTACGTCAGTTGAATGTATTAAGCCCATGATGTACGTTACACGGCACACAGTAAAACAACCTGTCTACGAGATTGCCTTAGGGTTGTTCACAATATTAAAAGAAAGGTTTGATGAGTATCTAATCCACTATACAAACAACTGCGCTAAGCCTGTGAATTCGAACCTACAGCGCATGGAGCATGACCGTCCTAGGGTCACGTAGACGCTTCCATTTTGCTTCCATTGCTTGTAGGTTAGGCGTCTTTTTTTCAGCTACAGCGTTCCCATTTCTGTTTTTATAGGATTGCCCTTGCCTTTTTGCCCGCCCATCACTTAATCTTTCCATTCCTGGTTCTCGACGTTCAAAATTTATTTCGAATAGCTCTTTACAATGACAGCATCGTTACAGAAAACGATTTAAAAAATATATAAACGCACAACACGTATTACGACACTTGACCCCTTTGTTGTCAAAATAACAGATCACTTACAGAAAGCGCTTTCTATCTGCGTAATTTGTTCCGAAAATTATAATTCTGACACTTTGTCCGCTTGATGGGTCATAGTACATGGCACGTAGAACCGATCGATATAAAAATATAATTTAAAAAAAAATGGCACAAGATAAGCAACCAGAATATTTGTTTATTCACCAACTCTCAATTCGTTCGAGGTTTCTATACCTTGTAATTATGTTGCTCCTTTCCTCCTCCTTTCTAGAAATAGCTGTGCTTCTGATGCACAGTAGGGTTCACTGATATTGTCAACAACTGCGTCATAAACACCACTCTTTTGTGGTGCTCTTATTTGAATCCAAAACCCAAAAATCAAATATTGTTTTATTTATTGCAATTGGTTCTACTTTGGTTTTTCCATAATAAAATTTTGAAGCGACCTTTAATATTGAGCAATGTCTTTTGTTTTTTGACCTGTATCCATTTAAAATACAATAAACATTTGTTATTTTACGAGACATTTACTCGTATTTTGAAAATCACATGTTCCTAAATTGCCTGGATGCATAGTGAACAGAGAAGAAGAAAAATATCTCCCTCTGTAATTTTAAAACTCTCTGTTTTATACTTTTCCCTTTTTTTGACCTCTTTCTTTATAATTTTCAACCTCTCTTTCCTTTTAAACTTCTCTGCTTTCTCTTCTTTAAAGCTCTTTCTGTCTCATTTTAACTTTTAAGATCTTTAAGGGATTTAAATATTGAGAAATCTAGAACAACGTGATTTAAAACTAGAGAAAAAGAATTGACATTGGGAGATCTAAAATACAATAATAATAATAATAATAATAATAATAATAATAATCAAGGTCCTTATTTGAATTATAAACAATACAACATTTTGACAAAAAGGTGACATTCAGTCTACTAAAGATTAGTATGCCCGAAGAAAAAGAATCAAACACAAGGTAATAATAATATTTCTATATATTTTTATATATAAATTTCTTAAAGTTTTTATTTTATTTGGTGAATTATTTAAACATGAAACATGCTTTCCATTTATTCACATACAGTAATAAATTACTACTTACTCTTCCGACTAATGCATGAGCTAATACGATAGAAAATTATTAGATTAGTGATTAGGGAAGCTTTTCATTCTTCTGTTGCAGAGTGCAATGTCGATATGATACAACGCCCTTTTTTCGCTGTTTCCTATGTGGATGTTCCAAAATGTTTTTAGCCAAAAAAAAAAACAAAATGTCCGTCTGCAGTTACAGTCCGGAATTAGTTTTGGTTAGTTATTTATTTTATTTATTTGTCTATCAACGGTATTAACGCCACCGCCAAACATTAATCATAAATTAAACTTAATCTGAAAGAAAATAGGATTTCACAGTTTAAATAAAATTCTGCTTTAATTGAGAGTTTTGCTACCTACAAACTACATTTTACAGTTTAAGCAGGAATTATGTCAATACCCGTCTCTACACCCATAAATAAGTAAATAAACTTGTGCTCTATGATCAAGCAAATGTTTTTGAATAAAAGGGTCCATCAAAGAAACAACAATAGACAAGATTCGCCCTTTTTTTATATTTTAAAACACATTTTATAACATATTTTACATTTAAAAATATATTGTTTTTTATGAACCAATGATTCCGTCGGTCCAAGTTCTTCTGCAGTAAATTTTGATTAGTGAAGTACGTTATGTTTCTAAAAACCTTCATATCGTCCGCAAACAACAAGTGTTTCTAGAGCAATCGGCAATATCCTCAATAAACAGATTATTTTTACTTTTTACCAAACTTTTGGATTTCTCCTGCGTCGGTTTTTGCTGACTCGAACTTGCTGCTGGTATATTGTTTGAGGAGGGCGGAGCTAAATTACCTGAGTTTTTAGTTTTACTTTTTAAATGGCAACTCTTTTTCTACGGTGGTAACTTAATAATTTTCTTAAATGTATCAATTGTTTTCAAGTGTTTAGTTTATCGAAGAAACCAATTGACTGTGAGAATGGGTTTCAATTCATAATTCCTATGGAGAAAGTTTTTAGATTATCGTTCAGGCTTGAGGATTAAGGATTTATTTACGTATCCGAACAAGTAAATTTTACAAGAACACCATTTGTGTTATCCTAAAATGATCATTTTTATGCAAAGTACTTTTAAAAATCACATTCTTCTCCGGTTTAATCTGTTCCTTCCACCCACACGCACCTAAATGAAATTAGAGTGATATTTACGGCCCCTTGTAGGCGAATGCAGCACCTTTTAATTAAATTAAACAATTTACGTAGTAACGCACCCTTCGAGCATTTAAAAAATATATCCCCAGAGAGTTCCGTCCACTTTCGACTTTCATCGCGCTCCTCTGTATACAGATTAATTTGTCCGTGAATTTGTGTTTCCAGCAAGGAGAAAATGTAAATAAGCGAAATGCCCCGCTGTTCGAGTTGGCCAAAATCCACTACAAATATCAATTATTTTTCGTATTATTTATTTCCTTTAGTATTCCCATGCTGAGAAATTTATTCTCTCTTACAATTTGCCTTTTTTTTGCAATGAGAAATAGATATAGGAGGGACAAGAAATAGTTGGCCGTTTTTAACAAAATTAGGATTTAGGTGATTATTCTTAACCAAATTGCAAATACTCAAACAATTTTACTTTATTAATTATTATTCAATTAATGGTTTTGCAATCCTTTAAAGGTGAAATTTACGACTTAAAAAGTAAAATATTATTAGAGTTTCTATGAAATTTTTCGTTCGATCGAGGTTTTTCTGGTGAAAGATCAAAGTCTTTGCAGATGCTCTGACCTAGTACAACCTTCAGTCTTTTGAAACTTTTCAAACGCAATGGGAAATCACGAAACAGCACAAGGTTATGGTGAATCCTCTCCATAACTGATGAGACTAATTAAAGATGAAACAAGCCATCCGAAAACGTATTTGCCTTTTGCTTTTATATTTTACATTTGCTTGTGGCTATGTCTTTTGTTTTGCATTTGGCAATACAGTTGTGAAACTGTTGTTTTATAATTTCTCTTAACGCTTAACGCCAGTTTTCGACCTGGGTCCCATTAGTTTTTCATAAAATGTTATTGCTAATTAAAACAGAAATTTTAAAAAATGTTATTTTGTAAGTAATACCCTAGAGTCTAGGGTCTAGACCTAGACCTTAGACACTCAAAACTACATTGCTTAGAAGTTTTACAAATTTTTTCCAATTAACGTTGGGCGAGTTTTAAGAAAGTATAATTCGTATCTTTTATTAATGTATTATTCAAGAAGTTTGATAAATTCGGCTTTAGTCACAAGTGACTTTATATATATTGTCCATATTATATACTATACTTTTTTTACAACCAGCATTTTTTGGATACATTTTTGCAAACGAAGGCGAATACAACAACTGAGTGAAAAGTAACTTTACAAGTCGTGGCTAAAGTTCCGTTTATCAAACTTGTTGAATCATAGTTTCACAATATTTCAGGCTAATTGTCCTTAATGATGATCTGGAATTTACTACTCGTTCTTTTGAAATTTTGCAAACAAATATTTGGGTTAAGTAATTTAATAAAAACAAACACTTGCTTTAAGATTACCACACACATGTTTATTGCTTTGACAATTGTTTAGGTACACTGTACCTTCTTTAGAAAGAATCTCTAATCTAACTAAATAAAATAATTAACAAAAAAAATTACGTATGTAATGGATTATCATCAAGTAACAGTCAACTCAATCAAATCTTTGATAGAAGCTGAAACTAGTTTCCTAACTAAAATGTACTTTAAACTATTATTACGATGCCGAACAACAACGCAGAACATTTGATTTTATAATCAGTGCCTCCAACATAGTGTGATTCCGAAATACATCAACCTGAAGACCAACAACAAATCGAAGGCGGCAGAAAAAAGCGAAACAGGCAGGAATGAGAAAATGGGTTATTACAGACAGAAGAAAGGAATATCAAAAAAGACACAAAAAATTACGTATGTAATGGATTATCATCAAGTAACAGTCAACTCAATCAAATATTTGGGTTAAGTATTAATTTATTGTTATAGGTTAAGGAAATAAAAACAAGCGTATGTTGTATTAACTTGTATTTAGGAGAGCTTTATTATTTGGCAAGAAGCTGTCACAAATCTAGGCCGAAAAAGGTTCAAAATGAAAAGTAGTAAATACGATGCGTATGGACTGGAAGACATATATAACCAAATTTAAGATCACGTGTTTTGCGATGACATTGCATTTGATGCCTTTATGGTTCGTGATTATTAAATTGTTTTAAATTTGCAATAGCTCTAAACCCAGTTTTCATAATTAAGAAATTCATCAGCATAACTGGATACAGGCATAGAAAACGGCAGACTAGTTTTTTTTTTCTAGAGACTATTCATCTGACCCAAAAAATAAACATGCAATTTGGAAGATAATTTAATATGCTTTAAACTTTTAATTTGTCAAGAGTGCTGATCTTTTATATGCGTAGCTACAACTAAAGAAATGAAACGTGTTCATGAAGTAGTTAAAGTGATAGAACAAACTTGTTATGGACTTAAATTAATCGCCTTTGCAACTGGAATTTTACATTATTCATTTTTAACTATTTGTCACGGCTGTATCGAAATTGGACTTTGCCAGCGAGCTGTTGCTCGACAAATGGATATAACACGCCCAGCAGTTCAAAGAGTATGGCAATGGTATGAGGAGACTGGATCCTTTGCTGGGCGCCCTGGAACAGGCGGAAGGCGAATTACAACGGCTCGGCTCGTAGTGACCGCTTTATTGTGTCAACTATGATCAGCAATTGTCACCTCAATGCGGTTCAAGTGCAATAACAGATCCATGAAGTTCAAAGAGTGGTTATTAGTCAGTGGACAGTGAGAAGAAGACTGAAGGAAAATAACCTGATCCCAAAAACCACTGCAATTGGTCCAAAACTTACACCACCTCATCACCAAGCACGCCAACGTTTTGCACGGGATCATCTGAATTGAACATTGAATTAATGGGGAACTGTTCTGTTTTCAGATGAGACCGGAATATGCCATTTTGGTAGTGACCGACAAAAAAAATATACGGAAGACCAGGAAAGCGATTTGCGGAATGCTGCAATGAACACCGGAGCCCTTATGGAGGTGGTTCCTGCATGATATGGGGTGCAATTTCAATGGACGCACGAACCGACTCTGTTTTAATCCGTATTGGCGGCCGTGGTCCATGAGCAGGAGGTTTAACAAGTGCTACGTGTGTCTTTCAAAATGCATATTTTTTTTATTTGATCAGTAGTTTGGAAAAAAAATGAAATTGAAGTCAAAAGTTCACAATGGGCCGATTTCTATGCGCGCAAGTTTATAAATTGATTGGTGCTTCGCTTATATTGTTTATTTTGGCTGCAAACTTGCCGAATTTATCTTGTAGTTTCCGTGACCGATTCATGCAATAACTTTTTTACCCATCCATCACGCTGTATATTAGTGGCAATTCGCGTTCCTGATTTGCTTGCGAAAGTACACATTGAAAATCTGTTCTCGTGTAATTTAAAATGCACATATTAAATAAAGCCGTGAGTAATAAGTACTAAAAATCGCGCTGACTTGATTTACATCTTACCGAAAAGGAAAATATTTCTATTCGAGTTCGCCCACTTATGCTTTGTTTACTCGTACAAGGACGTGATCCCTTATAAAAATATTCTCGAAATACATTATTAAATCGCCGAACTGACCATAGGGAAAAAAATATGATCACAAAATTAGAAAATCTTTATAGTTTAGTAAAACATATTTTGACAATGAAAACACGAATATTCGTGACATTAACAATATTTTAATTGTGATTGTTATTCGATTGAAGAAAAAGTAACCATAATTTAGTGCTATTGTGCAGGAAACAGACTGAATTGTTTTTAGTTTATTATTTTCATGCTACAATTATACCGTATATTACCCAATTAGAGTCCCAATGCACTGTAACAAATAACTGTCTGAAAATGTCGATAATAGAGCAGAAGAAAGAGACAATAGAAATTTAAACATTTTACTGCATGTGGAGGAAAACAAAACGATTAGTTTGAAGATTCTTGGACACGTCATAAATGAACATCAAACCACAGTGTTGTGCACATTAAAAAAACACAAATATTTTTCCTATAAATACGAAAAGCACCAAGAGATTCAGAAAGAAGAGTAGCATTTTTTTGGAAATGATGGGAAAAACACGATACGGATAAAACAAAATTATTTCACACTCAACAACGAACCAAATATTCAAAAATGTCGGTATTGGAGTGAAGACAATGAATATCGTTTTGGCCATACTCGAAGCCAATATCCTCAAAAAATAAATGTTATGGTGGGAGTTTTTTATGGACAATAAATTCACGGCATAAACCTATTTGAACTTATTACAAAATGAAAGTGAATTCGCAATAGAAGAAGTTGTTTGAGAAGATCCTAAATCTGGTACTAGCGACGGGTATAGAATATTTGGGAAATTCTTTTATTTGGTCAAGGTGCTACATCCTTTGGCCACCCAGGTCACTGAACTCTCTCCGGATGACTTCTTTCGGTGGGGACACTTGAAAATTGTTACCTATAAAAATGTTAAATTTGAAAATCTTAACCAGTTACAAAACGATATTTGCTTAGAATCTGACATGATTTCACAATATCAACTAAGCAATATTAAAAATGAATTTTATGATCGCTTAGGATTTTGTTTAACTGCTAATGGAGAGATGTTTGAAAATTTCCTTAAAAAATAATGTTTATTTTAATTCAAGTTTCTTTTTAGCAATGTTTAGTAGCCATATTTTTATTCTATTTATTAGTTATTTTCAATGAAAGACTTGTTGCTTAAACATTCCTTTAAGTGAAATTCATTTCAAGAACGCTTTAAAGGAAAAGTTTATTTTGAATGTGTGATTCCAACCTTTATTTGATATGTCCTTGTCCATCTTGACGTCGTCAAGTTTTGGAATTGCGTCATGGCAAATATTCGCTGATAATTGTTTTGCAATTTTGCCATTAATTCAATAACTGAAGATTGGCTAATAAAAATTTATTCAATCTGGACACATGAGTTAATCATATCGGCCCCTTCAAAAAGTTATACTACAACTTTTCTGTAAAATGTACAGGGGAGCCAATGTTTGATATTGGTATAGATATGTACCGCCTATTTATTAAAAAAAAACTCAGACATGTCGAATAACATTTTTCATTGTTTCAGCGACAAAAGCCTCACCTACGCCCTCAGCCATAACTCACCCTCTCATCTTTCGCAGACGCAATCCATCCGTAATTCTGCCACCCTCTCCATAATTTAAAAACCACCCGAAAGGGTTATAGCTGGGGTCGAACAATCGTCTAAAACCCTTCTTATATACCCGAAGACGTCATCAAAGAGAAAGCATGCCGAAGGTATGCTAACTAGGCTGCCGCCCCCGCTGTTCGGGTGCCTTTGGGGGTCGTTTCTAATCTATTTAACCGCCCTTAGATTTATTGTTACTGCGTTTAATACCTCAGAAAACCTCTCTGAGGATTCGAGGATTGCTGCGGGCGTCCGATTTTCGTCGATAAAAGGTTATTTAAGTAAACGGCTATGTTATGATGAAGGGAAAATTGATGGTTTTCTTGCTTGGAGAGAGATTATTTAAATTAGACCACCTGGACACCTGGGTATTATTTTAAAGGATTGCGCTTCTAAATTAAACATGATTACACAGCTATACTAAGAGGCTGTTTTTCTATTCTTTTTCGCTGATACTTTGTCGACCGCGCTGGATCTTATTGGCCTAAAAATTGATATCGAGAAAATTAATTCACAAGGCGGGTTTCAAAAGTAAGATTTATTTAATTGCCAACTTGCTTTTGATGGCGTATTTTAAAAAATTCTCACATGCACATTAACGAAAGTTTTTTGTTATCGCATGGCCAAAAAGAGTTCTCAACAAAAAATCCAATGACAATTTCAGTTGAATTCATTCATCGATGGACAAGATTTACAGCAATAAAAGTAACCTAAAACTACCGGGTATAGTGGTGAGTAAATTATTTTTTTTCAAAAACACGAGTGTTGAAAATGGTCGGTCATCTTGTTGGGTTTGTCAGTCAGAGCAATTGTGCAGTTACGTCATAGCATGACATCCTTATTTAGTTCATTACTGGAAGTTGTAAATTGGAAGCAATATAGCTAAGGCATACGGATCCCTTTTGATATAAAGTAACTAATAAGAACAAAAACTGTAAATTTACCTATTTGTTAAAATGGTGTTTTGCGGAATTCTCTGGAATCTGTTTGCTTATATTAGAGTTTTTTTTTTCTTCTCATTTATATTTATATTTTAACATGTGTCTTTTTTGTTTGGTTAACGGGTTTCCGGATACAATTTATTAATTCTTAATAAATAATTCCTATTTTTATATAACAATGGAATAAATGAACAGCACACAGAGTAATTACGACATTAAAGATTGGTTGCAAAATGTAAACATTAAGAGTTAGGAATTTATACGATGTGAGCGGGACGGAGGTGTCGTTGTTTAAGTAACATATCCTAGTGACCATGACCTCTTTCTTTTATTCAATTAATCTGAAATATAAAAAAATGGTTCTATTTTTAAAATATCAATAGATTTAAAAAATTTAATTTATAATAAATTTAAATCAGACCTAAGGTCCATTCCCTGGAATGATATATATAATATAAACAATATCGAGGGCAACTAGTAGCAATAAATATTCTGTTAGATATTCACCCACTCAAAACTTATAATATATCAAAAAGGTGTGCACCATGGCGTACAGACACGATTATTAACATGGTAGTTACTAGAAACAAGACATTATAGATTTTTAAAAAGAGTAAAAGCCCTAGGGACTGGCTGACTTATAAAATTTTGCGAAATATTGTAACTGCGGCGATAAAAAAGAAAAGAAAGTGTATTACAATAGCTTTTTTCTACTCCCGTGTGTAAAATACCTACTTACCCACCGATCTAGCGTGCGGGAAGCGTCACTTTACCACGTCAGTTTCGTTTCCCATGAATTCGAGCCACTTCGGACATTTCCGGGAGTTTACCGCACGGGTTTGGAAGCAATCGGATGTTTTCGGATATATTTCCCACGCTTTGAATTTTGACGTTTGTCAATTCTGACGGTCATGTCAGTGAATGTATTCGTGTTTTGCGAAAATATACCCAAAAACTAACGGTCGTAGAAAAAGTATAGCATGCAACACGTTCGTTAAACTCTTTAAGTCACTCGTTTATTAAACACTCGCTCTGCTCGTGTCAAATAAACGCGTGAGTCAAATGCCGTTTACAGCACTTGTTGCATAATATACTATTTTTATCACTATGCCATTCAGAAGAATGTATGGGCAGGCATGAGGACTATGGAACTATAGGATCATTAAAGGGGGAAAATAGTGATTTACCTTTAATAGTATATTATGCAACAAGTGCGGTAAACGCCATTTGACTCACGAGCTTGTTTGACACGAGCGGAGCGAGTTTTTAATATACGAGTGAGTTAAAAAGTTTACGGAGCGTGTTGCATACTATACTTTTTCTACGACCGTTAGTTTTTGGGTACATTTTCGCAAAACACGAATATATTCACTGACATGACCGTCAGAATTGACAAACGTCAAAATTCAAAGCGTGGAAAATATCTAAGAAAACACCCGATTGCTCCCAAATCCGTGCGGTAAAATCCCGGAAATGTCCAAAGTGGCTCGGATTCATGGGAAACTAAACTGATGTGGTAAAGTGACGCTTCCCGCTCACTAGATCGGTGGATAATTAGGTATTTTACAGACGGGAGTAGAAAAACATATATAATGTTGAGGATATAAATAGTCATTTTGCGAAATCTGTTCTCGACTTACCCCCTGATTAGGATTTAATTTTGTATTATACTGATCGAGAAAATAGTTCAATCTGATTTGTTTTTTTTTTTTACCATTGTAACTGAAACTGATGTATTGACTATTAAGACCTAGGCATTAGGTTGCGATGGTGTTAATATTTCTACCATCAATTTATGTATTCCCCTTAGGCACTTGTCATAGCTTTACCTAAAATTGCAAATACAAAAACCCTAGATAATATTCGCCCTATCAGTATTTTACCCTTTTTTCAAAAATCTTGGAAAGGGTTCAATACAAACAAATGCAATTTCACTTAGATAATATCTACAGTCCAGTGTGCACGGTCTCTAGTGAATCTTAAACTACGTGATCTGTGGTCTTCTTATGTAAGTAGTGGTGCAGTGGAAGACCTTCTACTAGCCAATACGACTTCTTTTAATCTTCGCCTGCGTTCCAGTTCCAGTAGAAAAAATATTAACAAACACTCATACAGAAATTTCAAATACTACACTTATCAAACTGGAAAAAATTACAAAGTACTTAACTTTTTTCAATTAATTAAATGGCGCGCTGTTTCAAAATGAGTACAAAACTTAAAAAAAAAAACGCAACTAATTGTCATAAAACAATTAAGATTTCGAACAGTAAATGCTAATATTTGGGGGAATCTTTTTACATAAAATAAATGAGTCGGAAAATGGAAGTGGTCCGGTAATTTTGAATAGTTTACAATAAGAAACATATATTAATATAGCTAAAGAAAATGAAACTTTATAAAGATTGACAAGTACTTCATATTTTTTCTACTCCCGTCCTTAAAGTACCTAATTACAGACGGATGTAGCGTGGAGGGAGCGTCATTTTACCACGTCAGTTTCGTTTCCCACGGATCCGAACCACTTCGGACATTTCCGGGATTTTTCCGGACGGTCATGTCAGTGAATGTATTGTTGTTGTCTTGCGAAAATGTACCCAAAAGCTAACTATTATTAACTAACTAATTATTTTTAATTTGGTAAATTGTGATTTTTTCATGACGGTCGTAGAAAAATTGTAGTATGCAACAGATTTGGTAAACTCTTTATCTCACTCGTTTATTAAGCACTTGCTCCTCTGCGCTGCGCTCGTGCCAAATTAACTCGTGTGTTAAATGCCGTTTACCGCACTTGTTGGATAATATACTATAAAATACACTTGTACAGTCAAAATTGAATTTTTAAAAAGTTAGGTTAGATATGTCCATGTCCTAAAATCCGATTTTTCCACAATTTGAACCGGATCCGTATAAATAAATATTGGTCCCTATAGGATCATCCGTGTAAACAGCCGTGACCGCATAAACGCACACAAAAATCAGTCTCCTCGTTTTGCCCCAGGGCCATTCCATCAGTGGCAACGTGAAAAATGGCGTCAATTTCATTTCTTTAACAGCCCCATACCCGGGAGAAGAACCCTAAACAGCCCCGTCTACTAAAACTTGAACAATAAAGTAATATTTTCGATGACGGCAGTTTTGCAAACGGTGTAACTTATGCCCCGTTGTTTTTCTCGGTGACAGTGGCGAAATTTAAAGTTCATCTCGTCAAAGAGGATGCGGCAGTAAAAAAACGATCCAGTGGCGTGCGAATTGGTTGCATATATGTACCTATACGCATGTACTTGTCCAATTAAAATCATTCCAAGATTACGGAATCAAAATCGTATGGAAATATTGAATTGCAATATTTTTCGTAAGTTACCCATTGCATGAATAAGCACTTAAAACCATAATTCGTAGTTGTCATTATATTCTAAATACTTACTGCCTTAAATTTAACTGAAATCACTGCCCAAATATCTTTTTTTTTTGGAGATAGAGATTTGAGTCTCTGAAAACAGTCTACAATTTTTGTCCATTGGTTTCCAGGGTGTTTTTTACAGGTGCTTCCAATTATATATTATTAATTTAATAATAATCCTCCATAATTTAATCATTATTTTGACCCTTTTGACAATAGTGTTGACAAGCTATGGGATTCTATAAATACATAGGTATTCCAGTCTGAACCAATTAAACGTTTAATCAAGGGCAATGAAGCTTGTGAGTCTAGTGGCTTGTTTTCCACATAGCTTGGGTTTATCAAATAGCTTACTCAGCCTAAGCTCAAAATCTCAAATATTAATAATATAACAATTCAAAAAACGATCACCTCTGAAAATGAGAAACGAACCTTATACGGGTGTCTTTGCTTCTAGCCTTGGGAAATAAGGTACGAGTCTACAAAGGAAAGAAAGTAAAAGTAGGAAATAATAAGAAAATAGAAAAAAGTGGCTATTTGATAAAGTTTAACTCATGGTGTTGCCAGTTCAATGGTGTAAGGTTAAACTCTCGTAGAGTAACTATTTTTATCACGGAATCTTCATAAGTAGTTTTTTACGCATGTTTTCCTCTTGGATTCCGCTTACCGTTTGACCGAAGGTATGAGCCTCTTAACCCATGCTTTGGTGTGCAAATTCCCATCAGACCACTTCAGGATACCACAGGTTGTAGGTTAGGACAACAGAGCTTGCCCAGGTCTTTAAAGCCATGATCTGTTTTTTTGCCGAGAGGTTGGTGTTCAGAACATTGAGCACCCTCTTCTTATATTTCTCAGAGAATGCCCTCTTGAGGTGTGTGTGGTGTTGCTTCTGAGGCGTTCCCATATACTACTGGCTGCAAGTTTCTGACGGTCCATGCCTACTTTTTTGATATTTATGATGGAAAACTTGTCAAGTCCAAACGACATGCCAAAGTCTCCGCTAAAAGTCCTAACTCTGTTAATCAGTTTGATTCTCTGCAAAGGTCATTTAGACCAGATAGAATAATCTACGTCTGTTCCTGATATTATTGTTTTTAGAAAGTGTAAACAAAAGGTTTAGAGCCAGGCAGAACCTTACTGGTGATAAAGAGACCCCGAAAAATAGCTCTGGATATCATAATTTTACCAATGTTGTTGTTGACCAGGATGTTGGTCGAAAGGTTAGGCAGAGAGAGTAGATCTAATTCCGTTTATAATTAGGTACAGTAAATAGTAAATTTACTAACTTTGTATGTTGGTTGCAAAATCTTATTAAATTGAACGGAAGAAACAAATAAAATCGCTTGGGTTCATCAAAGGCAATGGGGAACTGAAAAAGCGACTGAAAATTATTTTTTTGCAATTAACAGTTACAACTATTCACACGCAGTCATTCACTATGTACTCACTATGTCCAATGGTTTATATAACATTTTGTTATATCGTAACATATTATTTATATCTGTCGATTATTTATTTTACTCTACGCTCTACTTTACTGACTCTATTCTGACTTTTCTTAAACGCAGACAGGGCCGTGCCCAGCCCAGCAATATAGAGCCAGTAAACATGTTAAAATTGTTACGCCTCAATTATTTTTGAGATTTTTATACAAGAGATAACGATTTGTTTATTTTAGATTGTTATTTCAACTTTCAATAAAATTTGAAATTTTGTTACTTGTTTCAGAAAAGGTAGCAATAAATTTTATTTCTTTTTCTCAAAACCGGGTCATTCAACGTTTGGCTTTTCCTGGGTTTTATTAATTTTTGTAATATTTTCATTACTTGACCTGAATTTGTGCGATTATTGGCTGCTGTTGATGGAAAATTTAAATTCAAATTGTTGCACATAAAAAAGGAGCATATATTCGAATTTCATTTTTGACATTATTCACCGCCGTCACTGTCGGCATTTAAGTACGGCAAGGGCGCATAGACAAACGAGGGGTTTCGAAATTATTTTGTTGATGAAGATAAGCTGGCCTGGTTATCTCTCTTTTGTTTCGCCTAATTGTTTTAATTAATAACGACATGGCATTGAATTCCCCCGAGGGGTACTCATTTCAAACGGACCGTTTATGAGTTGTTTCTAATTACTCGAATTTAATTATTTGGAAAAGAAAACAAGGCCGTTGCATTGTTTGCTAAAGTGAAATCGGTTCGGCGTTCCTTCGCCATTTCTTAAGATAAAAGTGTTTTCTCGCAACTATAATATTCAGGAAAGACGATACATCTTTAAGTAAACAAACTTTTTCGGAGCAGATGCAATGTGTACTGTACTATTCTGCGCTGTACAGATATTCTTGTTACAATAAATCATCTACTAAACATCCTGAGTCCTTAAATTTACATCTTATTCTCGCGTCGGCAAGTTTTCGCGTACAAATAAATCCAGAATGAAAGTTTTATGGTGGTGCCGCTTCAGCATTTTTACCGTTTAAATTTTACCTAAGGTAAGGTGTGTCGCAATAGTCGAGTGTATGGATGGAGCTGTGTTTTGCGCGGTATTGTATAGGACTTAAGGAGTTCAGAAGAAAAGGATTTTGTTAATGGCACGAACACTGTTAAATTCAAAATGTCAATCAAAGTTTTAAAATAATTAAAACAACTACTGAAGGTGTTGATGCGTCTAAAGTAAAAAGAAATATAAAAAATCATGTTAAATTAAAAGCATACGGTGTTCAGATTTACACAATTTATTTATTGATGTGTGACAGCTGTTTCGGCAACACTATGCCCTTTTCAAATACAGAAAATGTTTCGATCTCTATAAATTTAAAAAAGTGGTGATGAATTCTTAAATACACTTATTTGTAGAGTTTTTAAATTTAGATTGAACAACGGTGATCCATTCAAATCCAGTTGTCATTAATTACGAATTCAAATTCGAACATTTCATTTTGTTCATCTCTATGGCTTCCAATAAGTTTATTTTATGACATCGATGCACTCTGTAAAATATCATATATATACAGGGTGTTTTCTAATTGAGAGCCGATTTTTGGGGCCATTTTAAAAAGAAAACTTTATATGAACATATGTCCTAAATGTCTTAACTTTTGAGATTGGCAAAGTTTTCAAATTTTTTTTTTCATATCTGTAATACCACTTTAGATATTTTTATGAAATTTGGCATACATTTGGCGTCAAGGGGAATTATTTACCGTGCCACGTTTTTTTAAAAATACACCAGTGGCGGACGTACGGAATTTCACATGTCTATTTTGACAGACATTGATGGTACGCCACTGATTTCTCTTAAAGTAAAAATTATTTCGGAAGAAATTTAGTTGATAAACTCTTCTCTTATTATCGTTATTATATCTTAAGTAATTGTCTATCTGTTTTATTAAAATACTTCAAAATATCGAACTACAAATACGAAGTACGACAACTATTTACGAAATCTTTATAATTATTTCTTTTTTCTATGTAGTAAGCTCGTAGACGCTTACACACACAAAATGGCTGCATTTCACTCTTTTATACACAGACTTCTTAATAGACCACTCTCAGCAGAAAATTACAACAAAGAACTTAATATCATTAAACAAATTGCACTGCAGAACGGCTACAATCCGTCCATTATCGATAAAATTATAAATAAAAAACAAATCCTGACAACAGTAAACTCTATTTATCCGAAACCTAATACAGAACACGAACAATTTAAAACAATTACATACATAGGAGAACCCAGTGAAAAAGTTTGAAAACATTTGTCAAAATGTGGTTTGAAAATAGCTTTCAGAACTAACAACAAAATAGGAAAATTGTTAAAAAACAATAAAATGAAGTGTCCAAAAATCTCAAAAATCAGGTGTCTACAGGATGAAACGCGGATCTTGCCCTAAAACCCTTCAAGAGACGCATTAACGAACATAAAAGGGCTTTTAAAAACAATAATCTAGATTCTAATTATGCTACACACTTAAACACAGGAAATCACATTTTTGAAGACAATTTTGATATTTTACATACAGCCACAAAAAGTAGAAAATTAAATTTATTTTAACCAAATAAGACATTCAAATGTAATTAAGGTTTTATTGCCATTTTTCGGTATATATAGTAGCAGGTAGTGTGTAAATAAAGACATTTGATAAAGACACGGTGTGGAAATCTGAACTTTTAGTTCTAATTTATTTTCATTGCGTCTTATTAATTTGATGTTTAAAATATCCGAGCAATGTTATTTTAAAACAAAATGGTCGAACTTACTACTGAGGAGTTGGCAGATATGCATCATAGTATGGTTTGGCTGATGGTAGGGCATCGAAAGCTAGGCGATTATATCAAGAGAGCTTTCCTAATACATAGAACACTGAAACACGTTCTTTAATTTCAAATAATCATTAAATGGAGCCCATCAGACTGTAAGAACCCCATAAATTGAAAAAGCAGTTTTAAATTTTATTGATAAAAATCCTGAATTTAGAACTCAGGGAGTCCAAGAAATATTATTTACAGATGAAGCTAACTTTTCCAGAAATGTGTGCTTTCCACAATAACCCTATTTGGGCTGATGCAGTTGTACAATTTAAACATCAAGCACAGTTTTCGGTAAATGTTTGGGTGTTTTCCTGCCAGAAAGGCGCTATAATTATCGCCAGTTTTTAGAAGAGGGTTTGCCAATTTGGCTAGAAGAGGTACCAAATTGAATTAGGAACAGGAAACAGGAATAGAGCTGAAGCGTGTATGGTGTGTAAGGTGAAGCACACTTTTAACAAATTTTCTCCTATCTATGTTCTACTTTTTCTCAAAAAGGTCGTTATTAATATATTAACAAACAATTTTGTTAAAAATTCTTAATAATAGGTATTAATAATGCTATGGTATTTTATTAAAACTGGAACACTCTTCTACACTAGTTGGTAACTAAAAAATAGATATTTTGTTTTAGATAGATATTTCGTTTTTTACAAAAAAGGTTCTCGATTTAACCAGTGCAGACAAAAATATTTTTTATTCATAGACAGTGGCACGCTACCGATTTCCTTAAAAGAAATAATGATATTTGCATGCATTATTCAGGAAAATTCGATTTCTTATTTTTTTTTTAATCCGTGGCACGGTTCTCACTTAAAAATAAAAACTAATTTCTCTGCATACTGTCATCTCAATGACATTGTTATGATCATGCCGAGAAGTGATTTTTATTTTTTTAAGCCAAAATCGTACAACGGATTGAAAAAAATTAAAATTCTTTAGAAATGATTGGAGATTGTAAGAATATTTTTTTATTTTAAGAGAAATCAGTGGTGTACCATCAATGTCTGCGAAAATAGACATGTGACATCCGTACACCTGGCGTTGGTGTATTTAAAAAAAAATAAGGTACACGAAATAATGCCCCTTACAGGTACTAAACAAATATATTTTATTTTTGAAAATTTTACCGCCCTGTATCTCAAAAGTTTAGAACATATGTTCATATGACGTTTTCTTTTTAAAATGAACCCAAAAATCTCCCCGAAATTATTGACATTCAATTATAAAACACCCTGTATGCATATCGCCTTTTATGTTCGTTAATTCGTTTCTTGAATATTCTACCTGTTTATCCGATATAACTTTTTGGTATGTGATCCACATTTTAACCGGATTTTTGAGATTTTGCGACTTAGTTTAATTGTATAGTATTAGAGAGATGTTTCAAAATATTCTTGATAGGCTCTTATACGCATTTAATTGTTTTAAAAACTTGGGGATTGGTGTTAGTTTTGGTTATTTGTTATCTTTCAAAGAAGGAGCGCAACCCTTGTTAAAAGCTGTTTGTTGTGTAACATTTAATTCTCTTTCGAAACTTGCTGTAGAAAGTGGTGCCGCCAGTTTTGAAAAAGAGTTAAATATTTCACCACAAATTGCTTTTAACAAATTAAAAATTCATTACCATCTTTTAATATTTATGGGAGTCAAAAGGTAATGTTTTGTATTTGATAAAAGCGCAGTGACTATTATTCGGTTGTTTCTAAAATTTAATTGTATTTGACATCCGCGATTTGCTTAATTATAAGGGAATTGGAAAGTTAAAAGTGGCAACACTGTATATAATTTGAAAATGTCTCCTTGAACAATAAGTTCCATAAACAATGACCTAATCTTATGACTATCTTGACCCCGTTCCAGTAAATTTAAAAAAATGTCAGGCCCGTTGTAAACACCTACGAGAGTTTGCGATGTTTGGTAAACCATCGCTTTTAATGACTGCATGAAGAGTGTGCCCGAATGTAGTGTTGTTTTTTCTATTTTATTGGTATTGTTACTTATATTTTGGTCAGAGTTAGTATTTACATATTCAACAAATATTCAGAAGATTGAGTTGACTCTATCTTTGAATGTTTCCGATAACGAAACGCACATTGTTGAACCCAATTCCGTAGCAGTTCTATCAAAATTTCGGAATCCAAACTTACATGAATAATACGAATTATCAAAATAAATAGGAACTAAAAGTTCAGATTTTCACGAAATTATATATTATGACATGACAATTGTTTCGACAACACCGTGTCTTTATCAAATGTAAATTTGATTTGATAAAGACACGGTGTTGTCGAAACAATTGTCATGTCATAATATATAATTTCGTGAAAATCTGAACTTTTAGTTCTTCTTTATTTTGATAAATGGATTTTCATCAAGTAAAAGCCACCTCAGTTCAATACGAAGTATCAAAAGATGAATCTATGTATGAATATGGAAATGAGCGCAAATTATCATAATGAAAACACCGCCTACATCACGAGTTCTAATTTTTATGCTGTTTTTATAATTTCATATTTATAGAAGCTGTTTCAAATAACATGTGCCTTTATTTAAAATAATAACGTCATTGGAAAGTAAGCAACGCGAAGAAAGAGAAATAATCAGAATGATTAGTTAAACTCGATAAATATTCTACTTATACTAACAGGGCGGAAAAAACATTTGCATCTTATAGACGTAAATACCTGTTAGTGGAGTATACGTAAATATTTCAGGGGAAACCTCGGGGGATGAGCAAATCAATTATTGACGAAAAACGATGCGATTCGTGTGGGGTTAAAACCCGCATTCGGGAAATCATTAAATATGTAACAGGAGTGTAAATTTAAAGCCTCTATTTTAGCCGCTTACCTTTTTATTTTCTTCCTGTTTTAAAAAATGTTCGTGTTTAAAATGTAAATAGGTAATAATGTGAAACTAACCAAAACACACACACACACAAAAGAGGAGATACAGGGAGAGACAATATCGTCTAAATTTTTTAAAAAACTAGGCTGAGAAGAAAAAGATATAAAAATATGTGGACAACACTTCAAGATCTGCCTACAGAGCTGAAAACATCGTAATCAGAAATTGTTGAACTCCAGATATCAAGAAAAAGAAACTAGTCGATAACTAGAGCAGAGATGTAATATTATCAACTAGGGAGCTAGGGAAAAGAAACACAGGAAAACTTTAAATGAGATGGTCAGTTGATGGATTCTTGTGTCCTAGCGATAGATATAACCAGAACTCAATCCCATAAACATTATAGAGGTTTCCTATATATAATATTTATGTTATTATGCTTGTATCTTCTGGACTTTGAACATCTTATAGTGAAATAGAGGTTTTGTGTAATTGATAGAATAATTTGTAAATGATAATAAATTATCAATAATTAAAGAATTACAGAAGGAAGTAGAAAATTTTTATATTATGCAGCAAGTATGAAAATGGCATTTGAGTCACGAGTTTATTTGGCACAAGCGGATCACAGCGGAGCGAATTTTTAATAAACGTGGTAAACGAAACTGACATGGTAAAACAACACTTTTCGCATTCTAGATCGGTATATAATTAATTATTTTACAAAAGGGAGTGGGAAATAGTATATCATGCAACAACGGAGCGCAGTGGAGCGAGTGCTTAATAAACGAGTGAGATAAAGAGTTTACCAAACGTGTTGCATACTATACTTTTTCTACGAAAAAATCACAATTTAATAAATTAAAAATAATAACAGATTATGGGACTACTAAATTTTGTACAATTCAAACAAAATATTTACTAGTTGCCATTCTTCATATTCGTTTGTCGTTCCGATCGGTTCTGCGATTGTTATCTCTTTTTAACTGTGTACGTTAGACAGAGAGAAATGTATTATAGACACAATTTTTAAACTTTATGTTGTTTATTCAACTTTTATAATTGATTATTAAGTAGTTTATTTAAAGAAAAAGACTATTATTAGAAGAAAAATCATCCAAGAATAGAGCTTTTAAGAGGATTAAATTTTTAAGATCGAATAAGCAAGAAGAAGCAGGTCCTAACCTTCAATTTTATTTTGTTTTGTTTCTACGGATGTTACGTGGATATCTGAAAATCGTACAAAATGGTCTTGCCAAGAAATTAATATAAAAATTGTAAAAAGCACCAGAGTTCATGGAAACGGTATGTAAAATTTCCGTAAGAAACTTAAATTATAAATGTCACTTTACTTAGCGACTAGTCCACTAGATTTTGACTTCTAACTTATAGCACGTAGTATTTAAATACATCGCAAAACATCTGCTTGCTCCCAAACCCGTGCGGTAAAAAAAATAATAATAAAAAAAAAGTGACTCTTCCCGCACGCTAGATCGGTGTGTAATTAGATATTTAACAGACGTGAGTTGAAAAAAATATAAATTGAAGTGTAAATTCCCTATCCAAAATTAGAGAACCTGTATTAAACTAACACCATCGTTAGTTATTGCTACAGTTTTTACGACAAGTTCGCTCCAATTTAAATTCAGTTTAATCCGAAGCTCACTCGTTTCGACAAAAATGGCGAGCAACCAAAGATAAATCTAATCGATTCCGTCATACAATACACACTAATTCCCCCATCGCCGACGGCGATCGTTCGATATCAAAACGAACAAATCGTCTCAAAAAGTAGAATTTAATTTGGGCCGCTATCTCGATCCTGCAAGAATCCAATTAGGTCCGCTTGCCCCGTCAAATGCATTCCCCGTAAGTTAAAAACTACCCCCCGTTCCGTTCGATTTGATAATAATGAAGGGCAATCGAAACTTTTTGCAGGGCCAGTCTAGACCTATTTGTATTAATCTTATTTATTATTCGTGTTCTGTCAGTGGGATAACTCGTAAGGTAAAAACGAATACAACTAAGCTTGAAAAAAAACCTTAAACCGCTCAAGTTTGTCATTATTAGCAAAATGTAACAAAAATCAATAAACTAAAATTGTTAAGTTTTGTAAAGCCATATAATAATCGTGGCGACACTGTATTAATAATTGGCTTCAAGTCTGCGTATCGCCGAGTGTCGGGAGTTAGTTATCGTTAAGATGCTAGACTGTGACGATGTACCCCTATTTATGTGCAAATACAAGTTCATTTCAAGTTTAAGCTCATTGATTAATTCCTGAGAAAAGGTCAGGTAGTCCTTCGATAAAAAAAATAAGAAAAGGAGCGTCTTACAACGTAATTGTTTGTTGTAATGATTACTACGATATAGAGAAACCTTAATATGTACGTTTTCTTGACATAACGAAAGCACCGCCACCATTAAATACATTAAATCAAAACATGTTTTGCTTATTTCAATTACAATTGCAAGCATTAATGTAATAGTATTTAATAATAACAATAAATGTCTTTTCATCATGGCAATCTAACGTAGCCTAGCTTAAAAGCATTCGAACACATTCAAATCATATTAAAGCCGGTATTTACCAACTAATAACCCACTTCAGTTACTTTTATGGAACAGTTTTGTGAATTTTTTTATGTTTATATTTATGAGTTTTGACATTAAGGCTTAAATAAGGCAACGCAACAATAGAAGCGCTCTTGAACAGAGCCAGGAGCAGAGGGTTCATTAATGATTTTTACTGAAAACAATTAAAAAGTTGCAATCATCCATTTTTAAGCAGTGATCTGAAATGTGATCAGTCGAAAAACAGTAGAGTTTAATTTGAGGCTCTGAATTAGCCAGTCATGAACATCAAAGGAAAAATATAAATGCATATTAGAAAATGCTTGGCACCTCAGAATGCAAATCAATTTCATCAAAATATTTATTACTAGAACCTATTACTTTGAAACCTGTTAGATAAATACGATCCGATTAAACACTTTACTGAGAAGAAATTGTAAAGCCATAGTTTATTGATAGGAAAATTGTGATTAACAGTGTCAAAAGTTACATACTCGAGGTATATCATCGACAACATTTGTTAGTACCGCGGAAGTTTCAAAATGTTTTCTAAACCCACATTGTGGGTATATTATTATTATTGACAAATTAATCATACACAGTAGACAAAACTCTCTCAAATATTTTTGATAGTGTAGGACGAATATTGATCACACGAGGATCATTTAGATTTTTAGGATCACTTTTTTCGCCAGTTACTTTCCTATTGATATTTTTCAAGGGTTAGGAAACTAGCTTCTTCCCAGGTAACAGTTTACCACGTGAAAGAACCACAATATTTTAACATTTAACATATTTTAACATAGTGATGGAATATGATCAGCCCTGGTTACGTTGACACTTCAGCCATGTTTTTATGATTCTTATAATAGTTAATTTGCTGGTGACGAGTGGAAATATTTAGAAGAAGAAGATTAGGATTAGAAAGTTTCCAGAATTATACTTTTTTTTAAGAAGAAATGTCAATATGTCCAACGGCTGCTCAAAGTTTTTGAGGATAATTTTCTGAATATTAAATTCCATGAGATTAAAATATTTTTTCACAGTGTTGTCACACTGCTTCATAAGACTTTACATAATCCGGTATTTAACTTTGGTAAATTTTTATGAACTTCAGGCCTATTGTACCATTAAAAATAATGTGCATTTATTGCTTTTACGTTTTAAGTCCGCAGACCTTCGCAGGACCGTAATGTTTTAAATTTGATTAAGCATTGATTCTGCAGGGTATTTTCGAATAAGTAGAAGCGTTTATTTTAACATTAGGTGATATGTACCGCTCTGAAGGGTTAAATCTAAATCTATGTATTACGGAGGTATTTGAATGTGATCCTTCCAGTAAGTACATATTTATGTACCTGATTCTCGAGCTTCGGCCCTACGAGGCTGTTTTCACTTTTAAGTTTGAAAATAATTATTTTGTCTTGTGCGCCTGTCGATTAACAACATTCTTCTTCTTGTATTTTTCTCTCTTCTACACGATTCTTCGATTTGTAAACATCAACAGTCTTTTTTAACACTGTCGATTATATTCTCGGTTTGATAGCACAACAAAACGGGCATCAAATTTTGAGATAGGCCCCGTATTATTTTATATTTTACCCGATTGAGATAATTATGACTTAGTTGAAAGCGCATAAAAGAAGAAATAACACTGCACCAAAATTTAGTGATAGTACCATAAACGTAATTTGGAAAATATCAGTAGAAAGCTGGTCTAACTGTGAAAAACGAGCAATAAAAGAAGAAAATATTGATCGAGAACGCTTAGTGGCGGAGTTGATCATTGAAATAGGTGACAACAGCAGCGATATATGTATTGCATATTAATAATGATACGATGTAGAACTGTAATGAAATAGAACACAATAAATTGTTACTTTGTACTAATTTTTTTATGTACAGGTTTGGAGAATTGTTCGACGAAAAAGATTGGAAACATACTTATATCCCGCTTGTCAGTATAGGTAGCTGAATTCCTAGGACGGTCCTGGAATGGTTATGGGTAAGGGTCTGCTCGGTAGGGTGTTCTGTAAGGGGCTTCGGTTTTGGTGTAATAAACATTAGGCAAAGTTAATCTCGGGGTCGGTTGCAAAAACACAATATTTCTGGCCATGGTATACCTCGCTTTGGTTTCTCTTTATAACTCTCAATAAACAGCTGAAGGATTTGTGTAGAGTTTCGTCAATGAGATTCCTCGATTATTATTAGTCAAAGCAGTGAAAAATCCTTTCTTACTTTTAAATGCTATTCTTAAGATACGAGAGTTTGCACGGCACACTTCTTTTCTGCTAATACTTAAATACGTCCCTGGAATGTGGACACGTGGTAAAAAGAATGGCCCCTCTCGCGTTACAACAAGCCGTTCTTAAACTCATCCCGAAGTCAAAAGCATAAAAAGTTGTAAAAACGGCAACAAGATTATTTAGAATCTAGATATTTTAAAATAAAAAAAAATCTTTTATTTGAATCTCGCTTTTAACGGAATAGATTGAAGTACTACCATTATTTCTGAGTTTAGTATTAGATGGTTTTTGAAATATGTGATGTATTGTATATATTTGTTTTTACACGTTCTGTGGTATTTCATTACAATTTGTCTCCCGTAATTTTCCGATGGATCTCGGTTGTTCTTCAGAATGTAAACAAGAATGGACAAATATGTGAATTCGCGTGTCAAGTTACAAATATTCTTTGAGCATTAAGACGCACCCTGTGAATATAAAGTTTAAAAGAGAAAAACTGCTTAAAAGCATCACGTCTCGGATGAAACCTGAAACCCATTTTATTGCCAACGAAGTTACTTTATTTATCGTAAAAATATCCCCGGTCTCTCGAACTTCTCGTGAATTTTCTTGCAAACCTAATAATTTTTATGCCGGTCTGGGAGCGGTTGATATAAGTAACTGAAGTTTCCTTGACTTTTATTTCCCTTTGGTACATCAAATTGGCTCAATTGCATCGCTGGGGCGCAACGAATAAATCTTAATGAAAGTGATGGGCAAATTATAAAATTCATTTTGGGTACACCAAAAGTACTGTTCATGCACGTAAGAACCGAAGATGAATTGAAAGACAAATGTTGGATTTAAAACTCAACCAGTGGATAAAAAATAAAGGGAAAATAAGAGAAAAAAAGACGACAAATGAAAGAAAAGTATTATAAAATGGACACCTTGGCAAAATAAAACAAATAGAATTGATGTCTCAAATGAGCTGATCTCAAAAAGTACGTTGTATCCAAATGGATGAACAATGAATGTCCAAAATGAACAGAAGAGGTTTAAATTGATTAAACGATTTCCCAAATAATTTTTTTTTATTTTTGTTCTATTGCAGCGTTTGCAGACTTTATAACATTTCGCAAAAAAAAGTGGAATTGTCCTTCAAAAAAAAAAATTTTAAAGGTCCATCCATCCAGTCTGGCAATGCTGGAGTCATTTCTTCATAACATTCCATTAACTATTCTAAAACTTTTTTTAAGTAAAAATCTACGGTAATAAAAGACAAAGGGTGAAAAGTTAGCCTATTTCAGGTATTAAAAAATTAACCCTGAATATTTTGAAAGATTTTGTAGTTTTAATTTTTATTAAATTTAATTTGTTAAATTATAATGAGAAATAATTGTCAGATTATCATTTAAACCAATCTATATTCGGCGATACAACCTACATTAAGTTTTGTAATCATTGCAAAATCTAATTTCAACATCGAACTTGTTGGGGGTACCAATTGTAGGTAGTTATTATTTTTATTTGTAACCTTGAATTATTAATAAAATGGTACTGCCGAAAGCAAGAACCAGGCTAAAGTTATATTTATACCTTTTTTGCATGATAGAATCTATTATTCTCTTCCATGACAGGAATAAACCTTAAAAACATTTTCAAAAATGCTCAAATTGACACCAACAAACAGTTGAAACAGCATGGTGTAACTAATTGTTCGTCGCCTTGCTTCTTTCTGTCTACAATACAATTAGTTGGTTGGTTTTTTACAATTTATTTTCAACAAGTTAAAAACGCATTGATAATTTTTTGTCAATGGTGCTTTTACGGGAGGAAAAAAATTGTTTACACTCTTAAGAACCGAATTTGTCAGCGAATAACGGTATCCCCCGTCTCCAAAAATTAATAAGTTAATTTAATCCGGCAAGACCCCTCGACTGAAGGGTGTTCATTACCAAAAAATGATTTCTTTTAAGATGCCAATTACTTGTTTTGCTGCAGCGTCTTTTAAATTTAGGAGCAATTTGTCTTGGCTCTAGACACGCTGTTCCCTTCAAGGATCCCTTAGGACGTATTGAAAATACGAGCGAGGCCTAAGGCGGATTAAATTAAGGGA